>NW_026775574.1:36449750-37782250 GCF_030987335.1 Cornus florida | reverse complement strand
TTCACGTGTCTTCATCTTCAGTGGTTTCCTCGAAATACGTATCTTTACTTTTGCAAGAAAGTACTCTGGTTGCTCCCGGTATCCGTAGGGGCATGGATGCACAATTCTTCAGAATCTTTTTCATTTCTTGGGGTGTTTTTCATAAATATCTTTTGAATATTTTCTTAGATACCCCTGAAATAAAATATCTTTTGAAGATATTTTATTTCAGGGGTATCTAAGAAAATATCTTTTGGAAAATATTTTCATTCTGGAGTAGTTTCGCAGTTAACCCTTTTTGTAAAGGCCATTATGCAATTAACGAAAGTTATTGCAAAATATCTCGTCTGGAGTCTGGATCCTCGTACGGGATTCATTTTCACTTTTTGTTGACTCGTAAATTCATAGAATTTTCTTTTGGTCGTTTTTCTCCAGTTTCAGAGTTTCTGGACCCGGTTGCCGCTGAACTTGTTCAGGGCATAACTTTCTGTTCGGGACTCGGTTTTCAATGCCATTTCTTCTGTTATTCATATTTTCTCATTTTGAATCTTTTTCATTCATAGAGTTTTTCGATTTGAGCTCGTTTGCTCAAAATCCACTTTTCTGGACCCGGCGGGGCCCGTTCGGGGCACTTTTTGAGATTTCTATAAAAGGGGAAGGAGATATTTCATTTTTCATCTTCCCCACACACCTTGCATGACCAGAGCTCCCATGGCAGCCCAAGGGAGGCTGCCACCATCTTTCTCCTCTTTTGAACATTATTCCTTTCTTAAAAAGTTGAAGTGCCTTTACGTTTTGTGTTCGTGTTGACTACGTGCTTCTTTCACCCTTATTGGAATCCATTTTTGGCCAAATTTTGAATTTGTGTATGAGGTCAAGTTGTGATTTTCATGGGGCTTCCTTCGGATTCATGTAGATCGTGTTGTCCCCGACAAAACCCTTCGGTTTCGGCGGATTCGAAACACTTTTCTTCCGGTGGGGATTGGGGATTTTTATCTAAAATTGAGGTAGGGGGTGTTATAGGTTTAATTCTTGCTATATAACATGTTATTGATACTTATACAACTTGTTTACATGCTTAAATATAAAATCTAAAGATTTTATTATTTATTTTTCTTGTATTGGATTTGATTTTCCCGCTTGCTCATTGCTTGTTTTAAACATGTAGCATGGTAATATAATACTCTATAATATGGTCATTGACATATATTAAATTGAGAGAATTTGAACAAGTATTAAAGATTTTATTTAATATTTATCTTGAATAAATATTTAATTCATATGACCTTAACTAGCTTAAAAACAATGTGTGTTAGCATAGTATCTTAGGCTTTAATTCACTCTTCAACATAGGTAAGTTTGAGAGTAATCGGAGTTGTTTTGAAATCTAGTAATATTTAATTAATTTAATTAATTAATTTATTTCGGGTGTACTATTCACCCCATTGGAATTCCGACTTAACATTCTTGATATGCATGCTATATGGTTTCACATATATTAAATTTAGAATATTTGGTTAGGTTTTGAAATCTATCATTTATTATTTTTCTAGCATTAAAGTTTAATGCTCATGGCCATTCATTGCATGGAATTCACTTGTGTCGTGTTTTTAAATCATGTCATGGTATGTTGTATAACATATTTAAATTTGAGATCATTTGGATGAATTTCAAAACTTAGAGATTTTAATTAAGGGTAATAATTAAAATCCATTCAATAGCTCATTGGTCTTGATTAAGTTTCTAACTTGGAATTCATGCTTTTCGTGACAAATTCCTTCACATGTATCAAATTGAGAATAATCGGATAAGTTTGAAACTTATATTCATTTACTTCCTTTGTATGGAACTTAATTCACATGGTTATGTCTTGCATGAAATGGACTTGTAACTTGACATTGAACTTGACCTTGATATGATCCTTGACACACCTTGTTCATAGAACATTTGGACTTGCCTTGTAATCATGATAATTTAATCCCTTAGGTTGGTTAAATTTTTCTTTTTATGCTTCCATCAGTTTAATCATGACCCCTTGTATCTAGGTTTCATTAATGTACTTAATGAACATGCACACTTGTCTTGGAATGATTTCATTACTCATATATTGCTTAGAAAGTAATTGAATTATGTATCTTATACTTGTGGTATATTTACTTCAATAAACTCCATGTGCTATATGTCTTGGATGTTGTCTATATAGTTGCATACTATGATTTCTTGTCATCTCACATGCCATGATAGTTGATGAACTAGGGGCATGACTTACGTGTTCCAAAATCTTGGTTGTGCATGAAATGTGGTTAATGTATTTATTGTATTTGATACAATATTGACTTGCACAACTCGTTGATTTTGGGACTTGGGATATCAATCAAGAATTGACATGGCTAGGACTTGATTCTAGTACGGGGGAATGTCCTCCTACAACTATAGTGCGCATTAGGGGAAAGGTACCCATGGGTTAATAGCCCTAAAGTGATCTTAAGAGTACAGTTTTAATCCGGGCGATATCCGAGTTTCCACATTGGTTGATTTCGCTCTTTAAATTTCAAATTGTTATTCCTTGAAGATTTAAACTTGTCGTGTTATGTGAAATGCTCCAATCTTGCTTCATTGCATAGATATTATGCCTCATTCGTGATTTCAAGTATACTCCTTGTCATGTTAATTGCATCGATAATGTAATTCTTGTTAACATATGTCCGAGCATACTTATTGTCATGTTATATGGAATGTTTCATCCTTGTATACTTGCATAGGTATTATGCCTTGTTCTTGATTCCGTGTATAATTCTCATCGTGTTAATTGGTTTAATTCCAATCATATTAATTGCATCGATAATGTAATTCTCGTTAATTTATAATTGAGTAATTTTCTTGTCGTGCTTTATGGAATATCTCTACCTTGCTGCATTACATAGATTTTGTGCATTATCCTTGACTTCGTGTATTCTTCTTTTCATGTTAAATCGGTATGTCTCAATCATGTAAATTGCATTGATAATGTGATCCTTATATTCCATTGTTTTCTTATCATGTTGTATGTATCTTACTGGTTATATTCATTGGATTATCCCGATCTTGATTTGTTTCATACATGTTCATGTATCATGATTCTCATTGCTTATACTCTAGGGTAGCTTAGGATGCTCCCTGAGTCTCATCTTGACATAGACATTAGGTGGCATGAGCACTTTGACATGCTTCACCATAAGGTGATATAACCGTAAAACGCTAGGTCGATGCATGCTCATCTCCTACGAGTAGCTTTATGTTACTCACTCACGTAGTGGGGGCATTTTTCAGGTATGAAGACTTGGTTCATGTTGCTCATTGCTTCTTGGATGGATTGTAGCTTTCACGTTTCTATTTCATGCAAATGTTAGCATGAAATACCATTATGTAACCTCTTTGTATCAAATTTGTATATTTGACCTCATGTATGTAAAGTGTACATAAGTGCACTCTTTTCAATGTATTTAACATGCATGAGATGAGGCCGGAGGCCAATGACATGTATCTTACTTTCTATGCACTTTCGTTTTCAAGGCTTAATATGAAAATGCTGAAAAATGCTTAGACATTGTGTCATAACTTTTGTATCAGGTGTGGGAATTTCATTTTTATTCTTTCGTAGGGTCTCATTAATCATGTATGAAGTGTAGCCAAGGGCAAAATGGTAATTTGAAATCATTTGTTAATTTTGGTTTTCAAATTTCCCAATTCTTGTGCATTTTCGCCTTTTTGGCCGTTGGGGGGTCGAATTTTGTATCGGGTCTTCTCGGGAGCCGTGGACCATTCCCGCGCGCTTAAAAACACTAAATACACTTGTGTGTACATTCGTTTCAACTTAGAAATGCATTTAGGGCCAAATGCATACTGGGTGCAAAGTTGCATTTTTTTGAGTTTTTGACCCCTTACTGAGCTAGGGGCATTTTGGGCATTTTACAATGAGTTTTTTTTTTTTTTTAATTCTCTTGCAAGTCATGTAGAAAACTTAATTTTGAGGGGGGTTTCTTCATTGTGTTTTTCCAGAAAAATTCATCTACTAGCCCGTTTTTACTCTCTGTTCTGGCTACTCTGGAAAAAAATGCTTGTAGTAGCTTTTTGGGTCCCTCTTGACCTACTCTGTTCTAGGGGCATTTTAGGGATTGTACAGCGTGTTTTCTTTCGTTTCTTCCATGCAACCGGGTAGGAAACGTGATTTTAAGGGGGGTTTCTTCTTCGTGTTTTTGCAGAAAAATTCATTTAAGGGTCCATTTCTAGCCTCAGTTCTGGAAAAAAAAATTGAAAAGTTGCTTTCTGTCAAAACACTATTCCTGCCCAAATTTTCTTACCCGGAAAAGTTGGTTTTTTTTTTTTAAATTTTGAGGCTTCATGTCTCCTTCGTCCCGACTCCAAATCAAGTGATTTTTGAGTCTAAGTTTATTAACTTTTTCTTGTCTATCCAACGGTATGAATGGTTGCATCCAATTCTATCTGAAAAGGCCATTTTACCCCTTGCAAAGTACCATTGCCACATTGATTTGAACCCAGAAGTCTATTTTTTTGAAATTTTGAGGCTTCATATCTTCTTTTCCCGGACTCCGAATCAAGTAATTCTTGTGTCTAGATTTATTAAATTTTCCTTGTCTATCTAATGGTATGCTCAGTTGCATCTATTTTTGTCTTAAAAGACCATTTTACCCCTTGTAAAGTACCCTTGCCACATTTATTTTAACTCAAAAGTTTGATTTTATGAAACTTTGGAGTTTCATATTTTCTTCATTTGGACCCCGAATCAAGTGATTCTTGGGTCTAACTTGGTTAATTTTTTCCTGTATTCCTAGTGGTGTGCTCGGTAGCACCCAATTCTATATTTTCAAAAATGACTATTTTGCCCCTAGGGGCTTAATCGTTATTTTTCTGATCTCTTGCTTCCGCACTTTATTTCATTGAGTTCCATGACCTCATGGATGGTCATCAAAGTGTCTTAGAGGTGTGTTGTGCCTTGGGAGATCGTTGTCTTGTTTCTTTCTTCCTCATTTCGAATCCGTTACCGGATCATCCTTTCGGTTCATCACTGACGCACTGGCCTAAAAATCAGGATCGTCACAAATAAAATATTAAATCATGTGGCCTTATCTAACTTTAAATCAACATGTGATAGCATATTATATTAGGCCTTAGCATGCTCTCCAACATAGATTAATTTGAGAGTAATCGGAGAAGTTTTGAAATCTAGTAATATTTAATTAATTAGATTAATTAAATTGTTCTGAGTGTACTATTCACTCCATTGAAATTCCGACTTGATATTCGTGATGTGCATGTCCAATAGTTTCACATATATTAAATCTAGAATATTTGATTAAGTTTTGAAACCTTTCATTTATTATTTTTCTTGTATTAAAGTTTAATACTCAAGGTCGTAACTTACATGAAATGTACTTGTAATGTATTCTTAAATCAAGTTATGACATATTGTATAACATATATTAAATTGAGGTCATTTGGATGACTTTCAAAATCTAGAGATTTTAATTAAATGAAATAATTAAAATCCATTCAATGGTTTTATGCACTTGATTAAGTTTCTAACCTTGTATTTATGATTTCCTTGATAAGTTCCTTCACGTGTATTACATTGAGCATAATCGGATAAGTTTTGAAACTTATATTTATTCATTTCCTTTGTATGGAACTTAACTCACATGGTTGTGTCGTGTATGAAATGAACTTGAAACTTGACATTGAACTTGGCCTTGACATGATCCTTGACATGCCTTGTTCGTAGAACATTTGGACTTGTCATGTAACCTTGATAATTTAATCCCTTAAGTAGATTAAATTTCCTTTTATGTCTCCCTCGAGTTAATCATGCCTTGATATCACGTATCTAGACTTTTTGTATCTTGGTTTCATTAATGTGTTTAATGAACATGTTCATTTGTCTTGGAATGGTTTATGTACACATGTGTTGTTTAGTATGCAACTGATATCAAGTACCTTATACTTGTGGTATATTTGCTTCGATGGATTCCATGTGCTATTTATCTTGGTTGTGGTCTATATAAATGCACACTTTGATTTCTTGATATTTCACATGCCATCATAGTTGAAAACTTAGGGAATGACTTGTGTGTTCCAAAATCTTGGTTATGTATGATATGTGGTTAATGCATTTCTTGTATTTTGATACAATCTTGACTTACACAACTTGTTGATTTTGGAACTTGGGATATCAATCAAGAATTGACATGGCTAGGACTTGGTTTTAGTACGGGGGATTGTTCCTCTAAACTATAGTGCGCACTAAGGAAAGGTACCCATGGGTTAGTAGTCATAAAGTGATCTCAAGAGTACAGTTTTAATCCGGGCGATATTTGAGTTTCCACATAGGTTGATTTCACACTTTAAATTTCAAGTTGTTATTCCTTGAAGATTTAAACTTGTCGTGAATGTGAAATGCTCCAATCTTGTTTCATTGCATAGATTTTATGCTTCATTCGTGATTTAACTCCTTAAATTTTAAGTGCTGTATTCCTTGAAGATTTAAGACTCTTTTCGTGTTGTATGAAAGATTTTATCCTTGTTTAAATGCATAGATATTATGCCTTACTCTTGATATAACTCTTTTCGTGTTTCATGGAATGTTCCATCCTTGTTTAGTTGCATAGATACTATGCCTTGTCATTGATTTCTTGTATTACTTCTATCGTGTTAATTGGAATGCTCTAATCTTGTTAATTGTATAGATATTATGCCTTGTTCTTGATTTCATGTATCACTCCCAATCATGTTAATTGCATTTGATAATGTGATCCTTGTATTCTAGCATCCTTCTTATCATGTTATTGGATTATCCTAACTCTGACTTGTTTTATATATGTATATATATCATGATTCTTGTTGCTTATACTCTATGGTAGCTTAGGATGATCCCTAAGTCTAATCTTTGACATAGACGTTAGGTAGCACGATCCCTTTTGAACTATATCATGTTAGTCCTAAAAATCTCTAAAGAAATCGAGTCGATACATGCTCATTCTCTACGAGTAAACTTGTTAGTCTTGTTTACTCACCCCGAAGTTACTGGGGGATTTGATCAGGTACAAAGACTTGGTTCGTGATTCTTATCATGCTTGGATGATTTGTAAACTTGAAGATTTCAATTCTTGTAAAGGTCGACTTGAAATGCCATTTGTAGCCATTTTGTCAAATGTGTATATTTGATTCCAAACTTGTATTATGTGCTTAAGCACACTTTTTGGTATTCATTCTATGTATATGATATGTAGCCAAGGGCCAAACTTCATTTGTAATCCATATATATTGAAAAATGTAGAATTTTGCCTTTAATGAGAAAAGCATGAAAACTTGGGTTTCAATATGTCATTTTCGCACCGGTGTGTGCATTATGTATGTAATTCATCCTTTAGCATTCATTTGCCATATGTGATGTGTGGCCAAGGGCCAAACACCATTTAGTGTTCATTTTTGCATTTTAGTTCACATATTGCATTTTTGGGCTAAACAGCAGAAACCGAGCCTTTAAGGGTTCATTTTCAAATCGGGTGGTGTAAAGTGTGTTCCAGCATCTCTACTAGGTCTCATTAATCTTGTATCAAGTGTGGCTAAGGGCCAAACGGTCATTTGAAACTATTTCCTAATTTTGGTTTTCATGTTTTTCATTTCAAGTCCATTTTTGTCTTTTTGGCCGTTGGGAGGTCGGATTTTGCATCGGTGGTATTTTTAAGCCATGGAGCATTGTAGCGTGTCCAAATAGGTAAGTTACGTTTGCGTGCATGATCATTTTCAAGAAAAACCTCTTCCTTGGCAATTTGAGCCTCATAAGGATTCATTTTGCACTTTTGTTGCATAATCTGATCTAGGGGCATTCTAGACCTTTCACGTCAGTTTTATTTTCTTCTTTCGATATGGTCATTTAGAAAACGTGATTTTAGGGGGGGGTTTCTTTTTCATGTTTTTCCAGAAAATATCGTCTTGGTATCGAAAATCCATCGCAAAGTTCAGCTTTCTGTTTTTTTTTATTTAGCAGCTTTTTAGACCTCCATGACCAGATTTCATGGAGGGGCATTTCGGGCATTTTACATTGTGTTTTTTCTGAATTCTCTTACTATTTATGTAGAAAAGTCAATTTTGAGGGGGGTTTCTTCTTTGTGTTTTTCTAGAAAAATTTATCTTCTTACCCGTTTTTTTATCTCAGATGTAGACAGATCCTGTAACAGCTAATTGCCCTCTTGTCCAGTTCTAATCTAAGGGCATTTTGGGGATTTCACAGTGAGTTTTTTTCGATTCAGTTTGTAAGGTCGGGTAGAAGACTCGATTTTAGGGGGGTTTCTTCTTCGTGTTTTTCTAGAAAAACTCGTTTTGGCCTCCGTTTCAAGCCTCAGTTCTGGAACCTTACTTTTTTTTTTTTTTTTTTTTTTTCTTGCTGTCAGCTTGTGCATGCCATTGGGCGCCGGAATGGGCGCCGGTGGGCTCATGCATGGGCGCCGTGTGTGCCATGGCCTTCGTCGGGCCGCCGCGGTGTCTCAACTTCAAACCCTCGTTTCTCCCTCGTCTGGACTCTAAACCGAGTGAACTTTTTTTGAACTTGACTAATTTTTCGTTGTCTTTCCAACAGTGTGCTCGGTTGCACCCATACATTCCTGGATAATTACCAGTTTACCCTTTTAGCCTTAAGTGCTCGTTTTTCTTCGTCATGCCATTTCTCCTTCGTTTGGATTCCGAATCATGCGATTCTTAAGTCCATCTTGATTATTTTTTTGTTGTCTTTCCAGTGGTGTGTTCAGTGGCACCCGAATTCACAGTTTTCATAAATGACTATTTTGCCCCTAGGAGCTTATTTGTCATATTTCCAATCTTTTACTTCCGCGTCAGTTTTCTTTGAGTTCCGTGACCTCATGAAAGGTCATCTTTGGGTCTTAGAGGTGTGTTGTGCCTTGAAAGACCATTTTCTTGTTTCTTGCTTCTGCATCTGGATCCGTTACCGGGTCAACTTTCGGGTCACCATTGACGCACCGGGTTGAATAAAATCTGGATCGTTACAATAATGTTTTCAAGTATAATATCATGGTAAACTCCAAGGGAATAACTTCATGGTAAGGCTTCTCCCCTTCCATCTCGGAGATTAAAAGCTCGGATCCCCTCGGGGGCACTCTTAGGGAAGTGTATGATAATGTGGGGCTGAGGGACGACTAGTGTTCTTAAGGACGTTTATGGTAATGTGGGGTTGACAAGTGTTCAATGGCCGACTATGGAATACTTTAAGAAGCAAGATCACCACCGCCCATTAAGAGAGAGCATAATATCATGATATAATTGTTAAAAAAATCTTAGAATTTTTTTTAATAAGATTCTCAAAATTTTATTCATACTTAATATAACTCTCAACTTATCTGCCAATTTTCTTCTATAAGAAAACAATTAGAAATGACATAACAAACAACTATTGTTTTAAATCTACAACCAAAGAAACGAGTTTGTCCTGAAACTGGCAAATCTCAGAAAAAAATTGTGACAGTGCATTGGCACTGAAATCTTAGGACATGGAGTCACGAGATTATAGCCAGCAATCTGAGAACTCGAAGAATGCTAATGAAGAATCTAAATAAGGTTTCGATGCTTCCAAATACAAAATAAACTGCATTGCTGCAATATATTATTGCCCACTACACGCACAGGGATGGAAGCAGTTAAGGACAGGGGACACATACTCCCCTGAATTTTCTCCCTCTTATATTCTATATTTATTTTATAATAATATATGTATTTTTTTAATAAAAATATGGAAAGTGGCCCTTGAAATTTCTCATTCGTCATAAAATTCTATACACGTTTTATATTTTTTTTCTCCTAAATTGTTTCCTTAATTTATATTCTATATCTGTAAATTAATTTAATTTCAAAAATATCATTATCTCTTTTTCTCTTTCTCTCTCTCTCTCTATATATATATATACTTATATGCATATACATTATATTATAAATATATGTTTCCGTGTATTATACTTATAATGCGCCCTGAAATTTTTTTCTCACTCCGTCACTGCGCACACACAAAAATCTAAAGTACTGGTGGGTATCTATATTGGCTTAATTTGACTTCTCACCTGTTGAAAGACCACGATACAAAATGTCCTTTCATCAACATGCATCAACATTTCCGTCTATAGTACAATATATGATAGATTATTAGATTACATGCCCAGTACCACAAAAGTTTATACACTAATCTCACAGAGTCAATTAAGTCCACAATCGAATAATCCCCGATTATGATGAAGTATTTATTCCTATTATACAAACAAATACGAAAAATCCTAATGCCACCAAGTTAATATTTCAAGTATCTGATAACAAAAACAAAGATGATGCTGCTCACCTGATATGAAATTCCCCACTTGCATGGACCGTCTTGACTGTCTTATCATAGACGTCTTCATCATCGTCTTCAACCTCTACTTCTTCATCCTCCACTTCTGCATCTTCGTTGTCATCCTCGTCCGCTCCCCAGCCAAAACCCCCCACGGGTCTAGATGATGGAGGTGGGTTTCTTGCCTCTCCCACAATTTTCATTATCTCGTCAACACTCTGAAGGGAAAAGCTTGGGTTATTTCGCTGGTAATACATGGCTTGAGCAGTCTCAGCAAGTTCCCTTGGCAAGTTCTTTAAGAACCATGGGTGGTTCTTGATTTCTTTGATTGTGAGCCTCTGCACATGATCGAGTTCCACAATTGCGTTATAGTGCAATACAAAATGCTCAATAGTTAGATCAAAAAAATTTATTCTGACAAATTCGTTGTCCTCAATGAGTCAATAGAAACAAGAGAATCTGTGGTAAAATATTAGGCGAGAGGTGCAGTCATAAGCCCGTATATGTAGATGTTATCAAGAAGCTACAATCGCAATATGAGTATGCATATATTTATTTTTTTTTCTTAATTTTTTCTATGTATCAAGATGCTACAATCGCAGGACAACACGGATACGCCGACACATTACAATCGCAATCCAACATAGATATGCCGAAACGTTAAATTTTAAAAAACGTAAGATACAGGCTCGACGTGGATATGGCTAATATAAATACAATTTTCATTTGTATATCTATTGAATAAGACAATGATATAACATTAATTAATTTATAATTTCTATACTAAAGTTACATAAGTTAGATATTGAAATTATTAGAATATCAAAAAGAATAAAATATACTATAATATTAAGATTCTATCTTGTCAATTTTATTTTATTTTATTATTATTATTTTTTTAAACATGTGTTTAACATCAATTTTATGGAAAAGGAGGTTGGACACTATAATATATGTGCATAATGTTGTTTCTAAGACTGTCATGTGTTTGCTTTATAAAGACAGAGTGTGGGATTTGTTGGTCTAAGTGTATGGAATGTGTTGACCAAGTAGTATCCAAGATGTGTCGGTCAAGTGTCTGAAACAATAAAAATTATATTTAAATTATGGACACGGCTAGGAAGTGTTAAAGATGTGTTTGGGGGTGTCCAAGAAGTGTCCGTGTTCAACAAGGTGTCGAACATAGACACGACACTTCATAAAAGTGTATGTGCTTCTTAGCAATTCTTTCTAAAACAGAAAATAGATTCCATAATGATTCAAGAAGAGTTTCATTTTTCAAATGAAGTTCCATGACACGGTTGGTTCATATCAATCATCAATCCATCAACTATTAGCTATAGGCCATGAACTTCACTCATAACATCATGACACCCTTGTAAGGATGAGTTGGTTCAAGTTTACATAACCTTTGAAAGAACTCAACTCTTAAGTTATAAAACTAGGACCATGTATTTAATTCATATCATTTGAATTGGTCTCTAGAATTATTGCACGAGTCTTTGAACTTAATTGTTTCAATCTTGAAAAGACTTCGTTGACTTTGACATGATCTTCAATTTGGAATATCGATCTATCAAATCTCATATGGAGAAGAGTCAAGGACCTTGTACCAAGTTGGTTAATCCAATGACATTTTCTTATGCCTGTACCATCCCCTAGAGATCGCCATTATTGTCCTTAACCTATTCTCTCTACAATCTATACTAAAATAAAGAAAGTTATACTACATTTGTGAAAAAGATGCCCTTTTGAGTATATCAGGGGTGACAATCTATTCCCAAGACACAGACAAGACATTAAAAACAATCACCACCATTATCATGTCGAGCCACATACCACCATTCACGACT
Source organism: Cornus florida (assembly GCF_030987335.1). Taxonomy (NCBI): domain Eukaryota; kingdom Viridiplantae; phylum Streptophyta; class Magnoliopsida; order Cornales; family Cornaceae; genus Cornus; species Cornus florida. Next base: position 37,770,034 of record NW_026775574.1, on the reverse strand, counting down.
GTGACATTTCACAAGTACAAGATCATCTACCGAGTACCGACCTTCACATGAGACAAATTTACTTTAGGAAGAGTTGAATTCAAAATCCTGCTAGGAGACCTTTAGTTGTCCAACAACGTACGCAGATTTCTACCTGCGTATTTAGATGACCTATATGAGACTAGACGATTCCTTGACCCTATGGAAAATCAGATGGAAGATAAAACCTGCAATGAAGAAGTAATGTGCTTTCCATCAACACTTTCTCAAATGTGAAGAAAAGGTCTATAAAATCATTAGTGACGGAGGAAGTTCAATAAACGTAGTTTCAAAATCAGTTGTTACTAAGACCTCTCTCTCTTTCCCTCTGCCCCCCACCTCTCTCTCTCTCTCTCTCTCTCTCTCTCTCTCTCTGTCTGCTAAACTTGATGATGGATCACTGATAAGAGGTTTTAGGAAAGGTCAAGCATTCTTACTACTCCACCTCTCCTTCGCCATCTACATCATTTTTCGCAACTGTAGAATTTTTATCCAATTTCTTGTCAGTCAGTAGTGTACTCACACATAATCATCAAGTGGTCAGACAGCATTGTATTCTTCTTATTTGGTTTGATGACTTGAAAACAAAAACAAAAAACATGAATGGGGATTGGATTGATGATAAAATAGAAACCTAAAATTTATTATGAGCGTCCCTTGGTAGTCTGCAGATTCCGTTACCCCAGACCCTGAAATAAGTAGTGGTTTTTTAGTAGTTGCAATAATAATTAACTCTATCACTTGGACTTGGAGAACAAAATTCAGGCTGTGATTCTGCTAATCTTTTGAATCAACAAAACCGGAGGCATGCAGCCCACTTGGTATCGTTTCAGTTGTTACACCTTCAATAAGTTCATCTTGAATAAATACACTAGAATCTGTTCCAAGACATGTTATTTTACATAGCATTCTAATATGACTTAAGAATTAAGCCTCTTCTCTAATTTCTGAGAACCTTTTGTCCAAAACTTTGAGGGGCCTAATATCTCCATGTAGTTATGCCCTGCTTAGCATGAAGCTCCATCTTTTAATGTAGTTAAACGACAACAAAATGGTTTTGAGGGAACAACAGTCATCTCTCAGTATGAAGGTTCAGCAAATTTATCAGGATGAAGTGCTTTTTAAGTGTCTGTTCCATGATTAATTGGAGGTTTCTATTATTTTGTGTACTTAAGGATCTATTGGTTTCTCAAGCTTGTAAGGTGTTTGTTTTCTGTGAATTCTTAGTCTTTTTGTTTTTTTCCCCCTTATCTTGGAGGAATTGAATTAATTGTTTTATTGTAGAAACAATAACCACTACATAATTTAGCCCATCTTCTTGGCCACTCCACCTCCCAAAAGTTGAAGATTAGTTATTATGTTTTAACATATGCTCAGTTGTTTCATCTATAGTAGAGACGCTTCAATATATTCAACTTCTGATCATCTATATTACTCTCTCAATCACTCTCCAGAGCAAAAGAACGAGAGGTATAGGGATTATAAAAATCTTTTTCTAGTAAATTTCTCGACTCTAAGCCAATTGCAAGGAACTATAATCCCCTTTTTGAGGCACCGTTGTTCTTTCTGCAAAATAAGATTTTTAATTTTGTGAAAAAAAGAGAGCAGAATTTCGTTAACATTAATAAAATGTTTGAAAAAATCATGTAAAAGTATTAATAATATAAAATGCTTTCAAGAGATGAAAATTCATTGAGGACAATCATAAATGTACTGAATGAAAATATTATAAATCAATATTGCAGTTCAAAAATTAGCTTATTATTATTCATGGTCGCCCCAAGTGAAGTAAATTCCAAGCACTACTAAAGAAGGGCACGACGCAAAAGAGAATAACAGTTTGCATTTAGCAAATTAACTAAATTGTCCCGAGTCAATAGACAGATTATGACACCATTTTATGCAAACAACGTACACTTCACAACTAGAAAAGCTCTGCATGCTACATTAATGCTTTAAGAACTACAAAGAATCTGAAAACAGGGATTGAAGGCCAAAAGGGTGTCTCCGGGACCTTTACCTAGTGTAACACATTTTTAGCACCATAATGGCGCGTTGAAGCGTAAGTATCCATAATTTACGAACAAGTCTTGCAGTTTTTCATAATATAATCAGGTTATAACATTTTAAGCAAGCTTATTTTTCAAACTGACACATACCCTGGAAGGATGTGCAACAAATATGCGAGAAAGCAGGTGTCTGCAATCTTGAGATATGTAAACATAGTCGGGGATTTTGTACTGAACAGCCATTATTCGCTGCAGAAACATAATAATACAAAACATAAATTGTCATGAAAATTAGGAGTCACATAAATATTTGGACAACCAATTCAAACCGGAGAGGCAAACTTACTCCAATTGTCTTTCTGAAATTCTTGGGGTCATCGGGGTCTTCAAAAGGGTATGCTCCCACCAACATTACATAGAGGGTCACTCCACATGACCATACATCAGCCAACTAAACACAAACAAGAAATCATACACATTTCAAACCAAGAACTAATTTAAATTTATTATCTGTATCAAGAATTGTAATTAAGAAGCTGGAGCATTATGTTAATGTGTTAAGTGAACTGGAAAGGTGAGGGAAAGAAGAATAGATATATATATATATATATAGTTCAAGAAACAGACTCATACTTGAAACAATATGTATGAGCAGCAAACTTCTACTAGAACTAATAGGTTTTAATGTAACAAAATAGTATTGAGTGATGTAAATTAGCTCTCTTTTATTGATAAAAGAATCCAGAACATTTAGTGAAGGATTAAAACTCACAAAATTCCCATGTACTATCATTTTTTTATTTAAACAGTTTTAAGGGTAAAATACATAAGAAAATCCTATACTTTGATTTTTTGACACTTTACCCCCAGTACTATCCAATCACCCGTTGTGTTAAATATGATTTTGTATTTACATAGTTTATTTTTATCAAAATAGCATAAATTATTGTTTATTTTTAATATAATAGATTATATAGTTTGCAATGTCCTATATTATTTATAAAATTATATTATACATATTAACAAAGTTAATTTTATATACATTATATTGTAATTTTCATGATCGTTGCCTATTTCTTATATGAATGGGGCCATAAATATACATCATATTATTCAATAAAATAAAAACACTATATATAATACACACTATACACAATTATTAGACTACACTTTCACATTATATAGTTTATATTATATATGTATTGTATAATATATTATAAATATTCTTATACTATATAATTAAAATCTCAAATATGTTATTTTTTTTATATAGGTATGTTACTTTATAAAAATTTATTTATTATATAATTACTAATATATTAATGTAATGTATTTAGATAGTTTTAATATTTAATAGATGTTGGGCATGAATAGGTACGTTGTCTTTTAATTTGCAGCAGCTTGATAAAGGGCATTTTAGTCATTCGAGAACCAAAATGAAGAGCACACGACGCCCACAAGAAATTACCATTTACTTTAACTGAGAACTAACGGAAAGAGAGTGATTCGATCACTTTTATGGCACAGGGAGTAAAGTGACGAAAAATGATAGTAGAATTTAACCCTTTAAATTCACGAGATAAACAAACAGACCGAGGAAAAGGCCATTAAAATAGAATTTGCAATTTACCATGTCATTTAACATGAATGGAATGATAATGTTAGTACTAGAGTAACGACAATAAAACAACTAATCCAGATCAGGACGGCTTGGGTGTTAGGTGAGTTGCCTAAGGTCCCGGCTAATAAAAAGGCCATATAAATTTTTATTTTTTTTTATATGTTATAACTTTTTAAAAATAATTATGTTACTTATTAAACATCAACAAATAGAGGGATTTGATATTGACCTAAAAGATTTCTATTGTTTATCACTTTCTTCTTTTTTTTTTTTCCGGACCCCTAATTTTTTCCTTATATATTATAAGCTACCTAAAAATTTTATTTTCTTCTATCATTAAACCTCAATCAATAGAAAATTTTAATATTGGGCCCAAAATATTTCTATATTTCTATTACATTTTTTTTTTTCCCTCTCTCTCATCCTTATTACACGAGGATATACACATACATATACATATATATTACTCCTTGTTATCATTACACTAACCATAAATATTATTACACCAACCATAAATATTATCCATTGTGGTGAAACTTGTGAAACTTTTTATATTTTTTTTAAGACACCTATTAACTCTTTTTCGTTTCTTTTTTCTTTTTTTCTTTTTTTTTTTTCTCCTCTCATTAATATATATATATTCATCTTCTTCATTCCTACAATTTACAACCTCACTCCGTCACAAAACTTTGAATGAATTTTTATTCTATTAAAAAAAAAATTTTGAAGTATTGAACCAAATTCTTCGAAATCAGTTTCAATCTATAACTTCAATTAATTTATAGTTTTATTAAATTTTGTTATCATAAAATTATTTATTTTGTTTGTGAGTTGTCATCATTTTTATTTATAGATGAATATGTATTTTAGAAAGTACATAGTCAATTAACTAACTATACAACTAGCGATTGAAAAAAATTTAATACTAAACTTAAAAATCACAAATCAAATAATGAATTTAAAAATCACAAAACAAATAATAAGCATATTAGTAGTATAAACATATGGGTAGACTCTATTAAAAGACCATTTTATATTTTTTTCTTTAAAGTCTCAAATTATATTGAGCCGCCTCTGAATTCCTGATTAAGGTGAAGCTCACCCAATTTCAAGCTATCCAAACCAAGGTGACTTCATCTCATTAAAAACAACCCTTTCAAAAATGAACAAGTCCTAACAAATTTTGGCGTTACATGTTACCAAGTACCACGGTGTCCAGACTTCAAATACGAACAAGCAAACCTTTAAATGGGCAACAAATCAACTTGTAACCTACATGAGCACATAGACCATATTTTTTATTTAACATTTTTTTATTATTTTTTTGGGACAATGACACCAAACTGAAAAAAAAAAATTAAATTAAATTTTAAACTGAATTTCTTTCGATTCTAATTTGAGACGACCAATTGGCAACATTAGTTTGAAATACCTTGCCGTCATATTCTCGACGAGAAAGGACCTCTGGAGCTATATAGGCGGGAGTTCCAACCGTGGATTTAGGTCTGGAATGCAGCAGAGACGACTGCAAATAGTGAAACAATAATATCTCAATAAATCAGTAACCATTCACCTTACACACACACACACACACACACACACACGTATGTTTATATATAGAGAGAGAAAATAAAAAACCTTACCTTTGAGTAACCAAAATCACAAATTTTAAGGCGTGGTGCAGGGCTTCCATCTAACAGCGTATTTTCCAGCTTTAAATCTCTATGGCATATTTGCTGCAAAAGAAGTGAAACTAAAATTACTAGTTTATTTTTACCGATAAGTCCTATCATATTTTAATAAATTTAATAATTTTTTTTTTTTTAATTTCACGTTTAAATTTTAAACCACTCAATTTTTTTAATTATTTATTTTTTTGAAAGGTAAGTGAGACAAAAAAAAAAAAAAAAAAAAAGAAAAAAAAACACACCCCATTCTCAATCATTTTAAAACTTTAAATTCCTCCCCATAGATAGTTTAAGGAGTTACATGACCAAAATTGATAGTTTAGGTGGTTTCATGAAATTAGGATTTTGGTACTAATACTAAAACATATAAAATAAAAGATTTTAATCACAAACTATCAAAAAATATATAGAGAGAGCTAAAATGGAAATACTTTTACAAAAAAAAAAAAAAAAAAATTGTTAAGAGTGTATAGGATTTTGATTATTTCTATACATTTTTATGATTTTTTATTTAATTTTTAATAGAAGAAGTTTATTTAACATTGAAGTTACAATTCCCAACTGTTGCACCCTTACCATTCCCAAGTCCCGACCATCACAATCCTATGTATCTATGGAATTTTCAACCTTATGTATCCTCTCAATATACAAATAAATCTTTGATATATTGAGTCTTTTAGTTAAAATATAGTTTTAGTCACCAACAGATCTGTGATCTAGCGGTACAAGGCTTCTACTTCCCAAAGGGTGGTCAGGGGTTCGAACCTCAATAGAGGCAATGTGGGTGCGTCCCAACTTGTCAAAAAAAAAAAAAAAAAAAAAAAAACAATTTATAGTTTTAGTCCCTTTTTCTAATATTTGCATAGGTTGTGATTTTTTTTTTTTTTTTTTTTTGAAAGGTAGTTTTATGCTATTTTAGTAACAATATACATGGTGGTGGATTCTGAGCTACGGGTCTATTCAGGGAATAAAAAAATTAGGAGGACCACTTATATTGTGTCAATATATATAAATACAAATAGATATTATTATATATAGATGGACTCTTGGACCCATATTTACCATTTCATAGAGTCAAAGTCATTATCTACTGAAAAAATAAAATTGACCAAAATACTAACATAGATATGAAAAAACACTTTTCATTATCTAAACTATCGTACTACTTTTAGGTACCATTTTTTATACAACGGAGATACCATTTTGTTTTTGTTTTTGTATAGACCATGTATGTGTACATAAAAAGTGTTACATAATGAAATGGAATGCTCAACTCTTGTGGTTGAGGTGTTAGCGGCCCAAAAAGCTCTCAAACGGGGGCTGTTCAGTGGGATTTTTTTTGCAAAACACTAGTGGAAGGGATTGTTAATATTGAATGTGACTCTTGAGTTTCATTTTCAATAATAGCTCCTATATTGCTCGCCTTGAAGCAAAAAAGGAACACAAAAAAAAAAAAACACAAATAATGGTGTTTATATGCATAAAAGTAGTATATTTGTGAACAAAAGTAGTACTTGCTTACATGAACCCCAAGGGGTTAGTTTAAATATATAAGAATTTGGTCATTGTGCCTCATGAAGTATTAAGTTTAAAATTTGAATCCTTTTGGGTGCAAACAACTCCTTAACGGGTGTAATGAATCGTATTTCTTAATATTCACGTCAGCATTTTAATCAAAGTCATTTTTTCGAAACATATGACTTTGACTCCATCAAATAGTAAATATGAATCCATAACATCATGTATTCGTAATAATTTGTATACAAATATTTATAATTGTATTTTATTATTTTTCTACACGAGAAATAACATCGAGAGAAAAATAAAAAGAAAAAATAGTTCAATATAGTATAATGGCTGAGTTTACATGTTTATTTAATGTTGAATAAGTCATTTGAGGACATTTTAATATAAAATGTTGATATACAAAAAAAAAAAAAAAAGTCTCATTATTCATCAGCTATTATTTCACCATGTGAAATTTACTAATCTTATTAAAAATAGATAATATTTAGGCATTTAAAGAGAGCAAAATAGAGATTTAAGCCATTCATTATGTATTTCATTTTACCATACCATAGCATGGCAAAAATTGACACCGGAAATCAACTGCTGGAAGAAATATCTGGCCTGAAAAGATTGAAAGAAACAACACATGTATGTGAGAATGTGTGAGAATTTGTCCCAAAATAGTGGAAATTAATGGATGTTTGGAGAAGAATAAAGAAACTTACCAAAAATAACTCACAGCACCCAAAAAAAAATGAAGTAACTTACCAAAAATAAATAAATAAGGGAGGTAAAGATTACAAGCAAACAGGTTTACGCCACTATTTACCAAAAGTGCTAACATAACGACAAATTTTATTCCACTTCCAATGCTAATTTACCAATTTATCCACAATAACAGTTCATTTGTTTTTTTAACGCACAAAGTGTGGTATGTCAATGTACAAAAAGTAGTTCATTTTTACATTTTCTTTTATTTGCATTTTCTTTTAAGGTGTTCTGATTGGAGGACCCCACCCTAGCAGTCCCGGGCGCAAAAAAATAGGATTTAAGTCACTTTTGCTTGAGTTTGTACAAAATGTAAAGTTATTATTCATCCATCCATGCACCAAAAGTATTAAATTTGTGGAACCCAAAAGTGATACAATCATGCACTAAAGGCACATATATGAAATAGGAGTGATACAAATATGGTATGATGTGCACTTGGGAAGTATGGATGCTTTGCGAAGAAGTTATGCCTGCGTCGTATTCGTATTAAATATCGATATTTTTTGAACACACGCTTAATACGTGTCCATTAGTATTAAAAATTAAATTTGATTATTTTAGACTTAACCAACACTTCTTCACACTCATATATTTCTAACACAAGTAGTAATTTTTAAAATAATATAAACACATTTTAAAGTGTTCAATTTTTTTTCTTTAAAAAAAATTAGATTATATATATGATCATAAGTGAAGTACAAAATAATGTTTGTCTCTTTAAAACAAAAATACTATCATGACAATTATGATATAAAAATCATTACAATAATGCATAATTTTATTTTCTAAATTATTTTAGAGTTACTCTTAGTATAAAATTTTAAAATAAAATAAATTTTATAATACTATTATATTGACGTTGTACTTGTGTCTATGTCTTACTATCTTTGTATTCCATATCTATGTACATGCTTCATAGATGTGCACTAGACATGACGTGCAATTTTTATTTTATTTTTTATTTTTATTTTTTCTATTTTCATTAACAATTCAATGCACCCAAAAATAGGTTAGTTGCAGCTTTCTTTTTCAAATTTATAATTTTACATTTATATTTGTCAGTATATACACATATATTAATGTATATGCATTGACGCCACCATGGGCCTAGAGGGGCATGCCCTGGGCCCATGCTAGCTTATTAAATTTTTTTATGTTTAATGTTTATATATTTTTTTTCTTAATTGATTTTAACACACAAATGTCTTTGCTGATGTTTGAACCTTGACCCAAATAGAGGGACTCTAGCTCATTACCTAATTGGTAATGTTTATAATTTCACAACATATATATATATATATATTTTCAAAAAATCCCTCTAATTCTTTTCTGCCCAGACTTCCCTGATTCCTCTTCATCATCATTTCAATTTCTCTTAAAAAAATTGCATTTTCTTTCTTGAAATAAACTCAAAAACTTTTTTCCTTTATAAATCTCTCATATATATATTTTTTCTTTAGGTAAAGTACAAAAACCACTTTTATATACCGGATGTGCAAAAACCCCCCTAGTTTAAAAAAAAAAGATACAAAAAAATAAAACAAACCTATATGCACAAATTTTATTAAGGGTATTTTGAGGAATTTTTTTTTTTTTTTTTTAAAAAAAAAAGAAGGAAAGAAAAGAAATTGATCAAAATTGACGATAAGGGGCCAATTTGCTACAAATTTTCAAATTATAGGAATTATATGCACATACTAAATGGTAAGAATGTTTCTTGAACAATTTTTTTTTTTTTTTTTTTTGCACTTTAAACATTTTCTTTTTACTAAAACTTTATTTTATCATATGCTAATATCCCCAAACTAAATTTCTGGCTCCAGCTATGTGTATGTACGGATACATTCATTGTATGATTTGTATCACAGTCTAATCTCACTGTCAAAATTTCTTCAAATAATTTCTCCACAAGTGATTTGATATACAGATAAAACACTTCGTATATCCATATACTCATTAAGCTTAGGTAGTGCACATAACGCATAACTAGGCAATCTCACAACCTTAATCTTCCTCTCGATCTCTACCTCAATACCTCAATCTAAAATTAATCCTTTGGAATAGGTTGCAGTTCTATTAAGAGATCTCTCTCTTTTTCTTCATATATAATCACACATATATATGTATCTATTTGAGGGGCTGAAAAGTCTCTTCAATCCAAAAATTTATTAATACTAAGAATTTTTATTTTTTATTTTTATGTTAATAATGGTAAATAAAATTATAAGAACATAGAAAGAGGAGAGGACCTCATCTTCACTGAATCTTCCGGCTGTGCAGATACGGTCAAAAAGCTCCCCGCCAGCTGCATACTCCATTACAATTGCTAGATGGGTGGGTGTCAACACCACCTAAACAATTTCAATGTCCAACTAATTAGAACAAAATTATACTATACGTGTGTGTGTGTATATATATAAAGAAGAAAAAACACAACAGAACAGAATAGCCATTAAAAGTAAATTAATTTTGAGAAATATATAATAATATAGTCACCTCCTTAAACCGAATTATATTCGGATGACAAAGGGATCTGTGATTTATAATCTCTCTGGCCACGTTTTCGTCAATCTACAAACAACCAGCAAGAAATTAAATCAATTAATTCCATATTAATTAGAAATTAAGATTAATTAGACTAACCTAATTACATTATATATTTATAAATAAAGAAAAAGAAAGTAAGAAAGAAAGTAAATTACCTTATGTCCTCTTTCAATGTATTTCATGGCAACAAGGTCTTGGGTTTCTTTGTGCCTCATAAGCCTCGCCACACCAAAGTTGCCGGATCCTATATCCTTCACCATCTCGTACTTGTCCATTTTTATTATTCGCTTGTTTTGTTCTTCAGTTTACTACTTATTGTTGTATGTATAGGGACTTAAATATATATATATGCATGAATGAATAAGTATATATATAGATGTGGTTGTGTGTGTGTGTGTATATATATATATGTGTATAGTAGATAGAGAGATAAGTAGGAGATCTTAAAGTGAGAGTGGGAAGTGAAGAACTATCTCTATCTTCTGTCACACACACACACATATACACACAGTTGGTGGTGGTGGTGGTGGTGAATAGAGAATGATGGAGAGCACGTGGGAGAGAGCATTAGGAAAATGGATGTCGGTATGGGATACCACATGGCAATTTGAATCTCCACATTCAATCAAAAGTTTCAAAACTACTCCATCATCAATAAAATATACATACATATATACATATATATATATATATATATATATTATTTAATTATTTATTTTGATTTGGATCTCCAAAAACGCCGTCCTGCAAGGCTGCAAGTTGAGACAACACGGTGCTGAGCTAATTTTGACTTTTTTAAAATGCGGTTTTGTAAAGCTTTACAGTGTGTTCGGTTTGGATCTATCAAAACAAATCTAGTAAAATTCCAACCATTTTAGGGAAATGAAGAAGAGTTTTCTAAAAAAACAAGAAACTTCTAAAAAAACTGTCATCTGAATACTCATTCTTTCTTGATTTTTCGTTTCTTTGTAATGACTAATGAGAGTTTCTACTTTTTATCATATATATATATATATATATATATATATATATATATTTTATTTCATTTTGATTTATTTTGTTTGAGATAGGTTCAGTTTATTTTGGTATTATATGTTCTGCCGATGCGCTCGATCTTAATTTCGACCTGAAGTTTTATCAAACACTAAAAAAAATAAATAAATAAATAAAAATATTTTACCTCAAAATAATAATAAAAATTCCCTAAATAAATAATTTACATCGAAACAAACACAACTAGTTTATAATTTTTTCACTATATGTACTATGCCTTCGTCGAAATTCGAACACTCAATCTCTACATTTGAAGAGAGTCAAACACTCAATCTCTTCAATTAAATACACATTCATAAAATATGAAAAAGGCACCAGAGGGAAAGAATTTAACTTTTAAATCTATTTATTTTATAATTTTTTATAAACAAATGATTTGTTTTTGTGAGTCTCTGAATCTAATAGTATTAGTGTTCATCACAATAGTTATTTTATTTTTGTTTGTTTCTTATGTGTTTTTATTTTTTATTTTTTCACTGTTATATATATATTAAACAACTACAAGATGAGAGCAACTAAATTAATGCGGTCACACCTCACCTTAGAACAACAATAAATTAAAGCGTTTTGTTTCTTCTCATATGATATTTTATACCGTGTTCAGACTTCACCTTTCTTCTTTGGAAGGTTGTAGTCTTGTAGAGATGAATACAAATATATATATACATACATATATATATATATATAATAAAATAAAATAAAAGATAATATTTATATACTTACTAATGAGACGAGAGATGCTCATCGTGATTTTCGCATCACACATGCATGCGCATGGGTCCCGGCCCATCCACTCATCAAATTCTTAACTTTCTTTAAGTTATGATGATTGGAAAGCAATTATTAAAATCAAGAAAAGAATACATTTTTTAATTTGTCCAACGGAATATAACTTTGATGAGGAAAACAGAATAAATTATCAATTTATTAGTGATATAAATATTAAATTGATCCATCAGGGTGTATAGAACTCAAAATTGAAAGAAAGGGAAGCACAATTTTCAATCTATTTATGGATGTTAATTGCATAATTTTAATTGAATAAAACAAAATACTTTAAATGATTTTTTAGATTTTTTATTCACGAGAAGAATCAATGAATTTATTTTTTTATTTTTTTTAAATTGCACCTATGCAGAAGTGGGTTGTGAAGTATATCTCAATTAAACAAATAAAGTGGAAGTAAAGCAGATATGACAACACCAATCTTTTTCTTTTCCAGAAAACTGAGCAAGAAAAATTTACAAAACTAGCCATCTCAGGCAAATTAATACACTCCCTATGACTTGATGTTCCCTGATCCCATGACCTTTAGAATCATCGGCAACACTCTTCCACGCGCAACACAATCACCTTACAATGATTTGCTTTTCAAAGTGACCGATTGCCTTTTTTTTCCCACAGCCACCTAAAAATAAATTAGTTCAGTAACTCTGTTGTTGCTATATTGAACTAAGTGTAAAAGTTAAATGAAAAATGAGGGTGGACCCACCAAGATCAAGTAAGTAGACCGGCTTCAAGTTAAATGAAAAATGAGGGTGGACCCGCTCTGGGCATAGCTGTGATGGTTGGAGCTTGGAAGTAGGTTTGAAATGGCCGGTGTTCGACTCTTCCTAAACCATCTATTCCTCTCGATTGACTGCTGCGCGTGTTGAGGGGCCGGTGCGCGTGGCTCGATTGACTGCTGCGCGTGTTGAGGGGCCGGTGCACGTGGCACAGATTTGTAACTTGGGGTGGGTCCCTAAGGGGCCCTGCCCAGGGGAGTTCCTGTTTCCTAAAAATAAAAAATAAAAAAATAAAAAATAAAGGTGGACCCAACATCAAGTAGGTAGACTGGCTTTAATATTTTTTTTTTTTTTTTTTTTTTTTTTTTTTTTTTTTTTTTTTGTTGAAATTTTTACATATAAATGGATTTAGGGGCCTATACTTCATCATTGATTTAGTCAAAATCCTATATTTTTCAAAAACATGTGCTTGACCTATAAGATGACATGACACATGAATTTTTACTGTTTAAAGTCTGTGTTCCCTAAAATGCCCTTCTCCCTATTTTTTGTGTTTCTTAAAATGTCCTTCTCCATATTTTTATACATTTACCTTATTGGAGCCCTAACACTCATAATCCCATTCGTGCAGCCCTCTCTCTCTCACCCTCTCTGTAATAGCGATCAACCCTCACCCTCACTTTCATGCAGAGCCCTCTCTTTCTCTCTGTAACAGCGATCAGCTTTAACCCTCACTCATAATCCCATTCGTGTAGAGCCCTCTCTCTCCCCCTCTCTCTAACAGCGATTTATGCATAGCCCTAACCCTTATTTGTGCGACCTCTCTCTCCCCGTCTCTGTAACCTAGCGAAGCAGCATCCCCACTTCTCCACTTCATTTGGGTGGATCTCCCCTTCGTTTGGGTCGCTGTGCTTCTGTGAATTGGCAAGTACTTTGTCTCTATCTCTGTCTCTCTCTCTCTCTCTCTCTCACACACACACACCCCCGTTTTGGGTGGATCTCCCCCTCCCTGTTTTAAGCAACTTTTAGTTTCAGTAATTTGCTCAATTGATTGTGTACTTAAACTTTGACCCTCAAAGTTTACAATTTAAGGTAATTTACATGTGTCAATTGGTATCAAATTTATATCACAAAGATAATTCAAAATTACTTCAAACTATAGCTCCACTGAATTAAGATTTTAGACATTATAGATAGTTCAATATAGTTCGAACTATAGTTCCTGAATTAAGAATTTTTAATTATTTTTAGGCATATTAATACTTAAAAATGCTTCTACATATTTCAATCTATTTAATTTGGTTCTAACACATTCATCTATAAGCTCAATCATCCGAACAAAAGAAACCATTTTCGCTAGTGCTGATTACATCAACTGTGTATTTGTGTGTGTTCTTTGGTACAAAGATCAGAGGGAGACATTTAGTGGGGAACAACTAATTCCTTTCATCAATGATGTTAATTAAGAATATATTGGTCCTGCATGATAAATTAGTTTAGTTTAGGGTACCCCATAACATATAAAATGAAGATGCCTCTCCTTTGTTATGTGATGTGCATTGCCATGACCGACTTTTGCATCAAACTACCAAATGACGCCTATTTTAAACTATAACATGCAAACTGAGTTCCCAAACAGAACCCATCAACAAATGACTTGGACTACATTTATCATATTGGATTATTATCAGTTCTTTCTACTAAACAGAGTGAGATGTGATGCTAAACTGCCGAATGCCTCTCTGTTGTGAAGTGATTTTATTCCATTTCACAACCCCCCCCCCCCCCCCCCTCCCCAAAAAAAAAAAAAAAAAAAAAAAAAAAAAAAAAAAAAAAGACAGAACAAAGAGTGCATTTTAAAGATGATTCCTTTTCTTGTCATGTAATGTGGCTTTCTATGACTGATGATAATCAAACAAGACACAGAGATATAATATATTTGGCTATTAGCATTGGTAATTACTCAAGCCATGAACAAATAGAAACAAAAGATGTCTTTACTTACTAGCTACAAATACCATCTTCTCACCATCTCCTTCTATCCAAAGAAAATTCTCCACCAATGAATCAAAGTCCTCCTTAATAGTTGCTCGATCCTTTAATTATTAGGGATTTTTACATATAAATGGGCTTAGGGGCCCATATTTACTCATTCATTAAGTCAAAGTCCTATATTTTCAAAAAAATGTGTTTGACCTAAAAGATGACATGGCACATGAATTTTTACTATTTAAAGTTTGTGTTGTCTAAAATGCCCTTCTCCCTATTTTCTATAGAGTTAGGGGAAATATTCAATAGGATGATTGTTAGGGACGTTTATTCTCCTTGTAGAATTTACATTCAATTTTGAAATATATACTGTGAATTAAGTTGAATTTTACCAACTGAAATTTAGTGACTTGATTAGTTAAGATTACACTCAGGATAAATTTAAAACAATCAATGATTTAGAAGAAAATAAATAAATAAATAAAAATCCCGGTTAAGCAATTGTACAAGTGAAAAAGATTGACATGCCCAACTAACCCCGATCAGTTTTAAAGTCTCACTTGGAAGCCAATAGAAGCAAAACAACAAATGGAATGACTAAGGCTCAAAATAAGATCAATTAAGGCCCAAGTTTAAATAACCGTTTTGAGACTCAACTGAAGAAACTTCTTCTTACAATTCAATTATGCTTTCACTTTAAAAATGTTAAAAGATTTAGATTTGTGGAATTGAAGAGTTTTGTTTATATTAATGTATTTTTTTTCTCTAATTATATTTATTTGTGGGTCAGTTCAATTTGGGCGCTTAATGGGTAATTGATTGTGTGTTTAAACTTTGAATGTCCAAGATTTTTTTTTTAATTTTTAATTTTTTGGTAATTAGCATGGTGAAATTTCTCTCACTTCGATCTCAATGTTTCTATTGCTATATAATTAGCCACATGTTTTTTTTTTTCCTTTTATATGTTCCATTGGGTTAAGTGATGCTTTATATATGCTTTCTCTAAGTGTGTTTTACCTATCATTAATGTACTTATTTGGATTAATTCTGAGGAATGTGTATTGAATTAATGAATTAAGAATACATGAGTACTCCTAAGTACTTGTGTAAGCTAGCAGATTTCAGAGTGAATATTTTCAACATGTAATTTGTAGAAGTGCAAATTGGTAAATTTAAGTTAAACTTGATGATTGATTAACTTAATTGATTTTGAAGACTTTAGGTAGGTGGCAATATGATAGCAAGACATGTACTCTAAGTAATTTTTTTTTTCTTTTGTACTGCTAAATGTTTGGATACTAAGGTCTCTAAATTACATTATTTAATTATGATCTTTATTTGTTTTATATTTCATTATTTTTTTGAACTTTATATTTAGTTTTTTTTTTATATTATATTATTTTATATATATATATATATATATATATATATATATATATATATTACTAATGAGTCAATTTTCAAAGCAGTTGGAAAAATGGATGAGAGATAAATTGTATGCTTATGTCGAATTGATGGAAAAATTGACAAAAATGAGAATGGGGAAATTACATACATCAGCGGTGTCATAGACCTCTTATAATAACCACAACAACAACATATGAATCATTTATAATGAGTTACGAGAACGTTCATCTTCAAACATGAATGGTAAATTCATATATTATACCACCGAATCTAACAAGAATGAACTTTTGAGGATGACGGGGGAATCTAGACTTAAAGTGATGCTTCTAGTGAGTGATCCCATGCTAAAAGTATATGTGAAAGATGCAACGCCTGTAATTGCATCATGCACAATTCCAACTAAACATACTGAGAGGTAAGACAGATATATGTAGAGTAATACATTAATGCATGCGTTGCATATGTTATACGATTTTTAATATACTTTTTTGTCCACTTGTAGACAATTTGTTGAAGCCACTAGCTACAATGTATTGCCAATTTGTCTTCCGTAGAGTGTCGCGTCAACGTCTTCATTTCCTCCAAGAAATGCGCATCGGCATTCTTTCTGACACATTGATGACATTCTTTGCGAGGATTAACTTTTTGAAACCCAAATGATTTCAAAGATGCACTCATTTTGTTTGGTCTTCGTAATCATTTTTTGGTTCAAGTACTTGGACAATAGCAGAAAATATTATTGAGTTGTGTGCGAGGTTAATAATTGTCCATGAAAATTGTCAGCTGGTTGTGAAGGAAGTGGTGATATAGTGAGAATCAAGCAGTTTAATAATGTTCACACTCACACTGCTCGAGACATTTCAGATTATAAAGCCATTTTTTGGTCGAAGGAAATGGGTTGAGCTATTGTGAACAAGGTTAGGGACAGTTCTAAATGTATTCCCAAGACTATTTCCATAGACATAAGCGGTGACTTTTCTATTGGCATGACTTACATGCCATCGTAGAGAGCTAAGGATTGTGCACATCATATCATTGAGGGTAATCCTGAGGATAACTATATTTTAGTCCCATGGTTGTGTGACCAAATAACAGAATATATTCCCAGGACAATTACATCGTGGGAGTGCACGGATAATATGAGATTTAAGTGAGTGTTTGTAGCTTATGGTGCTCCATACGAGGTTTCATCAACTATTGCAGGCCCATATTAGCAATTGATGCTTGCCACTTGAGTGGTAATTATAAAGGCACAATGCTTGGTGCAACGGGGTACGATACGAATGGTGGCTTGTGGCTTTTGGCATATGTTATTGTTTCTTCTAAGAATGATGATGATTGGCATTGGTTCTTGAGCAAGGTGAAAGAGATTCTAGATGGACGCATTCTGACAATCTTAACTGATAGGCATCCAAGCCTAATAAACTGTATTAGAGATATTTTTGGCTCCCAGTACCACTCATGGTGTCTTCGTCACCTAACGGTGAATTTTTCTACATCCATTCTTGGGAGACAAAGTTTAGGATTGAGGGCTTCGGGTAAAGAGCATGCGAAAAAATTACTCAATAAAATTGCATATGCTCGAACTATAAACGAGTATGAGAATGCATTGGCTGCCATACGGGTATTTCGGGGGGAGTTATATGATTGGGTTTTGGCGAATTCACCTAAACATTGGTCAAATGCTATGTTTACTTCCAAGCATTGGGATAAATTATACACCAATCAAGCAGAGTCCTTCAATCACAAGGCTGATGGATACACACATGCAAAGACTTAGCAATTTTTTTATACCAAAAGAGTTTGGATGTTCAGAAGTGGACTATCCTAGTTAGGAATCATATTGAGGAGAAAATCCAAAATGAGCAAGAGTTAGCACTTGGTTTTAAGTTAATGCGTGTTTCGCCTACTAAGTGTACAATATATGATCGAAACAGAAGACCATTCAGGGTGGTATTGGGCAGTGAAAAGTCTTGTAGTTGTTTGAAGTGGACCATGAGTGGGATTCCTTGTTTGCATGCATGCTATGCCATCTATAAATCATCTTTAAATATTTGTGAGATAGTTGATATAATGACCAGGTCTTTTTCCTTCCTTTCCTTCTTCTCGGATTTTCACGGATATTTTTTTTTTCCGTTGTCCTTTCCTTTCTGAGTTCGGTTTTTCATCACTTAGTATCGTCTCGAGTGCTCTGGAATGATTTCTGAGACTTTTTTCTTTGGATTGACAACTTCCTTTGAGGACCGAGTCATTTTCATATTTTCACTTTTTGGACACTATTTACTTTTCGTCATTTTTCCCTATTTCGTCATTTTCCTGTTTTGTCTTTTTCCCGTTTATCACTTTGTTGGCATAACCTCACTTCTTGTGCTCGGAGTTGGGTTTTGACATCACGTACCTTCATCTTGAGTGGTTTCCACGAAATACGTATGTTTACCTTTGTAGTAAAGTACCCTGGTTGCTCCCGGTGCCCATAGGGGTATGGATGCATAGTTTTACAGAATCTTTTTTTCTTTTTTTGAGGTGTTTTTCGTAAATATCTTTTGAAGATATTTTATTTCAGGGGTTTTTAAGAAAATATTTTTGGAAGATATTTTCATTCTGGGCCATTGTGCAGTTTTCACTTTTTGGAGGGGTTATTGTGCAATTAATGAAAGTTATTGCTAAATGCCTTGTTTTGAGCCTGGATCCTCGTACTGGATTCATTTCACTTTTCATCAAGTCGTGTACTCATAGAATTTCCTCCTGGTCCTTGTTCGGGGCATAACTTTCTGCTCGGGACTCGTCGTTTCTTCCATTATTCATATTTTCTTATTTTGAATACTTTTTGTTCATGGAGTTTTTTCATTTGAGCACATCTGCTCAAATTTCACTTTTCCGGACCCGGCGGGGCCCGTTCGGGGCACTTTTAGGGTTTTCCTATAAAAGGGGGGGTGAGATATTTCATTTTTCATCTTCTCATCTCTTCATGGACGACCAGAAGCTGCCATGGCAACCCAAGGGGGGCTGCCACCCTTCTTCTCTCAATTAAACCTCCTTCCCTTTATTAAAAAGTCATAGGGCATTTGCGCTTTGTGTTTGTCTTGACTACGCGCACCTTTCCCCCTTATTAGAACCCGTTTTTGGCCAATTTTTGAGTTCGAGTTTGAGGTCAAGTTAGAATTTTGGTAGGTCCTCTTTGGAGTTTAATGTTCACGGCGTTATCCTCGACAAAACCCCGAAGTATCGTCGGATTCGGAGCCGTTTCATTTTGGTGGCTTTTGAGATTTTCATCTCAAATTGAGATAGGGGACGTTTTAGGATTATGTATGTGTTGTATTAAGTATTTTTCATGATCATACAACTTGGTTTCATGCCTAGTATCAAATGTAGAAAATTAGTATTATTTATTTCTTTATATAAGATTTAATCTACAAGGATGTATATAGCTTAGAATTGAATTATGGCATGATGATAAATTATGTTTTAATATATTTGTTAACATATATTAAATTGGGATTATTTGAATAAGAATTGCACTTTTTATTTAATATTTTTCTTTTGTGAAAGATTAATTCCCATGGTCGTACCTTACATGAAATTAACTTGTGATATACTTTTAAATTATGTCTTGGCATGTTCTTTAACATACTTTAATTTGAAAGCATTTGGATGAGTATGAAAACCTAGAGATTTTAATTAAAAAGATTAATTAAATTTTAACTGTTGGTTCCATTGGCTTAATTAAGTTTTTATTTAGATATTGGTGATGACTAGGACTTGTATACTAACATATATTAAATTGGGACCATTTGATATTGTTTTAGAATTTAGGGATTTGATTATCATGATTTAATTAAATTCTATTTTATTGTTCCAATGGCCTAATTAAGTTTTCGATTTGGTATATGTAATGACCATGCTATGTTATTTAACATGTATTAATTAGGGGCCATTTGATTGAGATTTGAAACCTGGGGAAATTAATTAGGTTATGTAATTAATTTCCGTTTTTATTGCATTAATGAATTAATCATGTGTTGACATTGATAATATGTTTAAAGCATGATTTTTGACTTATAATGGAATTATGAGTTTATGTTTTCAATATTGGAATATATTGTTATAGCGTGTAACGAATTGCACACTGAAGATTCGGCATGTGATGTTATTATAGAGTATAACGAGTCGCACACTGAAGATTCGACATTGTCATCCTATAGTAGTTGTGGATTTAGAACATGTATTGTGTGGTTTCAACTTACTTGTGCATGAAGGTAGTTTCGTGCTTTATATATATATTTCGTATATAAGTTGTTAACTTATTTATTTTGGAGTCACTTGGGACATTGTTACTGAGACATGGCTAGAGTTTGGCTCTAGTGCCGGAGGTATGAGTTCTCCCCATTTATAGTACGCACTTAGGGTGGTATTCCCAGCGGGTTAATGCCCGGAATAATCAGAGTTCTTGGTATTATCCAAGATTTGATGTCCAAGTCTCCCATTTTTGTTTTCGCATTCAATTCCAAGTTGACAATCATGTTTAAATTGTGACTTGTGGTTTTGGCTATTGGTGATTTTGATGTTGTTAAGTACATCCATGTTTAATGATTTTAATGAATCATTATAAATTTTGATGTTGTTAAGTACATCTATACCTTATGATTTTTGATGAATTATTGTAAACTTTGATGTTGTTAAGTACATTATGTTGCATTATTCAAATGTAGCTTAGGAATGATCTTATAGATTTATTTGGGACATAGACGTTAGGTGGCATAACCCACTTTTGTCGTTTTCGTATTTTAGATTTCAAGTTGATGACTTTGAGAATCTATATTTTGTTGCTTTGTATAGTATGCTCTTATATTGTTTGAATTGTATGAATGATGTGATTTATGCTAGAAATGATCTAAGGTAGCTTAGAATGCTTCTTGAGTCTCACCTTTGACATAAACGCTAGGTTGAATGAACCACAATGATTAAATCATGCAAACTTGTAAAACGTTAGGTCGATGCATGCTCATTTCCTACGAGTAGCTTTATGTTGCTCACCCTAAAGTTACTGGGGCATATTTCAGGTACAGGGTTCAAGATTTGGAGAATTACACTTGCTTCGGGTGATTTGCCGAATTAAAGTTTCTTTTGATGCATTACCATTCACATGCAAGTGTTAGCATGCTTGAGTTTTGTCTATGAAAATGTAATTTTTCTAACTTGGAGGTTCGATATGTCAAATGTTGTAAATGATTTGTAATAAGGCCATAGGCCATTGTAGCACATCTATTTTATCATATTACATACACTTGCATGCTCACTTTGGCAAACAATACCCTTCTTAATGAAACAAAAACTTAAGGTTGCATTTTTTGAGTTTTTACCCTATTCTGTTCCAGGGGCATTTTGAGTATTTCACAATGTGTTTTTTTTTCATTTTTCCCCATAATGTCAGGTAGAAAACTCAATTTCAGAGGGGGTTTCTTCTTTGTGTTTTTCCAGAAAACGTCATCTTGGCCCTCAAAAACCCATTTTTTTCCGAAAAATCCTTGTTGCCAGGTTTTTGCTGATTTTTAATACAAGTGTACTTGGTACTATTCATCAACTTTTTTTTGAAAAGTGTGACGACCAATTTAAAACTTTTGGGGGTCTTGTGGGTGTATTTTAAGATTGTATTTTCAATTTAGGTAATTTAAAAACCTCCCGAAGCCCTATTTCCTTTCCTTGGGCAGCAGCTCGGAAGGATTTTTACCCTCTTGACCTGATTTTCTTGGGGGCATTCTGGGCATTTAGTAATACATTTTTTTTTTTTTGTTTCCGGCCACATTGCTAGGTAGAAAATTTGATTTTAGGGGGGGTTTCTTCTTTGAGTTTTTCCAAAAAAGTCCGTTTAGATACTCGTTTTTACTCTTAGTTGCAGCAGCAGTGGGTCAGTAGCACCGTGACTTCATGGAAGGTCACATTGGTGTCTAGGGATAGTTTATATCTCTATAGACTTTGGTTTTTATCTTTCGCTTCCGTATTTTGGATCCGTTATCGGGTCAACTTTCGGTTCATCACTGACGCACCGGGTTGTAAAACTTGGGCCGTCACAGTTGATCCATGGTTTAGGGTTGAAACACATCAAAAACTATGCGAACATCTCATGTCTTATGTTCCCATGCATGATATGCCGAATCTAGCTATTGTTGTTGCTGCTGCTACTGATGGTGAAGGTACTTCCCATCTTAGGCCTCCTGTGGTAACACGTCCCCCTGGATGACCTCGTATTAAACGAATCAAATCACAATTTCAAAATGTAAGGTCGTTACACTGTTCGCGATGTGGCGAGACTGGTCATAATCGTCGAAAGTGCAAGGCTCCTATACCTGGATAGAATAGTTATATAAGTGCTAATTCTAGTGGAGTTATTTTGTAATCATTGCTAAGGCCTTAAAAATGGAATTATTTTATAATTAATATTAATTCCTTGAAGCTCCACAACTACATTAGTATTACTATGTTGTAATGGTATTTCTATCTTATTTAGAAAACATTTCTAAGTATGATGTAACTTTTTCTAAGTTGAATCTCTATTATTCCTTTGGTGGTTTATTTTGGTATGAAAATTATTTTCCTGGGTCCTCATATGAGTCGCTTGTGGAGTGTTATTTAAATCATATGTGTGCGAATTTTCGGGCAGTTGGAGAATCGGTTGTGAAAGTAAGGAGGCTATGGGATTATGTGACAATGGCAGGGCTTACATGTAACATGCTTACAGAAGGCTAGAAAAATAACATCATATTAAAGTCATTATGACTTGTTTCCTCACAATGCCAGAGCATGCAATATACATTTATTTGTATAAATTGTTTGCAGGTGTCTAATTTATCATATGCATGCAAGAGAGCCTCAATTAATATAAATAGCTTCTTGAAGTTCAATTTTAGTGTTTATCTTCTTCTTTTTTCCTTGTTTTTTTTTCTTTTTTTTTTTCATGGAGAATTGTTGCAGATATTATTTTCTCCAAAATTTAACTAGAGATGATCTTCTTATTATCTAAAATTGATATTTTTAGGGTGAACATATATTCATAGCAAATGTGAGTGATTCTCGTGCTGTATTAGCTACCACTTCAGATGATGGCAGCTTGGTGCCAGTTCAACTTACTGTTTATTTCAACCACAATCTACCTCGTGAGTCTCTCCCTTCCTCACTCTCTCTGTCTCTCAAAAATTATATGAACATTGTGTTTACATTATCAACATTGTTTGACAGATGAGACTGAATGGATAAATTAGTACAAAGGGAGAGTGTTTAGTTTAAACGACGAGCCAGGGGTGCACAAAATCTGGTTACCGGATGAAGAATGCCCCGGATTGGCAATGTCTAGAGCCTTTGGTGTAATACCCCTAATTTCAAAAGGGATAAAAATGGAATTTAAATTTTATTTCTGTGCATTTTAAATTGATTTTGTATCTATATGCTTATGTGTCCAGTTGTTTGTTTATTTTAATTCATTGTGTTATTTTTTTTTAATTGTTTGTTTATTTTAATTAAGGGTGTAATTCTTTATTTGTTTGTTTATTTTAATTAATTGTTTTATTTATTTTATGTGTTTTAAGTGATTCGTTGCTTGCTTATTTGATTTAATTAATGGGTGTTATTAAATTAATTATTTATTAAGTATTTAATTTTTGAACAGGGTAATTATGTAATTTCCATTAACTAGGGTTTTAGATACGTTTTAGTTAGGGTTTTTGGAGCCGTCTCAGAAGCATCTAATATGTAACTAAACTGGGTTACTTTGTGGGCCGACGAAGTTAGGGCTCTGTGGATTAGGGTTTTAATTTTGCAATTATAAATACCTCAGTATATGTTAAACCTAGGGTTACATATTGTCGTAACTTTTACACGGAAAAGTCTACCAAATAGAGAGAGTTACAGAGGGAGTTTTGGTGAGAACAGAGCAGTTTGTGAGAATTTCGACTGGGGTTCCAAGGTTTAACCAAGGAGAAGGAAGGAGCAGAGGTTCTAGGAGGTTAGACAAGTTTCAGTGGATGTCGGAAAAACTGAGACCAACGGCAACAAGGGTTTGTTTGCAAACCTATTCAGGCAAGTTCTATCTTCCTCTTTCCCTTTGAGCCGTGTTCTGTGCACCTAGATATGCTCTAGGGTTTTAAGGAAATTAATAACTAAATCATTCATGTATGTTATACATCAAATTAATCATATGTATGCTTTGAATTATTTCTGTGATGATTTCTGCAATATCTGTTACAGTGCATGCAAGTTGGTTCAGTTTTATGTCCTTTAAGCATGAGGGTTCTTGTCGTAGTTTTTGTCTCTGTTTTTTTATTGCAACTACTGTAAACTAAGTATGGAAAGACTACGGGAGTTATGTAAATCTCATAGGAAGGTTGCTATTTCTGTTTTAGATCTCTGTTGCATTTTGCTTCGTTGTAATCTATGCATGAGGTTTCAGTTTTTGCACAAGTTTACTTCTGTTAATTGATTTATATTGCTATAATCAAACCTTAGGGATGCTATCAGGAGGGTGTTAAACCCTTAAGATCAGTTTAAGAAATAAACAGAAGGGTAGGGACTGACCAGAGAACGAGCAGATAGGTAAAAACGGAGCAGAGACTGAACTGGAGGCTCTCAAGAGGGAGAGAGCCGGCTCTAAAAAGTCAAGAGCCGGCTCCCCTTCAGCAAGAGCCGGCTCCTAGGGGATTGGAGCAGGCTCCAATAGGGGAAGAGCCGGCTCTTCCATTCCAAGAGCCGGCTCCAATTTGTTTTTACGTCCAGAAAGTGTTTTTGGGCTCTGTTTGGTGTTTTGAGCACTGTTTGAGCTTTTGAGTGATTCTAAGGAACTGTAGGGATCTAAGGTTAATTTTTGGGTGTTATTAAGACCCTAAATTGATTTAAGGTTAATTCTAAATTAACGGATCAAACTGTATAACACTTATGTACATTGTATACGGTTAGTGGATAGAAGAAGTTTTAAATACTTAAGCTTATTTTTAGGCATTCCAGTGGGATTTAATATATTTATAAAATAGTTTTAAATATATTATAGGGTCATTGATGTGTTAGATGTGATCTATGCAGGCTCTGGATGTTAGTTGTTGATTTATTAAATCATCTCCTGCAACTATATGGTTAATTATTTGGATTTAAATTGTTGAAACACTTAAAAATCTTCTGTAATTATTTGGATATTGGTTTTAGATTTTAAATTGCTGTACTATCATTCATAGTCTGTAATTTACATGGTTTTGGTTTTAAGTTGTTGAAATACTAAATACTATTCTGCAACAATGTGGATGGTTGGTTTTGGACTATAAATTACGTGCTTATTATTTATGCCTTGTAATTTACCTGGAATTATGTATTGGAACATAATTGCTGAATTCTTATACTTAATTCGGTCAATTATTTGGAATCATATATTGGATTATAATTGCTGAATTCTTATATTAAATTTGACCAATTATTTGGAATTATGTATTGGATTTTAATTGCTGAATTCTCACATTAAAATTCTGTCAATTATCTGGGTTTGGTTTTGCATTGTAAATTACTTGCTTATCATTTGAATGTTGTAATTTACATGGATATGGAGGATGGTATGCACCGGTATGGGACGGTGGCATACTAGGTATGGTTTAGCTCGAAATGCTAATTCCTACCTTATGGATTTTAATTGGTGAACAGTATGACTGGTTCTATCAATTATATGGACTTTGTGGATTGTATGCACCGGTATGGGACGGTGGCATACTAGGGACAGACTGATTTAAATACTCAATCCTACCTATTTTGGAATAAGGGAACGGGTTGTTAAATAAATCCTCCTTATATATATATAAGTCGGTACGGTTGAATACGCCGAATGACTTATTGGATTTCTTGTGAATGGTTAGGAAGGTAGTTTAGATATATATGTTTATGGTACCACGAGTTGAGCTTGAGTCTCAAACTTGTTGGTTAGGGTGCGTATATGCAGTGGATGTGTAGCTGGTTATAGTAGGTTGGGTGTACCCTGTTAGGTCTAGGTACTCATGCCCACCTTTGGGTGCGTTTTCGCATGTTGCCTTCTATTTAGGTTGAGACCCCTATTGTAGTTCAGTGAATGTCCCATAGTGTGGATATATATATGTATAGACTAGATAGATATTGTGAGGTATCTATGGTGTATCTGCGTATCGGGTCACTGTATGGATTGTAGTTAGATTAGAACTTGCTCGTGGGCCTGACCCACCCTTTTATTATTTTTTCAGGTGTTCGTCAGTTCTGGGCTGTAGAGCTTGATCGTGCTGAGCAGATACAGTTATTCACTCTACTGATGGCGTAGGATTTTATTTCATGTTAAGACGTGGGTTTTGTTCCAGTCTTTTGAGTACCATTGGATATTTTAGGGGTCCACTAGATGGATTCCCGAGTTGTATAAATTGGAGAACGATTTCCATTTGTGGTGGATCAGTTGTATTAAAATAGTTTTAATTATCAATGAAATTATTTCTTCTGAGGTTTTCAATTATTGGATTATCATTCTAGGTTCTTTTCAGCAAAATTTTATTCATTCTTGTTCTCTATATTGTATTCTGTGTTCATTAAATTGCAAATTGGTTTGATATCCTCGGGTAATCGGGCGTGGGCCTGGCCAACCCGCATCCGAAAATCCGGGGGTATCACAGTTGGTATCAGAGCACTCCAGGTTTTAGTGTCCTTAGGAGTGTTTTCATTATAGGACTTCCGCGTTGCGTCTCTTAAAACGTAGAGCCATATTAGGATTGGTTGTACTCTACTTACGGTTCGTTAGGAGGAACGGATGTCAATTTTATTCCATAGTTATGGAATGTTTGACACTAGGAGGAGGATGGGGTCCACGACGAAAGCGATACGGACCTAACGGAGTAAAGGAGTATATTGTCGAGTTCTTTGCAAGAAACAGAACTTAGAATTGAAGGTTTAGTTCTAAGATTAGCATTGCTTAGAAAGTATACGCCATGGAAGGGTTAAGGTGTAGGTGGTAGGTCACCGTTTATTGGGACCAACACAATTTCAGTTGTGTTCAAAGAGGAGAGAAGCGAAGAGTGGGATTCTGAAGAGGATCCTGAGGAAGAAGATTTCGGCGTATCCAATAAAAGGGATACTGAAATTTGAGGATGACGAATCGCACAAGTAGTATAGTGAATGATACTGGTAGAGTTGGTGTGAACCAATCTACATATGGATGAATTTTCGTATCATGTCTTAAGGAGTTAATTGAAAAGTACTCTTTAGGAGTTTGGGAATCGGATGGAGTTTTTGTCAGAACAAAGATGTGATTTTATATCACATTCTGGAGCGTACGGGAATTAGGATGTAATGTGCTAAGTTGCTTTAATAAAGCCACGATAGACGGTTTGCGTATTAGGTGGATGAGGGTTAAGCCATTGGATATTTGCTTAAGCAAACGATTGTGCAGTTAAGCTACGGTTAATGGATCAGTTTCAGGGTTGGATAATTACCAACGAAACTATGGAACAGACTTTTGCGAACTTGAGTTCAAAGGAGGTTTTCTTCTTGGGAATGGAGGATATCTTTAAAAAGGATTATATTTTGGTTGTTTTATGTGTTGTGCGTATCTACGTGTTTCATTTCTGTTATTATATGTGTCATTTTGATTGTTATGTGTTTCGATTTTGATATTACGTGTTCATTTTTGTTAATTAATCCGGATTAGGAGTATGGATTGGTCGGGGACACAAGTATGTGTTCACTTTTGGATTTCGCATTAGTTCTACATGGCACTTACAATGGAGGAGATACTTGGGATAGGTATCCTAGGTTTTTATGGGAAGTTGTAAGTGTTTTTTTCACTTCTCATATTGTTGGCACAGGGAGGATAGTGTGATAACGTAAAAGGTTTTATATTTTATACGGTGCAGACTTCTTACCTGTTGGTTTGACATGGAAGCGGGGGGTTATACAATTAGACCCTAACTTCATTTAAGGATATGTTAGAGAGATATACTCTTCTTTGTAGTGGATTACGCGCAGTTTGGAGGCGGTAATAGGATATGGTAACTAATTCCATTCATACACTAACGATTTTCCTGTTAAGGAATAGTTGATTGGGTTGTCTTCCATATCGGAAGCAAGGAGCGTGATTAAGGAAGGTCAGTTTTTATGTCTTAATTAGATTGATTTTTTTTATGGATGGTGTTTCTCTGTTTAAGCGGTAACCTATCGATTTGTGTTTTCAAACATTGGGATGGGATGCATAGAAGTTTTACATATCTATGTTATGGAACTTGTAGGAATATGGACCTCTACCCTATATCAAAATGTGGGTACGGATGAGTAGTTGTTAAATACAACTTACATGTTGGATAATTTTTGTGTGTCATATATATCGGACATATATATTTTTCTTTACGGATTTGGAAATTAGTGGAGCCCTTACACGGAGGCAGAATCCACAACGGAATGGAGTAAAAAGTTTAATCAAACTAATTCAGAGTTTCGTGAATTCCGAGGACGGAATTCCATTTGTTAGGGGGGAAGAATGTAATACCCCTAATTTCAAAAGGGATAAAAATGGAATTTAAATTTTATTTCTGTGCATTTTAAATTGATTTTGTATCTATATGCTTATGTGTCCAATTGTTTGTTTATTTTAATTCATTGTGTTATTTTTTTTAATTGTTTGTTTATTTTAATTAAGGGTGTAATTCTTTATTTGTTTGTTTATTTTAATTAATTGTTTTATTTATTTTATGTGTTTTAAGTGATTCGTTGCTTGCTTATTTGATTTAATTAATGGGTATTATTAAATTAATTATTTATTAAGTATTTAATTTTTGAACAGGGTAATTATGTAATTTCCATTAACTAGGGTTTTAGATACGTTTTAGTTAGGGTTTTTGGAGCCGTCTCAGAAGCATCTGATATGTAACTAAACTGGGTTACTTTGTGGGCCGATGAAGTTAGGGCTCTGTGGATTAGGGTTTTAATTTTGTAATTATAAATACCTCAGTATATGTTAAACCTAGGGTTACATATTGTCGTAACTTTTACACGGAAAAGTCTACCAAATAGAGAGAGTTACAGAGGGAGTTTTGGTGAGAACAGAGTAGTTTGTGAGAATTTCGACTGGGGTTCCAAGGTTTAACCAAGGAGAAGGAAGGAGCAGAGGTTCTAGGAGGTTAGACAAGTTTCAGTGGATGTCGGAAAAACTGAGACCAACGGCAACAAGGGTTTGTTTGCAAACCTATTCAGGCAAGTTCTATCTTCCTCTTTCCCTTTGAGCCGTGTTCTGTGCACCTAGATATGCTCTAGGGTTTTAAGGAAATTAATAACTAAATCATTCATGTATGTTATACATCAAATTAATCATATGTATGCTTTGAATTATTTCTGTGATGATTTCAGCAATATCTGTTACAGTGCATGCAAGTTGGTTCAGTTTTATGTCCTTTAAGCATGAGGGTTCTTATCGTAGTTTTTGTCTCTGTTTTTTGATTGCAACTACTGTAAACTAAGTATGGAAAGACTACGGGAGTTATGTAAATCTCATAGGAAGGTTGCTATTTCTGTTTTAGATCTCTGTTGCATTTTGCTTCGTTGTAATCTATGCATGAGGTTTCAGTTTTTGCACAAGTTTACTTCTGTTAATTGATTTAAATTGCTATAATCAAACCTTAGGGATGCTATCAGGAGGGTGTTAAACCCTTAAGATCAGTTTAAGAAATAAACAGAAGGGTAGGGACTGACCAGAGAACGAGCAGATAGGTAAAAACGGAGCAGAGACTGAACTGGAGGCTCTCAAGAGGGAGAGAGCCGGCTCTAGAAAGTCAAGAGCCGGCTCCCCTTCAGCAAGAGCCGGCTCCTAGGGGATTGGAGCCGGCTCTAATAGGGGAAGAGCCGGCTCTTCCATTCCAAGAGCCGGCTCCAATTTGTTTTTACGTCCAGAAAGTGTTTTTGGGCTCTGTTTGGTGTTTTGAGCACTGTTTGAGCTTTTGAGTGATTCTAAGGAACTGTAGGGACTTAACAGAGGATCTAAGTAGTTAATTTTAAGTGTTATTAAACTTATTGTTTCATGGTTTAAGTCTCTAAGACAAAGGATGAAGCAGTGTAAAAATATACAACGGTGTATGCTACTAACAGAGAAAGGAACTAAATGTCTTGATTAAATTTTAGAAATTTAATGAGACTTCACGGAGGGATTAAATAGTAAATTTTTGGGTGTTATTATGACCCTAAATTGATTTAAGGTTAATTCTAAATTAACGGATCAAACTGTATAACACTTATGTACATTGTATACGGTTAGTGGATAGAAGAAGTTTTAAATACTTAAGCTTATTTTTGGGCATTTCAGTGGGATTTAATATATTTATAAAATGGTTTTAAATATATTATAGGGTCATTGATGTGTTAGATGTGATCTATGCAGGCTCTGGATGTTAGTTGTTGATTTATTAAATCATCTCCTGCAACTATATGGTTAATTATTTGGATTTAAATTGTTGAAACACTTAAAAATCTTCTGTAATTATTTGGATATTGGTTTTAGATTTTAAATTGCTGTACTATCATTCATAGTCTATAATTTACATGGTTTCGGTTTTAAGTTGTTGAAATACTAAATACTATTCTGCAACAATGTGGATGGTTGGTTTTGGACTATAAATTACGTGCTTATTATTTATGCCTTGTAATTTACCTGGAATTATGAATTGGAACATAATTGCTGAATTCTTATACTTAATTCGGTCAATTATTTGGAATCATATATTGGATTATAATTGCTGAATTCTTATATTAAATTTGACCAATTATTTGGAATTATGTATTGGATTTTAATTGCTGAATTCTCACATTAAAATTCTGTCAATTATCTGGGTTTGGTTTTGCATTGTAAATTACTTGCTTATCATTTGAATGTTGTAATTTACATGGATATGGAGGATGGTATGCACCGGTATGGGACGGTGGCATACTAGGTATGGTTTAGCTCGAAATGCTAATTCCTACCTTATGGATTTTAATTGGTGAACAGTATGACTGGTTCTATCAATTATATGGACTTTGTGGATTGTATGCACCGGTATGGGACGGTGGCATACTAGGGACAGACTGATTTAAATACTCAGTCCTACCTATTTTGGAATAAGGGAACGGGTTGTTAAATAAATCCTCCTTATATATATATAAGTCGGTACGGTTGAATACGCCGAATGACTTATTGGATTTCTTGTGAATGGTTAGGAACGGAGTTTAGATATATATGTTTATGGTACCACGAGTTGAGCTTGAGTCTCAAACTTGTTGGTTAGGGTGCGTATATGCAGTGGATGTGTAGCCGGTTTTAGTAGGTTGGGTGTACCCTGTTAGGTCTAGGTACTCATGCCCACCTTTGGGTGCATTTTCGCATGTTGCCTTCTATTCAGGTTGAGACCCCTATTGTAGTTCAGTGAATGTCCCATAGTGTGGATATATATATGTATAGACTAGATAGATATTGTGAGGTATCTATGGTGTATCTGCGTATCGGGTCACTGTATGGATTGCAGTTAGATTAGAACTTGCTCGTGGGCCTGACCCACCCTTTTATTATTTTTTCAGGTGTTCGTCAGTTCTGGGCTGTAGAGCTTGATCGTGCTGAGCAGATACAGTTATTCACTCTACTGATGGCGTAGGATTTTATTTCATGTTAAGACGTGGGTTTTGTTCCAGTCTTTTGAGTACCATAGGATATTTTAGGGGTCCACTAGATGGATTCCCGAGTTGTATAAATTGGAGAACGATTTCCATTTGTGGTGGATCAGTTGTATCAAAATAGTTTTAATTATCAATGAAATTATTTCTTCTGAGGTTTTCAATTATTGGATTATCATTCTAGGTTCTTTTCAGCAAAATTTTATTCATTCTTGTTTTCTATATTGTATTCTGTGTTCATTAAATTGCTAATTGGTTTGATATCCTCGGGTAATCGGGCGTGTGCCTGGCCAACCCGCATCCGAAAATCCGGGGGTATCACATTTGGGGACTACTGTATAAAGGATTTTGGACTTATATCCAACCCTTAAGTGAGTCAAAGACATATAACCAGCATAGACCAGTTTGTTGTATTGCCAACCGATGGGGTATGTGTAATGACCTGGTCATTTCCTTCCTTTTTTTTTTCTCAGATTTTTACGGATATTTTTTTTCCCTTGTCTTTTCTTTTCCGAGTTTGGTTTCTTGTCAGTTAGTGTTATCTTGAGATCTTAGGGATGGTTTCCGAGACTCTTTCCTTTGGATTGACAACTTTCTTAAAGGACCGCGTCATTTCCACATTTTTATTTTTTTCGACACTATTCACTTTTCGTCTTTTTCCCCGTTTGTCACTATTTTGGCATAACTTCACTTTTCATATTCGGAGTTAATTTTTGACTTCACGTGCCTTCATTCTAAGTGGTTTCCACAAAATACGTATCTTTACTTTTGTAGAAAAGTACTCTGGTTACTCCCCGTGTCCATAGGGGTTCTACAGAAACATTCTTGTTCCTTAGGGTGTTTTTCATAAATATCTTTATTTTGGGGGTTTTTTAAAAAAAGTATTTTTAGAAGATATTTTCATTCTAGGTCATTAGTGTAGTTAATCCTTTTTGGAGGAGACATTGTGCAATTGATGAAAGTTATTGCAAAATACCTCGTTTTGAGCCTGGATCCTCGTACGGGATTAATTTTCACTTTTCGTCGAGTCGCATACTTTTAGAATTTCCTTCCGATCGTTTTTCCCCAGTTTTAAGGTTTCTGACCTCGGTTTCCGCCAAACTTGTTCAGGGCATATCTTTCTGCTCGGGTCTCAGTTTTTGACGTCGTTTCTTCCGTTATTCATTTATCTCATTTCAGTTCTTTTTTGTTCACAGTGTTTTGCCGTTTAAGCGCTTCTGCTCAAATTCCACTTTTTCGGACCCAGCCCGTTCGGGGCACTTTAGGGGTTTTCTATAAATAGGGTGACTTAAGATGAAAAATTAGATTTTCTCATCTTTTTCCCCTTTCTTGGCCGGCAGC
Source organism: Cornus florida (assembly GCF_030987335.1). NCBI lineage: Eukaryota > Viridiplantae > Streptophyta > Magnoliopsida > Cornales > Cornaceae > Cornus > Cornus florida. Next base: position 37,736,910 of record NW_026775574.1, on the reverse strand, counting down.
CAAGGGGCTGCCACCCTTCTCTCTTCTTTTCCGACCACTCCCTTTTAGTAAAATGCTGTAGTGCATTAGTGTTTAATGTCCGCCTTGACGAGGCCTTCGATTCCAACCGATTGGAATCTCGTTTTGGCCACTTTTTGAGTTCGGGTTTAAAGCCAAGTTTGAATTTTGGTGTGACCTCTTGGGGTTTAATGTTCACCGTGTTGTCCCCGACAAAACCCTGAAGTTTCATAGGATACGGAGCGGTTTCATTTCAGTGGGGATTTGAGATTTTCATCTCAAATTGAGGTAGGGGATGTATAGGTTTATATTTTTGTTGTCTTGCATGCTATTGATGCTTATACAACTTATTTGCATGCTTTTGTTCATAATCTAGAATTTAATTTAATTATTTTCCTTGGATAAGATTTAATTCACATGGTTGTATGTGTAATGAAATTAAATTGTGGGATGCTATTAAATTAGGCCTTGATATGTTTATCAACATACATTAAATTGAGAACATTTGAATAAGTATTGCAACTTTTATTTAATAATTTTCTTTTATGAATATTTAATTCACATGGTTGTAACTAGCATGAAATTAACTTGTAAAGTGATAATTAAATAGGCCTTGGTATGTTCTTTAACCTATGTTAACTTGAGGACATTTGAAGTTGTTTTAAAATCTAGAAGAAATTAATTAATTAGATTAATTAATTTTATTTTAAGTGTTTTGTTCACTTAATTGGATTTTTAACTTGATATTGCTGATGAACATGCTATGTTCTTTAACTTACATTAATTTAAGGTTATTTGGAATTGATTTGAAATCTAGATAATTTAATTATTTTATTTAATTAAATTCTATCTATTTGTTCCATGGATTTAATTATGTCCTAGAAGTTATTTCTATGGATTTGGACTTGTTGTGTATTCACTTGGCTATGCTTTAAGCATTGAATTAAATTGTTGCCAAATTTATATTCACGAGAACATGTTTCTATATAGAATATATTGTTGACTTTTGATTTCATAGTATTATGAATACGGAATGCTTATTGTGCACTATTGGAAGTTAAATTGCTAGCTTGTTACTATGTAGTATTAATATGAGATTCTTGTGAATTATCGATATTACTAGCCTTGTAAACTTATTGCTACAATATCATAGAATTAGTGTTTAAAGTTCACTAATTGTTAAGTAGATGATATTGTATTGTACATTATATCATAGTAAAGACTTGACATTATATATATATATATATATATATATATATGCTATTTTAGAATTGAAACTCTAAGGTATGGATTGTGTGGTTTCGACCTACTTGTGCATGGAAGGTGGTTTCGTGCATTATTTAATTGCGTATAAGTTGTGCACTTATTTATTGATTTTAGAGTCACTTAGGACATTGTTACAAAGACATAGCTAGAGTTTGGCTCTAGCGTGGGAGGTATGAGGTCTCCCTATTTTATAGTGTGCCCTAGGGTGGTATTCCCAGCGGGTTAGTGCCCGAAAAAACCATTTAGGTCTTGGTTTTACTCCAAGATTTGATGTTCAAGTCTTCCACTATTTGATTTCACATTCAATTTTAAGTTGACAACTAATGTTTAATTGTAACTTGTGATTTTGGTTATTGGCAATTTAATGTTGTTAAGTACATTTATGCATTATGATTTTTAATGAATCATCGCAATATTAATGTTGTTAAGCATATTTATGCATTTTGATTTTTAATGAATCATTGCAATCTTGATGCTGTTAAGAACATTTATGCTATATTGTTCAAGTGTAGCTTAGGAATGATCCTATAGACTCATTTGAAACATAGACGTTAGGTGGCGTGACCTACTTTAGTTCTTTTTGTATTTTAGATTTTAAGTTGATAACTTTGATAATCTATATTTTGTTGTGTTGTATCGTATGCTCCCATACTATCAAATTGCATAAAAATGTGGTTTATGCTAGAAATGTTTTAAGGTAGCTTAGGATGCTCTTTGGGTCTCACTTTTGACATAGACGTTAGGTGGAATGAACCACAAGGATTAATTTACACAAACTTGTAAAATGTTAGGTCTATTTATGTTCATTCCCTACGAGTAACTTGTTTACTAACCCCAAAGTTATGTGGTTGTTTTTCAAGCAAGAAGACGTGGTTTTGGGATGCACAATATCCCTAGGTCATTTTGTTGATTTGAAGTTGTTTTAAATGAATTTTTGTTCACATGCAAATGCTAGCATGTTTGAGTTTTACCTTTAAAGTTGTAATACTTAGTTAGGTTCAATATGCCATTTTTGCCTTATAATATGTAAAGTGTACTTAGATACACTATTTGGAACCTATTTGATATATATGACGCGAGGCCAAGGGCCATAAACTTTAAAGTTCAAGTGTATGTATTTAAATTTCAAGTTTTACCTATGAAATATAATTTTTCTAATATTGGAGGTTTGTCATGTAATTTGGAGTAAATGAAATGTAATGAGGCTATAGGCCATTGTAGCGCGTCTAAAATGTTATATTATGTTTGCGTGCATGTTTACATTAGTACACAAATACACGGTTTTAAGTTTGATCATGCTATGGGGAATTCAAATGAGACTTAAGAATTCTTCTCGTGCATGGTAGGCTTCATTTTCACCTTTTCGACCTGTTTCGGTCAACTGGTGGCATATTTCGGTCGACCGGCTCTTTGTTCAATTTATTTGTATAATAAAAACTCATTTTCTAGTAGCCTAGGTACTGTTTTGGCTTGTTTCGGTCGACCGGTTCTTCATTTCAGTCGACCTAAATGATTTTCCTTCATTTTCCAGATTTTTGGCCATTTTGGGTTCATTTCGGTCGACCGAACCGAAATACTTCAATTCTTTATTCTTCAGTTTTGAGACAGCATTGTTGCTCTAACTTCAAACGGTCATAACTTCTTTATTTCTAATCCAAATAGGGTGATTCCTGAGTCTAAATTCAAGGATTTTGAGTCAGCTTTCCAATGGTACCAATTTCATTCTTAGATTCAAATCATAGTGGGAGACTATGTCAGATTTTGCTTGAATCGGAATGGGTGTTTTGTGGGATTCTTGTCCAAAGATCTTAGAATCACTAGGAATGTTGTGAGATGACTAGATTAGGTTGGATGGACCTCATTTGACTAACTTGGAGTCAAATTTTGCCTTTTTATTTGTAACTTGACCATTTTACCCTTGGTTAATGAATTTTGCCTGTTTTGACCTTTGTTTCCGCTTTCGTTCTCTTTGAGTTTCATGACTTTATGAAAAGTCACTTGGTGTGATACCTCTCGATTGTAGAGCCAGGGTGATCAAGTTTGAGCACATAATGCAAGTGATATCAAACAATTAATATTTAAACAAGCATTTAAATACAAAAAGAATAATAAATAAATAATAAGCGGAACGGAACTAAATAATAAATCCTTATTTAAAAATCCTCAAATAAATAGTAATTAAAAATCCAATAATAAAATCCTCCAATCCTCTGATACCAGTAATTAATTAAACTACAACTCGGGAATCCATCCTATGGATCCCTAATAATATCCTAACTGAAATAACTGAACTGAAATAAAACTAATAACCAAAACATGAAGAATAGTGAATGACTGTCTCTGCTCGGCACGAACAATTTCTAAGACTGGAACTGACGAATACCTAAAAAATAATGGTGGGTCAGATCCACATACAAGTTCTAATCTACTACATCCCAAACAGAGATCCGATACACATACACATCCTAATTAATTTAACAATAACTAAATAATCCATATATAGATATATACACACTAAAGAAACCTCACTAGACTATAGAGTTGTCTCAACCTGAATAGTAGGTAACATGCAAAACGCACATATAGTGGGCATGAGTACCTAGATCTACCAGGGTACACAACTACACTATATCTAGCTGCATATCCCTGGCAATTTACGCACCTTAATCACTGATCCTGAGACTCAAGCTCATATCATGGCGTATAATTATATATGTAAAATCCGTCCTATCCAACCATCAAATAAACTATCCAACTATTATTTTAATAATATGTCATCCAACTGTTCCGCTGACCTGATAGGAAAATAAGTAGGACTTAACTTTATTAGTTAATCCATTCCCTTATATGCCCCCATCCCATAATGTTGCATTAATACACAATATAATCAAATAAAAGTTTACAATCCAAGGATAAATGTAAATAATATTTACATATAATAATCCAAATAAACATGATATAAATCATATACACATCATTTACATTTACTTGAGCAAAAATATAAATTCTAAGTAGCATGCATTTAATTTACATCACAAGAAATTAGCATGCATCTCACCTAAATTGTACATTTCCATGTTCTAATTAAATTAATTTAAATCTAAACAATTGATTAAAATAATTTAATCCAACAATATTTAATTAATTTACCCTTTTAAAATTAATTAAATTTCATACTTAGCATGTAAAGTTAAATAATGCATTTCAATTCTTAATGAATCTATTTAAATTTAATAAATATTTAATTCGGATTCATCATTCAAAAACAATAAATATTAATTTAATATTCTAGCAATAGTAAAAAAATATTTAAAAAAAATTTAAATCCATAACTAATTATTATTATTATTATTATTTTCATGTACACAAGATTCATTCCTACCCACTGTGTATACCTTAGGAAGAAAACTAAATTTAAATTACAAATAGCAAACTGATGCATTAGAAAAGTCTTTTGACTTTTTACTTCATTCCTCATTCAGCGTACCCAATTCATGAAAGAAACACATTCCAAACACAGTTTTACGAAATTGCTATAATCAGATTCATGGCCCTTTTCTAGTTCGCCTCGTTCGGCGTGCCTAACTTGTAAACAAATATTAATTTTGACATACTCACATACATACAAACTACAAATAGATACATCATGGTAAAATCTTTATTTATTTATTTTTGTTATTATTATTTTTTTTCCACCATTGTATTGACCTCCTTGTTTCATGTGCATATTTCCTTACAAGGATTTTCATTGGTTTCTCTCATAGGGCCTCGAAGGAGCCTTGGGGAGCTTTGGATTCCTTGGAGATAAGGATGCAGCAGGAGGCCATGTGCAAAGCCTGAAAGGCTGATTTGAGGTGATGTCTTCTGAATGATGCTGGAGGCCATGTGCAAAGCCTGAAAGGCTGAATTGAGGTGATGGCCACTGACTTGCCTTGGATTCTTTTTTTTTTTTGAAAAGCTTGTCTGTCATGAACACCGAAAGGTGTTAAAAGCCTGAAAATAGAGAACTGTTGAATAAAATTTTAAACTATAGATTTTGCTTATTTATTTATTTATTTATTTATTTTGTCGCTATGCAGCGGCATTGAATGACCGAGGTCAAAAATTTTTTTTTTTTTTTGAAATGAAATGATGATTTTTGAGAATATTGTTTACTGGAGCTGTTGGGTAAAAATACTAAAACAGTCATCTTCATTGGGTTGGGCCAGATCTGTTTGGAAACCATGGAAAGAACCTGAGCCTTCACTTCTGTTGGAGCCCAATTTTGAGAAGGCTATGGGATTGACTCGGGCTAAAGCTTCCATGAGGAAAGCTTCATACTCATCTTGGGATTTTGCTGAAGAAAGTTTTGCTTGGGCCTGGCTTTTGGATAGGAGAAAAGCCGAAGACTCTCCTAAGCCAGAACATGATATTGCAGGGTACTTTGAGAACCATTCAGAAATTGCTTCTGGAGTAACATCTTTGATAGAGAATTGGTCCCACCATTTGACTTTGAAAATCCTTCCTAGAAGAGGAAGATTAGAAGGGGTTTTGAGGATTTGGAATTGCCATTGAACTATCCATGACAATGCAAAATTTGTAAAAAATAAGAATGATTTGGGAAATTCGGAAAGCTCAGGAGGAGCTTGGAATTTTTCATTGAAATTGAAAATCCCTTGGACACCGTTTCAGGGATGATTTCTTGGCAGGGACCAAACATATGCCACCAATCAATGAACCATCTGGGGACATTTAGATTGAAATTCTTTTGGAAAAGGATAAGCCAGGAATGGCTATAATCCTGATTTTGGAAATAAAAGGTATTGTACCAGGCATCCTGATAGTCCCAGTAATTGAAAGTTTGAGGGTTGCGAGGCTGAGAAAATTGCCTCGGAGCATTGATGTTTTTACCCCAGGCTGTCGGAGTAAGGACTTTTTGAATAGTACATGTGGTGTGAGAAATGAAAGACTCATCACCTGGTTTTGAATGAGTTCGAATTTTGATGGAATCAGAGTCCACTAAAATAAACTCATAAAAATTTTGTGTTTTCCGAAAATCTGATGTTGGATAATGAAAACCTTTGACAAAATGATTTTGAGGAAGTAAAACTGGGTTTTGGTTAAAAAGTTCTTTTTCAACCACACAAATGGTTGATGAATTTGGTTTTTGAAAATAATGAGATTTTTTGAGAGTGGGATTGTTGACCACCACTTGCTGTGAAACAGATCTTGAGGAAATTTGTTTATCTGACTTTCACCTTACTTGAAAGTCAGGTTTGCTCTGATCTCCCAAACGCTTCAAACAGTTGAATTACCTTATGAAAAATCTTTCAATGAAAAGGATATCCCTACCAAAGCCCGTCCTAGCCAAATGAGTCAAGAACTTCTTGATTACTGTATGAAGGAAGTACAGGAATTATTAAACAAATCCCTCATCCGAAAAAGCCGTTCCCCATGGAGCTGTGTTCCTTTTTATGTCCAAAAGAATGCTGGAATAGAAAAGGTGTTCCCAGATTAGTTATCAATTACAAGCCCCTCAATGAAGTTCTTCAATGGATTGGGTATCCCCTGCCCAATAAAAAGGACCTAATCCAACATCTCGTTCATGCAACCGTTTTTTCAAAGTTTGATCTCAAGTCAGGATTTTGGCAAATCCAAATTGCTGAAAAGGATAGATACAAAACAGCTTTCACAGTTCCTTTTGGCCATTACGAATGGAATGTTATGCTGCAATTTCTTCAGCATCAGATAAAAAAATTTCCTCAAGATCTGTTTCACAGCAAGTGGTGGTCAACAATCCCACTCTTAAAAAATCTCGTTATTTTCAAAAACCAAATTCATCAACCATTTGTGTGGTTGAAAAAGAACTTTTTAACTAAAATCCTGTTTTTCTTTCTCAAAATCATTTTGTCAAAGGTTTTCATTATCCAACATCAGATTTTCGGAAAACACAAAATTTTTATGAGTTTATTTTAGTGGACACTGATTCCATTAAAATTTGAACTCATTCAAAACCAGGTGATGAGTCTTTCATTTCTCACACCACATGTACCATTCAAAAATTCCTTACTCCGGCAGCCTGGGGTAAAAACATCAATGCTCCGAGGCAATTTTTTCAGCCTCGCAACCCTCAAATTTTCAATTACTGGGACTATCAAGATGCTTGGTACAATACCTTTTATTTCCAAAATCAGGATTATAGCCATTCCTGGCTTATCCTTTTCCAAAAGAATTTCAATCTAAATGTCCCCAGATGGTTCATTGACTGGTGGCATATGTTTGGTCCCTGCCAAGAAATCATCCCTGAAACGGTGTCCAAGGGATTTTCAATTTTCAATAAAAAATTTCAGGCTCCTCCTGAGCTTTCCGAATTTCCCAAATCATTCTTATTTTTTGCAAATTTCGCATTGTCATGGATAGTTCTATGGCAATTCCAAATCCTCAAAACCCCTTCTAATCTTCCTCTTCTAGGAAGGATTTTCAAAGTCAAATGGTGGGACCAATTCTCTATCAAAGATGTTACTCTAGAAGCAATTTCTGAATGGTTCTCAAAGCACCCTACAATATCATGTTCTGGCTTAGGAGAGTCTTCGGCTTTTCTCATATCCAAAAGCCAGGCCCAAGCAAAGCTTTCTTCAGCAAAATCCCAGGATGAGTATGAAGCTTTCCTCATGGAAGCTTTAGCCCAAGTCAATCCCATAGCCTTCTCAAAATTGGGCTCCAACGGAAGTGAAGGCTCAGGTTCTTTCCATGGTTTCCAAACAGATCTGGCCCAACCAAATGAAGATGACTGTTTTGGTATTTTTACTCAATAGCTCCAGTAAACAATATTCTCAAAAATCATCATTTCATTTAAGAAAAAAAAAAAAAAAGGCTTCTGACCTCGGTCATTCAATGCCGTTGCATAGCGAAAAAAAAAGAAAAAAAAAAAGAAAAGGCAAAATCTACAGTTTAAAATTTTATTCAACAGTTCTTCATTTTCAAGCTTTTAGCACCTTTCGGTCTTCATGACAGACAAGCTTTTAAAAAAAAAAGGAATCTAAGGCAAGTCAGTGGCCATCACCTCAATTCAGCCTTTCAGGCTTTGCACATGGCCTCCAGCATCATTCAGAAGACATCACCTCAAATCAGCCTTTCAGGCTTTGCACATGGCCTCCTGCTGTATCCTTATCTCCAAGGAATCCAAAGCTCCCCAAGGCTCCTTCGAGGCCCTATAAATAACAACTCCTCAAGACATTGGAGGCAAGCTCATTTTCAAGTTTAGATTTTAGTTTCCGTTTCAAAAGTTCTCAGTTCAAATTGTAATTTTTAAGTTTAAGTTTTTAGTTTTACTTCATCCAAGGAGCTCGGCTCAGAACGAAAGTGTTGTATTCAAAGATCAAAGTTGTAAGTTCCATATTTTAATCAAAAGTTCTTCGAAGTTATTCATGTTCTGTTGTTTAATGTTAACTTGCATATTTCCATATTGATTCTCAATTTGAGGATCCCGATCATCACGTTCATCAGTTCTATATGATAGAAAAGGTTTATGAGATCGATAAAGACTTCTTACGCAAAGATTTCTACTCTGCGATCAATGATTCCTGATACGCCTGAAAGACCTCTTAGACCCATCAATACTTTTGACCAAGAAATTGGTACTGATGCTAAAATTGATGAAATTACTGAGGTCTTCCAGAACCAACATGTCAATACTTTCGAACCAACTTCTTCTCAAAATTATTATCCCAGGCCAACTTTCCCTGACCTCCATATCGAAGAACGAGGCCAGTTTTCCCAAGCTGCTTATCATAGTGGTACCATTTATGAATGGAACATAGATGGCAAAACTGAGTATCACATTCTCAATACACTTCAAGAAATGACAATGGTCAGCACTGCTTACAAAACCAAGAATGACTCTTCTGATTATGCTATAGCACAACTCCTAGTAGGAGGATTCACAGGCCAACTCAAAGGATGGTGGGACAATATCCTCACTCCAAATAAATGACAAGCCATTCTTAAATCTGTTAAAATAACTCCTGAAGGAACAATTATCAAAACAGAAGAAGGTGCAAATATAGAAGATGCAGTTGTTACTCTCATTTTCTCAATCGCCAAACAGTTCCTCGGTGACCTCTCAATTGTTAGAGACAAGACCTCAAAAATTCTAGCCAACCTTCGATGTCGCAAACTTCTGGATTTCAGATGGTACAAGGATGTCTTCCTCTCAAAGGTCCTCACCAGGACTGATTGTAACTAAGCCTTTTGGAAAGAAAAGTTCATTGTTGGACTCCCCAATCTTTTTGCTGAGAGAATTCGCAAGCATTTCAGATCAAAACACAATGGCCATATTCCTTATGACTCCCTCACCTATGGTGACATCATCAGTACTATCACAGCTGAAGGAATTGCTCTCTGCACCGATTTCAAACTCCAATAGCAAATCAAGCATGAGAATGCCACTAGCCGAAAGGAATTAGGAACTTTTTGCCAACAATTCGGCTTCAAAAACCTAACCCCTCCTTCCAAATGGAAAAGTCACACCCGCTACCACAAGCCTTTTCCCAAGAGATACGAAAACAGGACACGGTATAACAAGAGCAAACCCTCATTTGCAGATAAATATCTCTCCTTTGAGAAAAATAGACAGAAAAATGCACCTCCTCCAAAACATTTTCAAAAAAAACCTGCCACCTCAAAAGCAGATATAAAATGCTTCAAGTGTGCCAAGATGGGTCACTACAAACGCGATTGTAGAACCAAACAGAAGATCAATGAGCTCGATCTCCCTGAAACCGTCAGGAGCCAACTGATGCAAATTCTTTGAAACTCTTCAGATGAAGAATCCGAACATGATATCAATGGTATTCAAGAAGATGACTATCATGCTGATACAGATTATGATTCTGATTCTTCCAACCCATCTTTGGATGACCAACCTATCAAAACCAAATGCATCTGTATGATTACTAAGGACCAAGAATTCATGTTGGAACTCATTGACAAAATAGAAGATCTTGATCAACGCAAGGAATGCTTGATTAAATTGACCAACAGCATTGGCCAAAGAAATGACAAAGCTCCCGTTGTTATACCAAATACTTACACCCTTACTGATATCTTTGAAAGATTTGGTACACAACCCAAGATGCCAATTACGATTCAAGATCTCCATAAAGAAATCAAACAAACCAAGCAAGAGATTTCACTCCTAAAGCAAGAGGGCAAGGCTTTAAAAGATTCCACTGCTCATGATATTCTTACCTTCAGAAGCCAAATCCTTTTTCAACAATCCCAGATAGATGCCTTACTACCTAAGTCCTCTGCAAAACTTGAACAACAAGTTTCTGAAAATCCCATCAAGGACAATGAGACTTACATCAACCTTCTAACCCAGATAACATTTCAGAAATGGCATGTTAATCTAAAAATTGTCATCAACAAAGACTATACCATTCATACATTGGCTCTCATTGACTCTGGTGCTGATTTCAATTGTATTAATGAAGGACTTATCCCTACGAAATATTTTGAGAAAACCAAAGAACGGCTTCAAGGTGCTAATGGTTCACGACTCACTGTTCAGTACAAGTTAACCAAAGCCTATGTTTGTAATCAGGGTCTTTGTATTAAAACACCTTTCATCCTTGTCAAAGACCTCAATACCCCTGTTATTTTGGGAACTCCATTTATTTCTTTTCTTTACCTGTTCAAAGTTGATAGCCAAGGCATTTTAATAAGTCTAGTTGGACAAGAAATTTGCTTTCTTTTTGCTCATCCTATAGACACCAAGGATCTTAATACCATTAAGGATTCCTATGTTACTCAAGTCCCTGCTGTCAACAGGATTGAAAGGAAAACAAAGCATTTAGACTTTCTCAAACAAGAACTAATCTTCAAACAGATTGATGAACGACTCAGTCAAAAAAGTCTGCAATAAAAACATAGACAACAGATAGTTTAAGGGCAAAATACAAGTCATTCTCTTCCATGCATGTAAAACACTCAATAATGACATAAAAATACTTCAAAATAATAGATCAATACCTCACTAGAGGATTGAATCTCTAGATACCAAAGTAAAACTAGGAGTTAGGCTAGATCCTTCAAGGGTTTTGAAGAGGAGAGTGGGAGGAGCCTAAAGTATTCCAAGTTCAAAGTTCTAAGGTGAGTGAAAGGGCACCAAAAATGAAGTCAAAGCTACTAGTCAAGCTTTTCTCCAATGGTGGCTTCCTTAGGGTTCTTGAGAGGAAAGTGATGAATGAATTAAAATATGTAAACCTTATGCTAAATTGGTGGGTTTCTCCACTCACTAGGTGCTCTTGCACTGCCTTTCACACACACACTAATGCAAGACTAAAGGTGAGTCCTACACTTATCATGAATCCAAGTAAGCTTCCAAGATTAAATATTAACCCTACACTTGTCAACCATCCATGCCAACAAGTGTACCAATCCTAGGACAACAAGTGGGTGAATCTCTACCCTCCATGTGTCATGAGATTAAGCCTCCAAGTGGTTCCACCACAAAATCAACAAGTGGCACCATAGGAATGTGACACTTGTCACATTTTTCAGAAATTGCAAAAAAAGTCCTTTTTGAAAATATCTTCCAATTGAATTTACAAAATGGTCCCTAAGAAAAAAAATAATTACTTTACTTAATTACCCCAAAACCCCTCAAGTTATGGATAATTACAAAAAGTTTTGTTTTCATGACTATTACAAAGAAAGTAAGCATTTAATATACATTTCTACAAAAGTAAAAATGTAGATGTCATGGAATTTAAATATCATGAACGTATGCAAAATCGGAATCCAATCCGAGCACAAAAAATGAGGTTATGCAAGTAAAAGTGAAAAACGAGAAGAGGACAAAATAAGGAAAAGACGAAAAATGAATAGTGTAAAAAAACAAAAAAATGTGGAAATGACTCGGTCCTCAAAGGAAGTTGTCAATCCAAAGGAAAGAGTCTCAGAAACCATTTCCGAGCACTCGAGACGATACTAAGAGGCAGGAAATCGAACCCGAAAAGGAAAAGATAATGAAAAAAAAATTTATCCGCAAAATTTGAAGAAAAAGGGAAAAGGAAGAAAATGACCAGGTCATTACACAGCTCCTCTTGGAGGAAGAGTGATAGTTAACCAAGAAGAACAGCATATTGATAGTGGTCAGAATGATCAGTGGGATACTTGGAATATACCCAAGGTTCCCATTAGGGATATTTACAAATCTTCGACTTTCAATCTCAAAATAGGATACTCCATCAAAACTATTGAACAAACTATTTCTCTCAAAAACCCTTTTGAAGTCATCCAACTTTTGCAAAAAAGAGCCATAGTAGAACACAAAAAGAAGTACAAATTCCTACATATAAGGCTTGTCCAGGTTGCAGTTAAACCTCTTACCTCAAGGGGACTTAACACTGCTATCATGCTTACTCTAAGGGATTGTAGGCATCTCGATTTTGAAACCTCTTTGTTAGGAGTTTGCCAAACTAGTCTTTTTGATGGCCCACAATACTTCAATTGTTTTCCAAATTATTCAGTAGCTCTTGATGATCCAATAATCCTCCATACTTTAACCCTCAATGTTTCAAGTAGTGGTTATAAAATGATGGATGGAGCCATACCCTTCAATGTTGTCTATAGAATCCACTACAAAGTCTATATAACCCAAGTCAGCCCCCATGCTCTTCGTGAGTCTCCCAAAGGAGAAACTCTTCTTTTTCATGCTAGTGACGAAAATTCACAAACTTATGTTCCGAGGACCATCACTTGGAATGAAGTCACCTTCCCGGCAGAGTGGACTCTCGAGCATGCAGCTCCTCCTTCAAAGATCAAGCATAAAAGGTTGGAACAAATATCTCAATTTTCTAATGGCACGGTAAAGGTTAGATTTAATTCTAACAGGCCCAATAGACTTACTATCCAAGAAATAGAAAGTTCTAGATCCACTTTTTCTCATGCTACTTCCTTAAACTATTCAAAAGCCCCTTCTCGAAAATCATTTTCAGGAATGCCTACAAGGTATCCAAACCTCGTTGGTGTCAAAAACAAAGAAATTGCTAACCCAGTTTACCAGGACAATGTTAGCATATAGACTGAGGAAGAAGACATCCATCCTCTTCACAGCACTCCTTTACCTACACAAATTAGTCCTCAAAACAAAGGTCTGCAAAACCCTCCCCTAAACGAAGATCATCATGATTCCCCTCCATCCCCAAATGATTCTCAATTTGAAGATCCCGATCATCAGGTTCATCAGCTCTACATGATAGAAAAAGTTTATGAGATTGATAAAGACTTCTTACGCAAAGATTTCTACTCTGCGATCAATGATTCCAAAAGACAATGGTATTTCCAAACCTTTTCAGCTCAAAAAACCATCCTTATTAGAAAATAGTGGTATGCTTCTGCATACAACACAAGTTCTCATCCCCTTTCTTCACATGGTTTGAAAAATATTGTATCAACAACAATATTGATTTTCCTTTCTCCACAATCAAATCCTTAAATGTCACAACCAAATCCACCATTACCTGGCAAACATCACGTGGTGAGGCTCTTGAAGCCATCCATCCCCCAGCCGAGGCAATCGAATTCAAGACAAAGGCGTCAGGAACAGTCACACTTACTGCTTCTCCTTTCAAGACAAAGGCAGTCACCAATGATAATACCACATCCACGACCCGTGATGTCCGAAGCATCATGGAACAAAATAACTACACAAACCAACACCTCCAGACACTTGGCGATCAGCTTTCTCGTGTGGAAACCTTGCTTCAGAAAGAACAAATTATCCCCATTCAATCTGATAATGCTCCCCCTTTCATACCCCATGAAATCCCCTTACACTTGTCCAAACAACTATCAAAACGTAATGCCATTGAAGAAGCACATGACAGGATTAAGCGCATCGAATCCCTTATGACCTCCACAACCACGATTCCTGATATGCCTGAAAGACCTCTTAGAGCCATCAATACTCTTGACCAAGAAATTGGTACTAATACTGAAATTGATGAAATTACTGAGGTCTTCCAGAACCAACACGTCAATACTTTAGAACCAACTTCTTCTCGAAATTATTATCCCAGGCCAACTTTCCCTGACCTCCAGATCGAAGAACGAGGCCAGTTTTCCCAAGCTGCTTATCATGGTGGTACCATTTATGAATAGAACATAGATGGCAAAACTGAGTATCACATTCTCAATACACTTCAAGAAATGACAATGGTCAGCACTACTTACAAAACCAAGAATGATTCTTCTGATCATGCTATAGCACAACTCCTAGTAGGAGGATTCACAAGCCAACTCAAAGGATGGTGGGACAACATCCTCACTCTAGATAAACGACAAGCCAATCTTAACTCTGTCAAAACAACTCCTGAAGGAACAATTATCAAAACAGAAGAAGGTGCAGATATAGAAGATGCAGTTGTTACTCTCATTTTCTCTATCGCCAAACAGTTCCTCGGTGACCTCTCAATTGTTAGAAACAAGACCTCAGAAATTCTAGCCAACCTTCGATGTCGCAAACTTCTGGATTTCAGATGGTACAAAGATGTCTTCCTCTCAAAGGTCCTCACCAGGACTGATTGTAACCAAGCCTTTTGGAAAGAAAAGTTCATTGTTGGACTCCCCAATCTTTTTGCCGAGAGAATTCGCAAGCATTTCATATCAAAACACAATGGCCATATTTCTTATGACTCCCTCACCTATGGTGACATCATCAGTACCATCACAGCTGAAGGAATTGCTCTCTGCACCGATTTCAAACTCAACAGCAAATCAAGCATGAGAATGCCACTGGCCGAAAGGAATTAGGAACTTTTTGCCAACAATTCGGCTTCGAAAACCTAACCCCTCATTCCAAACGGAAAAGTCACACCTGCTACCGCAAGCCTTTTCCCAAGAGATACGAAAATAAGTCACGGTATAACAAGAGCAAACCCTTATTTGCAGATAAATATCTCTCCTCTGAGAAAAATAGACAGAAAAATGCCCATCCTCCAAAACATTTTAAAAAAAAACCTGCCACCTCAAAAGCAGATATAAAATGCTTCAAGTGTGCCAAGATGGGTCACTACAAACGCTATTGTATTACCAAACAGAAGATCAATGAGCTCGATCTCCCTGAAACCATCAGGAGCCAACTGATGCAAATTCTTTTAAACTCTTCAGATGAAGAATCCGAACATAATATCAATGGTATTCAAGAAGATGGCTATCATGCTGATACAGATTATGATTCTGATTCTTCCAACCCATCTTTGGATGACCAACCTATCAAAACCAAATGCATCTGTATGATTACTAAGGACCAAGAATTCATGTTGGAACTCATTGACAAAATAGAAGATCTTGATCAACGCACGGAATGCTTGATTAAATTCACCAACAGCATTGGCCAAAGAAATAACAAAGCTCCCGTTGTTACAACCTTACTGATATCTTTGAAAGATTTGGTATACAACCCTAGATGCCAATTACGATTTAAGATCTCCATAAAGAAATCAAACAAACCAAGCAAGAGATTTAACTCCTAAAGCAAGAGGGCAAGGCTTTAAAAGATTCCACTGCTCATCATATTCTTACCTTTAGAAGCCAAATCCTTTTTCAACAATCCTAGATAGATGCCTTGCTACCTAAGTCCCCCGCAAAACTTTAACAAGAAGTTTCTGAAAATCCCACCAAGGACAATGAGACTTACATCAACCTTCTGACCCAGATAACATTTCAGAAATGGCATGTTAATCTAAAAATTGTCATCAACAAAGACTATACCATTCATACAGTGGCTCTCATTGACTCCGGTGCTGATCTCAATTGTATCAATGAAGGACTTGTCCCTACGAAATACTTTGAGAAAACCAAAGAACGGCTTCAAGGTGCTAATGGTTCACGACTCACTATTCAGTACAAGTTAACCAAAACCTATGTTTGTAATCAGGGTCTTTGTATTGAAACACCTTTCATCCTTGTCAAAGACCTCAATACCCCTGTTATTTTGGGAACTCCATTTATTTCTCTTCTTTACACGTTCAAAGTTGATAGCCAAGGCATTTCAACAAGTCTAGTTGGACAAGAAATTTGCTTTCCTTTTGCTCATCCTATAGACCCCAAGGATCTCAATACCATTAAGGATTCCTATGTTACTCAAGTCCCTGCTGTCAACAGGATTGAAAGCAAAACAAAGCATTTAGACTTTCTCAAACAAGAACTAATCTTCAAACAGATTGATGAACGACTCAGTCAAAAAAGTCTCCAAGACTCTATTCAAAGGTTCAGATTAAGACTTGAAAGTCAGGTTTGCTCTGATCTCCCAAACGCTTTTTGGCACAGAAGACAACACAATGTTGAATTACCTTATGAAAAATCTTTCAATGAAAAGGATATCCCTACCAAAGCCCGTCCTAGCCAAATGAGTCAAGAACTTCTTGATTACTGTATGAAGGATGTACAGGAATTATCAAACAAATCCCTCATCCGAAAAAGCCGTTCCCCATGGAGCTGTGCCGCTTTCTATGTCCAAAAGAATGCTGAAATAGAAAGAGGTGTTCCCAGATTAGTTATCAATTACAAGCCCCTCAATGAAGTTCTTCAATAGATCAGGTATCCCCTGCCCAATAAAAAGGACCTAATCCAACGTCTCGTTCATGCAACCGTTTTTTCAAAGTTTGATCTCAAGTCAGGATTTTGGCAAATCCAAATTGCTGAAAAGGATAGATACAAAACAGCTTTCACGATTCCTTTTGGCCATTACGAATGGAATGTGAAGCCTTTCGGATTAAAAAATGCCCTTTCAAAATTCCAAACAATTATGAATGATATTTTTATTCATTTTACGAATTTTTCAATTGTTTATATTGATGATATACTAATATTTTCTTCTTCTATAGATGCTCATTGGAAACATCTCAATGTATTTGCTCAAACCATCAAGCATAATGGATTAGTCCTTTCTTTATCAAAGTGAACTTTGTTTCAGACCAAGATTAGGTTCTTAGGTTTCCAGATCCATCAAGGAACTGTCATCCCAATCAACAGATCCATCCAATTTGCTGATAAATTCCCTGATGAAATTAAAGACAAAACCCAGCTTCAAAGATTTTTAGGGTGCCTAAATTATCTCTCTAAGTTTTTCAAGGATCTTTCTCTTCTTTGTGCTCCACTACGCCAAAGATTAAAAAATTCCCCTCCCCCATGGTCCGATGAGCATACAAAAACAGTCAGAATCCTTAAAAGCAAAGCAAAAAACCTTCCTTGCCTATCTATTGTTGATCCAGAAGCCTTCAAAATTGTGGAAACTGATGCATCTGAATTAGGATATGGAGGTATCCTAAAACAAAAAACAGGTGGCAAGGAACAACTAGTTCAGTTCGCCTTTGGCACATGGAAACAAGCACAACAAAATTACTCTACAGTCAAAAAAGAAATTTTATCTATAGTTTTATGCATTTCAAAATTTCAAAGTGACTTACTAAATCAAAAATTTTTAGTTCATGTTGATTGCCAATCTGCAAAAACTGTTTTAAGGAAAGATGTTCATAACATAGCCTCAAAACAAATTTTTGCCAGATGGCAGGCTATTCTTTCTGTATTTGACTTTGATATTGAATATATAAAAGGAGAAAACAATTCTCTTCCTGATTTTCTCACCAGGGAATTTTTGCAGGGAAAAGCAGGAGCTTAAGGGCAGTTACTATGCCTCCCAAAACAGGTAGAGGAGACTCAGTTGCAAGCACAAAACCCCACAAAAAAAAAGATGCATATGCACAATCATCCTCTTCTCAGAACCCTTCCAAAAAAAACCTGGTATGATAAAGTCGAGGAAGATGAAGAAGCTATGTGTGCTAGTCCATGTCCATTAATTACAAACCAGTTTTCAGCCCTAACCACAATTCTCCAACATGTCATAGACATGTCCCCAATCCAGTATGACCCCATCCAAGCATACTTACAATCCCAACAACCAATTTTTCTTCCCCTTCAAAAAACTTTTGCTGCAATTTCTTCAGCATCAGATAAAAAAATTTCCTCAAGATCTGTTTCACAGCAAGTGGTGGTCAACAATCCCACTCTAAAAAAATCTCGTTATTTTCAAAAACCAAATTCGTCAACCATTTGTGTGGTTGAAAAAGAACTTTTTAACTAAAACCCTGTTTTACTTTCTCAAAATCATTTTGTCAAAGGTTTTCATTATCCAACATCAGATTTTTGGAAAACACAAAATTTGTATGAGTTTATTTTAGTGGACACTGATTCCATCAAAATTTGAACTCATTCAAAACCAGGTGATGAGTCTTTCATTTCTCACACCACATGTACCATTCAAAAATTCCTTACTTCGGTAGCCTGGGGTAAAAACATCAATGCTCCGAGGCAATTTTTTCAGCCTCGCAACCCTCAAACTTTCAATTACTGGGACTATCAAGATGCCTGGTACAATACCTTTTATTTCTAAAATCAAGATTATAGCCATTCCTGGCTTATCCTTTTCCAAAAGAATTTCAATCTAAATGTTCCCAGATGGTTCATTGACTGGTGGCATATGTTTGGTCCCTGCCAAGAAATCATCCCTGAAACGGTGTCCAAGGGATTTTCAATTTTCAATGAAAAATTTCAGGCTCCTCCTGAGCTTTCCGAATTTCCCAAATCATTCTTATTTTTTGCAAATTTCGCATTGTCATGGATAGTTCTATGGCAATTCCAAATCCTCAAAACCCCTTCTAATCTTCCTCTTCTAGGAAGGATTTTCAAAGTCAAATGGTGGGACCAATTCTCTATCAAAGATGTTACTCCAGAAGCAATTTCTGAATGGTTCTCAAAGCACCCTGCAATATCATGTTCTGGCTTAGGAGAGTCTTCGGCTTTTCTCCTATCCAAAAGCCAGGCCCAAGCAAAGCTTTCTTCAGCAAAATCCCATGATGAGTATGAAGCTTTCCTCATGGAAGCTTTAGCCCAAGTCAATCCCATAGCCTTCTCAAAATTGGGCTCCAACAGAAGTGAAGGCTCAGGTTCTTTCCATGGTTTCCAAACAGATCTGGCCCAACCCAATGAAGATGACTGTTTTGGTATTTTTACCTAACAGCTCCAGTAAACAATATTCTCAAAAATCATCATTTCATTTCAAAAAAAAAAAAAAAAAAACTTTTCGACCTCGGTCATTCAATGCCGCTGCATAGCGACAAAAAAAAAAAAAAAAAAAAAAAAAAAAAATGCAAAATCTACAGTTTAAAATTTTATTCAACAGTTCTCCATTTTCAGGCTTTTAGCACCTTTCGGTGTTCCTGACAGACAAGCTTTTCAAAAAAAGAAGTAATCCAAGGCAAGTCAATGGCCATCACCTCAATTCAGCCGTTCAGACTTTGAACATGGCCTCCAGCATCATTCAGAAGACATCACCTCAAATCAGCCTTTCAGGCTTTGCACATGGCCTCCTGCTGCATCCTTATCTCCAAGGAATCCAAACTCCCCAAGGCTCCTTCGAGGCCCTATAAATAACAACTCCTCAAGACATTGGAAGCAAGCTCATTTTCAAGTTTAGATTTTAGTTTCCATTTCAAAAGTTCTCAGTTCAAATTGTAATTTTTAAGTTTAAGTTTTTAGTTTTACTTCATCCAAGGAGCTCGGCTCAGAACAAAAGTGTTGTATTCAAAGATCAAAGTTGTAAGTTCCATATTTTAATCAAAAGTTCTTTGAAGTTATTCATGTTCTGTTGTTTAATGTTAACTTGCATATTTCCATATTTTATTTCATTATTTCGTTGATTCTCAAATGTTAACTTGTATATATATATATATATATATATATATATATATATATATATTATATATACATATTGGCTCAGAAACAGAAAGTCCATTCATTGAAAGGACTTGAAATTGCTATTCAAGAAATTCCAATAGAAGAGTTTCCAGTTGAGACTGTGATGACCCAATCTCTGCCCAAAGGGGTTCTAGAAGTTTCAAGTGCAAGGGTACAGAGTCGTACTACTGTAATTAAAGGTATTCAAGAAGATTTAAAGGCAGATTTAGAAGTGAGTGGGGCTGTACCATTCATAAAAGAATCCAAGAAAGCATCTTCCTCTTCCAAAACATCTGAAAGCCAACAGAAGCTCCAGGTTAAGAAGAATAATACAAGTCTGTTGGTAGCACAAAGAGTGACTAGGAGTCAAGGGGGAGCTCCCCCTTTACGGCCTTCTCAATGATCATTTCTTGGAATGTGAGCGGCTTGAATAAGCCCAAAAGGCAAAGAGAAGTTAGACAGTGGATAAAATCAAATGACTCTCATTTTGTCTATTTATAAGAAACAAGAGTTCAAAGATCTAAGTTTGATGTCATTGCAAGGAAAATAAATAGAAGATGGAGTTGGATGCATAACTATGATTCTCATGACTAGGGTAGAATTTGGATAGGATGGGATCCATTGTTATTTACAGTGACAAAGGTCAATGAGATGGATCAGTCAATTCTACTTAAGGTTCATATTATACAAACTGATGAACTGGTTTTTTGTACACCTGTATATGCCTCAAATTCTATAGCTGGAAGAAGAAAACTTTGGACTAATTTAATTTCTCAATCTACAATTGTGAATGGTCCATGGTTAGTTGTTGGGGATTGGAATGCCACACGATTCCACTCAAATAAACAAGGAGGAAGAAGGGTTCCACAAAAAATTCTAGATGAATTTAATGAATGTCTTCAAACTGCTGGACTGATGGAATTATTTGCTTTAAATGGGGATTGGACATGGTGTAACAAACAAGGTAGAGACAGACGGATTCTGGCTAAGCTGGATAGGGTATTCACAAATGATGTTTGGCTGCAATTATTCACAGGTATAAAAATTTCTTACTCAGCTTCATCATCCTCGGATCATTATGGTGTTGTTATAAATATATTTAGGCAGTTTGCAAGTGGTCCAAAGCCCTCAAACTGTTGAAAATTTGGTGCTTACATGAGAGTATTAGTGAGGTAATAAAGAAAGCCTGGAATGAACCTACTTATGGTACCCTAATTCATATTCTTCTCAAAAAACTTAGAACAGTTAAGGCTGCTGTCAGATTATGGAACAAAAACTCTTTTGGGGATATAGAAGAGAGGGTTTTCAGCACTAGACAGAAATTGGAAGATATTCAGTTCACACTTCTTGATAATCCTACAGAAGATATGTTTGCAAAGGAGATTCAAGCTAATGATGAATATAATGATGCTTTGTCTTCTCAAGAGATTTTATATGCACAAAAGTCAAGAATTCAGTGGCTGTAGGAAACTGATAAATGTTTTGCCTTTTTTTACTCAAAAATGAAGCAACATCACCAATTCAATGCAATAACTTCTATAGAGAGAGGGCTAGGTTACAGTAGATACAGAGGAAATCAAAGAAATATTTGTTGACTACTATAAGGGTTTGTTTTAAGAGACTGCAGCTGAGACTACCTTTGGAATCAAATCTAGATATATATTTTTTTTAGAAGACAAAATGGTTCTCCTATTTCCAATGAAGAGATAAAGGCAGTTGTGATGAATTTTAAACCTGATAAGGCCCCTGGCCCTGACGGATTTCCAGCAAGATTTTATCAGACTTTTTGGTCTATAGTCCAATCTGAAGTGTGTGCTGCGGTTCATCATTTCTTCAAAGAAGGTTCTATTCCAATTGGAGTAAGTAGTTCTTTTTTAACCTTGATTCCCAAAGTTGGGAATGCAGTTAAACCAAAGGAGCTTAGACGTATTGCTTTATGCAACATTATCTATAAAATCATCTCAAAAGTTCTAACTACTAGACTTTCTATGGTCCTTCCTAGCTTAGTTGGTTTGGAACAAAGTGCTTTCATTAAGGGAAGGAAAATCCAAGATGCAGTTATCATGGGGCATGAAATGGTAAGTGACTTTAATTCCAAATTTCCATCTATGGCCTTAAAAGCTGATGTGTCTAAGGCATTTGATTCAGTTAACTGGAATTGCCTTCTAAAGATTCTATCAATCTCTGGTTTTAATGAAAATTAGAATAGATCTCTAGTCTCTTGAGTTCAACTAGATATTCTATTTTAATTAATGGCTCACCAACAGGCTTTATTCAACCTTCAAAGGGCTTAAGACAAGGATGCCCTCTTTCTCCTCTTCTTTTTACCTTGGTTGCAGACCAATTTACCCAACTCATTAATTCATCAGTTCTAGTTGGAAGACTTACCTTAACCAGAATTGCCCAAAAAGCTAAGTCATTATGCTGTTACACATTTTTTGTAGATGATTTGTTGATAACCTGTGCAGCTTCAATTTCTAATGCTTGAATTCTACAAGAGGTATTTCAAAAATTTGGTGATGCTTTAGGTCTCCATATTAATTATCAAAAGAGTAGTGTGACATTTTCAAAATGTGTTAGAAGGAAAAATGCAATTCTGAATCTGCTTCAGTGCAAATAGGAGTCTCTTCCTTTAAACTATTTGGGAGTTCCTCTATGTTCTTCTGGTTTAAAAAGGTCTCATTGCTCTGCTCTTACAGATAAGATTACTAAGAAGCTTACTAACTGGAGTACAAGATTGATTTCAGTTGCAGGCAAGATTGAACTGATAAAATCTATTATTACACCAATTTGTTTGTACTGGTGTAGTGTGTTTCTTCTTCCAGTTGCAATCATAAATCAAATTCAGAAGTTATGTAGAGATTTTGTTTGGGGAAGTAGGGAGAATCTGAAAAAAAAATGCTTCTTCTTAGTTGGAATTTGATATGTCGATCAAAAGATGAAGGTGGGTTAGCTATTCGAAAACTGAAGGATTTGCAGGTTGCTGCTCATTGTGTCTTAGCTTGGGATTTCCTATTGAGTAAAGACGGGCAATGGGTTTCTTGGTTTCAAAATAGATATGTTCCTAGATCCACATACTGGAATGTAGTTACAAAGACCTCTCATTCAAATATTTGGAAAAATCTGATTGGTGTTAGAGACATAATGCTAAATAATGTCCAATTTTCTATTGGCACCGGGCAAAAATTCAAGGTTTTGACTAATCCATGGTGTGAAGGAGAAACATTGCTACAGAAGTTTGGGCATAGATTGGTTAGAAGATTGGGTTTTACATGGTCTTCTCCATTATCCAGTCTAATTATTGAAGGAAGCTGGAATTTTGGTCTTCTACAAGATGACATTTTCAGACCAATTAAAGAATATTTGCACACTTTGTCTTTACATCTCAGACCAGATAAGTTGCTGTGGGATGGAGGTGATTTTACCTTCAAAAAAGCTTGGAAGGGATGTAGAACAAATTATCCAGAGGTAATGTGGTCCACTATCTGTTGGGGAAAGGCCAAGCCACGTGGTCCATCCATGGAGTGTTTTTATTCCATGATAGATTGCCTTCAATGTTCAATCTGCAGAAAAGGAAGGTGAACCTAGCGCCAAGATGTTCAACTTGTTTACAGCAAATTGATACTAGAGATCACATTTTTGTTCAATGCCTATTTGCTATGAATTTCTGGAGTTGGGTGAAAGATACACTGGGTTGGAATGTGGATTTAAATTCCATTTTGACAGTTGATGACTTGTTGGCATGGTTCTCATTACAGACAAGTAAATTGATTAAAACTTTGCTTATGGCTAGTTTTTGGAGCATTTGGCAAGAGTGAAACCGAAGGTTACATGGTCACAGCTCTAGCTCAACTTCAGATGTAGCTAAGACAACTTTGTTTGAGGTTCTTGATTTATATAATGTCTCTCTTTGAGACATTATATAAGTTCTTTTTCTGTTATGTTATTTTATTTTCTTATCTTTTTATTTACTGGGAAAGGGTGTTCTCTTTTATTTTGTTTGTCCTAGTAAATTTCTGAGGGTATGCCCTCTGTGCGCCTGTAAATATTTATTTTTTATATACAAAAACCATTTATGAAAAAAAAAATTATATATACATATACAATTATCCATGAGCAATTATCTGTATCCATTAAACCCCTTATCTAAGTAGTCCATGGGAACCAATTGGTTGGTCCATTACTACTATCCATATCCAACACCTTAAACAAAAATAAAATAATCAAATTTCTAAACAAATACAGACCATCACATACAATTTAATTTACACAAAAAATTGAATACACATAATTTTAGCACATAATTTAATTTAAACAAATAATTCAATTAACACATAAACAATCAAATCAATTAAACAAGTAAATAATTAGCCAAGAAAACAAATAAATAACTAAAAATACAATTAAAATAACTAAAAGAAATTATCGAGACTATCTTTTTAAAATCAGGGGTATTACATTCTTCCCCCTTAATAAAAAGAATTCCGTCCTCTGAATTCGCCATTACCTTCTTTTATTATATCTGGAAACTGTGAGCGAATGACATCCTCTCGTTCCTAAGTAGACTTAGCCTCATTATGGTGACTCTACTGGACACGTACTAATGATATGACCTTATTGCAAAGAACATAATCCTTACGGCCAATAATGCGACACGGTGGCTCCACATATGTTGCATCCGGTTTAAACTCAATCTCATCCACATCTATATGCTGATAACGATCCTCATCTCGCAAAACTTTTCGCAACATGGAAACATGAAAAACATTGTGGACTTGATGCAAGTGGTCCGGATGTACTAACCGATAAGCTACAGCTCCAATCCAATCCAATCCGTAATCATAAAAGGACCAACAAAACACGGGGACAATTTCCCTTTCTTCCCAAAGCGCATTACTCCCTTCATGGGAGACACTTTAAGTAAAACCTGATCTCCAACCTGAAACTCTAATGAACGAGTACGATGATCTGCATAACTCTTCTGCCTACTCTGGGTAGTGCGTATACGATCCCTAATAAGTGCAATCTTTTTAGAAGTGTCCTTAATGAACTTAGGACCCAAAAATCTGTTTTCGCCAACCTCCATCCAACAAACAGTAGATCTACATGATCGACCATATAATGCCTCAAACGGTGCCATACCAATAGTCTTGTGAAAGCTATTATTATATGCGAATTCCACAAGTGGCAAATACTCCTCCCAGTGGCCCTTAAAGTTAAGGACATAAGAACGAAGCATATCCTCCATTATCTGATTAACCCTCTCGGTCTGTCCATCAGTCTGAGGATGATAAGCAGTACTAAAATGCAACTCTGTACCCAAAGCCTGCTGAAAACTCTTCCAAAATCCTGATACAAAACTCGAATCCCTGTCCGATATAATAAATAATGAAATGCTATACAACTTCACAACCTCTGTAATGTAAAGTCTTACCAACTGTTCCGAAGTGTAATCAGTGCGAATATGCAAGAAATGAGCTGATTTGGTCAACCTATCAACGATGACCCAAATGGAATTGTGATTCTTGAACGAATTAGGCAATCCCTCTACAAAATCTATAGAAATGCTCTCACGCTTCCACTCCGGTATAGGTAGTGGTTGTAAAGAACTTGGCGGTCTCTGGTGATTAATCTTGACCATCTGGCAAGTATTACACTTAGAGACAAAGATAGCAATGTCCTTCTTCATACCTGCCAACCAAAACTGCCGTTTTATATCCTGATACATCTTGTCTCCTCCTGGATAAACAAAAAACTCAGAATGGTGAGTCTCAGTCATCACATCCTTCCTTAAATCATCAGCAGAAGGTAATACTAAACACCCTTTGTACCTCAAGCCTCCATCAGTCCCTACATGATAAAATAGAACCTCCCCAGAAGCTATCTCTGCAACTTTATCAATACACGGTTGATCTGTGAGTTGGGCCTGCAGTACCTTGTGAATGATAGAAGGTGTAACTACCATACATGCCATAAAAGCATCGGATAACTCATTAACTGTCTTCAAAGCATCCTACCTAGTGGTAAATAATACAAAAAGACTAGCATAGGGTCGGCGACTGAGCGCATCTGCCACCACATTCGCTTTCCCTTAATGGTACTGTATAGAGAAATGATAGTCTTCTTACTGCCAAAATTCACACTTCTCGAATTTGGCATATAACTAGTGTTCACGAAGCGTTTGCAATACTGTGCGAAGATGTCGAGCATGATCGTTCTCCGACTTAGAATATATCAAAATATCATCAATGACTACGATGACAAATTGATCTAAATAAGCTCTGAAGACTCTGTTCATTAAATCCATGAAGACTGCTGGTGCGTTAGTCAATCCGAAAGGTATGACACGAAACTCATAAAAACAATATCTAATGAGAAACGTTTTTTTCGGAACATCTTGCGCCCTAACTCAAAGTTGATGATATGCAGAACGTAAATCAATTTTAAAGAAATAAGTTGATCCCTTCAATTGATCGAAAAGATCATCAATTCTGGGTAACAGGTACTTGTTATGAATAGTAACCTTTTTCATCTCCCTGTAATCTATACACAGGTGAAGTAAACCATCTTTCTTTTTCACAAACAAAACTGGTGCTCCCCAAGGTGAAGTACTCCTACGAATAAAACCCTGATTGAGCAATTTCTGAATTTGATCCCTCAGCTCTCACATTTCCACTGGTGCCATCCTATATGGTGCTCTAGCAATAGGTGTAGTACCTGGAGCTTAGTCAATCACAAAGTCTATCTCTCGACTAGGTGGCAACCTTGGAATCTCTAGAAAAATATCCAGAAATTCCTGTATAATTGGTATGTTATCCAATGACACAGTAATCTCCTCCTCCGTTTCTTCATTCACATAGAACAAGTAAGTACTAGTAACCCCGTTAGAATGTGGCATAACGATGACGTACATATCCTAACTAGGTATGGTGAACATAATAGACCTATCATAACAATTAACTTGGGCATGGTAGTGAGCTAACCAATCCATCCTGAGTATCATGTCATAAGTGTGCATGTCCAGGACCAATAGATTGGCTAGAAATCTAAGTCTACCAATATCTAGTGTCATAGGTCCATCACTCTCATGTAAAATAGCAGTATTACCCAAAGGTGTAGAAATACCATAAGGTCTATCGTATACGCGTGTTGTCATCACAGATAATGCAATAAATGATTTAGAGACAAATGAATGTGTAGCACCCGTATTAAATAACACACAACCCTGTGTACCATGAATAGGAAACATACCCTTAACAGCCTGAGGCGCCTAAACATCCTGTGGCTTAGGGTTATACACCCTGCCATAATGCAATTGCTGCGGTACCTATCCCTGTGGCTACGGTGGCACTGGTAAAGTCGGGAAGGTCTGTCCTTGAATGTGCAGAATTTGTGGAGCGGGTAAAGGTAATGGTGCCCTCTGTCCCTACTGCACCTGTTGTCCCTGTCCCTGTCCTTGTCCTGTTTTAGGACACCGCCTGGAAGTATGACCAAACTCTCCACAAGTATAACAAGTACCCTTGAAAGTACTAAATGGACTCCACTGCTGGTTAGCCTGTGGCTAACCCTGTCCTACCTGTGGTCCCCCATTCTGTCGCCTCTGAATAGGTGCCTCATTTTTGTGAGTATCAGAAACCCTTGTGCTTCTTCCATGACTGTTTTCCCTGGAATTTCCCTTTATCATTCTGTCGGTGTCCATTGCCAGTCCTCTTTTCAGCTGACTAATTAGCAGAGTCCCTGTCACCCCGCTTCTTACCCCTAGCCTGTCTGACGTCTACAATCAACTAATACTGTTGTAATGCGGCTTCTACCACCTGAGTATAAGTAGTGTAGGCTGGACTATCTGTAATTGATCACTTAATAGACCACATAAGCCCTTTAATGAAGCTATTACATTTCTTCTCCTCAGTATCCACCTTCTCTGGAGCAAAAAGAGATAAGCGCGTGAACTGTTACTCATATTTTGCCACTATCATGTTTGTAATGACCCGGATTTTTTCGGATAAATTTTTTCCGTTGTCTTTTCCCTTCTGAGTTTGGTTTCTTGTCGATTAGTGTCGTCTCGAGTGCTTTGGAGTGATTTTCGAGACTCTTTTCTGTGGATTGACAACTTCCTTTGAGGACCGAGTCAATTCCGCACTTTTCATTTTTCGACACTATTTACTTTTTGTCTTTTCCCTATTTTGTCTTTTTCCCTATTTCGTCTTTTCATCGTTTGTCACTCTGTTTACGTAACCACACTTCTTGTGTTCGGAGTTGGTTTCTGACTTCGCGTATCTTCATTCTTAATGATTTATATGAGATACGTATCTTTACTTTCGTGAGAAAGTACTCTAGTTGCTCCCGGTGCCCGTAGGGGCATAAATGTAAAGTTTTTTGGAAACTTTTTCTCTTCTTGGGGTGCTTTTCATGAATATCTTTTGAAGATATTTTATTTCAGGGGTATCTAAGAAAATATCTTTTGGAAGATATTTTCATTCTGGGGCAGTTTCGCAGTTTTCACTTTTTGGAGGGGTTATTGTGCAATTAATGAAAGTTATTGCTCAATGCCTTGTTTTGAGTCTGGATCCTCGTATGGGATTCATTTTCACATTTCGTCGAGTCGTGGACTTTTAGAATTTCCTCCTGGACGATGTTTTCCAGTTTCAGGGTTTCTGGCCTCGGTTTGTGCTAAACTTGTTTTAGGCATAACTTTCTGCTCGGGACTCAGTTTTCGACACCGTTCCTTCCATTGTTCATATTTTCTTATTTTGAATCTTTTTTGTTCACAGAGTTTTACCATTTGAGCGCGTCTGCTAGAATTTCACTTTTTCGGACCCGGCGGGACCCGTTCGGGGCACTTTATTGAGTTTTTCTATAAATAGGAGGTCTTAGAAAGAAAAATCATGTTTTTTTCTCTCTCTCCTCTCTCATGGCCGGTTCAAGCTCCATCCATGGCTGCCATCTTCTCTCTCCTCTTTTGGACTTCTTCCCCTCACTAAAAAGTGGTGATGCCTTTATGTTTATTGTTCCCCTCGGCGAGGCCTTCGATTCCAACCGATTGGAATCTCGTTATGGCCATTTCTTGAGTTCAGGTTTGAAGTTAAGTTGTGTTTTTGATGGGGCTTCCTTGGGATTCATGATCGTGGTGTTGTCCCCACAAAACCTAGGAGTTTCGTCGGATTCGGAGCCGATTTATTTTGGTAGGGATTTGAGATTTCATCTCAAATGGAGGTAGGGAATGTTTTAAGCTTTTGTGTGTGTTGTATTGAGTGTTTAGCATGATTATACAACTTATATATGTGCCTTGTATCAAATCTAGAAAGTTAGTAATTTTTAATTCTTTGTATAAGATTTAAAATTCATGATGATATATAACTTTGATTTGAATTGTGACATGGTAGAAAATCTTGTTTTAATATGTTGGTTAACATATATTAAATTTGGATTAATTAAATAAGAATTGCTCTTTTTAATTAATATTTATTTTTTGTGAAATATTAAAGTTCATGGCCATACCTTGCATGAAATTGAGTTGTATTATGCTTCTAAATTAAGTTTTGGCATGTTTGTTAACATACTTTAATTTGAGAGCATTTGGTTGAGTTTGGAAATCTAGAGACTTTAATTAAGAGAATTAATTAAAATCTATTTTGGTGGTTTCATGGGCCTAATTAAGCTTTTGTGTAATGACGATGATATGTCTTTTACCATATATTAAATTGAGGCCATTTGGAAATGATTTGAAATCTAGAGAGTTTAATTATTTTGATGTAATTAAATCCTATCTGGTTTATCCATCGATCTAATCATGTTTTAGAAGTTGTTTCTATTTTAAGGGCATGGACTTAGAATTGTGATGTATTCACTTGATTATGTCATATGCATTGAATAGCATTGTTGTTAAATTTATATTCATGAGAGTATGTTTCTAATATGAATATATTGTTGGCTTGTGATTTCATAGCTTTATAGATATGAAATGCTTATTATGCACAATTGAGAGTTATATTGCTAACTTGTTACTATGTAGTAGTAATGTGTATAAGTTATGAACTTATTTGGTTTATTTTGGAGTCTTGGGACATTGTTGTTACATGTGATATGGCTAAAGTTCGGCTTTAGTGCGGGAGGTATGAGTTCTCTCCAATTGAGAAAGTGCGCACTTAGGGTGGTTTTCCCTGCGGGTTAGTGCCCGGAACAACCATTTTGTTATCGGCGGAAATCCGAGACGTGATGTCCAAGTCTTCCATTATTTGATTTCGCATTCAATTCCAAGTTGACAACCAATGTTTAATTGTGACTTGTGGTTTTGGTTATTGGCGATTTGATGTTGTTAAGTACATCTATACTAAATTGCTATATTTAGTTGATTTCACACTTTTAGATTTCTAGTTGATAACTTAAAGAATCTATGTCTTAATGTGTGGTATTAGATATTCTAATTATGCTAAATTGTTATATTTAGTTGATGTTGCATTTTAGACTTTAAGTTGATAACCTTGAGAATCTATATGTTGTTGCTCTGTGTAAGCATGATCCTATGTTATTGCTTTGTGTAAGCATAACCCTATGTTGCTAAAATTGCATGAAGGAGGTGATTGAAGCTAGAAATGATCTTAGGTAGCTAGGATGCTCCTTGAGTCTCACCTTTGACATAGACGTTAGGTGGAATGAACCACAATAATTAAATCGTGCAAACTTGTAAAACGTAGGTCGATGCATGCTCATTTCCTACGAAGTAGCTTTATGTTAATCACCCTTACAATACTGGGGCATATTTCAGGTACAAGAATCAAAGTTGAGGTCTTCATTATGCTTGGATGGTTTGTGGACTTGGAGACTTCCATTTTTGTGAAGGTTGGCTCGGAATGCCAATTGCAGTCTTATATGTCAACATGAGTACATTTGATTCCATATATGTAATGTGTACACGAGTACACTCTTTACAACATATTTGATATGTATGAGATGAGGTCGGAGGCCAATGACATGTAATTTGTATCCTATGTAATCTTTGACTTCATGGAATATTATGAAAGTATTGAAAAACATTGAGTTTTTGCTTCACCATGTTTGCATTGGGTGTGGGAATTCCATTTTGATTCTTCCATTAGCATTCATTCACCATGTATGAAGTGTGGCCAAGGGCCAAACGGCATTTTGAAACCATCTCAGGATTTTAAATTCCAAGTTTTCGTTTTAAACGTCGTTTATGGCATTTTGTCCGTTGGGGGGTCATATTTTGTATCGGTGATAAGCACTGAATACTGTATATTCAAGCGCCCTAAATTACATTAACAAAGTCCATTAATTGATTATTTTATGTAGATTAACTCCATTTGCATGTTTTTGTACATTTTCAGGTTAAAGTGCAAAAAGGAAGCAAAAATGATGCCTTGTGGAATTTTGAACAAAAAGGGTGCCAATTCTGAAAGTCTAGCAGCAGTAGAACCTGACTTTTGTCGCCATTTTCGACCTAGTAAACTCAAGAACTGGACTTCCATCATAACATTAAAGATTTAGAGCTCTGAATTAGCTTTCTAAATCTTCAAATGGTTCGTCATTCGGAGCTCGGAGAAGAGAGTTATGGCCTTGTTACCAGAGGTGCGCAGAACTGCCTGGCAGCACTGAAGTACTGCCTTTCTCCCCATTTTCGACCAACCAGACTTGAGAATTGGGTCTTCATCAAAACATGAAGTTTTTAAAACTCTGAATCAGCTCTCCAAATCTTCAAACAGATCATCATTCGTAGTTTCGAGTACAAAGTTATGGTTATTCTTCCATAGTGGGTCAGAGATGGGCAAGAATTGCATGTTACTCATTACACTAATTTAGAGTGCTCGAGACCACCCTTCGAGTGCTCGAAATTCAGGCAGATTGCACTCAGAAATGGCTCAATTTCAGCCACTTGCACATTGGTTTCCTCAATGCCATCTTCCTTCTTTATGAAGTGGTTGGAGGTGTTCCTTGGAGGAGAGAGAGCCTTGACTTGAGCTTGATAAAAGAGAGGGAGGACCACACAAAATCATTATCCTATATTCTAGCAAAATAGAGGAGAGAGAAGGGAGCAAGGAAGAGGGTGTTCTTGAGTGCTACAGTAGGTGCACAAAAATGGAGTCTTGGATGGAGCTTCTTCCTTCTTCTAGCTTAGCAATGGGTAACTAACTCTTTCTCTAGGGAGGTGATGAAGTCCCTCCCTTGTAAGCATGTCCTAGGATAATCTATTTTAGGGATTTGCCCGTATATTTTATGGTCTTTTCATAACCAAGAGCACCTCATTTGTTGTAATGAATGTTGATACATGTATGGATGATTTCTTTAAGTTGATTATCTTGTTTTAGATGATGTCTTAGAGTAATCATGTTGCTTGAGTTTTCATGGTGAGAGTGGAAGCAAGGTTATGAAATGGTTTCAAGGCATGTTGATAGGTGACTTTGATAGACCATTGCTTAGGAAATCCTTTGATGGTGTATGCTTAATCTCTAACTCCATGTGCTTTATCATTTTGTCAAGAACTTGATAGTCTCTCATTTAAGTAAATGTGTATAAGCTACACCTTAGTTAGGTAGTCTAAGCATATTTATCTTTTGATGGATTATACTTGTTTGAGACCTAATGTACCTCTTGATTACTTACATGGCAAGCATGTGTTGCTATGTAACTCTTGACCATCATATGTTGTTTTTCCCCCAATTTAGGCCTAATCTAGCATATGTATAGGGATGGAGGCGGATTCACTTCCCTAGTCTCCTCTTCTTAATTTTTTCATTCTAAATTCCTTGCAAATTAGTGTTTTATGCACTTTGAATTCCTAATTTAAGTGACAACAAACAAAACCTCTATGAACACCCCTTCATCATCCTAAGAATGACTCTAGACACTTAGGTTGCCTTAGACTAGCGCAGTCCCAGTGGTTCAACTTACCCGACCAATAGCCCTATTTTACAATGATTCGTGCTATTGCGAAAGTTGATGTTAATTGACCAACCGATCAATTTTTGGCGCCATTGCCGGGGACTTGCATACGGTTTAGCAACCAAAGTTTTAGGGTTAAATTTAGTTTGATTATGAATACTGTGTTTTGTGAATATTTCTTGTGTGGTTTAACCATTTTTGTGTTGTATGTGAGATTCTAGGAACTCGAAGCTCGCCATGGGAATGCTATCAAATTGTAAGTCTAGAGAACCCTAGGTAAGTCTCTTGACCTTCTAGTTTCGAATTGTGAATATCGTGCATGTGTTAAGCTTAGAAGTAGATAAATTGCAAGCCCTTGTCGAGGCTAATCTTTATTATGTATTTTCAATTCCAAGCATCGGTCCTTGTCATGGCCATTTATTTCCTATCTTGTTGATAATTGAGGAGAAAGGGAACATCGTATGTGGAGTTGTGGATAATGAATTGCTTTGTTGATTATATGCTGTGCTGTTGATGTTCAGTCGTAGGTCACTCTCTCTACCCACAATCGATTCGCCCAATTATATCAATTCTCTTGAAAGAACTCTTAGAAGAAAGCTTAGGGAATCTACTCTTAGATCTTAAAACTGAATTTAATACAATGGGAGATAATATAGGAAATCCGGGGAATGAAAGGGCTGAAATTCCTAATATCGAGGCAATGACTCTTAGAGATCTTTTCATCCCTACCACCTATGCTTCTCCTTCTTGCATAGTAATGCCAAACATCGATGCAGCTCAATATGAGATCAAATCAAGCACCATCCAAATGCTTCCATCATTTCATGGCTTTGATAATGAAGATCCATATAAGCATCTTGATGAGTTCCTTGAAATCTGTTCGACCATCCGGTTGAGAGGTTTTCCGGACAATGCACTCCATCTCCATCTTTTCCCATTCTCCCTAAAGGATAGGGCAAAATATTGGTTGAACTCCCTCGCTCCCAATTCCATTACTTCTTGGGCTCAATTGCAACAAGAATTCCTTAAGAAGTATTATCCGGTGAGTAAAACCAACCAAATGAGGCGTTCCATTCTAAGCTTTTCTCAAGTTGATGGAGAACAACTCCATGAGACTTGGGAAAGTCTATAAGATCTTCTTCGGAAATGTCCTCATCATTTGATCCCAAAATGGCAATTAGTGCAAGCTTTCTATGCCGGCTTGACCGAAACCCATAGATTCATGGTTGATTCTTCTTGTGGTGGGATGTTCATGTCTAAGAATGCGGATGAGGCTTGGACCCTACTTGAGAATTTAAGCGAAAATTCACTTCAACATAATTCTCGTAGGGCTCCGACCTCAACCATTGCAAAGAACACCAACCCTTGTCAACCAAAATCAATAAGGGAGGAATCATCTCAAGTGGATGCCATCGCTCATAAATTCTACCAATTGATGGCACCACATCTTCCTCCTTCATTGTCTCAAAATTCGGTAAGTTCAGTTTGTGCTTCATATACTAGTCCATTCCATCTCTCAGAAGATTGCCCCACACCGGAGCAATTTCCCAATCCCAACCAAGAGCAAGCTAAGGCCATGTTCTCGTGGCCCTGGAACAATCCATATTCCAACACCTACAATCCGGGTTGGCGAGATCATCCGAATTTCTCGTAGCGGCAACAAGCCCCACAAAATTCCCAATTCCAAAACCAAGGGCGGCAAAATCAGCCCTCTTCTCAATATCAAGGTAGACCTTTCCAAGCCTCTTCAAGCTACCGTCCTCCTTACAATCCAAATGTCTCCAATCAACCTCCTGTGTGTCCAACTGACGAGATAGTAGCTGTAAACAAGCAAATGATGGAATCATTAAATAAGCAAATAATGGATGCCAACAAGCAACTCTTGACATCCTTGTAGCCTACTCTCCAAATGGTTCACTCTCATACTCAATCCATAGCTAATCTCGAAAATCAAGTGGGCCAAATAGCTAACTCGGTGAATCAATTGCTTCAAAAAGACAAGGGCAAGCTTCCCTCTCAACCTTTTGAAAATCCTAGAGGAATGCATGTGATTGATGAAACCCCTCCTCCGAGTGGGCCGACTCATGAACAAGTTCAAGCTATCACCACCCTTCGGAGTGGTAGAGTGGTTGACAACAAGGTTGATGGAGACACAAGTGAGAAAAACCCTCCTTTGAAAAATCCAAATCCAAGCTCTTCAAATCCAAATTCAAGCTCTTCTAATCCAAATTCTTGTCCAAATACCATTCACGGAAATCCCACACATGTCACCCCAAATGTGGAAACTACTTATGAGCCAAAAGCTCCGTTTCCTCAACGTCTTCAAGAGTCGACACATTTTGGGAACAAGAATTGTAAAATTGAAGACATGTGGGAAGTTTTCAAGCAAGTGAAGATTAACTTGCCCCTCTTGGATGCTATCAAGCAAATCCCTCCCTATGCAAAATTTCTCAAAGATTTGTGCACTCAAAAGCGCACTTCTAAAAATCATTTGCCAAAAAAAGTGAGGTTGACTGAAAATGTTAGTGCTATCATTCAGCACAGCACTCCTCCGAAGTATAAGGATCCGGGTGCCCCCACAATCTCTTGCGTCATTGGTGACAGCAAAATCGAGAGGGCCCTCCTTGACTTAGGAGCTAGTGTGAATTTAATTCCATATTCAGTCTACCTACAACTTGGTTTGGGAGATCTTAAGCCGACTTCCGTGGTTTTGCAACTTGCCGATAGATCGGTTAAGCATCCACGAGGCATTCTTGAGGATGTTATTATCAAAGTGGACAAATTCTACTTCCCAGTAGACTTTGTGGTTCTTGATACGGAACCGATCCATGACCCAAAAAAGCACATTCCCGTGATCCTTGGTAGGCCATTTTTAGCCACGGCTAATGCATCAATTAATTGCCGAACCGAGGTGATGGACATTGCTTTTGGAAACATGCAAGTCAAACTCCACATCTTTCATGCAACTCAACATCCCTCCAATGAGGATGATTGTGGATGTCATTG
Source organism: Cornus florida (assembly GCF_030987335.1). NCBI lineage: Eukaryota > Viridiplantae > Streptophyta > Magnoliopsida > Cornales > Cornaceae > Cornus > Cornus florida. The sequence goes on along the minus strand of NW_026775574.1, from coordinate 37,700,964 downwards.
ATGAAGTGGTCGAAGAATCTCTCCCCTTCATTCTAAGCAAAGATCCTCTTGAAACTTGCATGTCCCATTTTGACTTCTCAAAATTTGATGTTGATCAAGCCATTCAAGAAGTCAATTCCTTGCTTGATATTAATGCTATCATGGATGTACCTCCTTGAAAAATTCCAAAAGAACCACTTCCCCAACTTTCAACCACTCCTCCGGTCCCATCATTGTTATCTCCGCCACAACTTGAGCTTAAGCCGCTCCCGGCCCATCTCAAGTATGTGTTCCTTGGTCCAAAGCAAACCCTTCCAGTCATCATTGCCTCGGACCTTCAAAAAGACCAAGAGACCAACCTTTTAGCGGTGCTCCAAGAGCATAAAGAAGCTATTGGTTGGACAGTGGCAGATTTGAAAGGAATTGACCCCTCCATTTGTATGCACCGCATTCATATGGAGGATGACGCAAAGCCTACTAGAGTGGTCCAGCGCTGGTTAAATCCAAATATGAAGGAAGTGGTCATGAAAGAGGTGATCAAATTACTACCCTATCTCTGATAGCAAGTGGGTGAGCCCCACACAAGTTGTCCCCAAGAAATCCGGTCTCACCGTTGTTGAAAATTCAGCGGGTGAGCTCGTGCCACAACAGACTACCACCAGGTGGCGTTTGTGCATTGATTACCGGAAACTCAATTCGTCAACTAGGAAGGATCATTTTCCACTTCCATTCATAGATCAAATCCTAGAAAGGTTAGCCGGCCAAAGCTTTTATTGTTTTCTTGATGGTTATTCTGGCTATAACCAAGTGGCAATCGCCCCCCAAGATCAAGAGAAAACAACATTCACATGTCCCTTTGGTACTTTTGCCTATAGACGCATGCCTTTTGGTCTATGCAATGCGCCGGCAACGTTCCAAAGGTGCATGATGTCCATATTCTCTGATATGGTTGAAAAGTTCTTGGAAGTTTTCATGGACGATTTTTTCGTATTTGGCTCCTCCTTTGACTCGTGTCTCAAAAATTTATCTCTTGTGCTCCAAAGATGCAAAGAGACGAATCTCATTCTAAGTTGGGAGAAAGGCCACTTCATGGTCCAAGAAAGCATTGTTTTAGGACATGTCATTTCTAAGCGGGGAATCGAGGTAGACAAGGCGAAAGTTGAGTTAATCTCTAATCTTCCTCCTCCGAATTCAGTCCGTCAAATTCATTCTTTTCTTGGCCATGCCGGATTCTATGGTCGCTTCATCAAAGATTTTAGCAAAATCTCACGGCCCTTGTGTAATCTCTTAGCCAAGGATGTTCCGTTTAATTTTGATGACGCTTGCATGGAAGCTTTCATCAAACTTCGCACTCTCCTCTCATCCGCCCCAATCATGAAACCCCCTAATTGGTCTCTTCCCTTTGAGATCATGTGTGATGCATCCGAATATGCATTAGGGGCGGTTTTGGGCCAACGTGTGGATAAACTTCTGCATGTCATTTATTACGCTAGCAAAACTTTCTGCGATGCCCAATTGAACTACACCACCACTGAAAAAGAACTGCTAGCTGTGGTGTCCGCCTTGGATAAATTTCGCTCTTATCTTCTTGGCTCCAAGGTCATCGTCTTTTCGGATCATGCTGCTCTTAGGCATTTGTTAGTGAAAAAAGAGACAAAACCCCGTTTAATTCGATGGATCCTCTTACTTCAAGAGTTTGACATTGACATCCGGGACAAAAAAGGGACCGACAATGTTGTCACCGATCATCTCTCTTGCTTGCTTATTGAGAAATCTTCAGAATTCGCAGCCATCCGTGATTCCTTTCCGGATGAGCAACTTCTTCAAGTTTCACATTCTACTCTTCCATGGTTTGCGGATATTGTCAATTATCTTGCGGTTGGCAAAATTCCAGCTCATTGGTCCAAACAAGAGAGGGACCGGTTTTTCTCCCAAGTCAAGCATTTCTTTTAGGAAGATCCAGAACTATTCAAGTATTGCCCGGACCAAATCATCCGGCGATGCATTCCTAAAACCGAGGCCACAAGCATTCTAAATTTTTGCCATACTCTTGCTTGTGGAGGCCATTTCAGTGCCAAAAAGACCGCTAACAAAGTTCTTCAAAGCGGATTCTTTTGGCCTACCTTATTTCGGGATGCATACAATTTTTGCAAATCATGTGAACGATGTCAAAAACTTGGATCCATGTCTCGAAGAGATATGATGCCCCTCACCAACATTTTAATTGTTGAAATTTTTTATGTGTGGGGGATTGACTTCATGGGACCATTTCCATCTTTTTATGGCTATGAGTACATCCTTGTAGCGGTGGATTATATGTCTAAATGGGTTGAAGCCGAGGCTACGAAAATTGATGATCATAAAGTCGTGATCCATTTCATTCAGTCTCACATCTTTAGTTGTTTTGGTACACCCCGAGCAATCATTAGTGATGGTGGATCTCATTTCCGAAATCGTTATCTCAAATCCATCCTTGCTAAGTATTCAGTCATTCATAAGGTTGCTACACCTTACCACCCTCAAACGAGTGGTCAAGTAGAGATTTCTAACCGGGAAATTAAGCACATTTTGGAAAAAACGGTTAGACCGGACCGCAAAGATTGGTCATTAAGGCTAAACGATGCGCTTTGGGCTTACCGGACAGCTTATAAGACACCCATTGGCATGTTGCCATATCGACTTGTCTTTGGCAAAGCATGTCATCGCCCGGTAGAATTAGAGCACCGTGCTTATTGGGCCATAAAAAGGTTTAATTTTGATCTCAAACAAGCCGGCTCTAATCATGCGTTGCAATTAAATAAACTTGAGGAATTGCGTAATGACGCGTACGAAAGTGCAAAAATCTACAAGGCAAAGACTAAATCTTTTCATGACAAACACATCGTCAAGAAGTCTTTTGCCCTGGGACAAAAGGTTTGGCTTTTCAATTCCCGCTTGAAACTCTTTCCCGGTATACTCCGGTCAAGATGGGATGGTCCATACATTGTCACTACCGTCTTTCCTCATGGAGAAATTGAACTTCGTGATCCTGCAAGTGGATCACTCTTCAAGGTAAATGGCCAATGGCTTAAGCCTTGCATTGACGGCACAATCCTAACTCGAAGAGTTGAGGAAGTCCTCTTGACGGATCCAATTTATGAGGATTAGTGCCTGCTCTAGCTTTGTCTAGCTTTCAATTTCCAAGCTTCCTTCTCTTTGAAATTGCTCGTGCCTTGCAAATTTTCTGGGAAACGGTTTAGAAAAGCCAAAAATTTGATTTTTCTTAGACCTTCTCAACTCTAATTTTCATTCCCGGAAGTCTCCATCGCTTTCTAGCAATTTCATTAGATTTTTCAAATGCGACTTATGTGCATATTTTCTCATTTTTAATGAAAAGTTTGAAAATTTTCTCAAAATTCTTTATGCATTTGAGATGATTAAAAAGTTGAAAAATTGCATGGTTTCAAAACAAAACTTTCAAAATTTCCCATGCATTGGAATGGAATGAATTTGCAAGTTTAAAATTTTCTCCAGAAATTTCATTCATGCATTGTGTGATGTTACAAAGGTTTGAAAATTTTCTTACATCCACCCATGCTTTGTGTGATGTTCTGAAAGTTGGCAATATTTCCATGCATTAGAAATTACAAAGTTTGAAAAGTTAAAAAAAAAAAAAAAAAAAAAAAAAAAAAAAAAAAAAAAAAAAGAAAAGGGGGGATTTCATTCATTGAAGTATTTAATTTTATTTAATTTTATCTTACTTTATTTTGTTATTATTTTTATTTTTATGTTTATGTTTATTTTATTTTATTTATTTATTATTATTTTTATTTATTTTATCATGCATGCATAAGAATGATCAATCTATAGGTTATAATGTTGCATGCATGCATGCCTGTATTGCATTCATACATTCTTTCATGAGTTTATGCATTCAATTTTCATGACGTGATCCAACTTCAATATTGTATGGCACTACATTTGCATGCATAGAAACATTTTGAAACCGTGGCACAATCCATCAGCATCCTTGCATGCCTTCACAACTTGCTGCATTGCATGCATAGGTGTCCATGTTGCTTAAATCCTCATTTTTGGAGTGCACAAGCTCAGTCAATGTTGCTTAAATCCTCATGCAAGCTCCTTGCATTTAAATTGGCTGCAACTCACAGGCATTGCACCAGCCATGCCAATCCATCAAATGCCTTCATCTCTCTCACTCCTTGCTTTAGTCCTCACAGCGGAGCTCACCCCCTAGCCTACTGAGCCATTTTCGAGCACTCTAAATTCTAGTTTGAGTGCTCGAATTTCATGCACCAACCCACCCAACTCACGGCTCTCAGTTCGAGCACTCGCCGAGCCTATTTGGAGTGCTCGAACTCCACCTTCTTTCTCTCTCAATAGCCAACCCCAACATACCGAACCTATTGGCTCCATTTCGAGCACTCGAGCTCCCCCTAGCGAGTGCTCGAACACCTCAAACCACACATCCTGAGCCCTCGCAACCCTCATCTCTCCCAACCATCCATGCATAACCTCACACCCTCCTTCACCAACACCAAACCCATCTCGGCGACACCCAGCCGCCACCTTCCTCCTTGTTGCCACCCAACCTCTCCCTCAATCTCTTATCAACCAACCTCACAACCAACCTACTCTTGGCTTCCTCACAAAAAAAAAACCTTCCCACTCTCCCACCTCTCGGCACCTCCTCTCTCAACCCCAACTCTCAACTGCACCATGCACCCATAACCTCATAAACCCGAGCCACACTCATACACACTTCAACCCACCCCATCCAGCATGCAAACCATGCATGACCATTCAAATCCCACCAACACAACCATCTCTCTATCACAAAAATAACCAACCTTCCTCAACATGCATGCCCCCACAAACTAACACAATCAAACCTAACCCTCTCCACCGCCTCACTGCTGGGTGCTCGAGCACTCTCAAGCAACCCCACCTTTAAGCCCACAATGCATGAATCACCATGCATCCAACCGAGCCTCACCCATCAACCAAACCACCCTCTCATGCATGCATCCTCCCAACACCCTCCCAACCTCATCACCTTCCCTCTCTCTTTCTCGGCAACTCCCATGCATGAAACCAAAACCAACCAACCTCCACCTTTTCTCTCTCTTTTTCAACCTCATCAACCAACTTCCTTCCAACCATCGAGCTAACACCCTCCACCATCATCAACCCACAGCACCCATCTCTCTCTCCTGCAGCCTTAACCATCACCCACCACCTCAACTCCTCTCTCTCTCCACAACACAAACACCCTTACCCATCCCAATTATCTGCAACCCACTTCTCTACTCACCCATGCTTCCACCACCTCACCACCTCTTGCAACACAACAACAACCCACTTCCTCAACCATGCATGCCCATGCATGCCTCCACAACCCTTCCCATGCAGCCACCTGCCGAGTGCTCGAGCACTCTCAAGCAACAACTCCAACCAAACCAACCCTCAAACCCATGTACCAACAACACATCACCCTCACCTCTCTGTAATATTTTCGAGCACTCGAAGCTAAGCTTCGAGTGCTCACAAATGCTCGAGCTCTCACACACCCAACAGCCGAGCCCACTGCCGGATTTTTGAGCACTCGAAGCCACACTTCGAGTGCTCGAACCAAGCCTCTCTCTCTCTTTTAAAACCAACCCACCTCACTCTCACTCACCCCTCTCGACTCCAACACACCCATCTCCCACCCTTCCCTCATCTTCTTTATCCCTCCATCAACCCACTCTCAATGCAACCCATAAACCATACACCATAAATCAACCCAACCAACCCATAAACCCATGCACACCCATGCATGCCATCAACCTCTTTACCTCACCACTTACCTCTCGGCACTACACCATCCCCACCTTCTCTCCATCCAAACCAAACAAAACCAATCTAACTCTCACTCACCCAACCCAACCTTCCTCTCTCATCCACCACCAGCCAACCAACATTCCACCACCCATGCATGTCTGCATTTCCCCATTTCCCATTCTTTTCCAAGGTATGTGAGCTTCATATTATTCTCATTTCCTTGTCTTTATTTTCATCATAAGGAGGATGGGATTGCATGTTGGCGATTTTGTTGATGCTTGTGTTGCTTGTTGTTGATGATAGCTCTATGCTAGAGCTTGTTTTCTTGCAAAAAATTTTTGGGTTTGCTCCTCCATCCCACTCACTTTCACCTTCTCCTTTTTGTGGTGCACGCCAGGTGTTCGCTGAAATTCCTCAACCAAGTCCACCTCTCTAAATGTCTCGTGCCGGTCCTTGTCGCCCTCCTATACCCTCTGCGGGTGCCCGTGCTATCAATCGTGAGCGACCACGTGATCCTTGGGATCGCAAACAACTCAACTACGAGCTTTCTTTTCCGCTCACGGATGCCTTTGACATTCTACCCACTACTTCGTGGGTTATAGCCGAATTGACTAACCAACGTCTGCAGCACATTTGCGCGCCCCTTGCTAGGGTTGCCTACCCCCGTGTAGTGCGCCTCTTCTACCAGAATCTCCAATGCCCTGAAGAGCCACCCATTTCTCTCACTACATCCATTGATGGCACCACCTATGCTTTCACTATGACTGACATCATTCAGGTTTCTGGTTGCCCCATTGAGTGCCTCGATGACATTGTCAATCGTGAGAATCTCCCTTTATATGAGGAGCCGGATACATTAACTGTAGAGCAGATTGTTGCTGCCATTGGCAATGTTGACGATCCTAATAGGCCCGGTCTTTTATCTGCAAAACCAATCTTCCGGAACGCCTCTGGTTCATTGACACTGTTTTCAAGCACAATGTCTGCCCTTTGGTGCATAGCACCGAGTGTAGGGGCCTCCTTTTGCAAGCCTTATATGCCATGGACCAAGGCCAATGGTTCTCCATCCCGGAGCTCATTTGGACAACATTTATGAAGTTTTGGCATGACGCTCATAATGCACGGGTTCCGCGAGTTGAAAATCGAAAATTGCCTTTGCCGTTTTTCATCACTCGGCTCCTAAAGCATAAGGGTTTCATTATTCCTCCCCATGAACCAAAAGGCGAAAAGATTAAAATTTTTACCAAGCGCCGGTGGATCAATGTTCTTAGCCATTCTAGTACCCCTCAGCCTGCTGCCCCCCTGTTCATCCAAGCTCCACCTCCTCCTCCTTCTAAGGATGCTTCCACAGCAGCAGCCGCTGCAAGGGTAGAGCCTCCAGTCGACTCTCAGCCGGACCAGGCTTTCATCCGGGCTAGTATTGCCGGTATTCATGAGCGGATGGATCGTTTTGAGACTTCTTTATCCGTGTACACTCGGACTATGTGTGAGACTTCTTCACGTGCCGAAGAAGATCATCGTCTTGCTACTGAAGACTGCCGTGTCGCAGCTGAGGAACGTCGTTTGGCTTCCGCCGAACGGCGTAAGACTCAATCTCTCCTCCATTCCATCCTCGCCCGTTTACCCTCTGGCCCGTAGCTTGTTGCCAGTGTTGGACCTTATCTTTTTGTTCAAATGTAAATATTTCTCTTGTATCTTTTGTTTTACTTTTGAACTGTAAGAATTTGCTATGTATAGGTTGCTCTAGTAGACATGATCCCTGTACAGCTCTTTTTGTAATCATGTACACTCTTTTTTAAATGAAAATTCTCTCTTTTCTGTTAACTTTATGTACATTATTTTTCTGTATTTATGCTTGTGTTATTAATGCTTTTTGTGGTTGTTTCTTTTTATTTTTCGTCATACTATCCAGGTGGCGCAGTTCATTTCAAGTTTGGGGTTTTGTTTCACCATGTCGTTTCCTCCCCCTGGGTATTTTTGTTCCTTTTTATACTCTTTGTCATTTTTGTCTTTAACTTATATTCATGTCCCACATTGAGGACACTATGTCGTTCAAGTTTGGGGGTGCATCAAAGCATTCTTGGCATAGTTTTGGTATCATATTTTTGTAAAGCAATGATAGTGTAACTTGGAACTTGTCGGAGACAAAACATATGTTTAATACCTTGTGTATAGAAGCAATTGAGAAATTTTTGAAAATAAAGAAATTTGAATTTGAAGTGATCATGCAAATACAATGTAGTCTGTATAAATGCATAAATTAGATTCTTGCTGGATTTACACTCTTATAAGCTTCACAATGCACAGATGCACATTGGAAACTTAACTATGAGGCATGCAACTTGATCAACCTTGACCTTGGCCTAGTTAATCTGATTTGATGAACCTGATAGATGAATATCTTTGGCATGATTTAAGTTGGACCTAAAAAAAAAAAAAAAAAAAAAAAATGAGAAAGAAAGAAAAAAAATAATGGCCAGTTGAAGTTCGTAGCCTTTCCAACTCGAGCTATTAAGCCCTATGGAGTGTCTCTACACTTAACACCCTAAAGCCGTCTGGTTTGGGAGTTATTGGCCTAACGATTGCTACATGGGTTGGTTAGAAAGCTTAAAGGACTTAAACATTGCACGGTCATTCAAAAAAATGTGTGTAATAAACATGGTTTGTTGGAATTCGTAGCCTTTCCAACTTGAGCTATTAAGCCCTAGGAGTGTCTTTACACTTAGCACCCTAAAGCCGTCTGGTTTGGGAGTTGTTGGCCTAACGCTCGCTACATAGGTTGGTTAGAAAGCTTAAAGGATTTCAACACTGCACAACTATTTTATGTTTCACTTTTCAGTTATAATAAATTCTTAACAGGCAACAAAAGTTGTCTAGAAAATAAAATCATGCCTTAGGGACTTCATGTAAAGGGGAATTCATTGATTTGAAAACTTGTGCCTTGGAATTGGAAAAGAAAGTAAAAGCCGCATGTTGAGAATTCAATTCACTTTCACTGGAGTTTGAGTTATTTCCATTTAAGAGATGACAATTGAATTATTTATATGGACTATGATGTTGATGCATGCATGTTGAAATGGTTTTTGCCAATTTTTGTGTCAATGCTTCATATATGCAAGGTAGTCTTCCCAATGATCCCCGTCTCCAGCTCTTTATCTGTTTCAAGTTGTATTTGAACTATGTTTATGTTTATTTTTGCCATGGTGGATATTTTTGTAATAGCATTCCCATGTTTTTCATCCCATTGAGCTTTGCATTTTGGTTTTGCTAAGGGACTAGCAAAATGTAAGTTTGAGGGTGTGATAAGCACTGAATACTGTATATTCAAGCGCCCTAAATTACATTAACAAAGTCCATTAATTGATTATTTTATGTAGATTAACTCCATTTGCATGTTTTTGTACATTTTCAGGTTAAAGTGCAAAAAGGAAGCAAAAATGATGCCTTGTGGAATTCTGAACAAAAAGGGTGCCAATTCTGAAATTCTGGCAGCAGTAGAACCTGACTTTTGTCGCCATTTTCGACCTAGTAAACTCAAGAACTGGACTTCCATCATAACATGAAAGATTTAGAGCTCTGAATTAGCTTTCTAAATCTTCAAATGGTTCGTCATTCGGAGCTCGGAGAAGAGAGTTATGGCCTTGTTACCAGAGGTGCGCAGAACTGCCTGGCAGCACTGAAGTACTGCCTTTCTCCCCATTTTCGACCAACCAGACTTGAGAATTGGGTCTTCATCAAAACATTAAGTTTTTAAAACTCTGAATCAGCTCTCCAAATCTTCAAACAGATCATCATTCGTAGTTTGGAGCACAAAGTTATGGTTATTCTTCCATAATGGGTCAGAGATGGGCAAGAATTGCATGTTACTCATTACACTAATTTAGAGTGCTCGAGACCATCCTTCGAGTGCTCAAAATTTAGGCAGATTGCACTCGGAAATGGCTCAATTTCAGCCACTTGCACATTGGTTTCCTCAATGCCATCTTCCTTCTTTATGAAGTGGTTGGAGGTGTTCCTTGGAGGAGAGAGAGCCTTGACTTGAGCTTGATAAGAGAGAGGGAGGACCACACAAAATCATTATCCTATATTCTAGCAAAATAGAGGAGAGAGAAGGGAGCAAGGAAGAGGGTGTTCTTGAGTGCTACAGTAGGTGTACGAAAATGGAGTCTTGGATGGAGCTTCTTCCTTCTTCTAGCTTAGCAATGGGTAACTAACTCTTTCTCTAGGGAGGTGATGAAGTCCCTCCCTTGTAAGCATGTCCTAGGATAGTCTATTTTGGGGATTTGCCATGTATATTTTATGGTCTTTTCATAACCAAGAGCACCTCATTTGTTGTAATGAATGTTGATACATGTATGGATGATTTCTTTAAGTTGATTATCTTGTTTTAGATGATGTCTTAGAGTAATCATGTTGCTTGAGTTTTCATGGTGAGAGTGGAAGCAAGGTTATGAAATGGTTTCAAGGCATGTTGATAGGTGACTTTGATAGACCATTGCTTAGGAAATCCTTTGATGGTGTATGCTTAATCTCTAACTCCATGTGCTTTATCATTTTGTCAAGAACTTGATAGTCTCTCATTTAAGTAAATGTGTATAAGCTAGACCTTAGTTAGGTAGTCTAAGCATGTTTATCTTTTGATGGATTATACTTGTTTGAGACCTAATGTACCTCTTGATTACTTACATGGCAACCATGTGTTGCTATGTAAGTCTTGACCATCATATATTGTTTTTTCCCCAATTTAGGTCTAATCTAGCATATGTATAGGGATGGAGGCGGATTCACTTCCCTAGTCTCCTCTTCTTAATTTTTTCATCCTAAATTCCTTGCAAATTAGTGTTTTATGCACTTTGAATTCCTAATTTAAGTGACAACAAACAAAACCTCTATGAACACCCCTTCATCATCCTAAGAATGACTCTAGACACTTAGGTTGCCTTAGACTAGCGCAGTCCCAGTGGTTCAACTTACCCGACCAATAGCCCTATTTTACAATGATTCGTGCTATTGCGAAGGTTGATGTTAATTGACCAACCGATCAATCGGCCATATTTTTGGGCCATGGACCATTGTAGCACATCTTACTAGGTAAGTTACGTTTGCGTGCATGGTTGTTTCCAGGCAAAGCTTCTTCTTTGGCGAAATGAGCCTCCTATGGACTCATTTTACACTTTTGTTGCATAATTTGACCTAAGGGTATTTTGGAAATTTTCTTTGGGAAATAAATTCTGTTCTTCACATAGGCACTTAGAAAATGTGATTTTAGGGGGGGTTTCTTCTTCATGTTTTTCCAGAAAATGTCGTCTTGGCATCAAAAATCGATCCCGAAGTTTAGTTTCTGTTTTTCCATTTAGCAGCTTTTTGGACCCTCCGGACCAATTTTCTTGGGAGGGCATTTTGGACATTTCACAGTGTGTATTTTTCAATTTTTCTAGAGTTTCGTGCAGAAAACTCGATTTTAAGGGGGGTTTCTTCTTTGAGTCTTTCCAGAAAATGTCATCTAGGCCCTAAAATTTCCATTTTTTTCCCGAAAAACCCCTGTTGCCAAGTTTTTGGGTCGCACCCTTACTGCCCCTTCACATCTAAACGTTTAGATGGGGCTTCGTAACCGGTTACATGTGCATGGGCAGTGCTTTGGTCGAGATTTTTGGCTTCCTAACCGGTTAGGAAGGTCTCCTAACCGGTTAGATGTTCTTGGTTGTCCCCTTTTTGACCGTTTTGCCCCTTCTTCTTCCGTAAGCCATATCTTCTTCATCCAGACTCCGAATCAAGTGATTCTTGAGTCTAAATTCATTAATTTTTCGTTGTCTTTCCAATGGTGTGCTCGGTGGCACCCACTTTTAAGCTATAGATGATGATTTTTCCCTTAGGTTCATTCTTGTTCGTTTTTGAAACGTTGCTTCCGCATTTGATTCCTTTCGGTTCGGTGACCTCTTTGAGGCTCATAATGGTGTCTTAGAGCCATGTTATATCTCTAGAGACCGTTGTTTTGTCTTTTTCTTCCGCACTTCGGATCCATTATTGGGTCATCTTTCGGTTCATCACTAACGCACCGGGTTGAAAAACTTAGGCCGTCACAATGTTCCCCTGCTGTAGATTAAGGAACTCTGTCTTCATAGCTGTCCTGACTACATAGGGAAAGTACTTCTCATTGAAGCGAGTACTAAACTGCTCATAGGTCAATGAAGTCCTCTCATCCGCGGTGGTAACTGACTCCCACCACTGGAGTGCATCTCCGATAAGCTTGAAAGTAGCAAGCATCTGCTTCTGAACCTTTGTGCACTTAACCATGTGAAGTAGTCGCTTGATATCCTTCTTCCACTGGTGAGCTACCTTCGCATCGGTGGAGCCTAAGAACTCAAGTGGACTCCCCTTTGTGAAAGAACTCCTAGCCTTTTCCCAAGGATCAGTCTGAACCACTAGTGCCAATATAGGTGCCTGCTAAACCTGTGACTGATTCCGAAGTGCAACTGCTACAACTACTTCTATAGCTTGAGCAATGAGGTCATTTATATAGGGAGGAAACTCTGGATCCCTGCCCTGATTGTAGCCCTAATCCTGAGACTCCTGATTCTGCTGTACTTCCCCTTACTCAATGTGCAACTGACTAACCTCCTCCTGTTCCTCCTGCTGCTGCCTATATACCGCTCCTCTTCGCTACCTATTTCTCTGATTGTCCCGTCTTCTTCTAGTGTTAGCCATTCTGTTAACATAGAAAGATAAACATCAGTATGATTTAAGCGGACCGTAAAAGAATACAATGAATCCTAAATTTAGGCTCTAAACAAAAGAATACGCTACGCGGAAGTCTTAAAACAATATATCCTTAGAGACACTTGAACCTAGAGTGCTCTGATACCAACTGTGATACCCCTCGATTCTAGAGCCATGGGTGATCAAGTCCGAGCACATATAACAAGGGATATCAAATAATTAATATTTAAACAAGCATTTGAATACAAAAAGAATAATAAAGAAATAAATAAATAATAAGCTAAAGGGAACTAAATAATAAATTCATATTTAAAAATCCTCAAATAAATAATAATTAAAAATCCAATAATAAAATCCTCCAATCCTCTAATACCAGTAATTAATTAAACTACAACTCGGGAATCTATACTGTGAACCCCTAGTAATATCCTAATTGAAATAACTGAACTAAAATAAAAATAATAACCAAAACATGAAGAAGAGTCCTACGTAGAGTCAGAAGAGTGAATGACTGTCAATGCTCGGCACGAACAATCTTTAAGACTAGAACTGACGAACACTTAAAAAATAATGGTGGGTCAGGTCCACATACAAGTTTTAATATACTACATCCCAAACAGAGACCCGATACACGTTCACAACCTAATTAGTTCAATAATAACTAAATGATCCATATATAGATATACACACACTAAAGGAACCTCGCTAGACTATAGAGTTGTCTCAACCTGAATAGTATGCAACATGCAAAATGCACATATAGTGGGCATGAGTACCTAGATCTACCAGGGTACACAACTACACTATATCTAGCTACACATCTCTGGCAATATACGCACCTTAACCACTGATCTTGAGACTTAAGCTCATATCATGGCGTATAATTATATATGTAAAATCCGTCCTATCCAACCATCAAATAAACTGTCCAACTATTATTTTAATAATATGTCATCTAACTATTGCGTTGACCTAATAGGAAAATAAGTAGGACTTAACTTTATTAGTTAATCCATTCCCTTATATGCCCCCATCCCATAATGGTGCATTAATCCACAATATAATCAAATAAAAGTTTCCAATCTAAGGATAATGTAAATAATATTTACATATAATAATCCAAATAAATATGATATAAATCATATACACATCCTTTGCATTTACTTGAGCAAAAATATAAATTCTAAGTAGCATGCATTTAATTTACATCACAAGAAATTAATATGCATCTCAACTAAATTGTACATCTCCATGCTCTGATTAAATTAATTTAAATCTAAACAATTGATTAAAATAATTTAATCCAACAACATTTAATTAATTTACCCTTTTAAAATTAATTAAATTTCATACTTAGCATGTAAACTTAAATTGTGCATTTCAATTCTTAATGAATCTATTTAAATTAAATAAATATTTAATTCAAATTCATCATTCAAAAACAACAAATATTAATTTAATATTCTAGCATTAAAAAAATTTAAATGCATAACTTATTATTATTATTATTATTATTATTATTTTCATGTACACAAGATTCATTCTTCCCCACTGTGTATACCTTAGGAAGAAAACTAAATTTAAATTACAAATAGCAAACAGATGCATTAGTAAAGTCTTTTGACTTTTTACTTCATTCCTCGTTCGGCGTGCCCAATTCATGAAAGAAACACATTCCAAACACAGTTTTACGAAATTGCTACAATCAGATTCCAGGCCCTTTTCTAGTTCGCCTCGTTCGGCGTGCCTAACTTGTAAACAAATATTAATTTTGACATACTCACATACATACAAACTACAAATAGATGCATCATGGTAAAATCTTTATTTATTTATTTTTATTATTATTGTTTTTTTCCACCATTGTATTGACCTCCTCGTTTCATGTGCATGTTTTATGTAGAAACAACTTTAATTTTAAATTTAAATATACCATTGATTCATGCTAGCATAAGTCATGTAAAATAAATAAATTAAAAATAAAACCAATGCCACCAACAGTGTAGATAGAAGAAAAAAAATAATTAAAACCCATTATTAAAACATGATTGAAATTCCTAAATTAATCCATGTAATTTAATCCAATTCATTTATTCAAAGATCCTATAATTAATCTAGCATGCATAGGGTATGAATTAAAGGAGAAGATAAGAATTAAAACTTGCCTTTAGGGATTGATAAAAACCTTAGCCTCCTTCTTCTTCCTTATTTCTCTCTTTAAAATAATATATTACCTGATTATTTTCTAGCCCCTTTTACTAACATATAGTTATATATTTATAGGCGAAATAAACTAACCTAATCCTTTTCCCAATCCAATAAATATTAAAAAGTTAACTAAATATATGTTACGTATAATCTATATATATATATATATATATATATATATATATAATATTTAAATATACATTAGATTATTACTAAAGGACTTTCCTTATATATATATATATATTTATTATATATACATATACAAATTATCCATGGACAATTATCTGTGCCCATTAAACCCCTTGTTTAAGTAGTCCATGGGACCAAATTGGTTGGTCCATTACTACTATCCATATCCAACTCCTTAAACAAAAATAAAAATATATAAAAATAAAATAATCAAATTCCTAAACAAATACAGACCATCACATACAATTTAATTTAAATAAAAAATCGAATACACATAATTTTAACACACAATTTAATTTAAACAAATAATTCAATTAACACATAAACAATCAAATCAATTAAACAAGTAAATAATTAGCCATGAAAACAAATAAATAATTAAAAATGCATTTAAAATAACTAAAAAAAATTACCGAGACTATCCTTTTAAAATCAGAGGTATTGCACTTGGGCATCTTAGGGATGATTGATATCTCTATAGACCTTGTTTTTATTTTTGCTTTTGCATTTCAGATCCATTACCGGGTCAACTTTCGAGTCATCACTGACGCATCTGGTTGCAAAATATGGGCCGTCACAAGTGGTATCAGAGCTCCTAGGTTTGAATACCTTGGATGACGGGTTTTGGGTGCATTTCATGCTTCTGTTGATTTGTTTTGATATGTTCACATGCTTTTTGATAACATGTTTACGTGCACTTTTATAACATGCTCGGTGTGATGACATGTTTTCTGTACTTATATGCTTATGTGTTTAAAAGCATCCTGGTTTGATACGTGCTTATGTGTTTAAGTACCTAGAAGTTTTCATTATTTGTTTAACATGTTGTGTATGCTTATCTGCTTTATCATGACTGTAAGTTGCATACATTGAGGTGTTATTTATTTGGTACATTCACTAAGTGTGTTGCATTAGATCATAATAACTCATGTTATTATTGATCTCATTTTCTTTTCACGTATATAGCGTCACAGTCTTGACTCACGGAGAGTCTTCTCATTAGGGCTCAGGTGAGCGTAGAGTTATAGTATCCATCTGGTGAGATGAGATGTAGGCCACGGAGGCACCGTTTCATCTCATTTTCTTTTGTCTCTTCGTGATGTAGTCATGGTGGTGTTAGAGGTGTTGGTGTCATCTCTTAGGACTTCGTAGTGGTCTTGATGTCATGATGTCATTGAAGTCATTGTTTCTAACGTCATGGGACGATGAGTTAGGACTAACTCGAGTCTTTCCTTGGAGAGTCGGGAGTTACTTTATGAGCCTCAGGGTAAGGTTCTCGTGTCTTGTTTTCTTAAGATGATGGTTTCAAGATTTGGATAGGTGTGTTGACTTAGGATCTTTCTTGTATTGTCTTGGACAGCTCTTACGAGCTACGATTGGGATGTGAGCGGTTTCGTGTAATTAATTACGTTGGTGCAATTAATTACTCTCCCTTTTTTTTGGAGACTTGTGGCGTTGTGTTAGGGTTCTGGTAGAAACCTGTAGAGTTTCTATCGAACTCGTTAGCATCTTGGATTGGGGGTTTTCTTGTTGATGTCTTGTAATGGTTAGCATTAGGGCTATCCATTTCGTTGTTGTCTTATTTCATGTGGTGTTGGGATTCTATAGGGGTATGAGCTAGTCTTGGGAAAGACTTGCTGACCTATGTCTCGAGGACTGTAGTGGTCATTGGGGGGATGATTCCTTTCCTCACAGTAAGAGATTGGACTCATCCAGGTTTTGTGTTACGTTTTCTGAGAAGTTGTCCTTTTGAGAGGCATTCCATTCCTTTCTTCTTATTTATGAAAATTCCATTTGTAAAATCACTTTTAGATGTTTATGAGCCTTATTATTTTTGGGCACCCCTTAGAAACATGTTTAGGATATATGACTATGTGCTAGTCTGTGTGAGGATATAGATGATATGTTTTCATATACTATATCCGTTTAACATGCTTGTGCCATTAGTGGTGTATAGCGTGTCATCGTTTGTTTGATCCCTATGTGATAGGTGGTTTGTTTAGTTTACCTTATGTGTACTATGTGCTTAGTACTAAGGTATTATTTGATTTATATCATTTAATTTTGTGAGTATTTACTATGCGAGTATTTGGTTTATACTATTTCATATTTCCTGCACTTATGTTGGGGTTTTGTGACCATGGTTGTCGAGGTAGAGATGTGTGAGCTACGTAATAGACTGTGTTTTGCGGTTTTAGTTGTCCACTATAGGGACTTTGACCTGGCGTTTTGTTTTCTGTATGTAGCCTCACGGAAGGTCTACTTCAAATTTGTGCTTAGGTTTTCAGTTTTGTGGGTCTGATCCATTGGCTTGAGGGCATAAACTTGTCAGGCTATGGATTCAAGACTGGTGTTGTTGTTGTTGTTGCAGCATTTTCAGATGTGGGAGTCGTTAGGTATGCTAGCATTAGGGATTTGTGGCCTTAAGCGTAATTGTCGTAACCCTGAATTTTTACAAACCTAGTGTGTCCTGTGATGACCCAAAACGGATCCATAATACGGAAGCAAAAGAAATAAAATGGCCACTAGGGATGTTCGTCATCCGTAAGGCACTAAAATGACTCCTCATGAAGCCATGGAACTCTAATGAGCTAAGAAATGAAGCAAGAATGCCTAACCCAAAAAGAAATGAACCAAGGGCAAAATGGTCATTTCACACTGAAATGGTTGCCACCGTGCACACCATTGGAAAGACAACGAAAAATGAACAAAGTTCGATTCAAGAATTGCCTGATTCTGAGTCTGAACAGAAAAGATATGAGATAAAAACGAAGTGGCCTTCTTCGTCTAAGAGTTACCACGAACCTATCTCACTAAAACTGATGGATTCTTGATGAGTGGTTGACACCATTAGAAATTTAACTTCAAGATCTTGAACTTAGACTCAAGAATGAACCCATTTGGACAAAAAATAAAAGAGATATGGTCTTCTAAAGTTGGAACAACAAGGCTATCCAAGAGAAGCTAAGAAGGGGTGATTCCAGGGAGAATCAGCCGACCGAAATGTAACCATCAGCCGGCTAAAACTCAAACACCGGCCGGCCAAACCCCCATGGTTAGCCGACTGAAACTCCTAAAATCCCAAAAAAGCTACTGAAATGGTCTTGAGGGATTCGTCAGCAGACCGATGAAGCTCCATCAGTAGACCGACACACCTGCTGCTGCTATGAAAAGCTGCTGCAATGTGTGGAAATGGTGCTTGGTCCATCTCCAAGGTTCTACATGCTTTCTATATGATCCAAACACGTTTCAAAACATTTCCTAGCCTCATTCAAGCATCTAAAACATGCCAAACCCAAGAGGAACTCAATTGACACCCCAATGCAAGGTTTTTGCATAATAACTTATAAAAAAGCCCAAAAATAGTTCCAAAGTTCAAACTCAAGAGTTTAATGCAATGTGGACATGCACGCAATGTTAAAAGACATTTAGGACGCGTCCCAATGGTCTGCGGCCTCAAAAGGAACTCAATACAAAATATGACCCCTCAACGGCCAAAAATGCCTAAGAATGCAATAAATGAAACCAAAATGAGAAACCTAATTGAAATGGTGTTTGGCCCTTGGCCACACCTCATACATGATCATAGAAACCCTATGAAAGAAACGGAATGAAATTCCCACACCCGATGCAAAAGTTATGAAGCAATGACTTCGCCTTTCTCAATATTTTCATAATAAACCATAAAAACAAAAATGCATAGATTACATGATACATGTCATTGGCCTCCGACCTCATCTTATACACGTCAGATACATTGAAAAGAGTATACTTATGTACACATTACATAGATAGAATCAAAGAATACAAGTTTTGATATACAAAGCTATAATTTGGATTTCATGCCAACATTTTCATGAAAATGATACTTTAAGTCTACGAAACTTCCAAGGCATAGTGTACATCCCAGATCAAGGTCCCTGTACCTGAAAAATGTCCCCACTACGTGGGTGAGTAACATAAAGCTACTCGTAGGAGATGAGCATGCATCGACCTAGCATTTTACAATTTTATCACCTTAAGGTGAAACATGTTAAAGGGGCTCATGCCACCTAACGTCTATGTCAAAATAAGACTCAGGGATCATCCTAAGCTACTCATGCAATTGAATTGAATAACGACATACAAGTATACATGCTTCAGTACACAAAACCGTATTAAAATATGATACACGACATACAAGCATACATGTTCAAATACCCTAAATCATGTTAAACAAGAAAAGCAATATCCAACATATATACACAAGTATTCGATATATATATATAGTGTACTTATAAATCAAGTATACAAATACAAGTACACTAAGCTAAACAAAATACGCATGCAACAAGTATACACGGCACAAGTATACTAAATGAAATTTAAACTCATGAAGCAAGTATACAAGTTCAAGTATATTAAATAGGATTCAAATACCCAAAGTAAGCATCAATTCTCAAGCTATAAGTAATCCATGATTAACAATTTGAAATTAAATGCGAAATCAAATAGTGAAAAGACTAGGATATGTGGTCGCTAGACCAAGCAACTATTTTCGGGTAATTACAACCCACAAGGTATTACCTAGTGCGCACTTATGACTTATAGGACACTTGTCCACGAACTAGAGCCTAACCCTAACCGTCACAAAAATTATGTCCTCACAAGCTTTCCAAAATCAATAAGTTCAAAACTTATACAAAATCAAATGCAAGTTACCACATTCCATGCACAAGTAAGGTTGAATCCACACAATTCATGTCCTAGAATTTAAGTCTAAATAGCATATGACATGTCATGTCCTCAATATGCAATTTATATATAAAGCAAGAATATTTTACAACAGTTGAGCCACATTACCATCCTAAGCCACAAGTACTAAATAAGCTCCAATTTAGTAACTAGCTTCCAAGGTAAACAATTGTAATTTTCTAACAAGCTATATACCTACACAAGATATATTTAAACAAGCCATTCAAGACAATGATATCACATATCATACTAAGTCAAATCACTATCTTTTGAGATTACAAGTACTAATTCTACAACAAGTTAGTAGCATACTCACAAGGTAATTAAACATATTCCATTTTAAGAGATTATTAACCTAATCATGAAAAGTCTCTAGATTTCAAGTCAGTTCCAACTAGGCTCAAATTAATATATGTTAAAGGTCATAACATGGTCTTCACATATATTATACCCAAAAGCAATTTAAGTGACCACAACACTTAAAAAAAAATAATTAAGCTAATTAATTAATTTTTCTCTAGATTTTCAAACATATCCAAATGTCCTCAATTTAACATATGTTAAATAACTCACCAAGGCCTACTTTAATATTACAATACGATTTGATTTCATGCTTGTTTCAACTATGTAATTTAATCTTTCACAATGATAAATATTAAATAAGTTTTGCAATTCTTATTCAAATACTCCAAATTTAATATTTGTTACACAACTCACCAAGGCCTAATTTACTAGCATGCCACAATTTAATTCTAAACTATATACCATCATTAGAATTAAATCCTAAACAAAGAAAATAAATAAATTAAATTCTAAAAACTTGAACAAGGCATGCTCACAAGTTGTATATGCTTTTAAAACAATCAATACAACAATAATATAAACTTAAGACATCCCTTACCTCAATTTGAGATGAAAATCTCAAATCCCCACCGAATTGAAACCGCTCTGAATTCGACGAAACTCTTAGGTTTTATCGAGGACAACACGATGACCATAAATCTCAAGGAAGCCCCATCAAAATCACAACTTGACTTCAAACCCGAACTCAATAAATGGCCAAAACAAGATTCCAATCGGTGGAATCGAAGGCCTCGCCAAGGCGAACATAAAACACTAAGGTACGACAAGATTTCAATCGAGGGAAGTGGCCGAAAAAAGAAGAAGAAAGGTGGTAGCCCCTTGGCAGCCATGGCTGCCGGCCAAGAGAGAGGAGAGAGAAGAAAATCTGATATTTTCTCTTTAAGTCCCCTATTTATAGAAAAACCTAAAAGTGCCCCGAAAGGGCCCCACTAGGTCTGGAAAAGTGGAATTTGAGTAGACGCGCTCAAACGGCAAAACTCCGTGAACAAAAATGATTCAAAATGAGAAAATATGAACAATGGAAGAAACAACATCAAAAACTAAGTTCCGAATAGAGAGATATGCCCCAAACAAGTTTGGCGGCAACGGGGTCCCGAAACCTTAAAATTGGAGAAAAAAGACCAGAAGGAAATTCTATGAGTACACGACTTGACAAAATATGAAAATGAATCCTGTATGAGGATCCAGGCTTAAAACAGCGTATTTTGCAATAACTTTCATTAATTGCATAATAGCCCCTACAAAAAGGGTTGACTGCAAAACTGCCCCTGAATGAAAATATTTTTCAAAAGATATTTTCTTAGATACCCTTGAAATAAAATATCTTCAAAACATATTTATGAAAAATAGCCCAAGAAAAGAAAAAGATTTTGAAAAACTATGCATCCATGCTCCTATGGACACTGGGAACAACCAAGGTACTTTTCTGCAAAAGTAAAGATACGTATTTCGTGAAAACCACTTAGAATGATGATACGTGAAGTTAAAAACCAACTCCAAACACAAGGAGTGAGGTTATGCCAACAAAGTGACAAACTGAGAAAAGACAAAATAGGGAAAAGGACAAAACAGGGAAAAGGACGAAAAGTGAATAGTGTCGAAAAACGAAAAATGTGAAAATGACTCGATCCTCAAAGGAAGTTTTCAATCCAAAGAAAAGAGTCTCAGAAACCATTTTCGAGCACTCGAGACGACACTAAGCGACGAGAAACTGAATTTAGAAAAGAAATTTCAACGAAAAAAATTCATTCAAAAAATTCTGAGGAAAAAAGGAAAGGAAGGAAATGACCGGGACATTACAGTAATGGTGCCAATGACATTGTTGTAAGATTTTTGGGATTAGCTACCCCAACTCTCGCAGATGCTTAGTTCTCATAGTGCTTTTGGTAATGATCATTTTTGACATTGATGTCATTTGTATCGAAAGGTTTCTTTCTAGGTTGACCTGTTGGGGGCATGTTATGAACTAGTGCCTTATAATGTCATACTACCTTATTGACGAGTAAATGTGGGCGGGTTCTGGTCATTATTCGTACTGCCATGTCATTCTTAGCCATCTATCTTGATTTGACTTGTCATTGTCTTGGGATTCTATCGGCAATTGACATTGGGTTAATATACCAATTCGTTTGGGAGGTGTGACTCAGTTCTTGGTTTTCGCATTCCTTCGGATGATCTTCAGGCTTTTGGAGTTGTCCTTTAGTACCTTATGATCAATCATTTAGTTTGACCATGCTTCGATCTTGTTCAGTTCTCTTTTGTATGTTCCGGATTTTGGGGACGAAATCCCAAGAAGGGTAGGTTCTAATGACCCGGTCATTTCCTTCATTTCATTCTTCTCAGATTTTTACGAATATATATATTTTTTTGTTGTCTTTTCTTTTTCGAGTTTGGTTTCTCGTCATTTAGTGTCATCTTAAGAGCTCGGGGATGGTTTCCGAGACTCTTTCCTTTGGATTGACAACTTCCTTAAAGGACCGCGTCACTTCCACATTTTTATTTTTTTCGACACCATTCACTTTTTGTCTTTTTCCCCATTTGTCACTGTTTTGGCACAACCTCATTTTTCATATTCAGAGTTGGATTTTGACTTCATGTGACTTCATTCTAAGTGGTTTCCATGAAATACGTATCGTTACTTTTGTAGAAAAGTACTCTGGTTGCTCCCCGTGTCCATAGGGGCATGGATGCATAGTTTGTTCAGAAAGATTCTTATTTCTTGGGGTGTTTTTCATAAATATCTTTTGAAGATATTTATTTTGGGGGTTTTTAAGAAAATATTTTTGGAAGATATTTTCATTCTAGGTCATTAGTGCACTTAATCATTTTTGGAGGGGCCATTGTGCAATTAATGAAAATTATTACAAAATGCCTCGTTTTGAGCCTGGATCCTCGTACGGGATTTATTTTCACTTTTCATTGTGTCATGTACTCTTAGAATTTCCTTCCGGTCATTTTTTTCCCAATTTTAAGGTTTTTGACCCCCGGTTGCCACCAAACTTGTTCGGGGCATATATTTCTGCTCAGGACTCGATTTTTGATACTGTTTCTTCCATTGTTTATTTTATCTCATTTTGGTTATTTTTCATTTAAGGTGTTTCGCCGTTTGAGAGCGTCTACTTAATTTCCACTTTTTCGGACCCGGCGGGACTCGTACGGGGCACTTTTAGGGTTTTTCTATAAATAGGGTGACTTAAGATAAAAAATCAAATTTTCTCATCTGTTTCCCCTCTCTTGGTCGACAGCTATACCAGCCAAGGGGCTGCCACCTTTCTCTCTTCTTTTTCGGCCACTCCCTTTTAGTAAAATGCCGTAGTGCTGCCACCCTTCTCTCTTCTTTTCCAGCTACTCCCTTTTATTAAAATGCCGTGGTGCCTTAGTGTTTATTGTCTGCCTTGACGAGGTCTTCGATTCCAACCGATTGGAATCCTGTTTTGGCCATTTTTTGAGTTCGGGCTTGAAGCCAAGTTTGGATTTTGGTATGTCCTCCTTAGGGTTTAATGTTCACCGTGTTGTCCCCAACAAAACCCCGAAGTTTCATAGGATTCGGAGCGGTTCATTTCGGTGAGGATTTGAGATTTTAATCTCAAATTGAGGTAGGGGATGTATAAGTTTATATTTTTGTTATCTTTCATGCTATTGATGCTTATATAACTTGTTTGCATGCTTTTGTTCATAATTTAGAATTTAATTTAATTATTTTCCTTGTATATGATTTAATTCACATGGTTATATGTGTAATGAAATTAAATTATGGCATGCTATTAAATTAGGCCTTGATATGCTATCAACATATATTAAATTGAGAACATTTGAATACATATTGCAACTTTTATTTAAAAATTTTCTTTTATGAAGATTTAATTCATATGGTTGTAACTAGCATGAAATCAACTTGTAAAGTGATAATTAAATAGGCCTTGGTTTGTTCTTTAACCTATGTTGTAATGACCCTGGATTTTTTAACCCAGTGTGTACTGTGATGAACCGAAAGTTGACCCAAAAATGGATCCTAAATGCAGAAGCGAATGAAGCAAAATGTCCTCTAGAGATGTGCGTCATCCCTAAGGCACCAAGAAGACTCCCCATGAAGTCACAAAAGAAAGGAAGGTACTAAGCACTCATTCGACACTTAGCAAGGCCGAGCCCCTTGTCTGCACTCATCAAGGCCGAGCACCTCTTCGGCACTCTAAAAAGATTGAGTACCGGTTCGGCACTCAAAGAGGCTGAGCACCCGTTCAGCACTCATCAAAGCTGAGCACCTGTTCGGCACCCTAAAAGGCTGAGCACCGGTTCAGCATTCATCGAAGTCAGACATTCTGACCTATATGGTCAGGCGTCCTAACAAAGTTTCAAGCGTTCTGACAAAGGTTCAAGCGTTCGGACTACCGAACGACGAAACAAAAGGAAACAACCAGTCGAACGATAGAACGAAAGGCAACATCGGCCGAACGACAAAACAAAAAGCAATCACCAGCCGAACGACAGAACAGAAAGCTCTAATAGCCGAGCGACAAAACAGTATGCAAACTGAAGGCAAATATCAGCTGAACGACAAGACAGAAAGCTCTAATAGCCGAGCGACAAAACAATAAGCAAACCGAAGGCAAAAATCAGCCGAAAGACAAAATAGAAAGCAAGTCTAAGGCAACCTTGAGGCTATGCATGCATTCCCAGTGATCCCAACAAGTCTAAAACATACTTGTGAACTTTTAAAATTTTAACGGCCCTTGACCTCATGTCATACATATCAAATAGCTTCCAAATAGTGTACTCAAGTATACTTTACATATAATAAGGCAAAAAGAGCATGTTGAACCTAACTAAGTGTTACAATATCAAAAGTAAAACTCAAATATGCTAACACTTGAATGTGAGCAAGAACACTTTAAAAGATGCTTCAAATCTCCAAACTACCAAAGGCATGTACAAATCTCTGAATCTTGAATCCTGTACCTGAAAAATGTCCTCACTACGTCGGTGAGTAACATAAAGCTACTCGTAGGAGATGAGCATGTATCGACTTAGCATTTTACAAAATTATGACCTTAAGGTGAAACATATTGAAGGGGCTCATGCCACCTAACGTCTATGTCATAGTGAGACTCAGGGATAATCCTAAGCAACTCATGCAATTCAAATGAACAATGACATACAAGCATACACGTTCAAGTACTCTAAATTATGTTAAACAAGAAAAACAATATCCAATATGCATACACAAGTATTTGATATACATATAGAGTTCTTATAAATCAAGTATACAAACTCAAGTACACTAAGCTAAACAAAATACACATAAGACAAGTATACACGGCACAAGTATACTAAATAAAGTTTAAACTCATGGAGCAAGTATACAAGTTCAAGTATACTAAATAGAATTCAAATACCCAAAATAAGCATCAATTCTCAAGCTACAAGTAATCCATGATTAACAACTTGAAATTAAATGCGAAATCAAATAGTGGAAAGACTAGGACATTCGGTCGCTAGACCAAGCAAGTATTTTTGGGTAATTACGACCCACAAAGTACCACCTAGTGTGCACTTATGACTTAGAAGACTTTTGTCTCCATACTAGAGCCAAACCTTAGTCATCACATAAATTATGTCCTCACAAGCTTTCCAAAATCAATAAGTTCAAAACTTATACAAAATCAAATGCAAGTTACCACCTTTCATGCACAAGTAAGCTTGAATATACATAATTCATGTCCTACAATTCAAGTATAAATAGCATATGACATGTCATGTCCTCAATATGCAATTTATACATAAAGCAAGAATATTTTACAATAATTGAGCCACATTACCATCCTAAGCCACAAGTACTAAATAAGCTTCAATTTAGTAACTAGCTTCCAAGGTAAACAATTGTAATATTCTAACAAGCTATATACCTACACAAGATATATTTAAATAAACTATTCAAGACAATGATATCACATATCATGCTAAGTCAAATCACCATCTTTAGAGACTACAAGTACTAATTCTACAACAAGTTAGTAGTATGCTCACAAGGTAATTAAACATATTCCATTTCAAGAGATTATGAACCTAATATGAAAAATCTCTAGATTTCAAATCAACCCCAAATAATCTCAAGTTAATATATGTTAAAGGTCATAACATGCTTCTCACATATATTACACCCAAAATCAATTTAAGTGACTACAACACTTAAAATCAAATTAATTAAGCTAATTAATTAATTTTCTCTAGATTTTTAAACAACTCTAAATGCTCTCAATTTAACATAGGTTAGAGAACATGTCAAAGGCCTATTATAATGTCACATTACAAGTTAATTTCACACTTGTTACAACTATGTGAATTAATCTTTCACAAAAAGATAAATATTAAATAAAAAGTGCAATTCTTATTCAAATAATTCCAATTTAATATATGTTAATCAACATATTAAAGCCAAACTTTCTAGCATGCCACAATTTATTTCTAAGTTATATATCATCATGAGAATTAAATCTTAACCATAGAAATTAGTTAAATTAAATTCTAGGACTTAAACCAAAGCATGCATACAAGTTATAAAAGCTTTTAGAATCATCAATACAACATGAATATAAACCTAAGACACCCCCTACCTCAATTTGAGATGAAAACCTCAATCCCCACCGAAATGAAATCGCTCCAAATCCGACGAAACTTCTAGGTTTTGTCAGGGACAACTAGGTGATCATTAAACACCAAGGAGGTACCATGAAAATCCCAATTTGGCCACAAACCCGAACTCAAGAAATGGCCAAAAACTAATTCTAATAAGGGGGAAAGGTAGAGCACGGCAAGGCGAACATAAAACCTAAGGCAATACACCTTTTTACTAAAGGAAAGTGGCTGGAAAAGAAGAGAGAAGGATGGCAGCCCCTTGGCTGCCAGCTAAGAGAGAGGAGAGAGAGAGAGACAAAAATCTTATTTTTCATCTACTAACCTCCTATTTATAGAAAAACCCTAAAAGTGCCCCGAAAGTGCCCCGTCGGGTCTGGAAAAGTGGAATTTGAGCAAACACGCTTAAACAGTGAAACTCTATGAACAAAAAAGATTCAAAATGAGAAAATATGAACAACAGAAGAAATGGTGCCAAAAACCGAGTCTCGAGCAGAGAGATATGCCCAGAACAAGTTCGGCGGCAACTAGGGCCAAAAACCCTGAAACTGGAGAAAAATGACCAAAACGGAATTCTATGAGTACACGACTCGACAAAAAGTGAAAATGAATCTCATACGAGGATCCAAGATCAAAACAAGGTATTTTGTAATAACTTTCATTAATTGCACAATGGCCCCTCAAAAAGTGAAAGCTGCACAACTGGCCCAGAATGAAAATATCTTCCAAAAATATTTTCTTTAAAACCCCTGAAATAAAATATCTTCTAAAGATATTTATGAAAAATACCCCATGAAAAGAAAAAGTTTTCAAAGAACTTAGCATCCATGCCCCTATGGACACCGGGAGCAACCAGATTACTTTTCTACAAAAGTAAAGATACGTATTTCGTGGAAACCACACAAGATGAAGGTACGTAAAGTCAAAAACCAACTTTGAGCATAAAAAGTAAGGTTGTACCAAAAAGTGACAAACGGGGAAAAGACAAAATAGGGAAAAGGACGAAAAGTGAATAGTATCAAAAAATGAAAAATGTGGAAATGACTCAGTCCTTAAAGAAAGTTGTCAATCCAAAAGAAAGAGACTCAGAAATCATTTCTAAGAACTCAAGACGATACTAAGCGACGAGAAACTGAACTCAGACAAGAAATTTCAATGAAAAAAATTCATCCGTGAAATTATGAGGAAAGGGAAAAGGATGGAAATGACCGAGTCATTACATATGTTAACTTGAGGACATTTGAAATTATTTTAAAATCTAGAGGAAGTTAATTAATTAGATTAATTAATTTTATTTTAAGTGTTTTGTTCACTTAATTGGATTTTTAACTTGATATTATTGATGACTATGCTATGTTCTTTAATATACATTAATTTGAGGCTATTTGGAATTAATTTAAAATCTAGATAATTTAATTATTTTATTTAATTAAATTCTATCTACTTGTTCCATGGATTTAATTTTGTCCTAGAAGTTATTTGTATATTTAAATCATGGATTTGGACTTCTTGTGTATTCACTTGGCTATGCTTTAAGTATTGAATAACATTGTTGTCAAATTTATATTCATGAGAACATGTTTCTAATATGAAATATATTGTTGACTTATGATTTCGTAGTATTATGAATATGTAATGCTTATTGTGCACTATTGGAAGTTAAATTGTTTGCTTGTTACTATGTAGTAGTAATATGAGATTCTTATAAATTATCGATATTATTAGCCTTACAAACTTATTGCTACAATGTCGTAGAATTAGTGTTTAAAGTTCACCATGGAAGCATGACTTAAATTGTTAAGTAGATGATATTGTATTGTACATTATATCATAGTAAAGACTTGACATTATATATATATATATATATATATATATATATATATATATATATATATATAACATTTTTGAATTGAAACTCTAAGGCATGGATTGTGTGGTTTTAACCTACTTGTGCATGAAAGGTGGTTTCGTGCATTACTTAATTGCGTATAAGTTGTGAACTTATTTATTGATTTTGGAGTCACTTGGGACATTGTTACAAAGACATGGCTAGAGTTTGGCTCTAGTGCGGGAGGTATAAGGTTTCCCCATTTTGTAGTGCGCACTATGGTGGTATTCCCAGCTGATTAGTGCCCGGAATAACCGTTTAGGTCTTCGTTTTACTCCGAGATTTGATGTCCAAATCTTCCACTATTTGATTTTGCATTCAATTTCAAGTTGACAACCAATGTTTAATTGTGACTTGTGATTTTTGGTTATTAGCGATTTAATGTTGTTAAGTACATTTATGCATTATGATTTTTAATGAATCATCCCAATCTTGATTTTTTAAGTACATTTATGCATTTTGATTTTTAATGAATCATTGGAATCTTGATGTTGTTAAATACATTTATGCAATATTGTTAAAGTGTAGCTTAGGAATGATCCTATAGACTCATTTGGAACATAGATGTTAGGTGGCGTGACCCACTTTAGTTCTTTTCGTATTTTAGATTTCAAGTTGATAACTTTGATAATCTATATTTTGTTGTGTTGTATTACATGCTCTCATACTGTTAAATTGCATAAAAATGTGGTTTATGCTAGAAATGTCTTAAGGTAGCTTAAGATGCTCCCTAAGTCTCACTTTTGACATAGACGTTAGGTGGAATGAACCACAAGGATTAATTTACACAAACTTATAAAATGTTAGGTCTATGCATGTTCATTCCCAACGAGTAACTTGTTCACTCACTCCAAAGTTATCGGGTTGTTTTTCAAGCAAGAAGATGTGGTTTAGGGATGCACAATATCCCTAGGTCATTTTGTTGATTTGAAGTTCTTTTAAATGCATTCTTGTTCACATGCAAGTGTTAGTATGCTTGAGTTTTACCTTTAAAGTTGTAGTACTTAGTTAGGTTCAAAATGCCATTTTTGCCTTATAGTATGAAAGTGTACTTAGATACACTATTTGGAACCTATTTTATATATATGACGCGAGGCCAAGGGCCACAAACTTTAAAGTTCAAGTGTATGTATTTAAATTTCAAGTTTTGCCTTTGAAATGTAATTTTTCTAACATTGGAGGTTTGGCATGTAATTTGGAGTAAATGAAATGTAATGAGGCCATAGGTCATTGTAGCACGTCTAAAATGTTATATTATGTTTGAGTGCATGCTCACATTAGCACACAAATGCACGGTTTTAAGTTTGATCGTGCTCTAGGGGATTCAAATGAGACTTAAGAACTCTTCTCATTTCTTGTGCATGTTAGGCTTCATTTTCACCTTTTCAACCTATTTCGGTCGATTGGTGGCTGTTTTGGTTGACCGGTTCTTTGTTTAATTTATTTGTACAGTAAAAACTCATTTTCCAGTTGTTTAGGTACTGTTTTGGCTTGTTTTGGTCGACTGGTTTTTCGTTTCGGTCGACCTAAATGATTTTCCTTCATCTTCCAGATTTTTGGCCATTTTGGGTTCATTTCGGTTGACCGAAATGCCATTTTGGTTGACCTAAATGCTTCAGTTCTTTATTCTTCAGTTTTGGGACAATATTGTTGGTGTGACTTCAAATGGTCATAACTTTATGATTTCTAATCCAAATGGGGTGATTCTTGAGCCTAAATTCAAGGATTTTGAGTTAGATTTCCAATGGTAGCAATGCCATTCTTAGATTTAAATCACAGTAGGAGTTATTTATGTTTTAGTGAGACAATGTCAGATTTTGTTTAAATCGGGAATGGGTGTTTTGTGGGATTCTTGTCCAAATTTCTTAGAACCTCTTGGAATATTATGAAATGACTATATTAGGTTGCATGGACCTCATTGAACTCACTTGAAGTCAAATTTCCCCTTTTTATTTGTAACTTGACCATTTTACTATTGGTTAACGGATTTTGCCCGTTTTGACCTTTGTTTCCACTTTCGTTCTCTTTGAGTTTCATGACTTCATTGAAAGTCACTTAGGCGTCTTAGGGTTAACTGATATCTCTATTAACCTTGTTTCTATTTTCACTTCCGCATTTTGGATCCATTACCGGGTTAACTTTCGGGTCATCACTGACGCACCGGGTTGCAAAACTTGGGCCATCACAATATGTATGACACTTTTTGGTATTTATCACTTGTTCTTTTTTATATAGTGACAAAGAAAAACACATGTTTGTTTCCATATATTAAATGTCCAAAACCTGTAAAAGATCAGCTGAACGAATACGTTTCAAACTCACGAGCATAATTGACATTCATCACTTTAAAATATGTGATATTAGTTTTATAGACAATAAGATTTCTTTTTCCATTGTTATAATTTGTTTCTTATGTCAGAGTATATTTTGTTCTATAAAAAACAATTCAGTGAAAGCTAATAAAAGCTTTTATGTTTCTGTTAAAGGTATGGGATGTTATCTCCAATCAAGAAGCAATTGAAATTGTATCTTCCACGCCTGAAAGAGAGAAGTCAGCTAAATGTCTGGTTGAATGCGCTATCCAAGCATAGAAATGCAAGAGGCGCAGTATCACAACAGAAGATGTTTCTGCTATTTGTCTTTTGTTTCACACTTCTCCCTCATCTCAGGAAATTCATTCTGTTACAATATCAAAACAATTGTGACGAAAAAGAGTAAGGTATTTGCTCTTTCATTTCCATCATTTTCTATCATAATCTTTTTCTTTTATTCTTTTTTCCCAATGTGTCTCATCAAAAGCATGCATGTCTAGACTAAAAAAGAAGGAAAATAGAAGTATGATTCAACAAAATTATTGAGTGAATTATCTTATTGAATTAAAAGCTACATATGAAATAATTTTGTAAGGTTGGCTTAATGGGCTATTGGTATTAAGCAAAATTAGACAATTTGTCCTTCATCTTTGAGAGTGGTAGCATTTAGTATCTTTTGTATTGCTAAAAAGAAACAATTATAAGGTAAAGTAGTTTCGGGGCTTGCTGTAGACCACTTATAATGTCGTTTGTCATGTAAAATTGATATGTACATGTTTTTTATTTCACATTTATATATCTCTATTGGATCAGCATATACAAACTTTGATTTTCCTCTGCAATATAATGCAGGAATTTTTGTTTCAATTAACTTTCAAACAGCTTTCCCCGATGTATTCAAGAAATTCACATCAAAATATGATGAGAATTATTTGATCAAGTTTTTGTTTTTGAATCGGAAGTTTACTTCTTGAACCAATATTAGTTGCACAATGACAAGCCCTCTTCTATATGATAGAAAACCGACTTTATAATGCGAGAGGTCGCTTTGTAAGGTCAAAATATAATTGTGGTTTAGGAAGCCGTTAAAAGTCAAATTTACATTTATAAAACCACTACTACAACTAATGAAATATAGCGAGTAGGGATCCTCCACAGGGATTATAGGTGTTGGAATTTAATTTTGACTCTAATGTATCAATTGATTGCAAATGATGGTTGGGTTGGTTGTGATACCCCCGGATTTACGAATGCAGGTTGGCCATGCCCACAACCGAATACCCGGAGATATAAAAAACATATCGGTAATAAACGAACACAGAGTACAGAAGAATAAATAGAAATAAATAATTTACTGAAAGAAAACTAAAATAACAATCCAATAACTCCTCAGAATAAATTTTTATTAATAATAAAAATATTCTGATACAATTAATCCTCCATTAATACAACTCGGGAATCCATATTGTATGGACCCCTAGAAAAAAATCCAAAATAAAACAAGTGACAGTAATAATTGTCTGCATCAGAAAACTGAAATGTAAAAGAAACTCCTATGTAAACTCCGGAAGAGTGAAGTAGACAGATCCCTGCTTAGCACGAATAACCTCTACTCCTGACGAACACCTGAAAAATAATGGTGGGTCAGGCCCACAAACAAGTTCTACTCTATTACAGTCCAAGTAGAAATTCGATATATGTATACATCCTTATCAATGCAACAATAACTAGTAGTTCGTATATATATACACACACTAAAAGAACCTCACTAGACTATAGGGTTGTTTCAACCTAAATAGTAGGCAACATGCAAAACACACATATAGTGGGCATGAGTACCTAGACTTACCAGGGTACACAATTACACTATATCTAGCTACACATCCTTGGCGATATACGCGCCCTAACCACTGATCCTAAGACTCAAGCTCATATCATGGCACCATACTTATATATATAAAATCTAGTAACCATCCTATCCAGTATAAATTAATCCTTAATAAGTCATTCAACTTGTTCAGCTGACTTGACTTGAATATAAGTAGGACTTAACATTTTAGTTAATCAATTCCCTTATATAATAAATTAATCCCCCATAAGTCATTCAACTTATTTAGCTGACCTGACTTGAATATAAGTAGGATTTAACATTTTAGTTAATTCATTCCCTTATAAAAAATAGGTAGGACTTAATTGATAAGTTAATCCATCCCTATAATGCCACCGTCCCATACCGGTGCATTAAACCACACAATCTAACAATTGATGTAACAATTAAGGAAATACATCAAACATTCTAGAAATAACTATGATAATATGATATCAAATTATTACGTAATATGAATGACTTATTATTTATTTAAGCTTCCTATATCATATGTCCTACACAAACTAAATCTTATACATGATGATATTTTATTATACCGTCAAATAAACATTCTCCATATCCAATTCATCCTACACATTTAATCTCAATTGCTAAAACATTTTAAAAAATTAAATCTATTCGTTTGTTTAAAACATTCAAATAGCAAGCATCATTATGATTGAGTCTATTTAAATTTATTTAAACCTAAACCTAGTCCCTATTTAATGTTTAGGAATCCTAGGCATGTTTCTACGTTCCATCATTCCACAGATATAAAAAATACATAATTCAAACATGTAAAAATTCACACCAGAAATCAAATCAAAATCATGCATTTATTAATTCATAACACAAGAACAGATATGAACCAATTTCATAAAACATATGTTCTAATTCAATTAAACATGTATAATTATTTAATTTTATGTATTTAATAAATCCTGGAATTTCCTAGGCATGTATAGAAACACGAATCAAAGGGAAATAGATAGAAGAAGAACTTGCCTTAAACATTCGGATCGAAAGTCAAACTTCTCTCTATAGGGTTTTTCTCCTCCTTCGTTCCTTTTCCTCTTTCCTTCTCTAACTCTCTCTCTAGAATATATCACGGGAATATTTCTAGCCCCTTTTTACAACCTATAGCTATATATTTATAGGCTAAATAATCTAACCCTAACCCTTTTCTCAATCCAAGTCAACTTTAAAAAATAAATATTAAAATATTAAAAAGGTAAGTAAAATATGTTACGTATATAATTTATGTATATCTTTATTAAATAAATAAATTATACACATCCCATTATTTATTAATGGATTATCCAATAATACTTAAGTTACCATAATATTATAAAGTAACTTAAAACATAAAATGTATCAAATCTATGTATATTTTTATTATTTAAATATAAAACATATACATCAGATTAAATATTACTACCCAAGTTACCATAAAAGTAATTAATAAATTACCCATTATTCATTAATGGATTATCCAATAATACTTAAGTTACCATAATATTATAAAGTAACTTAAAACATAACACGTATCAAATCTATATATATTTTTATTATTTAAATATAAAACATATACATCAGATTAAATATTACTACCTAAATTACCATAAAAGTAATTAATAAATTCCCTTTTATATATGTATATAATACATATCTAAATATATATATATATAGACACAATTATTCATGGGTAATAATTCATACACATCCAACCTCCCATTTAAGTAGTCCATGAAACCCAATTAATTGGCCCATTACTATTAACTATAACTATAAAAGAAAAATAAAATAAAATAATAAAATAAAATAAAACATTTAATTTACAATTAATCAAAACACCATTTAAGCACATAATTTAATTAAACAATTAACACATAGACAATTACAAATAATACATAGATACATAATCAAATACTCAAGTAACACTTAATTCAATTCGACCCATAAACGCCTTTTTCGATAACTTCTTGGGCGGAAATGCAATAAGAGTTCTTGAAAAAGTACTATTCGGTTTCAAAGATCAATGCAATGAGAACTTCAATTAGTCTGAGATAGGGTTACTCTAAAGTTTGCGCACCTTTCAGTGGCACATGTGTAATGACCCGGTCATTTTCCTTCCTTTCCTTTTTCTCAGATTTTTACGGATAAATTTTTTCCATTGATTTTTCTTTTCTGAGTATGGTTACTCATCACTTAATGTCGTCTCAAGCGCTCGAAAATAGTTTTCGAGACTCTTTCCTTTAGTCAAATAATCAATTAAATAATTAAAAATACAATTAAAATAAATAAATAAATACTGAGACTATCCTTTTAAAATTAGGGGTATTACATTGTTCCCCCCTAACAAAAGGAATTCCGTCCTCGGAATTTGCCCTTACTTTCTTCCATTATGCTTGGAAACTGTGAGCGAAAAACATCCTCCTATTCCCACGTAGACGCAACCTTACTATAAAGGCTCCACTTAACTACAATATACCAAGTGGTATACAGGGTTCCTATATTTTAAGAAACACAATAATCATACAATGCATAGGGTGTATCAAACAACAACGTAATCCTCCCATTTCGACAAAGGAATGATCTACATACCTCCAACTGCCATAGAATATACGCACAAACTCTTATGCACCCAGTGCTAATAATTTGGTAACGTTAATCCAGAGGCGACTGCCTCAATTGCGAAACACAATCCTTTAAAGGTCAATGTAATAAGTAAAATTGACCGTTCTCCAAAAATCACCTTTCTTCTTACATGAAAAAATAAGCAAACTACTCCCTGATAGAAAAACTCTAGTATACGAGTTCGACTATTTACAACATCCTACTGCCGCCTCCTAACCACGCGCAGTTCAATACAAAGGGAAGTATCTCTTTCTAACATATTTTTAAATGGAGTCAAGGTCTAATTGTACAACCCTTACTTCCATTTCCAACCAACAAATGAGAGGTATGCATTGTGAAAGATATAAAACCTCCACAAAGTTGTTACACTAACCTCCTTGTGCCAACAATATCACAGACGAAATTCTGACAAGTGAAGTAAACACTTCCAGCTGTCCATGAAAATCTAGGATATACGCCTCAAACATATCCTTTATGGTCTAATTTAATCTTTCGATTAATTCCTTTGTCTATAGATATAAAGTAGAGCTGCTGCTCCAAAATCTTTATAAAGCTCCTTCGAAATAGCACTTTGCATCTACTAATATGGACATCCATATGCTATAACAACACTATCACTAAACTATATAACTACTATGAAGTTCTAAAATAAGCATCACTCAAATTTATGTCCTTAAGCAATCTTTCTTAATCTACCACTCGGATTCCATATGGAAAATTGAAATTCTAAATCAATGTCAATCCTTCCCACCGACCGTCACTCTTGTTTAGTTCAACTTCCATATTTGTTATAGGAAGTGGCTAAAGATTCCTATGATATCTAATGATCAACTTTCCACCTTTGTAGCCGGTTTTACACTTAGGTCAATTATATACATGTCCCTATCCGTACCTGTTCACCAAAACTGACATTTGATGTCGTGATATACCTTCTAACCATCTGGGTGTACCAAGAAAAATTATAAATTTCCATCTCAGTTGCCCGACCGTCATATCACTATTTACAGAAACTACTAACTCATCCTCTAGTAACTTAAACTCTATCTGAGTAAGGTAACACCTTCTCTAGGGTCAGCTCCGATATTCAAAATTGACCTCCTGAACTACCTTGGTAATAATAAGTGTTATTATTACACCTGTTATACATTCAACTGATAACTCATCAACAAACCGAAAGATTTAAATATCCTATCGGTTGTTGAGAGCATCTACTTCCATCTTCGCTTCTAACAGACGAAACTTGAAGATTCATACTTTGCATCTATCTAAGCCGTCTTATGATCCGTTCTATTCGTATGAACTGATATCTTAGCAGCTCGATCAAAATAGACAAAATGAAGCTGATTTAATTTTATCAGTCAACCAATATCCCATCCAGAATCCGGACCTATATCTAAAGTCAGAAATTCCTCAACTAAATCCATAAAATGCTCTCTCATTTCCACTTCAGTATACGAAATGGTTGCAAGGATCTGGTGATCTCTGAGGATCCATCTTTACTATCTAATAAATATTAGACTTTGAGCCAAAATCACTATATCCCTCCTCCTGCCTGTCCTTCAAACATCTGCTTCATACCGTGAAGCATCATGCCTCCACCTAGATAAAATAGAGAACGAAGAGTTGTGAATCTTAATCCCTCTATCCAATTTGTCTGTAGAAAGTACTATTAGTCCGGTACCACTAGCCTTCATCTGTATCCACTGGTTAAATTAGAGTATCTTTAAAAGTGAACTCTGTAACCGAATCCATGCATTATTGATCTGTGATAGACCTACCAATAACGAAAGTCAAACGATAATTCTATTCATCAAAAGTCAACTATCCTATTAACTCTACAAAAGTCAACACATTACGACCTTTCCAGACATACCATGCACCTATTCTTTAGATAGGTGGTTGGTCTCATCATCTTGTCTTTGACACACCCTGCTTTTTTAAGACAAGTTAGTGTCAATTCAACATCTTTGTCTAACTTCAAAAGAAAATGAAATATCTCTATCCTCCAAATAAGTCATCAATTTCCTAGCAACAACTAATTGTTGCAAATTATGACCTAAAAAATTTTTTTTCCATATTATCTATGCAAGTGAATAAGACTTAGTTTCCTCCTCTATATGCAACACCGACAACTCCTCATAATGACACGCCCTCACGAATAAAATTCTTGATTAAGAATAGACTGATGAATATTTATTCAGTCTACTATCCTCAATCGGTGTCATTCTAATAAGTACCTAAACCAGTACTAAATCCTCCTTCTGACTTGGTAACAACTTCTGGAATTTTCCAAGAAGATGTTCAGCAAATCTAGCACCTCAAATAAATCATCGTGGCATTACAGTGATCTTTATTTACCACCATCTCACGCATCCCAAAATATTAACAACCACCATTATCATAGCGTTGTAATATGACACGAATCCATGCCTAGAGTAAAGTAAATCAAACTAATCATACTAGATTATTTGACTCACAGTGATGGTTTAACTATCCCATCCCAAACAATATACTAGAATTGCTTATGAGTTGAATTAAATTAAGTGTTACTTGAGTATTTGATTATGTGTCTATGTGTTATTTGTATTTGTCTATGTGTTAATTGTTTAATTAAATTATGTGCTTAAATGGTGTTTTGATTAATTGTAAATTAAAATTTCCAAATTATCTATGCAAGTGAATAAGACTTAGTTTCCTTCCCTATATGCAACACCGGCAACTCCTCCTAATGACATGCCCTCACGAATAAAATTCTTGATTAAGAATAGACTGATGAATATTTATTCAGTCTATTATCCTCAATCGGTGTCATTCTAATAAGTACCTAAACCAGTACTAAATCCTCTTTCGACTTGGTAATAACTTCTGGAATTTTCCAAGAAGATGTTCAGCAAATCCGGCACCTCAGATAAATCATTGTGGCGTTACAGTGATCTTTATTTACCACCATCTTACATATCCCAAAATATTAATAACCACCATTATCATGGCGTTGTAATATGACACGAATCCATTGCCTAGAGTAAAGTAAAATAAACTAATCATACTAGATTATTTGACTCACAGTGATGGTTTAACTATCCCATCCCAAACAATATACTAGAATGATGCATGTCCAGGTCTAATAGATTGGCTAGAATTATGTGTATCTACTATATCCTATGACCGCATGCTCACAAATCTAGCGTAAATAGCGATATTACTCCATATTATTAAAAATAATAGTTGGCTGATCACATACTTGTGTCCCCAACTAAACCACATACCATTAACTGGAATAATCAACGAAAATAAAACACGTATGACAAACACACTAGCATAAAATATACTTCTACTTAGGATATCGTTCTTTCTAGAAAAGAAAGTCTCCTTTGAAATCAATCTTACCAGATTGTTTCACAATTTCCTTTTATAGTTTCGTAGATAATCATCCAACCTCGAAACATATCCTTTAAACATAGCTTAAAAGTAACATATGTTTGCCTGAGCAAATACTAAGGGCTTAACCCTCATCCTCCCTATACGCGGAATGTAAACTATCTAACTTGGCTTTATAAAGCGAATTAGAACGTCATAACATAATACCAATACCTTCCAGAATGTGATACAAAATCATACGTTTCGTTTTGATAAGAACTCCATCAAATCCCCAATCTTCTGAAGAGTACTTCTTATATATCTCTTTTAGAGATGATAAGACAGTTTAATTATATGTAGATTGATCAATACCAATTCTACAAATAACATTCGCTATACAACTAACAAAAAAGATCACCCTCGCTTGATCATCCATCTTCCATGTGACGGCCCTGGTTTTTAGGCCAGCGTGTCCTGTGATGAACCGAAGATTGACCCGATAATGGATCCGATATATGGAAGCGAAAATAGAAAACAAGACTCTAAGATGTCAAAATGACCTTCCATGAGGTCGTGGAACTCAATGAGAACTGACGCGGAAGCAAAAGACCAAAAATATGACAAATAAGCCCCTAGGGGCAAAATAGCCATTTCTGAAAACTGTGGACTCGGGTGCCACCGAGCACACCACTGGAAGAACAACAAAAAACTAATCAAGATGGACTCAAGAATCACTTGATTCGGAGTCCGGATGAAGAAAATATGAAACTCCAAAGTTTCATAAAAATCACATTTTTGGGTTTGAAATCAATGCAGCAAGGGTACTTCGCAAGGGGTAAAATGGTCTTTTCTGACAAAATTAAATGTAACTGAGCATACCTTTAGATAGACCAGGAAAAATTAAAGAATTTAGGCTCAAGAATCACTTGATTCGGAGTCCGGACGAAGAAGATATGAAACGTCAAAGTTTCATAAAAACCAACTTTTGGGTTTAAAATCAGTGCGGCAAGGGTACTTTATAAGGGGTAAAATGGTCTTTCAAGATATAATTTGATGCAATCGTGCATACCGTTAGATAGACTAGCAAAAACTAATAAACTTAGACTCAAAAATCACTTGATTTGGAGTCGGGACAAAGAAGATATGAAGCCTAAAAATTTTAAAAAAAACAACTTTCTGGGTTCAAATCTGGGCAGGACTTGCACAGATTTTTGGACTTCAAATGTGATTTTGAGGGCTTAAAACACATTTTTTGGCAAAAAGTTGTGAACAACCACCCCCCCCTCCCCCCAAAATCATGTTTTCTACATGACCATGTCAAGAGAAGGTTTTATTTTACAAGTGAAATACCCGAAATGCCCCTTAGATCAGCATTTTTTCCAGAAAAACCTGGAACGACCAGATTTTCCAGATCTGCGAGTTGTTTTCGGCATTAAGATGATTTTTTTTTGTAAAAACATGAAGAAGAAACCCCCCCTAAAATCACATTTTCTACCCAGAACGCAGACGAAAATGAAAAATAAACACTATGAAGTACCCAGAATGCCCCTAGATTAGAAAAGGGCAAGAGGATTAAAAAGCTGCTATATGCATAGTAGAAAGCTGAACTTTGCATGGGATTTCCGGCACCAAGGCAACATTTTCTGGGAAAACACGAAGAAGAAATCCCCCCTAAAATCATGTTTTCTAAGTGACCATGTCCAAAGAAGAAAATAAAACTGATGTGAAAGGTCCAGAATGCCCCTAGGTCAGATTATGCAAAAAAAGTGCGAAATGAATTCACAAGAGGCTCAAATCACCAAGGATGAGGTTTTACCCGGAAACGACTATGCATGCAAATGTAACTTACCTATTAGGATGTGCTACAATGGTCCACGACTTAAAAATATAGCCGATGCAAAATCCGACCCCCCAACGAGCAAGAAGGCAAAAATGGACTTAGAATGAAAAACATGGAATCCAAAAATGTAAAATGGAGTCAAATGACCATTTGGCCCTTGTCCACACTTCATATAAGATTAATAAGACCCTATGAAAGAATGAAAATGGAATTCCCACACCCGATGCAACCATGGTGAAGCAATGACTTGCGATTTTTCAAGATTTTCACAATATTTCATGAAGTTAAAAAGTACATAGAATACAATATAATGGTCATTGGCCTCCGGCCTCATCTCATACATATCAAATACATTGAAAGAAGTGTACTTAAATACACATTACATACATAGAATCAAATATACATATTTTGAAATATAAGTCTACAAAATGACATTTCATGCTAACATTCGCATGAAATGGAAACTTGAAAGCTACACGACATCCAAGGAATGCTAGGCGTCATGAACCAAGTATTTGTACCTGAAATATGCCCCAGTATCGTAGGGGTGAGTAACATAAAGCTACTCGTAGGAGATGAGCATGCATTGACCTAGCATTTTACAAATTTATCATCTTAAGGTGAAACATGTTAAAGGGGCTCATGCCACATAACGTCTATGTCCAAGTGAGACTCGG
This sequence comes from Cornus florida, assembly GCF_030987335.1. Taxonomy (NCBI): domain Eukaryota; kingdom Viridiplantae; phylum Streptophyta; class Magnoliopsida; order Cornales; family Cornaceae; genus Cornus; species Cornus florida. Next base: position 37,659,743 of record NW_026775574.1, on the reverse strand, counting down.
GGAGCATCCTAAGCTACCTTAGAGTTTAAGCAACAAGAATCATGATATACATACGTGTATGAAATGAATCATGGTTGGGATAATCCAAAGAACACGACAAGAAATATGCTTAAGCATAGATTAACATGAATTGTATTTTCAATACAATCGAACTAGGTCTAGAGTAATTCATACAACATGACAAAAGCATATTTGAATACAAGTTAACAAGAATCACATTATCCATGCAATTCAACAATAAAAGAGCATGTTATACAATGCAACAAGGTTTAAGTTCTCAAAGCCATCAACTTAGAATCTAAAGCACAAAATAACAGTAGTGCTTGATGCCACCTAACGTCTATGTTATAAATGAATCAATAAGATAAATCCTAAGCTTTATTAGAACGTCAAAACATAATTTTCAATATCGATGCAATTTAACCAACATTGGAATTTCCAATAAAACGCATAAAGCACAATTTCGCAAAGTTAACATCCTGTAACTTAAAATGAAATGACAAATAAGAAACCACAAGTTACAACATGATCTAGTTATCAACTTGAAAATGAAATGCGAAATCAAACAAAGTGGATACTCGAACGTCACGCCGGATCAGACCGATAACATAGTTACTTTAGGGTTACTAGCCCATTGGTAACCTCCCTATGTGCGCACTAGACCTTATAGAGGGACTATCTCCCGTACTAGAACCACGTCCTAGCCATAGTCAAATAACGACATCCCCAAGTTTCCAAAATCAACAAGTTGTGCAACAATGCATATATCAACAAGAATATACAAGATAATCAACTATCTACCCATCACAACCAAATTTGGAAACCTATACAATACATGCTCTAAATCCACAACTAATATACTAGGATGAATGTCGAATCTTCAGTGTGCGATTCCTTACACGCTATACATGAATGATGTTAAATATGAAGTGTGCAAATCATTACGCAAGATAACAATATATTCAATATTGAAAACATAAGCTCATGAGTTTAAATACAACAACAAGGTAGAACTTTAATTAAATCATGCTAATTTAAATCCCAAGGTTCTAAAACAACTTCTAATTGTTCCAAATTAATATATACTAGTAAACAAGTCATGGCCAATACAAATATCAAGTTAAAACCTTAATTAAGCTAATGGGACCACAAAATAGATTTTAATTAATTCTTTTAATTAAAATCTCTTGATTTTCAAACTTAACCAAATGCTCCCAAATTAAACTATGTTAGAAAATATGCCAAGAACTAATGTAATATCACATTACAAGTTTATTTCATTCAATTTAAGACCATGTGAATTAAACTTTCACTAAAGTTAAATATAAATTAAAAGTTGCAATTCTCATGCAATTAATCCCAATTTAATATATGTGAACAACTATACCTAAGCTTAAATTTCTAGCATGCCACAATACAATTCCAAGTTGTATATCACCATGATGACTAAATCTTAAACATGGAATTTAATTAAATAAAAGGTTTCAAAACCTAACCGAATATTCTAAATCAAATATATGTGAAGCTATATGGCATGTAAATCAAGAATATCAAGTCGGAATTCAAATAGAGTGAATAGTGCACTCGGGGCAAATTAATTAATTAAATTAATTAATAGTTACTAACTTTCAAAACACCTCCAATCACTTTCAAATTCAACTATGTTGGAGAGCATGCTAAGGCCTAATTTAATATGCTAACACATATTGATTTTAAGCTAGTTAAGGCCATGTGAATTAATCTTTCACCTAAGATAAATATTAAATAAAATCTTTAATACTTGTTCAAATTTCCTCAATTTAATATATGTCAATGACCATATTATAGAGTATTATATTACTATGCTACATGTTTAAAACAAGTCATAAGCAACTGGGAAAATCAAATCCAATATAAGAAAATTAAATAATAAAATCTCTAGATTTCATATTTAATCATGCAATCAAGTTGTATAAGCATCAATAGCATGTTATATAACAAGAATTAAACCTATAACACCTCCTATCTCAATTTGAGATGAAAATCCCAAAGGCCCACCGAAAAAAAAGTGTTCGAATACGCCGAAACCGAAGGGTTTTGTCGGGGACAACACGATGTATATGAATCCCCAAGAAGCCCCATGAAAATCCAAACTTGGCCTCAAACCCAAACTCAAAACTTGGCCAAAAATGGTTTCTAATAAGGGGTAATGGTAGAGCACGACGAGGCGAACAACAAATGCTAAGGCCGAAGGATTTCTACCAGGGAAATCAAGTGGAGGAGAAGAAAGAGTGAAGGCAGCCCCTTGGGCTCCCATGGCTGCCAGCCAAGAGGAGGAAGAAGGTCTGAAAATCTGATTTTAAAAATTAGGGCAACCTATTTATAGAAATCTCAAAAAGTGCCCCGAAAGGGCCCCGCTGGGTCCGGAAAAGTGAATTTTGAGCAAACGCGCTCAAACGGAAAAACTCCGTGAACAAAAAAGATTTAAAATAAGAAAATATGAATAACGGAAGAAACAACATTAAAAACTGAGTCCCGAGCAGAAAGTTATGCCCCGAACAAGTTCGGCAGCAACTAGGTCCAAAAACTCTGAAACCGGAGAAAAATGACCAGAAGGAAATTCTATGAATTTTCGAGTTCACAAAAAGTGAAAATGAATCCCGTACAAGGATCCAGGCTCCAGACGAGACATTTTTGCAATAACTTTCGTTAATTGCACAATAGCCCCTACAAAAAGGGTTAACTCCGAAATTGCCCCAGAATGAAAATATCTTCCAAAAGATATTTTCTTAGATGCCCCTAAAATAAAATATCTTTAAAATATATTTACGAAAAACAACCCAAGAAATGAAAAAGATTCTGAAGAATTGTGCATCTATGCCCCTGTGGACACCGGGAGCAACCAGAGTACTTTATTGCAAAAGTCAAGATACGTATTTCGAGGAAACCACTCAAGATGAAGGCACGTGAAGTCAAAAACCAACTCCGAGCATGAGAAATGAGGTTGTGCCAAAAACTGACAAACGGAGATAAGACGAAATAGGGAACATGACAGAATAGGGAAAAGACGAAATAGCGCATAGTGTCCAAAAAATGAAAAATGCGAAAATGACTCGGTCCTCAAAGGAAGTTGTCAATTCACATGAAAGAGTCTCAGAAACCAATTTTGAGTACTCGAGATGACACTAAGCGACACGAAACAGAGTTCAAAAAAGAAAATTAAACGAAAAAAATTCATTCGTAAAATTTCAGGAAAAAGGAAAGGAAGACAAATGACTGGGTCATTACATTCCAAATGTAGTACACTCTCTCTTGGATATGCTGAAATCTCCTCCATTAGGATCCTCTTTGGACTCCTAATCCCCGCTTGTCTCATTTTTGAGATCAACTGAAGTCGTGTTAGCCCTGATATGCGGTGACCTATCATGCACATCTAAATCTTTCCTTGGTTTATACTTTAAAGTAGCTCCAAACGAACCTAAACCTTCGATCCTTAATTCTACCTTCGGGCAATGAAATCAATAACGTACTCCTTTACTCCTTTGGGTCTTTATCGCTGTCGCCTTGGACCCCATCTTTTTCCTAGTGCCAACCATTCTGTAACTACAGAATATAACTAACATCAGCTCCCCTAATGAACCGTAAATAAAGTACAATGAATCCTAATACGGGCTCTAAGTTTTAAGAGACGCAATGCGGAAGTCACATAATGAAAGACACTCCTAAGGACACTTGAACCTGGAGTGCTCTGATACCAACTGTGATACCCCTGGATTTATGAATGTTTGTTAGCCAGGCCCACAACCAAATACCCGGAGATATCAAAAATAAATCGGTAATAAACGAACACAAAGTACAAAAGACTAAATATAAATAAATAATTTGCTGAAAGAAAACTAAAATAACAATCCAATAACTCAGAATAAATTCTTATTAATAATAAAAATATTCTGATACAATTAATCATCCATTAATACAACTCGGGAATCCATACTGTATGGACCCCTAGAAAAAAATCCAAAATAGAACAAGTGATAGCAATAACCGTCTACACCAGAAAACTGAAACGTAAAAGAAACTCCTGTGTAGACTCTGGAAGAGTGAAGTAGACTGATCCCTACTCAGCACGAATAACCTCTACTCCTGACGACCACCTGAAAAATAATGGTGGGTCAGGCCCATAAACAAGTTTTACTCTACTACAGTCCAAGCAGAGATTTGATACACGTATACATCCTAATCAATCCAACAATAACTAGTAGTTCACACACATATATATATATATATATATATACACACACACACACTAAAGGAACCTCACTAGACTTTAGGGTTATCTCAACCTGAATAGTAGGCAACATGCAAAACGCACATATAGTGGGCATGAGTACCTAGACCTACCAGGGTACACAACTACACTATATCTAGCTACACATCCCTGGCGATATACGCGCCCTAACCACTGATCATAAGACTCAAGCTCATATCATGACACTATACTTATATATATATAATCTAGTAACCATCCTATCTAGTATAAATTAATCCTCAATAAGTCATTCAACTTGTTCAGCTGACCTAACTTGAATATAAGTAGGACTTAACATTTTAGTTAATCCATTCCCTTATATAATAAATTAATCCTCTATAAGTCATTCAACTTATTTAGCTGACCTGACTTGAATATAAGTAGAATTTAACATTTTAGTTAATCCATTCCTTTATGTAAAATAGGTTGGACTTAACTGATAAGTTAATCCGTCCCTATAATGCCACTGTCCCATACCGGTGCATTAAACCACACAATCCAACAATTGATGTAACAATTAAGGAAATACATCAAACATTCTAGAAATAACTATGATAATGTGATATCAAGTTATTACATAATAGGAATGACTTATTATTTATTTAAGCTTCCTATATCATATGTCCTAATTGGCCCATTACTACTAACTATAACCATAAAAGGAAAATAAAAGAAAACAATAAAATAAAATAAAATATTTAATTTACAATTAATCAAAACACCATTTAAGCACATAATTTAATTAAACAATTAACACATACACAAATACAAATAACACATAGACACATAATCAAATACTCAAGTAACTCTTTATTCAATTCAACCCATAAGCAATTAGTCAAGTAATCAATTAAATAATTAAAAATACAATTAAAATAAATAAATAAATACCGAGATTATCCTTTTAGAATTAGGGGTATTACATTAGTTGATTACTCTAGAAAGCAATTAATTAAAATGCAATTAAAATAAAATAAGTTGAGTTAGGGATTTAAGAGATGAGAAATGAGGTCTTGGGGTGCATTAGAAACACTACCAAGCTCGTTCACCAAACCACGCACTTTTAACTAATTTGGGAAAAACCTTCTTGTGAACAAAACGCGACTACTAATTTCAATATTAAGCATGGACCATCAAATTCAATAATGAATTGTCTACTTAATCGACAAATAAACTAAGTGTAGTATAACCAATTAATTCTAAGCATGCCCCATCAAACTAATCACAATTGTAGCACACATTAATCTAAAGAATCATGAAATTTATAATAATAAGTCATGGAATATCAAATCAAGTATAGATTGTCTACCTACCTATAAGCATTAATTAAATTGTAGAACAACCCATCAAACATAAGCATAATCCATCAAATAATTGACAAACTCATCTAATATAAATCACGTCTAGCCATCACTAGATTCTCAATCAACTACACATAGACATGCAATTAATATAGAAAAAATAGTGTACAGAACAATTCTCAAATAATCACACATAAGACAACATGTAATCACTTAGAGAATCAATAGAAAGAATTAATCCATAAAAATCAAAGGAGAACCCAAGATTCATTAAATTCACAAGGCTAAAACACTAATCACAAGATATTATTCCCCAAAAGGTATGAAAGAGATAGAGGTTTAGATTACAAACTTGGGACTCATCCAAGCTCCAAAGAGAAGTTTAGCCAATCATGGAGGAGGTGGGTGTGATCTTGGAACCCTCAAGGGCAATCCCCAAACATGGCTCCATCTTCTTCCTCTTCTTCTTTATTGAATTCTAGAGATAGAAAGTATGTGTAGATCTTGAGATATATTCTTGGTGCCTCCACTCTTCTCTTTTCTTCTAACCCTAATCTCTAACTTTTCTAGAGAGAGAAACTAGCTATTATAATGTAAAAGTAAAAATAAAATTGAAGACAAAAGATAGATTACAAAATGGTTCAATTCCCTTTAAATATAAGGTGCTTGGAGTAGTGAACAAGTCAGATAATAAGCCTTTAAAATATATAATCCCACATTTATGTGGTAGGTGGAGTTTGGGCACGCGGGAATAAAATAGCTCACTGCCAGTGTATCTTCGATCGATCAAAGAAATCTATGATCGATCCAATCCCACTGGTGGCGAAATTCTGCATTTTTGACCTTTTACCAAATTTTTCTAGAATCTTCTCGGAACTTTTGCTTGACTCCAAAAAGGCTGTAATGGACTATTTTTAGCCCATTTGAACCTTATTGACCTAAAAATAGATAAAAACATAAATTAGTACTAAAACGAAAAAATAAAGATAGATGAATGGACTAAAATACCCAACCTTAGATGCTAAAATGCATCACATTTGAGCACTCATCACATAATATTAAGATTTAAGACTTCTTTATTATAAAATTTTTGCCTACTGATAAGAAAGAATAATAGGTAAGTTGAAAATGCACAATATTAACTTTTTGAATTATATAATCACCATTAAACTGGAAAAGATAAGATTTAAAAATGGACTATATAGACAATAGTTATAAGAACTTAGAAGACCAGTGACCGGCGATCATTCCAACTCAATTTATGCCTATTTTTTTTTTAGGTTTTAACCTATTGTACTATTCTGTTGACTTATTTTCATTGGGAATATATTTAGTAGCCAGAGTTCTTATTAGTTAATCATTGTTCCTAACTTCAAAGACTATGGTTTATCTAGTTTGGCCTGTTGGTGTCTGGTCTGTGAATAAGGCTTCGGAAAGTTTGTATTGTGTCTAAAAAGGTAACTGTTTTCTATAATGACCCGGTCATTTTCCTTCCTTTCCTTTTTCTGAAATTTCACGGATAAATTTTTTTCCGTTGAATTTTCTTTTCTAAGTTCGGTTACTCATCACTTAGTGTCGTCTTGAGTGCTCCAAAATGGTTTTCAAGACTCTTTCCTTTGTATTGACAGCTTCCTTTAAGGATCGAGTCATTTCCAAATTTTTTCTTTTTTTTTGGACACTATACATTTTTCGTCCTTTTCCTGTTTGTCACTTTGTTGGCACAACCTCACTTTCCATACTCGGAGTTGAGTTTTCACTTCACGAGTTTTCATTCCAGTTGATTTTCTCGAAATACATAGCTTTACTTTTGGAGAAAAGCTCGCCGGTTGTTTCTTTCTCCCGTAGGGGCGTGGATGAAAGGATTCTTCAGAAACATTGATGTTTGTTGGAGTATTTTTCATAAATATCTTTTGGAGATATTTTGATTAGGGGTTTTTAAGAAAATAACTTTTCATTCTAGGCAGTTTTTTAGTTATCCCTTTTTGTATGGGCCATTGTGCAATTAACGAAAGTTATTGCAAAATGCCTCATTTTGAGCCTGGATCCTCGTACAAAATTTATTTTCACATATCTTTGAGTTGTGTACTCTTAGAATTTCCTTCCAGTCGTTTTGCCCAGTTTTAAGGTTTTCGGCCCCGGTTGCCACTGAACTTGTTCGGGCCATATCTTTCTGTACGGGACTCAGTTTTTGACGCCGTTTCTTCCATTGTTCATTTGTTTTCATTTTGGTTCTTTTTTTGTTCACAGTGTTTTACCGTTTCAGCATGTCTGCCCAAATTCTATTTTTTCGGACCCAATAGGGCCCTTACGGGGCACTTTTAGGGTTTTACTATAAATAAGGGGTTATAAAATTAAAAATTCATCTTTTTCCTCTTCTCACACTACTTCAAATCAGCCATGGTAGCCCAAGGGGGCTACCACCCTTCTTTTCTCAAATTAACCTTCTTCCCTTTTGTAAAATGCCGTAGTACCTTAGTATTTATCGTAGGCCTTGGCGAGGTGCTCCGTTCCCCCTTATTAGAAGTTGATTCCGACCATTTTTGAGTTCGAGTTTGGATTTTCATGGTGCCTCAATGGTGATTGTTGTTTCTCTCATAGTCCTCGACAAAACCTAGAAGTATCGTCGAATTCGAAGCGGTTTTCTTTCGGTGGGGATTTGTGATTTCATCACAAAATGAGGTAGGGGGTGTCTTTGGTTTATATAATTGTTGTATTAATTGTTTATAAGCTTATACAATTTGTATGTATGCCTAGGTATTTTATCTATAATTTAATATAATTATTTTCTCTGTATAAGATTTAATTCTCATGGTTGTATATAGCTTGAAATTAAATTATGGTATGTTATTAAATTAAGCCTTGATATGTCCATTAACATATATTAAATTGGGAAGATTTGAATAAGTATTGCAACTTTTATTTAATCTTTCACTTGTATAAAAATTTAATTCACATGGTTGTAACTAGCATGGAATCAACTTGTAATGTAATATTAAATTAGACCTTGGTATGTTCTTTAACATATGTGAATTTGAGAATATTAGGAGTTGTTTTAAAATCTAGAGAAAATTAATTAATTAGGATAATTAATTTTATTCTAAGTGTTCTACTCACTTAAGTGGATTTTTAACTTGACATTGTTGATGAGCTTGGTATATTCTATCATATACATTAAATTGAGAATAATTGAATAGGTTTTGAGACTTTTATTTAATTATTTTCTTTATTTGGAATTTAATTCACATGGTTGTACCTAGCTTGCAATGAATTTACAATGTGATATTAAATTAGGCCTTAATTTGTTCATTAACATATATGAAAATGAGAATATTTGAATAAGTGTGGAGAACTTTATTTAATTATTTTCTTGTATGAAGTTTAATTTACCTAGTTGTGAGTTTGGTAGAAATAACTTGTAAAGTGTTATTAAACTAGGCCTTGCTATGACCTTTGACTTGTATTAGTTTTAGAATATTTGGAGTTACTATGTAATCTTGAGAATTTAGTTATTTAATTGAATTAAATTCCATTATATAGTTCCATTGAAGTAGTTAGGTATTAAAGTTGTTTTCATACTTAACTTATAAATTTGGAACTTGTTGTATGATTACATTATAGTATTCCATAAGTAGAAGTTATAGTTTAACTTGCTTATATACACATTATATATTTGACATGTTGTATGCCATTGTAACTTGAAGACATAGGATGAATATTGTGTGTTTTACTTGATTTGTTTGTGTATAGTAGTTAACCAATATATTGTATTATACCTTGATGCACAACTTGATGATTTTAAGAAAGTTTATAAGGATATTGTAATATGTTACGACTAGGGCATTGCTCTAGTACGGGGGATGGGAGCTCCCCCTACAACATATAGTGCACACTAAGTGGTTCCCTAAGGGCTAGTAACCCTAAAACACCAATATATGGTTTGATTTCGGGTTTAGTGCACACTAGGTAGTACCTTGCGGGCTAGTAACCCGAGATCAGCTTGCATGGTCATTGAGATTGTATGTTCTTGTCTTTCCGCCACTACTTGATTTCACATTCAATTCCAAGTTGTTTAATATGGATTGATTTATAGCTTGCGATGTGGTGTTTGACATTTCAATTAGGTGTAGTATACATGTGCTTAGTATACTTGCATACCTTACTTTTTAATACAAGTTAATAGCACTAAATTTTCATAACTTGTTTCCGTAGTCTAGATTTCAAGTTGTTAACTTTGATAATCTATGCCTTGATACGTTGTATTAGAAGTTCTAATATTAATTAAAATTGCATTGATATTGTAATTTGGGTATTAATTGTTTAATATAGCCTAGGATGATTCCTTAGACTCATTTGGATCATAGACGTTAGGTGGCATGAACTGTTTCTGTTGTTTTCACATTTTAGGTTACAAGTTGATAACTTTGAATGCCTATGTCTTATTGCGTTGCACTATATGCTCCTATGTTGTTAAATTGCATGAATGATGTGGTTTATGCTAAGTATACTCTAAGGTATCTTAGGATACTTCCTGAGTCTCACATTTGACATAGACGCTAGGTGGCATGACTATATGAATGGATTTATATCAACTTAATAAGTTTGTAAAATGCTAGGTCTATGCATGCTCATCTCCTACGAGTAACTTTATGTTACTCACTCACGTAGTGGGGATATTTTTCAGGTACATGATTCAAGACTTGGGGCTTTACATTTGCTTTGGGATGTCTTGTAGACTTGAACTATTTATTTCATGAAAATGTTAGCATGAAATGCTATTTGTAGCTTTACTTGTCAAAACTTGTATATTTGGTTCTAAATATGTATTGAGCACTAAAGTGTGCCATTTGGGATGTATTTGACTTGTATGTAATGAGGCCATGAGCTAATGAGTTTCATTTTGTATTCTAAGTACTTTTATTTCTAGGTGATTTTGTTGAAAAATAGAAAAATGCAATGCTTTAACTCCATTACTTTTGCATGGGTGGTGGGAAGTGGGTTTTAGCACTTCCATAGGGTCTCTTCATTTATGCATGAAGTGTGGACAATGGCCAAACGGTCCTTTGAAACCACTTGATAATTTTTAGTCTCAAGTTTCTCTTTTAAAAGCCATTTTAGACAAAATTTGAGGTTTAATAGGTGATGCTTTATATTTAGCGACTATTGAGGTTGTAGGCCATTAGAACGCGTGTAAATATGTATATTACGTTTGTGTGAATGCCCACCTTGCACAAAATATCACATTTGTATGAAATGGATGCTTGTTGGTCTCAAAATTTTCATTTAAAACATTTTCTTTGCATTTTGAGGTTCGGATAGATCGTATTTTGCATCAGGCATTTTTAGGAGCCGCAGACCATTCCCCCGCGCTTAAAATCACTAAATACATTTGTGTGTATGATCGTTTTAGCACACAACACCATTTTGGGTCAAATGAACACTTGGTGCAAAGTTGTTCATTTTTTTATTTTTTTTAATCGTTTTTGACCTATCTGATCTAGGGGCATTTTGGGAATTTCTTTTGAAAAATAAATTCCGATTTTGATATGATCACATAGAAAGCATGATTTTAGGGGGGATTTCTTCATAACATTTTCCCAGAAAATGCCATCTCAGTATCGAAAACTCCGCGTCAAATCTGATTTCCTATGCGCACATGCATTTTTTGAAAAAAAGTCTGTTATAAGGGCATTTTGGGGATTTTACGTCAAAAATAAAATATTCTTTTGACATGGTCGGCTTGGAAAAATTATTTTAAGGGGGGTTTCTTCTTCGTGTTTTTCCATAAAACGTTTTTTAATATCTCAAAACGGCACACGATTTCAGCATTTTGCCTAGGTTATTATTCATTGCCGTCAAAACACTATTCATGGCTACGGCAACGTCAAAACTTTGTTCTGACTTTTCTCTTCCATTCGGTCTCTGAATCAAGTGATTCTTGAGTCTAACTTGATTAATTTTTTGCTGTCTTTCCAACGGTATGCTTGGTAGTACCCAAATTTTGCTAGAAATTATTATTTTACCCTAAGGGCTAAATTTGTCCCTTTTTAAAATGCCGTTTCCGCTTGTTTTCCATTTGTTTCCGTGGCTTCATGGGAAGTCACACTTGTGTCTTGGGGATGATGTACATTTCTAAAGATGTTGCTTCCATGTAAAACGATCAATTTGCCCTTGGGGGCTTATTTGGTCTTTTTCTGATCTTTTTCTTCAGCTTTAGTTCTCGTTAAATTTCGTGGCCTAATGAAAGGTCACCTTGTCATCCTAGGGATGTTGTATATCCCTAGAGACCTTGTTTATGTTTTTGTGTCCGCATTTCGGATCAGTTATTGAGTCAAGCTACGGTTCATCACAAGACGCACTGGCTTGAAAAACTAAGGCCGTCACATTTTCGAATTTGGATTTTGCAATTGTTCTTATTGATTTATTTTGAATTCGATTACATTAATCATCACAGTTTTTATTTCAGTGTGGTTTCATTATATGCAATTTCATGGTGTATTATTATTACAGGCTTGTACACCTTTTGAGCATCCTGCTCTGACAAAGGCTTATTTGTTCCCTAAGAACAATAGGTTTTGACCAATAACATTTTTGCATTTTGTTGATCATTTTCTTTGTTAAATATGAGTTGCAAAATTTTGTTTTAGCGACTTTAATTGAAAAACAACCTTCATAATATGTAATTAGAATGGTGAAAAAACTATGGTTTATGTTGTTTATAAGAGAACTAGCTTCTTAATGCGTAGGGAACTAGATTAGTGCAAATAATTTGACATCCAACAAACCTAGTAACCAATTGATTAATGGAATTGCAACTCAGAGTAGTATTGATGTCCGGATATAATGCATATACAATATGTTTGGCTGAGAACATGAAGTTTGTTTAAAACTTATATAGCATAAGTCTATGGCATACACTGAAATAGATATGATCATTTGGAAGAAGTACCCAATATCAGACTATGAAGGTTGATTTCTTTTCTTTATTAAGTCCTCAATTTGCCTTCTCTGATTTCCATATCCCCCTAGCTGTCATTGTTTTCCTAAATTACTTATTTAAATATATATTTTTTTGCTCTTTTATCTAGATGTTGTCAAATCATCACCTGGCTAAAATTCATGTGATGTTTGTGAATTGGGCTCTATATTAGAAAACATATGATGATATAGAGAGATAAGTGAGGTGTTGTCAAATTATCACATGGCTAAAGTTAAAAACAGTGGTGCTAGGTGCATAAACACGTGAACTATTATGAAAGACAGCCCATTCATGCCAAAAAGAGAGATGTGTAAGTCCCTTTTGTCAAATCATCACATGGCTAAAATTCATTCACATGTCTGTGAATTGGGCTCTATAAATAGATATATAACATATGCGCAAAACCATAACATTAGCACTAGTAAATCTCAGTTGTTGATGTATGGAGCAAAAGTATATAGAGCGAAAGTACTTGTTTAGAGATGCATGGATTGAAAGTAGTTGTTATACATTCTCAATGGTTCTCAAAACTATTCTATTTTTAACTCGTCATATCGATTGTTCATTTTTTTATGTAATGATGATGGCATATAATCATCGTCTCTTCCACCGGGATTTAATGTGTATTTATTTTTCAATGTGTTTAAGTGTGTAGTTATTTTTCCTTCAATAAAATAAGTGATTGTGTTCTACAAATGTACCCTGTATGAAGTTGAGAACTTGAGAATTCCCTCATGGAAATATAAATGGTCGTGTTGTGCTTGCCAATGTAATGATATTTAACAAGACTGAAATCTCGCAGTGGCCAACGTTTTTAGTGAACCTTCTTATGATTCTCAGGGACCTTCTTATAATTTATTGGACCTTTTTTTTTTTAATTTTTTTTTTCAACTTTAAATGTGTAATAGTTCGATATGTTTAAATGTATATTGAGATTTGCCCAAGGTAAAATAAGCCATTCTATTTCCATAAACTCTTCTAAATATTATTAAAACTAAAATAAAGATTCATGCATTTCATAAAAATACTACATAAATATAGCCATATATGCATTTACATAGTGGGTCACGTGCTTTAAGTGACCCCTTTTTTACGGTATATAGGGGGTCACGTGCTTTAAGTGACGATTTATTATGCATAAATGGAGGTCTAGAAATTGTTGTGGATAGAGTGTTTGAACTAGAAGAACGTGAGTTCTGTTAAAGGGTTGGAACTACTTACATTAAAAATCAAGTACATTTTCTCTCATTACCTTCCCCGTGTATGTAACTGGAAGTTTCCATATGATCTTATATATTTAAATCAGTTGATCCTTGCGATAGTTTCTCTTGTCTTAGTTTTGCTTATTTCTGTATGTTGTTTTGTTGGTACTTTTTTGTAATAGTTTCTTCGCTGCATTTTGTTTGTCAATGATAATGATATCCATTTGATTCATAAATGATAATCTTGTTCTTTCCCTTTTGTTATTAGCATACTGAATTTGAGACTTATGTGATACAACTACTTACTTGAATTTTGTACCATGGACAAGACGTGGTTTTTTGACAAGTGCAGACGGAAACTCAAGTGTAAATTTTTCAACAGCAGTGCTAGGAAATTGATGATTTTCTTGACAAATGGATTTCGTTCCTATTTTGGAACATTGATGAATGGTGAATTGTTTTGGAACATTGATAAATGATGATTTTTTTAATTGTAAAATGAATTTTTTGTTGTAGTGATAGGCAGATATATTAAAGCATAATGAAAAAGTGATGGATGAAATAATTTAAAGAATATCTAAGTGATAGAAATAATTTATCAGAGGAAACTATAATGATCACGGAAGGAAGATTAGTGAATGATATTCGAAAACATATGATGATACATGTTAAAGATAGAATTAACATATGATTTTATGACATAGAGAGATCTGTGAGGATCTGTAAAATCATTACATGGCTAAAGGTACATAAACACGTAAACTATTATGAAAGACACCCCTTTCATGCCAAAGAGAGAGATGTGTAAGTGTCTTTTGTTAAATCATCACATGGTTAAACTTCATTCATATGTCTGTGAATTGGGCTCTATATTAGAAGACATATGATGACAAACATGTTAAAGATAAAACTGTGATATAGAGAGATATGTGAGGTGTCGTCAAATCATCACATGGCTAAAGTTAACAATAATGGTGCTAGGTGCATAAACACGTGGACTATTATAAAAGACACCCCTTTCATGCCAAAGAGAGAGATGTGTGAGTCCCTTTTGTCAAATCATCACATGGTTAAAATTCATTCACATGTCTGTGAATTGGGCTCTATAAATAGATATATGATACATGTACAAAACCATGAAGGCCATATAGGGTGGCAATGCCATCATGCTCTACCACAAACTCAGTAGAAAAGTCAGTTAAGATGCCATTTGATCCTTCAATAAAAATATTCAGGACGAGAAAGCTCAACACGTACACGACTTGTTTATTAAACGGGTGACATGACATGACCCGTGTAACACGCTTAATAAATGGGTCGTGTTGGGTTGAACACAACACGACCCAATTAACCCATTTATTATATTGGGTTTGACACGACCTAATTACATGTTATTTGATATTTCAACTCATTTATCATCTAAATAAATATATATACTATGAAATTATACAGTTATTAGGAGCTCAGGTTGCAGTTTCATGCAAGTAAGTAGACTACTTCATTTCAGATCCACTATATAACAACAAGAATGTTGCACAAGGTTAGTAGATCAAGGAGCTGATGTGAGATGTTGAATACAGCGGATGTTTGATTTCATTTCCTTTGAAGGTAAGCATTGATAGCAAATAGTCAAAATATGTTCCAATAAACCATCCAACACATAATCACATTACACATATATATAATTTCAACCCAAAATAACAAACCATCTAATGCATTACTAGTAAACATAATTTCATCCCCAAACTGACAAAGTTTCATACATTCAAATTTGTCCCACACTTCTTGCACTTGCATTTTTGTTCCTTGCCTTCTTCAAGAGGAAGCATATCAAAAGAATCCCTAAACATAAGTGGGTCTCCTTTTTTAATTTTGCAGCTTCTTTTGGTTTGAAATTGAATATTAGTAGCTTCCATCTAAAAGTTGCAACAAAATAAAAAGTAATTAGATTATTCTCATAGCTCTAAGAAAATTCAAAAATGTCAAAGTTCTAGTTTAACAAAACACGATTCTATAATCTTAATATGGTGGAAAAAGGGAAATAACTGAATAGATATAACTGTTGCGACGGCCCTGGTTTTTAGGCCAGTGCTTCAGTGATGAACCGAAAGGATGATTCGATAACGGATCTGAAATGCGAAAGCGAAATCGGAAAACAAGACTCTAAGAAGTCAAAGTGACCTTCCATGAGGTCGTGGAACTTAATGAGAACTGATGCGGAAGTAAAAGGTCAAAAATATGACAAATAAGCCCCCAGGGGTAAAATAGTTATTTTTGAAAAATGTGGATTCGGGTGCCACCGAGCACACCACTGGAAAGACAACAAAAATCTAATCAGTATGGACTCAAGAATTGCATGATTTGGAGTCCGGACGAAGGAGAAAAGGCCTGATGAAGAAAAACAAGCACTTAAGGCTAAAAGGGTAATTTGGTAATTATCCAGAAAGATTTGGGTGCAACTGAGCACACCGTTAGAAAGATAGTGAAAAATTAGTCCAGTTCACTCGATTTGGAGTCCGGACGAGGGAGAAACGAGGGTTTGAGGTTGAGACGTCGCGGCGGCCTGACGAAGGCCATGGCGCACACGGCGCCCATGCACTAGCCCACCAGCGACCAATGGCATGCACAATCTGACAGCAAGAAGAAAAAAAAATGAGATTCCAAAACTGAGGCTTGAAACGGAGGCCAAGACGAGTTTTTTCTGGAAAAACATGAAGAAGAAACCCCCCTAAAATCGAGTTTTCTATCCAAATTTGTGGACAGAATAAAAAAAAACTCACTGTGAAATCCCTAAAATGCCCCTAGATCAGAACTGGACAAGAGGGCAAAAAGTTGCTACAGGATCTGTCTACATCTGAGATAAAAAACGGGCAAGAAGATGAATTTTTATAGAAACCCCCCCTCAAAATTGAGTTTTCTACGTGACTTGCAAGAGAAGTAAAAAAAAAAATGCAATGTAGAATGCCCGAAATGCCCCTCCATGAAATCTGGTCATGGAGGTCCAAAAAGCTGCTAAAAACAGAAAGCCGAACTTTGTGATGGATTTCTGATACCAAGATGATGTTTTCTGGAAAAACACGAAGAAGAAACCCCCCCTAAAATCACGTTTTCTAAGCGAGCATGTCAAAAGAAGAAAATAAAACTGATGTGAAAAGTCTATAATGCCCCTAGAACAGATTATGAAACAAAATAAAAAAATGATTCCATAGGAGGCTCAAATCACAAAGGAAAGGGTTTTTCCCGGAAACGATCATGCACGCAGACGTAAATGGTGATTTTGAGCATGCGAGAATGGTCCGTGGCTCCTGAAAATGGCCGAGTCAAAATCCGACCCCCTAACGGCCAAAAAGGCGAAAATGAACTTAAAATGGAAAATATGGAAACCAAAATTAGGAAATGATTTCAAATGACCATTTGGCCCTTGGCCACACTTCATACAAGATGAATGAGACCTAGTGGAGGTGCTGGAACACACTTTGCATCACCCGATTTGAAAATGAACCCTTAAAGGCTCGGATTTTACTATTTAGCCCAAAAATGCAATATGTGAACTAAATTGCAAAAATGAAAACTAAATGGTGTTTAGCCCTTGGCCACACCTCACATATGAAAAATGAATGCTAAAGGATGAATTACATACACAATGCATACACCGGTGCGAAAATGACATATCAAAACCCTAGTTTTTATGCTTTTCACATTAAAGGCAAAATTCTACATTTTTTAATATACATGGATTACAAATGAAGTTTGGCCCTTGGCCACATATTATACACATAGAATGAATACCAAAAAGTGTGCTTAAGCACATAATACAAGTTTTATCAAAATAACAAAAATAAACATGATATGCTAACATGTGCCTATTCAATGTCATCAAAAATACTTCAAGACTTCTAGCATGTCTAAGAGAGTTGTGTATCCCACAACAAAGCTTCTTTACCTGCAAAACACCCAGTAACTTCGGGTGAATAAACAAGACTAATAAGTTTATTCGTAGGGGATGAGCATGCATCGACTCGATATCTTTTAGATTTTTAGACAACATGTTTCAAAAGGAATCATGTCACCTAATGTCTGTGTCAAAGGTTAGACTCAGGGAGCATCCTAAGCTAACATGGAGTATAAGCAACAAAAATCATGATATATATACATATATGAAACAAGTCAAGATTGGGATAATCCAAAAACACGATGAGAAGGATACTTGAAATCAAGGACAAGGCATATGATCTATGCGATTAAACAAGGATAGGACATTCCATGAAACACGAAAAGAGATTATGCATGAAGTCAAGAACAAGGCATAATATCTATGCAATTATACAAGGATGAAATATTTCATATCACACAAAAAGAGGTTGTACATGAAATCAAGAACAAAGCATAATATATATGCAATTTAACATGATTGGAGCATTTCACATACACGACAAGTTTAAATCTTCAAAGAATAGCAACTTGAAATTTAAAGAGTGAAATCAACCAATGTGGAAACTCGGATATCGCCCGGATTAAAATCGTACTCTTGAGATCACTTTAGGGCTACTAACCCATGGGTACCTTTCCCCTAGTGCGCACTATAGTGTAGGAGGACAATGCCCCGTACTAGAACTAAGTTCTAGCCATGACAATTTTTTATTGATATCCCAAGTCCCAAAATCAGCAAGTTGTGTGTGCAAGTCAAGATTGTACCAAAATACAAGAAATGCATTAACCACATATCATGCACAACCAAGATTTTGGAACACACAAGTTATGCCCTAAATTCACGACTATGATGGCATATGAAATGTCAAGAAATCATAGTGTGCATCTATATAACTAGAACCAAGATATATAGCACAAGAAATCCATCGAAGCAAATACATTACAAGTATAAGATATATGATATCAAGGCGTGATTAACTCGAGGGAGATATAAAAGGAAATTTAATCTACTTAAGGGATTAAATTATCAAGGTTACATGGCAAGTCCAAATGTTCTACGAACAAGTTATTTCAAGGGTCATGTCAAGGCCAAGTTCAATGTCAAGTTTCAAGTTCATTTCATACACGACACAAGCATGTAAGTTAAGTTCCATACAAAGGAAATGAATAAATATAAGTTTCAAAACTTATCCGATTATGCTCAATGTAATACACGTGAAGGAACTTATCAAGGAAATCATGAATACAAGGTTATAAACTTAATCAAGTGCATAGAACCATTGAATGGATTTTAATTATTTCATTTAATTAAAATCTCTAGATTTTGAAAGTCATCCAAAATGGTCTCAATTTAATATATGTTATACAATATGTCATAACTTAATTTAAGAACACATTACAAGTACATTTCATGCAAGTTACGGCCTTGAGTATTAAACTTTAATACAAGAAAAATAATAAATGAAAGGTTTCAAAACTTAATCAAATATTCTAGATTTAATATATGTGAAACTATAGGGCATGCATATCACGAATATCAAGTCGGAATTCCAATAGAGTGAATAGTACACTCGGAGCAATTTAATTAATCTAATTAATTAAATATTACTAGATTTCAAAACTTCTCTGATTACTCTCAAATTAATCTATGTTGAAGGGCATGATAGGGCTTAATATAATATGCTTTTACATGTTGATTTAAAGTTAGATAAGACCATATGATTTAATATTTTATTCAAGATAAATATTAAATAAAATCTTCATTACTTGTCCAAATAATCTATATTTAATATATGTCAATCTACATATCAAGGGGTAATATTCTATCATGCCATATGATTAAACAAAGCTATGGACAACCGGAAAAATTAAATCCTTCACAAGAAAAATAAATAATAAAATCTCTAGATATTACATCCAAGCATGTAATAAAGTTGTATAAGCATCACAAGCATGTAATATAGCAAGAATTTAAATTATAATACCCCCTACCTCAATTTGAGATGAAAACCTCAAATCCCCACCGAAAAAAAAGTGTTCCGAATCCGCCGAAAACGAAGGGTTTTGTCGGGGACAACACGATCTACATGAATCCGAAGGAAGCCCCATGAAAATCACAACTTGACCTCAAACCCAAACTCAATAAATGGTCAAAAAATGAATTCTAATAAGGGGGAATGATAGAACACGTCGAGGGGAACAATAAATGTAAAGGCCGAATGATTTCTACAAAGGAAATCAAGTGGAGGAGAAGGAGAAAGGGTGGCAGCCAAGGAGCTCCCATGGCTGCCGGCCAAGAGAGTGGAGAGGATGAGTGAAAATCTGATTATTCATTTTAGGGCATCCTATTTATAGTAAGTCTCAAAAACTGCCCCAAAAGGGCCCCGCCGGGTCCGGAAAAGTGGATTTTGAGCAAAAGCACTCAAACGGCAAAACTCCGTGAACGAAAAAGATTCAAAATGAGAAAATATGAACAAAGAAAGAAATAGCGTCATAAAATGAGTCTCGAGCAGAAAGATATGCTCCGAACAAGTTCAGCGGTACCGGGTCTAGAAACTCTGAAATTGGAGAAAAACGACCAAAAGGAAATTCTATGAATTTACAAGTCAACGAAAAGTGAAATAGATCCCGTACGAGGATCCAGGCTCTAGACGAGGTATTTTGCAATAACTTTCGTTAATTACACGATGGCCCCTACAAAAAAAGGTTAACTGCAAAACTGCCCCATAATGAAAATATCTTCCAAAAGATATTTTCTTAGATACCCCTGAAATAAAATATCCTCAAAAGATATTTAGGAAAAACACCCCAAGAAAGGAAATTAATTCCAAAAAATTGTGCATCCATACCCCTATGGACACTAAGAGCAACCAGAGTACTTTCTTGTAAAAGTAAAGATACGTATTTCGAGGAAACCACTCAAGATGAAGGCACATGAAGTCAAAAACCAACTCCGAGCATGAGAAGTGAGGTTGTGCCAACAATGTGACAAACGGGGAAAAGACAGAATAGGGAAAAAGACGAAACAGGGAAAAGACAGAATAGGGAAAAAGACGAAACAGGGAAAAGGACGAAAGGCGCATAGTGTTCGAAAAGTAAAAATGCGAAAATGACTCGGTCCTCAAAGGAAATTGTCAATTCACATGAAAGAGTCTCAGAAACCAATTCCAAGCACTCGAGATGACACTAAGCGACAAGAAACAGAGTTCAGAAAGGAAAATTAAACGAAAAAAATTCATTCGTAAAATTTCAGGAAAAAGGAAAGGGAGGCAAATGACCGGGTCGTTACAACTGTGATAAAGAATGTAAAACAGAACATTGCATGATTCAACTTTGAAAAATTATTTCAAAATAAACAAAGATTGCAAAACAATTTTTTCTCACAACCACCATGATGATTTTTTGTTTGCCACCTTAATTATATATGCAACTGTTTCTTACACAGCATATACTCCCAAGGATGCATTCACATATTGCATTGATTTTCAAATCCATTATGCATATACTCCTAAGGATGCATTTGCATATTGCATTAATTCTCAAATCCATTATTGACAATAGCATATATAAAAATAAAATAAAAAAACCTCCATTTCTCTATGTTATTGGTCTGTTACAGTGCATGATATTCAATCGTAAGGCAAAGGGGTGCTTTAGAATTTACCTTCAAGATAAGAATGGTTATATCATATGGGGAATTACAATAGGCAGAATCTGGGGAGATGCTTGCACCTATTGCTATTTCACTATTAATCTGAATGAAGCCTGAGTAGAGTAAATTATAACAACTGGTGGCCTGCTTTGAAAATTTTTAATAGAAAAGATTAAAATAAATAAACAAATAGTTTTAGAAAAGTTAAAATGGATAGAAATTTTGGAAGCTTACTTGAAATCAAGTATATCATACTCAAGCTCAATAATGGAGAAAAATATGCAAATTTGCTTTTAGATTGATTAACCAAAATTAAAGTGAGAAAATTACCTGTAAACCAGCTTCAATGTTGTTTAGATCTTCGCCAAAAGAACCACCCAAAACCCAAAGTTGAGATAAGTTGAACTCATTCGGCTGCTGTATTTTGGATTCCCAAACATTTATGGTTGTTTTTGCTCCATAAACTTATATCCTTCCACATAAGCTATTGCATGCTAATGTCCCCCAAAATTACCCCCAAAAAGAAAAAAAAATTGTAATTAGTACAAACAAATAGTCGCCAAATCAAGAAAAATGTCAGATGTATAACTTTTATTCAACAATAAAGATGTGTTTTTATAGGGCTTTTAAAGTTTTGCCTTTCAGAGTAGCAACAGTAGTAAAATATAGTTATATCAACCTCCAAAAAAGAGAGTAGTTCAATACAATCATATTGCTCTTTGTCATATGCAGATTGTTAACAAAAGGGTCACCTCCAAGCATATGCTCTTTGTCAGTATAGTCATGATACTTTATTTTGATGCTATTTTTGTTCGTTTTCTTTAAATATAAAAACACTAACATGGATCTGAGAAACATCTATTCAATTTATACATGTTTCATATTCAAACCATATATTCTTCAACCTTTGCCATCCAGGTTTTCCATTGTTTGGTCATGGCTACACAATATATATACAAATGTTGTATTGGTCAATAACAGAGTTCTATAGGCAATGAACTTGCAAAGAACGAAAAATAATTCCATATTCTGCTCATCACAAGTAAACTTTGACTTCATGTGGTAATAATAATAAAATACTTTTGTTTAGGTGGTTTTATTTTGTTACCCAATCCAGATTTTGGCTACAAAATTGCTTGGATCCATAAATTTTTTTGAGTTGCACCCAAGTTAACTTCCCCTTTGATATCCTATAAATTCCAAAGCTTAGTGGCCCAAGTAAAACTAATCAAAATACCAATTATAAAGTTAAGTGCAAATGTAAGAGTAATTGATGGAAAAAAACTTGTGTCCATATACAAAACTGAGGGCAAGAGAGTAATCGATGGTTTACCTTGAAATCCATAGAAATGTGTCTTCTTCATCGGAAGATTGATATAGGCATCTTCTATGGATGTCTTGTGATACCTCTCGACTCCGAGACATGGGTTAATCAGGCCCAAGCCCAAATCCGAGGGAATATCAAACAATTAATATTTAACAAACACGGAATACAAAATAGAATTAAGAAATAAAATAATAAAGTTAAAAGATCTCTAAATAATAAATCCTCAAAAATAAATGATTATAAATATCTGATAATCCAAAACCTCTAATAATATTAAACAACTCGGGAATCCATCTAGTGGACCCCTATCAAAATCCCAAACTGAAAGGTAAACAACTGAAAATGAAGTCTAAAGCTAAACTATGGAAAGAAATCCTACGTCATCAGAAGAATGAGTAGGTTGTCCCCACTCAACCACTACTGAAACTTTGGCTGGATCTACCGCTATTCCCTTTTTTGACACCACGTGACCCAGAAACTGCACATCCCACTGCCAAAATTTACACTTCTCGATCTTGGCATATAACTGGTGCTCACAAATCGTCTGCAACATTGTGTGAAGATGTCTAACATGATCGTCCTCTGACTTTGAATAAATCAAAATGTCATTAATGAAGAAAATGAAAAACTGATCTAAATAAGCCCTGAAGACTCTGTTCATTAAATCTATGAAAACTACTGGTGTGTTAGTCAGTCCGAAAGGCATGACACAAAACTCATAAGAGCCATATCTAGTGAGAAACGCTGTCCTCGGAAAATCCTGCTCCAAAACCCGAAGTTGATGATATCCAGAATGCAGATCAATCTTAGAAAAGTATGTAGCTCCCTTCAACTGATCAAAAAGATCATCAATTCTAGGAAAAGGGTACTTATTGCCAACAGTAACCTTGTTTAACTTCATGTAATCTATACACAAGCGAAGCGAACCATCTTTCTTCTTCACAAACAGAACTGGTGCTCCCCAGGGTGAAGTACTTCTATAAATAATACCCTGGCTGAGTAATTACTGAATCTGATCCCGCAGTTCTCACATCTCCACTAGTGCCATCTTGTATGGCAATTTAGCAATAGGCGTAGTGCCTAGAGCTAAATCAATCACAAAATCGATCTCCCTACTAGGTGGCAACCCTGGAATCTCTTGAAAGACATCCGAAAATTCTTGTACAATCTGTATGCTATCCAATGATACAGTAATCCCCTCCTCCGTTTCCTCCTCCATATGGAACAAATAAGTGCTAATAACCCCGTTAGAATGTGGCATAGCGACGACGTAAATATCCTAACCAAGTATGGTAAAAACCCCAGACCTATCATACTAATTAACTTAGGCATGGTAGTGAGATAACCAAACCATCCCAAGTAACACAGCATGAGTGCGCTTATCTAGGACCGATAGATTGGCTAGAAATCTGAGTCTACCAATATCTAGTGTCTCAGGCCCATCACTCTCATGTAGAATGGCAGTACCGCCAACCAGTGTAGAAATACCCTGTGATTGATCACACACTTGTGTCACCAACTAAACTATAAACCAAAATGTCTAAATACTTGTAGAGCAAAACACGTAAGGTATACAAAATGCTTCAAAATCTACTTACATTATAAAATATCACCCTATCTTGGGAATTCTCCCTTCGAAATCAAACTTACTGTATTCATTTACACAATTTCTATTATAAATTCATCGATAATCGTCCTGTCTCAACACAACATACATATAAACAAATATTTGTTTGCCTGTCCAAAACCAATCACTCCACTGTGATAATCCTTTATCATCGTAACAAACACATAAATAAAAAATAAAAAATAAAAAAAAATTCAATAAACCATTTGTTGAAGAAAACTCAAAATACTTTAAACCATAAACTGTCAAAAGAATAATTATAAATATTCTTTAACATACTACTAGTGTACGTGATTAAATATGTACCACAGTTTCACTAATACCCCTACTACTACAAGTAATTAAAATTACTCCTAAAAAACCCATCCTCCTTATGATCCGGTACCTTCCTACTTGGACAGTCGGGTATCTCCTCGTTTAAGACACTGCCTGAAAGTGTGGCCAATCTCCCCACAAGTATAACAAGTACCCCTAAAAGTACCTAACGGTCTCCTTTGCTGGTTAGACTCTAACTGATCCCATCCTACCTGTGGTCCCCCATTATGCTGTCTCTGAGTGAACCCAAGACATTGTTTGGCTGTATGCCCATAATCTCCGTAGGCAAAACAATATCCTTTAAACACATTTTGCACCACTGGTACTGCTTCTAGTGTCTACTGAGCGTGTAGCTGATTCTAAAGTGCAGTTGCTATGCCCGCTGCTACAGCTTGAACAATGGTATAAACTAACTAAGGAGAAAACTATGGTTTCTTGCCTTGATTATAGCCATAATCCAGAGACTCCTGAGTCAGCTGTACGTCCTCCTGCTTGATATGCAACTGACCACCTTCCTCCTGTTCCTCCTCCTGAAACCTGGGCAGTTGTTGTTTTTCCCCCATTTGATGACGCTGTAGGAGATCTTGCTTCCTACGTGCCGTTTCCCTTCGCTGCCTACGGTTCCGTCTAGTTCTAGTGTTAACCATTCTATTAACACAACAAAACAGACATCAACTCAATCTAAATGAACCGTAAAAGAATACAACGAAGAATACAACAAATCCTAACCTTAAACTCTAAACAAGAGAATACGCTACGCGGAAGTCTTAATACGAAATACCCTATAGACACTTGAACTTGGAGTACTCTAATACCAACTGTGATACCCCTCGACTCCGAGACATGGGTTGATTAAGCTCAAGCCTAAACCCAAGAGAATATCAAACAATTAATATTTAACAAACACGGAATACAAAATAGAATTAAGAAATAAAATAATAAAGCTAAAAGATCTCTAAATAATGAATCCTCAAAAATAAATGATTATAAATATCTGATAATCCAAAACCTCCAATAATATTAAACAACTCAGGAATCTATCTAGTGGACCCCTATCAAAATCCCAAATTGAAAGGTAAACAACTGAAAATGAAGTCTAAAGCTAAACCATGGAGAGAAATCCTACGTCGTCGGAAGAATGAGTGACTGTCTCTACTCAGCACCAACAAGCTCTACACCTGGAACAGACAAATACCTGAAAAATGATAGTGGGTCAAGCCCACGAACAAGTTCCATCTTACTACAATCCAAACAGAGACTCGATACACATGTACATCCTAAGCAACTCAACAATAGCTATATAGTCGTACATATATATATGCACACTATGGGACTCTCACTGAACTACGAAAGGGGTCTTAACCTGAATAGAGGTAACATACAAAAATGCACTCAAAGTGGGCATATGTACCTAGGCCTAACAGGGTACACCATTACCTGTCACAGCCAGTTATACATCCCAATGCATATATGCTCCCTAACCGTCGACTCTGAGGCTCAAGCTTATATCGCGGTATTATAATCATATATTTAAATTCTATTCCAAACTAGAGTATGCCATTTAATTGTTCATTGAAGTGACATAAAACATAAGTAGCAAACAATCCCGTACGTCATTCAACTTATGCAGTCGATCTGACTTAATTTAACAAGTAATCCATTTAATCGTTCAACCTGTTCAGTCGTGCTGACTTAATTATAAGTAGGATTTAGTTTATAATCCATTCCCTTATTCCGGTATAGGTAGGATGTAGTCTTTTGAAACTAATCCGTCCCTAGTATGCCACCGTCCCATACCGGTGCATACAATCCAAACATTCGATAGTTGACAATACAAACAATGAATGTAAATATCAACTAATCCATACATCTAACAATTGATAATAAAATAAGAATTATAACATCAATTGTTCCATATTAAGCATGATAAAATTTTGTAAATTAACAGGCTTATACATGTAAACATTAATTAATTCCAATCAAACATAACAGAATAAATACTACTCCGTAAAGCCCAATAATTGATACTACAGATTATACATGTAAACATCAATTAATTCCAAGCAAACATAACAAAATATATAACTTCCTATGCTTATTTTATAATACTGGAACATGATTAAACTATAAAACCATTATTGAAAATTGTAAAGATGATGTTGAACAATTTAAATCCTCCACATCTAAAAACAGCATACCAATTTGTGTCAGAATTCTATACTGTTTAAGCAACAAAACAAGGTGGTTTATTATGCATTATTCTATCTTCTAGAGTTTTAATTTATCCCTAGGCAACATTTAAATCATCCATTACAACTCCCAATTACAACTGGAGCATCAAAAATCCACTACAGTAATAAAAAACTCGCCGAAATCGAAGAAAAATAAAAATTTCGGCAAGAGCAGGCTCCCTTAAAGAGGGAGCCGCCTCCAAGCTTCATGGAGCCGGCTCCCTCTTCAAGGGAGCCTACTCCAAGGCCCTAAGAGCCTGCTCCCTCAATGAGGGAGCCGCCTCTTTGTGTATGAGAGCCCGCTCCCTTCAACTGGGAGCCGGCTCTCACCCGTTTCCCTCACCTGCTTCATCTCCGGCGACTTTCCGATCCTCTGTCCTCCACTCCTAGAGTTCCTAGGTGTCTGAACTCAATTCTAGTGTGTTCCAGAACCAATTAAATTCTTTATTCATTAATCGTCATCACTTAAAGCACGAATTATGCAAGAAAATTCTAAAACAAGCAAAAACTAGTTCATGTAAACACATACAGATTTAATCGATCCTAACATGCAAACCAGATTAAATCACCGTTTATTTATTCCTGGAGTTGTGCTAGGCATGTAAAGAACACGAGTCAAAGGGAGAGAGTTAAGAGTAGAACTTGCCTTTAGGTCTTAGTTTGAAACCTTGCACCTTCGTCTTCCTAAACTGCTTCCAGCAAATCTACTATGCACAACTCCTTTGCTTCTTCTGCCCCCAGTACGTGCTTAGGGTTCTAAAACCCTTGGCAGACTTATACCCGTATCTATATAGGCAGTTAGGTTTACCCTAAACCTAGTCCTAATAAGAGACGATTTCATAAAATAACATAAAACCCTAATTATATTTCACTCAATTTAAACCAAGTAACACATTATATAATTATTAAAATTAACCCAAATAAAATAGATTAAAACAAATAAATTATTTAGCTAATTTAATTAATTAAACCAGTTAACAATTAATTCAATTAAAGAAAACAAATAACAAAATTAACTCCATTTAAATAACAACAATTAGGCAAAATAACCAAACAATCAAATTAAATTAAAAAAAAAAAATTGCAATAACACAATAATTACAATGCTGAGACTATCCTTTTAAAATTAGGGGTATTACACGTCTTCTGCAGAGAGAGGGAGAGAGATGTGAGAAAAAAAAAACGTTATAAACGAGGTATTGACTATTGCATATGTTTGGCTATTCGTCCCTTTTTTAAGTGGCCGCTCCTCTTCTCCGTGTTTTCACTTTTAAAAAAAAAAAAACTCCCATAATAGCTTATAGATGTTCTCTCAAAACTCTAACTCTAGTAACTCCAATTTTCTAAAAACTGTTTTGGAAAAACAGAGCCAAGCAGGCTTATTTTGCAGTTTTCAATTTTTTGTCACTATGAAAACTGAAAATTGTTTTTCATAGTTCTAATCCAAGCAGGGCCTTAAATTTCTAAAAAATAATCCCATGGCTAAATGTTACAAATTAAAATATAGCCGTTAAAGAGTATAAATGTGCTTAACCACAAATATCATATAGAACGTGCATGGGTCTTTACATAATCCTTCAATTTGTTATTGTCATTTAAAAGCAATCTAGAAGCGATAGTTGCACGTAACTTGTCAACATCCTCTTATACATTAGACTAGGTAATTTCTTTTCATGAGTACAGGATAGAGAAATGAACTTCATACGTGAATGCATATAAGTGTAAATAAATAGTGATCTACTGTTGCAGAAACTATATACTTGATAAAGAAAACTTTTTCACCACTGTTGAATTTGAAATCAGACAAAATCTCGGTGATACTAAACTTTTATATGTGAAAGATTGCATAAACAGATAGCTTCATCCTTGGTAAATATGTCAGCAATTTGGTCAAATGAGCACAGAGACAGAATATAAACAAAACCACAACAAATCTAATAATAGCAAAGAACTCCCTGTCCCAAAATAGTTGTCCCGTTTCAGTGATTCCAAGGTTTTAAAGGACACACATCTTTTTTTACGAAATTCCAAAATTAATCTTCAAACTATAAGGAACTTTCAATTGTAAGGAAAATTTTGTAAAGTCATTTATTATTTTGAAAGTAGACATTATTTTGGGATATTCCAAAAAAGGAAAGAGAGACAACTAGTTTGGGATAGTGTGTGGAATACATTTATATGATTTGTATGTGCATGAATATTGTAGCACCAATTAAATGGCCCCCATATTGTCAAGATACATCAAATAAGTGCTGGGACTATGCTGCCAATAATCATACAATAATTAGGAGATTCACAAGGGACATAGGAGAGAACTTTATACATAGCCTTAGTGCTAGATTGAGCAAGAGACTACATTTTAATAGAACAAAAAATGTGTGCACATTGGTTGATTATCGAGTACTAGTGCACCCTCCTAATTAGCATAGACATAGCAAGTTAAAAGAGCCATTGGCTGATTGTCGAGTTTTAAGTTAAAAGACCTAATTACATGAACAATTATTAGACTAATGTAAAAACACAAGAAATATTTAAAATACCCTCGACTTGTAAAATATAATAAAACATCAATAAGATTGAATTAACAACATATAACCAACAATAAACCTAAAGTAAGACATGATTTAACCTAACTTAATTACACAAGACGTCAAGCATGCTCTATGTGATATTATTGATTTTCTTTTTTTCTTGTTATCATGCTTCACGCCAATCATGGCCATCAAGTATCAACATTTATGTTGTTAATGAAATCTTAACTTTCATATTATGTTAAACTTAATAAATTCTTAACTAGGTAGCATATACTTTATAATCATCCATAAAGATCTTTATTGTCCTCCAAAAATTCAAAATCAGAAACACCATTTAAAAAAATAAATAAGACCCAAGTAAAAAATAGATTTTTTTACTTCAACTTCTCTTTTGGGTGATTGAGTGAACCATCCCATTTCTCTATAAACTCCTGTAATGACCCGGTTATTTTCCTTCCTTTCATTTTCCGGCAAATTTCATTTTTTGTCTTTTTTCCTATTTCATCTTTTAGTCATTTTTCATTTTCCCTTGCATAACCTCACTTTTTGTGCTCAGATTTGATTCTGGCTATGCATACATCCATGATATTTAATTTCCAAGACATCTACATTTTTACTTTTGCAGAAAAACATACTAAATGTTTACTTTTCTTGTAAAGGGCATGGATGCATGACTTCTTGTAATTATTCACAACTTTTGGGGTTTTAGTGTAATTAGATAAAGTAATTATTTTCCATCTTAGGGACCATTTTGTAATTTAATTTAGAAGATATTTTCAAAAAGGACCTTTTTGCAATTTTTAGAAAATATGACAAGTATCACATTCCAAAGGTGCCATTTGTTGATCTTGTGGTGAAACCACTTGGGGGCATTATCCCTTGACACATGGAGGGTGGAGATTCATCCATTTGTTGGCCTAGGATAGGAGCATATGTTGGCATGGATGGTTGACAAGTGAAGGCTTGATATTAAGTCTTCATCCATTTGTTGGCCTAGGATAGGAGCATATGTTAGCATGGATGGTTGACAAGTGTAGGCTTGATATTAAGTCTTGGAAGTTTACATAGGATGGTAACAAGTGTAGGCTTCACAATTGGTCTTGCAATTGTGTGTGTGTGTGAGGTAGTGCAAGAGCACCTAGTGAGTGGAGAACCCCATCACATTTAGCTTAGGGTTTCCTTTCATTTTATGTCATTGATCTCTTTCCTCTCAAGAACCCTAACAAAACCACCATTGAAGCAAAGCTTGGTTTAAAGCTTTAAGCTTCATTTTAGCCTCTTTCCACTCACCTTAGAACCTTGAACTTGGAATACTTTATCTTCCTCTCACTCTCCTCTACAAAACCTTAGCTTGGTTTTCCATTTTGAGCTTGGTTAAATTGGATTATAGAGATTCAATTCTCTATTGAGGTAGGGGGTGTTCTAGTTTATTTTCTAAGTGAATAAATTGATCTTGTAATGATTTACAAGTTGTATGCATATCCTATGTTAATTTAAGAAATAAATGACTAATGGTAGCTTGTATATAATTCACTTTGGACTTGATATATGGCATGGCCATGACTTGAATCTTGTTGTGTATTAATTTAACATAATTTAAATGAGCCTTTAAATCTAGAGAATTAGTTAATTTAAGTTGATTTAAATTCTACTTATTTATACCATGCTTGTATTCCAATTTGGACTTGATATATGGCATGGCCATAATTTGCTTCTTGTTATATATTAAATTGGAATCATTTGAACAACTCTTGAAATCTAGATAAATTAACTAGTTACTCTACTTAATTTCTATCTTATTGATCTAATGATTTAGTCATAATTCATAGAGCTTTATTGTGTTTTTATCACATATCATGATTTATTGCTCAACTTGTTGATTTTGGAAACTTGGGATATTATCAAGAACTTGACTAGGCTAGGACTTGGTTCTAGTATGGGAGATAGAGAGCTCCCTACATTATAGTGCGCACTAGGAAAAGGTATCCATGGGTTAATAGCCCTAAAGTGATCTCAAGAGTACGGTTTTAACCCAGGTAATGTCCAAGTATCCACTTTAATTTGATTTCGCACTTTAATTTCCAAGATGATAACTTTGTGAAATTGCATCTCATTGTGCTATGTTGAAAGTTCCAATGTCACTTTAATAGTATGGATTACATTATATTGAATTGTAAACCTTGTAATAAATTAAGCATATGCACGCTCATTCCCTACGAATAAACTTGTTTATTCACCCCGAAGTTACTGGGTGTTTTTCAGGTAAAGAAGCAATATTATGGGATGTACAACAATCTTAGACTTACTAGACTACTTGGAGCATTTTTGCTATATTAGAATATGCACTTGTAAGCATATCACACTTCATTTTGCTTATTATGACAAAATATGTATTTGTTGTTCAAACCATGTAATGTGCACTTAAGTGCACCTTTTGATACACTATGGATATGTTTGTAATGAGGCCAAGGGCCAAACATGTTTACTTTAGCACTTGTATTCATTTGGTGCAATAGTTTGCTTTAAAGGCATATTTTAACTAACTTGGAGTTTTAGCATATGAAAATCTTATAAATGAAGTATATGAGGCCATGAGCTATTGTTTTATGTTCATTCATTCATATTAAGGTTGTTGGCATACTCACACACTTGAATCTCCTTGAAAACCAAATTTAAACTTTCATTTTTGAACCTAATCATCATAGGATTCAAAGCATGGGTTGAACCTCAACACCTTTGGCATATAGCAGGCATTTTAGCAGCTTTTCGAGGTGTTTCAGTCGACCGATAGCCTATTTCGATCGACCGATGCATCAATTCGGTCTACCGAACCAACCACACTTCAAAAACAAGATTTCAAAAATATTTCTGCCAATTTAGGTTATCTAAAACTTTATTTCGATCAATCGAAACTCCTCTCATATACCTGTCTTCCAGATTTTGTTCCAGCACTGAAGTTCCGACTTCAAACGGCCATAACTTCTTCATTTCTAACCCAAATGGGGTGATTCATGAGCCTAAATTCATGAACTTGAAGTTAGATTTCTAATGATATGAACCAAGCATCAAAACTCCAACTGTAGTGAGAGTTATTGCAGTTTTAGTGACATAGAATCGTGAAAACTCTTAACCGGAGAATGCAACTTCATTCTAAATTCATATCTTTTCCGTCGGGACTCCAAATCAGGCGATTCTTGAGTCTATTTTCATTAATTTTTCATTATATTTCCAATGGCATGCTTGGTAGTACCCATTTCCATTTTCAAAAAGACCGTTTTGCCCCTAGGCTCATTCTTGCCCCTTTTTGAAACGTTGCTTCCGTATTTGTTTTCTTTAAGTTCTGTGACTTCATTGAGGGTCACATTGGTGTCTTATAGACATGTAGTATCCTTTGAGGCCTTGGTTTATCTTTTGCTTCCGCATTATGGATCCATTACTGGATTAATTAACGGGTCATCACTGACGCACCGGGTTGAAAAACTTGGGTCGTTACAACTCCAACATGAAATCACCACAACTATCCCTAAATAGAAGATTGTTTAGGTATAATTCAATTATAATTGTGAACATAATCAATACACCAAGCCAGGAACATTAAGTGATAAAATTACCTATCGAGCTGTTAAAGTATGTTGGGCACATTATATAAGAAGTTTTGTAGATATCTTTTGGTGAATATCTCAACCAACATTACCTACAAATGCACAATATATAAATGATTAAAGTAGAAAATTCAGTAAAGAGTCTTCAACCTGTATACTTTACCATCCTAATTTAACATTAAATGAATACATAATCATAAAAATGAGCTCATATGTAATAAACATTTACCAAATCTTTTAACATATAGTCAGGAGTAGGCTTATTATGCAAACATCGCTTCATTGAATCCAATATATCTATATGACTATCACAAATGTTGAAGACATACAAGCACCAATATTTCTCATTTACAAGTATTGGAAAAAAAAAAAGCTGCATATTTAAAAATATAAAAATTTAATTACTTTTACAATAATATTTTTTTGATAAAAAAAGAATAAATGGTTATGTTTCCAAATGATAAAATATTACCATATTGAATTGGCGAACTTTGTTGTCATTGACCTTCCTTATCCTTTTATACTTATTCCATATTGCTTGTATTTTAGCCTTCCTATCAACCACTTTTGAAGCTATCTTGGAAAGTTCAATTTGAAAATGCACACAATTGATAACCTATATGTGTGAAACAAATACTCATTATAGATAGAAGAATTTGTTACCCCAATCCAAGGCAGAAAGAAAAATTTGTATCCTCTACGCCTTTGTTTAGTTGGAGCATTTGGCAATAGACGTCAGCCACCTACAACGCTCACATTTAAACCATAAATTCATGCGTGTGATTGGTTTGAAAAATCAATGAACTTTAAGTGAACATACCACAGTTGATATCTAATTATTGTAAAAGATTATTCTCATATCTTTTCTTATGAGGTAAAATTCACTATAATTAAACAATAACATATTAAGTGTTTGAGCATAGAAAGTAAATAAATATAGAGAAAATAAATAATTATTTATATAATTTCTCACTCATCATTTTTGCTCTCATTCATGGCATATGTGAGGACCATCTGTCCTATTGCACTAATGGCACACAATCGGTTGACCTTTATTTCAACCCTAAGTGATCCCATATGACACCTAGGCTTTATAACACATAATAAAGGGATGCTCACTGCTTCCTGCACATCACCTTCCTCTTCTATTACTGTGGAGGTTCTTATTTCCTCCTCCATTGATGCGGGGATTTCTCCTTCCTCCTCTATGGGATCGTGTTTTGCAAAAGATTGCCAAAGTGAGTTTGCTTGTTGTGTGGGGGTTTTGTATTCCTCCTCCACTGGTATGTGGGTTTTATCTTCTTCCTCCATCGGACGGTGTTGTGCAAACAATTATGAAGGTAGGTTAGGTTGTCATATGGATGAACTGGGTTTTATAGCGAGGCTTTCTGAGGATCTTGACTCCCTACCTTGGCCTACATGGTGCCGTTGCTTCCATTTTTTAAACACTATAATAATTTCAGATGTTAACTCCTAATAATTTTTAAAAAGTTTAATAAATATATATCAGTTAATATATAAATGTAACCGTAGATTTACAAGTAATTCTGAATATGCAAATTTAACCGTATATTTAGAACCAATCATAAAAAGCCATGATTGACATGATTACCTTATAATTGGCATCTTCAGATGTATGAGTTACAAACTTTACCTCACCGCAGCCAAAACCATTATATTTACGTTTCTCCAAATTAAACCTCTCACTAATTAATTTGTTGGTCCATCCACGTAGGCATAAAATCTCAACCATCGATTTTGGGCCCGTTGACATCCACACGGTGTAGGAAGAAAATCTACAACATATAAACCATTATGATAATGGCATTATAACTATTTGAAATAAAATGATAGACACATTACAAATATTATATCTTAGAACATACCATAAGGAAGAACAAGTATCCATGTATGTATTTACAACCTTCTCTTCCTTCCTTTCCTTTATAGGACGCAATTCCTTTTCTCAACCAATCTAAAACAAACTTCCCCCCATTGTATGATTTAATAGCATCCACATTGTCAACTTCCATCAAAAACTTTTTGCTAGTTTTGTTTTTCGATATGGGTAATAGAAATGATCCGCAAGCGAAAAAGACAAAAGCCCTCTTGAAGTCATCCCCAACAGGAAGAACATCCAATTGATACACTAAGTTTGGCACTTCTATTGCACCGTTCTTTAAAAAATTGCCATTTTCTAACCAATTCATATTTTCTACAATATAATTTTGGCACATCTTCTCTTTTTCCCAAAGGTAGGCCAAACAGTTTGATCGGTATAACAATTATATATCAACCTTTGCAATACCACAAATCATTATAAAATAGGGCTATTGGTCGGGTGAGTCGAACCACTAGGACTGCTAGTTTATGGTAACTAAGATGTCTAGAATCACTTTTAGAATGATGAAAGGGTATATAGAGGTTTGTTGATTTGTCACTAAGTAACTAAAATTAGAATAAGCATAAAACAGTAAATGAAAGAAATCTAAGATGAGAGGAACTTATGTAGAGAGGACTAGGGAAGTGAATTCACCATAAACTATGTAAACATGCTTGCTTGCAAATAACTTGAGGGACAAAATATACATATAACCATGATATGTAGAAATGCAAGACAACTACAATATCTTCAAGAACTTCACACATTCAAGAATTAAGTATAAGTCATCAAAGGTTGGTATAATTCATCTATCTAAACTAAGGTATAGCATGAAATATCCTTCCTAAGCTATGAATTATCAAAGTCCTCAATTTGTGTGGTAAGTGCATAAAAAGTCAAAAGCTAAGGATAATCCATCAAAAGGGAGGCCCTAAGCTTGGACTATCAAAACTTCCATACAACATGCCATTAAGATTATTTCATATTCTCATCTCCATTCTCACTATGGAGATGTAAGCCATATAATCATGAAAACATACAATCTAAGACAAGATAATACATTTTAACACCATCATTTATTGAATTAAAGAACATTTACAACATGTGTAAGTCTCTAGAATATGAAAAGATTACATACACATTTCATTCCCCAAATCAAAACAAGATTATAGCATGCTTACAAAGAATAGCTTCATCACCTCCCTAGGATAGGGAGTTAGTTGCTTATGAACGCAAGAGAGGAAGGAGAAAAGATGAAAGCCCCCTCTATTTTCGTGCTTAGAGCTCCAAGAACACACACACCCACTTTTTTACAATATTTCTCTCTCTAAAAGGTTCCTAAAATTGAGAAAAGAGATAAAACAAGCCTCCCCCCTTTTCTTCCACAAAATCTACTTTCTATCCTCCTCCTCACGAGCTCCAACCACCCTAGAGCAATTAGGACCACAAAAATTGCAAAAGGGGACCAAAATCAGCAGGAAATCCGGAGCAGGTAACTGTCATCTGTAGATCCGTGGGCGCCCGCGGAATGCTGGCGAGCGCCCGCGAGGGTTCAAAGTTTGAGGGGAGCTACTGGCATAAACGGTGGGCGCCCGCGGTGTCTCGGCGAGGGTTCTACGGGAGCTCTATGCGGCCTCGCCAAACAAGGAAGAGAGTTGAGGAGTTGGCAGGCGCCTGCAATGATGCGGCGAGCGCCCGCGAGGCCTTGTGGCTGCAACTTCATCAAGGCTTCTTGTAAGCCTCTTTGAGCCGGAGCGTTGACGCGGTCTCCACTTTGAACACTAAGCCACGAACTCCATGCATTCGAGGACTCAAGAGGCCTGGCTCAATAGACGGTCCTCAGCAACGGGGCACCTACTTCAACAAGAATGATGTCAAAACCGCTTCTTTAATCATATTCGGGGAAACCAACCTGAAACAAGACAAAAGTACACAAGTAAAGTAAGATTGTACATTATACTTCATTAATGGACTTAACTCAAGCAAGAAAGGGCACTTGAATATGCAATATTTGGCGCTTATTACACTCCCAAACTTACATTTTGCTAGTCCCTTAGCAAAACAAAATATAGAACCTAACCAAAATGACAACATATGAAATGCCGTCAACACACATCAATCATGAAACAAGAAATTATCTACGAAGCTCAAAAATAACTTAGAACAACAGAGAATTTGGAAATAGACTCATTAAGCAAACTACCTTACATATATAAAGCCTTGATACTCAAAATGGCAAAATAAGTTTCCACTTTTGCGCACTACTCATTAAAACCTATATAAACACTTCAATTGTCATTTCTAAATGGAATTTAACTCCAACTTCAGTGAAAGTGAACCGGATTCCCAATATGCGGCTTTTACCCTCTTTTTCCAATCCCAAAAACACAAGCTTTTAAATCCTTAAATCTCCTTCTAAATGAGGTCCCCAAGGCTTAACTTTATTCACAAAACAACTTTTATTACTTAATGACGATTTTATTGATCAACTCAAAAGATCACTTACTATGGTCGTACAATGTCAAAATCCTTTAAGCTTTCTAACCAACTCATATAGCAAGTGTTAGGCCAACAACTCCCAAACCAGATGGCTTTAGGATGTTAAATGTAGAGACACTCCTAGGGCTTAATAACTCGAATTGGAAAGGCTACGAACTTTGACGAACCATATTTATTTATTTTTGAATCACCATGCAATGTCTAAGTCCTTTAAGCTTTCTAACCAACCCATGTAGCAAGTGTTACGCCAAGTGTAGAAACACTCTGAGGGCTTAATAACTCGAGTTGGAAAGGCTACGAACTCAAACTAGTCATATATTTTTTTTTTTTATGAAACTTATGCCAAAGGTATCCATTCATTAGGGTCATCAATTCAGATCAACTGAGTCCTGGTCAAGGTCAGTTGGTTCACATACCTCACAATTGAGTTTTTGGTGTGCGTATGTGCAAAGTAAATCATAAAAGAGTATGAAGTCCTGCGAAAATCTAATTGAAGTACTTATACAGACCAATATGAATCAACATGCTTATTTCAAAAAAAAAATTTATTTTCAAAAATCTCTTGGCTTCTATATGCAAAGTATTAAACACATGTTTCGATTCCAAAAGTTCCAAATTACACTATCATTGCTCCCAACAACATGATTTTATTAATTAACATGCATAAAAAATGAACAAAAATCATAAGAATGTAAGCACATGCACCCCCAAACTTGAATGCCACATTGTCCTCAATGTAAGAAGACAAAGGATAAGAAAAAAAAAAAATGGAGAGTGCCAAGAACAATAGTACCAAGTTGAGGAGGAATGGAGTGGCAGTGCAAAAATAGGCCACTTCGTGAATTCTACGAGCATACCCCCAAACTTGAATTCAAAAACCTGTCAAAAGCATCTATACAGAGCAAGAATCATATGAATCCAAAAATCACTAACGATAACTGCAATTTATTTCAAAGCTAATATCCATGCAAAGAAGCAAAATGGAATGCAGTTATAAGTTCAAAAGAAACTAGAAAATAAATGCCAAACGCGGCCCAAAAGAATTCTAAAATAGTACTACTGGAAAAGGGAAATAAAACTGAAAGCATAAAATCACTCCACCATCGGAGTGGAGGAGGAACCACCAGGTGCACCAGGCGCACGGTCAATCAATGACTGGAGCATAGCCTGTAAAATCTCTTGATTCTCCTAAGTCTTCTGGACGGCGCCATCTATGGCGTTAAAGTGCAAGTCAAATGCATCAAGACGAGCATTCAGGGCGAGATAGTCATCTCGGGTCATGACATCTAATGGCAGAGGCGCAGGGGCATCATGAACAAGCGGAGCAGAGCCATAGGGGGTGCTAGAGCACCCCAATCCAATCGCCCCCAATGCAGGCCTGACAGGACGTCTTAAGCTGCACAGTGCTAGACTTCCAAACCCCAAGGTTGAAGTCAAACACAATATTCTCTTTCGCCTCACCACGAGGTGCTCTAAATTCGACATTTTTAAGCAACCTGGTGACAAGGTAAGGAAATGGAAATGCCCAGGTGGTGGCACTGCTGGACCTCACCAAGATTAACTCATTATAAATCTTGAGAATTTAGTCCCAGACAAGCTGTGGGACGCAAAACCAGTACTCCTTTTCAGCGGCGTAGAGGGCTTTCAAAAAATTGCCCTTACGCTTGGAGTGGCCTGGCACGGGAAGGACATTCTTGGCCAAGACCAAATCAAGAAACTATAGCCGGCATGGTAAAAAGGATATATTAGTGCTTGTGGTTCGATTGTCGATGAATTGGCCATGGTAAATCTCCCCCATAATGTCAAACAAGGTCATGTTGGGAGGAGCAACATAGAGAGGCAAGCCCGCCTTATCCACGGGAGATTCCAATGGGCAGTCCATAGCCATAGCATGGTCATCAAGGGTGAATTCAAAAACCTCGTCATCAATGGTGGTTTTAATGACATCAGGTTCCGCACATGAATGGAACAGATTTGCATCGAACAAACGAACCACAAGCGGGTAGTAGGCATGAGCGCGTGGTTTGAAGAGCGATGCGAGGTCACGTGCCCACAATTCGCGGACTGACTATGCAGTTTCCTAATTGTGTTCAAAATCATTGGCAATGTTGAATTTTGCTTCCAGGACAATTGGCCATTCGACCCAATTTGGAGTTGGAAGCACATTAGAAGGTCCCTCGGATGATCGAGCACGCTTGGAAGCCACTTTGGGAGCCCTTGGAAGGAAGAAAATTGGTTCAGGACTTTTTACAAACACCTGGCATGCATAAGAATTGGGAAGAGGGACAAAATGAGGTTCGAAACCTAAAAACCCAAAAATTTCAACCTGTAAAGGACATGTAATCATCATCCAACAATCTCCAATCCTTCAATAATAGATTCCCAACCTCCATTGATCATGAAATCAAAGAAAAAACAAGAGGAGAGAACTTACCCAATGGAGGAACCAAAAAAAACTTTGCTTGGTGATGGAGGATCTTGAGGATGAGAAGGAGATGGAAGGAGGAAGGATGGGTAGGATGGATGAAGATGGGAAATGGAAAGAGAGAGAGAGTGAAAGGTTTTAGGTTGGAAAAAGGTTGGGGGAGAGGGTTAAGAAGGAGAGGGAGAGGGTATGATTTAAAATGGGCTTGAAAGCCCATTTTAAATGCATCAGCGACGGCGGCGGGCGCCCGCGGAACGTCCGACCCGAATCTTACTTTGGTGGGCGCTCGCGGTGGCTCGTTGGGCACTCGCGGGGCTTCCTCAAATGTTGCCTTGTGCAGCATTTTGCAGCCTGCAAGGGCCGGGATGAGATCAAAGCTAACCTAAACATGGACTAAAAGCACTCTAAGGCCCTAGTACGCGTGAAGCATTGCCGGAGCAAGATTAGGCGCTCAAAGTCAGAAGTGACAGCCATGAGATCCAAATACTATTTGAATTTTTGGATTTGGACAAGACAAATGCCTAAATAACCATGAATAATTCCAGACGTGGTACGGAAACCTGAAAACGACTATGAAAACCAAATGTGACCATGGAATGCAAGACGAGACAATTCCGGAAAAGTGCACATTGTGGTTAAACTTAGTGAATTCCCAGAAAATTCCAGGCAATTGACACTTGGAAGAGGGAAGCTTGGAAGATGGAAGAATTTCTTCCCATGAATGCTAAATTAAATGTCAATAGCTAGACAAACTAGGATTGGCATGGCACACTAGTCCTTGTAAATTTGGTCCATTAATAGGATTTTCTCAACTTTTCGGATACTTTTCGGATAGGGACTATGCCATCGACGTAAGGCTTAAGCCGTTGGCCGTTAACCTTGAAGAGAGATCCATTGGTAGGATCTTGGAGTTCGACTGCACCATGTGGAAAGACGGTGGTGATGACATATGGACCATCCTACCAAGAACGGAGTTTACCAGGAAAGAGTCTCAATCTAGAATTGAAAAGCCAAACTTTTTGTCTAGGGGCAAAAGACTTTTTAACAATGTGCTTGTCATGAAAAGCTTAGACTTTGCCTTATAGATTTTGGCACTTTCATACGCATCATTGCGAAGTTCCTTAAGTTCATTGAGCTGCAATTTGCGAGTAGAACCGGCTTATTTGAGGTCAAAGTTGAGCCTTTTTATAGCCCAATAAGCACGGTGCTCTAGTTCGACGGGAAGGTGATAGGCTTTGCCAAAGACAAATCAATATGGGGACATGCCAATTGGTGTCTTATAATCTGTCCGGTAAGCCCAAAGCGCATCGTTTAGTCTCAATGATCAATCTTTGCAGTCCGGTCGAACCATTTTTTCTAGGATATGCTTAATCTCCCGATTAGATACTTCCACTTGACCACTCGTTTGAGGATGGTAAGGTGTGGCAACTTGATGAATGATAGAGTACTTGGAGAGGATGGATTTAAGGTAACAATTTCGGAAATGAGATCCACCGTCACTGATGATTGCTCTGGGCATACCAAAACGACTAAAAATGTTGGATTGAATGAACTGGATCATGACTTTATGATCATCAGTTTTGGTAGCCTCGGCTTCAATCCATTTGGAAACATAATCCACAGCTACAAGGATATACTCACAGCCATAAGAAAATGGAAATGGTCCCATGAAGTCGATCCCCTACACATCGAAAATTTCAATAATAAGGATGGGAATGAGGGGCATCATGTCTCTCCTAGACATGGATCCGGGCTTTTGGCAACACTCACAAGATTTACAAAAATTGTAAGCATCTCGAAACAAGGATGGCCAATAAAATCCGCTTTGAAGGACTTTGTCAGCGGTTTTTTTAGCACTAAAGTGTCCCCCACAAGCAAGAGTGTGGCAGAAATTTAGGACACTTGTGGTTTTATTGTCAGGAACGCAGCTCCAGATGATTTGATCCGGGCAGTACTTGAACAATTCCGGATCTTCCCAAAAAAAATGCTTAACTTGGGAGAAGAAACGGTCTCTTTCTTGTTTTGACCAATTGGAGGGAATTTTGCCTACCGCAAGGTAGTTAACAATGTCCGTAAACCAAGGGAGATTTGAATGGGAAATCTGAAATAGTTGCTCATCCGAAAAAGAATCCCTGACTGTAGCAAATTCAGAAGATTTTTTAATAAGTAGACGAGAGAGATGGTCTGCGACAACATTGTCTGTCCCTTTCTTGTCCCAGATCTCATTGTCAAACTCTTAAAGTAAGAGTACCCATCGAATTAGGTGGGGTTTGGTCTCTTTTTTCGCGAGCAAATGCCTAAGAGCGGCATGATCCGAAAAGACAATGACCTTGGATCGAAGAAGATAGGAATGGATTTTATCCAAGGCATACACCACGGCCAACAATTCTTTTTCAGTGGTAGTGTAATTTAACTGAGCATCAAAGAGAGTCTTGCTCACATAATAGATAGCATGTGGAAGCTTGTCCACACGCTGGCCCAAAACCGCACCTAATGCATAATTGGATGCATCACACATGATCTCAAATGGAAGAAACCAATTAGGCGGTTTCATGATTGGGGCGGATGAGAGAAGAGTGCAAAGTTTCACGAAAGCTTCCATACAAGCTTTATCAAAATTAAACAGAATATCTTTGGCAAGAAGATTACACAAGGGCCGAGAGATTTTGCTAAAATCTTTGATGAAACGACGATAGAAACCGGCATGTCCAAGGAAGGAACGGATTTGACGGACCGAGTTTGGAGGAGGGAGGTTGGAGATTAACTCAACTTTGGCTTTGTCAACCTCAATCCCCCTTTTTGAAATGACATATCCTAAAACAATGCCTTCTTGGACCATAAAGTGACTTTTCTCCCAACTTAGAATGAGATTGGTTTCCTTACACCTTTGAAGTACAAGAGATAGATTATGGAGACATGAGTCAAAGAAGGATCCAAAGACGAAAAAACATCTATGAACACCTCTAAGAATTTTTCAACCATATCCGAAAATATGGACATCATGCATCTTTGGAATATGACCGGAGCATTGCATAGCCCAAAAGGCATGCGCCTATATGCAAAGGTTCCGAAGGGGCATGTGATTGTGGTCTTCTCTTGATCTTACGGATCAATTGCCACTTGGTTATAGCCGGAATAACCATCAAGGAAAATGATCAATAGGATTTGGCCGGCTAACCTCTCTAGGATTTGATCAATGAATAGGAGTGGAAAATGATCCTTCTTAGTGGTAGAGTTAAGTTTCCGGTAGTCAATGCACACACGCCACCCGGTGGTGGTGCGTTGTGGCACGAGCTCTCCCGTAGAATTTTTAACGATGGTGAGGCTGGATTTCTTGGCAACAACTTGAGTACGGCTCACCC
This sequence comes from Cornus florida, assembly GCF_030987335.1. Taxonomy (NCBI): domain Eukaryota; kingdom Viridiplantae; phylum Streptophyta; class Magnoliopsida; order Cornales; family Cornaceae; genus Cornus; species Cornus florida. The sequence continues at coordinate 37,616,590 of NW_026775574.1, read as the reverse complement.
ACTTGCTATCAGAGATGGGGTAGATGATTCATGCATCTAGTAGCTTGATCACTTCTTTCATGACCACTTCCTTCATGTTGGGATTCAACCGGCGCTGCACCTCTCTAGAAGGTTTAGCGTCCTCCTCCATATAGATGCGATGCATACAAATAGAAGGATCGATTCCTTTCAAATCAGCCACCGCCCAGCCAATAGCTTCTTTATGCTCTTGAAGCACCGCTAAAAGGCTATTTTCTTGGTCTTGTAAACGGTTCGATGCAATGATAACTGGAAAAGTTTGATTAACACCAAGAAACATATACTTGAGGTGGGCCGGGAGTGGCTTTAACTCAAGTTGTGGTGGAGATTTCAATGAAGGGACCGGAGGAGTAGTAGAGAGTTGAGGAAGTGGTTCTTTTGGCATCTTCCAAGGAGGAAAATCCATGATTGCACCTATGTCAAGCAACGAATTTACTTTTTGGATGGCTTGATCAATATCAAAGTTCGAGAGGTCAAAATGAGACATACAAGTTTCCAAAGGGTCTTTGCTTAGAATGAATGGGAGAGATTCTTCACCCACCTCATTGACCACATCAATAAGGAAACAATCATCCTCTTCGGAAGGATGTTGAGTGACATGGAAAATGTGGAGTTTGACTTGCATATTTCCAAAGGCAATATCCATCACCCCGGTTCGGCAATTAATTGAAGCGTTAGCCGTAGCTAAAAATGGCCTACCGAGGATCACGGGAATATGCTTCTTTGGGTCATGGACCGGTTCCGTGTCAAGAACCACAAAGTCTACTGGGAAGTAGAATTTGTCCACTTTGATAATGATATCCTCAAGAATGCCCCATGGGTGCTTGACTGATCTGTCGGCAAGCTGCAAGACCACGGAGGTTGGCTTTAAATCCCCCAAACCTAGTTGCAAGTAAACTGAATATGGAATCAAATTTACACTAGCTCCTAAGTCAAGGAGGGCCCTCTCTATCTTGTTGTCGCCAATGACACACGAGATAGTTGGGACGCCCGGATCCTTATACTTTGGAGGAGCACTGTGTTGAATGATTACACTCACATTTTCAGTTAATCTTACCTTCTTTGGTAAATGATTTTTGGAAGTGCGCTTTTGAGTGCACAAATCTTTAAGAAATTTTGCATAGGGAGGGATTTGCTTTATAGCATCCAAGAGAGGCAAGTTGATCTTTACTTGCTTGAAAACTTCCCACATGTCTTGAATTTTGCAATTCTTGTTCCCAAAATGTGTCGACTCTTGGAGACGTTGAGGAAACGGAGCCTTAGGCTCATAAGAAGTCTCCACATTTGGGTTGACAAACTTGGAATTTTCAACATTAGACTTTGGATTTTCTAAAGTGAACTTTGGATTAGAAGAGAGAAGATTTGGATTTTTGGAAGGAAGGGTTGTTCCATCTTTCTCTCCATCAACCTTGTTGTCCACAACTCGACCACTCCGAAAGGTAGTGATTGCTTGGACTTGTTCATGAGTTGGCCCACTCGAAAGAGATGTTTCGTCAATCACATGAATCCCTCTAGGATTCTCAAGTGGTTGAGCGGGAAGCTTCCCTTTATCTTTTTGAAGGAGCTGGTTCATTGAAGTGGCTATTTGCCCCACTTGATTCTCAAGTTTAACAATAGACTGAGTATGAGAATAGACCATTTGGAAAGTGGGTTACAATGATGTCAATAGTTGCTTATTGGATTCCATCATTTGCTTGTTTAGAGATTCCATCATTTGCTTATTTGCAGCCAAAATCTCATCAGTTGGGAACACAGGAGGTTGTTTAGAGACATTTGGATTATACGGAGGACGGTAGCTTGACGAGGCCTGAAATGGCCTATTTTGAAATTGAGAAGAGGGCTGATTTGATGCCCTTGATTTTGAAATTGTGAATTTTGTGAGGCTTGTTACCTCCACGAGAAATTTAGATGATCTCTCCATCCCGGATTGTAGGTATTAGAATATGGATTATTTCTAGGCCTTGAGAACATCACATTTGCATGCTCTTGATTGGGATTAGGAAATTGTTCCGGTGTGGGACAATCTTCCGAGAGATAGAAAGGACTAGTGCATGATGTACACACCATACTAGCTGAATTTTGAGATAGGGAAGGAGATAGATGTGGTGTCATCAATTGATAGAATTTATAAGCTATGGCATCCACTTGAGATGATTTTTCCCTCATTATCTTCGGTTGACAAGGGTTAGTGTTCTTGGCATTGGTTGAGGTTGGACCCTTACGAGAATTGTGTTATAATGAATTCTCACTCAGATTCTTTAGTAAGGTCCACGCCTCATCCGCACTTTTAGACATGAACATCCCTCCACATGATGAGTCAACCATGAATCTATGGGTGTCGGTCAAACCAGCATAGAAAGCTTGCACCAATTGCCATTTTGGAATTAGGTGGTGCGGACATTTCCTAAGGAGGTCTTGTAGTCTTTCCCAAGTCTCATGGAGTTGTTCCCCATCGCTTTGTGAAAAGCTAAGAATAGAATGCCTCATTAGATTGGTCTTACTCACTGGATAATATTTTTTTAAGAATTCTTGTTGCAATTGAGCCCATGTAGTGATGGAATTTGCAATAAGGGAGTTCAACCAATATTTTGCCTTATCCTTTAAGGAGAATAGGAAGAGATGCAAATGGAGAGCATTGTCAAGGAAGCCCCTCAGCTTGATGGTAAAACATATTTCGAGGAATTCATCAAGGTGCTTATAGGGGTCCTCATTTTCAAAGCCATGAAAAGATGAAAGCATTTGGATGATGCTAGATTTGATTTCATATTAAGCGGCCTTAATATTTGGCATCACTTTGCAAGAAGGAGAAGCATAAGTGGTAGGGATGAAATGGTCCCGAAGAGTCATAGGAACTACGTTTGGAATTTCAGCTCTATTGTTATGGATTATTTCATTTCCGACATCTCCAACATTTTCAACCATTGTGTTAAATTCAGTTTCAAGTTCTCTTATGCTAGTAGATTCCCTAAGGTTTCTTCTAAGAGTTCTATCAAGTGAATTTATGTCAACTGGCGAGTCAAGAATTGGTAAGGAAAGTGACCTACGGCCAAACATCAACAACACATAGCACAATCAAGACAATAATTCATCACCATCAACTCCACATGCGATGTTCCCTTTCTCCTCAATTATCAAGATAGAAATGTAAATGGCCACAAAAATGACCGATGCTTGCAATTGAAAAGAACAATAAGTAGCCTCGACAAGGGCTTCACAACTTAACTAAATCGAATTTAACACATGCAAGATATTCACAACTTTGAAACTAGAGCTTCGAAAACTTACCTGAAGTCGTCTAGACTAACAAATTTGCTAGCTTTCCTCAGCAAGCCTTGAATATCTAGAATCTCATAAACACTTAAAATGTCACAATAATCAAAACCACGCAAGAAAATATTCACAAGACACAATATGCACAATCAAACCAAAGGTAATCCTCAAACCTCGGTTGCAAAACCGTTTGCAGCCCCCGCAACGGCGCCAAAAATTGATCGGTATGACAATTATACATCAACCTTTGCAATAGCACAAATCATTGTAAATTGGTCAGGTAAGTCGAACCATTGGGACTGCTAGTTTATGGCAACTAAGATGTCTAGAATCACTTTTAGAATGATGAAAGGGTATATAGAGGTTTGTTGGTTTGTCACTAAGTAACTAAAATTAGAATGTGCATAAAACAGTAAATGAAAGGAATCTAAGATGAGAGGAACTTATGTAGAGAGGGCTAGGGAAGTGAATTCACCACCAACTATGTAAACATGCTTGCTTGCAAATAACTTGGGGGACAAAATATACATGTAACCATGATATGTAGAAATGCAAGACAACTACAATATCTTCAAAAAGTTCACACATTCAAGAATTAAGTATAATTCATCAAAAGTTGGTATAATTCATCTATCTAAACTTGTGTATAGCATGAAATATCCTTCCTAAGCTATGAATTATCAAAGTCCTCAATTTGTGTGGTAAGTGCACATGAAGTCAAAAGCTAAGGATAATCCATCAAAAGGGAGGCCCTAAGCTTGGACTATCAAAACTTCCATACAACATGCCATTAAAATCATTTCATATTCTCATCTCCATTCTCACTATGGAGATGTAAGCCATATAATCATGAAAACATACAATCTAAGACAAGATAGTACATTTAACACCATCATTTATTGAATTAAAGAACATTTACAACATGTGTAAGTCTCTAGAATATGAAAAGATTACATACACACTTCATTCCCCAAATCAAAACAAGATTATAGCATGCTTACAAAGAATGGCTTCATTACCTCCCTAGGATAGGGAGTTAGTTGCTCATGGATGCAAGAGAGGAAGGAGAAAAGATGAAAGCCCCCTCCATTTTTCGTGCTTAGAGCTCCAAGAACACATAAACCCACTTTTTTACAATATTTCTCTCTCTAAAAGCTTCCTAAAATTGAGACAAGAGATAAAACAAGCCTCCCCCCTTTTCTACCACAAAATCTACTTTCTATCCTCCTCTTCACGAGCTCCAACCACCCTAGAGCAATTAGGACCACAAAAATTGCAAAAGGGGACCAAAATCAGCAGGAAATCTGGAGTAGGTAACTGTCATCTGCAGATCCGCGGGCGCCCACGGGCGTTTAAAGTCTGAGGGGAGCTACTGGCATAAAAGGCGGGGGCCCGTGGTGGCGCGGCGGGCGCCCGCGGTGTCTCGGCGGGGGCTCTACGGGAGCTCTATGAGGCCTCGCCAAACAAAGCAAAAAGTTGAGGAGTTGGTGGGCGCCCGCGGTAGCGCAGCGGGCGCCCGAGGTCTTGTGGCTGCAACTTTATCAATGTTTCTTGTAAACCTCTTTAAGCCGAAGCGTTAACGCGGTCTCCACTTTGAACACTAAGCCACGAACTCCATGGATACGAGGACTCAAGAGGCCTGGCCCAAAAGATAGTCCTCAGCAACGGCGCACCTACTTCAACAAGAATGATGTCAAAACCTCTTCTTTAATCATATTCGGGGAAACCGACCTGAAACGAGATAAAAGTACACAAGTAAAGTAAGACTGTACATTATACTTCATTAATGGACCTAACTCAAGCAAGAAAGGGCGCTTGAATATGCAATATTCGGCGCTTATCACACCTCTTCAACGTTACTTGGCGTAACAAGGATCTGATTGCCAAATTCAAGGGTGAGATGGGATGTTCTAGGATTAAAGTGTTTAACCAACCATAAGCATAGGTTGCGCTTCAAATTGGTACACTCAATGTCTAAAAGGGACCCAAACCCAATCTCTTATACGGCCACCTTTTTTACCTCACTTAAATTGCATACCGCTTCCTTGAATCTACTTGGAGAACACTGGGTATTCAACATCTAGAAATAAATTACCAACACAGACACATTGATACAAAAAGGAAGGATAAAACACATATATGGACATATTTCAATTAAATAGAACAAGGTTAGACTGCATTTTATGTTACTAGTGATGAAACAGGCTTAAATATCACGAGCATTGGGTGACTCCTTCTGGTGAATTCAACATTAAGAAAAGGGAGTTAAACATAAAATTTTCAAAATCAATTATGTTAATCCATTACATAACAGTCTAACTTAAATACCAATTTACACTTCTACAGATTACAAGTTAAAAATATTCACTCTGAAATCTGCTAGCTTACACAGGTACTTGGGAGTACTCATATATTTCTAATTCATTAATTCAATACACATTCCTTAGAATTAATCCGAATAAGCACGTTAATGATAGGTAAAACACACTTATAGGAAGCATATATAAAGCATCACCTAACCCAATAGAACAAATAAAAGGAAAAAAAAAAAACATATGGATAATTATATAGCTACAGAAACATTAAGAAGTGAGAAAAATTTCACCATGGTCATTACCCAAGAAAAAAAAAAAAACAAAAAAAACTAGGACATTTAAAGTTCAAACACACAATCAATTACCAATTAAACACCCAAATTGAACTGACCCACAAATAAACATAATTAGAGAAAAAAACACATTAATATAAACAAAACTCTTCAATTCCACAAATCTAAATCTTTAAACATTTTCAAAGTGAAAGCATAATTGAATTATAAGAAGAAGTTTCTTCAGATGAGTCTCAAAATCATTATTTAAACTTGGCCTTAACTGGTCTTATTTTGAGCCTTAGCCATTTCATTTGTTGTTTTGCTTCTATTGGTTTCCAAGTGAGCCTCTAAAACTGATCGGGGTTAGTTGGGTCTGTCTATCTTTTTCACTTGTACAATTTCTTAACTAGGATTTTTATTTATTTATTTATTTTCTTTTAAATCATTAATTGTTTAAAATTTATCTTGAGCGTAATTTTAACTAACTAAAGTCACTAAATTTCAGTTGGTAAAATTCAACTTAATTCACAGTATATATTTCAAAATTGAATATAAATTCTACAAGAAGAATAAACATCCCTAACGATCATCCTATTAAATCTTTCCCCTAACTCTATAGAAAATAAGGAGAAGGGCATTTTAGACAACACAAGCTTTAAACAGTAAAAATTCATGTGCCATGTCATCTTTTAGGTCAAACACATTTTTTTGAAAATATAGGACTTTGACTCAATCAATGAGTAAATATGGGCCCTTAAGCCCATTTATATGTAAAAATCCCTAATAATTAAAGGATCGGACAACTATTAAGGAGGGCTCTGGTTAATTGGTGGAGAAATTTTTTTGGATAGAAGGAGATGGTGAGAATATAGTTTTGTAGCTAGTAAGTAAAGGCGACTTTTGTTTATATTTGTTCATGGCTTGAGCAATTACCAATGCTAATAAGCAAATATATTATATCTCTGTGTCTTGTTTGATTGTCATTAGTTATAGAAAACCACATTACATTACAAGAAAAGGAATTATCTTTGAAATGTACCTTCTTCTTTTTTTGGCAAAACATGGAATAAAATCACTTCACAATAGAGAGGCATTCGGTAGTTTGACATCACATCTCACTTTGTTTTAGCATCACAACTTTGTTTGGTATAAAGAACTGATAATAATCCAATATAATATATGTAGTCCAAGTCATTTGTTGATGGGTTCTATTTGGCAACTTAGTTTGCATGTTATAGTTTAGAATAGACATCATTCGACAGTTTGATGAAAAAGTCAGTTATGGTAATGCACATCACATCACAACATAGAGCCATCTTTGTTTTATATATTATGGGTTACCCTAAACTGAATTAATTTGTCATGCAGGACCAATATTTTCTTAATTAACATCATTGATGAAAGGAATTAGTTGTTCCCCACTAAATGTCTCCCTCTGATCTTTGTACCAAAGAACACACACAAATACAAAATTGATGTAATCGGCACTAGCGTGAATGATTTCTTTTGTCCAGATGATTGAGTTGATAGATGAATGTGTCAGAACCAAATTAAACAGATTGAAATATGTAGAAGTGTTTTTAAGTATTAATATGTCTAAAAATAATTAAAAATTCTTAATTCAAGAACTATAGTTCGAACTATATTGAACTATTTATAATGTCTAAAATCTTGATTCAATGGAGCTATAGTTTGAAGTAATTTTGAATTATCTTTATTATATAAATTTGATACCAATTGAAACATGTAAATTACCTTAAATTGTAAACTCTGAGTGTCAAAGTTCAAGCACACAATCAATTGAGCAAATTACTGAAACTAAAAGGTGCTCAAAACGGGTAGGGGGAGATCCACCCAAAACGGGTGTGGATGTGTGTGTGTGAGAGAGAGAAAGACAGAAAGGGAGAACTTACCAGTTCACAGAAGCACAATGACCTAAACGAAGGGGGAGATCCACCTAAAGGAAGTGGATAAATGGGGATGCTGTTTCGTTGGGTTACAGAGATGGGGAGAGAAAGGGCGCATAAAAGAGGGTTAGGGCTATGCTTAAATCACTGTTAGAGAGAGGGGGAGAGGGAGAGAGGGCTCTGCACGAATAAGATTATGAGTGAGGGCTGATTGTTGTTATAGAGGGTTGATCGTTCTGCACGAAAGTGAGGGTTAAGGTCGATCGTTGTTACAGAGAGGAGGAGAGAGAGAGGCTCTGCACAAAAGTGAGGGTGAGGACTGATTTCTGTTACATATAGGGGCAGAGAGAGAGGGCTACATGAATGGGATTATGAAAGAGCATTAGGGCTGCAATAAGGTAAATGTATTAAAATATGGAGAAGGGCATTTTAGGGAACACAGAAAATATGGAGAATGACATTTTAGTCAACACAAACTTTAAACAGTAAAAATTCATGTGCCATGTCATCTTTCAGGTCAAACACATTTTTTTTGAAAATATAGGACTTTGACTCAATCAATGAGTCAATATGGGCCCCTAAGCCCATTTATATGTAAAAATCCCTTTTTTAGTGGGTACTCGCACATATATGCCTTTATTGAGACTTGAATCCTTAATCCCTCCTTGAAAAGTAATGACTTCAATATTACCGGGTATTGAAATGACCATTGAAATTGAAAAATTATATGTTTCATATGACATTTAAGATATAAATAACCTTGTACCAATATGCCATGAGATAATTAATAATATATTAAAAATAATTAATTAAATATGCAACTCGATATTTAATTAAACTTGCAGAATAATGTATTAAAATAATAATAATAAATAAAGAACTTGGACTGAGGCTAGTATTGTCTTTAAGACAATTTACGCCCCACGTGGTGCTGACGGACTCTGTGGCGCTTGTCTCTAAGGATACAACAGTCTACTTCCACTAGTACCAGCACTACAAACTTGTGGATATGGCGAACCTCCTCTGTGTAATACTCTCTCTGACTCAAAAATGTATCTCTCCTACATAAAGAATGAATTGGGCTCTATCCGAACCATTTAGCTCAGACCAATTGCAATATGGCTCATTGCTATAGTTATTTAGTCTAATTGTTCAAACCATTTGACCATATGGCTTGAACCCACACCCACTTGGGTTGGGTTCATGTTGAGAGAGGGAAAGAGAATGGAAAAATGAATGAATTAAAATGATAGCTGCCTGGGGTATTTATAGATAAAGGTGGTGTCTCTTGAATTGGTCATGTCTCTTCATAGACAAAAGTGGTGTTCGCTGGATTGGTTGCGTCTCTTCACCCCACTAGTACATCTCACCTTTCCAAATTAAGTGACTTTTACCTATTTAATAGTCATATCTTGTGTTTTGTAAACTTGCATGTTCACCATCAGTTACGATGGTTGATGGGTTGCACTACACAGCACTTCGCAAAAGTTATGGTAGACATTTTAGTTCACACACACCACCAAACTATTGTGCAGACTACGCACCATCACCATAAAAATACGTTAAAATATTGATCGAGTTTTTCATTAAAGGATACATTGTTGCAAGCACCTAGCCTTCATAGGTTTGGCCTACAACTGCCATACTTTAATATATATGACTCTGGTATAATCACGTTGCAACAATATATAGTTAACATTCACATGTTGCAGTCTAATGTGATATACATAGACACGTTCTAGGCAAGTTACATTCACACACCTTTCTAACAATCCCCCACATGAATGGAAATTGGCTGCTAAAGTGCAAATGATAATGCAGATACTAGAGAGAGGATAGTCAAAAAGTTACTGCATTAGGATAGATAGCTTTTGGCCTTGAACCTTCCCTAGTGTATTACTATTGGATTTACTGGCTAACCAGTGAACGTGATGTCTTAAATTGTTCAGCAATTTATGTATACCAAGACAATAGCAAACACATAGTACTTTTCCTCATTGAGTTGGTTCTCATTGTTATGTTAATTTTGGCCCTGAACAACTCTTGGTATTCATGATTGCTCTAGAAAACTTAGCCTTTATAGTTCTTATAAAGTGACCCCACTTCACACTCATATCGGTCAATTCTTATTAAGAGTATCATATCATACCCCACTTGAATTTTCAAAGTATAAGAGTCATTAAAAACATAACTTATCATAATCCTTGCTGTAGGTGGCACTATCTTATCATAGAAATGGGCAAAAGATTTATATCTTCCCAATGCTTCGGGTGAGTCACTCATAATTTATGTTGTCCCTTTGACCCTAGATCTTGGGATCTCTAGTCATCTAGGTTGGTTTTCCATTAAGATAACTCGTTACCGTTCGGCTTTAACCCCATTCCCCTCGATGATCTGTACAATTGCTCTCTAGTACAACCCTCAATTTTATATGTGGCCACACGGTTGTATATAGAAATATTATACTCTGCAGAGATTTCCCCAATTGAGAGCAAATGTATACTTTGTGCCATAAAATTGCTTATTATTAGCAATATTCTTTTCTTTAGTGGCACATGTGTAAACTTACTTTGAAATGTCCTCTAGGTTTGATATATTCAAAGTTTTTTACTTTGATTATCTTAAAAGACATACAACTACACCTTTAATATTAAAGACATATCCACTCTTGGATTTAAAATCTTTAATATACAACATCCAGATTACATCACTGTTATACCTCCAGTATAACTGGATACCTCGATCAATGCAAAATTTGACTTAGGGTGTATCTCAATTACCATATTTATTGTTTTTCAGTGATCGTATCCTAAATTAAAAGTGAGCAATTAATCACAGTTATTAATATGTCTTGCAATCTCAACCAATGATATACTTTGACTAGTATTTATATTTGATGTTTACATCTACAAAAATTAGCTAGGCTTTTGTTATCATAACTAGTATTATCTCAATCTCACTCTATTGAGAATATACTATGTTACCAGATATTAAATCTTTAGTATCAAATATATTAATTAGTATATCATTAATTTTTTTTTTTAAGGCATACAATGTCTTATGCATCACATTTATGTCATTGTCTTGGTACTAGCTTTAATCCACTCAAGGACGTATAAGATTGTAGACTTAACTTTCAAGCTGCAACAATGAAGTCCTCTAATTGTCCCATTAAATATTTTCCTCACAGGAAGCAAGATGCATTACTGTTATAACCAATATTATAAATGATTTTTGGTTTTATAGAAAATCTCATAGGATTAAGAATCACCACATTTATAAGTATTTCTTATATGATGAGGTAACTTGTAGAAAATTTCATCTATGGATAATATCCCTCCACAACATTGGAATAATTCTGAAATTTTATTTATGATGTATTTATCATGGTTTTCTAACTCTTGAAAAACAATATACTAAATACTTCACTTCATCTACCTTTCCAAGGTTCTATATATTTGTTTCTCAACAAACATGCATAACAGTCTCTAGTGCATATGTACTCACTTTATCTCTAGCTTATTCATATAATAATTCACTAAGATTTCTATGAATTAATGCCAGAGATATTAATTAGATTGGGCTCTAATTAATATTTGCTTTTACATTTCACATAGTTATGACTTGAGTTATTATATTTAGGTTTATGTTAAGTATATCATATTAACACGTTATAACATTTCATATGTCACACATCACATAACTCAATCATTTAAGCAAATAACTCACTTATTATTTAAGTTTTGGATACATCACCACATAGTGAGCACTCACTTCTCAGCTACCATTACTAGTTAAAAGTGAGTTCTTAGCTATCATTACTACCTTAGATTAAGCACACTCTTCTCATATCTCACTACTAGGTTATGACGAGCACCCACTTCTCTGTTATTACAACTAGCTTGAAGTTAAGTTTGCTCAGCTATTAATTAGAGTAGCTCTTAACTTTAGTACACCCTTATCTAAGTTATTTATATTGATAATAGAGGAATTTTTTTGGAAAATATTATAAAAAACTACTACTTTACAAGTAGTATTATTCCCTCTTACAAGAGAAGATATGACGTATAACTCATATAGCTTATAACTAAAATGGTTAATCATCATTCTCTTGTTTTTTTACCAAGTTGAGAGTTAGAACCAGCTATCAGATTTTCATCTTCCTCTTAGGTTCTGTGCACCTCATTAATCATTTTTAGCTTATAGCTAAACTAACTAGTTTACAGTTCAGTAACATTTTAGCTTTTAGCTAAATTGTACATTATAGCTAACTAACTTGACTTAACTTGTCTCAGTATACTAGCTTAGTGTATCCAGAACATTTTCCATTAAACTCTTTAGAGAAAATCTTCTCTTATTCAACCCATTCACAGCTATACATATCTTAGACACCAGTACTCTAGATATTTTTTCCTTAACTATTTGGATAATTGACATAGCAATACTAGTCAATTTTTTTTTTTTTTTTGTATTAAATACACAAACCAGTCATGAACTCATATAAAATTAATAATATCACACATTAAATAAACTATATTGTAAAATTGAATTACTAATTAGCACACTAAGTAATTCAACTACATAGTTCAATATTATATCACATAATTAATCTAGGAAATACTAATATTTAGGAGAAGACTTTGCTTCCTTAAAGCTTTGTGGATCATTTTCCAATAAGCATGTTACAAAATTAGGACCACGAGATTTAGACATTCTAGCCCTCTTGCTACATCTAAGCTCATTCTTATTTTCATTGTATGATTTATGTACAATAAAATGATATGTACTACTATTATGAGCACAACCTATCACAGGTTTTATGTAACGATCCACTCCACCAAATGGTATGATATTATCTGCTTTGAGCCCGATTTCACATGGTTTTGTTCTTGGGTTTTATCCCAAAAGGCCACATACTCATTGGAGATAACATCACCATATAAAACCACTTCACCTTTCCCTAACCTAGGCGATGTGGGACTGTGCGCCTGTAGTTCGTCCAGTGTGTTAGCTTATAAGTGCATCTTGCACCCACCCACAAGGTCGCCATATTTTAGGTCCCACTTTAACTTTCTTAGGAGTAAGAACTGCAACCTTAGTTAGACACCCCCACATATTTAAGAATTTATAATAAGATTCTTAACCTTTTCATATGTAACGACCTGAACCTGAGGGTCCGAATAGTTTACCGGGTCCGTACTCGAACCCGAGATCATCTAAGGCATTACCGTCCTTTCCTATGCCAATGCATAAAATATATACGTCATCTCAAGACTCATAGTACATCATATCACTAACATCACAAAAAACTCACAAATGCAAGTAGAATAGCTGCGGTGTCTAAATCCATGGATACAAGTCATACGTCTATACTCCTCCGGTTTTCTTGAAAATGTTAAGATAAAGGGTGAGCTCAACGGCTCTGTAGGTAATGCCTAAAACACCGGTTTTGGACTCCTTTGAACCAACAACTAAAGAACGAGAATAGAAAAGAAGCCGGGGTCCGTACAACCTTTATAACATAACAATCAATACACGCAGTCACATATCACAATTCTTTAAAATCATGCACATGATATGAAATGTGATGCATCCCATCCCAAACTTAGTCTATATCGACCTAACACTCACTTTTCAAAAACCCGCTAACTGACTTTACCGAGGCGAGATTGATAACTATCCCTGGTTCCAATTATGGCAAAGCCTGGCAATCGTTAAAGGGCCTAGTACAAACTTTTTCACTCCCTACAATGGGCCGCGCTCCTTCTAGGTCAAGCTAGCCCCAGACTCATGAAATCCAGTTCATTTCAAAATCATTTTCTCACAATCCTTTCCAAACACATTTCTTTTAAAAAAATCATTTCAACCTCACTTTTCCCAAACCATGCCCATGCCATGAATGGAATCATGCAAAAATGAAATTAATATACATATGTTTGTATTTAATCAATTTAACCATACATACCCATCATCGTCATTATGTATATACATATAACCTCAAGAAAACATTTCAACGTAAGGCATGCTCTTTAAACACCTTTGCAACCAAGCACATATATATATACATACACAGTCAACATCATCTAGAGCATGCTTTGCCATATAAACACATAATTAACACTTAAAATGCCAAATTTATCATTTTAATCATGATTAACAAGAAATCAAGTAAACGAACTCAACTAAAGTCAAAACTTAATGGTTTAGACATCTCTACCTTAAAAGTAGCCAAAATGTATCATCGGTCGGAAAAGTCAACGTCGGTCAATGCGGTCAACGTCGGTCAACAGAAGTCAACGCCGGTCAACGACGGCGGAACGGAAAACTGGTTGGTAAGAATGTAACCGTCGATGAGGAGATTCTACTGTTCCAAAGGCTCAGCTCCGGAATCTGACTCCAAGTGGCCCAAAACACCCTTCAAAACCTTAGATCCAAAATTTTCAAAAAATCATAAAATAATCACCGCTCGACGAGAGGAACCTTTTCCTTCAGGAAACCAAGACCAGAAACCTGACCGATTGACCGAAAAATGGAGGAAAAATTTGAAGCCTCAAAAGAAAAGAAAAAATGAAATGCTACAAAAGAGGAAAGGAGAGTTGTAGGAGACTGAGAGAGATTATGGCTAAGAATTAAACCATGTGATAGATATACAATGGGTCAATGACTTGTGGGGCCTACCCAAAAAGAAATTTTTCGTTTTACCTTATATATATATATATATATATATAGACATATATATGTATACTAAACACTTCACAACCACACATATCCAAACACATAACCACATAAATCTATATACTAAAATAATATATGAAGAGTAACGGCCCCAGAAAATAATTCCTGTATAAAATAATACCGGTTACAAGTCCCGCCTAGACTTCCCGGCCTGAAAAACTGAAAAATGTCAAAATGGCCTACAATGCATTCTAAGAGTTTTGAATTCGAAGAAATACCCAAACCATCTTGAGACTCACTCGGCACACCCCACTGGGTTCGATACGCAAAACGAGGTACACAAAGAAAAATCTTCAAAAAAATAAAAAAAAAATCCCCAAAGATGAAAAATAGGGAAAATAAAAAAACATTACAATCTACCCTCCTTAAGAAGATTTCGTCCTCGAAATCTACCCTCCTTAAGGAAAAATGGGCCCACAGCCACACACCTTCCCAAGAAACACCTTACAAAACTGCAAGACTATGAGCTCATCAACCCTATTGCCTTTGACACCAGACGTTAATAGGCAATCGCACACCACTGCCACTAAAACACAATGCTCACCACCCTGCAATGGTACTTATCACTCATGAAATTGTAACGCAAAACCGGCTGGTACATTCTGTGCTGTACTTGACTCAAAACGGAGATCGATCCACTCTACACTGCCATGAAAGGCTCCAAAGCTTGAAAGAAGAATAGTCACAATACCACTGAACATGACAACACCCAATTTCAACTCTTCCTTCAAAGGACACACTAAACCCCATGCAAGGAATCCCATCCATCTCACAATCAATCTCAAACTCAAAACTACATATCCCTGTCAGACCAAATACTCACTATCTAAGGCATAACTACACCGTCACATATCGGTACAAACGACCACCAACTGCACCATTTGGCAATCATTACACTTAACAACCTCAATATGACTAAACAACAAATCTCCCAATGACTACATAATCATGAGTCACCAGAACAATAAAACAAGTAATGCGGTACCCAGGACACAAATCCTCAAAACAAGATCTTCAATAATCAACAATCGTACCGCAAACCCTTTATCAGACACTTGGTCATACCTAACACACCTCGTCACCCGAGAAAAACCACCTCAATCCACACTGTCACACTGACACAA
This sequence comes from Cornus florida, assembly GCF_030987335.1. Lineage (NCBI taxonomy): Eukaryota > Viridiplantae > Streptophyta > Magnoliopsida > Cornales > Cornaceae > Cornus > Cornus florida. The sequence continues at coordinate 37,600,946 of NW_026775574.1, read as the reverse complement.
CACGCAATACCATGCTCTCACTGTCCCTGACAAATCGAAACAATCATTTACCTTTGACCCGACATCATGCTAAAGAGGGACTACTTCAGGAGAAATGGTTGGCTAGGCCATTCTTATCATCAATCCGACCTCAACAAAGACATCGTTGATGTCCTTAGGTCCAAACTTCAAACACAATCCCACACAGTCCATAAGTCAACCATGAGATCCACTCACTATCAATCCATCGCTCTACGTAACCTCAACAACTATACAGTCACATACCTACTCTAAAAACCCCAATCATGCATTAATCAAACAACTTATAACAAGCTAAAAAAAATACGACACCAAATATCACAATCATTAACCCACATAAAAGCTCTCCAATCTCTCATAACACCCATACCAGGTAAACAACTCCATAACATCATTCAATTCATTTCTTACCTCGTCAATCAAAATACGATTACTTCAAGCTTGAAATTTTAAAACCAAAATCAATCATTCCCTTTATTCCTCAATGGAATCCCACATTCATTTTCTCTACACACGTAGTTTTAAGGCGATATTGACACTTGTCCTTAAGATACTGCTCAAATCAAACGTCTACAAAAACACCCAAGTACATGACTTACATCACCTAACCATCCTCGAACTTACAGTTTACGACACATCCCCTAGACATCACTATTAGTACTAGACACCAGAAACACACAATCCCTATTCAGTAACTCGTACCTCACACACCACTAGTTAAAACCACTCTCAGAACAAGCACAACAAAAACCAAAGACTCCACCTCATTTCATGGGAGTGAGTCGACCTATTTAACTAAACCTTTACCAGTGAACTCTAACAGTATAATGAACCACACATGGGTTCCCATCCGCGAATATGCATAACTCCTAGATGGAGGTTAAAACATACTGTAAATGATGTCCTTGTCAGGACCAGAACAAATGGAAGGGTAATGAACGCCGCACTCACCAGAGACTGACAACTCATACCTGAATGCACCTTACACCCTGTGACACACTGCTAACCAATCGTCCAACCATGGACACCCAATCTCACCTGAGATGAAATGAACTCATTGCACACAAGGAGAAAAACCAACCTGATACCCGTACGGAGCTACGAACTCAAATTTAGGCGATCTCACAACTAATGGACCGTCATACACTATCAACACCGGAACCTCGCATACACTACACCGCGATACCCATGCTAGTCAAAACCAATCAGATCCATACCACCCATTCGTTAAGTACTACGATACAGCTCACAACACGACCATCATATAAGAGCACCAATGCTCATAATATACTAACACCAGGGACGATCACAGTACGTTGGACACCACATCCTGTTTTACCTAGAATCAGTCACTTCCAAATGACAACCTCTAAGCCATAAAACGACAATTTACCACCCATTCCATCTCTACCTTTCCAGATGATACTGCCTCGATCACTGTGCACACAAGACTCGTGACCTCAATCATAATAACCCACTGACTCGTCAAAAGAAAAAGGTGCCTATCTGGCAACATCGTTTTCACTGGCTCTAAAAGTTGCCTCAACTAGTGCACAATCCCTATCACCTACCTGACAACACACAACAAACAACTCACAATCTCTAATCCCTCCTTGGATCATACCTAAAACCATTATACTTATCAGTAGTAAAAATTATACCATAACGCCTTTACTATCATCATCCTCAAATGACAACTCAAACTCATGTCTCACTAACTCAACAAGCTATTGCCAAACGATCTCCCCTCAAGCATCCCTAGGATAACACCATCATAACAAGAAAGTAAGCCTCACTCTCGATACTCCCCACAACAACCACTACATACCACTAAGATAGGACCCTCACACGGTAATATTATGCTAATAGATCCCAAAGAAAAGGAATGAGCACAAAAACCAGAATGCTCAATACCTAACTTTCTCCTCAAACCATTTACAACACAATTAGTCAGCAACACTTAATTAGCTAGTCTGACCATTCTTCCTAAGACAACACCATTACTTTCCCTCTTTACCATTCCTTAGAACACCATTAGCCCCGACAAAAGCCAAATGGAGCTACCTACTAGACTTATGAGATTAACCCAGTCCTAATTATTCCAATTAAAAATCCATCTCTTTGGATTCTCAAACAACCAGCACTTTAATGACCCAATACAACTTGCCTTATTGTGCAACCCTGTACTATACAGCCAAAACTGACCACTGTACACCACCTCAAGATTCTCCCTACAACCGTGCCAACCCATAACCTCTCTCATCGACTGAGCCATGCAATCGACTCATCGAGAGTTAATTTCCCACAACACACTCCTGTAACTCTCTAAATGGGGATTACCCCTCAACAAACCAGTCTCTAAAACAGACTCTTACAAGAGTACGAAATGATCCACATCATGCAATGACTCCAGTCAATGCCTACGTCACCCTAGATGTACAGAATCCAACAAGTCCTCTTAACAGTCGTAACCGATACACTTCCTCGGACCGTACCAGAATACCCAACATATATGTACACGATCACCAGACCATGCTCAAGACTCTGTCAACCCCCATCACACCTATCACAAACTGGTTTGAAAAGAACCTCTGTATTAAACCGTGACCTAAGTCACAACCACTAACCCCTAAAGTCATACATGCTTCACGAAAACTTCACATCATACACCTGACCTTCAGAATCACAAGAACCTACGTGCTAACACAAGAAACTCATGTGTCTCACGCTGGACATTACACTATGCCATACGTAATCGTTCGAAAGTCGTGCCCCAAGCAGTATGCCCAAAAATAACGAAAAAACTGAAGTAACCAAGCACCGAATAGTTCAATCCATGAGCTAAAGACGTATGCCATTCGTTTATTAAAAACTGGCACCCAAACAACCCTGAAGCAACTGAGCTCCTCGCCTACTCAGGTCAAAACTCACACAACTAGCTATGTTGTGATAAGTACTCTAATATACTAACAACCATCCTGTGCTTGACCATATACTCTTATACATGTATACATATGTATATAATAATCGGAACATATACCTTAACACGACCGTGTCCTATCCCATCAATTTAAATAACAAGTCCATTAAATCATTATATGAAAATAAACATCCCGTTCATCATTGTCATCCATTTACAATTAACATGTTTTCAGATCATGTATACACTTTATTTACATATACTGAGATTTAAACACGTAAGCACTTAGCAAATAGGCATACCTTCAAAACCGTGACATATAAGTAAGTAGTAAGTAGCAAGTAAACATGTTTCATAAAATAGTAAGCATATAAACACAAACACGTAATCAACGCAGGTCAAACCCCTTTAGGCAAGCCAATACCCGTCCTCCAAAAGGTATTCGAATCTAACGCTTCGATACCAAATTTGTAACGACCTGAACCCGAGGGTCCGAATAGTTTACCTAGTCCTTACCCAAACCCGAGGTTATCTAAGGCATTACCGTCCTTTCCTATGCCAATGTATAAAATATATACGTCATCCTAAGACTCATAGTACATCATATCACTAACATCACAGAAAATTCACAAATGCTGGTAGAATGGCTGCGACTTCTAAGTCCATGGATACAAGTCATATGTCCATACTCCTCCGGTTTCCTGAAAATGTTTAGGTAAGGGGTGTAACGACCTGGTCATTTTCCTTCCTTTCCTTTTTCCTGAAATTTTACGAATGAAATTTTTTTGTATAATTTTCTTTTCTGAGCTCTGTTTCGTGTCACTTAGTGTCATCTCGAGTGCTCGGAATTGGTTCCTGAGGCTCTTTTCTGTGGATTGACAACTTCATTTGAGGACCGAGTCATTTTCACATTTTTTGTTTTTTGACACTATGCACTATTTCGTCATTTTCCCTATTTTATTTTATTCCCGTTTGTCAGTTTTTGGCAAAACCTCACTTTTCGTGCTCAGAGTTAGTTTTTGACTTCACATATCTTGATCTTACGTGATTTCCACGAAATACGTGTCTTCACTTTTTCAAGAAAGTACTCTAGTTGCTCACGGTGTCCATAGGGGCATGGATGCACAATTCTTTAGAATTCTTTTCTTTTCTTGGGGTGTTTTTCATAAATATCTTTTGAAGATATTTTATTTCAGGGGTATCTAAGAAAATATCTTTTGGAAGATATTTTCATTCTGGGGCAATTTCGCAGTTAACCCTTTTTGTAGGGGTCATTGTGCAATTAACGAAAGTTATTGCAAAATGTCTCGTCTGGAGCCTGGATCCTCGTACGGGATTCATTTTCACATTTCATCGAGTCGAGGACTATTAGAATTCCGTTCTGGTCGTTTTTCTCCAGTTTCAGAATTTCAGGACCTAGTTGCCGTCGAATTTGTTTGGGGCATAACTTTCTGCTCGGGACTTAGTTTTTTATGCTGTTTCTTCCGTTGTTCATATTTTCTCATTTGGAATCTTTTTCATTCATAGAGTTTTTCCATTTGAGCGCGTTTGCTCAAAATTCACTTTTCCAGACCCGGCGGGGCCTTTTCGGGGCACTTTTAGGGTTTTTCTATAAATAGGGGACTTAAAGAGAACAATCAGAATTTTCTTCTCTCTCTCCTCTCTCTTGGCCGGCAGCCATGGATGCCAAGGGGCTGCCATGCTTCTTCTTCATTTTTCGGCCACTTCCCTCGAGTGAAAACTCTTCGGCCTTAACGTTTAATACTTATCTTGACGCCGCGCATCTTATGCCCTTCTTAGAACCCATTTCTGACCAAATTTTGAATTTGGGATTAAGGTCAAGTTTGGATATTCATGGGGCTTCTTGCGGATTCTTGTTCCCGGTGTAGTCCCCAACAAAACCTCTCGGTATCGTCGAATTCAGAGCACTTTCGTTTTGGTGGGGATTCGAGATTTTCATCTCAAATTGAGGTAGGAGATGTTCTAGGTTTAAATTCTTGTTATATAGCATGTTTGTGATGTTTATACAACTTGTTGGCATGATTAAATATAAAATCTAGAGATTTTATTATTTATTTTTCTTGTATGGGATCCGATTTTCCTAGTTGCTCATGACTTGGTTTAAATATGTAACATGATATTATATTACTCCTTGATATGCTCATTATCGTGTATAAAAATGGGAACATTTGAATAAGTATTAAAGATTTTATTTAATATTTATCTTTAGTGAAAGATTAATTCACATGGCCTTACCTAGCTTGAAATCAATATGTGTTAGCATATTTTATTAGGCCCTAGCATGCTCATCAACATAGATTAAATTGGGAGTAATCGGAGTTGTTTAAAATCTAGAGAATATTTAATTAATTGATTAATTAATTTGCCCCGAGTGTCTATTCACTCCATTTGATTTTCGACTTGATATTCATAATGTACATTTCATCTAGTTTCATATCTATTAAATCTAGAATATTTTATTAGGTTTTGAAATCTATCATTTATTATTATTTTTCTAGTATTAAAGTTTAATACTCATGGTCGTATCTTGCATGTAATTCACTTGTATTGTGTTTTTAAAATAAGCCTTGACATGTTGTATAACATACATTAAATTGAGGTCACTTGGATGACTTTTAAAATCTAGAGATTTTAATTAAATGAATTAATTAAAATCCATTCAATGGTTCTATGAGCTAGATTAAGTTTCTAACCTTGTATTCATGATTTCCTTGACAAGTTCTTTCACATGTATCAAATCAAGAATAATCGGATAAGTTTTGAAACTTATATTTAATTAATTCCTTTATTGGAACTTAATTCACATGGTTGCATCTTCTATGGAATGAACTTGTAACTTGACATTGAACTTGGCCTTGACATGATCCTTGACATGCTTTGTTGTAGAACACTTGAACTTACCTTGAAATCTTGATAACTTGATCCCTTGAGTAGATTAAGTTCTCTTTTTATGCTCCCATCGATATAATCATGACCCCTTGTATCTAGGTTTCATTAACGTATTTAATGAACATGTACTTGTCTTGAAATGGTTTAATTACACATGTGTTGCTTAGAAGGTAATTGAATCATGTATCTTATACTTGTGGTATATTTTCTTCAATGAATTCCAAGCATTATATATCATGGTTGTTGTCTATATAGTTGCACGCTATGATTTCTTGACATTTCAGATGCCATTATAGTTGAGTACTTAGGGCATGACTTGTATGTTCCAAAATCTTGGTTGTGCATGAAACGTGGTTAATGCATTTCTTGTATTTGATACAATCTTGACTTGCACAACTTGTTGATTTTGGGACTTGGGATATCAATCAAGAATTGACATGGCTAGGACTTGGTTCTAGTACGGGCGAATGTCCTCCTACAACTATAGTGCGCACTAGGGGAAAGGTACCCATGGGTTAGTAGCCCTAAAATGATCTCAAGAGTACGGTTTTAATCCGGGCGATATCCAAGTTTCCACATTGGTTGATTTCACACCTTGTCTTTGTCATGATATGTGAAATGCACCAATCTTGTTTCATTGCATAGATATTATGCTTCATTTGTGATTTCAAGTATACTTCTTGTTATGTTAATTGGTGTAGTCCAATCATGTAAATTGCATTGATAATGTAATTCTTGTTAACTTATATTCAAGTATACTTATTGTCGTGTTATATGGAATATTCCATCCTTGTTTACGTGCATAGATAGTATACCTTATCCTTGATTCCATATGTTACTCCTTGACGTGTTTTATAAAATGCACAAACCTTGTTAATCGCATAGATATTATGCCATGTTCTTGAAATCTTATATGACTCCTATCGTGTAAATTAGAATGCTCTAACCTTATCATTAGCATAGATATTATGCATTACCCTTGATTTCATGTATATTCGTTGTCTTGTTAAATGGGGTGTTCCAATCTTGCTTAATTGTATTGATAATGCAATCTATGTTGATCTATATTCATGCATCCTTCTTACCGTGTTCTTGGATTATCCCAACTTTGACTTGTTTCATGTATGTACATATATCATGATTCTTGTTGCATTGTATAACATGTTTCTATGTTGTTGAAATGCATGAATGATGTGATTTATGCTAGAAACACTCTAAGGTAGCTTAGGATGCTCCCTGAGTCTCACTATGACATAGATGCTAGGAGGCATGAACCCCTTTAACATGTTTCACCATAAGGTGATAAAACCGTAAAATGCTAGGTCGATGCATGCTCATCTCCTACGAGTAGCTTTACGTTGCTCACCCCTACAATACTGGGGCATGTTTCAGGTACGAAGACTTGGTTCGTGATGTTTAGCATTCCTTGGATGGTTTGGAGACTTGAAGTCCTTTTTAATGCATTCTTGATCACATGCAAGTGTTAGCATGCTTAAGTCCAGTTTTTGAATTGTATTGTGTAAGTAGGCCAAAATGTCATTTTTTTTGCCTTTGACTTGTAATATGTGCTTAAGCACACTTTTTGGCACTCATTCTATGTATATGATATATGGCCGAGGGCCAAACTTCATTTGAAATCCTTGCGTATTGAAAAATGTATAAATTTGTCTCTAATGTGAATGCTATGAAAACCATGTGAATTACCATGTCATTTTTGCACTGGAGTGTACATCGAGTGTGTAATTCATCCTTTGGTATCCATTTACCATGTATGAGGTGTGGCTAAGGGCCAAACACCAATTTGTCTTCACTTTTGCATTTTAGTCTTATACATTGCATTTTGGGCCAAAATAGTAGAATTTGAGCCTTTAAGGGTTCATTTTCAAATCGGGTGGCGTGACGTGTGTTATGACACATCCACTAGGACCTATTTCATATGCATGAAGTGTGGCCAAGGGCCAAACGATCATTTGAAACCATTTCCTAATTTTGGTTTTCAATTTTCTCATACCAAGTTCATTTTCGCCTTTTTGGCCGTTGGGGGGTCGGATTTTGACTCGGCCATTTCCAGGAGCCGCGGACCATTCCCGCGCGCTCAAAATATTTACTTACATTTGCGTGCATGATCGTTTTCATGAAAAACCCTTTCGTTTGCGTTTTGAGCCTCCTACGGATTCATTTCACCCATTTGTTGAAAATTCTAGCTTAAGGGCATTTTGGGTATTTTCTTTGGGAAATAAATTTCGTTCTTGACTCCGTCACATAGAAAATGTGATTTTAGGGGGATTTTCTTCTTCGTGTTTCTCCGAAAAATGTCATCTTGGCCTCAAAAACCAAAAACACTGTTCCTGCTGTCTTGGGTTGCTTCTGCCCATTTGGGCTGGCGCCCGTGGGTCTTGGGTGGGCCCCTGCCATGCACAGGGCTGCTCCGCACCATTTCCCATAGTTCTGCCCATTTGGGCGGGCGCCCGCGGGTCCTTGGCGGGAGCCAGCGGATACTGTTCCTGCACTGGACACTCTTCTTCAACGGGCCATATCTCACTCGTTTTAAGTCGGAATTGGTCCGTTCTTGAGTCTAAACTGATTGCGTCGAAATGAGCTTTCCAATGGTACCAGTTAGAGATTCAGATTCCATTTGTAACTCAAGTTATTAATGTTTTAGCCAAGTAGTGTCAGTATTTGGTTCGAACCGGGATAGGGTTTCCCTTCCTTCGACTTCGGGACTTGATATCTTTGCTATCTGGACTCTGAATTAGGTGATTCTTGAGTCTAAATTCATTAATTTTTCATTGTCTTTCCAATGGTATGCTTGGTAGCATCCATTTCTCTGTGAAATGACCATTTTTCCCCTGGGGGTTAATTGTTATCCTTCCGATCTCTTGCTTCCACACTTATTCCTTTGGGTTCTGTGACCTCATGGAAGGTCATCTTAGGGTCTTAGAGGTGTGTTTTGCCTTGGGAGACCATTGTCTTATTTCTAGCTTCCGCATCTTGGATCCAGTTCGGGTCATCACGGGACACACTGGATTGAAAAATCCAGGGTTGTCACAAGGGGTGAGCTCAACGGCTCAGTAGGTAATGCTTAAAACACCGATTTTGGATTCCCTTGAGCCAACAACCAAAGAACGAGAATAGAAAAGAAGCCAGGGTCATGCAATTGGAGTCCGTACAACCTTTATAACATAACAATGAATACACGCATTCACATATCACAATTCTTTAAAATCATGCACATGATATGAAATATGATGCATCCTATCCCAAACTTGGTCTATACCGACCCAACACTCACTCGTCAAAAACCTGCTAACTGACTTTACCGAGGCGAGATTGATAACTATCCTCGGTTCCAATTCTGGTAAAGCCTGGCAACCGTTAAAGGGCCTAGTACCAACTTTTTCATGCCCTATAATGGGCCGCACTCCCTCTAGGTCAAGCTAGCCTTAGACTCGTGAAATCCGGTTCATTTCAAAATCATTTCCTCACAATCCTTTCCAAACACATTTTTTTAAAAAAATTATTTCAACCTCACTTTTCCCAAACCATGCCCATGCAATCAATAGAATTAACATACACATGCTTGCATTTCATCAATTTAACCATGCATACTCATTATCGACATCATGTATATATATTTAACCTTAAAAAATATTTCAACGTAAGGCATGCTCTTTAAACACCTTTGCAACCAAGCACATATATATATAAATACACAATCAACATCATCTAGAGCATGCTTTCCCACATAAACACATAATTAACATTTAAAATTCTAATTTTATCATTTTAATCATGACTAACAAGAAATCAAGTAAACAAACTCAAATAAAGTCAAAACTTCATGGTTTGGACATCTCTACCTCAAAAGTAGCCAAAATGCATCCCCGACCGAAAAAGTCAATGCCGATCAATGCGGTCAATACCGGTCAACAGAAGTCAACGCTGGTCAACGGCTGCGGAACGAAAAACTGTTTAGTAGGAACGTAGTCGTCGACGAGGAGATTCTAATGTTCCAAAGGCTCGACTCTAGAATCCGACTCCAAGTGACCCAAAACCCCCTTCGAAGCCTTAGATTCTATTTTTTTTTAGATTCGTAAAATAAGCACTGTCCTATGAAAAATAAACCCTTTGACTATGTGATAGAGAACAACAAGAGGAACATTTTTCGTCAAGGAACTTAGACCAAAAATCCGACCGATTGACCGAAAAATGGAGGAGAAATTTAAATCCTCAAAAGAAAAGAAAAAATGAAATAATACAAAAATGGAAAGGAGAGTTGCGGGAGACTGAGAGAGATTATGGTTGACAATGAAGCCATGTGATAGATATATAATGAGTCAATGACTTGTGGGGCCAACCCAAAAAGAAATTTCTCCTTTTATCGTTATATATATATATATAAACATATATATGTATACTAAACACTTCACAACCAGACATTTCCAAACACATAACCACATAAATCTATATGATAAAATAATATATGAATAGTAACGGCCCTGAAAAATAATTCTCGTGCAAAACAATACCGGTTACGGGTCCCGCGTGGGGCTAATTGGCCTGAAAATTTGAAAAATGTCAAAATGGCCTACAACGCATTTCTAAGAGTTTTGAACTAGAAGAAATACCCAAACCAACTCTCAAGACTCATCCGGCACACCCCACTATGTCTGGCACGCAAAACGAGGTACACAAAGAAAAAACCCGAAAAAATAAAAAATCCCCAAAGATGAAAAATAGGGAAAATCAAAAATATTACACCATAATTCATATAATGTGACATCAGTTTTCTTTTGAGGTATTTTATTGAGAATATAATTTGCAGAAAGCAAAGCTTTCCCCTTCCACATAAATTATGGGTTAAATAAGAGCTTATCAACATAGTATTCATTATTTATTTTAAGGTACGATTTTTGCGTTCAGCAACACCGTTCCGTTGAGGTGAATAAAGAGCAGTAGTTTAGTGAATAATACCATATTCTGAACAAATGTCAGTAAATGGTGCTTTGTATTCACTACCTCTATCATTTCTTAATACATTGATTTTTTTGCCAAGTTGACTCTCAACCTCATTTTTGTAATGTTTAAACAATTTCTAAGGATTTATTTGCGGTTGATTGTATAACCTTAAGGATTGTGGACTAGGTTGTACCAAGCTTCGTGTGTTCTAATGTTAGAATTAATCTTCTTATGATCTTTATATTATCTTATACGTTGATTGTGGAAGATTGATCTTAACCTCTTCACCTTTTGTAATTGTGAGAAGGATGGTTATACAATGGTGCTTAATTGATGTAATTGTATTCAACTTGATAATTCAAGCTTAGCTTTGATGAATTGTGCTACATCTTTATGGTAGAAGTAGGTAGGTAGACAATGTATGCTTAACTTTGATGAATTTTGCTTGATGATGCCAATTATGTTATTCTCTTGATCTCTATTGTATACTTGTAACCACAATCCATACTGTTGCCCAAATAATAACTCTGGGGGGGTGAAGCAAACTATGGTCGATTTTTAGTTTCAATTAATATGCAAGATATAATCAGATTTTCTCAATAGTTATGCTATGACAAAAACAGAATTTTATGCTATTTAGAGTTTCATGCTTTCATGTAATCATCAAAAAAGAATTTAAACAATCAATAACATAAGTTTAAGAGACAGGGGGAAAGAGATTTTAAATAAGTACCCAGCGATTTTTGCGAGGTTTGGAAACTCTTACTGCTCGACCCCTCTTGAGACTTCCCAATCCACTATAGCTTCTCTTTACGAGTAGAGAACAAACCTTTACATAAAGCAACTCCTTACTTCACTTTGCTAAGAGAACAACCTTCCCTTAGTCTTCCTTGGGCCACACCAGCCCTTACAATGTTTGAAGATGAGAATTTATGTACAAGATTATCTCTCATAGACTTGTAATACAACTTTCAGATCACTCTAGAGTATATATGAATATAATGAAGCTCTATATTATAATGACCCGGTCATTTTCCTTTCTTTCATTTTTCTCAAATTTTATGAAAAAAAAAATTTCCGTTGAATTTTCTTTTCCGAGTTTGGTTTCTCATCACTTAGTGTTGTCTCAAGTGCTCAGGAATGGTTTATGAGACTCTTTCCTTTGGATTGACACTTTCTTTTAAGGATCGAGTCATTTCTACATTTTCACTTTTTGGACACTATTCACTTTTCGTCTTTTTCATCATTTGACACTTTTTGGCACAACCTCACTTTTTGTTCTCGGAGTTGATTTCCGACTTCACGTACCTTCATTCTAAATGGTTTCCACGAAATACTATCTTTATTTTTGTAGAAAAGTACTCTGATTGCTCCATGTGTCCATAGGGACATGGACGTGTATATATATATATATATATATATATATATATATATATATATATTCAGTTTTTTGCTATGACTGGCAGAAGGAGCTATTGGACCCGGCGATTAAGGGGACCAACAATGTACTCAATGCGGCAAAAGAGCTGGGGTCCGGCGAGTGGTGGTGACCTCATCCGTATCCGCGATCACTCCGAGCTGCTACTGGCCAGCCGATGTAGTCAAGGTTGAAAATTGTTGGACAGATATTGATTACTGCAAGACAAAAGGAGTGAGTCTCTTGCGTTTTCTTAGACGTTCACCTTTTTTTTTTATCTTCTCCCAAATTTGTTTTGAGTATTTGCTTATTTGGTATTAATGACTTCGATCTCCTCCAGAGGGAGGATTATTCATAACCCATAACCAACTGTATTATGATAAGTAATTAAATAATCATATTTCACCACAAGTTATTGTACTTAACACTAACATTATTATTTGGTTTGCCATCAAAATCATTCACAGTGCTCCTCATGGCAATCACACAAATTCAGAGAAGCAATAATTTCCAATAGTTACTGATAAAATTTTGTAATAGATTACCATAACATCTATAATTTTCCTTTTAAGCTATGTATCCTGTATGGAGAAATTATTGCATGGTCCGGGACTACATGGTCCCGGCGAATCACAACTCGGCACTTAAGCAAAAATCTGATTAAAAATTGACACATTTGCCTGCGTATCGAGTTGTGATTAGCAAGGACCATGTAGTCTCGAACCATGTAAAGATTTCTCATCATGTATGCTCAAAATACCTTTTGGGAAATAGCTTTGTTGATTTGAGTTGATGCTAAACTTATACCCTTTGTACTGAGAAATTAAAAACAACATATCTTGCTCTTTCTGCAGCTGTTTGGTTTATTTTCAAAGTTCACCAGAAAACAAAGACTCGAGTTTTTCCATCATGAATTGTCATGTTACGGAAGCATAAATAACTTATCAAAAAAATGTTATAGAAGTATGAATGGCTTTGAGGGAAATAATGTCACGTAACAAAATAGTTGTCCGTGGGGTTTACTCTATGTTTTCACAACTAAACACACATTATTCAGTTTTATTTTTATTTTTTAGTGACGTTTCTTATGTACAGAAAATAAATGCATATAATTTTGCATGCATGTACTTGCTCTAAGGAATTCTCTGAGTCTAATGTTTTTACATTTGTTTCCGATGTGTTATCTGTTGCTCCATGTTGTGCTTGAAGACGATTGAAGTACTTTAGGTGTGTTTTTGATGTTTGCTTTCTTCAAAAGCACATTTATGTCTGTAGATAAAATTGGATTCAGTAAATTTCTCAGTTATTGTTTGTGCTTATAGGTTAATATGATATACTGGTATCCAATTATGTTCTTAAATTGCATTTTATAATGTTTATTTATTTATTTTTGCTTTCTGTGGGCTAGCTGTGGTATTCACTTTCTAAAACACTAGCTGAGAAAGCGGCTTGGGAATTTGCCAAGGAAAAAGGTTTAGATGTGGTTGTGGCGAATCCTGGAACTGTTATGGGACCTATCCTGCCTCCAGCACGTAATGCAAGCATGTTAATGATTCTTCGCCTTCTTCAGGGTATTGCACAAATTTGAATAAGCTATTGTAGTTTATATTGAAGCATGCTGCACTTTAAAATGTTAGCATCTAAGACGTGCGTAAATATATCTTTGTAGTATTCTTTTGCTTGAGTCCATTGCAACAGAACTCGTGCATTACAACAGATTATTATCTGTTCAATTGATATTTGTGAATTTTCAGCTTTAGACCAATATATGTTTCTTCATGTTGAACTGGGGATCTTAAAGGAGTATTTGGCATTTAAAGTAATAGGGCTGTTGCAAAGTGCACCCCTCGCCACTCCCCAAGGAAATTGTTTTTATATTTTATTTTTCCTCACAAGGGAAATAAAGTGAAAATCTTGTTTGTTTCAAGCTAATTTATTAATTCTGTCATTGTTCACTTTGTAATTGAACTTCAAGCAGACATTAAACTTACCCTGTATACTATTCTGGATGCATTTGAGACTTTGAGTAGTATTTCCATTCCATTGAACTATTTCATTAAACTCTTTCCGGGCTATGCTTAAGGTTTTACACACTATTAGTCCTAAGCCTGGAAATTTGAAAAGAGTTACTTAAGTTGACAACTGGCATGATAGCATGTGTGCATGTCACTTCCATAAATTCTCGTGTTCCTCATTTTTTGTAATTAGTGGCATAAGATTGCATTTTGAGGATTTATTTTCCTTTCTCCTGGCTCAAACTTATTAATGAACTGTGTAGTTTCCTTAGAATAGATTTGCCTCTCTGTCTTGCCAGTTTCCTCTCAACTCTTGATCATCTAGTGTAGTAAGTATTAAACATTGTAGTCCTGAAGCTTGTCCAGTGCTTCACATTCATTTTTAGATGCTGACAGTTTTCAATCTCTACCGAAAACATTACTCAGTCATTTTGGAATTCCAAACTTATAATTTTTAGAATTAACCCAAGAATTCAAATTGCATTTTGGCCAGGCTGCACAGAAATATATGAGGATGTTTTTATGGGGTCTGTCCATGTTAAAGATGTGGCCCTAGCACACATATTAGTGTATGAAAACACGTCAGCAACTGGAAGGCACTTGTGTGTGGAAGCTATATCTCATTATGGCGACTTTGCTGCAAAAGTTGCAGAACTTTGCCCTGAATATAAAGTGCCCAGGTAATGTGTTTAAACTCTCCATGCTTGCTTTTTAAAAAAAATTTATTGTGTTTTTGATTTATTATTTATTCATTTTTATAGTTAGAACTATTTACGTGTCTTGCGGCTGTGAAACTGATGATAATTGTATGCTGGCATCTAAAACTCATAACTCTGCCATATGGTTTAATAGAAGGATAATCTTTATAAGGGTGCATAATGATTAATTGTTAGCAGTTTTTATGGCATTTTGAAAAAGTAAAAGGAAGTAATGTTCACAGTCCATAATTTTTTTTCCTCCCTTCACTATCTTATACGGTAATAGTAAGGTACAATGGGGAGTGGAGTACAGGATGATTTATTTGGGGTGTGAGTATTGTGTCCAAAAAAAAAAAAAATGAAAAGAGATGCTTGTTATGGATTAGGAATATGTATTTTCTGTTATGTCTAAAGAGCATTGCCCCATATTATTAGGATGTAAGAAAAATAATCAAGTCAATAAATGGGTCACATATTGTAATATCATGCCAAAAAAATCATATAGTCCAAAAGATCACATACCTCCAGCCATGAAATTAGTTCTGCAAAACAAAATGAGAAAACCTTGATACATTCACGTGTATGCAAGTCCTTATGCGTATACTGATGGAGACAACATAGAAATTTCTTTTCTTCACTTGCTACGCATGGAAGTACAATCCATCACGCATCCCCCATTTATTCGGCTTTTCTCTTCCTATGCTTCGGCATTCAATGGTTCGCAGAACTCGTATGGTTCGTTGGCTGTGCGATCGTCGACGACACAGAGGAATGTAGGTCACAGACTCGTGATTAACGCAAAGAAGGAAGTGAATTGAAGATGCAAGAAATTTCTTTCCCTATCCTTTTTACAGAATTTCATTACATTTCAAGAATCATCCCCCCTTTCCCTCTCTTTTCCGTCTATTTTTAGACGGTTACAAGTGTTCTAGGAGCTTCCTAACTGACTTCTCCTGCTGAGTTCTCATTGTCGGGCCTTTTTCTTCTTGGGCTTGGCTTTATTTTACAGATCCTCATTTTTAGGCCTGCTTTAAATGAATTCGGTATGGACCGAGGTCAACTACCCGGTCCATTACTCTTCACGCGGGTCACACCCGGCCCATGCCGTCTTTGGCATCCTCAACTGCCCCCATAATGACTCCCTAATTAATTAGGGAGTGATTATTATTGATCACTAATCATGGCATGGCGGCTGAAGGTAATTGCGTGGGGAACGAGTGGTCGGCTCAAAGATCAATGTTTTTAATTTCGAAAACCCTTCATTTTCCTGACGTCTCGGCTCTTGGGTCCACTTTCTCTTTATAAACCCCAAAGATGTATTATCACCACTCTTTACCATCTCAATCTCATCTCGTTGTCAATCAAATCACTGTTCATCTTTTTAAAGCAAGTCAAACTTCCTCCGGCGATTTCCTGCAAGAGTTTCTTTACTTTTAGTGATCTTGTAGCGTCTGTTGCAGTCTTCAATTTCTCGAGGTTAGTCTTTCTTCCCTTCTTCTTTTTCTTTCAAATCTTTTCTCACTTCTTTGGGGATCCCACTTGCTTCCACCAAGCCCATCGATTTAGATGTTCTTCGTATGAAACTTCAACTTCCCAGTGATATTCACATTAGAGAGTGCCCTAAGAACGTGAATGTTAGGACTGGCGCTGGCCTTCTTCTTGGCGAGGTCTTATTCTCCCTTCATCATCTTAACATCATTAGATTCCCTCTGTACCACTTCTTTAATTATGTTTTTAATAGGTTGGGGCTTTTCCCTCTTCAAGTGAATCCCAACTTTTTCAAAGTTCTGTCCGTTCTGCTGCTTCTGAACCGTGATAGGGGTTTAGATCTTCTCTTATGCTATAAGGTTAGCAAAATCAGGCTAGATGACATGTATTTCCATTTTTACCCTATTGAAAAGAGATCCATATGTACGGACAAACTTAAATCTGAGAAAGGTTGGAAAAACAACATAGTTGGGGTCAGAGGTTGTGATACCCCTCAATTCTAGAGCCATGGGTGATCAAGTCCGGGCACAGATCCGAGAGATACGAAGCAATTAATATTTTAAAACGAACACAGATGACAAAGAATTAAAAGAAATAATAATAAGCTGAAAAGAATTCTAAATATAAAAATCCTCCAAAATAAAAGTCTAATATAATTTAAACCTTCCAATCTGTACAACTCGGGAATCCATCTAGTGAACCCCTAATAATCCCAGATGATAAATAAATTTACAAAATCCAAAACTAAAATAAGAAAGAAAATCCTACGTAGTCGGAAGAGTGAGTGACTGTATCTGCTTCAACACGATCAAGCTTTAAGCCCTGACGAACACCTGAAAAATAAGGGTGGGTCAGGCCCACATGTAAGTTCCATACTACTACAATCCATACATAAACCCGATACGCAGATACATCCTAAATAACTCAACAATAGCTAAAGTAATCCATATAGATATAAGTACACACTATAAGACGCTCACCAGCCCATATAATCCGTCTCAACCCGAGTTGACCAACCAGAGAAACATCATCAGGCCTAGTTATCAATCATAGGCGATATACGCACCCTAACCATGATCCTGAGACTAAAGCTCATATCACGGTACCATAATGATATATATAAATCTGTCCTAATACAGAAAAGTAAAGCAAACATCCGTTATGTCGTTCAACTGTTTTAGTTGACAGGACATGCATCCATGTAGGATTTAACTGATTTAGTTAATCCATTCCGTATGTATGCACAGGTAGGATTTAGCATTTTGATCTAATCCGTCCTTGATATGCCACCGTCCCATACCGTTACATATAATGCATATGATCCAAAAATGATGCATATTCATTTGAACATCAAATCCATCCATAAACAACATAATAGAAATCAGATATATGCAAGATTTCCTTATGCATCCAGTATATGATTATAATCATAAAACTCCTTTTAAATTGCTAATATAATGATGAATAATTTAAAACATCCACATCCATATAATTGACCGAACAGAAATTATAACAGTTCATCAATTAACATCCATAGTACGATATAATGATAAACAAAATTATAACTGAGCACAGTATACTAGAATTTCTAACCAATACTTCCATAATGGTTCATTTAAACTACTAGAACAAAGACTAGTAATACTATCCTCCCCAATCCTTGACGGCATGGAAACTAATATTTAAATCTCATGACGTCCCTTTAATCCTTAATATAAATCCAGAGCATAATATATTGATACACAGAAGTATAAACTGAACACATTATATTTAAATGCCAAAACCACCTCCATACTAGTCCAATTAGTTTACTAAAGAGAGACTAGCAATTACAACTTCCATTACTCCTGATAGCATACAATTTAGTATCTAAATTTCATGATGTCTATAACTACAGTCGAAACCAACATTCCTGGAACTTAATAATGTTATATAAATCATTGATATAAAATCCCAAAATTACATTTCATTTCAGTCCATTTAATTTGCTAAAACAACTAGCAATTAAATCTTCCTCCTTCTTTGACAATATGCATATTATTTTTCTATGTTTCATGATGTCCATTCCCATAGCCTACACCAATAATCCTAGGTCTTTAATGTGTTATAAACATCATTTAAGAACCCCCCATCAAAGTTTATAATTGCCTTTTAGCCCCTGGAGTAGCAAAAATCCACTTACTGGGCAATTCCAAAAGGTAGAGCTGGCTCCACCCACCTTGGAGCTGCCTTAACACCTTGTGGAGCCGGTTCCACTTCAATGGAGCCGCCTCCATTGAAGGGTGGAGCCGCCTCCACTCACCCAGCCTCTATTTTTCCTTCTCTGCTTCTTCTGTTTGCCTTCTTCGCTTCCGGCGAAGTTTCAATCCTCTGTCCCACTTTTGCTAAAGATTTTTAAGGTTCAATTTAAGTCCTAACAATCCTAGAAACTTCTCCAATTCCAGTACGAATTACTTGATAAAAGCTTAAACCATGATTGAAACAGTTTATGCTTCCTCTGTTTGTCTTCTTCACTTCCAGCGAAGTTCAACCCTTTGCTCCAGAATTTTTTTAAAGTTCTTAGAGTTCAATTAAGAACTTTAAAGGCTCCTCAAATTTCAACAAGCATTGCTTGACAAAAATTTAAAACCGAAACAAAACAGTTTATGCAAGAACCACAGTTTCAGTTACAAGAACGTAAAACAGTTTACAGCCTAATCTAACATGCATAAACGTCCGTTTTAAAAGTTTAATTAGATTCCTGGAGACTATATAGAATGCACAGAACACAAGTTTACAGGAAGGAGATAGAATGAAACTTTCCTTCGGTTTCAGATTTGAAACCTAAACCACCGTCTCTGAGTTCCAACAACCCCAAGATTGTTCTCCTCCTCTGATCACTGTTCCCCTCCTTTGTTGCCTCTTGGTTCTACCCACAAGAAACTCCCGTTACTTATTCCTTGAGCCTCTCTGTTTCCCCTCAAGTTTCTCTCTCTTTTCCTCCCAAATCCTTCTCTGAATCTCTTTGCCTCACAGTACGTGATAGGGTTCTCTAACCCTAGCAGACAAAACCAAGAATATATATATACGGCTAAACCCTAAGTCGAATTATACAGTATATATATATAAGTTTTCACTAAACCCTAATTCTAAACCCCACTTGAAATATAAGTCGGCGAAACTATCTTCATACAAGAAAACCTTAAACCTAAACTAAACATACGACCACATAAAATCTAAACCAATTAAGTAATACAAGCCATTTAAATAAAACACGTCAATTAAAACACCACTTAATCAAATAATTAATTTAAATAACAATTAACCAATTAATCAAAAATATACAATTAAACAATTAAGTTAAAATAAATCATTTAAACACATAGCCATATAATCAAATTTAAATGCACATAAAACAAATAATCAAATGATCAATTAAAATAATCAATTAAACACATAGCCAGATAATTACATTTAAATGCACATAAAACAAATAATCAAATAATCAATTAAATAGCACCTAAAACAATTAAATAAATTCCAATTATATCATTTTGGAAATTAGGGTATTACAGAGGTGCCTGGTCCGCTCCGGCTGCAAGGGATTACCCTATCCCGAACGCCTTTGGCGAGTGTTCTGTCTCTTCATATAAAAAGTTCAAAACCCATGCAAGTGATTGCCCCTGTGAAACTTACATTCCTCGTTTTTACACTTTTCTATGCCATTCCCTGCGTATCCCTTAGAACGAATTGAGCTACGGTATTTGTAGGTATAAGATCAATTACGTTCAGGAATACATTCTGAGCAACGTTCCTTCTTGTTCAGATCTACTTATTTCAGAAAACCTTACTGATATTTCGGCCTTCGGCAGCACAATGAGTCAACTCAAGATCCCTTCCTTCAGCAAGAAGAAAGATCCTCCTAGGACCGTTGCTGCTGTTGCAACAGCTTCTTCTCCAGCCTTGGCATCCTCTTCTGCCACTACTTCCAGCATCACTCCGAACGTGGTAGCTGCTAATCCGATCTCTAGCACTCCATCTTCCAATCTGAATGCAACCTCTCAAGTCAACAATCCTTCTGCCTCTGCCACCGCGTTCGTTCAAGATAAAGAGCGAGGGAAGAGGCCTCAGCCTGACAGTGAACCCAGTCCTGATGACATTCCTCTATCAAGGAGAGTTCGGACTTCCGGGCTGAGGGGCCCATGCCTCCTGGCCACCCAGTGTTATTAAAAGCGCGCCTAGGCGCAAGGTACAGGCGCAGCTTTTACGCCTCATGCTAGCCCAGGCGCAGCGATTTTCACTAGGCGCGCGCCTGGTCTGCGCCTTGGATGGTTTAAGAGGTGCGCTTCATATATTCTATGGTCCTTTTATAATTTGTTTGGCTGTTTCCTTTTATGTATTACGTGTACCATGTGTTTGCTTTTTTACTTTATATTATTATATATATATAGTTACAGCTTTTGAAAACTGAAAGTACGAAATGGAAACTTTAAGTACAAAATGGAAATTTGTCTTTTTGTGACTTGTGAGGCAACCCAATGTCTCCCACTAGTCAACAAAACAAATCAATCTATAGTAAAAGCTGCAGCAGAAATATAGACGTGAGGGAGTGGGAAAGAGAAAGAAAGAAAGAAAGAAAGAAGAGAAGAGAGGGCTATCAGTTGCTTCAATCCGACGAAGATGAAGCCGGAATCACCGAATCAACCTACCAGGTCAGTTTAGTAATTTTTTTTCCTCCTCCTCCTCTTCTCTTCTCCTCTTCGCTCTCTCTCTCTCTCTCTTCATTTGCTTATTCTCTAATCTCTATATCTCGCTATTTTTTTTTTTTTTTGGTCTCTTTTTTTCTTCTTCTTCTCTATATCTCTGGTTTTCTTCTTTCTTTTTCTAGGTCTCTGGTAGACTAGTATATTTTTTTTTTCTTCTATCTTTTTCTCGATCTCTGTTTTTGTTCTTATGGGTCTCTATTTTTTTTTTTTTTTCCTTCTATCTTTTTCTCCGTCTCTATTTCTGTTCTTCTGGGTCTCTTTTTTTCTTCCTCCTCTCTATGTATCTGGTTTTGTGTTTTTTTCGGTCTCTTTCTTTTTATGGGTCTCTTTTATTTTTTTTTCTTCTATCTTATTCTCCATCTATGTTTTTGTTCTTCTGGGTCTATATATATATATATTTTTCTCTCTAGCTTGTATTTTTTTTTTGTTGTATTTTTTTCTCGCTGTATTTTTTTTTTTTCCTCTGGCCTGTATTTTTTTTTTTCTCGTTGTATTTTTTTTCTCGCTATATTTATTTATTTATTTTTTTCTCTCTGGCCTGTATTTTTTTTCTTCCTTGTATTTTTTCTCTTACTGTATTTTTTTATTTATTTTTTGTCTCTCTGGCCTATATTTTTTTTCTTCGTTGTATTGTTTTTCTCGCTGTATTTTTTTTCTCCTTTCTTCTTTAAGGCTGCCTGTCTCTTCTTTTTTTTTTTTTTTTTTTTTTTTTGTTGTTGTGTTCTGTTTTTTCTTCTTTTGAATGCAATTTACTAAATTTTGCTACATGCTGTATGCTAGATTATTTAAATTTTGAATGCATCTTTCTGAATGGTATTTGCTGAAAGTGTGAATGTTGTTTACTGAATTTAACTTGGTCCGTCACTCCATTGACTCCATTCTATTTAGTGTTTTTATTATTGGATGTTCATTGTTTAATTGTGTTATTTTTGTTAAGAATTATTGTTTTAAAATTTTACTTGTGCGCCTCACATCACTCAGGCTCGCGCCTCGCCGTGCGCCTCGCGCCTAGGCTCCAAGGGACCTCTAGTGCCTCGATGTGCCTTGGGCTTTTAATAACCATGAGGCCACCTACTCCTTCTGGGTCCGGCACAACCTCTGCCTCAGGCGTTGTTCCATGGACTCCTCGATTCATCCGAGCGGATGGATTGGCCGTAAAATCAAATGAAACCATGTTCGTGGATGGCTCAAACGCTATGGCATATTACAAGAACTTGTGGTCCTCCAAGGACATTGAGGTGGCCAAAGGTTTATCTCAAAAGGAGATATTCAACCGTTTTCCTCTGGCTGCAATGGAGGTAATTTTCTATCCCTCAACCATTTAATTTGAGACTGTCTTCACACTTTAATTCCTATGAATATACGCTCGGCTTAAGTAGTATTCGTGCATTGCCCTACAAACCTTGTTCGGCATGATGACCATGCAGAAACAGATTGAGTTGTGCAATGCTAAGGTGCGCAAGTTTGCCAGCAGTCTTGACATGGCCAATAAGGAGAACAAAATTATTAGCACCAAGAACGCTGAACTGATGGTTCAGCTTAATAAAGTTGAGAATGAAAGGGATGCTCTGAAGAACGATGTAGACTCCCTTCAAGATGAGAGGGACGGTCTGCAGATTGAGAAGAGTGTCTGGCAGACCGAGCGTGAGACGGTCAGGGCTGAGAAGGAAGAACTTCAACATTTGCTGGGTGTCGAACAAGCTGCGCAAATGGACTTTGAAAAAAGAGCCTTGGATGAACGCCACGCCTTGCTCGGCATCATTGGCAAAGTGAATACTGGAATGCTGGCCCTTCATACTCGCTTCTCCAGGATCAGGACCCTCAAGTATGCCCAAGGGTACCGAAAAGGTTACACCGAACGTCTTCCAGCTGAAGGTCAGACCAGCTCCTCTCCAGATGAGGTTGATAAGGAGCTAAATATCAATCCCTTAGGAGTCTATGTTAACCCAGACTTCACTCCTGCCGGCATATCTTTGACGAATGTCAAGAGATCGCTTCCTCTAGGGTCATCCCTATTCCCTCCAATGCTCAGCCTTTGGACGTTCCTCCTTTGTCCACCATGGTTCCTTCTGCAACTGCTATTGAGGATGGAGCTTAGCAGAACGAATCAGTTATTCAGTTTGACTCTCCTCGTGTAGATGGGACAACCAATGATGGCGAAGAAGCTGCTCAGCGCAGCCAAGAAGCTGATGGAGCGGATGCCACTAGCTAAGATCCTTTTGATGTCTCAACTTTTTCCTCTGTATTCATTTCATCTGTATACTTCATCTTTGTAACCTTAAAGTTCATCATGAATGAAATGAATGATTTTTTATTGAATCCTGTCCAAGTTTTTTTATTTATTTATAACCTCTTACTGCCTTTGTCTGTACTTCAGCAATAGCAATTGATTTCATTTTTTGGCAAGTTTTTGGCGTTCGGCTCATAGTGCCAGCTACCACTTACTTTGCTAAGTGATTGGCACTCGGTTAGAATGCCACTTGCCACTTTCACTTTTTATTTTTGGCAAGTTTTTGGCGTTCGGCTCATAGTGCCAGCTACCACTTACTTTGCTAAGATAAAGCTTAATTAGCTTTCTGAAAAGAAGTATCATTTTTTATAGATTCTTCAAGGAATTTTATACATTCGCAAGTACACAACTGAAAATGAATCATTACTCGAAATACAACTTAATCTTCTATTGGTAATACCTTTTTAAAGATGTAGCGTTTCATGGCTTGTTCACCAACCTTCCTGCCATGGTCTCCAGAACGTATGCCCCCTTTCCTATGACTTCTGCAATTCTGTATGGGCCTTCCCATGGTGACATCATCTTTTTTACCATCCCCACCTTCCTTTTCAGAACCAGATCACCAGGGGCGAAGCCTCTATGCTTCACCTTTTTGTTGTGGCTATTAGTGAGGGTCTGCTGATAGGACGCGAGCCTTACTGCCACGGCATCTCTTTTCTCCTCTAATATATCAAGGTTAAACTTCAGCATACTATCATTCTGTTTTTGATTCCACGATAAGCTTCGGATAATTGGAACTAAGTGTTCGACCGGTATAACTGCCTCAGTGCCGTACACTATGGCAAATGGGCTTTCCCCGATCGGCCGTCTCGGGGTTGTTCAGTAAACCCACAAGACGTTCGGAAGTTCGTCTAACCATTTTCCTTTTTGATCCTCTAGCTTCTTCTTGATGTAAACAAAGATTGTTCTGTGTGTGACCTTAGCCTGACCATTTGCCTGTGGATGGCTAACTGCTGCCAACTTTTGGTTAATTCCATATTCTTCGAACAACTCCCTTACTTGCTTGCTATCAAGATTAGTTCGATTGTCCATGACGATCAACCTTAGAACACCAAAGCGGCAAATAATATTGCTCCAGATAAAGCGTCTCACATGAGTTTGGGTCACACTAGGATACGGCTCTACTTCTACCCACTTAGTAAAGTAATCTGTTGCTAGCAAAACGTATTTGTTCTAAAACCTCGCGGTCGGCAGAGGACCAACCACATCCATCCCCTATTGCGCGAAAAGCCATGGTGTGGCCATTACGTGTAAGTCCTCAGGTGGTTGGTGGATCAGTGGTCTAAACCTCTGGCATTTATCACACCTTCTAGAAAATTCTTCTACATCCTGCGACATGTTCGGCCAAAAATATCCTTGTGTCATTGCTCTGTGCGCCAAAGATCTCCCCCCTGAATGATTTCCACATACACTTTCATGAATAGTTCGCAGTATCTACCGAGCTTCAGTGGGGGTGACATACTTCAAGTATGGTCCGGAAAAAGATCTTCTGTACAACTGGTTATGCACTATGGCGTACTTTGCAGCATTCGATTTGATTTTCCTTGCTTCGTCTCTTTGTTCAGGCAAAACACCATCCCGTATATAAGTTATGATCGGATCTATCCAACTTAGCTCGTATGGGATGACATTCACTTGCCAAGGATCTAAGCCTGATGGTTCCCCAAAGATAGATGGCTAACACAATACACCCACTGGAATCACCCTCACTAGTGTTTCTCCAGAACTTGACGCACTGCACGCTAATCGATCGGCATCTTCTTTATGCTCTCTCAGCAACTGGATGAACTCAATTTTATCAAAGTCTTTAGCCTCGCGGATAACGGCAGAATGGTATGCTTCCATTGTTTCATCTTTGGTTCCGTACTCTCCGTTCACCTGCCGAATAATCAGCTATGAATCACTAAAAGCGACTAAGTTACTGACCTTCAGCTCTTTAGCTAACTTTAGTCCAATCAGCAATGTTTCATATTTTACCTCATTGTTGGTGGCTCTGAATTCAAGTCTGAGCGCCTGACTTAGGGATGTGCCTTCTGGCGTCTGCAATTTGATCCCTATGGCTACCCCCATCTGATTCGAGGAGCCATCTACAAAGAGCTTCCATGAGCAACCCCGAGGGTCCTCCTTTGAATCTTCCGTATCACATTCCAGCAAGAAATCAGCCACTGCTTGCCCTTTAATAGCCGTTCTGGGTTCGTATGTTGTGTCAAACGAGCTTAGCTCTATGGCCCATTTTGTCATCCTCCCTGACAAATCTGGCTTATACAAGATTACCCTTATCGGAAAGGTGGTTAGAACAATGATAGGATGGGACTCAAAGTAATGCCTGAGCTTCCTTTTTGCATTGCCTAGCTAGAGTATCACTCGTTCAGCTTTTGAATATCTCCGTTCAGGCTCGGTCATCGTTTTGCTGACATAGAACACTGGATATTGTTTTCCTTCTTTACAACGGATCAGAATGGCGCTTTTCGCGATACTGGACCCTACAAGATACACGAAAAGCTTCTCTCCTGACTCAGGAGCAAATAGGACCGGAGGACTCCGCATATATTCTTTTAAACTGGTTAGCGCCTGTCGTTGCTCATCCCCCCAGGCCTGCCTCATATGGCCTCGTATTGTTTCAAAAAATGGCTTGCAGCGATCTGACAACTTAGAGTTGAACCGACTTAGCGCGGCTATCCGACCTGTGAGGGCTTGTACTTCTTTGATTGTCTTTGGTTCAGCATTTTTGATCAGAGCTTTTGCTTGAGTTGGGCTAGCCTTAATTCCTCTATGATTGACCACGTGCCCCAAAAATTGGCCAGAACTTACGCCGAATGAGCATTTGGTTGGATTAAGCTTCATTCCATAGCTCCTCAACACCCCAAATACATCCCGCAAATGCTCCAGATGGTCAACTTTCTTCTTACTCTTCACCACCATATCATCAATGTATGCTTCCACAATCTTCCCCATCTGATTTTTGAAAATCTTGTTGACCAGCCTTTGATAGGTAGCTCATGCGTTCTTTAGTCTGAACGGCATGACTTTATAGAAGTAGGTTCCTTGTTCAGTAACAAAAGAAGTTTTCTCTTTATCATTCGGGTCTATGGGGATTTGATTATAACCTGAGTAAGCATCCAGGAAGGTCAACCGTTCATATCCAGTAGTGGCATCCACCATTTGATCAATCTTCGGCAAAGGCAAGCTATCCTTCGGGCAGGCTTTGTTTAGATTGGTGAAGTCAATACACACTCGCCATTTCCCATTCTTCTTCTTCACAACAACGACATTTGAGAGCCAGTCCGGGTACTGCTCCTCTCTGATGAATCCTGCATCAAGCAACCGATCAATCTCTTCTGCTATGATTTAATTACGCTATAGGGTGAATCTTCTCTGCTTCTGCCTTACAGGTTTTGCATTCAGATTTACATTTAGGGAATGATAAGACACAAAAGGACTAATTCCTGGCATGTCTGAATGACTCCATGCAAACACATCTGCGTTCTGAGACAAGAAGTCAATCAACTTCTGTTTCTCCCCCTCAGCAAGTTTAGTTCCCACTCTTGTGGTTCGGTCTGGTTTATCATAGTCAATCTATACGTCAACAAGAGGTTCTTCGGTCAAGACCAAAGGTTCATCCTCTCCACTCTTATTAAGAGGAGGCTCCTGTAATTGCTATTTTGGGCTCGTAGATCGGATAGGAGCTTTTCCTTTTTCGGCAGACTTTAAGGTGACAGAATAACATTCTTTGGCTGCAACCTGGTTCCCATGAATATCTATCACTTTTGTTCCGTCTGGTCCCAGGCACCTCATCACTTGGTGCAGAGTTGATGGAACACCTTGAACTCTGTGAATCCACCCTCTTCCCATCAGAAGGTTGTAAGATGGATGGATTTCAATGACCACAAAGCTCTTAGTCAGAACTCTTTCTGCGGCTTGCACTGTTACTTCTACCATGCCAATGGGGTCCACCCATTTTCCATCAAATCCTAGCAATGGATTCCCGGTTGGCTTAAGCTCCTCTGGTTTGATCTCGAACCGATCGAACGTAACTCTTGGCATGACGTTTGCACTGCTCCTAGGATCAATCAGAACTCTACGTACTAAACATTCCGCCACTGTTAAGCTGACAACTAATGGATCTTCGTATGGCGTCTGAACGGGCAACAGATCCATTCTTTTGAACTTTATCTACGTTGACACATTCTGCTGGTGCAAAGCATTCACACTTCCTATCCTCCTCTTTATTTGTACTTGGCAAAGGCGAGTCCTGAGCAATTCATCTGACTCCTCGCTCGGCTTAGGTCGACCGTGAATTGCGTTTATTATCTAAACTGGTTGTGCGTTATGGGAGCTCGGCTTTTGACTCCTCTTCACTTGCTCTACCGGTCGGTTCTGCTCTATCGCCAGCCCTTGAATATATCCTATAAACTCTCCTCTTGCTATCAACATCTCCACCTGCCTCCTTAAGTTCCTGCATTCATTAGTCTGATGACCAAAATCACTATGAAAAGCACAATGTTTAGATTGATCCCTCTGCTCGAAAGGTTATCTAATTGGCAAGGGAGAGCGAAACTTATCTTTATTTTCTTGATACAGCCTTGCGAGAGTAACTTTTAGTGGAGTGATCAGCTCTTCTTTTCTAGGTCTCTTCTCTGCCTTCCAGGAGGTCTGTCGCTGTGGTGGAGCCTCTTTTTGACGGATCTTGGCTTTGGTCTTCTCCTCCGTTGATATTATGGAGGTTTTCCGAGCGTTAACTGCTTCTTCCTCCTTCAGACGCATAAATCAGTCGGCTCTTTCATTCAACTCATCCATAGTCTTCGGTGTGTTCACCACCAGGCTTGTGTGAAATGGTGTACCACGATTCATTGCTAGCTTGAATGCTTGAACCGCTTTGGAAGGATGGCACTCAATCACCATGCTCTTAGTAAGGTTGAACCTAGTAAGAAAAGCTTGGAGACGCTCATCTTCACGCTGCTTCATTATGAACAGACTCGAGATATCCTTGGCCGGGCGCTTATTCACATAGTATTGGCTTATGAATCGATCGCACAAGCTTCGAAAATAGGTATGGAGAATTTCCGTCGGATCAATCGGATGGAGAATTCAGATCGGTCGTTCCGTCGAACAAAATGAAAATAGGCATGGAGAATTTCCTCGGACTCGGAGCATTCAGGATCTCATCAGTGAAAGGCGAATCAACTGTTCGTGCTGCTGATCGGAGGGCCTCATTCTCCCTTTGGAACCTTGTAACAATTCTTTGATCTGCAGATCTTCGCTCTGAACTTCCATAATCATACGTGGCCATTGAAGGCCGGTAAGGCGGATCGAGCGATCTTTCCTCCGTTGACTCCTTCTGCCAGAGCGGTGTAGCTTTATGCTGACCAAACTCCACAGCTTCTTCTCGATTGTGCCTTTCTTGATATGGATCAAAAGTTATGGCTTCGTTCCACCTGATCTGTTCGCGCTGTGGATCCAAGTGAATTGATCCCTCACGCGGCAAGCATTTGGCGGCAAATCATCTGGCCTGACCTCCTCGCAGCGAAGATCATGTGATTGTTCCTTTCTTGCTCGCCTTGGTGTGCAACATCGGGTTGTATACCTCCCTCGCCTGCTAGAAGTGGTCGCGGAATCGCCGGAACTTCTTGACGCTACATTCCAACTCTCAACTCTGCATTCTCTCTTCTGAGAGCTTTGATCATGTTCGTCAACTCATCAAGCTTCGTCTGCTGGTCATTTGCCTGTAAATCGGTATTCTCACTTCCAATCATGGTTCCTGATCGTAGCAGAGTCATTAACTGCAAAATCTTGATCAGATCTGACCTCTGCTCACACAAATACACCAGATCTGATTCTGAGATAGCTGAATTCCGATTTCTTCAAACTGGATCGGAATCCTTCTCACTGTGAATTCAGCATATCTAGCTGTGCGAGCCAGATCACGACTACACAGATCTAACTCCAAAGATCAACTAAACAAAAAATTCTACTGAGTCCAGATCAGGATCTCGCAGATTAGAGTCTCGCTGATCTGAATTCAACCTTCAGAAATCAAACTTTTACTTGACGAATGAATTTTGATTGAGTCAATCTTCATCGTTTCCCACAGACGGCGCCATTGAAGATGCAAGAAATTTCTTTCCCTATCCTTTTTACAGAATTTCATTACATTTCAAGAATCATCCCCCCTTTCCCTCTCTTTTCCGTCTATTTATAGATGGTTACAAGTGTTCTAGGAGCTTCCTAACTAACTTCTCCTGTTGGGCTCTCATTATTGGGCCTTTTTCTTCTTGGGCTTGGCTTTATTTTACAGATCCTCATTTTTGGGCCTGCTTTAAATGAATTCGGTATGGACCGAGGTCAACTACCCGGTCCATTACTCTTCACACGGGTCACACCCAGCCCATGCCGTCTTTGGCATCCTCAATTGTTTATACACGGTTACAAGTGTTCTAGGAGCTTCCTAACTGACTTCTCCTGCTGGGCTCTCATTGTCGGGCCTTTTTCTTCTTGGGCTTGGCTTTATTTTACAGATCCTTATTTTTTGGCCTGCTTTAAATGAATTCGGTATGGACCGAGGTCAACTACCCAGTCCATTACTCTTCACGCGGGTCACACCCGGCCCATGCCGTCTTTGGCATCCTCATGAATAGTCGGCTATTTCTGGACATCCTGTTCGAGCCTTTCGAAGAAGTGAAGAAGGAGCTCCTCCTCGTTCCGACTGTTCGTCAAGCGTCGCTTGCTCGCCAAAAGTACTCCAATGAGGTCGAGGCAGCCATCAACGAATAGATCAGATGCGTTCTGTTTTGCTCTCTCTCTATTTATTTATGTATATATGCATGTGTTTATATGGCCATTTCTGCTGGTTATTGAAAATGATATTTGTGTCTCTGTTTTGGAGAGCGACTAGAGCTAGTTTATTTGGGATTCCGTATTTTTTTGTTCATTCCGTTTGGCTGATGAGAAAATTGTGAAAAGTACAAGTTATAAAATTTTTGTATTTGGGGAAAGTACAAGTTACAAAATATTTGTGGACCCATGATTAATGAGGATGCATACAAGATATATTTTATAAAATCATATATGTGTTGAATCTTGTACAGAGCTATTATATGTATAGAATTTTCTTATTTCTAACTTATAATATGATTAATGAGGATACATGCAAGAAATTTTTTTATCTGTACAGCAAGTGTTAATAAATGATTTTGTATTCCTTCCCTTTGGTTGATGGTAAAATGAAAATACAAGTAACAAACTTCTTACATTGTTTATGCTTTTTTGTAAATGTAAAAATTTATTCAAATACGCAATTATATTTGGTAGGCTGAGATGGCTAGAGTTTTCTGTTTTATACATCAGCGTCATCATCATCCTTGCCTTTATCCTATAGAGATGGGCTCTTTTTCCATTCCTTCTACTATACACCATGTCTTTTTTTTCTTTTCTCTTTTTCATAGTTAATTATACACCATGTCTGTAGTTTGATATGACATCAAGGTATACAAATCAACCTAGAATCAAGGTGGTTGATTTATATCTTTACAATGTCCATTCTTAAATTTAGATTTTTCAAATAGTTCTTAATTACTTCATCCAATGTGAGTTTTGGTCGGCCTCTTTGTCACTTACCTTCTATACAAACAACTCTTTCTCTTTTTATCATTTATAAATGATAAATGTTATACCTAGTGTTCCCCTCACTCGTTTCCTATCATCCAACGTAGCATTCTCATTTCTGCTACATGAATACGTTGTATTTGTGTCTTTCTCAACGCCCAACACTCCCGCTCCCTACATCATTGCCACCTGGTAACAGTTCTATAGAATTTTCCTTTTAGTTTATTTGGTACTCCTTTGTCACAAAGGATACCACTAGCTTGCCTCCATTTTGCCCATTTGGCTCCAATCCGATTTTCTATCTCCCCATCTATCTCCCCATCTTTTTGTAGTATTGATCCTAGGTGCCGGAAATAGTTCTTTTGAGTAATTATTTGGTCTTGAAGTATGATATTTATATTGTCATCGATTTCTACTTCATCAAATTTACATGCCATATATTCAGTTTTAGTTTTACTTATTCTTAGGCCCCTTGACTCTAATGCTTTTCATCATTTTTCTAATTTTGTTGCTAAGGCTTCCTTAGATTTATCTATTAGGACTATGTCATCCGCAAATAACATATACCATCACCATGGGATGTTTCCTTGAATATCTTTCGTTTTTTCGGCTAATTTTATCGCAAATAAGCATGGACTCAACACCAATCCTTGGTGTAGTCCCACCTTTATAGGGAAATCACTAGTTTTCCCGTATATAGTGTCAACTCCAGTCAAGTTCTCACTATACATGTCTTGAATAGATTTATAAGTTTTATAGGTACTTGTTTTCTTTGTAGAGCCCACCAAATTTTGTCCCTTGGCACTCTATCATATGCCTTCTCCAAATCTATGAAAACCATACGCAAGTCTTTTTTTTTGCCCCTATGCTCTCCTATAAGTTGTCTTGTCAAATATATGGCTTCTATAGTGGATCTACCCGGCACAAATCCGAATTGGTTATCGGATGCCTGATTATACTTTCCCATAATTTCATTGTGTGACTCATTAATTTAATTCATTTATACTTTCCACAATTTTGTATATCATCTTTATTCTTATAGATTGGTACTATTGTGTTTTTCTTCCACCCACTTGGCATCATATTTTTTTCTCATAAAATTTTGTTAAACAACTTTGTTAACCGTACAATGCATATCTTACCTAAAATTCTCCAAGCCCCTATATGTATATTATCCGGTCCTACAGCTTTCTCCGGTTCTGCTTTATTCATATCCCAAATACTGAAGAAATTTAAGCTTTAAACTGGTACTTCTTTTCTTTTGGCATGTTTTCGCAAAAAACAAAAAGATTCATGCTTGAAGCTCCTGGTGTTTTTTCTCTGTTTTCATTTCCTCTATTTATTTCTTGTACAGATTCATTTTCTAGATATACTGTATTGATATGTTTACAGACACAATATTCTTCCATACTTGTTCTTAAGCAGTGTCTGTTTGCTCTTTTCTTAATGTAAAATTGACTTCTTGTGTTTTCTCTCTCTTAATTATAGTGACATTACATCCCTTATTCTTCATTCCCCGTAATGTTTATGTTTTCCATATATTTATAATCTTCTAATATCTCTATTTGATGAATGACAGTGTGGAATACAATGTCTCCTATGTGTATCACGCCATGTATGCCTACTTTGACAGGGACAATGTTGCTCTCAAAGGCCTTGCTAAGTAATCTCTTGGATCCCAAAAGACCTATCATTTTTGTTGGTGTTATATATGTTTGTGCTGATTTGATTTGTTTGACTACAAATAGGTTTTTCAAGGAATCTAGTCAGGAAGAAAGGCAGCATGCTGAGAAATTTATGGAATATCAGGTTTTTGCTAAAATATGGTTTCTCTTTCCTCCTTTCTCAAAAGTTCCAATTAGTTTCAGAGTTGGTAATTACTTGTGCTTTTACTTTGTATTCTAATTTTTTTTAAAACCTTTTTTGTCATTCAGAATAAAAGAGGAGGAAAAGTGAAGCTACAGTCTATGCTCATGCCCGTGTCTGACTTTGATCACATTGAGAAGGGAGATGCATTGTATGGTATGTTTGAGTAGCCACTTTACTGCGTTACAGATAAATGTACATGCCTTGCTGAAAAATTATGTGCAATTACTATATGGTCATCACCCCATGGCTTTTTTTAAACTTGGTGTACATGAAAATGTGTTTGTGGGACTTTGTACCTTCTTAAAAGGCACACTTGTTCTAAGATGTTATTCATATGCATTTGATGTCAACAGCATTGCATGTGTTATCAGGTATTCAGGTGTATTGCACTGATGTACATCTATAATGATATTTGCTCAAGTAGCAACCTCATTTGGCTGCTATTGTTTTGTCTGGGAGTTGACACAAGATGCATTTTTTCATTGCAATTTCATGCATGTCTACCATCTTACTTAGGCCTCGTTTGGCATAGCTTTTACTTTCGCTTTTATACATAAGAAAAAGAGAAGCGAAAGAGGTCACTTCTACTTAACTTAAGCGTACTGTTTGGTAATTATGTTTTAGAAGAGCTTTCCATGACAAATAATTTTTTCGTGTGCGTTTGGCAAAACATTTGTCAAAACTTTTTTACTAATGAATTTACACTTCTGCCCTTAAATTTAATTAACTATTGTCCAGGAACTACCTATCTTTTTCTAACATTGTCCCAATGAATCAATTTTTAATTCCTGATCCTTGAGAGGGAGAACAAGCCCTCCAAACCAAAAGTATAGGATAACAAGGCCAAAAAAATCCCATAATAGCAGTATTTAACATATCTATCAAGCAGCAGTATACTTCATATTCTAATCATGCAAATTCACACGCACTTATAATATATATATATGTATATATATATATACACACACACACACACTTCTTCATTCTATGGAGTTATGCATTTGATCTCACCAAAGGAATAAATTGACATAATTACAATAAGCAATTGCATAGCCCACCAAAATATCAAAAGAATTAATTTTACCAAATAAAATAAAGCAACTGAATATTTATATATATTAATCAAGCTATAAGCAATAGATTAGCAATTTTATATGAAAACGGAGCTTGATTTCTTAAATCAAAGCATTTTAAAATGCATTTCAGATTAGAAATTTAGAAACAATGGACTGTGAGAGAACGATTTTTATTGTTAAATTCACTAAACGAATGAACCCATCATAGATGTTGAGATTTATAAAGTTCATAGAAGAATCAACCAAAAGTTTTAGGGAATTAGAATGTTTTTTGAAAAATAAAACCAACAACCTAGAAAGAGAGCAAATAATAGAGATGAGGATGAAAAACCTAATTTGAGCCAGAGAGGCATATTTGCAGCGAGAGGGTTAGAAGAAGAACGATGACATTGTGGGATACAACTGGAAATTTATTTTTTTCCTTTGAATCACAAGGGGCACGCTTGGTAATATGAAAAGTTCATTAAAACCCCAAAACAGCTTCCCGCATCTCTTCCTACAAAAGCTGGTCCAACCCAGCTTCGTCTAAACGCTCTTCTAGAGGCCCAAAGCTCTTCTACAAAATCATCCAAACACTACAAAAATCAGTTTTTTGACTCTGAAAGCCTAAAGTGGCTTTTCAAAAGCCAATGCAAACAGGGCCTTAATCTTTGTTATGCCTATGAAGTGTTCAAAGTCTTATCTTTAACACAATGATCCCGTACATGGGAGGAGTGTAAAAAGTTTCTGCGTGTGTGTAAATATATGTATATATATATATATTAGGATTTTAAAGTTTCCCCATCCAATGCCACCCAATCAAATATGGCCCTAAGCTTTCTGCTTTGCCTATCCTCTCATAGAAGTTGTAAAAGTAAAAAAAGACATGAATTTTAAAAACATGGTCTGCTCATAGAACTGTCCAAGTTAATCTAATATCAAAATTGCAACAATATTAGCAATCCACACAAAGAAAGATCCTTTAAAGGCAATTTAAAGGATGACATAACTCCTTACTGAATGCTTCTATCAGGTAACCAGTCTAACACAGAGAAACTATATATAAAAGATCTCATGAAAACATCCACAGAATCCAACCTCAATTCTGTCAATTCTGAAGATCTCTAAGAACTACAGTACTTTGTTCTCCAAGAAAGAACCTGACATTAGCAGATACACGTGCCCTTCCCTCCAAGGCAGTTCTAAAAAGATTCAGAAGTATAACATATTGTGCCAAATCATACCCTATGGCAATCATTCGCTTAACATTGCATTCTCTTTTGGTTTTTCTTTTTAAAGGGGCAAGTGTTACTAATATAAATACCCAAGTTGCACTTCCTTTAAGAGTTTCAACTTTTAGAGCAGTTGATTGTTAACATGGTATGGCAAATAGGTCCAATGTTATAATCCATGGCACCTTCCTTACAATTAGTATTTCTATTTCTCTCACTTGTGAAGGAGAGTTTGACCACACACGAGGAGGTGTATTTTATGATATAATTATTTTAGCTATATATACTCTTATCAGTTTAAGCTTTAAGAGCAATTAGTCATTAACAATAAGTAAACATTGAATAAACACAGATGATACACATATTTGACTTTATGATTTTATAAATAATGTAAAAATGTAGATAACGTTGTTCTGCATCGATGAACATATTTACAATAATCTTGACTTCATGTACGCATGTGTCTTAAGTGTCTTGCACTTATATTAGATGACAGTAATAATAAATCAATGGAAAAATAAAGGTTCAAATCTTGTGAAGGGCTGTCTAAAGCACTTTGGGTTATTTCTCCAATCACTAAGAGAATGAGCTTGGCTTTGCTAGTGTTATTGAACTTTTTTGAAGTCACATGCCTGTTTTATCATTGACATGGTACTAAAATTTTGCCATTTTTATTCAGCAATGGAACTTGTGTTGTCCCTGGAAAAGTTAACAAATGAGAAACTTCTGAATTTACACAAGGTAAAAAGGTTTATCTTCTCATTTTTAAGTCTTCCTTTTCCATTTTCCTTTTCACTGTGGAGGATATGTGTACTTTTTTTTTAATTGGTTATTCTGTGTCTCAAACACCATGTTTTCTTTAACCAATATGTTTTAAGCTGGTATTATGGATACACCATTTGCATACTGGCAATGTTCTTCTAATATATTATCTTTCTTGAATATATTACAGATAGCTGATCAGAACAACGATGTGCAGCTAGTTGATTTTATTGAGAGCGAGTTCTTGGTAGAGCAGGTGGAGAACTGCTCTCTCTCTCTCTCTCTCTCTCTCTCTCCCCCCCCCCCAAAAAAAAAAAAATTTCCTCTTTTTTTTTCCTTTTTATTTTTTTTATTTTATAATTTTCCTTTTGTACGTTTTCTTAATAATTTTATTTAAACCTAAATGTTTGTAAGTGGGACTTCAGAGATTTCTTGTGGAAGCATCCAAGCAAATAATTTGGGTAATTTGTTCCTTCCTTCGCAGCTAATTTTTTTTTCTGGAGTTAGGTTGAAGCCATCAGAATATGTTGCTCAGCTGCGAAGGGTTGGCAAAGGCCACGGTAATCCTTCATCCCCTTGCCATCCAATTTTCTTCATCCTATTTTCCTTGGCATTAATTTTCATCAATCCTTAATACACTGGTAAATTCTTTCGTTCATATTTTGACAACTCATCTTCTTGACACTAAAGTTTGCTTTGCGGCTGTCAATTTGCAGGTGCTTGGCACTTCGACCAGATGCTCCTTAATGATGTGGTTGCTGCATGATTTAGAAATCCAGCCATTGTTTGTTCGATATGTTTTCAAATATGAGCGTCATGGATTTGTTAGTTGGCAAAACTTAGCTCCATCCTTGCAATCATTTTTAAGGTTGGAGCATTATAGTTGTTTGTTTGAGTGAAGTATTTTGATGTTAGACGGTTATTGGCTGGCTTGTTTTTCTCCAAGAAGCTGAGCAAAATTCATGAGACTGTTTTAGCAAACTAATTATCTATGAAAAAGTTTCTGCTGTGTGCTCTTGTGCTTGGAAATCAAATCACGTTTATTAATTGTTTGCGTGCTCCTATTATATCTGAAGCAGACTTAGCAAGATGAGATCATATGCCATGAGAAGGTAAATCGTGAGACAAGAGAACACCCAGCACCCAGCGAACTTTGTACAGGAAGCACTGTACCGTTGGAGCTAGTAATCAGCAACTGCTGATGAGGACTCATAATGTCCACAACATTCAATAGATTGGTGCAGTTTAAGCAATTGCGCTGTTTAATACAACAAAATACATCGGTCTCTAGCAAAAACTTTTTGTTGTGTGTTTTTTTGTTTGCCTTTTTCTTTCCCCTTTTCTTTCTATTGCAGAAAATGAGACTGAACAATGGGGGCCAAAAGGCGCACAAGCAGAAAAAGTAGCGAGACGACACAACCAACTCTAAAGAAAAGCAAACACCATAAGAGGGATAGCAGCAGGCAAAAGCTTGCGGTCAGCTGCAGAGAAGCAGATGGCTAGTCAGGACGCTTCCTAGGAGGCCTGATCACTGTGCTGGGAAGGGACCATAAAGCTGCAATGACTCTACTGGCTTTGCAATCTTTGAAGGATACAAAGGTAAGCTTGAGTCAAATGTGATTCATGATATCCTTGATCAGAACCTGAGGGGTCCTCGATTTGTTTCTAAAAGTTTTATTATTCCTCTCCCTCCAAATGCCATACACAACCTGTACAAAAAAAGCTTATTGGAGAGAATCTAGGACTACCATCCCAGTTTGAAGAAAGCCAAAGAATGAGGTTCTTCCGGTCTTTGGAAGGGGGTGAAAGCTGCAGTGAGCTAAAAAGTGTTTCCAAATCTAACTATACTGGAACTGACGAACACCTGAAAAATAAGGGAGTGGGTCAGGCCCACATGCAAGTCCTATCTTACTTCGATCCATACAGAAATCCGATACGCAGATACATCCTAAATAGCTCAACAATATCTAGAGTAGTCCATATATGTATATATAGTACACACTATAGGACGTTCACTAGTCTAATAGGTCTGTTTCAACCTGAGTAGAGATACCATGCAAATCGCACATAATGTGGTCATGTGTACCTAAACCTACCAGGGAACAACAGCTATGTCCAGTTATCCATCCTAGGTGATATACGCACCCTAACCATGGTCCTAAGATTCAAGATCATACCATGTCACCATATCATAAATATATAAAGTCCGTATACTCTTAATATAAAATATCATCCATCTATATAGTGATCTGATATATGTATAACAAATCTTCCAGAAACCAAAGTAGGTCATTCAATTATTTTATTGACATGACTCAAATATGAGATGGACTTAACCTTAATGGTTAATCCATATCTCAATCCAGATTAGGTAGGACTTAGTGTTTGAACTAATCCATACCTAGTATGCCACCGCCCCATATTGGTGCATACAATCTTCCAACTAACATAGTTGACAAAAACAATAGTAGATATTCATCAACCATTTTCCAAGATATGCACAAATAAAGTTTTTTTTTTACATATATGATGATATTAGGCTTTCATTAAAAGACCTACAAATCATGTCTCAAACACTTTAAGCTACTAAAATAAACTTAAGCATTTAAAGTCTCCAAACTATCCATAAATTGATACAATCAACAACCATTTAACTATCAATTAAATCCAAACTAAGCATAGTTAATTTCAGTTAATTCACCATACTTATAAAACTGTGGAAATATGATTATATATAATTAAATCATATATAAAAACTTTGATAAGTTCCGGTAAGTAAAAACTAGCAAAAACAGTGTGCATCCTACCGGCGTTTCCCTTAGGTTCTTCTTGCCCTATTCCTTAATCCAATTATGAATTTATGTCTCCTCATAATTTTACAGGTCTATAATAGTCCCATACATCCTTTAAAACAGTTTAAACGGAGTACAAAAACTCTGTACAATCCAAGCACAGCCTAAAAACCAACAATACGCAAAACTGGACGATTAAAACCAAAAATCCAGGTCGCGGTCCAACTGAGCAGGCTAAGTTGCCAACTTAGTCTGCTAAGTTGCCAACTTAGTCGACTAAGTTCCAACTTAGACGGCTAAGTTGGTGCTGAAGTCCTCTTCTTTGTCCGTTCAGCCTCTGTAAACCCCAAAACTTCATTGTTAAGGCCTCTAAGCTTCAGCCTAAGTCCCATACGTCCATACTAAATTATTTTAAGTGTTTTAGTAGGTAAAGATTCAACTTAAATAACAGTTCATTCATAAAGATCAAAGAAATAAAGAAATCACGAACAAACATATGTAATCATGAAATTCTCTGTTTTAGTCCAATTAAGCATGCATGAATATTTCGTTTTAGCATTAATTAAACCTCTAGAGTCTAGCTAGGCATGCACAGAGCACAGATTTAAGGGAAAGAGTAGAATAGAGACTTGCTTTGAGTTTCAGTTTTGAAACTCTAAACCACCGTCTCTGAGTTTTCCGACCACCTTTTAAACTGTCGTTCCACTCCTCCGGTGCTCCTGGTTCAACCCAGAAACACACATTCCCGTCCTCCTTGAACCCCTCTGTGTATCTCTTAACTTCACTCTATGTTTCTCTCAAATCCTTCCCTCTGTTTCTCTCTGCCTCTCACTCCGGGAATAGGGTTTGTTTTTAACCCTATACAGACGTATAATATTGTATTTATAGGCTTCACTTAAAAACCGAATTCTAATTCTAAACCAACTATAAGTCGGCTAAAACCCTTACCGTGATAAAACATAAAAATCCTATAATAAGTTATACCGTTAAAACAATTATACACTTAAAACAATTATAAAACTAATCAATTACATCCATAAAAGAAAATAATACTAATACAATTAATGTAAGAAAATACAATTAAACACTTAGACAAATAATTCCAATTAAATATAAATAAAAAAAAAAAAGATCAATTAATTCAATTAATTCAAGTTTAATCCAAGTAAATCACCACAATTAAAAACAATTAAGCAAATAATCAAATAAAATACCACATAACCAAATAAAATGCATTTAAATAATAATTAAATACCAGAAATATCCTTTTAAAATTAGGGTTATTACATGTTGCCTCAATGCAAGGTCCATAAATCGGTGGGCAAGAACAAAGAGGAGCAGACATCAAGTGAGGAGCGTGGCCAGAAAAGAAAGATTCATGACAGCTTGACTTTCCAACAACCGGTAGAATCAGTTACGATAACCATTCCAGCCAAAGGACGGCATGTTAACAGAAGGCCTTTCAATCAGAAAAGGCCTGAATATGCAGAAAATTTCAGGCTTCGGCCAAGAAGCCCAGCAAGGGTTTATAAGAAAAAAAAAGCATTTTTTCATCAACAAGAATAGATTCCAGATTTCGTGAAGAAAAAGTGGAAAGGCCTACCAAAAAAGATGAGGAATTCTATAGTGTTTCTCATGGAAAGCCCAGAGTTGCTTTAGAAGTCTGGGTAAAGAAAGAAACCAAAACCCTCAAACCAAGGATGGTCAAACCGCTAATTCCTCATTCAGAAAGGTGGAAAAGGGTGGACCATCCCAAGTTTCCTAAATATAGGGCAGCTTACACGCGAACACAGAAACGTCGTTTCCAAAGGAAAAGAGCTGAAGGAAGAAAGCTGTGGGAGGAGGATCATGGCTGGAAAGCAAAAAATGAAGTAAAAAAGCCAGCAGACCTAACCAAGAAATTAGCAAGAGGAAGAGATAGAGCCCCAGAATGCTTAGATGATTTCGCTTCTAAGCTAGAAGAGTCCCTGATGGAAAAAGATAAGGCACAAGAAGCAATCCCAGTAAAAGAATTGGAGAGTTCTAAAAACTCATCCAGTTTGAAGAAAATCCATTTTGGGAGTTTTCCAGAAGAAATGTCATGCAACATGGTTGTTATCCTTCCATTGGTCTTTGAATCCAAGCCAAATCAGCCATCTTCAATGATAGGTGATGTTGCTGATGACGAGTCACTTCCAGAGGAAACAGAAGTTGCTGAATTGGATCTAGTTCCAGAGGAAAGGATAGACGGCATACACATAGAAGAAATTACAGAGGAATTTTCAGAAGAAGAAACCGAGGCTTTGCAAGAGCCTTGTAGAATTCAAGATAATGTACTTCCAACTCCAAAGAAGGTGATTTTGGAGAAACCCCCTATTGGAATGACTCAGCAGTTGAAGCCACTCTATATAAAGGTATTAATTAAGGGTCGTCCGCTTTCAAGAGTCTTGGTGGACAATGGCTCACTTCTAAATATTATTCCTATTAATGTCATGAGGAAATTGGGCAAGACAGCAGAGGATGTAATTCCTAGTGACGTGGCTATCAATGGTT
The DNA here is from genome assembly GCF_030987335.1 of Cornus florida. Lineage (NCBI taxonomy): Eukaryota > Viridiplantae > Streptophyta > Magnoliopsida > Cornales > Cornaceae > Cornus > Cornus florida. The sequence continues at coordinate 37,559,642 of NW_026775574.1, read as the reverse complement.
TCACTGGAGGTTCAGTGGAAACACAGGGAATTCTTCCACTGGAATTAATTGTTGGAGATGTTACAACCATGACGGCATTCTTTATTGTGGAATCTACAGCGGCTTATAATTTATTATTAGGCCGCAAATGGATACATCCCAATTTTTACATTCCGTCCACGTTGCATTAGATGCTAATTTTTTGGGATGGCGATGAAGTTAAGATTGTGGAATCAGATAACAAACAATTCATTGCTAAAGTGTATCATGTAGATGCTAAGCTTTACAATAGAGAGTTCATGCCAGTAAGGTTCATTGGAAAAAACAGCATGGGCCTACTCAAGTCGGCGACAATGCGGAAAACTCTTACTAAAGAAGAAGTTAAAGAGTTGTTCCAGGAGATGTCAAGGCCAACAATCTTCTCACAGGCCGACGTCCAACGCTTTACACTTTAAATAGTTTAATGGAAGAAGCTCACCAGAAAAAGAGGGCAAGGAACCAGGCGGTGAACTGTTGCCTGGAAAGATTAAAAGCATACCTAGCCAAATTACGGCTGGAACGAAGTAGACGATATGCCAAGATATTTTTCAGTAATTTGGTAGAAACCACGGAAGATCTAGAAGGTAAATTGGATGCGATTCAACTAGCAAATTTGAAGTCTGCTCCAGCAAAGCTTGATGATTTGAAGGCCAAGGTTCAGGATCCACTGTTAGAAATCAATTTGGGGATGGAGGAAAATTCATGACCAACTTATATAAGCGGACTATTGGAACCAAATTTTCAAGAAGAATTGATTTCTCTCTTGAAAGAATTTAAGGATTGTTTTACCTGGACATATGATGAGCTGCCTGGTCTTTCTAGAGAATTGGTGGAGCACAAGCTACCAATTAAAGAAGGGTACCAGCCTTTCAAACAACCTCCTAGAAGGATGTCATAGGAGATTATTCTGAAAGTTAAAGAAGAAATTGAAAGGTTTTTAAAAGCGGGTTTCATCAGAACTACCAGGCATGTGGAATGGCTTTCAAATATAGTGCTAGTCATCAAGAAGAATGGCAAGCTAAGAGTATACATAGATTTCTGAAATATCAACTTTGCAACTCCAAATGATGAATATCCAATGCCTGTGGCAGATCAATTGGTAGATTCAACGGCAAAAAATGGAATTCTATTGTCCATGGATGGCCACTCTGGTTATAATCAGATCTATATTGCTAAGGAAGACATTTCAAAGACGGCATTTAGATGTCCAGGCTCCATTGGGACATTTGAATGGGTGGTAATGCCATTCGGCCTTAAGAATGCAGGTGCTACCTACCAAAACCGATGAGTGCAATTTTCCATTATATGATCGGTAGGTTTATGGAGGTTTATATAGACGACGTGGTCATCAAGTCATCAGAAAAGCCTCAACACTTGATCAACTTAGAAATGGCCTTCAGAAGGATGAGGATGCACAAGCTAAAGATGAATCCATTGAAATGAGCTTTTGGAGTTTCAGTTGGAAATTTCTTTGGTTTTTTGGTGCATCAGAGAGGAATAGAGATTGATAAGAATAAAGCTAAGGCCATTATGGAAGCACAACCTCCTCAGAGTAAGAAGGAGCTTCAGAGGTTCCTAAGGCAAGTAGGTTTTCTTCGCAGATTCATTTCCAACCATGCTGGAAAAACCCATGTTTTTTCATCCATCTTGAAGTTGAAAGAAATAGAAGATTTCCAGTGGACAAACTAGCATCAAACAGCTTTTGAAGAACTCAAGAGATACTTGGCTAATCCACCTATAATGATGCCCCTAATAAAGAAGTGGCCTTTAAGGTTATACTTATCGGCCGTTGAGGAGTCCATTGGGACTCTATTGGCGCAAAATAATGAGTGGGGAAAAGAAAAAGCTATTTACTTTTTTAGTCGAGTACTCACTCCAGTGGAATATAGGTACACTCCTATTAAAAAGTTATGTCTTGCTTTGTATTATTCTGTGATGAAATTAAGAATATAAATGCTTCCTATTGTTGTGTACATCGTTTCTCAAACTGATTTGATTAAGTACATGCTATCGGGGCCTTTGATTACTAAAAGGATAGAAAAGTGGTCATTGGCCTTGATAAAGTTTAGTTTTAAGTACATTCTACAGAAAGCTGTTAAGGGATGTGCATTAGCAGAATTCCTGTCTGATCACCCTTCCACTGAAATAACAACAGAAATGTGTGACGAGTTGGATAACCTTTACCTCAAACATTTTTTATGGACATTACTCTTTGATGGTTCATGTATTAGTGATGGAGGAGGAGCCGGAATTGTCATAATTTCACCAAAGAAAAGGAAGATATCATTTTTTTTCTTTTTGGATTATTTGGGTACTAACAATCAGGCTGAATATGAGTCACTCATAATTGGTTTGGAAATTCTACTAGAAATGAAAGCCAGAAGTGTACTCATCATTGGAGATTCCAAGCTTGTGATCAACCAGTTGGCTGATGAATACAGATGCCTTAGTCATCATCTGAGGCCTTTCCATTTCTTGGCTTTACAATTACTTAATCAATTTGATGTTTATCAGTTATAGCATTGACCAAGACACTTGAACAAAGAGGTAGATGGACTGGCCCAGGTGGCGTTCAGCATAAAAGTTCCACCTAGAGTAGAAGAAACTATAATCTTAGTAAAAAGGAGACTACTACCTTCTATGGAAATGAGGAATGAACATTTGGAGGTTAGTCATGTTGACTTGGAGGAGGCAGATCCAGATGATTGGAGAGTTCCTATCATTAAGTTCCTGATGAATCCAAGCACAGATGTGAATAAGAAAATTCAGCTTGTAGCTCCTTACTACATTCTAATGGACGGAGAGTTATACAAGAAAAACAAAGAAGATGGTTTTCTCCTCAGGTGCTTGGAGAAGCTGGAATCAGTTCAAGTCATGGAGGAGGTTCATAACGGGCTATGTGGAGCTCATCAAGCTGGAACAAAGATGAGATGGCTTCTAAGAAGGTATGGGTATCATTGGAGAGGCATTTTAAAAGACTGTAATGACTTTGCCAAAAGTTGTCGAGCTTGTCAGAAGTATGGTCCTATCCAGAGAGTACCAACCATCAACATGCAACCTGTGGTGAAGATTTGGCCATTTAGAGGGTGGGCGTTAGATTTCATTGGGAATATCATACCTCCTTCTGCCGATGATCATACTCATATAGTAGTAACCACAGATTATTTCACGAAATGGGTGGAAGCCATTCATTTGAAAACTTGTGTACAATCAACAGTGATGGATTTCATTGAAAAGCATATCATTCACCGGTTCGGGATTCCAGAAACCATCACCACTGACAGAAGTCTTTCTTTTCTAGGAATTTTGGTGCAAGACCTCTTCGATGTATATATTATCCAGTTTACAAGCTCTACTCCATATTTTGCTCAGGCAAATGGACAAGAAGAGGCGTTTAACAAGGTCATCATTGGCATAATTGAGAAGATGATTGAGAAGTATCCACGGTAGTGGCATAATCTTTTGTTAGAAGCACTATGGGCATATAGAAATTCAAAAAGATCAAGTACTAGAGTTACTCTTTATATGTTAGCATATGGATATGATGCAGTACTTCTAATAGAGATAACAATGAAGTCAGTAAGAGTAGCTTTTCAAAATGAGCTAACTCTAGCCGAATATATTCAAGCCATGCTAGCTGAGTTAGAAGACCTTGATTAAGTTTGTTTAAGCACTTTGGACTATGTCATCGCACAGAAGAAGAAGGTGATGCGAGCCTACAATAAAAAAAGTAAAGGCTAAGTCTTTCCTAGAAAAAGACATGGTGTGGAAAGTCAAATTGCCACTCAGAACTAGAGACAAAGAGTATGGCAAGTAGACTCCAAAGTGGGAAAGACCCTTTTTGGTTGAGAGGGTTCTAGGAAGAGGAGCCAATAAATTGATGGATATAGATGGTGAGCCTCATTCATCTCCCATCAATGGGGTATACTTAAAACAGTATCACCCCTCAATCTTTGAAGCATGGGAGAAAAGGATACTAAGACCAACTGAATGAACGGTTGGTCAAGCCTTCCAAAAGGAAAGTGGCATTTGGAAGGGAAAGAGGATTTTCCTATGGAAACGCTTGAAAATTTTCCAATAGCCGTCTCACTGGCCTTGGCAATTATGAATTTTCATAGGATTTTTAAATGAATAAAATAACCAAGTATTCCAGCAAGAGGTATTTTGGTTATTTCATGTTTTTAAAGTGTTGCATTTGGAACCAACTCATGGTTTTTAAGTTATATTTTCAATCTTGCCTTTTATTTCTTATGCATTCCATTTTAATTAAATAAAGTTTGGTTTAAAAGCACAAAGAAGTAGGATGAAACTAAAAATGGCATTTCAATATATGAGAAAGTTCCATTACATGCCATTCAAAAGAAAAGGTGTACTGACCTAAAACACCTGTGATTATTACATCAAAAGAAAGTGTCCAAGAAGGGACATAGAAGCTAATCAAGAACCACATCATTTCCCAAGGAGGCAAACTTGCCTTTAAAGCTTTCCCAAAGAAGCTTGGATTGGTCAGCCATTTCCATGGCTTTGTTTTTCACCTTTTCTAGAAGAGTAATTTTTTCAGCAAGCTCTGCCCAGCTCTTTCTATGTTTGCTTAACTCAGCAAAGATTGCTTGAGCGACCTGTTCCAATTCAGCTTCTTCGGCCTCAATCTTCTCTAATTCCTTTTGAATTCTTTCCATCTCAGCAGTAAGACTTGCCTTTTTATCAGCTAGTTGATCAAACTTGGTTTTGATCTCTGAGTAAGGGAGGAGGTTGTTATTGAGATCTTCAGAAGCCTTATCCTTTAATTAAACTTTTTGATTAAGTTCACCAGTGGCTGTTGCCAAAGAGTTGATATTTGCCATCATAAAAGGCAGTTGGTGTTGCAATTGGTTCAATGACAGTTTAATTTCTAGAGAAAAGTCTGGATTTCTCTTCAAGGTAGATAAGACGGTGATCAAGTTTTGTTGAAATGAAGGAATCTCTTCAACATTTTTCTTGAGCTTTTGAAGCAACTGAGCTTTAGCAACTCTTAAAGCCTCTCCAGTTAGACAAGGATCAACAGGAATACTAGCACTAGAGGTGGAACTGCTTGAAAATTTTGAGGCCTTAGCCATATTATACAAGTCGTCCAAAGTTGGGAGTGCCCTTCTCTTTACCATGAAGGAGGTAAAGGTGGACAATGAATGAGTTGTCTATATCACAGAAAAGGAAACAATTTTGGTTTAATTGAAGAAATATTATTAAAAATTTGGGAGGAAAGGGTTTACCTTTGAAAGGGAAGGAGTAGGTCTAGTTGAAACTTTCAAAGGAGGGACAATCGCAATGGGATCAATGGAAGCAGGCATGGTATTGCTATCCAAACTGAGTGGAGGAATTAAACTTGCAACAATAGACTTTTGGAGATTCAAGTCTTATTCTTCTAATAGAACACTCTCCAAAGCAATGTTTAATAGATTGTGGCATGTGGAAGCTCCCTAGAAGAAGGAATGATGGTTAGTCAAGTCCAAGTTAAAGAAAGGCAGTAAAACTAACTCACCAAGTTGATTTCTTTCTTGGCTTTCTTTGTTTCTGGAGTTAGTTGAAAGAAATCAGATTCTTCATCTGGTTTGGGGTCTACGAGGAGTTTCCTTTTACTTTTCAAGGGATGATCTCGGTCAAGTGGACTTGCATGTTTCATGGACTTGGCAGAAGTTTTCATTGAAGAATTCCTTTTTGAAGTACTCTTTTCAGAGGCGGTAGAGGAGTCATCCTCACTCAACAAAGTGATATGAGGTATGTACTTTTTCTTGGAAATGGCTAGAGCCTGTCAAATAGAAAAGTTCAGTAGAATTTAATGAGAAAGGGATTAAAAGGGATGTTATGCCAATTAGATAAGTATTTATAGAATACTTGAGAAGAAGCAGCAGCTTTCTTTTTCCCTTTTACTTTATAGAGCTCATCTTCTTGAAATTTTTCCTTCTTAACCTTCATAAGGGCCACACCTTTGTCACTTCCTAAAGGCTTGTTACCACCAGAGCCTTCTGGATTACTATCCCACCTCCTTCAATACCTTCAACTTCTGCAGTCAATTTAACTTTCCCTTTCTTGCCGGCAGGATTCTTGTCATTTCCATCGGCATCATCACCATCATTGTCTGTTTAAAAAGAGGATAGTTTTATTAATTGATTGTATGTGATTAGTGTGAAAAACTCAAAGTATGGAAAACTTACCATCAGAGAATGTTTCTTCACGGCTTGGGGTGATAGGCTTAAAGAAGTTCAAAAGCCTGTTGCAAACTTCTACGTAAGCCAATTTTCTGGTTGAATTAACATAAGCAGTCCACCAATCAATGAACTCTTGGGTTACCTTTGGGCAACTATTAAAGCCTTCCAATTCAAAAGTGTTTTTCTTCAAGGCATACTTTTCATCCACTGCCTGGAATTGCTCATTCTTGATGAATCTAACTCTCGTGTTAAAAAGTCTATTAGCTAATTAAAAAGGGGGTAAAGGAATGAGTTGTGTCAAGCCAAATTGTCTAGCCAATTGAGCTGGATTGTAATACTCAACCCCACAACGACTATTCTTTGAAGTTAGAGTGGAGGTTCCTGGTGGGTTGATATATGTTACCAATAATAATCAACACTTGCAATAGCACAAATCACTATAAAATAGGGCTATCGTAAGGGTAAGTCGAACCATACGAAATGCTAGCTTATGGCAATCAAGCTTGTAAGATTAATTTATGGTTTGATTTATGAAAGATAGTTTTTGGATTGGTTTGTTTGTCACATACATAAACTGAAATTAACTAAAAATATATAATTTGAATTTCAACTAAGGAGAGTGTGGGAAAGGCTAGGGAATTGACTTCACCACAAGCCATATAAACATGCCTAATTGCAATTAACTTAGGGAACAAAATATACATGTAACCATGATATGTAGAAATGCAAGACAACTACAATATCTTCAAGAAGCTCACATATTCAAGAATTAAGTATAATCTATCAAAGGTTGGTATAATTCATCTATATAAACTAGGGTATAGTTTGAAATATCCTTCCTAAGCTATGAACTATCAAAGTCCTCAATTTGTGTGGTAAGTGCACATGAACTCAAAAACTAAACCATAATCCATCAAAGGTTTCCCTAAGCCATGGACTATCAAAATTTCCATACAACATGTCAATAAAACCATTGTATAATCGCATCTTCATTCTCACTATAAAGATGTAACTAGCATAATCATGAAGAAACAATTTCTAAGACAAGATAAGAGTCTCAACAAGATTAAATATGGAATGCAACACAAACACATCAAAGTGTATCTCTAGATTATACAACCTGTCACATATATGCAAAGTTCCTCAAATATAAATACAATTAAAACATATTTACTTGACAAGGGTTACATCAACTCCCTAGGAAGAGAGTTAGCCTCTCATGGTTGAAGTTGCAACCCCTAAAGGAGCTGAAGAGCTTCTATCTTCGTGCACCAACTCTGCCTCTTCTCCTCAGCCCTCCTCTGCTCTACACCCCCAAAATTCTCTCTCTAGTTTATTCCCTAAATATTTTCTCCTTTCATTCAATGATGTAATCTCACTTAAATAGACCAAATATCTTACAAACACCCTTAAATTCATGATCAATGTTCCCTAAAAGAAGAAAGACACATTCCTTCAATTAAGGGAATTGCATTGGGCTAAACAAAGAAGACTATTCATTGTTTGACTTTCTGGCAGAAATTCCATCAGACCTTGGCCTCCACTTTTGACCCCTTACATGTGCGAATTTGGTCTTCAATAAAACATGAAATATGAAGGGCTATGAGTCAGCTTTCCATAGACATAAAGTTTGCCTCAATTGGATTTGTATCCAAAGAGTTATGTCATTTTTACCCCAGGTGTGCAATGCTGAAATTTACAGCCTGGTAGCAGTGAAGTTCAACTTTGTTCTTCATTTTTGACCCATCAAATTTAAGAATTTGACTTCCATTAAAGCATTATATACTTAGATCTTTGAGTTAGCTTTCCAAATCATCAAACGGTTCGTCATTTAGAGTTCGGAGCAGAGAGTTATGACATTTTTACCAAAGGTGCGCAGAGTTGAAGACAAGCGCGCGGGCACCCGCAAGAACCCGCCGGTGCCCGCCAAATTGGGCAGGGGTTGGAATTTTGAAAATGCCAAATGGAGGCTGGGATGAGCCCTGTAATTAGAAATTTAAGCTCCATAAGGCCCTAGACACCCAGAATGATCATCGGAACGACATTCGGAACCTTCCTGTGGAAGCGATATTTTTATGGTCCGAAATTAATGGTCTTTATTGCATTTTATTGCATTTTGAGGCTAAACACCTGAAAATAAGAAAAACACAAAAACGCATATAAGGTATATAACATCAATATAAAAATGGACTAAGATATGCAATTTAGGGCACTTGAATATGAAATATTCGGTGCTTATCAGTTCCATAGTGTAAATCACGGCAGATTAAAAAGCTTGCCCAAATTTTCTTCCAATCATCAGAGGATTTTTTGGTTAAAACTCCAAGGAAGGGTACAAGCCAAGAAGGCATCAGTCTATAAGGGGAAAAGGGATCTAAGAATGAGTTTGGCTTAAAGTCATTATGGTCGTAGAGGAAACGAAATACTTCTGTGAAAGAGAAAGGGGTGGGCCGGCTTTCAACAAAGCTATAAGTTAACAGGGATTTTTCAGGTTGAATAGAAATGGGGGTAGTCAAGTTGGGAAAATATATTTTTAGCCACACTTGAAAAATCCAGAATGGGCCACCAAACCGAGTGAAATTAAACTCTAAGAGATCATTCATACCTCGGTACAAGTGAGAAAGAACTGGAGGAGTAAGGGCCAAGTCTGCACTTTTGGCAAGAGCAATGACAATTTTGACGAAATCCTTGGTGACCTATCCAGAGGGAACACATAATAGGTGTCCAGAGAGCCATCAAATCAAGAAGGAAGTAAGTTCTTTCATTACAACGGGCCCAGTCTTTTAGTTATGGAATTCCATGAAAGGGACAGGAGAAGAATATAATTTCTTGTTTCCATCATCAGAGGAAGGAAAACTGAAAGAACCTGTATGTAGTAAGGCGCTGATGTCGTCTCCACAAGGTTTCAAACCAGTTATACAGCAAATGTCCCTCATTGTGACAGACATCATTCCATTCCGAAGATGTAAAGAATTAGTCACGTTAGACCAGAAAAGACAGTAGGGAAAAATAGGTTCTTGTCCTGAATCATTGATACCTTGCTCAATTGTATGGCATCAAAAATACCTTGCCTTTTCCAAGTAGAGGCGACCTTGTCATCACTGGAGAGACGATTGACCCATGATTTCCACAATGGACGGCATCTTGGCCAGTTCTTAAGAGATAGAGTGGGCTTAACCTTCTTTCCTTTGACCAGGATCAATGGGTATTCCCAATTAAATGGAAGATCATCCTCTGCTGCAGGGTAGAACTCAGATAAAGATGAAGGAAATTCATTCAACAGAGCCGGCCCTAGTCCATTCAAAGGACCAACACGATGAAAAAAATCAAAGGTGATATCTAATCCAGGTACTAACTTAAGGATTTTTTGGACTAGGGGGCTATGGCTATGTGTTTTGGTTTGATCAGAAGAGGGAGCAAGCACAGTTGAACTCGTAGTAAACCTGGTTAGCCGTTTTTGTTTTGGAGCCATCACAGAAATGTCTGAGGTTTTCGTTCAGATTGGGGTCAAAGGAGAAGAGTTTGTTTTGAATACCTAAGGTAACTAGATGTCTATTTATAGTTGTGATGGATACGCAAGAAAGATGTGAGGGTTGTTCAAAATTTAAAAGCAAAACAAACCGAGGAGATTTGAATGGCTAAGGAAGGTGAGTATTTATGGAGACTTAATTAGATAGATACAAGATGCGGTTAACTTGCCTTTTCAAGATCAAAAGTAATTATTGCTTTCTTTAAGGAACAAGATTTGGTAGGTCCTTGCATTCATAAAGCCTTGAAAATTGGTTCAAGATGGAAGATGGATAAGCTGCTTTTCCAATTTACAAGGGGATAGTTTCTTTTCAAAAATGGATTTGGTGGGACCATTGAATGATGGGGTTTTTTTGTGCCAGTTTAAAAATTAATGAGTTCCAAAGAGACGTCCCAATTTTTTTTCTCTAAAGCAGAAAGAATTAAATTTTTTTGGTGGGTCCAAGAAATTGGTAATTCGGGTGTCATTGTCAAAAGCCAAAAGAAGTAAGTGATTTATTTAAATTTCATGCCTTTTCTGTGTAATCAAAGGCAAAGAATTTAGGGGGGCAATGTTTACACCCTTATTTTCCCCAATGGAAAAGTAGACATGTGGAAGGAATTGTGGGCTGAGCCGGTATGTGACATGAGAAAGGAGTTTAGGTCAAGGCTAAACTCAAGGAATTTCAATTAGAAGTGGTTGATGGTTTTTTTGTTTAAAAGCAACTTCTCTAATTGAAATTGGACACGTGTGGCATAGGTATGAGATTTATCTGATAATTGAATTTATATGGAAGTCTATCACAAGAGAAACCACGTAGGAATAAGACGACTTGGTCAAAGGAACATGTTAATTGCTAGACTTGCAGACATGGAATTCTAGTGCCTAAAAATATGGGAGTTGGTTTCTTTAAAAGGGCACGATACAACGGAGGAGTTTTGTGACGCGGGCCACTACCACCACCATCAGGAGTAATGGCCATTGATTCAAACAAGGAAAATCATGCGATCTATTAATGGCATCAAAGGGCACGATTGTACGATTGTTGGCACGTTTGGAACGTGGGATATCCAAGGGAAAGTCAAACACGATGACACATTTGGAACGTGGAAGTTCCAGGATATCAAAATATGGTTCCAAAATGTTTGGAACGTGGGAGTCCCAGACATGATTTCCAGACACAATTTCCAGACACGGTTACATGATTGGAACGTGGAAAAAGAACATGGAAACTCTAGAATAATCAGAAAGGCACGATTGCATGGCTTGGACACTTGGCAGCTTTTAGTGGCATCGATGGAACTGCTATTATTAACTGATTGTATTTTTCATTCTATAAATAGGGTATGATGTTGTAACTTAGAAGGTCTGCTCAACGCCAAACACAACATTCCAACACTATTTTACTTTTCATTACAATGCACTTTCAATATGATTAGGTTTAGTCCTGCACTTTCATTAGATAATTCATTTACTTTCATAGGTAATTTTACAATTCTTCCTAGCCAGTTAACAATCCCGAAGTCCTATATCAAAGGCAAAAAGAACCCAGAGGTGGTCATTCCAAACCTCTTCACAATCGCCTGGTCTTTTAATCTTCCATTTGGAATATTATTTGGATCTCTCTTTGGAACTATTGCAGTTCCTGGCATGCCCATCCAGTTCCATCGGAACCGACTGCTTTTCCAAGCCAAACAGGTTGCAAATGAGTAAAGTTGTTCATAAATAGTTTGGATTGGACTGACTCCAAACCATCATTTGTTTGTTACTTGTTCTCTTATCTTATTTGTCAACCTCATATTATTGATTGTAATTTTTATTTTTTATATCATCTATCAAATCAACTTGAAGTATAATCAGATATAGCACATAAAAAACACTTAACATATCTTTTCTTCCCTCTTTGCCCATTGTTGAAATGACTGAGTGGGATACTTGCTAAGGAGCAGTTGAATGTCATCCTAAGTAGTGCTTTTTAACTAGATAAAAAATAAATAAATAAATAACCACATAAGCATGCAATATTGTCAATCCCAACTCTAACTCAACCTATGTCAACCCTACCCGTCATCCTTAGGTTTTCGAACCTAAAGCTCTGATACCAATTTTGTAACGACCCAAACTCACACCGGACCTATTATACACTTCATCATAAAATCAATCACTCATCCCATTATGCCAACATGATTATTACATGCTTCCATGGCCACACAAAATACATCAAATTTCTTTCTAAAATACGGATACATTGCCAATTTATAATAATAAAATGATTACATAGCTTTGTCTAAACTTTTCAAAATATACATCATACAATATAATACAAGGAAAATCCTTTCCAACCCCGTCCAAGTTCGTGAAGACCAACACCCACCAGCTCTAACTCGTGACTTGAAAAATTGTAAAGGAATGAGCACGACGGCTCAGCAGAGATTGCTTAAGTGGCACCTCCTCAAATAAAGTAAGTAATCTAATGCTTTACACATAATGAATAGGTAAAAGGAGTGGGGTCATGCGAGGAATTTCACATATAGCACTTAAATTCCCAAATAAATTTTCATCACTATCACATACAATGCCATGCATAAATGTCAATGCAACCCCATATCACATCATACCCTCTCTTGTTCACACCTCGTCTCCATAACATCATGTATCCACATTTTCCCTTCTCCGCTATCATATATCTCCACATCTCATCTACACCCACCTCTCTCTTTTGACCCTCAAATGCCCTTATGCCATGCACATGGAACATTTTTAATTTCAATTGTTTAATCATCAACCTCCATTCATTATGAAATAAACAAATTTCATGAACACAATAAATTAATTTAACAACTTAGCATGCTTTAAAGTACACCACAACAACCATACTAGGAGTAACATGTATAATCCACCACTTAGTCATCTTTTAGCATGTCATGAGAAATTCATATACAAAATAAACATTTAATGCCATCAAACCCATTAATTTGGTAAAACTCAAACATGAACCAAACCCAAGAATTTTCATTCTTCAATTAACATCAAATTAACATGCCAAAAGAGGGGGAAAACATTAAAATTAACTACTAAATCAAAGGAAAATCGTCAATTAGACAACTCTACCTCAAAGAAGCTAGCTAAGACAAACAAGCCCTTAAGCCTCCAAATTTTTAAATTCCCTAAACCCCTTGCAATATTGGTCTCAATAAGAAGCTCTTCTCAAGCTCATCACTCCTTCACCTATGGCTTCATTAAAATCCCACTTTAATCTTTCCAAAAGCAAGCTTGAAATTTGGAAGACAATAAGTGCATATAGATAGATATAGAATGAGAAAGTGAAGGTTTTTGAGAGAGAATTGGGTTATGCCGAGAAAAGGAATCGAGAAATGAAATGGTTGGTCAAAATTGACTTATGGTCCATGACTTGCCACTTGTCACCATGTGTGTGTTTGTCACTTTTTGGTTAGTTACCTTTTTGTCCATCAACATCCATTCTAATACCAACTAGGTCCCTAAAATATCTCCCACCAAAATAGATACACCTATATATATATGCATGGGAAATGACTACAATGCCCCTCACTTAAAATGAGAAAACCGGAAGAAGTTCCTGAGTCCAGAATTCGTCCTAACTTACGAAAAATTCTAAAAATGATATTGTCACTTCCAATTGACTTCAAATGGTTAAAAATAAATTTCCAAAACCCTCGACTTAAGGAAAAGACCAAAATGACCTTAGGGGCCCGCGTGACATGTAAAACGAGGCAATGATTAAAATAATCCAGAAAATGAAATAATTTCTAGAAATTAGAAAATGGAAGAAATCAGTAACATTACAATCTCCCCAACTTTAAAAGATTTCGTCCCCGAAATCAACCCACCTCATAAGGGAAAGACGAACGAAAACAGTAAATGGAGTATGTCTCTGAGTACTCTAACCAACACTCCACACCGAAAACCTCGACACCAAGAATCCACGTCCAATGTCACTCGCAACCCTGTGCCCTTGACCCAACGCAACCTCGACCAAACAGTGACCACTGTTACACGTGATTGCATCCCCCATAATAACTGGACGAAAAAGGCACTGCAGTATCGAACAAAACTATCTACCATCAACTATAAGCAAACGAGACATAAGCCCCCAACTAAACTCCATGACTCCACTATGCCCTGACCATTAAGAATCCTTAAACTCAACAACCTTCTAACCAGAACACACTACCAGTCGGTACTAAATCCGTAAACAACGATTTCAGTCAACTCACACGACAACACACATTACAAAAGGAATCTATTAATCCAAGTCACCACGACACTCAACCATCTACTTCCATACTCAACCCAGGTTAAAAACCTGTCCAATACATAAAATCGTACTAACATTGTCACGCCCCGAATTTTCTAAATAAATTCCTCAATTTATTCAAATCCAAATACATTAGTAATACACCAAGGATCTCAAAAATAAATATAATTTATTGATACAAATCAATTTCCTCAAATAAATACACAAAAAAATCTCAAAATAAATTCAATAATTCCTCAACACCAACTCTTCCACCTAAGCCCGCAACTAGCAATCCAACATCATCTTTGGTACCTGAAACTGGAAGGGGGTGAGACGGGGAAGTCTAATAGGACAAACCATAGCAAGGATTTTAAAGAGTTTTATGAAAAATTTGTTTCACAAAAATATACATATGCTTTAAAAAAAAATACATATATGCAATTTTAGTAAAATAACAATCAATAAAATATCTGAAACAAAATAATCCAAGCCATTCAAGATGTGATGACCCCTACTCTATAAAATAAATTATATCACTACATCATCAAACCTGAATCAAATTCTCAGCCCTCTCGGCTCTGTCTGTGTGTTCCCTCTATTTTCTCTAATTCACTTCTGTTTTAGTATCACTTGCAACACTCACAATTTATAAGCCAAGTCCACTGACACAATACTGCTCACCACACAAAATATCAATCATCAAAAGACAAAGTATCTAACCCACTAAATTCGGTTGGCAGAAATCAAAAACCCATTTCTCTTTTTATTTTCTATCATCATCTTTATCAACACCATTAACCTATTTCTCCAACAAACCCATGTGCAAAAATAGCAAAGTCAAAAAGTTGCCCAAAAAAAAAACCATTCTAGTGGGTCCCACCACATATGCATCACAATCTCTTTTATTTTTCTTTCCCTTCAGCCGTCCATTTTGCTTCTTATCTTCAACAGATGCTTTATATATAAAATATATACTAATACAACAAAAACCAAATCAACTTTCTTAACATCACGCAAGTGAGTCCGCCAAACACACCTCACCAATACCTTTTTCCCCCACCAATTTTCAGCAGCCACCTATTTTTCTTCCCATCATTAAATTATATTTATATATAAATAAATAATTCAAACCCATTAATAACATTAGGTGGGACCCGCAAATCACACTTCACAATTTCGTTCTTTCCTTCCCTTTTCCACGGCTGGTAGTAGCTCCATTTTGCACCAATATATACATATATATATTATGCAACAACTAAAACATCAGTCAATTCTCATTTCTCTCTTCATTCGGCAGCTCCCTATATGCATCAATCTCAAACTAATATAACATATATATATTTGCATACCTTGTGATAAAAAATCAAGACCCATTAAATAAAATCAAGTGGGTAAATCACCAATTGGTAAGTCTTTAATTCAAAATTAAACTCAATTTTGACAATTAAAAATAATGAAATAAATAAATTTCAACTCTTAAAAATCCGGGTTGTCACATTCTCCACCACTTAAAAAGAATTTCGTCCCGAAATTCAGATCCTACAGTCTTCACATATCTGAAAACAACAAAAGTGGCAAAACAAAATCCAAAAATCCTTACCCCAGGCGATGTGAAATTCAGTGACATGAAAAATATTGTGGTAACTGATAGTGCTAGTTACCCGCCCACACACTCCGTAACCGTTGTGGTAACTAGATGATACCGTCACTCGTCCACAAAATAAAACGGATAGTGATTTAGGGACACTTGCCCCTAATCATCGAAAGTAATCATTCTAGTAGCTACCAGTGAATGACATCCGGACACACACACCCGGCTACAAGTCGTAGCTAGTTAATACTAAACACTCGCCCACACACACCCGACAACATCAGCACAAAACTCATACTTTTGGCTGGGTACAGGTTCTGATACCATTCTGTCACGCCCCAAAATTTCTATATAAATTCCGCAATTTATTCAAATCCAAATACATTAGTATTACACCCAGGATCTCAAAAATAAATATCATTTATTGATACAAATCAATTTCCTCAAATAAATACACAAAAAAATCTCTAAATAAATTAAATAATTCCTCAACACCAACTCTTCCACCTAAGCCCGCAACTAGCAATCCAAGATCATCTTTGGTACCTAAAACTGGAAGGGGGTGAGACGGGGAAGTCCAGTAGGAAAAACCAGAGCAAGGATTTCAAAGAGTTTCATGAAAAATTTGCTTCACAAAAATATACATATGCTTTTAAACAAAATACATATATGCAATTTTAGCAAAATAACAATCAATAAAATATTTGAAACAAAATAATCCGAGCCATTCAAGGTATGATGATCCCTACTCTGTAAAATAAATTATATCACTGCATCATCAAGCCAGAATCAAATTCTCAGCCCTCTCGGCTATGTCTGTGTGTTCCCTCTATTTTCTCTAATTCCCTTCTATTTTAGTATCACTTGCAACACTCACAATTTATAAGCCAAGTCCACTGACACAATACTGCTCACCACACAAAATATCAATCATCAAAAGACAAAGTATCTAACCCACTAAATTCGGTTGGCAGAAATCAAAAACCCATTTCTCTTTTCATTTTCTATCATCATCTTTATCAACACCATTAACCTATTTCTCCAACAAACCCATGTGCAAAAATAGCAAAGTCAAAAAGTTGCCCCAAAAAAAAACCGTTCTAATGGGTCCCGCCACAAATGCATCACAATCTCCTCTATTTTTCTTTCCCTTCAGCCGTCCATTTTGCTTCCTATCTTCAACAGATGCTTTATATATAAAATATATACTAATACAACAAAAACCAAATCAACTTTCTTAACATCATTCAAGTGAGCCCGCCAAACACATCTCACCAATACCTTTTTCCCCCACCAATTTTCGGCAGCCACCTATTTTTCTTCCCATCATCAAATTATATATATATATATATATATATATATATATATTGGCGCAAAATGGAGCTACTACCAGCCGTGGAAAAGGGAAGGAAAGAATGAAATTGTGAAGTGTGATTTGCGGGTCCCACCTAATGTTATCAATGGGTTTGATTTATATATATATATATATATATATATATATATATATATATATATATATTATGCAACAACTAAAACATAAATCAATTCTCATTTCTCTCTTCATTCAGCAGCTCCCTATATGCATCAATCTCAAACTGATATCACATATATATATTTGCATACCTTGTGATAAGAAATCAAGACCCATTAAATAAAATCAAGTGGGTAAATCACCAATTGGTAAGTCTTTAATTCAAAATTAAACTCAATTTTGACAATTAAAAATCATGAAATAAATAAATTTCAACTCTTAAAAATCCGGGTTGTCACATTCTCCACCACTTAAAAAGAATTTCGTCCCGAAATTCAGATCCAACAGTCTTCACATATCTGAAAACAACAAAATTGGCAAAACAAAAACCAAAAATCCTTACACCAGGCGATGTGAAATTCAGTGACATGAAAAATATTGTGGTAGCTGACAGTACTAGTTACCCGCCTACACACTCCGTAACCGTTGTGGTAACTAGACGATACCGTCACTCGCCCACAAAATAAAACCGATAGTGATTTAGGGACACCTACCCCTAATCACCGAAAGTAATCATTCTAGTAGCTACCAGTGAATGACATCCGGACACACACACCCGGCTACAAGTGGTAGCTAGTCAATACCAAACACTCGCCCACACACACTCGACAACATCATCACCAATCTCACACTTTTGGCTGGGTATAGGCTCTGATACCATTCTGTCACACCCCGAATTTTCTAAATAAATTCCTCAATTTATTCAAATCCAAATACATTAGTATTACACCCAGGATCTCAAAAATAAATATCATTTATTGATACAAATCAATTTCCTCAAATAAATACACAAAAAAATCTCTAAATAAATTAAATAATTCCTCAACACCAACTCTTCCACCTAAGCCCGCAACTAATAATCCAAAATCATCTTTGGTACCTGAAACTGGAAGGGGGTGAGATGGGGAAGTCCAGTAGGAAAAACCATAGTAAGGATTTCAAAGAGTTTCATGAAAAATTTGCTTCACAAAAATATACATATGCTTTTAAACAAAATACATATATGCAATTTTAGCAAAATAACAATCAATGAAATATTTAAAACAAAATAATCCAAGCCATTCAAGGTATGATGATCCCTACTCTGTAAAATAAATTATATCACTGCATCATCAAGCCTGAATCAAATTCTCAGCCCTCTCGGCTCTGTCTGTGTGTTCCCTCTATTTTCTCTAATTCCCTTCCGTTTTTGTATCACTTGCAACACTCACAATTTATAAGCCAAGTCCACTGACATAATACTGTTCACCACACAAAATATCAATCATCAATAGACAAAGTATCTAACCCACTAAATTCGGTTGGCAAAAATAAAAAACCCATTTCTCTTTTCATTTTCTATCATCATCTTTATCAACACCATTAACCTTTTTCTCCAACAAACCCGTGCAAAAATAGCAAAGTCAAAAAGTTGCTAAAAAAAAAAACCGTTCTAGTGGGTCCCGCCACAAATGTATCACAATCTCCTTTATTTTTCTTTCCCTTCAGCCGTCCATTTTGCTTCCTATCTTCAATAGAAGCTTTATATATAAAATATATACTAATACAACAAAAACCAAATCAACTTTCTTAACATCATTCAAGTGGGCCCGCCAAACACACCTCACCAATACCTTTTTCCCCCACTAATTTTTGGCAGCCACCTAATTTTCTTCCCATCATCAAATTATATATATATATATATATATATATATATAATCAAACCCATTAATAACATTAGGTGGGACCCGCAAATCACACTTCACAATTTCATTATTTTCTTCCCTTTTCCACGGCTGGCAGTAGCTCATTTTGCACCAATATATATATATATATTATGCAACAACTAAAACATAAATCAATTCTCATTTCTCTCTTCATTCGGCAGCTCCCTATATGCATCAATCTCAAATTGATATCATATATATATATTTGCATACCTTGTGATAAGAAATCAAGACCCATTAAATAAAATCAAGTGGGTAAATCACCAATTGGTAAGTCTTTAATTCAAAATTAAACTCAATTTTGACAATTAAAAATCATGAAATAAATAAATTTCAACTCTTAAAAATACGGGTTGTCACATTCTCCACCACTTAAAAAGAATTTCGTCCCGAAATTCAGATCCAACAGTCTTCACATATCTGAAAACAACAAAAGTGGCAAAACAAAATCCAAAAATCCTTACCCCAGGCGATGTGAAATTCAGTGACATGAAAAATATTGTGGTAGCTGACAGTGCTAGTTACCTACCCACACACTCAGTAATAGTTATGGTAACTAGATGATACCGTCACTCGCCCACAAAATAAAACTGATAGTGATTTAGGAACACCTGCCCCTAATCACCGAAAGTAATCAATCTAGTAGCTACCAGTGAACGACATCCGGACACACACACTCGGCTACAAGTGGTAGATAGTCAATACTAAACACTCGCCCACACACACCCGACAACATCAGCACCAAACTCACACTTTCGGCTGAGTACAGGCTCTGATACCATTCTGTCATGCCCCGAATTTTCTAAATAAATTCCTCAATTTATTCAAATCCAAATACATTTATATTACACCCAGGATCTCAAAAATAAATATCATTTATTGATACAAATCAATTTCCTCAAATAAATACACAAAAAAATCTCTAAATAAATTAAATAATTCCTCAATACCAACTCTTGCACCTAAGCCCGCAACTAGCAATCCAAGATCATCTTTGGTACCAGAAACTGGAAGGGGGTGAGACAGGGAAGTCCAGTAGGAAAAACCATAGCAAGGATTTCAAAGAATTTCATGAAAAATTTGCTTCACAAAAATATACATATGCTTTTAAACAAAATACATATATGCAATTTTAGCAAAATAACAATCAATAAAATATTTGAAACAAAATAATCCAAGCCATTCAAGGTATGATGATCCCTACTCTGTAAAATAAATTATATCACTGCATCATCAAGCCTGAATCAAATTCTCAGCCCTCCCGGCTCTGTCTGTGTGTTCCCTCTATTTTCTCTAATTCCCTTCTGTTTTTGTATCACTTGCAACACTCACAATTTATAAGCCAAGTCCACCGACACAATACTGCTCACCACACAAAATATCAATCATCAAAAGACAAAGTATTTAACCCACTAAATTCGGTTGGCAGAAATCAAAAACCCATTTCTCTTTTCATTTTCTATCATCATCTTTATCAACACCATTAACTTATTTCTCCAACAAACCCATGTGCAAAAATAGCAAAGTCAAAAAGTTGCCCAAAAAAAAAACCTTTCTAGTGGGTCCCGCCACAAATGCATCACAATTTCTTTTATTTTTCTTTCCCTTCAGCCGTCCATTTTGCTTCCTATCTTTAACAGATGCTTTATATATAAAATATATACTAATACAACAAAAACCAAATCAACTTTCTTAACATCATTCAAGTGGGCCCGCCAAACACACCTCACCAATACCACTTTCCCCCACCAATTTTCAGTAGCCACCTATTTTTCTTCCTATCATCAAATTATATATATATATATATATATATATATATATATATATATATATATATATATATATATATATTATGCAACAACTGAAACATAAATCAATTCTCATTTCTCTCTTCATTCGGCAGCTCCCTACATGCATCAATCTCAAACCGATATCATATATATATATTTGCATACCTTGTGATAAGAAATCAAAACCCATTAAATAAAATCAAGTGGGTAAATCACTAATTGGTAAGTCTTTAATTCAAAATTAAACTCAATTTTGACAATTAAAAATCATGAAATAAATAAATTTCAACTCTTAAAAATCCGGGTTGTCACAAACATGGTCCACACAAGACATCCCACCAGAAAGCGGTTGGATCCCATACATGGTAGGTCCAACCAACAGCGCCTTTCACAATCCGTGCCAAATGCCCTAAGGCCCATAAAATAGTGGCTACAAAACCGTTCAACGAACCAACATACGAGCTCAACTCGCAATCCCAAGGAAGCACTTAAAACCATCTCTGATAATAGCTGCCTCCAATACCTATACCATAGCTAAACACCCATGACTGTAATCAAGAGAACCATCCGACCTGTCAATTGTACCATCAGGTACAAGGAAAATAACCCTTCAACATAGTTCAAGGATCAACTGATCTAACAACTGAAACTCCTTGGACACGTAGTCCCACACCAAGTACACCACCATCCACAACAAGTCACTTGAACACGTACAAAGAATACCATCAATCTCAAGCGAGACACACTCTAAATGAGATCGTACTACCACACTGATGAGCGCTGAAAAGTGCGCATTTAAACCCCTTAAGCTTAGGTATTCTAGGACCTTTATCTATCTTATTTTCCCACTTTAAATTGATTTCGTATTGTTTCCGTTTTCAGGCACTTATCCCTAAAATAAGCTAACTCAGCCAAATAAGAGCAGAATTGAAACAATCCTGACAAGAATTAAAGAAAGGAGTAGAGTTGGAGCAAAAGGAAGCAAGTGGTGGAAATTCACAAGGTTTGATCGATCATGGAATTTCTTCGATCGATCCAACTTTGATCGATCTCAGTATTTCAAGATGGATCCGAGCTATTTTGTCCATAACCAACGATCCCACAAAGTTTGATCGATCCAACTTTCTTCAGATCGATCGAAAAGATTCCATCTTATCCAATTGTACCACCCCACCTACCACTTTTGTCTCTTTCCCAAAAATATCTCAAAGTTGTCTTTATCCAAAAAGGTGCCGCCAAGATGGATCAATCCAGCCAAAGTTTGATAAATCTCAGCCATGTTCGATCGATCAAAGCCAAGGTTCGATCGATCGAACTTCCTCAAGTGCGAGAAAATTCAATTTCCAGCTCATTAAAAGTTGTCTCATATCCCAATCATTGGAGGAATATTAGTGTACGAGCCTAGGCTGTTATGGGGTGACATTTGAGCTACGTATATAAGGACTTGACCTACTTTTTAGAGAAGAGACACACACATCATCTTTAGACATTAGGGAATTCTTAGTGAGCAAGAAAATAAGAAAGGAGGCTAGAGACACAAGCTTGGAGGTTCTTCATCAACCAAGAAGGGGAGCCATTTCTACCATGGAGATAGCCCTTGGGGTTGGAGGAGCACATCCATGAGTGGCTAGACATCCTTTTGGGGCTAGAGTTAGCCTTCAGCATGCTTTCTACATCTTGATTTATGTATTTTTGAGGGATTTGTGTTGTAATACATGTTTTGACATTTATATATACATAGATCTTGTTTATTCAATGATTTATGTGGTTTAATACTTCCAATTGATCATTTCATTCTCATATATCTGTGTATGCTAGACTAGATGTTCATGTGTTTATTTCTAACTTTTGTGTTATTGATGCATGTCTATGTGTATTGATGCTATGGATCCAGAGATTATCAAAACATAGTGCTTAATGGAATGCTCTTGTGATTTACTTGATGGTTCATACTCATTTCTTGATAGATTATGCCTCTCCATTTGTTTAATTAGTTTAATTTCATGTTATTAGCCTAGTTGTAGTGTAGTTGTAGTGTATTTGCCTTAATTTCATAGATGGGAGGACAATCCATGCTAGTTATTTGATGTTTCGTGCTTTTGAATGCAAGTAACATATGTCTCTAACCTTGTGATGTATTTGGATTGTGAGCTTAATGGAAGGATTAATGGCTTAGTTTAATATATTGTGTTTTTCACTATATTGCTTAGACAATATATACTTAATTGATCATCTATACTAATTGAAAAAACCAAACACACACACACACACACAAATATTGCAACACATGTTTTCCCCTTATTACTCATTCATTAAGGGTGTAGAAAAGCTATGCTTAGTGGTGACCTCTAAACCCCAAGATCTCTTTCTCTCTCTATTTTTTCTCTATTGCACTTAATTGTTTACTTTAGTTTAATTTGCATTTAGCATAATTCAACCAACCAACCACTTTTTCGATCACTCGACCTACTAACCCTAATTTTAATTCCACAACCAATACGACCTACCAATCCCTTGGGACGATCCCTACTCACCCTAACTATATTTTTAGTGAAAGGTAGTAGTGGCAATTTTAAATGTAAAACGTGGCCATACTCACCTTAGCACACTTTTAAGCTATGTGGTTGACGACGACCATAGTTTTTGGCACCGTTGCCGGGGATTGATTGAAGGGAACGTCGTATTTGTGGAATCAATTAGGAATTAGTACTCTTTTGATCGTGTCTTTACTTTATTTTCATTTTTCTTTTGGTTACTAATTGTGTTCGTTCTTGTTTAACTAGGTGCATTAGGCTAGGAAGGTGAGCAAAGGAGCATTCTAGCAAAGAAGCTAAGCAAAGCAAAGGAAAAAGCTAAAATCTAAAAAAAAAAATTGCAAGGCTAAAAGTGAAAATTTTTTGAACTGCTAAAGGACCCTTTGTGAGCTCTTTTTCTAACTCAATCTTTAGTTAAATCGTCGGCCCGCGTGGAGGCTTGTATTTCAATTCTTAGATAAATCGTGAGCCCACGTGGAGGCATTTTATTATTTTTTGCATTGTTGTTGAAAGCATGGGAGTATAAGATCATTGTATGTGGAGGAAGTTTGTTGATTGATTTTTTGCGAAGGTGAAGTGATTGTTCATTGTTGCTTGTTGTGTTTTGCTTGTGTATGCATGGTTATAGATCATTGAAACCTACTCTTGTCCTTCTTAATTTTTATCTTGAATCTGTAGTTCGTAATCCTAGGGGAAGAGGAAGTTCTAGTCAATCCATTTCATCAATGGAAGACTATAATGGAGAGCATGTGGAGGACCTTGATCACATAGACCAACAAGGTGTCCTCCATCCCAATGTGCATCATGAAAACATGCAAGTACCATTAGGCATGCCTAGGCCATTCATTCACCAACCACAACAACAAGGCCAAGTTCCATTTAGAATGCCTAGGCCAATGTATGCTCCACAACCTCCCATTGTCCAAGGAAATCAAGGTGCCCATGTTGCACCTCCAATTGCTAATCCTCCCCTTGCTTTAAGAGATCACTATGTGTCCAATGAATATAATGCTCCCACATGCATTTAATTACTACCATTTAGAGCACACCACTATGAGATCAAACCACAAACTATTTAAATGCTTCCTAATTATCATGGACTTCTAAGTGAAGAACCCTATAAGCATTTGGATGAGTTTCTTGAAGTATGTTCCACCGTAAGATATACGGACATGCCGGAAGAGGTCTTAAGGCTTAAAATTTTTCCATTCACCCTCAAAGACAAGGCAAAATATTGGTTCAACAATCTTAGGCCTTTTTCAATAACTTCTTGGGTAGAAATACAACAAGAATTCTTGAAGAAGTACTATCCAGTTTCTAAGACCAATGCTATGAGAACCTCAATTAGAGAGTTTTCACATGGGGATGGTGAAACATTTTATGAGGCATGGGAATGATTCAATGAATTACTTAGGAAGTGTCCACATCATGACATGCCCAAATGGCAATTGGTCCAATATTTCTTTAAAAGTTTATCGGACAACTATAAAGGCATGGTTGATGCTTCCATGGGTGACTCTTACATTAATAGGCATGAGGATGATGTGTGGCGTCCTTATGAAAGCATGAGTGAAAACTTTTTGCATCGATCTTTATCTTCAAAGAATGGTAGAAACTCAAGTCGTAGGAAGAGTGTTGGCTTATATCAAGTCGACCATTCTAATGAAATAGCTGCTAAAATGAAATCCTTATCTCAAAGGTTTGATCAATTCTTGATCAACCAAAACTCGGCGAATCAAGTATCTTCCTTTGCGATGACCTTGTGGGCGGGTGTGCCGTGGGCGGGTGCGAGAGACACTGTCAGGCTACCATACTGGCGAGCTATGGGTGCACAGTCCAACATCGCCTGGGTAGAGGAAAGGTGAAGTGCTTATATATAAGTATGTCATCTCTAATTGGTATGAGGCCTTTTGGGGAAAGCCCAAGAGCAAAACCGTGCGGGCTCAGGCCCAAAGCGGACAATATAATACCATGTGGTGGAGTGGGTTATTACAAATGGTATCAGAGCCTAACCCAGCCGGAAGTGTGCCGACGAGGACGTCGGGCCTCCAAGGAGGGTGGATTGTGATGACCTTGTAGGCGGGTGCGAGAGACACTGCCAGGCTACCACACTAGCAAGTTACGGGTGCATAGTCCCACATCGCCTGGGTAGAGGAAAGGTGAAGTGTTTATATGTAAGTGTGTCATCTCCAATTGGTATGAGGCCTTTTGGGGTAAAGCCCAAGAGTAAAACCGTGCGGGCTCAGGCCCAAAGCGAACAATATCATACCATGTGGTGGAGTGGGTCGTTATAGTAGTGCATTGAAAGCTTTCATTTTGATAAAGGTGGATAACAACCCCTTTTCACTAAGTAACAAGGATTCTAGCCTCATCAAGCACTGAACTTCTCGCGCTGAAAGGTGGAGGGCCCAAACTCTAGGTTAATAATTGAATGAAAAAAAAAAAAAAAAAAAAAAAAAAAAAAAAAAGTGAGGACTTCTCCCAAAAGGTGACAAGTGGGAAATGATTAGATGGATGTTATTTTGATTTGTAACCTAGTTGATTTGAGCTTGTAAGTTCGTAAGGGTGTTTAAACACCTAATGCCCTAAAACAGTCCGGTTTGGGAGTCATTGACTTAACACTCGACCTCATGGATCATTAGAAAGCTTAATAGATCAACACATTACACCATGCTTCCATCTTTGATCCTCAATGAAAATAAAAATAAAAATAAAAATTTTGAGTGAAAAGAATAAGCGCACCTAGAACAATAAAGCTTTAATAAAAGGTCCACTCTTTGTCTTGATGATCGGTACTAGATTTGTGTGCTAGTTTGAGGGTAAGGATGTGATCATTTCTTTAGTTGGCTAAAATAGCAACATATTTGATGCCGGTCCACTCAAAAGGGTTTTAGAGTTGTTTTGATTTGCATGATCATTTTCTTGATGTGTGGAGGACCATATTTGCTTGCTTGATGTTGAGATTTTGGGAGATTGCTTAGAAATGGTTGAAAAATTGTATACTTGAGGTAGTTTTCTCCCAATGCTTGTTTGCAATATTGGTGCCTCTTTTGAAAGAATGAGCTTAATGTTTGTGGGTATCATTTCTGAAAACCTTCACGAGACTTCACTCGTCCACTAGGGGTAACTTAGGGGTTTAAAAGGCTTGTTGCATGTGCTAAGTGCAATCGTGTTCCCTACGAAAGTGGCATTATCCTTTTATTGCTTTCTAGTTTATACTTGTATAGTTGTTCATTTGATTCCTTTACTTTCTAGTTCATTGCTAGGGACTAGCAATATTTAAGTTTGTGGGTGTGATAAGCGCTGAAAAGTGCGCATTTAAATCCATTAAGCTCAGGTATTCTAAGACCTTTATCTATCTTATTTTTTCGCTTTAGATTGATTTCGTATTGTTTCCATTTTCAGGCACTTATCCCTAAAATAAGCTCACTCAACCAAATAAGAGCAGAATTGAAGTAATCTTGAGAAGAATCAAAGAAAGGAGCAAAGTGGGAGCAAAATGAAGCAAATGGTGGAAATTCACAAGGTTTGGTCGATCATGGAATTTCTTCGATCGATCCAACTTTGATCGATCTCAGCATTTCAAGATGGATCCGAACTATTTTGTCCTTATCCAAAGATCCCACAAAGTTCGATCGATCCAACTTTCTTCAGATCGATCGAAAAGATTCCATCTTATCCAGTTATACCACCCCACCTACCACTTCTGTCTCTTTCCCAAAAATATCTCGAAAATATCTCAAATTTGTCTTTATCCAAAAAGGCACCGCCAAGATGGATCGATCCAGCCAAAGTTTGATAGATCTCAGCCATGTTCGATCGATCAAAGCCAAGGTTCGATCGATCGAACTTCCTCAAGTGTGAGAAAATTCAATTTCCAGCTCATTAAAAGTTGTCTCATAGCCCAATCATTGGAGGAATATTGATGTACGAGCCCAAGCCATTGGGGGGTGACATTTGAGCTACCTATATAAGGACTTGAGCTACTTTTTAGAGAAGAGACACACACATCATCTTTAGACATTAGGGAATTCTTAATGAGCAAGAAAAGAAGAGAGGAGGCTAAAGACATAAGCTTGGAGGTTCTTCATCAACCAAGAAGGGGAACAATTTCTACCATGGAGATAGCCCTTGAGGGTTGGAGGAGCACATCCATGAGTGGCTAGACATCCTCTTAGGGCTAGAGTTAGCCCTAAGCATGCTTTCTACATCTTGATTTATGTATTTTTAAGAGATTTGTATTGTAATACATGTTTTGACATTTATATATACATAGATCTTGTTTGTTCAATGATTTGTGTGGTTTAATACTTCCAATTGATCATTTCAATCTATCCATATATCTATGTATGCTAGAATAGATGTTCATATGTTTATCTCTAGCTTTTATGTTATTGATACATGTCTATGTGTATTGATGCTATGGATTTAAAGATTCTCAAAACATAGTGCTTAATGGAATGCTCTTGTGATTTACTAGATGGTTCATACTCATTTCTTGATGCATTGTGCCTCTCCCTTAGTTTAATTAGTTTAATTTCATATTATTAACCTAGTTGTAGTATAGTTGCCTTAATTTCATAGATGGGAGGACAATCCATGCTTATTATTTGATGTTCCATGCTTTTGAATGCAAGTAGCATATGTCTCTAACCTTGTAATGTGTTTGGATTGTGAGCTTAATGGAAGGATTAATGGCTTACTTTGATATATTGTGTTTTTCTCTATGTTGCTTAGACAATATATACTTAATTGGTCATCCATGCTAATTGAAACAACCAAACACACACACACACACACACACCAATATTGCAACACATGTTTTCCCCTCATTAATCATTCATTAAGGGTGTAGAAAAGCTATGCTTAGTGGTGACCTCTAAACCCCAAGATCTCTCTCTCTCTCTCTCTCTCTCTCTTTCTCTCTATTTTCTCTCTATTGCACTTATTGTTTACTTTAGTTTAATTTGCATTTAGCATAATTCAACCAACCAACCACTCTTTTGATCACTCGACCTACTAACCCTAATCTTGATTCCACAACCAATATGACCCACCAATCCCTTGGGACGACACCTACTCACCCTAACTATATTTTTAGTGAAAGGTAGTAGTAGCAATTATAAATGTAAAACTTGGCCATTTTCACCTTAGCACACTTTTAAGCTATGTGGTTGACGACGACCACACACGTACGCAACGTACAACACTATACTCCAATTGCCACTAAACATACTAAAATCAATGATCGTTGACCTTTGACCCGATATTATGTTAAGAAAAAACTGACTTAGAGAAATGGTTGGCCAGGCCATTCCTATCGTCGATCCGACCTCAACACCAACATCGTTCTTGTCTTCAGGTCTAATCCTCAAGCATACATACATACCAATCCCTACACTTAACTCTAGACTCACGGTTCACAACACACGGTCTAACCATTCCCCACACATAAGTCACACCACAACTACTAAATACTACTTCTAACTCCAAGATCCTAAGAAAACGTATACACCGGTAAACACGTCACGCCACACGTCGCATCGGTCACGACCTTTCAGAATGAATCCCCAAAACTAAGGACTTCAACTCCTACCGTGGAGGTAAGTCGAACGATCCAGAATAAACCCTCATTCGGAATCTTAACAAAAGAGGGAAATCTATAAAGTTCTTTCGCCCACTGACACGCACAACTCCTATATGGAGATACAAAACTCATAGATGACAAAGTCCTTGCCAGGACCAACATAAAAAGAAGGGAGACCAAGTCCCTCTACCACAATAGAACAAAACACGCACCTATCGATACCTTACATACGCTATGCTAAGAAAGAGGAACTAAATGGAGTCGAAACAACTTATACGCTTAATATCCATACGTATTAGAGGACAGTGCCCCTTCCCAAAACACTAGAGCTAAACAACGAATTTAAGGACATTGCATCTCATCCTGCCCAAAGCAGAACCTTAACAAGTGAAATTCCAAACCTTCCATTCATAGTTACAACTAGGCAATGCTAACCACTACATCAATAACCTTTAAAGAAACATAGCTAAAACTTTTCTGTCATTAATCCATCATCAAAACCATTACATAAGAGCTCAACTGCCCACAAAATACACATCATTATCTAATAAAACTGTCTGGAATACTCATATAGTCTTATAAATACATCATTGCTTTAATACATAATGGTCACAACTGATACATTATTATTACTTGAAACTCATACAAAAGTCCTTGATCTATATCCTGCCCTAAGGGCCCACACTAAGCATCATCAACATCATCCGGTCCAAAACCACACTACGGGATATGTCCACCATCCTGACACAGATGAACCCGACACTGCACAAAGTGCACAGGCACCTGTCCAAATTCACGGGTAGCCCCCATTACCAGAACAACTGTGTACAGGCATTTCCTGTCACACCCAAACTCACAGGTATCCCCCGCTATAGAACTCGCAGGTATCCTCCGCTATGCAGTCACAGGTAACCCCCGTTACTATACCAGACTCACAGGTATCCCCGTTACGACACGACACGACGCACTAACAACAACATGACAAGATGCACATATGATAATGCGACATAACTCCCAGGTAACTATGTAACACGACTGACAACTACCGTGCAACTCGATATGACTCACAGACAATAATACAACACGAGTCATAGACAACAATGCATCACAACTCACGGGTGACCATGTGACACGACATGATTCACAGGTAGCCCCCGTTACAACATGACACGACTCATAGATATCCCCCGTTACAACACATGCCGGCTCACAGGTGTCCCCCGTTACAACCGACACGACTCACAGGTATCCCTCGTTACAAAACTCATAAGTAACCTTCGTTACTTCCAGCACAACTGTGCACATGCAATTGCCTAATCTCACAGGTATCCCCCATTACATAAGAATCAATCACAGTAATATCTCATCTCTTCTGTGGACAATCCCTCTTCATGTGGCCCGACTAACCACACCGAAAGCAAACTCCGGAACTAGGTCTATCAAAAGGACACTCCACCTTGCGGTGTCCTGGATGCTTACAGTGATAACACACAAAGCTTGTCCTAGAAGGCTTTGAAGAAACACCAACAATAGGAGTAGCACTTGCAGTCCGCTGCTCCTGAGTAAACAATGAAACATCCCCGTGCCTCTTCCTATCCCGACTCCTGGAAGAAGTACCCATACTCGTACCTCATTCCTGAGAACCGACGGTACCACTCCTCTCTTGCTAATCCTTGGCTTCTGCTTCTACCATTAATGCTCTCGTAACCGCTTCAAAATAATTCTTTAACCCCAAAAGTGTCACCCCTGGCCTAATAGAACGGTTTAGGCCATACACAAAACGCCATGTCTTCTCATCCTCGTTCCCTAACACATCCGTAACGAAACGTGAGAGAGAAGTGAACTTATTCTCATACTCTGTTACTGACATGTCACCTTGCTTGAGACTATCGAACTGCGTCCTCAATTCCTGTCTCTTAGTCTGCGGGAAATACTTTTCAAAGAAAAGACTCTTGAATGCATCCCAACCCATACTGTCAATATCATGCGCGTTAGTCATGGTTTTCCACCATGCTGCCGCGTTACTAACAAACTTGTACATAGCTAAGGTGATCTTCAACTGATCATCGGGTACTGCTATTGCCTTGAAATGCTTTTCAACTTCATCCAACCAATTGTCCGCTACCAATGGATCTGGACCTCCCTCAAATGTTACTTTCATGAGCTTGTTAAATTGAAGCAGATACTTATAATACCCTTAATTTTAAAAAGGATATTCCTGGTATTTAATGGTATTTAATTTATTATTTAAGTGCATTTTATTTGATTATGTGTCATTATTTTTTTATTAGGTGCTTAATTGTTTTCTTTTGTGGTGATTTAATTTATTTCTTTTGTGGTGATTTAGTTTATTTAAATAATATTTATTTTTAGTTATTTGATTGAAATTACTTGTTAGTGTTTTAATTATTTAAGTGGCATTAATAGTTTAAGTGTAATTGGTTTAGTTATTTGATTGGAATTACTTGTTAGTGTTTTAATTATTTAATTGGCATTAATGGTTTAAGTGTAATTGGTTTAATTATTCTATGTGTGTCTTATTTTATGTGTGTCTTATTTGGTTTAATTGGGTTTACTAATTATTATTTTGTTCAATTAGATTATGTGTTAAGTATTTAATGGTGAATAGGGTAATTAGGCAAATACATCTAACTAGAGTTTTAATTACAGTATAAATTAGGGTTTTATATTATAGCCGTCGTAGGTTTCTACGTTAATTGGATGAGCCGGTTAGGATTGTGAGTTGGACTTAAATGAACCTAGGATTTAGGAAAACTCTATAAGTATAAGGTAGGCGTCTGTATAGGGTTTTTTTTAAACAAAGCACACGTTTTGTGGAGGTGCAGAAGGAAAATGCAGTTTTTCACATTCTGCCAAGGTTTGATCAAAGCTCCAATCCTGCTTCGTCCGTGGTCCGATCGAGCTGAATTTTGGAGGAAAGGTTCACGACTCAGTGACGCACAATCTGAACGGTGAAGATCAGAGTTTGACTTCGGGAACAGTGATTCGTACTCATGAACAGTAACTGGGTCGCACAGGTTTTTTTCCATTCTGCCCAGATTTCATCAAACCTCCGATCCTGCTTCGTCTGTGGTCCGATTGAGCTGAATTTTGGAGGAGAGGTTAACGACTCAGAGACGCACAATCTGAACGGTGGAGATCAGAGTTTGACCTCGGGAACAGTGATTCGTACTCGTGAACAGTAACTGGGTCGCACAGGTTTTTTTCCATTCTGCCTAGATTTCATCAAACATCCGATCCTGCTTCGTCCGTGGTCCGATCGAGCTGAAATTTGGAGGATAGGTTCATGACTCAGTGTCGCACAATCTGAACGGTGAAGATCAGATTTTGAGTTCGGGAATAGTATTTCGTACCCATGAACAGTAACCGGGTTTTGGAACTCGCCGGGTTTTTTTAAGAAGACGACGTTGAAACTTTGAACAAAAGTTTCTGAGGTAAGATTCTATCCTTACTCTTTCCCTTAGGCTTCATACTCTTTGCACTCTTAAATGATTTTAGGATTAATGAAGATTAAACCAAACTAAAATGATATCTGTTTTGCTATGAAACTGGTAGTTACAGTAGTGTTGTATGCTTGTTCAACCTAGACTAAGCATGTTTATGGATGCATTGTGGTTCTGTGGTTCACGTTTTTCCTTATCACTGCTAGTATAAATTATTGGAAGGATGGGTCTAGATGATAGCTATCTTAACTTCTGTAATAGCAACTATTGCAACTTAAATACTAGGAGGATTTGAGTTTAACACTAGATCGGTTTTGTGGAACACTATAATTTGAGCATGTCTACATACATACTGTGAATATTGTTTTGATGCTTACATTATCACAGTTAGTATCAACTGTGGAGGTTAGGATTTTGTGATACATACCCTACATATCTGTATGTCATTTGTAAGGTGTTAAATGGAAGTTTTAATTAATTCTGTCTTTATATCAGACTAAAGGGAACAACTTAAATTGGGCATGTATATGTTGTTGTTGTGACCCTGTTTATCAATACTTATTTTATCACTACTAACATTGAATGTTGGATGTTGGAATTTAGTTGATATATACTTGATTTATTGGTATTATTGACTACTGGAGGATTGGAAAGTAGGCACCGGTATGGGACGGTGGCATACTAAGGATGGGTTTGGTTTTTAAAACAATACCATTACCCACCTACTTGGAATAAGGATGGGATTAACTAAAAGTTAAGTCCCGTAGATTTGTATTGTCATGGCAACTACTTGTTGAGCAGCAATACCAGGGATTTTGGATGGATTTTATATATGTACTGTTATGGTGCCTCGGTATGAGCTTGAGCCTCAGGACCGATGGCTAGGGAGCATATATGCACCGGGATGTGTAGCTGGCTACGATGGTTGGAGGTGTACCCTGTTTAGGTATAGGTACATATGCCCACTTCGTGTGTGTTTTAGCATGTTACCTCTATTCAGGTTGAGACCGGCCTGTAGTCCAGTGAGAGTCCTTTAGTGTGACTATATATATATATATATTTACGGACTATTAGCTATTGTTGAATTGTTTAGGATGTACATACGTATCGGGCCTCTGTTTGGATTGTAGTAGTATAGAACTTGCGCGTGGGCCTGACCCACTTCTATTTTTCAGGTACACGACAGTTCCAGGCTTAGACGTGTTCGTGCTGAGCAGAGGTCTCTATTCACTCTTCCGACGATGTAGGGCTCTCTCTATAGTTTTATTTCTGGACGTTTATTACAGTTGTTCTATAATCTATTTGGATGTTTAATAGGGGTCCACTAGAGATGGATTCCCAAGTTGTAAACTGATGGAGTTTTGGAGTTTGGGTTTGATGGATTTTAATAATTATAATATTTTGCGGATTCTATTTTTAGTTCCTTCCAGCTTTAATTTCATTTCTTAATTTATTTTGTATTCCGTGTTCATTATAAAATATTAATTGTTTGATATTCCCTCGGGTTTGGGCCTGGGCCTGATCAACCCATGTCTCGGATCCGAGGGGTATCTCAATACTCAAGATTTCGCTCCATCTCCGTCTCCTGCGGCTGAATAGCTGGTTGTGGTACCACTTGAGGAACTGTGGTACTTGCTAATTTCTGAAAGGTTGAGGCTACAGCCCTTGCTACTAGAACTTCGTTCTCCGGTACTTGTGGATCATCATCCACCTCCTTTTCTCGGCCCTATCCCATTGAAACCCTATCCGGTTGGGGTGGCCCTTCACCTGCTCGCTCCCTTACTTCATCCTGATCCATTTCCCTATGTCGTCCTCAAGCACGATTCTACAAAAGCAACTACACAATCAATACAAGAATACATAAAATAGGTCAATCCACGACCTACGGTGATCATACTATCAGTTCGATAAGAACAAAAACATGTATAAGCATAAGAATGATCAAGTTCCTCACACACGTGGGCCAAAAACCACCGTAACCCAACACACAACACTACCCCGAAACCTCAAACTCGTCAACAATGAAACAAACTAGTCATGCATACATCTACTAAGCAATGACTCAATAAACAGTAGACAAGTAAGCACTTAATAATCATGGACATGAAATACACATATTAGCATTTAAACATATATGCATATAATTAAGCATGTTTTAAACAAATTTAACTATTTCATTAATCATACAAAAAAATTTCAAGTAAGCATCTAGCAAATAGGCATGTTTTCACATTCATTAAACAACAACTTAATAAAAATAAACACATTATCATAAGTCTCATAATCGATTCGCATGTAAACACATAATAGCAAGTAGTGCTTTTTAACTATATAAAAAACAAATAAATAAATAACCACATAAGCATGCAATACTGTCAATACCAACTCTAACTCAACCTATGTCAACCCTACCCGTCGTCCTTAGGTTTTTGAACCTAAAGCTTTGATACCAATTTTGTAACGACCTAAACTCACACCGGACCTGTTATACACTTCATCATAAAATCAATCAAATAGCCCATGGTCATCTCACTCATCCCATTATGCCAACATGATTATTACATGCTTCCATGGCCACACAAAATACATCAAATTTCTTTCTAAAATACGGATACATTGCCAATTTATAACAATAAAACAATTACATAGCCTTGTCTAAACTTTTCAAAATATACATCATAATACAATATAATATAAGGAAAATCCTTTCCAACCCCGTCCAAGTTCGTGAAGACCAACACCCACCAGCTCTAACTTGTGACCTGAAAAATTATAAAGGAATAAGCACGACGGCTCAGCAAAGATTGCCTAAGTGGCACCTCCTCAAATAAAGTAAGTAATCCAATGCTTTACACATAATGAATAGGTAAAAGGAGTGGGGTCATGCGAGGGATTTAACATATAACACTTAAATTCCCAAATAACTCTTCATCACTATCACATACAATGCCATGCATAAATGTCAATGCAACCCCATATCACATCATACCCTCTCTTGTTCACATCTTTTCTCCATACCATCATGTATCCACATTTTCCCTTCTCCGCTATCATACATCTCCACATCTCATCTACACCATCCTCTCTCTTTTGCCCCTCAAATGCCCTTATGCCATGCACATGGAACATTTTTAATTTCAATTGTTTAATCATCAACTTCCATTCATTACGAAATAAACAAATTTCATGAACAAAACAAATTAATTTTATAACTTAGCATGCTTTAACATACACCACAACAACCATACTAGGAGTAACATGTATAATCCACCACTTAGTCATCTTTTAGCATGTCATGAGAAATTCATATACAAAATAAATATTTAATTCCATTAAACCCATCAATTTAGCAAAACTCAAACATGAACCAAACCCTAGAATTTTCATTCTTCAATTAACATCAAATTAACATGCCAAAAGAGGGGAAAAATATTAAATTAACTACTAAATCAAAGGAAAATCGTCAATTAGACAACTCTACCTCAAAGAAGCTAGCCAAGCCAAACAAGCCCTTAAGCCTCCAAATTTTGAAATTCCCTAGACCCCTTGCAATATTGGTCTCAATAAAAAGCTCTTCTCAAGCTCATCACTCCTTCACCTATGGCTTCATTAAAATCCCACTTTAATCTTTCCAAAAGCAAGCTTGAAATTTGGAAGACAATAAGTGCATATAAATAGATATAGAATGAGAAAGTGAAGGTTTTTGAGAGAGAATTGGGTTATGCCGAGAAGAGGAAGAGAGAAATGAAATGGTTGGTCAAAATTGACTTGTGGTCCATGACTTGCCACTTGTCACCATGTGTGTATTTGTCGTTTTTTGGTTAGTTACCTTTTTGCCCATTAACATCCATTTTAATACCAACAAGGTCTCTAAAATATCTCCCACCAAAATAGATACACCTATATATATATGCATGGGAAATGACTACAATGCCCCTCACTTAAAATGAGAAAACCGAAAGAAGTTCTTTGAGTCCGGAATTCGTTTTGACTTACGAAAAATTCTAAAAATGATACTGTCACTTCCAATTGACTTAAAATGATTAAAAATAAATTTCCAAAACCCTCGACTTAAGAAAAAGACCAAAATGAACTTAGGGGCCCGCGTGACACGTAAAACGAGGCAATGATTAAAATAATCCAAAAAAATGAAATAATTTCTAGAAATTAGAAAATAGGAGAAATCAGTAACATTACATGCATAATAATGAACTTGAGGCATATATATATATATATATATATATATATATATGATTGTATTTTGTTGTATTGCTGCGTTTGTTTGTATTTTGTTGTATTTGCCTTGCAGCTTGCTGGCTGTTGCCTTTTGTCTTGCTTGTACAGTTTCTCTTCTTTGAATGCAATCTTATCTTTTCTAAAAGAACAACCATATATATATTGCCAAAACTAGAGTAATGAAACAGGAGTTGAGAGTTATTTTTTGGGTAATTAAGAAATGATAAGAGTTGTTATGTACCATGACCAAAACTGATGCAAATTTATAATATTTGCTAGCTCTTAACACAAGTTCCTTGCATAAGAAACATTAATGTCAGAAAATGGTCTCTAGCCCACATTCTCAAAGAGAAAGGAGGAGTTCAAGCCTTAGCATGGACAAAAGTGTGTGCGAGTACCTGACCAAAACGAGTCAATGAATAAAATGATCTAAGTGCCATAAACATTTAGCAGTCCCTAGCTTCTAGCTTAAAACTGAAACACTTTATCCAAACAACATAGGAAGCCCCAAGACATGAAGCAAAAGCTAGAACCATAAAAGAACAGTGATGGGCAGGTTCAGCTCTTGACAACTCCACTGAAGTAAACACCTCCATTGCATTTGATGAAAGGAGGTAGTGCTGACCCTTCTGCACTTTCCAGTGTCACATTGGCAGACCCTGCAACCGGGACCGGGTAGAGTGACACAACTCGCATGGCGTTTCTGTCAAATCGGGGGACATCAATGATGGCCATTTGTTGATCATCTATTGAAATCTGAACTTTCCTAATGCGATCTTCCGGCTGTCAATGTCCCCATTGATCTGGCTCCTTGAAGTAAAACACAAAGTAAGCTTGTGAAACTCGTGGACGAAGATCAAACGACATGGAGATTGAAAAACCATTTGGAGGACCAAAACTTCTCTGATTTTCCGCAATATAAATATAGTTAGAAGTTTTATTTTATTTTATTTTATTTTATTTTAAGTTTTGGTATTTTTTCAGTATGATTCATTACTTTGAGAAATTTGTTAATTAAATTTTGTCACACATGTAATCCAAACTTTTTGAGTGGGTGAGTTAAACAAATTACCCAGCATCGTGGTCATCACCGAAGTGAATTCTGCTATGGAGATTAAGAAATGTGTGGTTGTCCATCAATCTGTAGAAATCGCGTGGGATAATTTTGGCGGGTAATCATTGTCAATTCGAACAAGGCATATTTTAACTTTGTCCCTCTTTACTATCAGTTCCACGTAAATTGGATTGTTGCTTAAAGTGCTATTGACCATCGTCCAATACTGACCGTTGATGTGGAGATCGAAGGCTGGGGGGCTTTGAGAGGCCATCATAGTTTCCACAGTAAAATCCAGCTCGCATTAGGTACCTTCCTGGGCTTTGCAATGCTAAATTGTAGCAATTTTTAGTGCCATGAGGGAAAGATCTGAGGGTGGTCATTTCTTAAAGAGTAATGGTTGTGCAACGTGAGGGGTGGCAAAATGGTTCAGGAACTATCAACCCGCCCATATCCGTTCGCTATTTAGTGGTTATGGGTGAACCAAATTTAATTTGAGGATCAAGATGGATTGGATAATTTTTAACCATTTAATTTGAGGGTCAAGATGGGTTGAATATGGTTAACCATATTCAACCCATATTTTACCCATCACATAATAAACATACAACACATATTTATTCTTATATTGCACTCAACTTATTTCTCTCTCTAAAATTTTCACTCACAATCCTCTCTCTCTCTCCCTCTCTCTAAATTTGTTTCTCATCAATTCCCTCTTTCTAAGTTTCTCTTTCTATAAATTTCTTTTAAAAAAATTAAAAAATTTTAAAAATAAATAAAAAAATTTTAAAAATTAAAAAAAAAAAATTTTTTAAAGTAAAAAAATTAAAAAATTAAAAATTAAAAAAAATTAAAAAATAATAATTATTAGATATATATATATAATTGTGGGAATGAGCTCTTCACACATACAAATTTGAGAATATAATAAACTCCAAATTTCACTAAAAGAGGAATTAATTAAGTATCAATAATTAAACAGAAATGAAATGTTCCACTTCATTTGATATTAAAATAATAATAATAAAAAAAAGATACTACAATCATACACAGATCCAACAA
Source organism: Cornus florida (assembly GCF_030987335.1). NCBI lineage: Eukaryota > Viridiplantae > Streptophyta > Magnoliopsida > Cornales > Cornaceae > Cornus > Cornus florida. The sequence goes on along the minus strand of NW_026775574.1, from coordinate 37,521,094 downwards.
CGAACAATTGATTTTCAAGATATCGCTGCAACAGCACCACTTCATCACCTCCACCGCCGCCGACACCTTCCTCGCAGCATCGGAGCCCCTCACCGCCAGGATCCAGGCAGTCGTCCGGCGGAGCAGTTTTCAGTCTATTCCTCCGCCGCCGCCAGCACAGGCGGAGGCAGATTTCGATGGTGCAGAGGAGAGGGAAAGTGGCACAAAGGAACGGGAGGAGGAGAGGCGAGCAGAGAGCGAGGAAGAGGCACCGTCTGCGGCAACTCCTTGGCCAAGACGTTAGGATCATTGCCGCCGATTTGATCGTCGTCGACTGAAGGTGGTGGTCGTCATCATTGATGAGTAATTTTAAAATAATTAAAAAATAAAAATAAATTTTTTTTTTTTCATTTGATATATATTCTTTAATTTATTTCTTTTATTAATATACAGATATACAATAATGAGTTAATAGTTCATATTCAAAGCTCCTATCTCTCCATTATTAAAATTTCATTATTAATAAAGCTGTAAATATTTGGTAACTAATTCTACATTTTTAGTTGATGATTCGTATTCATAACTCCTATCTCTCCATTACTAAATTTTCATTATTTTTTTGAAAGTATAAAAAAATTAAAAAATAATAATTAATAGGTTCACCGATCATAACGGGTTGACCCTGCCCATTTTTAACTCGTCCATTTTCAACCCATTCTGAACGGGTTGAATATGGTTCTTGACCCATATTGACCCGTCCATTTTTAACCCAACTCAAATCCGACCCAACCCGCCCATTTGCCACCCTAATTGTATTGATTAGCATTTTTTGTCCACTTTTTATGAACTTGTCATCCATTTCTCATATGATGTCACGGTCTGTCGCTCCGCAGTCAATGTTCAGTTTCCTCACAAGGGATTCTGCATTTAAAAAGAAAATGATATTAGCAGTTAAGTTATAAATAAACCGAGATATTCATAAGTAGCTCAACAATCTCCACCTAAACTCTATCAAGAGTCAAGAGTTGGTTCATAACTTTGTATTCAAGTGTGAAGCAAATGAATCAAACTCAAATTATATTTTCAAGCTTTGTTAAGTAAATCAGACGAGTTCATTTGTTTAACGCCTAAATCTACACGGAACCAAAAATAAAGTATGCACCATGCATTCTTAGTGAATAAATATACCACCTTAGGATTAAGGACAATTTTCATAAATATTTTTTAAAAAATTGCATAATTTGTACAATTAATATCCGAAACATACTAGTGTCATAACATTGACCTGAAAAATGCGCAGAAAGATAGTTTTCCCTATATACAAGAATGCCACAGTTCTCAATTATAAAAATAACATACATTTTCCATGTTCCATGTTTTTGTCAACCATTTTTTGAAAAAAGGAGATTAACCCAAAGGATGATTTGGCACTGATCATTAAATCCCAAGGTACCCAGTGGAATATGTCTAAATGCCTAGGGTTCTAACAAATATGTCCATATAAGCTTACACACGAGTGGAATTGTCCATGAATAACTCTGCATCAAATGTGCCACGATCACTTGGGCTAGTTAATTAGACATGAAATACATTTAATTATATCTGCTTGAATTAATACATTTGCATATTTTTTTAAAATTTCTTTTAACACAACAAAAGAAAAGTAAAATGACTAGGGAACGGGCAGGCATCACAATAGGCTTTTATGTGAGCTATTAATTTTGTAAATGACAAATTTTGGTGTCAAAACATGTCTGATCAAGTTGTAATCTTTGTTTTACTTTTGGGTCTTGATGTTGGAAGCAGAATAACAACGTACTATCAATATGCGTTCAATGTTTATTAGCTCAAGAATATCATATTAGAGAAGGTATGTAATTGATGACACGTTAACATATTATTTTTACTTCTGGAGAATTTTGGTAGTGATAATATTTTGTTTTCCAAATTTTGTTAGGAAAATCTCACTGCCACAACTGACCGGGTGCGCCTAGGTTTTACCGTGTTTTACAAAATATATTTTAGAGAATGAAACTCACCGGCCAAGTGGAACAGGCCGCGCCCTACGTAACTGGTTGCGCTCTTGTAGACCAAAAAGGTAAGTTTCAATCCTTGTTCAAATTGGTTTATCTTTTTGGCTAGATTTTTGTAACGACCCTAAACTGATACCATTAATACTAAAAAAATTTCGGCATGACCTCCCCTAAAAAGGGCCTACCACAATCTGCTCAAATGAAAAAAATGCAATGGTCTTTCAAGACTTATCCAACCTATCCCAACACACAATACAACTTATATACTAGCATCCCATTCATCCGTTCATTATACCTCAACATGGTTCATCTCATGGTGGAACATCTACATACCGTTTAATCCAAATTATCATAATTACAGTCCCAAAATATATGGTTAAAATCTAAAGCACATGTCTTACAACGTTTAGACAACTTATACTAAAGTTACAGCCCATAATTATAATTACAATAACAAGAGTCCACAAACCTCTATACCGAATATAACAAACTAAGGTTTTACAAAAAAAATATGGGACTTAATACAAAAATAGCAAAAAAGTCCTCTAATCCAAATTAGGTCTGTGGTGGAACGTCATTTACCACTTCTTTCCCGTTTCCTGAAAAAAATTATTAAAATGAAAGGGTGAGCATAAGCTCAGTAGGAAGTGCCTAAGGCACACCTCTTGAGACTCCGTGAATCCACACAATGAATAGGAATAAGAAAATTGGAATCATACCATGCCGGGAGTAAAAATATAACTACGATATCACATCATTAATTCGATACAACAAATGAATTTGTCATGTAATGATATGTCATGCCATGCAATGTCACTCCCCATTTTTCAAAACCATTTCCGTCAACATTTTCAAACCGTTAGTGAACCCGTCCCATGGCAACTCCATGGCAGCACGAGAGGAGGATTGGCCACTATCTCTGACCCATGGCAACTCTATGGCGTCATTTGGGGCCCAAGTAACTCCACCACACTATGGCGATCTCCCTAATCCCCTCTAGGCCTCACTAACGCCACGGTTCCTAGTCAACTCCTAGACGGCCAAATTTTTCATAAAATCCTTTTCAAAATTCTTTCCCAAAATCGTTTTATTTCTTTTAAATCAATTTTTTTATTTTTTTTTATGCCAATAAAGAAATTTTTATTCCTTACAAGTCAAATATTCACAATTCACATGCCTCATAGGAATATTCTAGAAATTTATATCATACTTCAAAATCATAAAATTCAGCATAATAATATGCATGAAATTTAACATCACTTGAACCTAGTTCTTTATCACATAACCACTAACATATATATATACACATCTCATATACAATACATAACATATATGAAAAATAACACAAATTAAACAAAAATTATGAAAAATAATTTACCAAAATCTAAGAGATTGTAGATTAAACGCCCCTACCTCACTTAAATGCAAAACCCTCAATTTTGTGTCCTAAATTTCGAAATCCAAGGATGCTCCAAAGCTGAAATTGCTCACATCTATGTGAAGATCTCACCACGCTCTTCGTTTTTCCCGCAAACGGCACCCAAAAATTCTAAGAAATGAGGAATTAATCAAAGGTTGAAATTGTAAAAGAAAAAGAAAAAAAAAAAAGGCAAGCGGAGAGAGAGAATACTGGCCGAGAGAGAAGAGAAACAAAAAATGGGTCTGTAATCCCATTTGCCACATGATAACTTAAAGTGAAGTGGGAAAAATTTCTTTTAACATAAATAAATATATATATATATATATATATATATATATATATATATATCATGAATATTACAATTTTTGTAAGACAATACATGCACGGAAATTTCTTATTTTTCAAGTACAATTAGTTCAAAAATCTATATAAACACTTTTGCTCTCTAGGTTTTGTATTGGTTTTTGGAACTAAAATTTCAGAGATTTTGTGAGAGCTATATTTTTAATTTAGAAAACCAAACCTAATTTTTTTGAATTTTATTTTGAAAGCACACGTATAAACAAGAGTAATTTAAATTGCATTGCTATATTTCAGCTTGACAAATTTTTTCTCTTATAAAAAGGGAGAAGTGTCGTCTTCCTATATTATTTCAAGTAGATATTTGCTTTACAAAATTATATATATCTTCAACTGATTAGATGATTTAAAATTGGTCATTCTTTAATTTTATTTTCTCTCATTTATTTCAAATTGTGTTACTCACATTCCAACAAATCTAGCACTCCAACTAACTTAAAATTAATCTATCACTAGAACCAAATTCAAACCATGCTACCACACTAAAGCCTTATTCTTACTTACAAATGAAACTCCTACTTTATATTGGAGTCATCCTCCTAATAAACAACCTGATACAATATTATTTATTCTCTAGAGCACTATTCTAAGTAACGCTTTCAATTTCTCTAAAATATTCTATACTTCACACATTACTATAACTTTTCTATAGTATTCCACCACTCCACGACACTCCTCACAACTATGAAAGATTTTAGAATCTATTTTCTACCTATGTCAAGCAGAGACATTACAAAGTCCTTCCCAACATTCACGATAGTTGGAAAACATTGCAAAGTCCCCTCCAACATTCGCGATAATTGGAAAACAATCATCGTATATGTGACAACCTACCTACACGTGGGTAGAGCATGACAAATAGGTAGTTTGAGAACAACAAATCAATCAAGGATTAAAATCACAAAACCTTCATCTACTTTTAAAATTGAGCATAAAATCCCAATAGAATTTAAAAACCCCTAAACTAAAATAAAACTTTATCACATTGCCCCTATTTATGTTACTCTGCCGTCAAAAGGGAGCAGTGTTTGTCACGTTCTTATGTTTAATCATTTTATGCTGAAAATGCCCCTCAGGTCAAGACGTGACTGGCACCCCATACACACCTTGCTACTCTCTTTATGCCGAAAATGCCCTCAGCTATCTTCGTCCTGTCCTCGTAAGTACACAAAGACATACATTTGTAGGCAACATACAATCACCAACATGGGGACATCGAATTCCTTGGTGTCCCAGATAGATTCTAGCGAAGAATACAAATTGAGGTTACTTGTGTACACATCAATGGTGGCTTCTACAATGGTGAATTGGGGATTGTTGCAATTAGGATCGAAAGCGAACTAGAAGACCAGAAAACGTTTGGTGATATTGAAATAGTCGGAGTAACAAGTGCATCATTGACGATCAAATGCCGATCAACAGTGATGGGAATGAGTACCATGCGTGAAGGGTTTATGGGTACGGTTTTTTCCTAAGAAATGGGAGTAGTAAATGAGTTGTAGGCCATTGGATGAGTTGAATATGCAGTAGGTTTCGTCTCGGTCGGTGGGGCAACTGGTGGCGACGATGGTCGGCTTGATGGGTCGACCGATGGGGTTATGGGAGGGGAAATTGGATAAGATCCATATATATGCTGTATATAATAGAAAATTAATAAAATAATATATATATATATATATATATATATATATATATTTTGATGAGTAATAAAATAACATTTCTCTAATGGTAAAAAATAATATTTCTCTAATTCTCATTTTCAATAATAATAAAATAGTAATATTTAATGAAGTTGCGGGACTCATGAAAGAAATGATAACTAATTTTCAAAAATTTTAAAATGTGAAAAGTCAAAATATAATTTACCTCTTTAAAAAAAAAAATTAAAAACCACAACAAAAAACCAAAACTCAAAGCGTAACCAAACAGGCCTAAGCTGATTGTTTCATGTTTTCTAGTACGGTTCTTTTAGTTATCTTATTGGTCAACTATATATTTACTGATTCTAACTTATTATACAACTGCTCTATTTATTTTTACTTTATTTATAAAAAGTTTGCAATTGTGTGTATATAAAGAAAACTGTACAAAAGGTAAATGGGCCATTGTATGAAGGTTCATGGGCTGTTACACCAATAAATGAAATATTGGTCTAACAAGAACAATATTATAAAATTCTCAATGTCTGGTCCATGGACCACCAACAAGGTCTACTGTTGAAACCATATACACCAGGCCCAGACGTCATATAACCGTTGCAGCAACAATTAATTAGGTCATTCTCTGGTAGAACCATGCCATTTTGAGCAATTCCAATGCGACACCTGAATCTACAGGTCTAGAGGTCATGGTGGTGGGCGAATGAACGAAGATGGAAAATCCCACACACGCCGAGCAGCCGCACTATCTTTTTGGGACAGCCACAGAAGCTGGCAAAGATCATCAGGTATCATGTTTTAGAGTACTTTGTGAAAAGTTCCAAGTGTTACCTGTTAACTAGGGGGCAAATGGGCGGGTTGGGTCAGATTTGAGTTGGGTTAAAAATGAGTGGATCAATATGGGTCAAGAATCATATTTAATTCGTTCAGAATGGGTTGAAAATGGACGGTTGAAAATGGACAGGACCAACCCGTTATGACCCGTGAACCCATTAATTATTATTTTTTAATTTTTTTATACTTTCAAAAAAATAATGAAAATTTAGTAATGGAGAGATAGGAGTTATAAATACGAATCATCAACTAAAAATGTAGAATTAGTTATTAAATATTTACAGCTTTATTAATAATGAAATTTTAATAATGAAGATATAGGAGCTTTAAATATGAACTATTAACTAATTATTGTATGTCTGTATATTAATAAAAGAAATAAATTAAAATATATATATCAAATGAAAAAAAAAAAAAAAAAAAATTGTTATTAATAATTTTATTTTTATTTTTTAATTTTTTTTAATTATTTTTAAAAATTTTAAAATTACTCATCAACGATGACGACCACCACCTTCCGTCGGCGACGATCAAATCGGCGGCGATGATCCTAACGTCTTGGCCAAGGAGTTGCCGCAAACGGTGCCTCTTCCTTGCTCTCTGCTCGCCTCTCCTCCTCACGTTCCTCTGCACCACTTTCCCTCTTCTCTGCGCCATCGAAATCTGCCTCCGCCTGTGCCAGCGGCGGCGAAGGAATAGACTGAAAACTGCTCCGCCAGACGACTGCCTGGATCCTGGCGGCGAGGGGCTCCGATGTTGTGAGGAAGGTGTCGGCGGTGGTGGAGGTGATGAAGTGGTGCTGTTGCAGCGATATCTTGAAGATCAATTGTTCCTGGTTGTTGCATCTGTGTATGCGGTATCTTTTTTTTTTTTTTTTTTTTTTTTTTTTTAATATCAAATGAAGTGGAACATTTCATTTCTGTTTAATTATTGATACTTAATTAATTCCACTTTTAGTGAAATTTGGAGTTTATTATATTCTCAAATCTGTATGTGTGAAGAGCTCATTCCCAACAATTATATATATATATAATTATTATTATTTTTTAATTTTTTTAATTTTTAATTTTATAATTTTTTTAATTTTTAAATTTTTTTACTTATTTTTAAAAATTTTTATTTTTAATTTTTAAAAATTTATTTATTTTTAAAATTTTTTATTTATTTTTAAAATTTTAAATTTTTTTAAAAGAAATTTATAGAGAGAGAAACTTAGAAAGAGGGAATTGATGAGAGACAAATTTAGAGAGAGAGAGAGAGAGGATTGTGAGTGAAAATTTTAAAGAGAAATAAGTTGAGTGCAATATAAGAATAGATGTGTGTTGTCTGTTTATTATGTGATGAGTGAAATATGAGTTAAATATGGTTAACCATATTCAACCCATCTTGACCCTCAAATTAAATAGTTAAAAATTATCCAATCCATCTTGACACTCAAATTAAATTTGGTTCACCCATAACCACTAAATAACGGACGGATATGGGCGGGTTGATGGTTCCTGACCCATTTTGTCACCCTTACTGTCAACCATGCATTCAATTTTGAATCTGTTGGAATTGCTGAGTTCTCTATTTGGTGCTGAATTTGCTGCATTGTGATGCCAGAATGAAAAGGAATTCTCATTGCCTATCTTTGCATGGACAAGTTAATTGCTTAAGTTCAGGCCTGAGCTGCATCAAGTTTCTCCAATTGTATGAGCACTTTTGAGGTATTTTCAACTCCCATATGTATCCATTTCTCACTTGATATTCTTCAATCCACTGTGCCCATGAGCTACTTTTGTTATCAATTACTACCATATTCCGTAAATGCCTTAGCATAGAGGCTTTGTTGAGGAGTTCCACATTTCGGCCACTTTTTCTTTCTTGTTATTAAGACCATTGCCTGACCATAGGAAATTCATGCAAAGGCTATTGATATCAGTTATCATAGATTTGGGGAGGATAAACATTTTAGCCCAATACATTGTTGCGAAATTAAGTTGAAAAATAGATCAAAAACACACACACACAACAAGAACATAGATTTTACTTGGTTCACCCAAAATTAGGGCTACATCCAAGGGTTGCAGGGATTTCAGTACGATGATAAAAAACAACAGCCGATAAAAAGAGTTCAGAATGAATAAATACTCTCGCACTAGGGCAACATAAATTACCAAAAATACCGTCCAAAAAATTCGGGATATTTTGGTCCATACATTTGCATGCTTATAAGAATGAATTGGATGAGTTGAATCCTCCTAGATAGGAAATAGACCTGCTTGTCCAATGCACAATCCTGTTTGTAATTGTCTCAACCAGTGCCCTGCGGTCATGTGCTCTTAGTCTTGTAGCTATAGGCACTCCCTATACCGAATAGGTAGTGATCCAATGGTAATCTATAGGAGATTAGATATGCGTTGCTGAGTAGGAGAGTCTATCCAGCAACTAAAAATAGAGCTTTTGGTTTGGTTGATGTGAAGTTCTGAGAGAGAGGTGAAGAGGAGCATTGTGGAAAACAACTTAGTCCAAGCTTCCATGTGAGAGAAGGATGAGGTCATCAGCAAAAATTAAGTGGGTTAATGACCTCTTCTTACACCTCCAAAAGAACTTGAAGCTTGGAATGGTTGAGGTGAGTTTCGTTGGATGTTTGTTGCATGTTCTGCCATGTTTGGGAGTACCGAATCGGTGGTTTGGATATGGAATTTGAAGAAATTTAGTTAAAAACACCAATTTGATGCTCCCAAATGCAGCGTTCGGGTTTTTCAGTTATTATATTGATCAACTTCTTAGTGCGCTCTTATTACTAGTTGTAATACAAAATAAGAAAGTCCTACGTTCTCATCAACATATTTGATATACCACCAAGGTATTATATTTTTTCAAAGTAAAATATAAAAGGTTTGAGTTTTTCCAAAAATATTGTGAGGGACCGTAGGGAAAAAATAATTATCAAAATTAACAGATTTGATATGTATAGAGGAAAACAAAGAACCAATTAAATGAACAGAGGCACAAGGTGACGTACAATCCTCATATATGCAAAAAAGTGAATTGAGGCTATTGTAAGATTTTTTCCTAATTAAGACTTGCTAATTTTGTAAGGAACATTTAAATTAAAGTTTCTTCTTTCCTCACATAGGGCAGTACTAAAAGCTCAGGGCCGGTTTGGATTCGGTTTTATGAAAATAGTTCTCAAAAATTTAAAAAAATAAAAAACTATAGTAGTAAATTTTAAAAAAATCAGTTTTTTTTTTTTTTTTTTTTTTTTTTTCTTGAAAAGAGACCTTTTTCAAAACTCAGTTTTCCCAAAATAGTTTTGAAAGAAAGAGTAATCAAACAAGCCTTTGTACATTTTTTTAATTTTTAATTGTTTGAAAATAGAAAATTATTCTCAGAAAACTGAGTGGTTTGATAATATAGCTACTGTGATAATAGCTAGTCAAGCACTCCTAATAGCCTTGATTGATGGATAATAATTACCGAGCTAAATTTTAAAATATATAAACTAGATAATAGGAGCATATATACAAACTGTAACAATTTGATGAGCAATTTACTCAAGCACTCATAATACTCTTGATTGAGGAGACTAATCATACATGCACAAAATTTTCTTTGCATTAGATTAACTACATTAGGCTCTTCATACTCTTATAGTTGATTACTTAAAGCAAGGTGCGGAAGTATGACAACACACTACCACCAATATTTGTAGTCTAGTGCTAATTTCTTACTTTACAAAGTAGAAGGTCGAGAGTTGAAGTTCTCGTGGGAGCAATATAGGCTTGCAAAGTTCTTGTCAAGGTAAAAAAAAAAAAAAAAAAAAAAAGTAGCATATATTAAGCAGAAAAACATTACACCCTCCCACTTTGCCCCTATGGGGGGACTTGAACCCTCAACCTTCTACTTCGGAAGTACTACTACTACAACTCCTGTGGTAGAAAAACTGTAAATACTTGTCATGTATACATTTGTGTTTCATTAGTTTTACAAAAGATAAAAGGAGAATATGAATTTGTCAAACCAAATGCTTATTTCTGAAATTGCAATGGATGAATCTATTTAATAAGTAGATTAAATAAATTTTATAGAATTCTTTTAATCGACTTGGGTTAATTGAATCATAAACATCTGTTTAATTTTTATTTTTTAATTTTTATTTATTATTATTATTATTATTTTTCACTACTTGCTTAGTAAATTATTCAAATAAGAACAATATATTTAAAATGTAATAGGCTCACTATTATAATTTCTTTCAAACATTTTATTAGAAATACAATAAATTAGAAATTTCCAGATATTGCTCGAAAGTTTCTCTAGTTTGAGATAGAAAACGCAGTAACTTCCAAGTATCCAATTTGCATATATCTGACTTTACATATAAATTTTCAGATTCTTTAAGCATGAAATAACTTGGTGAAGTAAGTATAAAAGTATCAGCATGTAGTACCTTAAAGGCCCAAGAAGAATTCTTGCATTTGATATTAAGATCACAATATATGAATAGAAGTTTCTTGCTTTAATTTAATGCAGTAATCCACAAGCTAATGTAATCTTCGTATATTAGTTCACATTTTATTTGTTTTCCGTAAATAAAAACTTAATAGATTGAAACAACTATGCAAGAGCAAATAGAGAAGCTTATTTCACAAGTATAGCAAGCAAATGAAGAGAAATGACAAATAGTACTAATGAGAAATTGAACAAATGTCCACCCTCAGACACATCAATTGCAGAAAACACTTCCATGGCGTTCAGGAGGGGTGCCAAAGTCGAGCCCTCTGCCGGAGAAATAGTCACATTGGCTGAACCATTGACCGGCACAGAAAACAGCGTTACCACACGGCATTCTTCATCCAAAATGTCAATATTAGGAATATCAGTAACAGCCATTTTGTTGTTGTCTATATAGATTTCAACACTGCTAGTTTGATTTTGTGCCAACCGAGAAACAGGGTCCAAGAAATAGAGCACAAAGTAGGCTTGTACTGCTGTTCGAGGGGAAAAATCAATGGACAAATATATAGAGTCTGTTAGACTTGGTGCTTGGATCGCATATCCTATTACTGGCCATGGTGGCATATTTTCTGCAAATGAATAAATTTGATATATGCTGTCGGCCTGAATGCTGAGATAATTGGACATTTCTTTGGATTTCCAAATCCGATTGTAGGGTTCTGCACGGAAATCTATATTCTGCCTGTAAATTTCATGCCCATACACTCCAGTAATTAATTACTATTCATATGGGATTTCCAGGTAATTAGTTTCCAAATGCACTTCAAAGTATGACAGAAGATAAAAGTAGTATTAGTTTGTTGTTTTGAAAGGTATGAAGCAAAAATTAGCGCTCTTGTAATGTTTATATTTACCATTAAGTTTATGGATCAAAGGATGCAAGTTAAATGGAGGTGAGGATTAGAAGTCGAGTTAATTTACTTACTCAACACTTGCATTTGCGCCGTAGTTGATCCCGCTATGAAGGTACAAAGCTGTGGTGTTGTCCATCCAATTATAAGCATCATAAATTTTATAAGCTTCAAGAGAAGAAATGAAGGGAACATTATTGTCCATGGTACGAATCAAGCACACCCTAGCTTGCGACTTCTTGGTTATGTAAAGCAGTTCACAATAGACCATCTCTTCATTTATGGAAGTCGTTACTTTTGCCCACAAGGTCCCATCTATCTCTAGACGAAACCTTGGCGGATTTGAGAGGCCATCATAGTTGCCATAGTAAAAGCCCGCTCGAAAGAGGTACTTCTCATACGCGTCATAAAAGTATAATGTATAACAGTTTTTGTGGCCTTTGTGGAAGTAGCGTAGCGTATTCATCTGAAAGTGAGTTTGGCTGGTGGGGAGGACTTTGTTCTTTCCGGTTTTAATTAACCCTTCGTCGGTTTGCCAGGTTATGTCGCTATTATCGGTTGCTGGGGTTTGAGTGGATGCTCCACAGTCTATGCGCGAGTTGTAGGAGCTATAACCTGTGATCATATGCATACATATATAGATGATTATGTTATATAGAGAGATGCTTTGAAAAATATGATAATTGCTTTTGTAAGTTCACAGGACATGAACACTACTACTGATTGAGCCGTACTTTCATATGAAGAAGCCTTTGGTATAGAAAGCATCAGCAAGAGAACTGCCATCGTTTTCCATTGATCCATGTGTGATACCCCCGAATTTCCGAATGCGGGTTGGCCAGGCCCACGCCCGAATACCCGAGGATATCAAAACAAATTGATAATAAACAAACACAGAGTACAAAAGAATAAAGAAGAATAAATAAAATGCTGACAAAAAACTAAAATGATAATCTAATAATAAACCTCATAATATATTTCCATTAATTAATAAACTCTTCTGATACAACTGATCCTCCAAAAAACAACTCGGGAATCCATACTGTGTGGACCCCTAGAAAATCCAAACTAAACAAATGACAGTAATCTAAAACAGGAAACTGAATCATAAAGGAACTCCTATGTAGCATCGGAAGAATGAAGTAGACTGATCCCCGCTCAGCACGAACAACCTCTACTCGTGACGAACACCTGAAAAATAATGGTGGGTCAGGCCCACAAACAAGTTCTACTCTACTACAGTCCAAGCAGAGATCCGATATACGTATACATCCTAGTCAATCCAACAGTAACTAATAGTCCGTATATATATATATACACACTAAAGGAACCTCACTAGACTATAGGGTTGTCTCAACCTGAATAGTAGGCAACATGCAAAACGCACATATAGTGGGCATGAGTACCTAGACCTACCAGGGTACACAACTACACTATATCTAGCTACACATCCCTGGCGATATACGCGCCCTAACCATTGATCCTGAGACTCAAGCTCATATCATGGCACCATATTTATATATATAAAATCTAGTAACCATCCTATCCAGCATAAATTAATCCTCTATAAGTCATTCAACATGTGTTCAGCTGACCTGACTTGAATATAAGTAGGACTTAACATTTTAGTTAATCCATTCCCTTATATAATAAATTAATCCTCCATAAGTCATTCAACTTGTTCAGCTGACCTGACTTAAATATAAGTAGGACTTAACATTTTAGTTAATCCATTCCCTTATATAAAATAGGTAGGACTTAACTGATAAGTTAATCCGTCCCTAGAATGCCACCGTCCCATACCGGTGCATTAAACCACACAATCCAACAATTGATGTAATAATTAAAGAAATACATCAAACATTCCAGAAATAACTATGATAATATGATATCAAGTTATCACAGAATATGAATGACTTATTATTTATTTAAGCTCATATATCATATGTCCTACACAAACTGAATCTTATACATGATGATATTTTATTATATCGTCAAATAAGCATTCTCCATATCCAATTCATCCTACACATTTATTCTCAATTGCTAAAGCATTTTAAAAGATTAAATCCATTCGTTTGTGTAAACATTTAAATAGCAAGCATCGTTATGATTGAGTGTATTTAAATTTATTTAAACCCAAACCTAGTCCCTATTTAATGTTCAGGAATCCTAGGCATGTTTCTACGTTCCATCATTCCACATATATGAAAAATACATAATTCAAACATATAAAAATTCACACCAGAAATCAAATCAAAATCATGCATTTTTTAATTTATAACACAAGAACAGATATGACCCAATTTCACAGAAACCTATACTTTAATCCAATTAAACATGCATAATTATTTAATTTTACGTGTTTAGTAAATCCTGGAATTTCCTAGGCATGTACAGAAACACGAATCAAAGGGAAAGAGATAGAAGAAGAACTTGCCTTAAACTTTCGGATTGAAAGTTAAACTTCTTCTTCCTTGATCTTCTCTCTAAAGGGTTTTCTCCTCCTTCCTCCCTCTTTCTCCTTCTCTCTCTAACTCTCTCTCTAGAATATATTACGTGATATATTTTCACTCCTTTTTCAACCTATAGTTGTGTATTTATAGGCTAAATAATAATCCTATTCCTTTCCCAATCCAAGTCAACTTAATAAAAAAAAATAAAAATGAAAATATTAAAAAGGTAACTTAAAATATGTTACGTATATAATCTATGTATATCCTTATTAATTAAATAAAATATATACATTAGATTATTTAGTAATACTAAAGTTACCATAATATTAAAAGGTAACTTAAAACATGTTAAGTATATAATCTATCTGTATTCTCATTAAATAAATAAAATATATACATCAGATTATTTATTTATACTAAAGTTACCATAATATTAAAAAGGTAACTTAAAACATGTTACGTATAAAATATATGTATATCTTTATTATATAAATATATAAAATATATACATCAGATTATTTATTAATACTAAAGTTACTATAATATTAATAAATTACTTTCCTTTTTATATATATGTATATACATATATATCTATATATATACATATACAACTATCCATGGATAATTATCCATACCCATCCAACCTCCTATCCAAGCAGTCCATGGGATCCAATTGGTTGGCCAATTACCACTAACCATAACCATAAAAGAAAAATAAAATAAAATAATAAAAGAAATGAAAACATTTAATTTACAATTAATTAACATTAATCAAATACATCATTTAAGCACACAATCTAATTAAACAAATAATACAAATAACACCTAGACAAAATACAAATAACACATAGATAAGTAACCAATTAATCAAGTAACACTTAATTCAATTAAACACATAAACAATTAGTCAAATAATCAATTAAACAATTAAAAAAAATATAATAAAAATAAATAAATAAATACCGAGACTATCCTTTTAAAATTAGGGGTATTACACCATGTGCTGGGATTATATGCCCTACAAGCTAATTAATTATTATTAATTCGATATTTTATTTATAAATGTGATATTCATGCATTGGACTTTACATATTTTTGCATGAGATGCATTACTGTCCTCAAGTTGCATTATAGGTGACTTAAGTGTGTAAATGAGATTTACACGCAGGAGAATTGGGTTCACCGGTTTCTTGTACCTTGGCATTGTTCGCAGTCAGTTATAAAAGTTGGGCACTTTTATCTGTAAGACTGTTGAGGATATCAAAGATGGATTGGACCAAACCCGACCCGTGAGTAAAGCATCAGGTTGAATGGTAGGTCCGAGCCCAAGCAAAAAGGGTAGCGTAATGAGCCCAACACCCACGAAAGAAGGATCGGACCGAACAGTTGAACTCAGCCCATAACGCAACACTGAGAGTTAGGCCCAACGTCTGAGGCTTACATAATGAAGTCAGGCCCAAAAGGAAGAAGGCCCTAGAATAAGAACCCTATGTAATAAGTTGGTTAGAATATTTGTAATGGTCTATAAATAGACCATACGAGTAGAGAGAAAAGGAGGGTTTTTGGAGTTTTCATTTTGTTGAAGTGTAAGAATTCTAGAGAGAGAAAGGTGAGTTAATCTCTTGCATCTTCAATTGGCGCCGTCTGTGGGAAACGTTGAAGGTTGATTCTTGTTCGATCAACGTCATGTTGATTCCGACTGATTGATGACGACGAAGCTTGATTTGTAGAAGTTTAGTCCAGATCTAAGAGATTGCGGTTGGCTCTTGAGAGATTCTGGATTCTTAATTGATTCTGAGAGATTGGTGTTAGGTTTACGCAGCCGTGATTCACTCTATCGCGGCTCGATCCGGGAAGCTCAAATGCCAGAAAAACTCTGATCTATTGAAGGGAAAACAAAACTCGTAAAATTTGAGTTCAGATTTGCCGTGATTCGCGTCAGCGAGACTCCGATCTAAATTAGAATTCACGATTCATGCCTTTGCTCCGTTCTGGAATGATGACTGGGGGTGAGAACTCCAATACGGTAAAGAATGTCTAGCAGATGAAGCTTGATGAGTTGATGAGCATGATCGAAGCTCTCAGAAGAGAGAATGCAGATTTAAGGACTGAAATGCAGCGTCAAGAAGTTCCGGTGATTCCGAGACCGCTCCCGGCAGGAGAACAAGTTGCACGTACCGATGCGGCACATCACGGCGAGGAGGTAGGGAACAATCAGATAGATCTTCACCGCGAGGAAGTCCGGCCAAATGATTTACCGCCAAATCCTCGTCGTATTGATGATCGTGAAGGATCAACTCACGTGGATCCACGGCGTGAATAGATCAGGCGAAATGAAGCCATGACTTTTGATCCACATCAAGAAATGCTCAGCCGAGGTGAAGCAATGGAGTTTGATCGTCACAAAGCTATACCTCCATGGCACAGAGAGTTTGTTGAGGACAGATCATTCGATCCGACTTATCGGCCTTCCATGGCGACGTTCGACTATCGCGGCTAAGAGAGGAGATCTGTAGATCAGAGAGCAACCACGGGGTTCCAGAGGGAAAATGAAGCCCTCCGTTCAGCAGCTCGAATGGTTGATTCACCAATCACTGATGAAATTCTGAATGCTCCGAGTCTGAGGAAATTTTCCATGCCCGTTTTCATTCTGTTCGACGGAACGACCGATCCGATTGATCATGTGTATCACATCCAGTTAAAAATGGCTCTGAACATTGAGAATGATTCCTTGATGTGCAAGTGCTTCCCTACAAGTCTAGCTGGACTAGTGCTCAATTGGTTTAAGAACCTGCCGAGGGGCTCAGTGGATAGTTTCCGAAGCTTGTGTGATCGGTTCATAAGCCAATATTATGGAAATAAGCGTCCAGCAAAGGACATTTCGAACCTATTCACAATGAAGCAGCATGAGGATGAGCGTCTCCAAGCTTTCCTAACCAGGTTTAACCTTACCAAGAGTATGGTGATTGAATGTCACCATTCTACGGCGGTTCAAGCTTTTATACTGGCCATGACTCGTGGCACTCCATTCCACACAAGCTTGGTGGTGAACACGCCGAAGACTATAGATGAACATAATGAAAGAGCTGATGGATTTGTGCGTTTGGAAGAAGAAGAGGCAGTAAACGCTTGGAAGACATCCGTCATATCAACAGAGGACAAAACCAAAGCAAAGATCAGACAAAAGCAGGTTCAGCCACAGCGTTCCTCGTGGAAATCTGAGTAGAGGCCCAGAGAGGAAGAGCTGGTTACTCCATTGAAAGTTACCTTAGCAAGGCTGTACCAAGAAAATAAAGATAAGTTCCGACCACCTTTACCAATCAAACAACCCCTCGAACAGAGGGATCAGTCTAAGCATTATGCATTTCATTCTGACTTTGGCCATCAGACTAACGAATACAAGAACTTAAGGAGACAGGTAGAGATACTGATAGCCAGAGGCGAGTTCGCAAGTTATATTCAAGGCCCGGTGGTGGAACAGAACCGACCAAAGAGCACGTGAAGAGGAATCAGAAGTCGAACTCTCACAATACGCAACCAGTCCGAATAATCAATGTAATTCACGGTCGGCCTGAGCCTACTGAGGAGTCAGATGAACTACTTCTAACATGCCTTCGCAAGGCACGGATGAAGAAAAGGATAGGAAGTGTAAACACTCTGCACCAACAGAGCGCAACAACACAGATAAAGTTTGACAGAACAGATTTATTACTTGTTCAGATCCCTCATGAGGACCCGTTGGTCTTCAGTTTGACAGTGGCTGAATGTTTGGTACGCAGAGTTCTGATTGATCCTGGAAGTAGTGCGAACGTCATGCCAAGGGATACATTTGATCGGCTCAAGATTAAGTCGGCCTGGCTCAAATCTACCGGGAATCCTCTACTAGGGTTTGATGGAAAACGAGTGGAGCCCATCAGTATGGTGGAGGTAGCAGTACATGCGGCAGAGAGGGTTCTGATGGAGACCTTTGTGGTTGTCAAAATTCATCCCTCTTATAACCTTCTGATGGGCAGAGGGTGGATCCACAGTGTTCAAGGTGTTCCTTCCACTCTGCATCAAGTAATGAGATGCCTGGGGCTAGACGGATCCAAGGTGATCGACATTCATGGGGACCAGGTTACAGCTAAGGAATGTTATTCAATAACGCTGAAGTATGCTGGAAAAAGGGAAATCACCCATCCGTTCGGCAAGCCCGAGATAGCAATTACAGGAACCTCCCCCCAAGCAAAATGGGGAGGAGGAGCCAGTGGACTTGACCGAAGAACCCCTGGTTGATGTACAGATCGATCAGTTCCGACCAGAACGAACAACCAGAGTGGGGGAACGACTTGCTGTGGTGGAGAAACAGGAGTTAGTTGATTTCTTGTCTCAGAATGCCAATGTATTTGCGTGGAGCCACCTAGACATGCCTGGAATCGATCCTTCCGTATCTTGTCACTCCTTGAACGTAAGTCCCAATGCAAGACCTGTAAAGCAGAAGCAGCGAAGGTTTGCTCCAGAGCATAACCAGATCATAGCCGAGGAGGTTGACAGGCTACTTGATGCGGGGTTTATAAGAGAAGTGCATTATCCTGACTGGTTGTCAAATGTTGTTGTTGTGCAGAAGAAGAATGGGAAATGGCGAGTGTGCATTGATTTCACCAATTTGAACAAAGCCTGTCCGAAGGATAGCTTTCCGCTGTCAAAAATTGATCAAATGGTGGATACTACTACTGGATATGAGCATTTAACCTTTTTAGATGCTTATTCAGGTTATAATCAGATCCCCATGGACCCTGCTGATGAAGAGAAAACTTCTTTCGTTACCGAGCGCGAGACCTATTGCTATAAAGTCATGCCATTCTGACTGAAGAACGCCGGAGCAACTTACCAAAGACATATTAGCAAAATTTTCAAGGGTCAAATAGGGAAGACCGTGGAAGCTTACATTGATGACATGGTAGTAAAAAGTAAGAAGAAAGTTGACCATCTGAAACATCTACAAGACATATTTGATGTGTTAAGGCACTACGGAATGAAGCTCAATCCAACCAAGTGCTCATTCGGCGTGAGTTCTGGTCAATTCCTAGGACACATGGTTAATCATAGAGGCATAGAAGCTAGCCCAGCCCAAGCAGAAGCTCTGACTAAGAATGCTGAGCCGACAACAGTCAAAAAAGTGCAAACACTTACCGAACGGATCGCAGCATTGAGCCGATTCATTTCCAAATTGTCAGATCGTTGGAAACCATTTTTTGACACAATACGAAGCCACGACAGACAAGTTTGGGGGGATGAACAGCGTCTAGCATTAACTGGTCTGAAGGAATATATGCAGAACCTTCCAGTCCTGTCAGCTCCAGAACCAGGAGAAAAAATATTTTTATACCTCGGGGTGTCCAGCATCGCGACAAGTGGCGTTCTGATCCATTGTCCAGAGGGGAAGCAATATCCAGTGTTCTATATTAGCAAAACGATGACTGAGGCTGAACGACGCTATTCAAAGGCTGAGCGGGTGATACTCTCGCTAGTGCATGCGAAAAGAAAGCTTAGGCATTACTTTGAATCCCATCCTATTATCGTTCTAACCACCTTCCCTATCAGAATAATCCTCCACAAGCCAGACCTCTCAGGAAGAATGATGAAGTGGGCCATAGAGTTAAGCTCATTTGACATAACATATGAACCCAGAACGGCAGTCAAAGGGCAAGCGGTGGCAAACTTTTTACTCGAATGTGATTCGGAAGACATGGAGGAAGACCTTCGTGGTTGCTTGTGGAAACTCTTCGTCGATGGATCCTCAAATCAGATGGGGGCAAGCATTAGGATCAAACTACAAACACCAGAAGGTACGTCCTTAAGTCAAGTGCTCCGGCTTGAATTCAGAACCACCAACAATGAAGCGGAGTATGAAGCACTGCTAGCAGGACTTAAGCTTGCCAAGGAGTTGAAGGTCAGGAATTTGACTGTCTTTAGTGACTCACAGTTAGTTGTTCGGCAGGTGAATGGCGAGTATGAAACCAAAGATAAAACAATGGAGGCCTATCATTCTGCTGTTATGCGGGAAACCAAAAACTTCAAAAAAAATTGAATTCATCCAAATACCGAGAAAGCATAACGAAGATGTTGATCGGCTAGCATGTAGTACCTCAGGTTCTGGAGAAACATTGGTAAGGGTGATTCCAGTAGGAATATTAAACCAGCCATCTATTTTTGAAGAACCTTCGACCCCAGATCCTTGGCAAATGAATGTTATTCTATATGAGCCAAGTTGGATTAATCCGATCATAACTTACATCAGGGATGGTACTCTGCCTGAGCAAAGAGATGAGGCTAGGAAAATCAAATCGAATGCTGCAAAGTATGCCATAGTGCATAACTAGTTATACAGAAGGTCTTTTTCTCGGCAGATACTGCGAGCTATTCATGAAGGTGTATGTGGAAACCATTCAGGGGGAAGGTCTTTAGCGCACAAAGCAATGACGCAAGGGTACTTCTGGCCGAACATGTCGCAAGATGCGGAAGAATTGTCCAGAAGGTGCGAAAAGGTTTAGACCACTGATTCACCAACCACCTGAGGACTTGCACGTAATGGCCACACCATGGCCTTTCGCACAATGGGGGATGGATGTGGTTAGTCCTCTGCCAACTGCAAGAGCTCAGAACAAGTATGTGTTGCTGGCTACAGATTACTTTACTAAGTGGGTGGAAGTAGAGCCATACCTAAGCGTAACTCAAACTCATGTGAGAAGGTTCATTTGGAGTAATATTATTTGCCGATTCGGTGTTCCGAGTTCAATCGTCATGGATAATGGGACCAACCTTGACAGCAAGCAAGTAAGAGAGTTGTTGGAGGAATATGGAATTAATCAAAAGCTGGCGGCAGTAAGTCACCCCCAGGCCAATGGACAAGCAGAAATCACGAATAGAACAATCTTTGTTTGTATCAAGAAGAAGCTTGAAGAGAAGAAAGGAAAATGGTTAGATGAATTACCGAACGTCCTATGGGCTTACAAAACGACCCCAAGGCGACCGACCAAAGAAAGCCCATCCGCTATGGCGTATGGTACCGAGGCAGTTATACCGGTCGAACACTTGGTTCCGACTGTTCGAAGCTTAGCATAGAGCCGAGAGCATAACGACAATATGTTGAGGTTTAACCTCGACATGCTAGAGGAAAAGAGAGATGCAGCGGCAGTAAGGCTCGCATCCTACCAGCAGACGTTTGTTAATAGCTATAACAAAAAGGTAAAGCACAGAGACTTTACACCGGGTGATTTGGTTCTGAAAAAGAAGGTGGGGATAGTTAAAAAAATGATGCCACCATGGGAAGGTCCATATAGAATTGCAGAAGTCATAGGAAAGGGGGCATATACCTTAGAGACCATGGCCGGAAGGCTGGTTAACAAGCCTTGGAATGCTACGTCTCTGAAGAGGTATTATCAATAAAAAGTTGATTTTCAATTTTGAATTTTGTTAATTTTCAATTGAATACAGGCGAATGTACAAGTTTCTGAGATTTATAAAAGTAATATTCCTCTTCAAGAGATTGATTAAGTAAAAATAGCAAAGTAAGTGGCAGCTGGCACTATAAGCGGAACGCCAAACACTTGCTAAAAAAAAAAAAAAAGCCAAGTGGCAAGTGGCATTCTAGCCGAGCGCCAGGCACTTAAGTAAAGTAAGTGGCAGCTGGCACTATGAGTCGAACGCCAAACACTTGCTAAGAAATAAAGAAAAAAAAAAAAAGAAAAAAATCAAGTGGCAAGTGGCATTCTAGCTGAGCGTCAGACACTTAAGCAAAGTAAGTGGTAGTTGACACTATGAGCCGAACGCCAAACACTTGCTAAGAAATAAAAAATAAAAATAAAAAAAGCCAAGTGGCAAGTGGCATTCTAGCCAAGCACCAGGCACTTAAGCAAAGTAAGTGGCAGCTGGCACTATGAGCCGAACACCAAACACTTGCTAAGAAATAAAATAAAAAAAGCCAAGTGGCAAGTGGCATTCTAGCTGAGCACCAGGTACTTAAGCAAAGTAAGTGGCAGCTGGCACTATGAGCCGAACACCAAACACTTGCTAAGAAATAAAAAATAAAAATAAAAAACGAAGTAGCAAGTGGCATTCTAACCGAGTGCCAGGCACTTAAGGAAAGTAAGTGGCAGCTGGCACTATGAGCCGAACGCCAACCACTTGCTAAGAAATAAATAAAAAAAATAGCCAAGTGGCAAGTGGCATTCTAGCCGAGTGCCATGCACTTAAGCAAAGTAAGTGGCAGTCGGTATGAGCCGAACGCCAAGCACTTGCTCAAAAAACAAAAAGTAAGTGGCAGCTGGCACTATGAGTCGAGCGCCAGACACTTCAGTAAAGTAGATAAATGTGAAGCTAGTTGTTACCACCCATGCGCAGATAAAGTCAATATTTTTGTCATCTCATTCATGATATGTTCTGAGGTTACAAAAGATAAAGTATACAGATAACATAACTACAAAAAAGCAGGAAATCAAAGTATCAGAAGAGTCCTAGCTAGCTGCCTCTGTTCTGTCAGCCTCCTGATTGTGTTGACTCGCCTCTTCACTTTCATTGGTCATCCCATCTTCATGAGGTAGAGAGTCGAGATGAATAACTGAATCATTCTGTTAGGGCCCAATCTCAGTGGCGGTTGAGGAAGGGACCATAGTGGACAGAGGAAGAACATCCAAAGGCTGAACGACAAAGGGAGCTGTAGTGACCCTGGAGGAAGCAATCTCCTGACACTCATCAAAAATGTGTTCAGCAGGAGTGGAGTCTGGATCAACATAGACTCCTGGAGGATAAATTTCTAGATCCTTATCAACTTCGTCAAGAGTAGAACCGGTCTGTCCGTCAGCAGGAGCACGGTCGGAGAGCATACCTGAGAGCCCCAACCCTTGAAAACCGAGCGTGAAGAGCCAACATACCACCATTCACCTTACTGATGGTGTTGAGCAGAGCACCACACTCCTCCAGGGCTCTCTTCTCGAAGGCCATCCGAGCGGACTGCTCGTCAGCCAGAAGGCGCTAGAGTTCTGCTTTTTCATCCTTGAGCGAATTGCGCTCGGTCTGCCAAACACTCTTCTCAAGTTGAAGGGCATCCCTTTCATCCTGAAGAGAATCAGTTTCCCTTTTCAGAGCGTCTCTCTCTTTTTTAACTTTGCCAAGCTGGACAAACAGTTCCGTGTTTTTGGTGGCGAGGATGTTATTCTCTTTATGGGCCACTTCGAGGCTGTCAGAGAACTTTCGAACCTTGGCATTCCCTATTTCCACCTGCTTTTGCATGGCCATCATACCGAACAGGGTCTGCAGAGATATGCATGAACACTGGTTAAACCGATCGCATGGTCAGAAGAGGTTAAACATAAAGATTATGTGAAGATTTTCTGATTGGGAGATAAAAATTACCTCCATGGCAGATAAGGGAAAGCGGCTGAACACCTCCTTCTGAGATAAACCTTTGGCTATTTCAATGTCCTTGGGAGTCCACATGCTCCTGTAATATGCCATAGCGGTCTGACCATCCTTGAACATAGTCTCGTTCGGCTTCACGAATGTCCCATCCGTTCGGGCAAATCGAGGAGTCCATGGTGCTGTTGCAGAGGCAGAAGCAAAAACAGAAGCTGAAGCTGAAGCAGTAGCTGTAACAGCCCAGAGGGGGCAGGAGAACTGACTGGGCGATGCAAGAGTGTACCCGGCCCAGAGATTCGAATCCTCTTTGTAAGAGATGCATCATCAAGATTGGCTGCACTGCTGGGATGAGGCCTTTTGCCTCGCTTTTTATCCTGAGCACCCGCAGTAACAACAGAAGTAGTATTGACCTGAGGAGATGCGTTCGGATTGGTAGAAGGAACGCTAACGGCAGGATCAACAGCCACTACGTTTGGAATGGTGTCAAAAATAGTGGTCGAAGAAGAGGCCGAGGCAGGAGAAGAAGTTGCCACAACAATAGCAACAGTGACTCGGGAAGGGTTCTTCCTCTTGCCAAATGAAGGAATATGGAGCTGGTTCATTGCGTTGCCGAGGGCTGAAATTGCGAGAAGGTTGTCTGAGGTAAGGAGGTCTGAGCAAGAAGGAACGTTGTTCAGAACGTACTTCTTTAAGTAATTATCCCTATCCCTGCAAACCCTGTAGCTCAAGTCATTACAAGGAATGCCTAAGGAACAGCACAAGAAAGTACAAAAGCGAAGAACACAAATTTCGCAAAACACACGCCAAAGGTGCTCGGGATTGGATAATCCTCTGTAACTGGAGAAGACCAGGCCCCCCTAACCCCTATATGTTGTTTCTCCAACCCTTTTCAGACTTGATTGTGTCTTTACATATGGACATCTTTTCAATCGGGTAGAGGTGGTAGAATGGTTCCTCAAGTGGATCTTACAAACTTTGTAACAGAAAAGAAGATCTATGATATCAAGATCCAGACCTCTGCCACGAGTCAGTAGTAGCAGAACGGATAGGATCCTAAAAAAATTTGGATTTACTTACAGAGGGGAGATCCCTAGTTTATTGAAAACATAGTTAAAGAAAGGATGCAAAGGGAACCTAATGATAGTCAACTGAAGATGGGTAAACAAGACTTCGCCTGGAAGAAGGCCAGCACCAGTCCTGATATCCACATCTTTAGGGCAGTTTCTGTGATACCCCTCGGATCCGAGACACGGGTTGATCAGGCCCAGGCCCAAACCCGAGGGAGTATCAAACAATTAATATTTTATAGCGAACACAGAATACAAAATGACTTAAGAAATGAAAGTTTAAAGCTGAAAAGAAACTAAAAGATAATCCTTAAATAATTAAATACTTAAATTTGATAAACCAAATATCCATAATTTGAACAACTCGGGAATCCATCTCTAGTGGACCCCTAATAAAAGTCTCACACTAAATGAAAGTAAAATAAAAGATAAAACCCAAATCCAAGATCTGGAAAGAAACCCTACATCTTCGGTAGAATGGAAGATCGTCTCTGCTCTGCACGAACAAGCTCAAGCCTGGAACTGACGTACACCTGAAAAATAGGGGTGGGTCAGGCCCACGAACAAGTTCTAACCTACTACAATCCAAGCAGAGACTCGATACGCATGTACATACTAAATCGTTCAACAATAACTAATAATCCGTACGTAAATATATCCACACTACTGGACTCTCGCTAGGCCATGAAGGGGGTCTCAACCTGGATAGAAGGCATCACACAATACGCACCTGAGTGGGTATGAGTACCTAAACCTAAACAGGGTATACCTCAACCTTCACAGTCAGCTACACATCCAACTGCATATACGCACCCTAACCGTCGACCCTGAGACTCAAGCTCATGACACGGTAACATAAAAATATATCTAAACTCCGTTTCTATCCATCCACCAGAAATCCAGTAAGTCACTCGGCGTAGTCAACCGTACCGACTTATATATAAGGAGGATTGTAGTTTATAACCCGTGCCCTTACTCCAAAATAGGTAGGACTTAGCAATTTGAGCTAATCCAACCCAGTATGTCACCGTCCCATACCGGTACATACAATCCAATCCGTCCAATAGTTGATAAAGCATCGATAATTATAACAACAATATCAACAATTCCATACTAAACATAATAGAATGCATTAGCAACCATTCTTAAAAATACCAATAATTGATTCACATTGAAAATATAAATATCAATGTCAACTACTCCTTACTATGCATCTTGAAATAGATAATCAACATGCTTATTTACATGCACAGTTGACAAAATAATGACCATATAAATGTCAATACCAACAGTCCAAACTAAACATGTTAGAACAGATTAACAAACATGCTTAAGTAAGCCAATTCAGAATCCATAATTTGATCATACAGGGCTTTCTTTATAATGATAACCTATTCCCAGTTTCCATAGAATTAACAGAGCCTAAATAGATATTTTCCCACTCACATCCATAGCATGCAGAATAAATGTAAGTAATCTATTATACTTATCGTTTCCTGTCCAACAACTTGCCGCACCAACCGTTAAATTTAATCATCAACTAATTTTCAGTGAAATATAAATTTTTAGCATAGTTTCTATTGTCATGAACATATAATTCGAGTGGACAAGCTCTCACAGAAAATTTCTAATATAATTAAGAAATTAGAAACTCCAAATCTACACAGTCTACAAGACCTTCGTAATTAACTCCATGTAATCCTAATGGTTAACGCTTTGTGTCCAATTTTATATAATCTGGTCTTTGCATATTTATGTTTACCCTAGACCACTCCTAAATCACCCATTACAGTATTCATTCACCAATAAACACATTAAAACAATCACAAGGAAGCCTAATCACTGAAAAAAATTTGGAAAAACAACCCACAGAATCAAAACTCACGCATAAACAACCGGGAGCCGGCTCCAGAATATTGGAGCCGCCTCCAATGGCCCTGGAGCCGGCTCCTAGACCATTGGAGCCGCCTCCAGTCCAAGGGGAGCCGGCTCCAATCCAATAGGAGCCGGCTCTCTCCCTCCTCTTCTTCGTGTTCTCCTCTCCGGTCGCCGTTTACGCCTCCCACACTTCACAGTAGAGGTTTTCAGAGAGTTTCAATTAATCCTAGGAGATTCCAGTCCTTAACTCAGTCCTTATTATGCTACTAATATGGATTAAACCAAGAATTAAATAGGACAGTTCAAAGTTTAACAGTTTACAAGTTTTAAACCCAAAATCAGTTTCAGTTACACTCTAGGCATGACACAGACAACGTCTTTTATTTTTAAACCTGTAATTCATCCTGGAACCATTGAGTATGCAAAGAACACGAGTATAAGGGAGAGAGTAAGGTTAGAACTTGCCTTGTGAGATTTTTGTTAAAATCTATACGTTGTCGTCTACACTCGCCGGCGACTCCTACTGCAACTTCCTCTGTTCCTCGTTTCTAATTCCACAGACGTGTTTTGGTTGTATTATTTTGTTCCCTAAGCAGACTTATCTTATATATTTATAGGCAACCAAAACCCTAAGTCCAATTATACCTACAGTCTGAAACGAGGCCCATAAACTCAACCTAGGTTATAAACCTTGTCGGCTCCTTAAATAACCCTAAACCTAAACAGAACTAAAACCCTAACCACACTTTTTTTTTTTACCTAGTCACAAACAAAATAAAACATGTAATTACTAATTTAACAAAAAAAAAAGTCCAAGTTAACTACTAATTCAATTAAAGAAACAAATAAAAATTCCAATTAATGTAGAGAATGCAAATAATTAATTAACCCAAAGAAAACATATAAACTAACTAATTAATTCAAATAACACTGAACAGAAAACAATTAAACAAATTAATGTCAAATAACACTGAACAGAAAACAATTAAACAAATTAATGAACCAAAAATAATTAATAAACAGAAAACAATTAAACAAATTACCGAGACTATCCTTTCAAAAATTAGGGGTATTACATTCTTCCCCCCTAACAAAAGGAATTCCGTCCTCGGAATTCGCTCTTACCTTCTTCCAAAATATCAGGAAATTGCGAGCGAATGACATCTTCCCGTTCCCAAGTAGACTCAGCCTCATTGTGATGACTCCACTGAACACGAACCAAAGGAATAACCTTATTACGAAGAATCTGATCTCGTCGATCGACAATACGACACGGTGGCTCTAAATAAGTTGCATCCGGTTGCAACTCAATTTCCCCAACATCGATATGCTGATATCGATCCTCATCTCGCAGAAATTTCCGCAACATGGAAACATGAAATACGTTGTGAACGCGATCCAAAGTATCTGGAAGTGCCAACCGATAAGCGACAGCTCCAACGCGATCCGTAATCATGAATGGACCGACAAACCGCGGAGACAACTTCCCTTTCTTCCCAAAACGCATAACACCCCTCATAGGAGATACTTTAAGAAGAACCTGATCCCCAACTTGAAACTCCAAAGCACGAGTGCGACGATCAGCATAGCTCTTCTGCCTACTTTGGGCAGTACGCATGCGATCTCGAATAAGAGCAATCTTTTCAGAGGTATCCTTGATGAACTCAGGACCTAAGAATCGATTCTCTCCAACCTCCATCCAACAAACAGGTGATCGACACGGTCGACCGTATAACGCCTCAAAAGGTGCCATCCCAATAGTCTTCTGGAAACTATTGTTATAAGCAAACTCCACAAGTGGCAAATATTCCTCCCAGTGGCCCTTGAAATCCAGAACACACGACCGAAGCATATCTTCCATAATCTGATTCACCCTCTCAGTCTGTCCGTCAGTCTGAGGATGATAAGCAGTACTAAGGTGTAACTCCGTACCTAAAGCCTGCTGAAAACTCTTCCAAAATCCAGATACAAAGCTCGAATCCCTGTCCGATATAATAGACAATGGAATGCCATGTAGCTTCACAATCTCTGAAATGTAAAGCCTCGCCAACTGCTCCGAAGTGTAGTCAGTGCAAATAGGCAAGAAATGAGCTGACTTGGTCAACCTATCCACAACGACCCATATGGAATTATGCCCCTTGAAAGAATTTGGCAACCCTTCCACAAAATCCATAGATATGCTCTCCCATTTCCACTCCGGAATTGGTAGTGACTGTAGAGCTCCTGGCGGCCTCTGATGATCAATCTTAACCATCTGACAAGTACTACACTGAGAAACAAAAAGAGCAATGTCCCTCTTCATACCTGCCCACCAAAATTGCCGCTTCATATCTTGATACATCTTATCGCCTCCTGGATGAATAGAGAACTCAGAGTGATGAGTCTCAGTCATCACATCCTTCCTCAAATTATCAGCAGAAGGTACCACTAACCGTCCCTTGTACCTTAAACCTCCATCAGCCCCAACATGGTAGAATGGAACCTCTCCGGAAGCTATCTCTGTGACCTTGTCGACACATTGCTGATCAGTGAGTTGTGCTTGTAAAACCTTGCGAATGATGGAAGGTGTAACCACCATGCAAGCCATAAAAGCATCTGACAACTCATCTACATTCTTCAAAGTATTCCACTCAGTAGTGAATAGAGCAGAAAGACTACCAACGGGTCGGCGACTGAGTGCATCCGCCACCACATTCGCTTTCCCTGGATGGTACTGTATAGAGAAATGATAGTCTTTTACAAACTCCAACCATCTGCGCTGTCTCATATTCAGCTCCCGCTGAGTGAACAAGTACTGCAGACTCTTGTGATCACTGAATAATCTGAAAGACTCACCCAACAGATAATGCCTCCAAATACGCAAGGCAAAGACCACTGCTGCCAATTCCAAATCATGTGTCGGATAATTAAGCTCATGAGGCTTAAGTTTTCGAGATCCATAAGAAATTGGTCGCTCCTCCTGCATCAATACACATCCAAGACCCTGCAACGATGCATCCGTGTAAACAAGATACTCTATCCCGCTTTGCGGAGTAGCCAGAACCGGTGCAGAAGTCAACTTCCTTTTCAGCTCATCAAAAGCCCGCTGACAGTGCTCATCCCACACGAACTGTACACCCTTCTTGGTCAGATGAGTGAGTGGTCCTGCTATCTTGGAGAACCCCTGGATGAATCTCCTGTAATATCCTGCCAGACCGAGAAAACTCCGAATCTCTGTAGGTGATGTAGGCTGTCCCCACTCAACCACCGCCGAAACCTTGGCCGGATCCACTGCGATCCCCTTTTCTGACACCACGTGACCCAGAAATTTCACCTCCCGCTGCCAAAATTCACACTTCTCGAACTTGGCATACAACTGGTGTTCACGAAGCGTCTGCAAGACTATGCGAAGATGTCTAGCATGATCGTCCTCCGACCGAGAATAGATCAAGATGTCATCAATAAAGACAATAACAAATTGATCCAAATAAGCCCGGAAGACTCTATTCATTAAATCCATGAACACTGCAGGTGCATTAGTCGTCCCAAACGGCATAACACGAAACTCATAAGAACCATATCTCGTGAGAAACGCTGTCTTAGGAACATCCTGCTCCCTAACCCTCAGCTGATGATACCCAGAACGCAGATCAATCTTGGAGAAGTATGTGGCTCCCCTTAACTGATCAAACAAGTCATCAATCCTGGGCAAAGGATACTTGTTACGAATCGTAACCTTGTCCAACTCCCTGTAATCTATACATAGACGAAGCGAACCATCCTTCTTCTTCACAAACAGAACCGATGCTCCCCAAGGTGATGTACTCCTACGAATAAAACCCTGGCTGAGTAACTGCTGAATCTGATCCCTCAGCTCTCTCATCTCCACCGGTGCCATCCTATAGGGTGCCCTAGCAATAGGCGCAATGCCTGGAGCTAGGTCTATCACAAAATCGACCTCGCGACTAGGTGGCAACCCTGGAATCTCCTGAAATACATCCGGGAAATCCTGTACAATTGGTATGTTATCCAATGACACAGTAATCCCCTCATCCTTTTCCTCCTCCACATGGAACAAATAGGTGCTACCGCCTCCTTTAGAACGTGGCATAACTACTACGTACATATCCTGACCAGGTATGGTAAAAATAATAGATCTATCAAAACAATCAACTTGGGCATGGTAGTGAGACAACCAATCCATCCCAAGTATCACGTCATAAGTGTGCATGTCCAGGACCAATAGATTGGCTAGAAATCTGAGTCTGCCAATATCTAGTGTCACAGGCCCATCACTCTCATGTATAATAGCTGTATCACCCAATGGTGTAGAAATACCCTGAGGTCTAGTACATACCCTCGTCCTCATCCCAGATAAAGCAACAAAAGTCCTAGCTACAAATGAGTGTGTAGCACCCGTATCAAATAAAACACGTCCATGTAAACCATGAATAGGAAACTTACCCTCAATAGTCTGAGGTGCCTGAACATCCTGTGGCTTGGGGTTATACACCCTGCCATAATGCAACTGCTGTGGCGCCTGTCCCTGAGTCTGCGGCGGTGCCGGTAAAGCCAGATGTGTCTGTCCCTGAATCCGTGGAACCTGTGGAGCTGGTAGAGGCACTGGCCCCCTCTGTCCCTGCTGCACATACTGTCCCTGTCCCTGTCCCTGTCCTGCTTTAGGACACTGCCTGGTGGTATGACCATACTCTCCACAAGTGTAACAACTACCCTGGAAAGTACCAAATGGCCTCCTCTGTCGGTTAGCCTGTGGCTGACCCTGTCCTGCCTGTGGTCCCCCATTCTGTTGCCTCTGAATAGGTGCCCCATTCCGATGAGCACCTGAACCACCCTTGTGTTTCTTCCAAGGCTGTTGCCCTTGAAACTTGCCTTTGTCATTCTGCCAGTGACCATTGCCATTCCCCTTTTCAGCTGACTGATTAGTAGAGTCTTTATCTCCTCGCTTCTCACCACGAGCCTGTCTGATGTCCACAGTCAACTGATACTGTTGTAGAGCAGCGTCTACCACCTGAGCATAGGTAGTATAGGCTGGACTACCTGTAATAGCTCTCTTGATAGACCACATCAGTCCCTTGACAAAACTGTTGCGCTTCTTTTCCTCTGTATCCACCTCCTCCGGTGCAAAGAGAGACAAGCGTGTGAACTGCTGCTCATACTCCGCCACTGTCATGTTTCCCTGCTGCAGACTTAGAAACTCGGTCTTCATAGCTGCCCTGACTGCATAGGGAAAATATTTCTCATCAAAGCGAGCACTGAACTCATCATAAGACAATGTCATCCTCTCATCTGAGGTGGTAACTGACTCCCACCACTGTAGTGCATCCCCAACTAACTTGAAAGTAGCAAGCATCTGCTTCTGAACCTCCGTGCACTGAACCAAACGAAGATGACGCTCAATGTCCTGTTTCCACTGGTGAGCTGCTCTCGCATCGGTTGAGCCTGAGAACACAGGTGGACTCCCCTTTGTGAAAGCGCTCTTAGCCTTTCCCCAAGAATCCGTCTGAACCACTGGTGCTGGTACAGGTGCCTGCTGAACCTGTGGTTGGTTCCGGAGTGCAGCTGTTACCCCAGCCTCTATAGCCCGAGCAACGAGGTCATTTAGGTGAGGAGGAATCTCTGGATCTCTGTCCCGACCCTGAGTCTGTTGAACTTCCTCCTGCTCCTCCTGAAACCCTGGCATTTGCTGCTCTTCTTCCATTTGCTGACGCTGTAGGAGATATTGTTGCCTACGTGCCGCTCTCCTTTCCTTCCTAGTTCCTTGCATGTTCTGTCCATTTCTAGCGTTAACCATCTGTTAACACGAAAAGACAGACATCAGTACTATTGCTATACGAACCATAAGGAATACAATGAATCCTAACTTAAGCTCTATTCAAGAGAACGCTACGCGGAAGACTTAATACGAAAACATCCTAGAGACACTTGAACCTGGAGTGCTCTGATACCAACTGTGATACCCCTCGGATCCGAGACACGGGTTGATCAGGCCCAGGCCCAAACCCGAGGGAGTATCAAACAATTAATATTTTATAGCGAACACAGAATACAAAATGACTTAAGAAATGAAAGTTTAAAGCTGAAAAGAAACTAAAAGATAATCCTTAAATAATTAAATACTTAAATTTGATAAACCAAATATCCATAATTTGAACAACTCGGGAATCCATCTCTAGTGGACCCCTAATAAAAGTCTCACACTAAATGAAAGTAAAATAAAAGATAAAACCCAAATCCAAGATCTGGAAAGAAACCCTACATCTTCGGTAGAATGGAAGATCGTCTCTGCTCTGCACGAACAAGCTCAAGCCTGGAACTGACGTACACCTGAAAAATAGGGGTGGGTCAGGCCCACGAACAAGTTCTAACCTACTACAATCCAAGCAGAGACTCGATACGCATGTACATACTAAATAGTTCAACAATAACTAATAATCCGTACGTAAATATATCCACACTACTGGACTCTCGCTAGGCCATGAAGGGGGTCTCAACCTGGATAGAAGGCATCACACAATACGCACCTGAGTGGGTATGAGTACCTAAACCTAAACAGGGTATACCTCAACCTTCACAGTCAGCTACACATCCAACTGCATATACGCACCCTAACCGTCGACCCTGAGACTCAAGCTCATGACACGGTAACATAAAAATATATCTAAACTCCGTTTCTATCCATCCACCAGAAATCCAGTAAGTCACTCGGCGTAGTCAACCGTACCGACTTATATATAAGGAGGATTGTAGTTTATAACCCGTGCCCTTACTCCAAAATAGGTAGGACTTAGCAATTTGAGCTAATCCAACCCAGTATGTCACCGTCCCATACCGGTATATACAATCCAATCCGTCCAATAGTTGATAAAGCATCGATAATTATAACAACAATATCAACAATTCCATACTAAACATAATAGAATGCATTAGCAACCATTCTTAAAAATACCAATAATTGATTCATATTGAAAATATAAATATCAATGTCAACTACTCCTTACTATGCATCTTGAAATAGATAATCAACATGCTTATTTACATGCACAGTTGACAAAATAATGACCATATAAATGTCAATACCAACAGTCCAAACTAAACATGTTAGAACAGATTAACAAACATGCTTAAGTAAGCCAATTCAGAATCCATAATTTGATCATACAGGGCTTTCTTTATAATGATAACCTATTCCCAGTTTCCATAGAATTAACAGAGCCTAAATAGATATTTTCCCACTCACATCCATAGCATGCAGAATAAATGTAAGTAATCTATTATACTTATCGTTTCCTGTCCAACAACTTGCCGCACCAACCGTTAAATTTAATCATCAACTAATTTTCAGTGAAATATAAATTTTTAGCATAGTTTCTATTGTCATGAACATATAATTCGAGTGGACAAGCTCTCACAGAAAATTTCTAATATAATTAAGAAATTAGAAACTCCAAATCTACACAGTCTACAAGACCTTCGTAATTAACTCCATGTAATCCTAATGGTTAACGCTTTGTGTCCAATTTTATATAATCTGGTCTTTGCATATTTATGTTTACCCTAGACCACTCCTAAATCACCCATTACAGTATTCATTCACCAATAAACACATTAAAACAATCACAAGGAAGCCTAATCACTGAAAAAAATTTGGAAAAACAACCCACAGAATCAAAACTCACGCATAAACAACCGGGAGCCGGCTCCAGAATATTGGAGCCGCCTCCAATGGCCCTGGAGCCGGCTCCTAGACCATTGGAGCCGCCTCCAGTCCAAGGGGAGCCGGCTCCAATCCAATAGGAGCCGGCTCTCTCCCTCCTCTTCTTCGTGTTCTCCTCTCCGGTTGCCGTTTACGCCTCCCACACTTCACAGTAGAGGTTTTCAGAGAGTTTCAATTAATCCTAGGAGATTCCAGTCCTTAACTCAGTCCTTATTATGCTACTAATATGGATTAAACTAAGAATTAAATAGGACAGTTCAAAGTTTAACAGTTTACAAGTTTTAAACCCAAAATCAGTTTCAGTTACACTCTAGGCATGACACAGACAACGTCTTTTATTTTTAAACCTGTAATTCATCCTGGAACCATTGAGTATGCAAAGAACACGAGTATAAGGGAGAGAGTAAGGTTAGAACTTGCCTTGTGAGATTTTTGTTAAAATCTCTACGTTGTCGTCTACACTCGTCGGCGACTCCTACTGCAACTTCCTCTGTTCCTCGTTTCTAATTCCACAGACGTGTTTTGGTTGTATTATTTTGTTCCCTAAGCAGACTTATCTTATATATTTATAGGCAACCAAAACCCTAAGTCCAATTATACCTACAGTCTGAAACGAGGCCCATAAACTCAACCTAGGTTATAAACCTTGTCGGCTCCTTAAATAACCCTAAACCTAAACAGAACTAAAACCCTAACCACACTTTTTTTTTTTACCTAGTCACAAACAAAATAAAACATGTAATTACTAATTTAACAAAAAAAAAAGTCCAAGTTAACTACTAATTCAATTAAAGAAACAAATAAAAATTCCAATTAATGTAGAGAATGCAAATAATTAATTAACCCAAAGAAAACAAATAAACTAACTAATTAATTCAAATAACACTGAACAGAAAACAATTAAACAAATTAATGTCAAATAACACTGAACAGAAAACAATTAAACAAATTAATGAACCAAAAATAATTAATAAACAGAAAACAATTAAACAAATTACCGAGACTATCCTTTCAAAAATTAGGGGTATTACAGTTTCTAATTTCTATATCGACAGGGAAATGAAGTTTCATGCGAAGAACATCTAGATCTACAGGCATGGTGAAAACGAATGAGGATTTTAAGGGAGAAAAAGTGATCTTCCAAAAGAAAAAGGCAAACGAAACTAACCTCAGAAGAAGAAAACGTAGATTACTACAAGATCGCTGGAAAAAGGAGCTTTCGTAGAGGTTCGCCGGAGAAAATTTGATTTGATTTGATTTGACTAAAAAGAAAGAGAGGCAAGCGAAGATTTGGCTAACAGCGATGCAAGATAGAGACAGTAAAAAAGGTTTGAGGGAACGTCTCTGATACTTATAAGGACAGAGTGGGCCCGAAGGTCGAAGCGTCAGGAAAACGAGGAGTTTCTTTGGAATCTCAAAGCATCGGTTTTAGATCCGACCGTCCATTTTCCCACGAGGTCTTCTTGAGCCGTCAACATCATGATTGGCCGCCGATAATAATTACCCCCTTATTTATTAGGGGGTAATTATGGGGGCAATTGAGGATATCAAAGATGGATTGGACCAGACCCGACCCGCGAGTAAAGCATCAGGTTGAATGGTAGGTCCGAGCCCAAGCAAAAAGGGTAGCGTAATGAGCCCAACACCCACGAAAGAAGGATCGGACCGAACAGTTGAACTCAGCCCATAACGCAACACTGAGAGTTAGGCCCAATGTCTGAGGCTTATATAGTCAGGCCCAAAAGGAAGAAGGCCTTAGAATAAGAACCCTATGTAATAAGTTGGTTAGAATATTTGTAGTGGTCTATAAATAAACCATCCGAGTAGAGAGAAGATGAGGGTTTTTGGAGTTTTCATTTTGTTGAAGTGTAAGAATTATAGAGAGAGAAAGGTGAGTTAATCTCTTGCATCTTCAACTGTAACACATTTGACCTCTATAAGATAGGATGGTTTGTCTCGACCATTGGGGTAGTTGACTCTAAGGCAGTGTGTTAGTGTGCTTAGAGTACACTGAATTGGATCACCATAAGATCACACCATACTAATTACTGTTATTATTTTGGTGTGTTTCTTATCTACTAGATACATTAAGCTCTAAATCCTGAGAGGTTTAGTGGACTCAAGTTTCAATATTGGTCACTTTGACTTACCAACATGTGAGATCTTTTAAGGTCAATACCATGGTATCTTGGGTGGCTAATATTGGAGCTCTGAGAACACAAATGGAATCCATACTCTATAAGAGTTAGAATATCCCCTTGATGCAATTTAATAAGTTTGATCACTGGAACCTGACCAGGGCATTTTAGTAAAATGTTTACTAAATTATTTTTCTATTATTTATTTTGAAAAATATTTATTTTGAAAAATTCTTTTATAAAAGAAATTCAATGATCATAATGATTAAATTGGTTACTCAAGGAATATAAAATATAAGTAAGCCATAGGTGGGACAGTATTTATTTTCCTGGGGCTACTTATGGATATTCGGTAGTGGAATTACTTATATGTAATTATTTAGTAGACAGGGCCTTGTCGTAATTTCTAAATCTTAGAGTGCAATTACAATACTATTGTGGTGCTTATTGTAATTAATTGGATAGGATAGAGTTATTAGATAACTCTATCTATCCAATTGGAGCTAGGATAAGGAAGCCCTCTTAGATCCTCATCTCTAGGCCTAGACTTTTTTAACCGATTCTCTCAATCATATATTCTGCGAGATATCCATACAAAATATGGTATCGTACACTATCCAGAATAAAGAGAGTGAGAGAAAAGGTTAGGGTTCCACAAACCTACATTGGGGTCATAAAGGTGAAGACTCATTGGTGTTCAAGGGAAAAAGAGGAGCAATCAAATTCACTGGTTTTCTCGGACCGTTGACGATTAATCAATCGTCAAAAAGGTATGAGATCCCTTCACAGTATTTCTTGATTGATGAAAAATCACCTGGATTTGATCCTGAAAATTTTTAAATGCTTCCGTTGTGCCTTCACCGTGGAGAGAGAGAGAGGGAATGTTCAAACAGAAGTAGCCAGAGGAGCTTAAGAAATGCAGGAAATTAACTGTGATGGACCGATTACTCCTTCTATGCGGTAGTCCATGGAACATATATATATCCACATATAAATATGATCAATATCACAGTTGCATACAGCACAAAACCACGTGGTGTTACATTTAATTTATCATGTTGGCCGGCCATTGGATGCTGAATCAAGTTAATTCTTATGTATTGGAATAACAATCATATATATATATATATATATATATATATATATATATGATTTTAATTTGTTGTATTGCTGTGTTTGGTTGTATTTTGCCTTGCAGCTTGCTGGCTGCTGCCTCGTCATGCTTTTACAGTTATTGTTCTTTCAATACAATCTTACCTCATGGGAAAAAAACAATATATATATATATAGCTATGGTGAAAAGGGCCTCTAGCCTAATGAAATAACCTTCCATTCTCATAGAGGAGGGAAGGGATTCGAGCCTTGGTATGGATAAAAGTGTGTGAGTACTCACCTTGAAAAAAAAAAAAACATTGATGACGAAATTAATGCTGCAATTCATGTCTGACAAGTGGTAAAACACTAATTATTGTCTAATTTTTTATTTTTATTTTTTATTTTTTTCTTAGTTGGGACTCACACACACTGCCTCCACTAAGATTCGAACTCCTGACTTTCCTTTAGAAAGTAAAAGCCTGATACTGTTAGGTCATAGGTGTTGGTATTATTGTCTAAATTAACCATCTAACCATCTTTTTCGTTTGCACCTTTTTCATTTACATGCTTTAGTGGTAAGATTTAGGGACAACTCTTGCAACGGTGACAATAGATCACATTTGAGATGTGCCATAAAGAACATTCCAATAGGAGCTCTGTTGAAACGAACAATATCATTTTAGCACATCCCCCTCGTATGGTCAGCTGTAAATTTTTGTATACCACCAAAGTGCTAGCTATAATAGACTATATATATTCATTTTAAAGAATAGTTTTTCGACTCAAAACAAGAAAACTGTCTTGCCTTGTCTTCCTGTTGTTATTGTTAAGCCCTTCAAAACTGAAGTATTGTCTCTGCCGCTACATTACATGGAAAACACACACAGTAATAGGATCGAGTAGGAATATTATTATCTATGTGCCATAAACATTTAGCAGTCCCCAGCTTCTAGCTCAAAATGAAACTTTTATCGAAACAACATAGAAAGCCCCAGCAAAGCTAGAACCATAATAGAATAGTGATGGGCAAATTCAGCTCTTGACAAGTCCACTGAAGTGAACACCTCCATTCTAGAGAAGAAATGAATGGGTCATTGTTGCCAATTCGAACCAAGCATATTTGAACTTTGTCCCTCTTTGTTGGGTAAATCATTTCCACATAAATTGGGTGATTGCTTAAAGTACTATTGATGGTTGTCCAACACTGACCATTGATGTGGAGATCAAAGGTCGGTGGCTTTGAGATGCTATTATAGTTGTTGATTAGCATGTTTTGTCCATTTTTTTTATGAACTTTTCATCATTTGCCCATGGAGGTTGAAGATATGTTGCTCCGCAGTCGATGTTAAGTCGGTCCCAAAGGAATTCTGCACTTTAAACAAAAATGATACTAGCAGTTTTTGTTGAGAAAATTATGTGAGAGAAAACTTATATAGTGACTTTCTTTTTTTCGTAATTTCAGTGGGGTAATGTTATAATTATATGGGTATATAATGTAAAAAATTAAAAATTTAGATGTATATAATACAAAAACAAAATATTTCACTGGGACGGCTGCACCATTAAGCCCACTATAGATTCGTCCTTGAAATAGATGTTACTATTCATAAATGGTTCGATTTAGACTAGAATCTACAAGTACATGATTATGTGTGAAGCAAATGAGTTGAACTTAAATAATATTTTCAATCGTGATAAATAATTGAGATGACTTCATATTTAAAGTAAACGAGTTGAATTCAAGCAATATTTTTCAGCTCGTTAAGTATATGAGATGTGTTCATGCATGGGTTATGCATTCTAGTGCATAAATCTACCACCATAGTGCACAAATTAAGGGTATAGTCAGATTTAGGGTTAAGGACAATTTTCATAAATATTGTATAATTAAATATTTGAACCGTACTAGTTTGGTAATATTGACCTAAAACTGTGCACAAAAAGTAATTTTATTTTAAATACAAAGCATGCGAGTGTTCTCAAATGAAAGTAACAACTAAGGGCTAGTTTGGTGTGGTAGAATGAAATAAAAGAAAGTAGAATGGAATGGTTTTTTTTGCATTCTTGTGTTTGGTGCCAATTTTAAAGTTGGAATCATCATTCTCCACTATTCTTGGAGAATAGTCATTCCACTAAAATCATTCCACATTCCAACAAAAGGAATGGCTATTCCATTCCCACCTCCATTCTCATTCCATTCTAATTCATTTCACCACACCAAACTAGCCCTAAAATACATTTGGAATAAGATTTTTGAAATAAAATTAACAACAAAACTAATAACATCATAATTAGGGGTGCAACTTGGGTTGGATAACCCGAATTCAACCCGAGTCCAATCCGATTTTTCACAGACTTGGACAATCATTTTTACAATTAGGGTTGGGTTTTGGATGAAAAATCTCAACCTGAATTTAATTAGGGTAGAAATTGGGTTGAAGTGCTAGCAACCCGAACTAACCCGAACCCGAATTCTAATATTATTTTTATATATATATTTATTTTTAAATACATTATATATAATATTTAAACTATAATTTCTTTTTTTCTTTTCAACTTCTTTTGTTAAATTTTAACTTACTGTATGTTAACATTTAAGAAAATTAATTTTTTTAAAAATTGTTTGTAATTTATTAAAAATTTACAAAAAAATCTTTAAACTTTTTCAACTTGAGAGTAATTTAATCTAAAATTAATTCAATATCATACTAAATTTTCGGTGTAAGGATTAATCATATGAGTGACTCGAATTAATTAGAAGTTTTTATCCAAAATCTAAGCCCAAATTGCAAGTCCAAATTTAAAAGTAAAATGATGAATTAGACTTGAGTTGAGTTTAAGGATAGAGTTAGAGTTGGATTTGGATTTAATATTTGATATGGCGGATTAGAATCAAATTATCAAACCTGCCCAATCATAACACATCTCTCCACCCTAACACAAGTAGAGGTTTACTTTTGACTTGGCATTGTCAAGATTAATGGATCTTATATAGTGGATTAGCACTATATTGGTACAATTTTGATTCACTTGTACTACCTGTTATTATAATAATTATTGATATATATTTTTTTTCCGGTAACGTGTTAATTAAATACCTTCTAGCATTGTCTTTAATTAGTTATACTTTTGTTTCCAGGTTCCCGACAGACAGAGATCACAAGAAGATCAACCCAACTAAGAAAACACATTTCTAGGAATTGGCTCCAAAAAAAAAAAAAAAAAAAAAAAAAAAGGTGATTTTTTTAACAATAGAAATAAAATTAGTTACAACTTAAAAACAAAATATATAAATATATATACACACAAATTTATAATAACAAAAGTTAATAAAATTAAAAAATAATTAAAGAAAAAGAATGATTGAACTTGATTTAGAAAACCCAAATTCAATACTTTTACAAATTTTTTAATAGAATAAAAATGTGTTCATAACAACTGTAAACTCGTAATGAGATTATGAGATGAGGTGGAGAAGAATTCTTGAAAAAAAAAGAAGATAAAACATAAAAAAAATAAAGAATATGAAAAGTTTTGCTCATTTTCCCAAACAACAACGAAAGAGGGAAAAAATAAAAAATTAATGATACAAATTTTTGGGCCTAATATTAAATTTCTATATTGATTAGGATTTATTGTAATAGGTGAATGAGAGTAGAAAAGGGGAGGGGAAAAAAGTCATATAAAGATGTAAATATTTTGGGGCCAATATTAAATTTATGTATCAATTAAAGTTCAACGGAACTAGGGAGGAGAGAGAAAAGAGAGAATTTTTTTTATTATTTTAGGATATAAATATTTGAGGCCTAATATAAAATCGGAATGAATGAGGAGAGTGAGAAAAGAGAAAAAACAATATTTTAAGATATAAATAAATATTTGAGGAACGAGTGGGAGAGACAAAAAAAGAAAAAGAAGAAGAAGAAGAAGTTATTTTAAGATATAAATCTTTGACGCCTAATATAAGTTCTGGATAAAGTACAGTAACACCCCCTAAGGTTTGGTAAAAGGACACTCAGAAGAAACTTACCTGTTTTTTTAGACAAAGCCACCCCCTGAAGGTTCAAAAATGGACAAAGACGCCCCTTTACATGAGAAATTGACCAAATTACCCTTTGACCGTTTATGAGACTTTTTTAACTTTACAATTTAATAAATTGAACCAATCTACCCTCGTGAACAATTTATGCATAAAAAAAAGTATAAAAAAAAAAACATTTATATTGTTCACTTTTTTTTTTTTTTTTTTTGGTTATTTACTTTATAAATGTCCCAATTCTTAAAAATGTAAATGTCTAAAATGATTTTTTTATCCAATACATATATTTCAAATAAATTATATTTTATTATTACTTCTTTTCTTTTCTTTTTTAAATTAAGATGTTTAATTCTTTCATCTAAAAAAATTAAACCAATCTCTTTTCCTTAAAAATAAAAAAATTTGGTACCAGTATAACTTTATGCATCTTAAATTATATATCAAATATTATGTATTTCCTAACATAAAAGGGAAAAAAAATAATAATAAAAAAACAAAGGGAAAAAAAAAATAAAACAAATGAATGCATAAAGTTAAGATGCATAAAGTTATACTGATACCTATTTTCTTTTATGTTGAGAAATGCATAATATTTGATATATAATTTAAGATGCATAAAGTTATACTGGTACCATATATTTTATTTTTAAGGAAAATAGATTGGTTTAATTTTTTTAGATGAAAGAATTAAGTATCTTAATTTAAAAATAAAAAAGAAAAAGAAAAAAAGTAATAACAAAATATAATTTATTTGAAATATATGTATTGGATCAAAAAAATCATGTTAGACGTTAACATTTTTAAGGAGTTGGGACATTTATTAAGTAAAAAAAAAAAAAAAAAAAAAAAAAAAAAAAAAGAAAAAAAAAAAAGAAAAAAAAACTTTTTTTTTTTGCATAAATTATTCATGAGGGTAGATTGGTTCAATTTATTAAATTGTAAAATTAAAAAAGTGTCATAAACGATCAAAGGGTAATTTGGTCAATTTCTCATATAAAGGGGTGTCTTTGTCCATTTTTTAACCTTCGGGGGGTGTCTTTGTCCAAAAAACAGATAAGTTTCCTCTGAGTGTCCTTTTGTCAAACTTTAGGGAGTGTAGATGTACTTTATCCATAAATTTTTTATATTTATTAAAGTTTAACAATATTAGGAAAAATTACAATATAACTTAATATAAGAAAATTTTAAAATTTTAAGCCCTTCCTATTGGCTGGGGCCTTAGGTGACTGCCTAAGTCGCCTAAGGTTCGAATCGGCCTGTCATACACCAACCAGCTCTATGGCATGAGGTTTCAAAAAAATGAATTTGATTAAAAAACTGATGTGGGTATGAAAAATTATTGTTTAAGTTATTCAAGTGTCCATATTATTTTTACTATTTCGACTATCAGTAATAAAATAAAATAAAAAAACTAAATTTTGATCACTACTCGTCAAAATAGTCTTCACGTAAAGTGATAGTGCCAAAAAAGGTAGAATCTCGGCCGACAAGTAAAACCACTTTTACATCACTAAAATCATAAGAATATTTTTGTGTATGTAGGTACCATTTTTGTTCACAGAGGTATTACTTTTTGTGCCACATGTATCATTTGTTATGCAGACCATTTTGATGACCGATGATCAATATTTAGTTCATTTTTTATCGATGGTCATTGAAATAGTGAAGATAATTTGGACGCTTGAATAAAATGAATAGAGTTTCAATTTGTCCATGCCCACATCAGCCACATTCCAAGTAAATTATCTAGCGATTTGGGAAGGTTTACCAGAAATTTCATCTTTGGGTTTTTGATTTCTGGATCATCACAACTGCGATTTGGTGCAAGTAAAAATGATTGTCAATATTTAGGGAAAAAAGAAAAAAAAAAAACAGAAAAGAGTGTCAATATTTTTGTATTTGTGTGAGACATAAACCGTTCCAAGATGATAAAAACTTATACTGTGGCACGTGTAACTTTTTAATATAATTAAGGTTTGACTTGACACAATAACATATATTTGAATCATTTCGATACGTACACAATACGTTTAATTAGTCATTTGAATTCGGCAAGTTTATTTGATACGTCTAGTTAAATGAGTTAATTGAATTACGAACAAGTTGAAATATCAAACACAAACACATTTAATTATCTTGTTAATTCAAATTGACGTGATTAAGCGAAATCCAAATTGAGATGTTAATTTGTGGTGTGAATAATTGCCAAACTCATGTCATCTCCCCGGAAGTTAAAATACAGAGCCCATTATACATGGGCTTTTGGGCATTAGGCCATTTGCAACGTAGACAAATCATGCCAATTTATGGCCCAAACAACGCAAATTAGATACTAACCGTTAGGCTTTTAACGGATATTTGCAGTTCACGGAGAGAGAGTTCATCAGGTGGCCTGCAGAAGAAGGAGGGGAGGTTCCACCTCGACATAGCCCAACTAGCTTCATTGGACTCTCACAGGTTCCACCTCGACATAGCCCAACTAGCTTCATTAGACTCTCACACTCTGATGGAATGAAGTCTTCCTGTGATCGTCTCGAATAAATTCCTTAGAACAGTCACACTGTGATGAAGATTGTCCCTCGAATACTCTCTAATTGCGCTCGCTCGATCCATATGTGATAGGCAGCAGAAGAG
The DNA here is from genome assembly GCF_030987335.1 of Cornus florida. NCBI lineage: Eukaryota > Viridiplantae > Streptophyta > Magnoliopsida > Cornales > Cornaceae > Cornus > Cornus florida. The sequence continues at coordinate 37,477,036 of NW_026775574.1, read as the reverse complement.
ACAGCTAGCTTGTTGATCCAGTTGGAGCATGTCTTTTCCTTCCAGTGGAAAGAGCACCTGTGGATTAGGGAGTTCCTGTTTGGGAGGTCAACATGAAACCCACAATGTGTTTGTATAAATGACCAAATGGGGGATGAGAATGGGTAATTAAAAAATATGTGAATAGGATTCAGAATACGAGAGATAGAGGCTAAAGTGGATTGGATGGAAGTAAGATATGGATTTTCGGTCAAGACGGGGAAATTTTTTGTTGGAACAGCCAACCAAAGAATGAAAGATTGGCGAGGGACACTGTGAGGACTAATCCTATGCCTGATTAGTGGTCTAGCAACGGCTCTGAGCTGCAGCAGCTTTCTCCAAGTTCAACTTCACTGCTGAGGTATGTTCAGATCACAAATATTCCTTTGTTTGATTAGATGAACTAAAACCCAACTAGCTCATATGCTATGATCCTTTCTTGTTAGAATGTTACACTAGTGCCTTAGAATTGCTGCTCTGTTGAGGGCTTCCAGGTTAGGCAACCCAAGACCTTCTTGTTGCTTAGGTCTACAAACCTTGTCCCCACTGACTTTGGCACTTGTGCTTTTGAGTTCTGCCCCAGTCCATAGAAACTTTCTTAGGATACTGTTGATGTCTGTAATAACGGATTTGGGGAGAATGAACATGCTTGCCCGGCTAAGTTGAATACTAACTAGGATAGACTTGATCAGCTGAATCCTGCCCCCATAGTTGATTATTGTCTATATTGAATCGGCTACCACCATAAAACCACCTTTTTGTTTGCATCCTTTTCACCTAAATGCTTAATTTAGTGGAGAGATTTAGCAACAACTCTAGTAATAGCAGTTAAAAGCACTTTAGATAACAAGTTAGACGTTATGTAAACTTCTCATGCCTAAAATATTACTTCCCCCAAAGTCTCCACTCAATATTTCTTGCAATGGACATCACACTTGCTGCAACGGTGAATATAAATAACATTTGGGATTTGCCATAAAAAAAACACTCCAATAGGAGCTCTTTTGTTCATTCTCGGGTCTCCAACATAATTATTCCACAAGTTTCATTTTTTGCCCCTCTGCAGCTCTGCCATGCACCTTTCAGAACTAATGCAGCAGAATCAGAATTAGAATGTATAGGCTTGGTTGAGAAAATTGTCAAGAGAATTAGAATCTGGACTTCCAAATATCTTCTGCTGGAAGAATCCAACTAATTAAATCAGTTTTGATTAGTATTCAGAGCTATGGGGCACAATCATACATTCTCTCCAAGAAGGTCACTCAACAGATCAATGTAACCCTCAGGAAATTCTTTTAGTCCAGACCTCAAGAATGCAAAGCAAAAATTGCATGGTTCTCCATATGCAAGCCTAAGTGGCAAGGAGGTTTTGGTTTCCCAAATCTAGATACTTTGGTGTAAAGTGGCCAATCTGTAGCACATTTGGCATATTCTCTCCAAAAATAATTGAAGCATATCGGCAAAGTGGGTATACTCCTATATCTCTCATCAAACAGAACAGTTTTTGGGAGCTTAAACCTCACCCATATCACAGACAGAGCTGGAGACACATAATGAAGCTCACAGATACAGCTGAATCTCTCATTAGATACAGTGATGGAAATGGCAGACACCTCAATCTCTGGCTCGACCCTTGGTTCTTAAATGAAGCATTCATCAACAGACTTGAGCCTAGCATTTCTATTGATCCAAGGATAGACAAACTTGCCACAATCAACTCACTTAATATTCAAAATAGGCAAAGGAACATTCCTCGCTTCTTATCTGATATTATCCCTGATATTTCTAACCCATCCTCTCTCCCTCCCCTCACTTAAAACCCAGACAAAATTTTTTGGATCCCTTCATCTTCATCTGTAATGTTTATTATATATATATATAATAAATTGATTTTTAAAGCCAAGGGACCCACCACTTACCTTTAGTATTATGTAATGATCTAAAGGTCATCAGGTGACCATTTTAACACTTCCATTCACACAGCTTCTCACCTCCCATATCAGTGTTCATTTTTTTTTTTTTTTTTTCCATTTTTCCACCAATTCAACCTTAAATCTAGATCAAGCCTTTGAGAATTTGATTTTGCCACTAAAGCAAAGTTGTCAAGCTCGTCATGGGCTTCATTTTGATCGGAGCTGATTTTCAATTGGCCACCCATTGAATTCCGAAAATTGGGCTGAAATTGGGGTTTTCTTCAATACTTGAGGTAGGGGTCTCTAATTCATGGTCTTCTTGTACTTTTGTGAATCTATTTATTATAAATTGTTCAATTACATGCTTAATTAGCAAAAGTTCCTGAAAATTATTTAAATGCCATATATGAAGTTATAACAAGGTGTTAATTGATTATATTGTGTTTAAACATGCCTATGTGAAATAAATTTGTGAATTGTATATTTAAATTGCTAGCAAAATGTGGAATGAGAATATGAGTTATGTATTTTTAGTAATTTATTAATTTATTTGAAAATGTATGTGGGAACTTTATGGTTGAAATGATGAAATGAAGCATGAAGCATTCATGCATCAATTGGGAAAGAAATAGGGGGGAAAATGTTTTAAAATAAATGAAATTTGTTCTTGAGAGAAACATTTTTCAAAGGAGTTTGCGAAAACCGAACGCCTAGGAGGCGCCTAGCGGTCTGTGTTGTTAGTGTAGTCTAAAAGGGAGTATGGTTGAGCTAACTAGGCCAGATGCGATGCCTTGGAGGTGCCTTATTGTCGTGGATAGTTAGTCAACCCTCCATTTGTGACGCCTTAGAGGTGCCTTGGGTTGGATTATACTAACGGTTTGGAAGTTGAAACGGAAATATTTCAGAAAATGGGGAGTGACATTTGCATAATATTGCACTTCATGACATTATGGTAAACTTGTGATTAGTTGATATTTGCTACATACTTTTTGTTGTGGTTGAGAATGTGCGTTTCCCTATGGCATGATCCCATTCACTTTTTATCTATTCATTGTATGGATTTACGGGGATATAAGAAGTGTATCTTAGACACTTCCAACTGAGCTTGTGCTCACTCCATTATTTTTAACATTTTTCAGGACACGGAAAAGAGGCGGCGGACGTCGATCCTGTAACGACCCGAACCCGAGGGTCCAAATCGCTAACCGGGTCTTTACCCGAACCCGAGGTCAACTAAGGACACTACCGTCTTTTCTTATGTCAATCCATAATATTCGTGTCATCCCAGGGTTTTTTTTTTTAAAAATAATAATAATAATAATAATAATAAAATGAGATTATATAGCTACAAAATATGTCAAAATAGTCCACTAACCCATCAAAATCTGTGAAGAAGCGTCGTCCACCACTTCTTTTCCGTATCCTGAAAAAAATGTTAAATGTGATACCCCTCGAATCCGAGACACAGGTTGATCAGGCTCAAGCCCAAACCCGAGAGAGTATAAGACAATTAATATTTAACGAACACGAATTACAAAATGAAATTAAGAAATAAAAGTTTAAAGCTGAAAGAAATCTAAAATATAATCCTTTAAAAGTTAAATACTTAAAATCTAAAACCTCCAATAGTTTAACAACTCAGGTTTCCATCCAATGGACCCCTAAATAAGAAAATCCCAACTGAACTGCAAAACTAACAGAAATCTATAACTAAGTCATGAAGAGAGATCATACGTCGTCGGAAGAATGAGTGACCGTCTCTGCTCAGCACGAACAAGCTCAAGCCTGGAACTGACGTACACCTGAAAAATAGGAATGGGTCAGGCCCACGAACAAGTTCTATCCTACTACAATTCAAGCAGAAACTCGATACGCATATACATTCTAACCAACTCAACAATAACTATATAATCCTTACATATGTATATATATATATATATCCATACTATGGACTCTAACTGGACTATAATGCAGGTCTCAACCTGAGTAGAAGGTAACATGCAAAACGCACCTGAGTGGGTATGACTACCTAAGCCTAACAGGGTATACCTCAACCAACACAGCCAGCTACGCGTCCTACTACATATACACTCCCTAACCGTCGACTCTGAGACTCAAACTCATGTCACGGTACCATAAAAATATATCTAAAATCCGTTTATATCCATCCATAAGAAATCCAGTAAGTCATTCAACTTATTCAGCCGCACAAACTTATATATAAGGAGGATTCTGTTTTTATAATCCATACCCTTATTCCAAAATACTTACGACTTAGCAATTTGAGCTAATCCAAACCTAGTATGCCACCGTCCCATACCGGTGCATGCAATCCAATCCATCCAACAGTTGATAGAATACAGACTATACATGTAAATATCAACAGTTCCATAACTTCCACAATTGATAATAAAATAACATACATAAGCATCAATTGATCCATACTAAGCATGCTGAAATTTACAATTTAACAGGCTTATTGAAACTACTTCCCAAAGTCAACTACTTGATGATTCGTATCATACATGAATCCATCATTTAATTCCTACCAGGCATGTTAGAGCACAGATATATATACTAACATGCTGATTTAAGTCCACTCCAACACACTCCCCTAATTGACAAAACATCCAGTATATGCAACTGTCAATTTCTCCACAACAAGCAAAATAGGGATCTGCAAATTTTCATGGTTATATGGGATTATTGACACAATAACTATAATATTATCCCTGTGAATTTCCATCCTAAGATTTAGACATTTAAAATCCTTTTCATCCGAAAATCGTAAATTAATTTATTTACAATTTATCTTCTTGATCAAGTATAAACATCAGTTGGTTTATCTTGCTTTAACTTGCTCTCTGAAGTTTTAACAAGGCTTAGAACATCTCTAAACACCCCAATACAGCTTCTTCCTGAACTTGAAAACCCCAAAATCCAAGCATCGTAGCCAAAACAGTTTCCGAAAAACGAAAAACCCAAAACCAAACGAAAGAGCCTGCTCCCTCAAAGAGGGAGACTGCTCTTACAAGCTTGGAGCCGGCTCTCACAAGCTTGGAGCCAGCTCCATGGCCCCAAGAGCCGGCTCCATGACTCCATGGAGCCTGCTCTTTGTTCCGAAGAGCATGCTCTCCTCTTGTTCCTTCATTTCCTTCACTTCCGGCGTGTTTCTGATGAACTAACTTCAATTCCTAAGGTACTTAGATGTTTAAATTAGGTTCCAACATATTCTAGAATCCATTAAATTCTTTGTTCAATTACCGACATCAGTTAAAACATGAATTCTACTCAAAGAATTTAAACCGAGTAATTTACCATTCATGATCACCTACTATTTAAAGCAACTCAACCATGCAACTAGGTTAATTTTAGTTTTTCCTAATGTATTACTGTAAATGCAAGAAAATATCTCTCCAAATTTCTTTAGAGTTTCATTACATTTTTTCTATATCCCCTTTTCTTTTTCTCTTCTATGCCTATTGATAGGCAATTACAAGTGTTATAACTAATTTCTTATGCTGGGCTCTCAGTCTTCGAGCCTTCTTCCTTTTAGGCTTGACCCAATCCGGTGGATCTCCGGTGTTGGGCCTGTGGTATTATTCTCCAAGCTTGGGCTAGAACCTGCTGTCTAACCCGATGCTCTCCTCTCGGGTCAGATCCGGCCCACTCTATCTTCCGTATCCTCAACTGCCCCCATAATTACACCCTAATAAATTAGGGGGTAATTATTAATGGCTGCGAATCATAATTTTGATGGCTCAAGGAGATCTTATGGGAAAAGGACGGTTGGACCTAGAAACGACGCTTCGAGATTCAAAAAACTTCTCGTTTTCCTGACGCTTCGGCCTTCGAGCCCACTTTGTCTTTATAAGTCTCAAAGATGCCCCCACAACCCTCTTTACAGTCTCCATCCTGCCTTGCTGTTAGTCAAATCCTTACTTGTCCCTTTCGAATCAAATCAAATCTCTTCCGGTGAACTCTTGCGAAAGCTTCTTTTCCAACGATCTCGCAGTGCTCTTTACAGTCTCCAATCTTTAATGTTAGTTTTGCTTCTATTTCTTCTTTCTGGGGATTTGCTTTACTTTCGCAGAGTTCTTATTCGCTTTCATCATGACAATCGACCTGGATATCCTTCATATGAAACTTAATCTCCCCAGTGACATTTAAATTAGGGTATGTCCTAGAGATGTAGATGTCAAAACTGGTACGGGTCTTCTTCTTGGCGAAGTTCTATTTTCCCATCTTCATCTTAACATCATTAGGTTCCCTCTGCACCCCTTCTTTAACTATGTTTTTAATAGATTAGGGATTTCCCCTCTGCAAGTAAATCCAAATTTCTTTAGAATCTTATCCGTTTTGCTGCTCCTGACTCGTGACAGAGGTCTGGATCTTGATCTCATAGATCTTCTCCTCTGTTACAAGGTTAGCAAAATCCGAACTGATGAACCGTTCTACCACTTCTACCCATTTGAAAAGAAATCCATATGTAAGGACATAATCAAATCTGAGAAGGGTTAGAGAAAGAACCTAATAGGGGTTCAGGGGGCCTGGTCTTCTACAGCTGTAAAGGATTATCCAATCCCGAGCGGCTTTGGCGTGTGCTCTGTTTCTTCGTATAAGAAATACAAAACACACAAGAACGATTGTCCCTGTGAAACTTGTATTCCTCGCTTTTGCACTTTCTTATGCCGTTCCCTGGGCATTCCTTGTAATGACTTGAGTTATGATGTTTGCAGGGATAGGGTTAATTACCTGAAGAAGTATGTTCTGAATAATATTCCTTCCTGCTCAGATCTCCTTACTTCAGATAACCTTTCTGCCCTTTCAGTCCTCAGCAATACAATGAGTCAGCTCAAGATCCCATCTTTTGGTAGGAAGAAGGACCCTCCAAGGACCACGGCCGCTTCTGCTGCAACCTCTTTTCCAGCCTTGGCATCTTCTTCTGCCACTATCTCTGGCACCTCCCCTTCTATCAATCCGACCGTGGTAACTGCCAGCGCGGTCATTAATGTTCTACCTGCCAATCCGAGCACAACTTCTTCAGTCAGCAACCCTCTGAACGCTACCACTATTGCTGCTCGTGAAAAAAAGAGAGGGAAGAGGCCCCTGCCTGAGGGTACATCTAGCCCAATTGGTATCCCTTCGACCAGAAGGGTTCACACCTCTGGGCCGAATGTGCCCGTGTCTCCACCAACTAGGCCCCCTGCACCCTCTGGATCTGTCACAGCCACTGTTTCTGCCTCCGTAATGGTGCTATGGAGTCCTCTGTTCGTTTGAGCGGATGAGACAACCGTGAAGCCAAGCGAGACCATGATCAGGGATGGTCCTACCGCCATGGCATATTATAGGAATATGTGGACTCTCAAAAACATTGAGGTAGGCAAAGGCTTGTCTCAAAAGGAAGTTTTCAGCCGCTTCCCCTTATCTGCCATGGAGCTATCTTTTTCCCCTTTAATCACCAGATCTTTTCATAGTCTTGACACTTGACCTCTTCTGACCATGCGCTTGATTTAACCAGTATTCATGCATATCTCTGCAGACCTTGTTCGGTATGATGGCCATGCAGAAGCAAGTGGAATTGGGGAATGCCAAGGCTTGTAAGTTTTCTGATGGCCTTGATGTGGCTAAAAAAAAGAATAATATCATCAGCGCCAAAAATGCCGAGCTGATGGTTCAGCTTGACAAAGTTGAAAAAGAGAGAAATGCTCTAAAAAAGGAGGCAGATTCTCACCAGGATGAAAAGGACGCTCTGCAAATTGAGAAGAGTGTTCGGCATACTGAGCGTGAATCACTTAGGGCTGAGAAGGGAGAACTTCAGCGCCAACTTAGTGATTAGCGGACCGCTCGAATGGCTTTCGAGAGAAGGGCCTTGGAAGAACGCGATGCCCTGCTTAACATTATTGGTAAAGTAAATGGCGGTATGGTGGCTCTTCATGCACACTTTTCCAAGGTACGTGCCCTCAGGTATGCACAGGGCTTTCGAGAGGGTTATACGGACCGCGTTCGTGCTGAAGGCCAGACCAGTTCTACTCCGGATGAGGTTGACAAGGAGTTAGAAATTGATCCCCCAGGAACCTATGTTGATCCAGATTCCACTCCCGCTGAGCATATTTTTGATGAGTGTCAGGAGATTGCTTTTTCCAGGGTCATTCCTACTCCTACCACTGATCAGCCTTTGGACGTGCCTCCTCTGTCCACCCTGGTCCCTTCTGCGACCACTATCTAGGTTGAGACTCAGCAGAACGACTCTGTTATTCAGCTTGATTCTCCTCCTCATGGAGATGGGGTGACCAACGGTAGCGAAGAGAACTCAACCAAGAAGGTGATGGAGTAGAGGCAGCCAGTTAAGGTTCTCCTGTTGCCACAATTTCTTCCTTTTTGTATTCATGTCATCTGTATACTTCATGGATTGTAACCTCAAAATTCTTATTATAAATGAGATGACAGATTTTTTGGTTGAACTTTGCTCCAAATTTTTTTTTACATTTTCTCATTGATTACACCTATTCATCAGTAATAATAATTAACCTCATATTCAACTTCGGCAAGTTTTGGCGTTTGGCTCATAGTGCCAGCTGCCACTTACTTTGCTGTTTTTCAAACACTCAATTTTTCAAAAGAAGATAGCTCTTTATAAATTTCAAAATTTCGTACATTCATACGTACACAATTTGAAAATGAAAAATGATAAAATTGGAACTCGACTTTCTATTGATAATACCTTTTCAGAGATGTAGCAATCCATGGCTTGTTGACCAACCTTCCAGCCATGGTCTCTAAGGTGTAAGCTCCCTTCCTATGACTTCTGCAATTCTATATGGGCCTTCTCAAGGTGACACCATTTTTTTAACTATTCCTACCTTCCTCTTCAGAACCAGATCACCTGGTGCAAAGTTTTTATGCTTCACATTTTTGTTATGGCTATTCATAAGGGTTTGCTGGTAGGATGCGAGCCTTACTGCCGCTGCATCTCTCTTTTCCTCTAACATATCGAGGCTAAACCTCAACATACTGTCGTTTTGCTCTCGGCTCCATGCTAAGCTTCGGACAGTCGGAACCAAGTGCTCGACCGGTATAACTGCCTCAGTACAATATGCCATGGCGAATGGGCTCTCTCCGGTTGGCCGTCTTGGGGTCATTCTATAAGCCCATAAGACGTTCGGCAGTTCATCTAACCATTTTCCTTTCTAATCCTCAAGCTTCTTCTTGATGCAAGCACAGATTATTCTATTTGTGATTTCTACTTGGCCATTTTCCTGCGAATGACTTATTGCTACTAACTTCTGGTTGATTCTATACTCTTCCAGCAACTCTTTTACTTGCTTACTATCGAGATTAGTTCCATTATCCATGACAATCGACTTTGGAACACCAAAGCGGCAAATAATATTATTCCAAATGAAGCGCCTCACATAAGTTTGGGTTACACTGGGATATGGCTCTGCTTCCACCCACTTGGTAAAATAATCCGTTGCTAACAGAACGTACTTATTTTGTGATCTTGCGGTCGGCAGAGGGCCAACAACATCCATCCCCCATTGCGCGAAAGGCCAGGGCGTGGCCATTACGTGCAAATCTTCAGGTGGTTGGTGAATCAGTGGTCCGAACCTTTGGCATTTATCGCATCTTCTAGAGAATTCTTCTACATCTCGTGACATGTTCGGCCAAAAATACCCCTGTATCATTGTTTTGTGTGCTAAAGACCTCCCCCCTGAATGATTCCCACATACACCTTCATGAATGGTTCGCAATATCTGCCGAGCCTCTGTGGGAGTGACACATTTTAAGTATGGCCCAGAAAAAGATCTTCGGTACAACTGGTTATGCACTATGGCATATTTTGCTGCATTTGACTTGATTTTCCGAGTTTCATCCCTTTGTTCAGGCAGAACGCCATCCCGTACATAAGTTATGATTGGATCAATCCAACTCGGTTCATATGGAATGACATTCACCTACCAAGGATTTGAGCCTAAAGGTTCTTCGAAGATGGATGGCTGGTTCAATATACCTACTGGGATCACCCTCGCCAATGTCTCCCCAGAACTCGAAGCACTGCATGCCAACCGATCGGCGTCTTTATTTTGCTCCCTCGGTAACTGGATAAATTTGACATTATCAAAGTTTTTAGCCTCGCGCATGACGGCAGAACGGTATGCCTCTATTGTTTCATCCTTAGCTTCATATTCGCTATTCACTTGCCGAATAACCAACTGTGAGTCACTAAAAGTGGTTAAGTTCCTGACTTTCAGCTTGTTGGCTAACTTAAGTCCCATCAGCAACGCTTCATACTCTGCTTCATTATTAGTGGATCGGAATTCAAGTCTGAGCGCTTGACTTAGGAATGTGCCTTCTGGCATCTGTAGTTTGATCCCAATGCCTACCCCCAGCTGATTTGAGGATCCATCTACGAAGAGTTTCCATGGACAACTGCGAAGGTCTTCCTCCACATCTTCTGAATCACATTCTAGCAAGAAATCAGCCACTGCTTGTCCTTTGATAGCCGTTCTGGGTTCATACGTTATGTCAAACGAACTTAACTTTATGGCCCACTTCGTCATTCTCCCCGAGAGGTCTGGCTTATGCAGGATCACTCTGATTGGAAAAACAGTCATAACGACAATAGGATGGGATTCAAAATAATGCCTTAGCTTCCTTTTTGCATTTACGAGTGAGAGTATCACTCGTTCACCCTTTGAATATCTCCGTTCGGCATCAGTCATTGTTTTGCTGACATAAAACACTGGGTACGGAGCTCCTTCCTTGCAGCGGATCAGAACAACACTCGTCGCAATACCAAATACCTCGAGGTACAAAAATAACTTTTCTCCTGGTTTGGAAGCAAACAGGATCGTAGGGCTCTGCATATATTCTTTCAAACTAGTTAGTGCTTGTCGCTGTTCATCCCCCCAGGCCTGTCTCCCATGGCTTCGTATGGTATCAAAGAATGGCTTGCAGCGATCTAAGAACTTTGAAATAAACCGGCTCAATGCAGCTATCCGACCTGTGAGGGCTTGTACTTCTTTAATTGTCTTTGGTTCGGCATTCTTGGTCAGAGCCTCTGCTTGGGCTAGGCCAGCCTCGATTCCTCTATGATTAACCACATGTCCTAGGAATTGACTTACGCCTAATGAGCATTTGGTTGGATTAAGCTTCATTCCATATCTTCTCAATACCTCAAACACGTCCTGCAGATGCTTCAAATGGTTAACTCTTCTCTTGTTTTTCACTACCATGTTGTCAATATAAGCCTCTACAGTCTTCCCCATCTGATCTTTGAAAATCTTGTTGATCAGCCTCTGATAAGTTGCCCCAGCATTCTTTAATCCGAATGGCATAACTTTTAGCAATAGGTCCCTCGTTCGGTTACAAAAGAAGTTTTCTCCTCATTAGCCGGGTTCATGGGGATTTGATTGTATCCTGAATAAGCATCCAAGAAAGTTAAACGTTCGTATCCAGTAGTGGCGTCCACCATTTGATCAATCTTTGGCAACGGGAAACTATCCTTCAGACGAGCTTTGTTTAAATTAGTGAAATCAATACATATTCGCCACTTCCCATTCTTCTTTCGCACAACTACAACATTCGAAAGCCAGTCTGGGTAATATACTTCTCTAATGAATCCTGCATCAAGCAACCTATCAACCTCCTCGGCTATGATCCGATTACGCTCTGGAGCGAATCTTCTCTGCCTCTGTCTTATAGGCTTCATGCTCGAATTGACGTTGAGGGAGTGGCAGGATGCCAAAGGGCTTATTCCGGGCTTGTCCAAGTGGCTCCAAGCGAACACATCAACATTCTGAGACAAGAAATCAATTAACTCCTGTTTCTCTTCCTCGGCAAGTCTTATTCCCACTCTGGTTGTTCGTTCCGGTTTGTTATGATCGACAAGGGGTTCCTCGGTCAAGTTCCCCAACTCCTCCTCCCTACTTTGGCTGGGTGAAGGCTCCTGTAATTGCTATCTGGGGCTTACAGAACGGATGGGAGCTTTTCCCTTTGCAGCAGATTTCAGCGTCACAGAATAACATTCCTTAGTTGCAACCTGGTCCCCATGAATGTCAATCACCTTATTTCCGTCAGGCCCCAGGCATCTCATCACTTAGTGCAGAGTTGAGGGAACACCCTGAACTCTGTGAATCCACCCTCTGCCCATCAGAAGGTTGTAAGATGGATGGATCTCAACAACCACAAAGCTTTCTATCAGAACCCTTTCTGCAGCCTGCACTGCGACTTCCACCATACCGACGAGTTCCACCCATTTTCCATCGAACCCTAGCAAGGGATTTACAGTGGGCTTGAGCCTCTCGGGTTTTATTTCGAGCCAATCGAACGTGTCACTTGGCATAACATTCGCGCTACTTCCAGGATCAATCAGGACTCGTCGTACCAGGCACTCCGCTACTGTCAGACTGACGACTAACGGATCCTCATAAGGAATTTAAACACGTAACAGGTCGGTTCTGTCAAACTTTATTTGTGTTGATGACCATACCGACGGGTTCCACCCGTTTTCCATCGAACCCTAGCAAGGGATTTGCAGTGGGCTTGAGCCTCTCGGGTTTTATTTTGAGCCGATCGAACATGTCCCTCGGCATAACATTCGCGCTACTTCCAGGATCAATCAGGACTCGTCGTACCAGGCACTCCGCTACTGTCAGACTGACGACTAGCAGATCCTTATGAGGAATTTGAACACGTAATAGGTCGATTCTGTCAAACTTTATCTGTGTTGATGCGCTCTGCTGGTGCAGAGTGTTTACACTGCCTATCCTCATCTTCATCTGTGCCTGGCGGAGGCGTGTTCGAAGCAGTTCATTTGACTCCTTAGTGGGTTCTGGCCGACCATAAATTGCATTGATTATTAGAACTGGTTGTGAGTTGTGGGAGCTCGGCTTCTAATTCCCCTTCACGTGCTCCATCGGTCGGTTCTGTTCTACCGTCAAGCCTTGAATATAAATTGCGAACTCCCCTCTAGCTATTAGCATCTCTACCTGTCTCCTTAAGTTTCTGCATTTATTAGTCTGATGGCCAAAGTCAGAATGGAATGCACAATGCTTAAACTGGTCCCTCTGTTCGAAGGGCTGTCTAATTGGTAAAGGAGATCGGAACTTATCTTCATTTTCTTGGTACAGCCTTGCTAAAGTGACTTTTAATGGAGTAACTAGCTCTTCCTCTCTGGGCCTCTTCTCAAATTTCCAGGAGGTCTGACGCTGTGGCTGAACCTGCTTTTGCCTAATCTTTGCTTTGGTTTTCTCTTCTGTTGCTATGATAGATGTCTTCCGAGCGTTAGCTGCCTCTTCTTCTTCTAAGCGCACAAAACCATCAGCTCTTTCGTTGAGTTCATCCATAGTCTTCGGCGTATTCACTACCAAGCTTGTGTGGAATGGAGTGCCACGAGTTATGGCCAATTTAAACGCTTGAACCGCCGTAGAAGGATGACATTCAATCACCATGCTCTTAGTAAGGTTAAACCTGGTAAGAAAAGCTTAGAGACGCTCGTCCTCATGCTGCTTCATTGTGAATAGGCTCGAAATGTCCTTTGCTGGATATTCATTCCCATAGTATTGGCTTATGAACCGATCGCATAAGCTTCGAAAACTATCCACTGAGCCCCTCGGCAAGTTTTTGAACCAATTGAGCGCTGGTCCAACTAGACTTGTAGGAAAGCATTTGCACAACAAGGAATCGTTCTTAGTGTTCAAGGCCATTTTCAACTGAATGTGATATACATGATCAATCGGATCGGTCGTCCCATCAAACAAAATAAAAACAGGCATGGAGAATTTCCTCAGACTCGAAGCATTCAGAATTTCATCGGTAAATGGCGAGTCAACCGTTTGAGCCGCTGAGCGGAGGGCTTCATTCTCCTTCTGGAACCCTGCGGTAGCTCTATGATCTATAGATCTCCTTTCTGAGCTTCGATAATCAAACGTTGCCATGGAAGGCCGATAAGACGGATCGAATGATCTCTCCTCCATAAACTCCTTGTCCCACGGTGGTATAGCTTTGTGCGATCAAACTCCATTGTTTCTTCTCGGCCGAGCATTTCTTGATATAGATCAAAAGTCGTGGCTTTGTTTTGCCAGATCTGTTCACGCCGTGGATCCACATGAGTTGATCCTTCACAATCATCAACACGATGAGGATTTGGTGACAAATCATTTGGTCGGACCTCCTCGCGGTGAAGATCTGTCTGGTTGTTCCCTACCTCCTCACCATGATGTGCTCTTCTCCTACCGGGAATGGACGCGGAATCACCGGGGCTTCTTGACGCTGTATTTCAGTCCTTAGCTCTGCGTTCTCTCTCCTGAGAGCTTCGATCATGCTCATCAACTCATCAAGTTTCATCTGCTGGACATTCTCTACCGGATTGGAGTTCTCACCCTCAGTCATCATTTTGGAATGGAGCAAAGGCATGAATTACAAATTCTAAATCAGATCTGAGTTTCACTAACGCGAATCGCGTCAGATCTGGACTCAAATTTTATAAATTTCATTCACCATTTGCTAGATCTGAACTTTCCTAGCTTTAAACTTTTCAGATCGAGCCACGATAGAATGAATCACCGCTACGTAAATCCGGCGCCAATTTCTCAAAATCAATCATGAATCAAGAACTTTTCAATAGCAAACCGCAATCTCTCAGATCTGGATTCAACTTCCAGAAATCAAGCTTCGTCCTCACCAATCAGTCTGAATCAACATGATGTTGATCAAACAAGAATCAATCTTCAACGTTCCCACAGACGGTGCCAATTGTAAATGCAAGAAAATATCTCTCCAAATTTCTTTAGAGTTTCATTACATTTTTTCTATATCCTCTTTTCTCTTTCTCTTCTATGCCTATTTATAGGCAATTATAAGTGTTATAACCAATTTCTTATGCTGGGCTCTCAGTCTTCGGGCCTTCTTCCTTTTGGGCTTGACCCAATCCGGTGGATCTCCAGTGTTGGGCCTATGGTATTACTCTCCAAGCTTGGGCTAGAACCTGCTGTCTAACTCGATGTTCTCCTCTCGGGTCAGATCCGGCCCACTCTATCTTCCGTATCCTCAATTACAGACTAATTAAACTCTTCATACATCAATTTTACATGAATTTAAAACAGAAGCTACTCAAGAAAGCATCAAAACAAGCAATACACACTCTTAAGACTACAATCAGTTTTAAAACAACATAGACATAAAAATCTAGTTTAATTTTAATCTTTAATGTTTTCCTGGAGTTGTATTAGACATGCAAATAACACGAGCCAAAGGAAAAGAGTTAGGATTAGAACTTGGCTTTAGGTTTCAGTTTGAAACCTTGCACCGTTGTCTTCCTAAACACTCCGGCGAACTACTGTAATCCTCCTCTATTCTTTCTCTGCCTCCACTGTCATGAATAGGGTTTTAAAACCCTAGGCAGAACTTAATACATATATTTATAGGCCACCCTAAACTTAAGTCCAACTAAACCCTAAACTAAAACTCAATCGGCCCATAAAACACAAACCTAATTTTATAAACTATGTCGGCTAAATACGTGACTTCTTAAAAAAAATATATAAAAACCTAATTTAATAAATAAAACACTTAATATTAACTTAATCCAATTAAAATAACCCATGCAATTAAAATAATTAATCAAATAACAATTAACTAAAATAGTTAACCAATTAAAATAAAAACAATTAATCAATTAAAATAAAGCCATTAATCAATTAAAGCAGATAATTAAAACAACCAAGCAAATAGCCAAATCAACACACAAAATGCAAAAATTACAATAAAACCATATAATAAACTACCGAGACTATCCTTTTAAATTAGGGGTATTACATTAAAAGAACGGAGTGAGCATAAAGCTCAGTAGACGGTGCATAAGATACACCTGTTGTGACCCCGTAAATCCAAACAATGAATAGGACAATAGGAAACGGGATCATATTAAGCAGGGGGAAAATACAACACCAATTTCACATTCAAAATAAACAATGTCGTGCCTTGATATGCAATGCCATGTATGTCACTCCCCATTTCAAAATCATCCATCACTTCACAAACTGTTAATATAACCCGTCCGTTGGTGACTCCGCAGTGATACGAGAGAAGGATTGGCTACTGTCCCTGACCCTTGGTACCTCCGCGGCGTCATTTAGGGCCCAGCTAGGTCAACTACGCTAGGGCGATCTCCCTAATTCCCTCTAGGTTATATTAACATAACTGCCCTTTGGCGACTCCATGGTGACCGAGTTTTTCATAAAATCACTTTAATCAAAACTTTGCCCCAAAATCCCATTTTCATTTAGTTCAAGTCATTTTGCCCCTTTTTTCATGCCCAATGCTATGAATGCATGTCACATACTTTGACATCACTATGAAAATAAAAGAATTTCTACTACACAATTTAACATGCTTCCACATAACAAATTTCTAGCAAAATAATAAACACCATGGCATAAAAATTAACATTTAGGCATGCTTTTCATACAATTTAATTACTACACATAATCATATATTTTATCGACAACATTAATATCATTTCTAAAGCAATCAACTCAAATTAAATATGCCTGCCAACAAATATTAAAAGAAAATTCACAAGGAAACAAGAAATTGGGAATTAGAAACCCCTACCCTGAAAAGAAATTTTTCTCACTAGATCATCAAAGCCTTAAGCTCTTAGCTTCCTCTACAAACTTGGCTCCTCTCTGTACCTCCTCAAAACTCTCGGCCTTCTCTCTATACTCCGCTCACTCTCTCATCTCAACTTTCCTTTATTTATATCATCTTTCAAAGTTACAAAATTGATACAAGTACATAAAGGCCATTCCACCGATACTTTAACAAATATCAAATATCAAAAGTCAAAAGTAAACATTACTTCTTCTTTATCCCACGTGCTAATTTAAAGCCAAATGAATCTTGCCCAAGTAATTCACCTAGTGGGTCCCACGAATTACCTTATCTCTTTACCTTTTTCTTTTTCTTTTTTTTTTTCACTAATTTGCCTGGCAGCACCTCATCCACACCATACAACATTTATATATATATATATATATATATATATATATATATATATATCAAGAAAAAAAAAAAAAATCAAAGACCCATCAAATATCATTCAGGTAGGACCCGAAATTACAATCCAATCTTTCCTTTTTCTCTTTTCCCCACGGCTGGCAGCTCCCTTATTTTTCCATCAGAAAAGAAAACAAATCTCAACTCCTTTCTCTCTCCTTGTCGGCTGCCACACTTTCCTTCAGACACAAAATAAATAAATATATATATATAAATACAACAAAATCAAACCCACCCCATTAAATATCAAGTAACCAAATCAAAGTCATTAAATGACTCTTTCTCTCTTCACTTCAGCCGGACCTTTTATCTCAACTGACGCACCAAAAAAACAAACATATATATATATATATATATATATATATATATATATATATATGCAACAATAATCAAAACCCATAAAAATATCTTAATCGGGTAAATCTTCAATTTAAAACTAGATTATCAATCTTAAAAACTAAAAATCATGAAATAAAATTTTAAATCTTAAAAGTCCGGGCTGTCACATTCTCCACCACTTAAAATGAATTTCGTCCCCTAAATTCAGATCCAACAGTCTTCGTATACTCAAAAACACCAATAACTACAAAACAAAATCCAAATCCTTACCCCAGGTGATGTGAGATACCGTGATTTGTAGAACGTTGTAGTAGCTTCCAGTGCTAATCACTCGTCCACACACTCCGTAACCGTTGTGGTAGCTAGTTGATGCGTCACCCATCCACTAAAAAAAACAATAACAAACCCGGGCTACCTGCCCAATCACACTAACCAACCATCCCAGTAGCTGCCAGTGAACGCCATTCGCCCACACACACCCGGCTACGAGTGGTAGCTAACCAGTACTACACACTCGCCCACTCACACCAGTTTACATCATCACTTCATTCACACTTTCGGCTGAGTACAGGCTAATAAAATCCTTAATTCATTCAAATACAAATACATCACTATAATCCCGTTATCATAAGGAAAATGTCTTTTTTTATACAAAATCAATTTCCTCAAATATATACAAAATTCTCCAAATAAATAAATTAAATTCAACAACTCCAACTCATCCAACTATGCCCGAAACTAGCAATCCACGTTCATCTTCGGTACCTAAAACTGGAAGGTGGTGAGACGAAAAGTCCCAGTGGGAAAAACCATAACAAGAATTTCAATAATCAATGATCGTACCGTAAAGCCTTTATCAGACACATGGTCCTACCTAACACACCTCGTCACCCGAGACAAACCATCTGAATTACACTGTCACACCGACATGACACACAGTACCATGCTCTCACTATCTCTAACAAGTCAAAACAATCATTGACCTTTGACCCGACATCGCGCTAAAGAGGGACTGATTCAAGAGAAATGGTTGGCCAGGCCATCCTCATCCTCGATTCGATCTCAGTACAGACGTCGTTCCTGTCATCAAGTCTAAACCTCAAACACAATCACACACAGTCCACAAAACAACCATGAGATTCTCTCACTATCGATCCACCGCTTTACATAACCACAACGACTATACAGTCACATACCTACTAAAAAAAAAAATCCAATCATACTTTAGTTACACAATCCCCCAACAAGCTAAAAATAACACAACACCAAACGTCACAATCATCAATCAGCATAAAAGCTCTCTAATGATTTCATAGCACCCATACTAGGTAAACAACTTCATAACATCCTTCGATTCAATTCTTACTTCTTCAAAACACACAATACGACCTTCTCATGCCTAAAACCTCAAAACCAAAGTCAATCACTTTTATTATTCCTCAATGGAATCACGCATTCACTCTCTAGCTAGATAGCACTCAAACAATACCAACACTTGTCCTCAAGACACTGGTCAAATCAAACATCAATAAAAACACCCCAGTACATGACTCACATCACATCACCTAATCATCCTTAAACTGCCATTCATGACACATCCCCTAGCCATCACCGATAACACCAAACACTGGAAACACAATCCCTATTCGGCAACTCGTCAAGCACCACTAAAAACTAATGACTTTATCTCCCTCAGTGGAAGTGAGTCGACCAAATCAACCAAACCTTTACTGATGATCTCTAACAACACGACAAACCACATACATAGGTCTATCCACCCATGGACACACACAACTCCTAAATAGAGAACAAGACTCACGACGAACGACGTCCTTGCTAGGATTAGAATAAACAGAAAGGGTAACGAACCCCATTCTCACAAGAGACTGATGACTCAAACCTGAATGCATCTGACACCGTACCACTCGTTACACACCAATCGTTTAACCATGGACACCTAATCTCACCCGAGATGAACTAAACTCTCCACACGTAAAGAGAAGAACCAACTGGAAATACATACGAGACTATGACCTCAATTCTAGGCGACCTCGCCACCAACAAACTGTCGTACACTATCAACACAGAAACCTCGCATACGATACACCGCAATACGTATGCTAACCAAAACCAATCGATCCATAATACTCATTCGTCGAGTACTAAGGTACAACTCACAACACAACCATCATATAAGAGTGTCAATGCCCACAACATACCAACACTAAAAACGATCACAGCTCTTCGAACACTGCGTCCCATTCTATCAAAAACCCGTCACTTCCAAATGACAACCTAAATGCTAAATGATAACATTAGATCACCCATTCCACCCTTACCTTTTAAGGCAACACTCCCTCGAACACCTTGCACACAAGACCCGTGACCTCAGTCACAGCAATCTACTAACCTTTCAAAGAAAAAGATGCCTATATGGCAACACCGCTTTCACTAGCTCTAAAGACTAAGCCATTCACAATCGCCTCAACTGGCGCACAATCACATCACATATCTGACAACACATAACAAATAACTCTCAATTCCCAATCCCTACTCGGACCATACCTTAAACTGTTTCGCTCATCAGTACTAATCAACACATCATAAAACCTTTATTGTCACTCATTTCAAACAACAGTTCAAAACTGTCATCTCACCGGATCATCAAGCCACTACTAAGCGATTCTTCCTCCAACGTCCTTAAGATAACACCATCACAACAAGAGAATAAGCGTCACTCTCAATACTCCCCCACAACAGCCACTATTTACCACTAGAAAATAACCTCCATACGACAATGCCATGCCAACAGATCCTCAAAACAAAAATGAGCATAAAACCCAGAATGTTCAACACCCAACCGTCTCCTTAAAACCATCAATGATGCCATCAATCATTAATGTTTAACCGACAACTCAAACCATTCTTCCTAAGATAATCTATATACCTAAACAATAAAACTTCACACTATAGGTTCAACATCATTATCTCTACTCCGCACTATTCCTCAGAACACCCTTGGCCCCGACAAAAGTCAAATGGGGCTACTAACTAAACTTATGGGATTATCCTCGTCCCAATCATTCCAATTGACATTCCATCTCTTTGGATCCTCAAACAACCAGCACAATCTCCTCATTTCCCAGACACAACATAAAATTCAACTCTAGTCCACAGATTTAAATTTCAAAAACACAATCCATCTGATATACGGTACCTACCCTTTTTCACTTTGCCCATAATTGACCCAGTACTCCAACGACCCCATACTACCTGCTAATCGTGCAACCTTGCACTACACAGCTAAAACTGACCATTATACACACCTCGAGACTCTCAATAACTGTGCCAACTCATGACCCTGCTCATCACCCAAGCCATGCAATCAACTCTCTAAGAGTTGATTACTCGTAGCACACTTTTGTAGTTATCCAAAATGAGAATCACTCCTTGACAAACCAACCTCTAAAACAGAATCCTGCAAGACCATGAAATGATTTACATTCCGCAACTGGTCTTAAATCACCATAGACCTACAAAATCCAACAAGTTCCCACGACAGTCAAAACCAACACGCTTCCTCGGACTATACTAGAATAGCAAAAATGTATGTCTACAACCCATAGACTACACCCGTGACTTAAGCAATCCCTGTCACACCCACCACAAATCGGTTCAAAAAGAACCTCTGCACCAAACCGTGACCCAAGTCACAAACACTAATCTCCTAAGGTCATACCTTTTTCCCACGAAACCCTCACTCTGTACACCTGACCTTTCCGATCACCAAAACCCATGTACTAACACATGAAACTCATATACCACATAGACACCGTGCCTTGAAATACGAAACTGCTTTAAAGTCGAATTCTAAGTACTGCGCAAAATGTAACAAGGAGATCAGAATGATTGCACACCAAATAGCTCAATCCAAGAGCTAGAAGTCCACGCCATTCGTTCGATAAAAACTGATACCCTAAACAACCCTAAAGCAACCAAGCTCCTTGCCTACTCAGGTCAAAACTCACACAACCACCTATGCCGCAACAAGTACTCTACCATATCCCATACCATAATACAATCGTGTCCCTTCATTTAAAATTTAAATATCCCATCTTTCTTTTTTAAAAAAATACTTTCATAAACCGTGCTTAAATAACCGTCACAATACCGTACAAAACATGCTTGCCCCTACCGTGCTCACTACTTGCCACATTATCATTTAAAATAAAACTGCACACACCATGCCTACCATTTGCCGTTACCACCTAAATCACATTTGTCATCGTATCATAATTAATATATTTTCAACTATTTATACATTACATCGTCATGGCCATATAACACACATTTTAGCAATTAAACACATAAGCATGTGAATACTTAGCAAATAAGCATGCCCTTTTTCTTTTTTCTTTTTTTCTTTTTTCTTTTTTTTAAACCGTAAACACATAAGCACTTAATCAAATAAGCAGGTTTCTCAAACAAACACTTTAACACATAAGCACATAAACAATTCAATCCCCCTTCCACAAAACCCTAGGTAGGCCTCTACTTGTCGTCCTAATGGTTTTCGAACCATCGCTCTGATACCAAATTTGTAATGACCCGAACTCGAGAGTCCAAATCGCTAACCGAGTCCTTACCCGAACCTGAGGTCAACTAAGGACACTATCGTCTTTTCTTATGTCAATCCATAATATTCGTGTCATCCTAGGGTTATTTTTAAAATAATAATAATAATAATAAAATGAGATTATATAGTTACAAAATATGTCAAAATAGTCCACTAACCCATCAAAATCTATGGAAAAGCGTCGTTCACCACTTCCTTTCTGTATCCTAAAAAAAATGTTAAAAGAATGGGGTGAGCATAAAGCTCAGTAGACGGTGTCTAAGACACACCTCTTGTGACCCCGTAAATCCAAACAATGAATAGAATAATAGGAAACGAAATCATGTTAAGCCGGGGGAAAATACAACACCACTTTCACATTCAAAATAAACAATGCCGTGCCATGATATGCAATGCCATGTATGTCACTCCCCATTTCAAGATCATCCATCACTTCACAAACTGTTAATATAACATGTCCGTTGGTGACTCTGCAGTGACACGAGAGAAGGATTGGCTACTGTCTCTGACCCTTGGCACCTCCATGGCGTCATTTGGGCCCAGCTAGCTCAACCACGCTAGGGCGATCTCCCTAATTCCCTCTAGGTTATATTAACACCACAGCCCTTTGGTAACTAAACGGCGTCCGAGTTTTTCATAAAATCACTTTAATCAAAACTTTGCCCCAAAATCCCTTTTTCATTTAGTTTAAGTCATTCTGCCCTTTTTTCCATGCCCAATGCTATGAATGCATGTCATATACTTTGACATCACTATGAAAATAAAAGAATTTCTACTACACAATTTAACATGCTTCCACATAGCAAATTTCTAGCAAAATAATAAACATTGGGCATGGAAATAATAAACAATTTAACATGCTTCCACTACCGTCTTTTCTTATGTCAATCCATAATATTCGTGTCATCCCAGGGTTTTAAAATAATAATAATAATAATAATAATATGAGATTATATAGCTACAAAATATGTCAAAATAGTCTACTAACACATCAAAATTTGTAGAGGAGCGTTGTCTACCACTTCCTTTCCGTATCCTGAAAAAAATGCTAAAAGAATGGGGTGAGCATAAAGCTCAGTAAACGGTGCCTAAGACACACCTCTTGTGACTCCATAAATCCAAACAATGAATAGGACAATAGAAAATAAGATCATGTTAAGCCGGGGGAAAATACAACACCAATTTCACATTCAAAATAAACAATGCCGTGCCATGATATGCAATGCCATGTATGTCACTCTCCATTTCAAAATCATCCATCACTTCACAAACTGTTAATATAACCCGTCCGTTGGTGACTCTGCAGCGACACGAGAGAAGGATTGGCTACTATCCCTGACCCTTAGTACCTCCGCGGCATCATTTGGGACCCAGCTAGCTCAACCAAGTTAGGGCAATCTCCCTAATTCCCTCTAGGTTATATGAACACCACGGCCTTTTGGTGACTCTGCGGCAATCGAGTTTTTCATAAAATCACTTTAATCAAAACTTTGCCCCAAAATTCCTTTTTCATTTAGTTCAAGTCATTCTACCTCTTTTTCCATGCCTAATGCTATGAATGCATGTCATATACTTTGACATCACTATGAAAATAAAAGAATTTCTACTACATAATTTAACATGCTTCCACATAGCCAATTTTTAGTAAAATAATAAACACTATGGCATGAAAATTAACATTTAGGCATACTTTTCATACAATTTAATTACTACACATAATCATGTATCTCATCCACAACATTAATATCATTTCTAAAGCAATCAACTCAAATTAAATATGTTTGACAACAAATATTGAAAGAAAATTCACAAGGGAATAAGAAATTATGAATTAGAAATTCCTACCCTGAAAAAAAAATTTCCTCACTAGATCATCAAAACCTCAAACTCTTAGCCTCCTCTACAAACTCGGTTCCTCTCTATACCTCCTGAAAACTCTCGGTCCTCTCTCTGTGTTCTCAAAATTCTCTCTATACTCCGCTCACTCTCTCATCTCAACTTTCCTTTATTTATATCATCTTTCAAAGTTACAAAATTGATACAAGTACATAAAGGCCATTACACCGACACTTTCACAAATATCAAATATCAAATATCAAAAGTCAAAAATAAACATTACTTCTTCTGTATCCCACGTGTTAATTTAAAGCCAAATGAATCTTGCCCAAGTAATTCACCTAGTGGGTCCCATGAATTATCTTATCTCTTTACCTTCTTTTTTTTCACTAATTTGCCTGGCAGCACCTCATCCACACCATACAACATTTATATATATATATATATATATATGTATATATATATATCTAGAGAAAAAATAAATAAATAAATAAATAAAATCAAAGACCCATCAAATATCATTCAGGTGGGACCCAAAATTACAATCCAATCTTTCATTTTTCTCTTTTCCCCATGGCTGGCAGCTCCCTTATCTTTCCATCAGAAAAGAAAACAAATTTCAACTCCTTTCTCTCTCCTTGTTGGCTGCCACACTTTCCTTCGGACACAAAATAAATAAATATATATAAAAAATATATTTATTAATTGAGTTATATTTCAGAGTAAAATACAAAAACTCTATCAAGAGTTTTCAGTAATTATTTATTTATATAAAAAAATATTTATTAATTGATATAAAAAGAGTTTTTATCTATATTATTATTAGATGTGTAAAGAGTTTCATTATTTATTTATATAAAAAATTATTTATTAAATGATATGAAAAGAGTTTTTACTAAAAAAAAAAATTAGCTTTTATTATAAGTATCTTAATAAAATTAAAACTAATTAGACAAGTATATATTTAAAGAAAATAAAATAATTTCAATAAAACTCTATTACAAATTACCTATTTTATTATCAATAAAACTCTATCAACAAAGATATATTTAAAGAGTTTGTATAAAACTCTAACACAAATTACCAATTTAT
This sequence comes from Cornus florida, assembly GCF_030987335.1. Taxonomy (NCBI): domain Eukaryota; kingdom Viridiplantae; phylum Streptophyta; class Magnoliopsida; order Cornales; family Cornaceae; genus Cornus; species Cornus florida. The sequence goes on along the minus strand of NW_026775574.1, from coordinate 37,452,139 downwards.
GATGAGTTTTTAATAAAAAGAAACCTAATTAGACAAGTATTATTAATATAAAAAATTAATTATTAACTGATACAAAAGGAGGTTTTTAAAGAGTTTTTAAAACACAAATTACCTATTTATCTATTTATTTTGAGTTTTTTTTTACTAAAAGTAAATCTAATTGGACAAGAATTATTAAAATAAAAAATATTTATTAATTGATATAAAAAGAGTTTTTAAAAGAGTTTACATTAAACTCTAACACAAATTACCTATTTATTTATTTATTACAAGTTTTTTAATAAAAGAAAATCAAATTTACCTAATAAAACCAATCACATTCTATATAAAACTCTTATTTTTTATTTTTTTTAATGGATAATTATAGTTTTTATAAAAATCTAAAAATTAACTAATAAAATCAATCATATTCTATATAAAACTCTTATTTTTAGTTAGTTTTTATGAATAATTATCACAATATAACCGGCTCAGCCCAGTTATGATTGTGTCATTATCACATGTCATTATCCTATTCATCCAAGAAGCCTATAAATAGAGGCATGGAGGAAGGAGGAAGGGGTACAGAAATTTAGAATTCCAGAGTAAAATACAGAAGTTCTGCCAAAGAGTTTCAGTATTTATTTATTTATGTAAAAAAATATTTATTAATTGATATAAAAAGAGTTGAATTGCAGAGTAAAATACAGAAGCTCCGTCGAAGAGTTTGACTATTTCGATATTTATTTATTTATATAAAAAAATATTTATTAATTGATATAAAAAGAGTTTTTATCTATACTATTATTAGATGTGTAAAGAGTTTCAGTATTTATTTATTTATGTAAAAAAATATTTATTAAATAATTTGATAAAACATTAAAATCTACATAATAAAATTTAAATTAACCTATTTATCTATTTATTACTATCAATTTTTTAATAAAATAAATCTAATTGGACAAGAATTATTAATATAAAAAATATTTATTAATTAATATATAAAAGAAAATAATTTTTATATAACTCTACTATGAGTTTATTAATAAAATTAAATCTAATTAGACAAGTATATATTTAAAGAAAATAAAATAATTTCTATAAAACTCTATCAAATTACCTATTTTATTTTCCATAAAACTCTATCAACAGAGTTTCTATAAAATTATAACACAAATTACCTGTTTATCTATATATTATGAGTTTTTTAATAAAAAGAAACCTAATTAAACAAGTATTATTAATATAAAAAATTATTTATTAACTAATACAAAAAGAGGTTTTAAAAAATTCTAACACAAATTATCTATTAATCTATTTATTATTAGTTTTTTAATCAAACTAAATGTAATTAGACAATAATTATTAAAATAAAAAATATTTATTAATGGATATAAAAAGAGTTTATATTAAACTCTAACACAAATTACCTATTTATTTATTATAAGTTTTTTAATAAAAAAAACTCTAAGTAGACAAGAATTATTAATATAAAAAATATTTTTAATTGATATAAAAAATAAAATAATTTTTCTAAAATTCTACCACAAATTACCTTTTATCATGAGTTTCTTTTAATAAAAGCTAATCTAATTAGATAGGAATTATTCAAATATAAAAATATTTATTAATTCATGTAAAAAGAGTTTTAAAATATTTTCTATAATACTCTAACACGTATTACAAATTACAATTTTTTAATAAAAGAAAATCTAATTTTCATAGTAAAATACAGAAGTTCTACCAAAGTGTTTCAGTATTTATTTAATTATATAAAAAAATATTTATTTATTAATATAAAAAAAGATTTTATCTATACTACTATTAAATGTGTAAAGAGTTTCAGTATTTAAGTATCCATTTATAAAAAAATATATTTATTAATTTATATGAAAAGTATTTTTTTGAAAAAAAAAAAAAACTCTATCAAACTCCAAAATCTATCTAATAAAATTTAAATTAACCTTTTTATCTATTTATTATTATGAATTTTTTAATAAAAGAAAATTGAATTAGACAAGAATTGTTAATATAAAAAATACTTATTAATTGATATATAAAATAAAATAATTTTTCTAAAACTCTACCACAAATTAACTTTTATTATGAGTTTCTTAATAAAATTAAATTTAATTAGACAAGTATATATTTAAATAAAATAAAATATTAAATGTGCAAAGAGTTTCAATATTTCAGTATTTATTTATTTATATAAAAGATATTTATTAATTGATATGAAAAAAGTTTTTATAAAAAAAAAATAAATAAAAGAAAAAATAAATCTATAAAACTCTAAAATCTACCTAATAAAATTTAAATTAACCTATTTATCTATTTATTATAATAAATTTTTTAATAAAAGTAAATCTAAAGTTTCAGTATTTATGTATTTATTTAAAAAATACTTATTAAATGTGGAATGAGTTTCAGTATATAAAAAAATATTTATTAATTGATAAGAAAAGAGTTTTTATAGAAAAAAAACTTCTATAAAATTCTAAAATCTACCTAATAAAATTCAAATTAACTTATTTATTATTATGAATTTTTTAATAAAAGAAAAGCTAATTTTCTGAGTAAAATAAAGAAGTTAGCCAAGGTGTTTAAGTATTTATTTTTTTATATAAAAAAATATTTATTAATTGATATAAATTATTTTTTTATCTATAGTATTATTACATGTGCAAAGAGTTTCAGTATTTAACTATCTATTTTTAAAAAATATATATATATTTATTAATTGATATGCAAAGAGTTTTTATAAAAAATAAAAATAAAAAAATGTCAATCAAACTCTAAAATCTATCTAATAAAATTTAAGTAAATCTATTTATCTATTTATTATTATTAAATTTTTAATAAAAAAAAATCTAATTAGACGAGAATTATTAATATAAAAAATATTTATTAATTGATGTATAAAATAAAATAATTTTTCTAAAAGTCAACCATAAATTAACTTATATTATGAGTTTCTTAATAAAATTAAATCTAATTAAACAAGGATATATTTAAAGAAAATAAAATAATTTTTATAAAACTATATCACAAATCACAAATTTTATGTTCTATAAAACTCTATCAAAATAGACAAAGATATAATATTTAAAGAGTTTCTCTAAAATTTTAACTCAAATTTTTTATTTATATATTTATTAAGTGTTTTTTTTAATAAAAGGAGATCTAATTAGACAAGTATTATTAATATAAATAATTATTTATTAATTGATCTAAAAAGAGTTTTTAAAAGAGTTTCTATAAAACTATATCACAAATTACCTATTTATCTATTTATTATGAGTTTTTTTAATAAAAGAAAATCTAATTAGACAAGCATTATTAAGATTAAAAAATATTTATTAATTAATATACAAAGAGGTTTGAAAAGAGTTTATAAAAAACTCTAACAAAAATTACTTATTTATCAATTTATTATGAGTTTTTAATAAAAATAAATCTAATTAGACAATAATTATTAATATAAAAAAATATTTATTAATTGATATAAAAAGTGTTTTTTAAAGAATTTTTATTAAACTGTAACACAAATTACCTATTTATTTATTTATTATAAATATTTATTAATTGATATAAAAAGTGTTTTTTAAAGAATTTTTATTAAACTGTAACACAAATTATCTATTTATTTATTTATTATAAATAGATTTCCAGAAAATATAATAATTTCTATAAAACTCTACCACAAATTATCTATTTTATTTTCTTTAAAACTCTATCACATATAACTTGTTTTTATCTATTTATGGTGAGTTTTTTTATGAAGGAAATCTAATTAGACAACAATATATTTAAAGAAAATAAAATATTTTTTTAAAAGAGTTTATATAAAATTCTAATAAAAATTACCTATTTAAGTATTTATTATGAATTTTTTAATAAAATATAATATAACTAGACAAGAATTATTAATATAAAAAATATTTAATAATTGGTATAAAAAATAAAATAATTTTTCTAAAACTCTACCACAAATTATCTTTTATTATGAGTTTTTTAATATAAAAAAATATAATTAGACAAGGATATATATATTTAAAGAAAATAAATAATTTATATAAAATTCTATCACAAATTACCTATTTTATTTGCAATGAAACTCTATCACATTAGATAAAGATATATTTAAATAATTTTTATAAAACTCTAACACAAATTACCAAAACTTTACCACAAATTAAGTATTTTATTTTCTTTAAAACTCTATCACATATAACATGTATTTATCTATTTATTATAAGTTTTCAAATAAAATAAAATCTAATTAAATAAGGATATATTTAAAGAAAATAAAACAATTTCTATAACTCTATCACATTAGACAAGGATATATTTAAAGAAAATATATAATAATATAATAATACATATAAATAAAATATAAATGTTAAAGAATTTGAACATTTCAGTGTTTATTTTTTAATATAAAAAATATTTATTAATTAATACAAAAAGAGAACTCTATCACATATAAGTATATAACCCTTGTATTTATCTATTTTTTATGAGTTTTTTAATAAAAGAAAATCTAATTTTACAAAGATATATCTTAATAAAATAAAATAATTTCTATAAAATTCTACCACAAATTACATATTTAAAGAAAATAAAATATAACCTAAGGTCTTCCAAAAACAACAAACTCTATATAATAAATTTTTATATCAATTTCAATCTAATGTATAATTAGTATAATTGAATTTCTATTTTAAAATTTAATTAAAATTAATATAATTGTATTTCTATTGTAAATTAAAAATTATACTAAATTTCCAATTACCTAATAAAATTCAAATTACCTAAAAAAATTTGTTACTTTGCAAAACTCAAATATTTCACTATTAAAAAAAAATTATTATTATTTAATAAAAAATAAAATATGCATATTTCAATATTAATATAAAAACATAAAAGAATTTATTAATTTACGAAACTTAAACTCTATCACCAATTTCTAAATATTTTAGTATTTATTTATTAATATAAAATAAATTTTTATTAATCAATATGAAGACAGAAATTTTATAAGTTAAAAAATATTCACCACGTGAATCGCACGTGCCTTTTCCTAATATATATATATATATATATATATATATATATATATATATATATATATGCAACAATAATCAAAACCCATAAAAATATCTTAATCGGATAAATCTTCAATTTAAATCTAGATTATCAATATTAAAAACTAAAAATCATGAAATAAAATTTTAAATCTTAAAAGTCCGGGTTGTCACAGATCTACCACAATTTTAGACGAGTTTGGAGATCTATTCTATTTTGCTATCTTTTGTATTAGAACTCAAATATTTTGTAAATGTAATCTTAACTATTTTGTGAAACTTTAGTTCATAATGTTGTAAGTTATGAAGTTTTAAATTTTAACTACATTTTATGGACTGTAACTTGATGTAACTAAGGTGTGTTCCTTATTTGGATGAGATGAAAGAACAAGACTTTTTATATGTATGTAATCATTTTGGGAATGTGGTATAATATTTGTATTGTGCGTTGGGACAGGATAGATTAGTTTTAAGGCCCAGTGAGGCTATTGCATTTTTATATATTTCAATATGTTGTAGAGGGACTTTTTCTACGGAAGTCATGCTAAAATTTTATATATTTTATTATTATTATTATTATTTTGGTATCTTTTGGGCGTTATATCATCCTCCTCTTGCTTCTCTCACACAATGAGAATTTTGGCAACCCTTCCCCATCAGTCAATTGGAGTAGCCTAGTCTGGTTCAAGAGCAACATTCCCAACACAGGTTTGCGTTATGGATGGCCCTCAAGAACAAATTCTCAACTCTTAACAGCCCTTCCATGTCCTTTCTTCACTTCCCCAATTTTTGCTTCCTCCCGAGTCTATCCTCACATTCTATTTTCCTGTCCTTCTCCTCCCTTTTTGGTCTAACATTTTATTTTAGTTCAGTGTGGTCTGCACTTTGCCCCAACCAGCTGGTATTCCTTTGTAGATTCAATTTCCTTCCAATGTTCTTCCTCTAACAACCCTAAATTCCTACCCTTTACGCTCCTCTTTGCCATCACAATGTAATGTTATTTGGCAGGAGATGAATTTCTGAGCATTTAGAAATACAAATTAAGACAGTAACTACTAGTATTTAATCTGCATATTATATGACATTGCATATAAATTTTCAAATACTTTAAGTTGAAATAACTTGCCAAAATTCTTTAAATTGACTTTATAAGTAATACCAGTATCTTAAAGGACTAGAAGAATTCTTGCATTTGATATTAAGATTACATTACATGAAAAGAAATTTCTTACTTTTATTTAATACAGTAATCGACAATCTAATGTAATATCCATATGTTTACATTTTATTTGTTTTCTGTAAATAAAAACATTATAGATGAAACAACTGTGCAAGAGCAAATAGGAAATCCCCAAGAAGAAAGGAAGGAGAGCAACCACCTCAACACAAGAAAGGTAAGAGGCTACAACTGATAAAACAGTACCAGACAACCAAATCAAAAAAGGAACCAAGCCAACTGAAAAATCCATTACTCTTTGATATAGCATATAGGCATCTGATAATGCCTAAAACAGTTATGTCACGAGTATAAGAAGGAAATGAAAAGAAATGATAAACAATACGGATGAGAATTTGAACAAATGTCCACCCTCAGATACATCAATTGCAGAAAACACTTCAATGGCATTTAGGAGCGGCGCCAAAGTTATGCCCTCTGCCGGAGAAATAATCACATTGGATGAACCATTGACTGGCACAAAAAACAGTGTTACCACATGGAATTGATTATACGACGAACTGTTAATATTAGGGATATCTGTAACAACCATTTTGTTGTTGTCTATGTAGATTTCAACGCTGCTAGTTTGATTTTGTGCCAACCGAGAAACTGGGTCCATGAAATAGAGCACAAAGTAGGCTTGTACTGCTGTTCTGGGGGAAAAATCGATGGACAAATATATAGAGTCTGTTAGATTTTGTGATTGGATAGCATATCCCATTACTGGCCATGGTGGTCTGTTTTCTCCCAACAAGAAATAATGAGATATGTAGTTGGCATGGATGTTGACATAATTTGACAATTCTTTGGATTTCCAAATCCGGTTGTAGCGTTCTGCACTGGGATCTATACTTTGCCTGTAAATTCCATACCCGTACATCCCAGCAGTTAGTTACCATTAGCACGGGGTTCCGTAGGATTGTGTAATTTGGAAATGCACTTAAAAAAATGACACAGGAAAAAAGTAGTAGTTTGTTGTTTTGAATATGGTAAAAAAATGAGCTCTCTGGTAATGTATAAATATATTTACCTTAAGTGTGTTTTTTGGGTGTGAGGTAAATACTCTCATGCACACACAGGAATGCTCCCTCACCTCTCCTTTGAGGAAGGGGAGGTTATACTAGCTAGGCTAATGGCCCAATGGTTACCTTTAAGTTTATCAGGGCTGCAAATTAAATGCATATCACAGAGAAGAGAATTAGAAGTCAAATTTACTTACTCAACACTTGTATCTGCACCGTAGTTAATCCTGCTATGAAGGTACAAAGTTGTGGTGTTGTCCATCCATTCATAAGCATCAATAATGTAATAAGCTTCAAGAGATGTAATGATGGGAACATCACTGTCCATAGTACGAATCAAGCACACCCTAACTCGCGACTTCTTTGTTACGTAAAGCAGTTCATAGTAGATCATCTCTTCGCTCATGGAAGTCGTTACATTTGCCCATAAGTTCCCATCTATCTCTAAATAAAAGCTTGGTGGATTTGAGAGACCATCGTAATTGCCATAGTAAAAACCTGCTCGAAAAAAATACTTGGCATCTACGTCATAGAAGGGTAATGTATAGCAGTTCTTGCGGCCTTTGGGGAAGAAACGTAAGGTATTCATCTGAAATTGAGTGTGGCTGGAGGAGAGGAATTTGTTGTCTCCAGTTTTAATGAACTTTTCATCGGTTTGCCACAGTATGTAGCTTTTATTGGTGTCGGGGGTTTCACTGTATGCTCCACAGTCTATGCACAAGTCCTGGAACCTACCTGTGATCATATACTATATAGATTATTAGGTTATATATAGAGATGATTTGATAAACATGATTAAGCCAACTACTGATTGAGCCTTACCATATGAAGAAGCCTTTGGTGCAAAAAGCACCAGCAAGAGCACCGCCATTGTTTTCCATCGATCCATGGAGAGAGAGAAAGAGAGGGACTCATACATTGGAGTTTTGGAAAATGTTCAAACATAAGTAGGCAATTGGCAAAGGACATAAAAAATGAAGTAAAGTGTGATGGACCAATTACGCCGTTTATGTGGTAGCCATAGATATATATATATACAGTTCACATCAATGTCACCATAGACTTTTGATACTATGTATTGAAGTTGGCACATGTGATATTACATTTGATTTATTATGTTGGCCGGCCTTTGGATGTTGAAGTTAATTCCTATGTATTTGGGTATTACATCATATTTGCCTGCAACGGTGACTGTAACACATAACATTTGGTATTTGCCATAAAGAACACTCCAATAGGATTTCTTTTGTTTATTCTTGAGTCGCCAATACCTACTTGGTGTAAAGTGGCCAATTGGAAGCACATTTGGCATATTCTCTTCCAAAAATAATCCAAGTATATTGACAAAGTGGATTATACTTATATATATCTCATAAAAACAACAGTTTTTGGGAGCTTAAACCTCATACATATCACTCATGGACCTGGAGACACATACTGAAGCTCTGGGATACAATTCAGTCTCTCATCAGATACATAGTTGGAGATGGCAGAAACGCCAATCTCTGGCTTGACCCTTGGTTCTCAAACGAAGCCTTAATCAACAGACTTGGGTGTAGAAATCGTACTAATTCAAGGATAGACAAACTTGCCACAATTAGCTCAATTAATATTCAAAATAGGCAATGGAACATTCCTCACTTCTAATCTGAAATTATTCTTGATATTTCTAACCCGTCCTCTCTCCCTCTCCTCACTCAAAACCTGGACAAAAGTTTTTGGATCCCTTCATTTTTATCCTCATTTTCCTTCTCTCACACAATGAGAATTTTGTGTGGCCTAGTCTGGTTCAAGGGGAACATAATTTCGTGTTATGGATGGGCCAAATGGCCCTCAAGATCAAATTCTCAACTCTTGACTGGCCTTCCACTTTCTTCACTTCCCTACAACCCTAATTTCCTTCCACTGTGCTTCCTCTAGCAACCCTAAATTCCTACCCTTTGAGCTTCTCTTTGCTATCACAGTGTATTATATTTGGCAGGAGAGGAATTTCAGAGAATTTTGAAGTAACAATTAAGATAGTAACTTCAAGTATCTAATCTGCACATATCTGACATTCATATAAATTTTTAAATACTTTAAGCATGTAATAACTTGCCAAAATGCTTTAAATTAACTTTGTAAGTATCTGTAGTCCCTTCAAGGACTACTGTAATCGCCAGTAATGCCTAAAACATTTATTATGTCACAAGAATAATAATCACATGAAGAAAAATGATAAACAGTACTGATGAGAAGTTAAACAAATGTCCACCCTCAGACACATCAATTGCAGAAAACACTTCCATGGCATTTATGAGTGGGGCCAAAGTCGAGCCTTCTGCCGGAGAAATAGTCACATTGGCCGAACCATTGACTGGCACAGAAAACAGCGTCACAGCATGGAATTGGTCATAAATATAACCATCAATATTAGGGATATCGGTAACAGCCATTTTGTTGTCGTCTATGTAGATCTCAACACTGCTAGTTTGATTTTGCTCAAACCGAGAAACAGGGTCCATGAAATTGTAATGTTTGTAATTTATTTGCACATGTATACATATTTGTGGTGCAAAAGAAAATTCGAAGAAAATGGGGTTTTAAAATTTGGTGGTGGAGCCCACCTTGCACTTAAAGGAAATTGTGGCCAAGAGACCATTTGGTCTTATCGTCCTTCTCTCTTCCTGTAAGTCTCTCTCTCTCTATCTTGTTCTTCATTTTTCTTTTTCTTTTTTGCTACAAAAAATTCAAGTTTCAATTACTTCCTCATATCTTGGAGTTTTTGGGTGCCGTTTGCGGCAAAACGGACGAGATCTACGTGTGAGTACAAACAATTAAGAATTCTGAAAATTTGGACCCATTTGAGGGTTTTCTACAATTAAGAGGTAGGGGTGCTCTAATTCATGTTTTCTTTGATCTTTTGTGAATTTTCCCCTTTAATTTGATTATAAGCATGGTTGATTTTAGCAATTTTGCCTACGTTGTTGTGGTTGTATGTAATTAAGGTGATGGATGTATTATATGTGTTAATTGAACCAATGATTATGATTATATACTTGGTGGTGAAGATACATGCTTAGTATTGACATTTTAGATGCCCCATGATTTTTAATTGTTAAGAAAAGTGATACTGAAATTGTGAAAATAAATGTTAGGATTTCCCTTAATAATGTGATCATGATGTAGATGGAATGTATGGGATTTATTGTAAATTTTTCTTGAGAAACTGCCATGATGCTAGATATATGATGTGCACCTCAATGTGTGTTATGTGTAAATAATATATGTCTGTATGATTTGTTGATTGGATATGGAAAGCATGCTTTTGTGATAATGTTCCTATTTAATATGTGTAATTGTAGAAATTTTGTTGACTTAAAGTATGCTATAAATTCATGAGAAAATTCTTCTTTAGTATGAAATGTTGTTAAGCTTTGATGATGTAAAAATTATGGTAAATTGTGAAGCATGAAGCATTCATGCATCCATTGGGAAAGAAAAAAAAAGAAAAAATATTTTTTTAAAAAACCAATGAAATTGTTTTGGGGAAACATTTTTGAAAGTGTTTGTGAAAATCGGACGCCTAGGAGGTGCCTAGTGGTCCGTGGTGTTAGTGTAGTCTAGAGGGGAGTATGGTTGAGCTAATTAGGCCGGATGCGACGCTTTGGAGGTGCCTTGTGGTCGTTGATAGTTGGCCAATTCTCCTTTTGTGACGCCTTGGAGGTGTCTTGGGTCGGATTACACTAACGGTTTAGAAGTTGAAACGGAAATGTTTCAGAAATGGGGAGCGACATGAGCATGGCATTGCACTTCATTGGCATAGATGGTGTATTTGTGACTTGGATGACATTCGTGTTTATATTGGATGTTGTGGTTATGGCTTACATCCCCGATATAGTATGATCCCATTCTCTTGTTTTATATTATATACGTGGATTCACGGGATTATAAGAGATGTGTCTTAGACACTTCCTACTGAGTTTATGCTCACCCCATCATTTTAACATTTTTCAGGTCACGAGAAGGAAGTGGCGGACGACGTTCCTCCACAGGTTTTGATGGGTTAGTGAACTGTTTGACATATTTTGTAGCTATGATCTCATATTATTATTATTATTATTATTATTTATAAACCCTTGAATGACACATATATTATGTATTAATATAGGAAAGGACGGTAACGTCTTTAGTTGACCTCGTGTTTGGGTAAAGACCTGGTTAGCGATTCGGACCCTCGGATTCAGGTCGTTACAAATTTGGTATCAGAGCAATGGTTCGAAAACCATTAGGACGACAGGTAGAGACCTACCTAGGGTTGTGTGGAAAGTGGATTGCATTGTTTATGTGCTTATGTATTAAAGTGTTTGTTACATAAGAAACATGTTTAATTGCTTATGTGTTTACGGTTTTAAAAGGCATGCTTATTTGCTAAGTGTTCACATGCTTAAATGTTTAATTATTAAAATGTGTGTTATACGATAATGACGATGAAATATATAAATAATTGAAAACATATTAATTATGATATAATGACAAGTGTGATTCAAGTGATAACGGCAAGTGGTAGGCACGGTGTGTGCAATTTTATTTTAAATGATAATGTGGCAAGTAGTGAGCATGGTAGGTGCAAGCATGTCTCATATAGTATTGTGATGGTTATTAGACATGATTATGCAAGTATTTTTTTAAAAATGAAAGACGGGATGTAAAAAAAATAATAATAAATAAATAAATAAATTTAAATGATGGGACATGATTGTATCATGGTATGGAATACGGTTATTATATATATATGTATACATGTATAGGAGTAAGCGGTTGAGCATGGATGGTTGTGTGGGTTTTGACCTGAGTAGGTGAGGAGCTCGGTTGCTCCAGGGTTGTTTGGGGTGCCAGTTCTTATCAAACAAATGGCGTTGGCTTCTAGCTCGTGGATTGAGCTATTCAGTGTGTAGTCATTGTGATTATCTTGTTACATTTTGTGCGGTGCTTAGGGCACAACTTTAGAACGAGTTTATATTTCATGGCATGGTGTCTTTGTTATGTGTGAGTTTCATGCATCGGTGGATGGGTTCCTGTGACCGTGGAGGTTAGGTGTGCGAGTGAAGGTTTTGAGGGAGAAAAGTATATGACCTTAGGAGGTTAGTGTTTGTGACTTGCGTCACAGTTTGGTGCGGAGGTTCTTTTCGAACCGATCGTGGTAGGTGTGACAGAAGTTGTTTGAGTCACGAATATAGCATATGGGTTATAGATGTGTATTGCGGGGATTCTAGTGCAGTCTAAGAAAGTGTGTTGGTTACGGTTGGTTGAGAGGTGATTTTTCATTTCGAAAAGTTGTGGGGTGTGCTATGGGTAATCGACTCTCAGTTAGTCGGTTGCATGGCTCGATCGATGAGCGGGGTTTTGGGTTGGCGCGGTTGTCTAGAGAGTCTTGAGGTGGTGTATAGTGGTTAGTTTTAGCTGTGTGGTGCAGGATTGCACAATAAGGCAAGGTAGTATGGGGTCATTGGAGTGTTTGGTTGTTTGCGGATGAAGTGATAGTTGGTGAGCATTATGTTATCAAATGAATTGTGTTTTAGAATTTCAAAGCTGTGGATTAGGGTTATATTTCATATTGCGTCTGCAGTACCAGGAGATAGTGCTTGTTGTTTGAGGATTCGAAGAGATAGACTAATGATTGGGTGATTGGGATGAGGTTGATCTTGTAGGTTAGTTGGTAGCCCCATTTGATTTTTGTCGGGCCAAGAATGTTTTAAGGAACGGGAATAAGGAAAAGTAACGATATTGAACTTAGGGTATGAAGTTTCCTTGTTTGGATGCATAGATCGCTTAGAAAGAGTGGTTTGATGTTGTCGGTTAAGCGTTAATGATTGATGGCATCGTTGATGGTATTGAGGTGAAAATTGGGTGTTGATCGTTTTGATATTTGTGCTCATTTTGTTTTGAGGGTTTGTCGGCATGATATTGTCGTGTGGAGGTTCTTTTCTAATGATAAAAGTGGTTGTTGTGGGGGAGTATCGAGAGTAATGCTTATTCTTTTGTTATGATGGTATTATTTTAAGAATGTTTGAGGAAGAATCACTTGGTAGTGGCTTGATGATAATAGAGGTTCGAATTGTCCTTTGGGAAGAATGGTAATAGAGGTGTTATAGTGTAATGTTTAGCGCCGATGAGCAAAATGGTTTAAGGTATGATCCGAATATAGTTTGGGGATTATTTGTTGTGTGTTGTCAGGTAGTTGATGAGATTGTGCATCGGTTGAGGCGATTGGGGATTGATTAGTTTTTAGAGTTAGTGAGGACGATGTTGCCAAATAAGCACCTTTTTGTTTTGACGAGTAGTGGGTTGATGTGATTGACGTCACGAATCTTGTGCATGGTGTTCGAGGTAGTGTCGCCTGGGAAGGTAGAGATGGAATGGGTGGTAAAATGTCGTTTTATAGCATAGAAGTTGTCATTTAGGAGTGACTGTATCTAGGTAGAATGGGATATGGTGTCCGATGGGTTGCGATGGTTTCTAGTGTTGGTATGTTGTGAACATTAATGCTCTTGTCTGATGGTTGTGTTGTGGATTGTATCTTAGTACTCAACGAATGGGTGGTATGGATCTGATTGGCTTTGGTTAGCATGGGTGTTGCGGAGTATCGTGTGCGAGGTTTCTGTGTTGATAGGGTATAATGGTCCATTAGTGGCGAGGTCGCCTAGAATTGAGTTCGTAGTTCCATACGGGTATCCATTTGGTTCTTCTCTTTGTGTGTAAGGAGTTTAGTTCATCTCAGGTGAGATTGGGTGTCCATGGTTGGACAAATGGTGTGTAGCATGTGATAAGGTGTCGGGTGCATTCAGGTGTGAGTCGTCAGTCTCTTATGAAAGCGGGCTTTGTTACCCTTTTAGTTTGTTCTAGTACTGGCAAGGATGTCGTTTATCGTGAGTCTTACTTTCTATTTAGGAGTTATGTGCATGTGATGTTTCCGTTTTTCGCCATTTTTCTTTTTTCCAAAATTTTGTCGTTGCAAAGGTATTTTCGTCATTTTACGTTTTTTGTACTGGACACTGTGGAGAGTGCCGGATGTGTCGAATAGTCGGTTGGGGCATTCCATTAAGTAAGGAGCCCTTAGAAACGCAAGGTTTGTAATCCTTGCATTTTTCGTTTCGGGCCGGACAGTGCCGTGTGGGACCCGCAACCAGTATTGTTGCATATGGGGATTTTGGTTGGGTTCATTGCATTTCATGCATTTTATTTTATGTGATTTATGTGGTAATTGTATGGTGGTGCATTTATATATATATATATATATATATATATATATATATATATATATATATATCTATATATGTGGTGTAAAATGAAAATACGAGAAAAAAGGAAAAGATATTTCAAAGTGGTGGGACCCACCACTACCAATTAGTGGTCTAAAGACCACACTTTCTCCCTCACTTTCTCTCTCCCTGCTGGTTCTCTCTCTGATTCCCTTTACCTTGCTTTTTCTTTTCTTTTTCATTCAAACTTCAAATCTTGATTCCATCTTCAATACTTGGAATTTTTGAGTGCCGTTTACGGCAAAACGGAGTGCACTGCGAGCTCTACGCGTGAGTACCAGCAATTTCAGATTTTGTGCAACCTAGGGAGTCCGAAAATCTTGACCCATTTTGGGGGTTTTGCATAATTTCGAGGTAGGGGTTCCTAATCCATGTAATCTTGTTCTTTTGTGAGTTAATCTTTCATGAAATGTTGCTTAGCATGATAAATTTGTATAGAATCTAACTAATTGTTTGATTATTGTATATATGTTGATTTGTAACTATGTGTATTAATTGATCTATGTGAAAAGCATGCGTAAGTGTTGATTTTTCGTATGCCTATCATGCTAGATTTTGATTGTATGAAAGCATGTTAAAGCTTCCTTGGAATTACTTGTGAACTATGCTATGTTAATTAAATTTGAGTTAGTTGTTGGATGATGAACGTGGACATGGCATGATGCATCCATGCACTAGCATTGGGTATGAAAATGGGGAAACTTGTTTTGAAATGAAAAAGGGACATTTTCTGTGTGAAGTTTTGATAAAGTAGTTTTAAGAAAACCCGGTCGCCGCGGGGTCACCAAAAGGCCGGTGTGTTAATATAGCCTAGAGGGAACTAGGGAGATTGCCCTAGAGTGGTTAAGCTAGCTGGGCCCCAAATGACGTCGCGGGGGTACCAAGGATCAGGGACACTAGCCAATCCTTCTCTCGTGTCGCTGCGGGGTCACCAAAGAGCGGGTTATATTAACAGTTTGAAAATGATGGATTTGAATGTTGAAAATTAGGGAGCGACATCGGCATGCATTGCATTCCATAGCACCATATTGTTTATGTTGAGATTGGTTGTTACGTGGTACTTTCCCGACATAGTATGACCCCATTTCCTATTGTCCTATTCCTTGTTTGGATTCACGGGGATACAAGAGGTGTGTCTTAGGTGCCACCTACTGAGCAAATTGCTCACCCCATTATATTTAACATTTTTTCAGGTCATGGGAAGGAGGTGGCGGATGACAATCCACCACAAGTTTGACGGAGTACTTGAAGTCCATTATTTTGCTATTTTTGTATTTAGGCTATTCTTTGTATATCCACTATTTTGGGATTGTATCTAAGCTAACATACATGGCCTTGTAACCTAAGTATGAGAATTAGCTTTTATTTGATGTAAATGGGATTAATGTAAAGACTTTGTAGAAGCTTATGTAATTGAATCAAACGATGTTATAATGTGATATTGTGTTGGTACTCTTATCTATGATTGTAGCATGAATCATTTCTGGATGTTGGGATAAGTTTAAATCATTCCATAGCTACTATTTCAAATTTTCAGTATCTCCTCAAGTGCAGCTTTTCAGCATCAGGCCTAGGGCTCATCAGAGCCATTTCAATCAACCGAAATGGCACATCGGTCTACCGAACCATTTGCATGCTCTCAGGATCTCCCTTTTTGGCCGACCGAAACGGGGTTTTGGTCGACCGAACCTCTTTCATGCTCTCAGGATCTCTCTTTTTGGTCGACCAAAATGGGGTTTCGGTTAACCGGTTCGGGAGGGTTTGCTTCGGCCGACCGAAGCTCCACTTCGGTCGATCGAAGTGCACCTGTTTTGTTCATTTTGCTCTTTTCTTCAGGGTATCCTATTCTCGACCTTTGAGATTTGTTTTGAGCCTTTGTGAAAGCCTAGTGATGATCATAAAGGTGATGTTTTGACGCTAAAAATGACAAGTTTGACGTTAAAAATGCCAAGTTTGACCTAGGTGACCTCGGGTTCGAGTAAGGACTCGGCTAACGGTTCAGTCCTCCGGGTCCGGGTCATTACAGGTTTGGTATCAGAGCATTTTATTTGAAAATTCGAGGCGCGACAAAATGGTATCAGAGCATTTTATTAGAAAATTCGGGGTGCGACAAAATGGTATTAGAGCATTACATAGGATGCTGTTTGCATTGTTTACGTGACTACTTGCTACGTGTTTTATTACTTAAATAAGCATGCTTAACTGTCTATGTGTTTACATGCTTACATGTTTATGCTAAAGTGTTTCTTGCATGGTTTTGCATGCTAAGTATTTGTACGGCATCATTTTATGTTGAGTCGTCCACGGTGGACCTTGGTATCATTTCATTAAATTGTTTTCTCGTTTTATAGCACGATGTCACGGCGTGAGGAACCCAAGGAAGTTGGCCATAGGCTAACAAGGGGTGATGTTGGCAAGAGCTCTAGCTCCACTCCGGCTGAGCCAGTTGATGAGGATACACTTTTTAGGGATTTGATTGCCCCAAGGGTTGTTCCTACAAGGAGGAATAATGTTAAAACACCCGTTGAAGAGGGTGAAAGCTCGGCGGAACTTGCATTGAATCGCTTGTTGTAGAAGGTGTAATGACCCGATCATTTTCCTTCCTTTTCTTTTTCTCAGATTTTCACGGATATTTTTTTTCCGTTGATCTTTTCCTTTCCGAGTTCAGTTTCTTGTCATTTAGTGTCATCTTGAATACTCGGAGATGGTTTCCGAGACTCTTTTCCCTGGATTGACGACTTCCTTTGAGGACCGAGTCATTTTCACATTTTCACTTTTGTGACACTATTCACCTTTCGTCTTTTTCTCGGTTGTCACTTTATTGGCATAACCTCACTTTTCGTGTTCGGATTTGATTCCGGTTTTACATGCATCCACGATATTTAAATTCTATACTATGTGTATTTTCATTTTTGTAGAAAAGCATACTAAGTGTTTACTTTTCTTATAAATGGTATAGATGCATAACTTTTTTGTAATATTCTAAACTTTTGGGGTTTTTGTGTAATTAAATAAAGTAATTATTTTTCGTCTTAGGGACCATTTTGCAATTTAATTTGGAAGATATTTTGAAAAAAGACCTTTTTGTAATTTTCGGAAAGTGTGACAAGTGTCACACTCTCATTGGTCCACTTTTTGACATTTGTGTGGAAACACTTTGATGCCTTGGATGATGACATGTGGAGGGTGGAGATTGAACCACTTGTTGGCCTAGGATTGGACCACTTGTTGGCTTGGATGGTTGACAAGTGTAGGCTTAGGATGAAGCCTACAATGGATGCTTGGATGAGTGACAAGTGTACACTCCAAATTAAGTCTTGCAATTATTTTTGGGCCACTTTGGGATTATGGTTTTAAAGAAGGGTTTTTGTGCAATTGACCGTAGATATGTGTGTTGACCATGGTGTAAGAGCACATAGTGAGTGGAGGATTTCTATTTCCTCCACTCACACTTAACCACATTATTTCATTATCTTCCTTACAAAAAAACCCTAACCTCCATGGGTGGAGCTTGAAGCCTTAGGCCTTGACCTTGATCTTTGAGACCCTTCCACTTACCTTAGACCATAAAGCTTGGAATACTTTTTGTTCCCCTCATCCTCCTCTTTATAACCCTTGAAGGGTTTACCATTTTGTGTTGATTTGCCTTGGATTCTAGAGAGACACTTCTCTAGTGAGGTAGGGGGAGTTATAATTTATTTTCTAAGTGGTTTTATTTGCTTTTGTATGAATATATAAGTTGTAAGCATGTTCTTTCGTCAATTTGAGAAATAAATGATGTATCATAGTTGCTTATAACTCATTTTAGACTTGGTTTATGGCATGGCCATAACTTGATCTTTGATATATATTAATTTGGGATGATTTAAATGAGTTTTCAAATCTAAAGATTAGATGAATTTAATTTGGTTTAAATTCTACTTAATTATACCTTGCTTGTATTCCAATTTTGACTTGATATATGGCATTGCCATGACTTAGTCCTTGATATATATTTATTAGGGATGATTTGAACAACTTTTAAAAATTTGAGATTTAATTAATTTAAATTAATTAAATTCTATATGATGATATCTTGCTCATTTTGCTCTTTTGATTTGATATATGTAATGAGCATGATATGTTGTTTAACATATAAAAATCTGAGATTATTAGATATTGATTTGAAATCTAGATGGAATTAGTTAATTAAATTAGCTAATTTTCATTATTATGTTCTTATGATTTAAATCAAGTTTTGAAGTGATTTATGTTATGATCATGATAGGTACTACAACATATATTAAATTAAGCATGTTTAGATGAGAAATGAAATCTAGAGAAATTAGTTTTATTAAATTAATTTCTATCCTTGTTGTGTTAATGAGTTGAGTATGAATTTCATGTTGATTACATGTCTAAGTCTTGATTTTAAACTTATGTAATACTTGTGAGGTTATGTCCCTATTATCGAATAATATTGTTATGAAGTATGATAAGTTGCATAATGATTATTCAACAATTAGCATGCCATTGTAGTTGTGAACTAGAGCATGTATTATGTTTCCAAATTCGGTTGTGCATGGTGGATAGTTGATTATCTTGTATATACATGATATATATATACGTTGTTGCATAACTTGTTGATTTTGGAAACTTGGGGATGTCGTTGTTTGACTACGGCTAGGGCTTGGTTCTAGTACGGGGGATTGTCCCTCTACAGTCTAGTGCGCACATAAGGCGGTAACCCGTGGACTAGTAACCCTAAAGTAACTATGTTGTCGGTCTGATCCGGTGTGACGTCCAAGTATCCACTTTATTTGATTTCGCATTTAATTTCAAGTTGATAGCTATATGACGTTGTAACTTGTTGTTCCTTATTTGATTTCCTATTTTAAGTTTCAAAATGTTAACTTGAGAATTTGTGCTTTATGCGTTGTATTGGAAGTTCCAATGTTGGTTAAGTTGCATCGATATGGTGATTTGTGTTTTAAAGGTTCAAATGTAGCTTAGGAATGAACCTATAGATTCATCTGGAACATAGACGTTAGGTGGCATGATCCACTTAAGTTGTTTTCGTGTTTTAGATTTCAAGTTGAGGACTTTGAGAATCTACGTCTTGTAGCCTTGTTTGACATGCTTCTTATGTCGTTTGAAATTTTGTACATGATGTGATTTATGTTAGAAATGTTCTAAAGTAGCTTAGGATGCTCCATGAGTTTAACATTTGACATAAACGTTAGGTGGCATGAGACCCCTTTTGAATTGTTTCAAGTTATTGTAAAAATCTTTAAAGAAATCGAGTCGATGCATGCTCATTCTCTACGAGTAAACTTGTTTATTCACCCCGAAGTTACTGGGGGTTTTATTCAGGTACGAAGACTTGGTTCGTGATGATCATCATTGCTTGGATGATTGTGGACTCGAAGGCTTTAATTTTTGTACAGGTTGGCTTGAAATGCCACTTGTAGCCTTAGTTTTCAAAATGTGTATATTTGATTCCAAACATGTAATGTGTACATGAGTATACTCTTTGCTATGTATATGACATGTATGTTGGTTTAACTTAATAGTTTGTCTATGGAATATATGGAATTTCAAGGATTGAACATCATTTGTAATGACATGCCATGAGGCCTTAAGGCCATCTTTTGTTTATTTTCCTTGATTGATTAAAAAAAATCACCCTTAAGCATGTTCCAAACATTTGAAAATAATCATTCATGTTGTCTAGGTTCATGATACTTGGTTTCCTTGCCTTATTTCCGCATTTTGAAGGTACTAGTCCGCGCCATTGCTGCATTTGGCGGGCCCCCGCAGCATTCTAGCGAGCGCCCGTGGGGTTCTACCACATTTGGCGGGCCCCCGCAGCTTTTGGGCGGGCGCCCGCGGTGATCTATTCCTGCTCCAGTCACCTTCCTTCAGAGGGCCATATCTCACTCGTTTTAACTCCAAATTGGTCCGTTCTTGAGTCTAAACTGACCGTGTCGAAATAAGCTTTCCAATTGTACTAATTAGAGCTTCAGATTCCAATTGTAACTCAAGTTATTCAAGGAGGTAGTGTTAGGATTTGGTCTGAACCGGAAGGGGGTTTTTCTTTCCTTGACTTCAAGACTTGATATCTTCTTCGTCCGGACTCCGAATCAAGTGATTCTTGAGTCCATCTTGATTATTTTTTTTGTTAGCTTTCCAATGGTGTCAACCATTCATCAAAACTCCATCTGTAATGAGAGTTATTCCAGCTTTTGTAAGATAGGTTCGTGGTAACTCTTAAGCGGAGAAGGCTACTTGGTTTTAATTTCATATCTTTTCCGTCCGGACTCAAAATCAGGCGATTCTTGAGTCTAACTTTGTTCATTTTTCGTTTTCTTTCCAATGGTAGGCTCGGTAGCATCCATTTCTTTATGAAATGACCATTTTCCCCCTAGGTTCATTCTTGTCCGTTTTTGAAACATCGCTTCCGCATTTGTATTTCTTGGGTTTCGTGACCTCATTGAGGATCACATTGGTGTCCTAGAGACGTGTTGAATCTCTAGAGACCTTTATTTTATCTTTTGCTTCCGCATTTTGGATCCGCTTCAGGTCATCACAGGACACACTGGATTGAAAAATCCAGGGTCATCACAGAAGGCCTTGATGGCCACAATTGTTTCTCATCCGCATTCGATACCGTAGCCGGTACCACAACCGGTAGTTCAGGTTGAGGAAACACCAGCACAGAACCGTCTCAAGATTATTAAAGGGTTTTCTCAGTTGATGCCAGTGATGTTTGAGGGTGGTGCGGATCCAATGGTAGCAGATGACTACATGGATCAAGTGGAAACTCAATTAATCTCTATGGATGTGACGGATGATCACTTGAAAATCATGCTAGCCACCTACAAGTTTTCTAAGGATGCCAAGCTTTGGTGGAAGTCGGTTACAAATCAGTATAAGGTTGAAGAGATGAGTTGGGATATGTTCAAGGAGTTGTTCTACGAGAAATATTTTTCGATCACCAAGAGATGGGAGTTCAAAGACCAGTTCGTTGGCCTTATCCAAGGCAATATGTCGATAACAGAGTACGAGAACAAGTTCACCTTTCTTTTTCGCTTTGCTCCAGAGATAGTGAGCAATGAGGTTGAGAAGACTAAGAAGTTTGTTTCCGGTCTTCATGACCGAATGAGGCCGTTGATAATGGCACAGTACCTCAAAGTTTACCTGGAAGCAGTGGAAAGGACATTAATGCTAGAGGCGGAGGCCAAAGATAAAGACGTAAGAAGGGAACAGTGGAAGCAAAAGAGGAACGCATGATCATCTTTAGAAGGCTTTTCAGGGAAGAGGAACAGGGGTGGTTCGTTTCAGTTTCAGGGGCAGCAGTCTGCACAATCCGCTCCTACCACTCCTTTGCCAGCTGGGTCTGATAGGAGTGGAGTCATTTGTTTTCAATGTTAGCAGCCTGGACATTACAAGTCCAGTTGTCCTATGAGATCGTCTTCAGTTTCTTCAGCTCCGAGGGCTTGTTATGGGTGTGGCCAGTAAGGTCACTTGATTCGAGACTGTCCGAGTCAGGGAGCAGGCACCACTAGTGGCAGAGGGTCACGGCAGAGGCCGTCACAGTCGGCTACAGGTCAGTCAAGTTTCAGACCACCGCCACCACCACAGCCTGCCATGTCTTCTCAGGGTTCACGACCAGTTAGGAAGGATACTCCTACTGTGTCAGTGCAGCAGTCTGGTGTTCAGATTGGCAGTTCTCAGGCACAGGCACCGCAGGGAGGTGTCTTTGCACTTGCACTGGCTGATGCATCTTCTGGTCTATCAATTCTCCGAGGTATCTTTCCAGTGTTTGGTTCTTGGGCTCGTATTCTCTTTGACTCTGATGCATCTCATTCCTTTTTATCATCATTTGCACTTGCATCAGGGTTAGAGGTTAGTTTCATGGATCGGGCGTTATGTGTTGATACACCAGTTGGGGTTTCAGTGTCCTTGAGCCGAGTTATGAGGGACTATTCCATTGTGATAGCTGGGCGGACTTTTGTATTTGACCTTATCCTCTTAGAGATGACTAGCTTTGACGTCATTCTTGGGATAGATTGGTTAGCTTCATTTCATGCTACGATTGATTGTTACAGAGGAAGGGTTACAGTTTTCACTCCTGAGGGAGACTGTTTCTTTTTCGTGGGAGATCGGAGTGATTCCCACACTTCATCGTTTTATAGAATTCGTGGACGGAGTCGTGGTAATTACTTCTTGGCTAGTCTTTTAGCCGAAGAAGATGATGTTGTGGAAAAAGTTTATCCGGCAGTTGTTCATGATTTTCTGGATGTGTTTCCGAAGGATTTGATAGAGTTGCCTCCGCATCAAGAAGTGGAGTTCACTATTGATTTGAGGCCCGGTACTGTGCCGATTTCTAGGGCACCGTATCGTATAGCACCAATTGAATTGGAAGAATTGAAGAGGCAGCTTGATGATTTGAGGATGAAAGGTTTTATCCGACCAAGTGTGTCACCGTGGGGCGCACCGGTCTTGTTTGCCAAGAAGAAAGATGGTTGTTTGAGGTTGTGCATTGATTACCAGAAGTTGAATCATGTCACCATCAAGAACAAGTATCATTTGCCAAGGATAGATGATTTGTTTGATCAGTTGAGGGGAGCCAGTTGCTTTTCGAAGATTGACTTGAGGTCTTGCTATTATCAGTTGCGGGTTAGGGATGATGAAATCCCAAAGACAGCGTTCCGTACACGGTATGGGCACTATGAGCTCCTTGTTATGCCTTTTGGCTTGAGTAATGTGCCAGCGGCATTCATGGACTTGATGAACTGCGTCTTTCACGATTACTTGGACCAGTTTGTGGTAGTTTTCGTGGATGATATTCTTGTGTATTCACGGACTCGGGAGGAGCACGAGATCCATTTGAGTATTGTATTGCAGATATTGCGGGAACACCGATTGTATGCCAAATATGAGAGGTGTGAATTTTGGCTACAAGAGGTGAAGTTTTTGGAGCATGTTGTTTCAGAAGGTGGAGTATCGGTTGATCCATCGAAGTTTGAAGCTGTTTTGAATAGGGAGTAACCCAAGAATGTATTTGAGATCTGCAGTTTTCTTGGCCTAGCAGGTTACTATCGGAGATTTGTGAAAGATTTTTCCCGTTTGGTAGCGCCTATGACCCGTTTAACCCGGAAAGGAATCAAGTTTGTGTGGAATGAAGCCTGTGAGTCATATTTTTAGGAGTTGAAGATAAGATTGACTACAGCCCCAGTGTTGGTGATACCTGAGCGTGGTTTGGGTTATGTGATCTTTTGTGACACTTTACGTGATGGTTTGGGATGTGTATTGATGCAGGATGGTAAAGTAGTGGCTTATGGGTTTCGATAATTAAAGACTCACGAGCTTAACTACCCTACTCATGATTTAGAGTTAGCGGCAACCGTGTTTACTTTGAAATGTTGGAGACATTACTTGTATGGTGAGAGATTCGAGGTGTTCTCGGATCACAAGAGTTTCAAGTACCTTTTCTCCCAAAAGGACTTGAATAACAGACAGAGGTGATAGGTTGAGTTCTTAGAAGACTACAATTTCGACTTGCAGTATCATCCGGGCAAGGCAAATATGGCAGCAGATGCCTTAAGACAGAAATCTCATGGAACTTTGGCTAGTTTGGCCATTCGGAAGTGGAAGATACTTAAGGATCTAGCAGAGATGGGATTGCAATGTTTTGATGGTGATGTTTGTAGTGAGTCGGCATTCTTGTTTAGTCTTGTGGCTCAGCCTACTCTTGTCGGACGAGTGATTGAGTCACAGAGACAAGATTTAGATTTGGATGCCATTCACACCTTGATCTCCAATGGTGAGACAGTAAAGGACTGGACCTTGCATGCAGATGGAGGTCTACGGTTCAAGGGTTTGTTGGTGGTTTCCATAGTTTGTCGTGAGGACGTTCTACGGGAGTTTCACACTTCCCACTTTGCAATTCACCCAGGTGGTATCAAGATGTATCACAATTTAAGACGTCAGTATTGGTGGAACGGGATGAAGAAAGATGTTGCACAGCTTGTAGCTAAGTGTCTTACCTGTTAGTAGGTGAAGGCAGAGCATCAGAGACCGACTGGTTTGTTGCAGCCAATGCCTGTAGCGCAGTGGAAATGAGAGCAGATTACTATGAATTTTGTGATAGGTCTTCCAAGGTCACGGAGAGGCAACGAGGCTGTATGGGTCATCATTGATAGATTGACCAAGACGGCTCACTTTTTGCCTATTAAGGCAACAGATGATGCAGAGGCACTTGGTGTTCTTTATGTGAAGGAGATTGTAAGGTTACATGGAGTCCCTGTAACCATTGTTTCTAATAGGGATGCCAAGTTCACTTCGAAGTTCTGGGAAGGACTCCAGGCAGCGTTTGGCTCAGCGTTGCTCCTTAGTACGGCATTCCATCCTCAGACTGACAGCCAGGCGTACTATCCAGATATTGGAGGATATGTTTCGGGCTTGTGTGCTTAATTTTGGAGGTAGTTGGGAGGATCACCTACCACTCATTGAGTTAACCTACAACAACAGTTATTAAGCGAGTATTGAGATGGCTCCATTTGAGGCGTTGTATGGTAGACCTTATAAGTCTCCTGTCTGTTGGATTGAGGTCGGCGAAACAGCCGCCTTAGGACCCAACATTGTACTCGAGACTACTGAAAAGATTAAGTTGATCAGACAGAGGTTGCTTACAGCTCAGAATCGATAGAAGAGCTATACGGATAGACGGAGACAACCGCTATCTTTTGAGGTAGGAGACCACATCTTTCTTCGGGTTTCTCCTTAGAAAGGGTTATTGAGGTTCAGGAAGAGTGGCAAGTTGTCGCCACGATTCATTGGACCGTTTGAGATTTTGGATCGTGTAGGAAAGGTTGCCTACAGACTTGTTTTGCCACCACAGATGGACAGGGTTCACAATGTTTTTCATGTGTCGATGCTACGGAAGTATGAACCAGATCCCTCTCACGTTTTGGATTGAATTGATGTGGACATTAATGAGGATGTCTCCTATGAAGAGGGACCAGTGCGAATCCTTGACACACAGCAAAAGGTGTTAAGGGGCAAAACGATACTGTTAGTGAAAGTTCTTTGGAGGCACCACGGAGTCGAGGAGACTACTTAGGAGCTTGAGCAGGAGGTTCGCTCCAAGTACCCGGCGTTGTTCTCTTTCCCAGGTATGTCTTGATTTCGGGGACGAAATTTTTTAAAGTTGAGGAGATTGTGATGTTTCAGTTTTTCGCCATTTTTCTTATTTCCGGAATTTTGTCATTGCAAGGGTATTTTCGTCATTTCACATTTTTCGTACCGGACACTGTGGAGTGTGCCGGATGTGTCGAATAGTCAGTTGGGGCATTCCATTAAGTAAGGGGCTCTTAAAAATGCAAGGTTTGTAATCCTTGCATTTTTCATTTTCGGGCCAGACGGTGCCGTGTGGGACCTGCAACCGATATTGTCGCGTATGGGGATTTTGGTTGGGTTCATTGCATTTCATGCATTTTATTTTATGTGGTAATTGTATGGTGGTGCATTTATGTATATATATATGTGGTGTAAAATGAAAATAAGAGAAAAAGGGAAAAGATATTTCAAAGTGGTGGGACCCACCACTACCAATTAGTGGTCTAGAGACCACACTTGCTCCCTCACTTTCTCTGTCCCCGCTGGTTCTCTCTCTCATTCCCTTTACCTTGCTTTTTCTTTTCTTTTTCATTCAAACTTTAAATCTTGATTCCATCTTCAATACTTGGAATTTTTTAGTGTCGTTTGCGGCAAAACGGAGTGCACGGCGAGCTCTACGCGTGAGTACCAGCAATTTCAGATTTTGTGCAACCTAGGGAGTTCGAAAATCTTGACCCATTTTGGGGGTTTTGCATAATTTTGAGGTAGGGGTTCCTAATCCATGCAATCTTGTTCTTTTGTGAGTTAATCTTTCATAAAATGTTGCTTAGCATGATAAATTTGTATATAATCTAACTAATTGTTTGATTGTTGTATATATGTTGATGTGTAACTATGTGTATTAATTGATTTATGTTAAGAGCATGCATAAGTGTTGATTTTTCGTATGCCTATCATGCTAGATGATGAGCGCCGAAAAGTGTGCATTTAAACCCGTTAAGCTTAAGTATTCTAAGACCTTTATCTATCTTATTTTCTCGGTTTAGATTGATTACGTATTATTTCCATTTTCAGGCACTTATCCCTAAAATAAGCTAACTCAGCCAAATAAGAGCATAATTGAAGCAGTCTTGAGATAAATCAAAGAAATGAGCAAAGTGGAAGCAAAATGAAGCAAGTGGTGGAAATTCAGCAAGTTCGATCGATCATGGAATTTCTTCGATCAATCCAACTTTGATTGATCTCAGCACTTTAAGATGGATCCAAGCTATTTTTTCCTTATCCAAAGATCCCACAATGTTCAATCGATCCAACATTTTTCAAATCGATCGAAAAGATTCCATCTTATCCAATTGTACCACCCCACCTACCACTTTTGTATATTTCCCAAAATATCTCGAAAATATCTCAGATTTGTCTTTATCCAAAAAGGCGCCGCTAAGAAGGATCGATCCAGCCAAAGTTTGATAGATCTCAGCCATATTCGATCGATTACCACAATGGTTCGATCGATTGAACTTCCTCAAGTGCGAATTAATTCAATTTCCAGCTCATTAAAAGTTATCTCATAGTCCAATCATTGGAGGAGCCTTGGTGTACGAGCCTAGACCATTGAGTGTGACAGTTGACCTACCTATATAAGGATTATGAGTCACTTTTACAAGGAAGACTCTACACAGATATTTTTCATATTCTTAGTGAGGAAGAAAAGAGGAGAGGAGGCTAGAGACACATTCTTGGGAGTTCTTCCATCCACCAAGAAGAGGAGCAATTTCTACCATGGAGATAGCCCTTGAGGGTTGGAGGACACCATCCATGAGTGGCTAAACATCCTCTTGGGACTAGAGTTAGCCCTAAGCATGCTTTCTGCATCTTGATTTATGTATTTTTGAGGGATTTGTGTTGTAATACATGTTTTGACATTTATATATATATAGATCTTGTTTATTTAATGATTTATGTAGTTTAATTCTTCCAATTGAGCATTTCATTCTATCCATATGTCTATGTATGCTAGAATAGATGTTCATGTGTTTATCTCTAGGTTTTGTGTTGTTGATGCATGTCTATGTGTATTGATGCTATGAATCTAGAGATTGTCAAGGCATAGTGCTTAATGGAATGCTCTTGTGATTTATTTGATGGTTCATACTCATTTCTTGATGGATTGTACCTATCCCTTAGTTTAATTAGTTTAAATTCATGTTATTAGCTTAGTTGTAGTGTAGTTGTAATGTAGTTGCCTTAGTTTCTTAGATAGGAGGACAATCCATGCTTGTTGTTTGATGTTCTATGCTTTTGAATGCAAGTAGCACATGTCTCTAACCTTGTGATGTGTTTGGATTGTGAGTTTAATGGAAGGAATAATGGCTTAGTTTGATATATTGTGCTTTTCACTATGTTGCTTAGACAATATATACTTAATTGGTCATCCATGCTAATTGAAACAACTAAACACACACACACAAATATTGTAACACATGTTTCCCCCTCATTAATTGTTCATTAAGTGTGTAGAAAAACTATGCTTAGTGGTGACCTCTAAATCCCAAGATATCTCTCTCTTATTTTCTCTATATTGCATTTAATTGTTTGTTTTAATTTACATTGCACCTTAGTATAATTCAATCACCAACCAATCTTTGATCACTCGACCTACTAACCCTAATCTTGATTCCACAATCAATACGACCCAACAATCCCTTGGGACGATCCCTACTTGCCCTTGCTACATTAGTAGTAGTAAGAGGTAGTAGTGGCACTTCATAAATTTAAAACTTAGCCACTCTCACCTTAGCACACTTTGCAAGCTATGTGGTAGACGACGACCATAGTTTTTGGCACCGTTGCCGGGAATTGATTGAAGGCAACGTCGTATTTGTGGAAACAATTAGGAATTAGTACTCTTTTGATCGTGTCTTTACATTATTTTCATTTTCATTTTGGTTACTTATTGTGTTGGTTCTTGTTTGACTAGGTACATTGGGCTAGGGAAGTGAGCAAAGGAGCATTCCAAGCAAAGAAGCTAAGCAAAAAAAAAAAAAAAAATTGCAAAGCTAAAAGTTGAAAAATAATTTGAAGTGCCTAAAGACCCTTTGTGAGCTCTTCATAAACTCAATCTCTAGTTAAATCGTCGGCCCGCGTGGAGGCATTTTATTTTTCTTTGCATATTGTTGAAAACATGGGAGTATGGGATCATCATATGTGGAGGAAGTTTGTTGATAATTGATTTGTTGCGAAGGTGAAGTGATTGTTCATTGTTTGTTGCTTGTTTGTGTTTTGCTTGTGCATGCATGGTTGTAGATCATTGAAACCTACTCTTGTCCCATTTGATTTTAATCTTGAATCCGTTGTTCGTAATCCTAAGGGAAGAGGAAGTTCTATTCAATCCATTTCATCAATAGAAGACCATCATGAAAACCATGTGGAGGACCTTGGTCACATAGACCAACAAAGTATCATTCACCCCAATGTGCATCATGACAATATGCAAGTTCCATTAGGCATGCTAAGGCCACTCATTCACCTACCACCACAACAACAAGGCCAAGTTCCATTGGGAATGCCTAGGCCAATGTTTGCTCCACAACCTCCCATAATTCAAGGAAATCAAGGTGCCCATGTTGCACCACCAATTGTTAATCCTCCCCTTACTTTAAGAGAGAGATCACTATGTGCCTAATGAATATAATGCACCCATATGCATTCAATTGCCACCATTTAGAGCACATCACTATAAGATCAAACCACAAACCATTCAAATGCTTCCTAATTATCATGGACTTCCAAGTGAAGAACCTTACAAGCATTTGGATGAATTTTTTGAAGTATGTTCCACCGTGAAATACACGGACATGCCGGAAAAGGTCTTAAGGCTTATACTTTTTCCATTCGCCCTCAAAGACAAGTCAAAATATTGGTTCAACAATCTTAGGCCTTTTTCAATAACTTCTTGGGCGGAAATGCAACAAGAGTTCTTAAAAAAGTATTATCCAGTTTCTAAGACCAATGCCATGAGAACTTCAATTAGAGAGTTTTCACACGGGGATGGGGAAATGTTTCATGAGGCATAGGAAAGATTCAATGAATTGCTTAGGAAATGTCCACATCATGACATGCCTAAGTGGCAATTGGTTCAATACTTCTTTAAGAGTTTATCTGACAACTATAAAGGCATGGTTGATGCTTCCATGGGTGGCTCTTATATTGATAGGCATGAGGATGATGTGTGGCGTCTTTGTGAAAGTATGAGTGAGAATTCTTTGCATCGATCTTTATCTTCCAAGAATGGTAGAAATTCAAGTGGAAGGAAGAGTGTTGGCTTACATCAAGTCGACCACTCCAATGAAATAGCCGCTGAGATGAAATCCTTATCTCAAAGGTTTGACCAATTCTTGATCAACCAAAATTCGGCAAATCAAGTGTCTTCCTTCCCTAACCATTCTCATCTTTCATCCAATGAGACATGTATGACTTGTTCTAGTGTTTTACATTCTACTTCCAATTGTCCCCATGGACATGTGCAAAGTGAGCATCATAAACAAGTCAATGCAGCATTTGTTAATCAAGGGAACAATCCTTATGGCAATCACTATAATTCTAGTTGGAGGAATCACACGAACTTCTCTTGGAAAAGCCAAGGGGAAGGCTCAAACCCTCCCCAAGGTGGTTTTCAAGGGAATTATATTCCACCTCCAATGCAAGGCCAAGGATCCCAAGGATTTAGATCATATCAATCACAAGGAAACCAATTCTCTAATTCTCATTTTCCAAATCAATCATATTCTCAAGGAAATTCTAGGAGTCCCGCTTTTGAGGAGAAAGTTTTGACTGCTTTAGGCACTCTAGAGGCGAACACTCAATTGCTTCATTCTCAACTAAACCACACAGCTGTAGAAAGAGCAAGATATGTTGTTTTTACTTTCTTAGTACATTTTGCTTACTTTACACAAAGGGTATAAGTTAGCATCAACTCAACTCAACAAAGCTATTTCCCAAAAGGTATTTTGAGCATACATGATGAGAAATTTTACATGGTTCGAGACTACATGATCCCGACTAATCACAACTCGACACGCAAGCAAATGTGTCAATTTTTAATCAGATTTTTGCTTAAGTGCCAAGTTGTGATTGGCCAGGACCATGTAGTCCTGGACCATGGAATAATTTCTCCATACAATGATACATAACTTCAAAGGAAAATTATAGATGTTATGGTAATCTATTACAAAATTTTATCAGTAACTATTGAAAATTATTGCTTCTCTGTATTTGGGCGATTGCCATGAGGAGCACTGTGAATGATTTTGATGGCAAACCAAATAAATGTTAGTGTTAAGTACAATAACTTGTGATTGAAGTATGATCATTTAATTACTTCTCATAATGCAGTTGGTTATGGGTTATGAATAATCCTCCCTCTGGCGAAGATCGAAGTCATTAATACCAAATAAGCAAATACTCAAACGAATTTGGGAGAACCAAAAAATAAAAATTAAAAAAATAAAAATAAAAAAAGGGAGAACATGTAAGAAAACGCAAAAGACTCACTCCTTTTGTCCTGCAGTAATCAATATCCGTCCAGCAATTTTCATCCTTGACTACATCGGCTGGCCAGTACCAGCTCGGAGTGATCGCAGATATGGATGAGGTCACCACCACTCGCCGGACCCCAGCTCTTTGCCATTGTTGGTCCCTTTAATCGCCAGGTCCAATAGCTCCTTCTGCCAGTCATAGCAAAAAACTGAATATATATATATATATATAAACAGACGTGTGTACATTGAATTGGGCACGAACCTCAGGATCATGAACTTGATCGACAATACAGGGAGATGCGAGGTGGAAGACGCCGTTGGCGCCAGTGACGGCGGCGACAATGGAGTCGTAGTGGAGGAGATCGATCTGGAAGAGATGGAGACGCGATTGTGCGCCTTCTAGGGCTTCGAGATGCTTAGCTTCTTTTTCATCCTCTAAGAGAAGGGGAAAAAAAAAAGAGAGAGGAAAATGGAATTAGGAAATACAATTGAATTGATATGTAGAAAGGAGAAAGGGTAAAGAGAGAGTGTAACTGAGATCTTTGACGGTGGCGTGAGCGGCAAGAATACATAAAACACAGTTTCTTTACCCGACATTTCCTCCTCTCTCTCTCTCCCTCCCCTCAGTTTCTCACTCTAGTCTCCACCACCTCTCCAGTCTCAGCTGGCTGTTCTTAGCGACGGCGAGAATGCGGATTTTGCCATTTTCTCTATATATTTAGACAAGAAAGAACATGTTAATTATGACAATACCTCCGGTCTAATATATCTTTTATTTTTAAAGTTATTTTTAATCATATATTTTTTTTTATATTTATGTATTATTTATATTTTATATTAGATGTCTATTCTGATAATTTTAATTAAAATTTTTGAAATGAACATTATTAAAAGTTGGTGAAGTTTGGCATATTTCTCCTTTTCTGATTTGGTTTTTTTAGAATTTTGGCATATTTCTCCTTTTCTGATTTGGTTTTTCAGAATTTTTTAAATAGCTTCTGTCAATGGTAATTGAATATTTACTTCTCGGATTTTGTCCCCCATTGAACTATATTTTCAGCTTAGACAAAAAATCATTAATAAATAAATGCACTAGTTCTTTTTAGTCTAGAATGGGCTCAGAAATTAACTAACAGTGGATCCACTTGATGTCATTTTTTTCTTTTTTGGTCATGTAACTTTCGGTTCCAATAAGAACCAAACTCACCTAAAATATCATTTTTCAATAATAAAAATAGGTATTGATTAGACTTTGGTAGCATCTTTTTCACTCAGATCTATAGTGAAGATTGCCCAAGAAACTGTTCATCTAAATACACGTTACACATTCATCCAATAAAGGGTAAGAATATTCCTTCATCCTTTCTCCAACTTGGGAGAGTGATTGATATTCAATCAAAACACAAATTCAAAAAATCCAACTAGGACATTATCCAGTAGCCTAGTAGTGTTCGAATTACAAAAACATGTAATCGTTTTCATAATCCGGCAGCACTATCTCCTTATACTCGAATTCAGCTCAGGTTGAGAGGATTCCTGGGTAATAACAGTCCCTATTTTGTCTCAAAAATAAAATAATATTGAAAACTATTTAAAAGAAATAATTTTTTTATCAATAAGCCAAACAAATCGAATTTGATGTATCTTCTTAGAGTAGGTAGGTTAAGATTCCACAACCATAGTTTACTTTGAATCGCTCAAGTAAGCTTTCCTTGGGGTGTCCGGGAAAGCCCGGATTAATCCATGGGACAAAGCAAGCTTCCTTTTTAACTGGATGGTGATTTCAATGTTGTATACATCACATATAAAATAATAAAAACAAAAAACTTCCCAAATTAGCCACTAGGCGCATATACTGAATCAGGTATATGTTTGCTCAATCGTGTCTCTCTAAAAACTTCTCTATCAGAACTGAAAATGCAGCAAAACCAGCACAGCCAAAGCATGCTGCTTTAGGACCACCTAAAAAACAAAGTAGATTGATTTAAGAATAATATTATTGGCAGAAAAAACAGAGAGGCCGCAATCGTGGCACAATGTAACATGAGCAATGACCAAAATTCTAAAACTTATACATGAAATGGTAGAAAACATATGGACTTTGAAATGGTAGAAAACATACGGACTTCTAGTAGAGCAGTAGAAAACATATGGATTTCTAGTAGAGCAGTAGAAAACATATGGACTTCTAGCAGAGCAGCAAAGCAGTAGAAAACAATTTCAGCCCTTTGTAACAACTCCTAATCAGTAACCTAATTTGCAGATTTGTTTAGCTAACTTCAGCACTAGGCTAGGGATAAGGATGACAACAACAAAAGTGAGGAGAATCCAACTCTTCATACCAAAAGTTTTAATGTGATAAATAGTATGGCAAAGAAGTTGAATATTACCTTTGGTCCGAATAACATGACCACAAGGGGACCTGATATAATGAGAAGGGCAATGATTTTTCCAACAAAATTAGTTCCTATTCTCTTTGAAATATAAGTAGATAGAGACTCCAAAACTTATAATACGTGAAACCTAAGGTCAGAACTTGAATCAAGAGTTTGAGACACTTCATTTAATCCACAAATCTAAAGTCATTTCTCCCACAAATCTAAAGTCACAAATCTAAAGTCGTTTCTCACTTCATTTAGATTACATCTTAAATCATTTTCATTTTCTATTTGATGTTATTTGGAGAGATTATTGTTGTCATTAAAGAGATTATTGAGGTCATAAGTAGAGAGAAAATTTTATAAGCCTTTATCGTTGAAAACAACTTTAAATTCAATGCAAAATTTATTATACATATTAAATCATCCATGTGCAAATATATATATATATATATATATCAAATGTTACCAAAACCAAAATTTATGGAAGGTCATCCTTGTGCAAATATATATATATATATATATCAAATGTTACCAAAACCAAAATTTATGGAAGGCTTAGATGCACTTACTAGAAAGAAAATAAATCAATATACATAGTTAAGAGATTACCCCTTGCCGATAAGGCACCTCCAGTTACACATCCAGCCACAAGTGTATTTGTGATGTCATGTTTTGCCCGGGCCTTTAAGCAAAGTGTCAGTAACAAATAAATAAATACTACTATAGTACTTGTAAAAATTGAAGTTTTATTTTTGCATAATTTCTTTGCAATCAAAGAAAGAATGAAAAAAATGTGAGATAATATAAATTATCATTTAGATCATTTGTTATACCTTCTCAACAACACATTCAGTAGCTGAGAAAATGAAGCCCATAACGGCAAACGTCTTGCAAGAACTCCAGCTCCTACTACCCATCTGCTTTGCAGTATAAATAAACTGCTGTCTGCCAGTCATTTCCGCTTGCATTAATGGATTGTCTAGTGCCCCTAGGAAGAGACCCATGAACAATCCAAGCCCACCTCCTGAAAAAACATGCCCACAACAATAGCAAACCCATGAATTGCTGTACTCCAAAATCAATTGTTCAATAATAAAATCACGTGTGCAATATTACAGCTCCGCTTATAAAATGTAAGAAAATTGAAGACTTAGAATCCACAAATTGGGATTCGCAAACAAACTAGGCCTAATCCAACCAATTGGTTTAGTTTTTGATATTTTCACTGCTTATTTAATCTGAGTTTTTTACAACAACAACTAAGCAACTTAACTTCGAAACAAGATCAATTGCAACCCTAGAATTAAAAAACTGTAAAACTTTGTTTTTGCACATACCCATTGCACCGCTCACGACGCTACGAACAGCACAGTTGTTCCAAATGTCTTGTCCCCGAATTTCCTCAACAGTGGGCAATCGGAGAGGCTGAATCGGAGGATTTTGTGATTCATAGGGATTTGAAGAACCGTTGGTGGATTCAGTTCCGTTGGCCCTCATGGTGGATGAATTATTTATTGAAGCTTTGCTGACAGTGAGCAAGTGTCATGAATCGCCGCCGTTGAAGTAGGGCCGGCCCTGAGATTCCAAATATTTTGAGCGAACTTTCAAATGTGAGACCCTTGAGTTTCACACACGCAAAAAAAAATTATAGGAGTGCAGAATTCTCACACGATGTTTTCAAATTCTATAGCTAATATAATTGTACGCATGTGCATAGTGCATAAGACAACTAACTAATAACTATAATCTTCATTCATTAAATCTTCATGTTCATTAACTAACTTCCTATCATCTTCATTCATTAAATCTTCATGTTTATTGAGACTTTCTTCATTTGCTTTCGCATTCATATGTTCTTCATTCACCAAATCTTCAACTAAACTCTCTATTTCTGTATTGCTCCTAAAAAACTTAAGAATATCTCCTTTTTGGGATTGAATCAATTCTTCTTCTCTCTTCTTCTTTTTTTTTTTTTTCCCCCCCTTTTTTCATGCCCAGATTCAAATTTTCTTGTATACATAATGATATCTATTGAAATCTAAATAACAAGAACCATAATCAGCATAAAACTAGACTTCAAAAAAATAATAATAATAATTTGCTTTGTTTAAAGAAAATATATATTACCTCAATATGCAATGATTTGATTCAAGTCCAAGGCAAATAACCTCACGAGATCCTAAGAAGAGTGTCCTGCTAGCATGTGAAAGAAGATCACAATTAACATAAAACGGATGGAGAATCAAACAGAAACAATAATAACTAAGCATTGCCGATCATACAATAAATATAATTAAAAAAATCTAAAATCAAGCACTTTGGTCGAATGATCTCCTGGCTGGAGTTTTCACTGGAATCTGGAGGAGAGGAGAGGAGAGAAGACAAAACAGAGTATCCAAAATACAGTCCAAAAGTGGAAATGAGGAACAGAAAACTGCAGCTTCTTTTTTACATTCATTGTTTATATAGCTGCTAAAATTTGATGATTACAGATGACAAAAATATGTGGAGATGAGGTGTATATATATATATAGGAGGCTGAACTTGTAGTGCTGAAGAAGTGGGACTTTTAGGTTATATGTGGCATCCACTATCATATATAGTTTTGTCTTTCACTCTTTATATTAACTACACTTTGTGTGTGTGTTTTTTGGGATCCAATTACCCCTTTCTTGATTTCAGGATGAGGAATCAACTTTAGTAGCAGTGATTGATTGATCATTGCTACAGAAGACCTGTGCAAATTAATAGAAAAAACCATTAACTTTTGTTTTGTTAAAGCCTGCTCTTGATTTCCATGTGTTTGTACATTCTGATGGCAAGTGCTTTGACAGTATTATTAACTGAAATTATAGCTGAGCCAACTTCAAATAACATCAATAATGGTGGTATGTATCTTCATATAAAAATAAAATAAAAATAAAAAACCCTTAATTTGGCACTTTTAAGTATGAGCATAATTATTACCTCAACCCACTAGATGGGATCCTTAATTTTCGCGGGATTGAATGTGAAAATGCAAAAAATTATGAGGAAAAGGGGTATGGTTGCTGCTTTTGTGAGATTGGAGTGGACTTAGGGAGAGGGGAAAAAAAAAAGTACCGCCATAGATTATGGACTCGATCGCCATGAAAGACACATGGAGAAAGGCACACATTTATTAAACTACTAAGAGAACCATAATATATTCATTAAGCTTTTGATAGCCATCACACACAGTGAGACACACACACACACACACAAAAACCCTAGTTTGGAAGCTACTTTTCACTATTGGAACAAAGGTGAAGGCCCGAATCAAACGAACCAAAGTTAGAACAAATCAAATGATGAGATGAAAGAAAGAGAAACATATATAAAAGATCGATTCATGCAAAAGGAGAGAGAAGAGAGAAAGAGGATGAACATACCTTGTCACCTGAGGCGATAGCGGAGGCTGCGCCCTGCGGAGTGTCGAAGCAGATTGTGACATTGTGTCGTCTGAAACTTGCCCTAACTTTATTTTTTCCATTCCCTATAGGCCTCAAAATTTGAGGCCCAAGGCGACCAATTTTTTCCATCCTCTATGGGCCTCATAAGGCCCTCTAAAATTTGAGGCCCAAGGAGACCGCTGGTCGCCTTGGGCCAGGGCCGGCCCTGCGTTGAAGTGCCTTTTAGAGAGCTCGTTTGAGGCACGAAAAGAATGTCTAGTGTGTGTTTTAGGAGTCTCTTCTTGTATATATATACCTCTCCTTCTCAATGGATGCGTTACGATATACTTTTTAGAATTATTTATCTAAATATCTAGTCTATCATTTCTTATAAATTCTATAATATTCTTATAAATTCTCTAATATTCTAGGATTATATATCTATATCTATACTATACTTATATATATATATACTCTATAAAAATGTAAAAATTACCTAATAAAATCAATCACCACTTTCAAATTATCTATTTATCTATTTATTTTAATAAAAAAAATATTTATTAATTAATATAAAAATAATTTAATTCAAATTACAAATTACCTAATAAAACTCAATCACCACTCTCAAATTACGTAATAAAATTCAAATTACAAATTATCTAATAAAATTAAAATCATCACTTTAGCTAATAAAATTCAACTCAAACTCAATCACCACTTTTAAATTACCTAATAAATTTCAAATTACAAATTAAATAATAAATCTAATCTAATCTATACTATAAAACTCTAACACAAAATATAAAAAAAAATATTTATTAATTAAATCTATATTGTCTCTATATATAAGCTACCCCGTAGAGTAACTCATTAGCCATGTTTTCATCATGCATTGTTTTATTATTTTTTTTCATATTTTTTTCACATAATAATTCACAATCCACAACATGGTTCAAAATTACAGGTATATTATTCTTTGAATTGCATTAATCATGTTTGATTTAATTTTTACTATTTAGTATAATTTTAAAATTAATTTTTAATTTTATCAAACAATACACAAATTAGAAATGCAAAGACATGGCACATGATGTCATCGCAGACAAAAAATGATCCCTCCAAGTCATCACTAGGCATCTCAGCGTATTCAAAGTAGAATTAATTTCCTAGATGTAATATATAAACACATACATATTTAATTACATGTCAACAATTTGCATATAGAATGTGACTAAAGATCCATTTTATTCCTTCTGCTTTTAATTAAATCTTAACATTTATAATTTGATTAAAGACACACAGATTACCAGTTATCCGCCTATCACGCCACTAACATATCATTCTCAATAAAACTGGAGTTGCCAGTTGCCACTATGCATAGCAAAAATCTAAAAACTTTATTTAATATTGGTCACATAAGCCTGGAGAGAGGGAGGGGGGGCCAATATCGTTAACAAATAACATAGATTCATAAATCTCTTTGGCAAATTATAAAATAATGATGTTTAAAGTTTATTTTATATGAATCATAGTCTCATAGACATGCTGGGAAATTATAATGCCTCATTATATATGAGTTGATGCAGACAAGGCAAACATTATAAAAGAAAAATCCTTCCATTATTTATGTTGTGTTGGAAAAAAATACTCTTTTTTTTTTTTTTTTTTCTTAGTTGGGACTCACACACACTGCTTTCACTGAGGTTCGAACCCCTGACTTTCCTTTGAAAAGTAAGAGTCTTGTACCACTAGGTCACAAGCATGTTGGTAAAAAGTAAAAATAAGTATGTAACTATTTTTAATTAAACAATTACTCAAAGCCGCCTTTTTTTTGCCTTACTCTAATCACATCATTTTTCTAAAACTCTAAAACTTACCTAATAAAATTCAAATTACCTATTTATCTATTTGATTCTAAAAAAATCTATACTATTATTAAAAAAATTTCTATAAAACTCTATCACAAAATGTAAAAATATAAAATATTTATTAATTGATATAAAAAGAGTTTCTTTAAAACTCTTAAAATTACCTAATAAAATTCAAATTACATATTTATTTATATGTTTCTAAAAAAATCTTTACTATTATTATAAGAATTTCTACAAAACTCTAACAAAAAAATATAAAAGAATATTTATTAATTAATATAAAAATAGTTTCTATAAAACTCAAAAAAATACCTAATTCAAAAAATATATTATTATTAAAAGAGTTTCTATAAAATGTAACACAAAATATAAAAAAATATAAGGTAATTCTTTCATTGAAATTCAATCAAGATGTTTTATCAATTAAAATTAAATAGGTAATTGTTTCATTGAAATTCAATCAAAATAGGTAATTATTTAATTGAAATTCAGTCAACATGTTTCAAATCATTTATTGAAATTCAATCAACATGTTTCAAATCATTTATAAATAAAATAATTTTTCAAATAATAAAATAAGTTACCAATTAAAATAAATCATATAAGTTACCAATTAAAATAAACAAGTTATCTACTAAAATAAAATACGTAATTATTCAATAACATAAGATACCAAATAAATAAAATAAATTATCAATTAAAATTAAATAGGTAATTATTTAATTGAAATTCAATCAAGATGTTTCAAATCATTAAATAAATAAATTACGAATTAAAATTAAATAGGTAATTATTTAATTGAAATTCAATTAAAATGTTTCGAATCATTTATAAATAAAATAATAAAATAATTTAACAAATAAAATAAATTAGGTAATTATTTAATTGAAATTAAATCAAAAAATTTCAATTCATTAAATAAATTACCAATTAAAATTAAATAGGTAATTGTTTAATTGAAATTCAATCAAATAATTTACCAAATAATAAAATAAGTTACCATTTAAAACAAATCAAGTAATTGTATAATTAAAATTCAATCAAGATATTTCAAATCATTAAATAAATTAACAATTAAAATTAAATAGGTAATTCTTTAATTAAAATAAAACAAGGTGTTTGAAATCATTTATAGATAAAATAATAAAAAAATTCACCAAATAATAAAATAAGTTACCAATTAAAATAAATCATATAAGTTATGAATTAAAATAAACAAGTTACCTATTAAAATAAAATAGGTAATTATTTAATAAAATAAAATATCAATTAAAATTTAATATGTAATTGTATAATTGATATTCAATTGATATATTTAAAATCATTAAATAAATTAACAATTAAAATTAATTAGATAATTAATTAATTGAAATTCAATCAAGATGTTTCGAAATAAAATAAATCAGGTACTTGTTTAATTAAAATTAAATCAAGATGTTTCAAATCATTTACAGATAAAGTAATAAAATAATTTATCAAATAATAAAATAAGTATTTCATTATTTATATATTAATATAAAAAATCTTTATTAATTGATATAAAAATAAAATAATTTCTCTAAAACTCTACCACAAATTAGTTTTTTAATAAAAGGAAATATAATTAGATAAGGATATACTTAAACAGTTTCTATAAAACTCTATCACAAATTACCTATTTATCTATTATTTATTATGAGTTTTTTAATAAAAGAAAATCTAATTAGACAGGATTTATTAATATAAAAAATATTTAATAATTGATATAAAAAATAAAATAATTTCTTTACAACTCTACCACAAATTACCTTTTATTATGAGTTTTTAAATAAAAGGAAATCTAATTAGATAAGCATATATTTAAAGAAAATAAAATAATTTCTATAAAACTCTATCATAAATTACCCATTTTATTTTCAATAAAACTCTATCACATTAGATAAGGATATATTTAAAGAGTTTCTATAAAACTCTAACATAAATTACCTATTTATCTATTTATTATTATGAGTTTTTTAATAAAAGAAAATCTAATTAGAACAAAATTATTAATATAAAAAATATTTATTAATTGATAGAAAAAATAAAATAATTTCTCTAAAACTATACTACACAAATTACCTTTTATTATTAGTTTTTTAATAAAAAAAATCTAATTAGACAATAATACGTTTAAAGAAAATAAAATAATTTCTATGAAACTCTATAACAAATTACCTACTTATCTATTTATTATTATGAGTTTTCTAATGAAAGAAAATTTATATCGATAAGTTACAAAATATTCAACACGTGCATTGCACGTGTCTTTTACTAATATATTAAATAAAGAGTAAAAATAAGAAAATATAAATAAAGAAAGAATAGGAGAGATTTCTAGATGATAATTGTAGGGAAACATGTGTACCCCAAGGCCAGGGTGGCTGGGTCCGTCTCTATCAGCGGCTCTTGCTTGGCATATATATATATATATACAATTATTTTACTATTTTTTTAACAGTTAATTATTTTACTAAAATTGCATTAGTCACTTCACATTAATATTTAAATGTAAATATAATAATTTACAGTCCAGTTTGATAACTATTTTTATTTATAATTTATTATTTATATATAAACAAATTTTGAAAAGAAATATGTTTGTTAATATTGTTTTCTTTTTTGCGCTTATAAAGAGAAAAAAAATATATATACATACCACAAGTCTGATCTAATATATATATATATATATATATATATATATAGGTTATATGTGATAAAGTTTATAGAAAATAAAATAGGTAATTTGTGGTAGAGTTTTATAGAAATTATTTTATTTTCTTTAAATATATTCTTGTCTATTAGAAACTTTTTTTATCAATTAATAAATATTTTTTTATATTAATAAATAAATACTGAAATACTGAAACACTGAAACTCTTTGCACATTTAATAATAGTATAATAATAATAATCTAAATTTTTTGTTTACTTTTTCTTTTTATAAGCATTATTATGTTATTTTACTTTTGTTTTATTTTTTTTTTCTTTCTAATCGAATGTTTAGAAGTAGTTGATTTGTTTTATTTTTATTTTCTCTTTCTAATTGATGTTTCTAATAAATGTTTAAAAGTGGTTGATTTTTTTTTCTTCATTTTTTTTTTATTATTTTTTGTTCATTCTTAATTTATTATTATTTTGAGTCATTATTGTTATTTTTTTTTTCTTTTAAAGAAGTATCATTCTTCTTATTTCTTTAATTTTTATTTTTATTTTACTACTTCTAAGTTTAATTTGGAAGGTTCAAAATTTGTTATCCTTAATTTGATTTATTGAGAAGGTTGAATTGTTATTTTTTATTTTTTTATTTTTTTACTTTTTCCTTTTTAGAAGCATTATTAGTATTTTTTTTCTCTTGTTTTATTTTTATTTTTCTCTTTCTAATTGATGTTTAGAAGTAGTTGATTTGGTAAGTTTACTTTGGATTGTGATTTTTTTTTTCTTTTTTTTTTAATTTTTTTTTTTTTGGTTCATTCATAATTTATTATTATTTTGAGTCATTATTGTTATTTATTTTTCTTTACTTTTTTTATTTTTCAAAACTATCATTATTCTTTTTTCTTTAGTTTTTATTTTTATTTTACTCTTTGTAGGTTTAATTTGGATTGTAATTTTTTTCTTCAATTTTTACTTTTTATTTTTTGTTCATTCTTTATATATTATTTTGAGTCGTGTTTTAATGCTTTTTGATTTTCGGTTGTACTTGATTTTTTATACGTTATTTTTTTCATTTTTTATTATTTTTTATTTTTGGTTCATTCTTAATATATTATTTTGAGTAGGGTTTCAATGTTTATTGATTTTCGGTTTGACTTAATTTTGAATGGAGTTTGAATTACCTATTTATCTATTTATTATGAGTCTTTTAATAAAGAAACTCTAATTACACAATAATTATTAATATAAAATTTTTAATTAATTGATATAAAAAATAAAATAATTTCTCTAAAACTCTACCACAAATTACCATTTATTATATATTTTTCAATAAAAGAAAATATAATTAGACAATGATGTATTTAAAGAAAATAAAAATTTTTTTTTAAAACTCTATCACAAATTACCTATTTTATTTTCAATAAAACTCTATCACATTATACAATGATATATTTAAATAATTTCTATAAAACTCTAACACATATTACCTATTTATCAATTTATTATGAGTTTTTTAAGAAAAAAAATGTAATTAGAAAAGAATTATTAATATAAAAAAATATTTATTAATTGATATAAAAAGAGTTTTTAAAAGAGTTTCAATCAAACTTTAACACAAATTACCTATTTATCTATTTATTATGAATTTTTTAATAAAGAAAAATCTAATTAGACTAGAATTATTAATATAAAAAATATTTATTATCTGATATAAAAAATAAAATAATTTCTCTAAAACTCTACCACAAATTACCAATTATTATGAGTTTTTTAATAGAAGAAAATCTAATTAGACAAAAATATATTTAAATAAAATAAAATAGTTTATATAAAACTCAACCACAAATTACCTATTTTATTTTCAATAAAACTCTATTACTTGAGTTTCTTGAAGGAGATCAAGGGAATCTCTGAGCAGGGGCGGCTCGATGTAACTCAAGGCCTTAAGCGAAAAATAAAAATTGGCCTTTTCATATCATAATATATAATATATTAATTATTCAATAATAATTAATTAAAAATCATCCTTCTTTCTTTTTGAAATGCAAACTTACTAATTAAATTCTTATATTCAAGTGTGGTTAAATCTAATTGGGCCATTTTCTACTAATAAATCTCTTACTTTTGTATTAATATTTTCCCAGGATCATGTATATTTGTAGGAATAGTCTTAGAATATGATTTTGGATTACTTGTTTCACTTTCTTCCAATTCTTTTTGTTGTTCTTGATTATTATTGTGAATCAAGTCACTAGTATTTTTTTCTTTCACTATTGTATAATCTTCTAATTTATTTAGATGATTTAATTGTTCATTTGCTGAACTTTCACCTAAATTTTTTGTTAGGTTTTAATTATTAGTTGCAACAAACAAATATACAAATATCTTTGAAAAATATAGATATA
This sequence comes from Cornus florida, assembly GCF_030987335.1. Classification (NCBI taxonomy): domain Eukaryota; kingdom Viridiplantae; phylum Streptophyta; class Magnoliopsida; order Cornales; family Cornaceae; genus Cornus; species Cornus florida. The sequence continues at coordinate 37,408,146 of NW_026775574.1, read as the reverse complement.
TACAAATTTATAATAACAAAAGTTAGTAAAACTTAAAAATTATTTTTAAGAAAAGAACAATAAGCAAATTTACCAAAAAAATATTAAATATATGTAGTACTGGTGTGTATAAGATAGACAAAGAAATATAATATTAATGAAATATTTTAGGAGATAAATTTAAAAAATGAGATATTTTAGGAGATAAATAATTTTTTTCTTGGTAAAAATTTAATAAAAAAACGTGAATGGTGATAAAGAGCGAAAAAAACAAAAAAAGAAAAGTTATTTTAGGAAATAATTTTTTAAAAATGAGTGTTCAATAAGAAAACAATTACAATATTATCATATTCAAGAGAATTATAATATTTTGGAGTCTTTTTATTGACTGGTACCTTAGGCGACGGCCTAACTCGCTTGAGCCCCTTCCTCTAAGATATCAAAATGCTTTTACGAGATCTGGCTACTTCTTCTACAAGAAATTATTAATAGGGTTCCATTTCTTTGACGTGGGACTCTCCGATGGAGCTGCTTCTTGAGCCGGTCAATGGTTGCATGATCAATTCACCAATGGCAATGATGTCATCAACATAGACGAAGATAACCACAATTCCATGTGTCCCAAGCATTCAACTGATTGGCTGCCAGCTTACTCTATGCTGCTATGCTATGTAACTTGCCTCGACATTACGTCAAAAGGGGCAGGCTCATGCCCAGCTCAACGCAACCCGCTTTCCCAGATACATATGAAAGGGATAACGTTGAAGGTCCACCACAGGTAACATGGGCAATCAATTATTTTAGGATTTGGAAAAGGAATAAGAATTGGAATTAAAATCAAATTCTATTTATATGTTTGGAACAAATTAAATTTAAAATAGAATTTTGAATAAAAATAATATAATATCATTTTTGTCCTCATTTAAATAATAAATGAAATATTTATTTTATTGCAAAATATACTCCGAAGTTACAGAAGAAGAAGACAACGTGATGAAACTCTGAACCATGAAATTTATTTTAAAAGAAAAAAAAAATTATTAAAGATAATATTGGCAATATTAGCTTATATATATATATATATATATAAATGACTTATTTATGAGTTTTGGTTATAAAATTTTGTATTGTAAATTTTTCAGTATAAGAATACAAAAGTGGTAGTGGATCAATCGGTTAAACGCAATATAAGATATTGAAGTATACAAATCTATGTATATATATATATATATATACACTTTTTTATTAAACCCTATCGTTGTTTTAATGTGTATATATATATATACACACACACATTAAAACAACGATAGGGTTTAATAAGAAGGAGGGGTGGAGGGTTAATTAAGGAAGCATATAATTAATAAATATTTATCCAGTCAAATCCCGTGAAATCTTGACGTTTTAGACCGGATTTGAAACGCAATGTAAAAGGGATTTGAAATCCTATAATTATCAAATCCTATTTGTAATTTTGTGGTTGCAAACAAGACAAATCATATTTCCAAATCCAAATCCCATCAAATCCAGCATTCCAAACACAGCATTAAAATATTTTTTTTTTAATAATAAAAATAGGTATTGATTTAGACTTTGGTAGAGATCATCTTTTTCACTCAAATATATAGTGATTAAGGTGATGCCCAGAAACTGTTCATCTAAGTACATGTTACATATTCATCCAATAAGAATATTCCTACATCCTTCTCCAGCTTGGGTAAGTGGTTTATATTCGACTAAAACACAAATCCTCAAAATCTAACTAGGGCATTATGTAGTGGCCTAACAGTGTGTCCGGATTCGAGTCCTCGGGATTCAACTACTCCATATCTTTGATTACGAAAACATGTAATCGAGCAGTACTATCTCCTAACGATATCTCAACCTATACTCGAATTCAGCTCATGTTGAGAGGATTCTTGGGTAATAACAGTCCACACACTGTTTGTCTAAAAAAATAACAGAATATTGAAAACTATTTAAAAGTAATACAAGGTAATTTTTATCAATAAGCCAAACAAATCGAATTTGATGAACTCTATCTTCTTTTTAATTGATAATTATCTATATCCACGGTTTCAGGTTAGTTGATACGTTGATCCCATCCCAACCTAAATTGGGTTAATTTCTCCATTCCTGGTTCCACAACATAACTTACTTTGAATTGCTCAAGCAAGCTTCCTTGGGGTGTCCGGGGGACAAAGCAAGCTTCCTTTTTAACTAGATGGTGATGATAAGCTGCCTATGGGTCGTTCCAAACATAAACATTACAAATAATCTAAAATATAAGGAAGGAACGTACAGAAGTGTCTTCATCATTAAGAAAATCATCCACACTTGTTAAGAAGCCATCAAATTACTACAAGAAACTCTTTTCAAAAGATTTGGCAATCTTTCAGTTGCATAAACAAGATAATTGAATCAACAACCGAATCCACTGAAAATTTAACAGTGATTTGAATGTTGCATACATCATATATATAATAATAGGGTAAAGTACAGTCACACCCCTTGAGGTTTGACAAAAAGACATTCAAATAAAACTTACCTCTTTTTTGGACAAAGATACCCCTAGAAAGTTTAAAAATGGACAGAGCACCCCTTTACATGAGAATTGACCAAATTACCCTTTGACGGTTTATGAGACTTTTTTAACTTTACAATTTAATAAATTGGACAAATCAACCTCAAAAACAATTTATGCGTAAAAAAAAAAAAGTAACAAAAAAAAAAAAAATTATATTAATCGCTTTTTTTTTTTTTTTTTTTTGCTATTTACTTTATAAATGTCCCAACTTCTTAAAAATGTGGATGTCTAGAATGATTTTTTAATCCAATACATATATTTCAAATAAATTTTATTTTGTTATTACTTCTTTTCTTTTCCTTTTTTATTTTTAAATTAAGATGTTTAATTCTTTCATCTAAAAAAATTAAACCAATCTCTAATCCTTAAAAATATAAAATATGGTACTAGTATAACTTTATGCATATTAAATTATATTTCAAATATTATGCATTTCCCAACATAAAAGGGAAAAAAAATAATAAAACAAAGGGGGAAAGAAAAAAAAAAAAAAACAAAGGCATGCATAAAGTTATAGTAGTACCTATTTTCTTTTATATTAGGAAATGCATAATATTTGATATATAATTTAAAATGCATAAAGTTATACTGGTACCATATTTTTTTTTTTTTAAGGAAAAGAGATTGGTTTAATTTTTTTAGATGAAAGAATTAAGCATCTTAATTTAAAAATAAAAAAGAAAAAGAAAAGAAGTAATAACAAAATATAATTTATTTGAAATATATGCATTGAATCAAAAAATCATTTTAGATGTCTACATTTTTAAGAAGTTGGGACATTTATAAAGTAAATAACAAAAAAAAAAAAAAAAAAAGTGAACAATATAAAGTTTTTATTTTTATTTTCTTTATGCATAAATTATTCATGAGGGTAGATTGGTCCAATTTATTAAATTGTAAAGTTAAAAAAGTCTCCTAAACTGTCAAACGGTAATTTGGTTAATTTTTCATATAAAAGGGTGTCTTTGTCCATTTTTAAACCTTCAGGGGTGTCTTTGTCCAAAAAACAGATAAGTTTCCTCTGAATGTCCTTTTTCCAAATCTCAGGGGGTATAGCTGTACTTTACCCAAAATCATAAAAACAAAGAACTTCCTTAATTTCCTCTGCTGAGAGTAGAAGGAAAATGGAAATAGTACAAAAAAAATACAGCCAAGAGACTTTGTTTATTTAGAGAAGCATCATGCTCACGCAAACAAATGTCCGAGGAAGAGTGGTGTCATTATTTCAAAGGTCACTATCAATATGTCATTAAGATTTCTATTTAGTTCAATGATATGAGGAGATAGCTGATATGCAGACTCGATGGTAAAAATTACAATTAGAATCACCTTCAAGAGGATCAGAGAACATAAATTACAATTGACAAGACTGTCAAGTGAAACTAAAAATCTTGATATTAAACCACACAAAAAAGCCGTCATAGGTGCTATAGTTTTTCCGAGAAACTTCCTGACCATCATCCCAAGTAAGCGTAGGCAATACCTAAACTTTGGACCATGTACGATCGATATAATATAAAGATCCTAAAATTTTACAAGGATGTTGTGTTCTTATATGCACATTCAGTGACTAACCACATGTTCCAGGCTTAGATGCACTTTCTAGAAAGAAAATAAATCAATATACATAGAGAAGAGATTACCCCTTGCCGATAAGGCACCTCCAGCAACTAGTGTATTTTGTTTCCAAACTTTAAACTCATTAGCCAAGGAAAATATAAGTAAATGTAAGTTTAAGCTCGAGCTTTTGACACCTCATTTGGACGGTAATATTTGGGGTTTTTTTTATTTCCTTGGCAAGAAAACACATGCAAACCACTAGACTTGAATCGTCATTTGGCCATTTAATTCACTCCGGACCAAGTTGATGTCTAAACTCTACACGATCTTAATATTAAATAAGTTGCTTTGGTGAAATATTTGTAATTTTCTGCAACAAGACAGGTTAATGATTAAGGGCCCGGCGATTAAGGGGTACCAAATATTACCATCCCGAGAATATGTAATACAGTGGTAGAGAGTCAACTAGCTTACAACTTTTCCATTATAATATCTCTAAAAGCTGCTCAACACAACCTCTACTTGAAAAGAAAAATTTACACAAAACCAATAATAAACTTAATTAAACATAACAAAATACACACAATTTCGAACTCAGGTTAGTTCAGTTACAACCCCAGCCCAAAATTACAAGGATATCTCATTGATCAATATGTACCCAATATCTTTTATTGTTATACTTTTATCCCACAAAGTTCTTGGCCTTTACCAATTCCAGGTGTGCGGAGGCTTGAAGGTTTCATTCAAGAAATAAACCCTTTGCTCTTTAAACTCTCGACAGAGTCCTTGATTATTTGCTCCATGGGGATGAATTGCAGACCCAAGTCCATTAGCTTCTTAGATCCGTCCTTGGTCCTCAGCAGTCCAGGGTGGGTATCCTTTGGCAACCCATAGAAAAACACTCAATAAGATTTGAGGAATATTTAAATCCGACAATACCATATTGAAGTTAAGCCAGCCATCAAGCACAGTAGTGTAAGGAAATTTGAGAACGTATGCAGGCCCAGATAGAATTGTAATATACCAACACTTGCAGCATAAAGCAGCGATTGAAATGATTAAAATCCTCAGCTTTAAGCTTTACCAAGAGAAACATTAAGACGACTTTTACCAGTCTTCTCCTAAGAGTCTCTACCGCCAAATATTTGTCTAATAAGAAGAAATAAAAGTAGGAACCACCAGAACTGGTTACTGTACACGTTTGTTTGTCAAGTGTGATGTGGCCTATATTGCCACACACATTCTATCCTTTTATAGTTGTTTTTAAGTTGGCATTTTGACACACATTCTGACATGCCCCTTCAGTTATATTGGAAAGATATAGAATGGTGGTTTTGGGATGTTAATAGAGTAGTTTCATAACCGATAATCTAATCCGAATAAATGGGGGATGCATGATGGATTGTACTCCCATGCGTGGCAAGTGAAGAAAAGAAATGTCTATGTTGTCTCCATCAGTATATGCATAAGGACTTGTATACACGTGAAAGTATCAAGATTTTCTCATTTTGTTTTGCAGAACTAATTTCATGGCTGGAGGTATGTGATCTTTTGGACTATATGATTTTTTGGCATGATATTACAATATGTGACCCATTTATTGACTTGATTATTTTTCTTACATCCTAATAATATGGGCCAATGCTCTTTAGACATAACAGAAAATACATATTCCTAATCCATAACTAGCATCTCTTTTCATTTTTTTTTTTTTGGACACAATACTCACACCCCAAATAAATCATCCTGTACTCCACTCCCCATTGTACCTTACTATTACCGTATAAGATAGTGAAGGGAGGAAAAAATTTTATGGACTGTGAACATTACTTCCTTTTACTTTTTCAAAATGCCATAAAAACAGCTAGAAATTAATCATTATGCACCCTTATAAAGATTATCCTTCTATTAAACCATATGGAAGAGTTATGAGTTTTAGATGCCATGTAATATCCCTAATTTTAAAAAGATAGTCTCGGTATTTATTTATTTGTTTTAATTGTATTTTTTAATTATTTAATTTATTATTTGACTAATTACTTATGTGTTTAATTGAATTAGGTATTACTTGATTATTTGATTATGTGTCTATGTATTATTTGTATTTGTCTATGTGTTAATTGTTTAATTAGATTATGTGCTTAAATGGTGTTTTGATTAATTGTAAATTAAATATTTTCTTTTCTTTTATTATTTTATTTTATTTTTCTTTTATAGTTATGGTTAGTAGTAATGGGCCAACCAATTGGGTCCCATGGACTACTTGGATAGGAGGATGGATGTGTATGGATTATTACCCATGGATAATGTATCTATATATATAGATATATATTATATACATATATAAAAAGGAAAGTAATTTATTAATTATTTTTATGGTAATTTGGGTAGTAATATTTAATCTGATGTATATGTTTTATATTTAAATAATAAAAATATACATAAATTTGATACGTGTTATGTTTTAAGTTACTTTATAATATTATGGTAACTTAAGTATTATTGGATAATCCATTAATAAATAATGAAATGTGTATAATTTATTTATTTAATAAACATATACTTAAATTATATACGTAACATATTTTACTTACCTTTTTAATATATATATAAAAGAGAAAGTAATTTATTAATTACTTTTATGGTAATTTGGGTAGTAATATTTAATCTGATGTATATGTTAATTTAAATAATAAAAATATACATAGATTTGATACGTGTTATGTTTTAAGTTACTTTATAATATTATGCTAACTTAAATATTATTGGATAATCCATTAATAAATAATGGAATGTGTATAATTTATTTATTTAATAAACATATACATAAATTACATACGGAACATATTTTATTTATCTTTTTAATATTTTTATTTTCATTTTTTTTAGTTAACTTAGATTGGGAAAAAGGTTAGGGTTATTTTATTTAGCCTATAAATATATAGCTATAGGTTGTAAAAGGGGGTTAAAAATATTCACGTGATATATATTAGAGAGATAGTGTTAGAGAGAGAGAGATAGTGTTAAAGCAAGTTCTTCTTCTATCTCTTTCCCTTTGATTCGTGTTTCTGTACATGCCTAGGAAATTCTAGGATTTATTAAACACATAAAATTAAATAATTATGCATGTTTAATTGGGTTAGAACATAAGTTTTATGAAATTGGTTCATATCTGTTCTTGTGTTATGAATTGATAAAATGCATGATTTTGATTTGATTTCTTATGTGAATTTTTACATGTTTAAATTATGTATTTTTCATATCTGTGGAATGATGGAATGTAGAAACATGCTTAGGATTCCTGAACATTAAATAGGGACTAGGTTTGGGTTTTAATAAATTTAAATAGACTCAATCATAATGATGCTTGCTATTTGAATGTTTTAAACAAACGAATGGATTTAATCTTTTAAAATGTTTTAGCAATTGAGATTAAATGTGTAGGATGAATTGGATATAGAGAATCCTTATTTAACGGTATAATAAAATATCATCATGTATAAGATTCAGTTTGTCTAGGACATATGAAATAGGAAGTTTAAAGAAATAATAAGTCATTCCTATTATGTTATAACTTGATATCATATTTATCATAATTATTTATGAAATGTTTGATGTATTTCCTTAATTGTTACATCAATTGTTGGATTGTGTGGTTTAATGCACCGGTATGAGACGGTGGCATTCTAGGGATGGATTAACTGATCAATTAAGTCCTATCTATTTTATATAAGGGAATGGATTAACTAAAATATTAAGTCCTACTTATATTTAAGTCAGGTTAGCTGAACAAGTTGAATGACTTATGGAGGATTAATTTATTATATAAGAGAATGGATTAACTAAAATGTTAAATCCTACTTATATTCAAGTCAGGTCAGCTGAACAAGTTGAATGACTTATAGAGGATTAATTTATACTGGATAGGATGGTTACTAGATTATATATATATAAGTATGGTGCCATGATATGAGCTTGAGTCTCAGGATCAATGGTTAGGGCGTGTACATCGCCAGGGATGTGTAGCTAGATATAGTGTAGTTGTGTACCCTGGTAGGTTTAGGTACTCATGCCCACTATATGTGCGTTTTGCATGTTGCCTACTATTCAGGTTGAGACAACCCTATAGTCTAGTGGGGTCCCTTTAGTATGTGTATATATATATATACGGACTACTAGTTACTGTTGGATTGACTAGGATGTATACGTGTATCGGATCTCTGCTTGGACTGTAGTAGAGTAGAATTTGTTTGTGAGCCTGACCCACCATTATTTTTCAGGTGTTCGTCACGAGTAGAGGTTGTTTGTGCTGAGTGGGGATCAGTCTACTTCATTCTTCCGATGCTACATAGGAGTTCCTTTATGATTCAATTTCCTGTTTTAGATTACTGTCATTTGTTTAGTTTGGATTTTCTTGGGGTCCACACAGTATGGATTCCCGAGTTGTATTTTGGAGGATCAGTTTTACCAGAAGAGTTTATTAATTAATGGAAATATATTATGAGATTTATTATTAAATTATCATTTTAGTTTCTTATCAGGATTTTATTTATTCTTCTTTATTCTTTTGTACTCTATGTTCGTTTATTATTAATTTGTTTTGATCTCCTCGGGTATTCGGGCGTGGGCCTTGCCAACCCGCATTCGAAAATCCGGGGGTATCACATGCCAGCATATAATTATCATTAGTTCCACAGCCGCAAGATACGTAAATAGTTCTAACTATAAAAATGAATAAATAAGCAATCAAAAACACAATAAAAAAAATTTTAAAAAGCAAGCATGGAGAGTTAAAACACATTACCTGGGCACTTTATATTCAGGGCAAAGTTCTGCAACTTTTGCAGCAAAGTCGCCATAATGAGATATAGCTTCCACACACAAGTGGCTTGCAGTTGCTGACGTGTTTTCATACACTAATATGTGTGCTAGGGCCACATGTTTAACATGGTCAGACCCCATAAAAACATCCTCATATATTTGTGTGCAGCCTGGCCAAAATGCAATTTGAATTCTTGGGTTAGTTCTAAAAATTATAAGTTTGGAATTCCAAAATGTCTGAGTAATGTTTTTGGTAGAGATTGAAAACTGTCAGCATCTAAAAATGAATGTGAAGCACTGGACAAGCTTCAGGACTACAATGTTTAATACTTACTACACTAGATGATCAAGAGTTGAGAGGAAACTGGCAAGACAGAGAGGCAAATCTATTCTAAGGAAACTACACAGTTCATTAAGAAGTTTGAGCCAGGAGAAAGGAAAATAAATCCTCAAAATGCAATCTTATGCCACTAATTACAAAAAATGAGGAACACGAGAATTTATGGAAGTGACATGCACACATGCTATCATGCCAGTTGTCAACTTAAGTAACTCTTTTCAAATTTCCAGGCTTAGGACTAATAGTGTGTAAAACCTTAAGCATAGCCCGGAAAGAGTTTAATGAAATAGTTCAATGGAATGGAAATACTCAATTTACCGCCACTCAAAGTCTCAAATGCATCCAGAATAGTATACAGGGTAAGTTTAATGTCTGCTTGAAGTTCAATTACAAAGTGAACAATGACAGAATTAATAAATTAGCTTGAAACAAACAAGATTTTCACTTTATTTCCCTTGTGAGGCAAAATAAAATATAAAAGCAATTTCCTTGGGGAGTGGCGAGGGGTGCACTTTGCAACAGCCCTATTACTTTAAATGCCAAATACTCCTTTAAGATCCCCAGTTCAACATGAAGAAACATATATTGGTCTAAAGCTGAAAATTCACAAATATCAATTGAACAGATAATAATCTGTTGTAATGCACGAGTTCTGTTGTAATGGACTCAAGCAAAAGAATACTACAAAGATATATTTACGCACGTCTTAAAGTGCAGCATGCTTCAATATAAACTACAATAGCTTATTCAAATTTGTGCAATACCCTGAAGAAGGCGAAGAATCATTAACATGCTTGCATTAAGTGCTGGAGGCAGGATAGGTCCCATAACAGTTCACCGAAGCGACGCCCACCTGTGATGCATAAGGCATCAAGGATCAGTCAAGATCCAACTCACCTTAATCTGAACTCTCTTCTTTCTTTAGGTGCTGACCGGGCGAATTCAAAAGTCAAAGTAGCTTCGTTAATCACAACTCGACAAGCAAGCAAATGTGTCAATTTTTAATTAGATTTTTGCTTAAGTACCGAGTTGTGATTCACCGGAACCATGTAGTCTCGGACCATGCAATAATTTCTCCATACACGATACATAGCTTAAAAGGAAAATTATAGACGTCATGGTAATCTATTACAAAATTTTATCAGTAACTATTGGAAATTATTGCTTCTCTGAATTTGGGTGATTGCCATGAGGAGCACTGTGAATGATTTTGATGGCAAACCAAATAGTAATGTTAGTGTTAAGTACAATAACTTGTGGTGAAATATGATCATTTAATTACTTATCATAATACAGTTGGTTATGGGTTATGAATAATCCTCCCTCTAGAGGAGATCGAAGTCATTAATACCAAATAAGCAAATACTCAAACAAATTTGGGAGAAGAAAAAAAAAAGGTGAACATCTAAGAAAACGCAAGAGACTCACTCCTTTTGTCTTGCAGTAATCAATATCTGTCCAGCAATTTTCATCCTTGACTACATCGGCTGGCCAGTACCAGCTCGGAGTGATCGCGGATACGGATGAGGTCACCACCACTCGCCGGACCCCCAGCTCTTTTGCCGCATTGAGTACATTGTTGGTCTCCTTAATCGCCGGGTCCAATAGCTCCTTCTGCCAGTCATAGCAAAAAACTGAATATATATATATCAGACGTGTGTACATTGAATTGGGCACGAACCTCAGGATCATGAACTTGATCGACAATACAGGGAGATGCGAGGTGGAAGACGCCGTTGGCGCCAGCGACGGCGGCGACAATAGAGTCGTAGTGGAGGAGATCGATCTGGAAGAGATGGAGACGCGATTGTGCACCTTCCAGGGCTTCGATATGCTTAGTTTCTTTTTCATCCTCTAAGAGAAGAAAAAAAAAGAAAAAACAGAAAAAAGAGAGAGAGAGAGAGAGAGAGAGAGAGGAAAATGGAATTAGGAAATACAATTGAATTGATATGTGGAAATGGGAAAGGGTAAAGAGAGAGTGTAACTGAGATCTTTGACGGTGGCGTGAACGGTGTAGCCGCGTTCGAGGAGGAGACGGACCAGCCACGAACCGATATACCCACTACCTCCTGTTACGCACACCACCTCCCCTTCTTTACCCGACATTTCCTCTCTCTCTCTCCTCAGTTTCTCACTCTAGTCTCCACCACCACTCTCCAGTCTCAGTAATGTTTCCAGTTTTAAATTTTAATACATGAACCAGTTATAGTTGTGGTGGCCATTTGGTGTCAATACGATTATGACAGGGATGTCATTGGAGTTGACACAAAAAGGACACCATTGTTAATCATGTTAAAATCTCTTGACACAAATATAATACAATACCGGTTATACGATACGTCATGTCTAACCCGTTTAATAAATGAATTCAGATTTGACACGACACAAAAAGACATGTTTAAATTATTTTTGATAAAAAATAATATATTTATTTTACACGTTTAGTTAAATAGATCATTTTTGCACGAATACAATATGTTGATTTGACACGTTTAGTTAATCGGGTTAATCCTGTTTAATCGTGTTAGCATGGTCAAACAGATACACGATACACTTAGTTAACGGGTCAATTCGTGTCAACACGATTAGCCCAAACCCAAACCCTCTTATATCAAGTCGTGTTAGCCTATCGTATCAAATATTGCCACTCATAAGTTACACGGCCGGCTATTTTTAGCAACGACAAGAAATAGCTTAGCGGATTTTGCCATTTTCTCTTTTTTATAGGATATAAGTACATATGTATTATTATAATATGTGAGCTCTACATTTTTAATGCAGTGTCAGTACATGCATTTGGATTGTGGATTGGAAGGCAACTTGAAAAAGGTAATGATGGCGCCTAAAGCTGAAGTGACGAAGGAAGCTAATATGATTGGTGCATATGACTGCCTTAGTCGCATCATCCCCTATAAACAGTAGTAATGTTGTATTGTATGGATACACTTAAATGAAAAAACTTGAATCATAGTAGAGTTCTCTCTCTTCCTTGTTTGTAGATTGCAGTTCTATTTCGCCCTAGATTATATTTCTTTTACTTTTATAACACGTTATCAGTCCGAGCTCTAACCATCTGAGACTTGAAAAAGAATCTCTATTTCTCTCTTTCTATCTCAACTCATTATATCATCTTGTGATATTAGTTTTGATAGATTGTTGGATTTGCTTGCTTTACTGAAGAATATTGCATTTCTCACTCCAAAGGGTAAGAAAATTTTATTTATTTATTATTGTTCATTAATTAATTTGTCTGCTTATGTGATATATGTGCTTACAATATGATTGGTTTTACCATATTTATTATTTAATGGTCGGTTTTACTGCCTTTATTATTTAATAATTTATGGTTGATTTTACCGCCTTTATTATTTAATAATTTAATGGTTGGTTTAATTACCTTTATTATTTAATGGTCGGTTTAACCGCCTTTATCATTTAATGATTTAATGGTCGGTTTTACCGTCTTTATTGCTTAAATTATAATAGCTCATATTATCTTGTTATTTCACTTAATGTCATTTTATTATTAAGATATACGCTTATTTTTATACTATGCTAAAATTGTGTTCTTATATTGTTATTACATCTGATTATTCTGGAATTCGTGGCCCTGGACATTTCTGGCAACAATTATTTATCTTGGATTGTAGATGCTTAGATCTATTTAGATGCCATCGGTCTTGGAATTACAATTTAAGAATAAAATGATGCATCGTCACAAGATAAGGCAAAGGCAATGATTTTTCGTCGTCGCCATATTAGTGAAGAGTTAAAAACATAATACCTCACTGAAAGAGATCCACTGTATTTGTGGAAAATTTTGAAATAAAGATATGATCATCAGAAAACTGTTATCCTCTCAAAAGCTCAAGCCGATTGGCAGGAACTGCGGTTGCAAGATTTCAAAACTGTCGCTGAATACAACTCTACTCTATTTAACATCAGCTCTACGCTAAAATCATGTGGTGATATTGTCACTGATGAGCTCCTATTGGAAAAAACATATACCACATTTCACGCCTCGAATGTGCTTTTATAGCAACAATATCGAAAGCGTCGATTTGAAAAATATTCAGAGCTAATATCATGTTTACTTGTGAGATTTTGTTAAAAAACCACCAGTCCCGTCCAACTAGATCAACACCGATCCTTAAAACATACGTTGCCTCGCTTCGAGGACGAGGACATGGACGTAGACGTGGACGTGGGCGTGGTAGTGAATATGGCCGTGGTGGTCGAAATGACAATGAATATGGTCGTGGTAATCGAAATGGTCATAATGGCGAATATGATTGTAGAAGAAATCATTCATATTACCGTGAAGATTATCAATCCTCAAATTCTAACAATCAGAGATTCACACCATATCCCCATAAAAAGGGATTATAATGAAAAGATGAATGGTATGGCCTAAACTTTAAAGACATATGCAACTGTTTGTTATCGGTGTGGAATGACAGGGCATTGACAAAGTATATGTCGTACGCCTAAACACTTGGCCGATCTATACCAAGCCTCACTGAAGAAAAAAAGGAAAAAGATAAAAATGAATTTCACTGATTTCAATGAGCCAGTGAATATCACAAATCTGGACATATCAGATTTCTTTGAGGATAGTGACGGAAAAATTGACCACTTGATTGGTGATGGAAATGTCCACACTAATTAAATTCTACTTTCTTTTATCATGTCATCATTAATCTATGTTTTGTTGTTATTGTTGTTGTTGTTTGTTTTTATTGTTGTGCTTATACTGAAATTTTATTTAGTTACATTTGAATTAAAAGTTTTGTTTGTTATCCTCATATTAAAGTTTCTATTGTCATAAAGTCTAAATATGAAGTTTGCATGATATATATATAGGCATGGATCTATCAAATGCATTAGTTAATGGCGATGATATATACCTTGCAGACAGTGGAACAACACACACAATTCTTCGAAATAAAAAATATTTTTCCCACTTAACATTGACTAAGGCTAGTGTTAGTATAATTTTAGGTCCCACAAGTTTGATTGAATGCTCCAAAAAAGCCGATACTGTATTATTACGTGGGACAATAATATACATTGATAATGCCTTATATTCTACTAGATCTCGAAGAAATTTGTTGAGCTTTAAAGACTTACTTCATAATAGGTATCACATTGAGACCACGAATGAAAGAAATGTGGAATATCTCTGCATTATTTCTAAAAAACATATACTTGAAAAACTTTATGTTTTCTCTTCTGGGTTGTACTATACAACCATCAGGATAATTGAGTCAAATGTTGTGATACACCAAAAATCTTGTGACCCAAAACTTTTTATACTTTGGCATGATCGACTTGGTCACCTAGGGACTACACTGATGTGTCAAATTATTGAAAATTCATATGGCCACCCATTAAAGGATAAAAAAATTGTCTTACCAAATAATTATCTATGTACCACCTACTCACAAGGCAAGCTGATTATTAGACCATTCCTTTCAAAAGTTATTGTTAAATCCCCCACCTTTTTACAACGAATTCACGAGGATATATGTGGGCCAATTTATCCACCCTGCAAACCATTTTCGTTATTTTATGGTCTTAATTGATGTTTCAACACGGTGGTCACATGTTTGTTTGTTTTATACTCATAATGTTGCATTTACTAGACTCCTTACTCAAATTATCAAATTGCGGGCACACTTTCCTAATTGTCTAATTAAGACAATCCGTCTTGATAATGCGGCTAAATTTTCTTCTCAAACTTTTGATAACTATTGCATGTCAGTTGGAATTAGTGTTGAACATCTTGTTGCATACACTCATACTCAAAATAGTTTGGCAGGATATTTTATTAAAAGACTTTAGTTAATTGGTCGACCTTTACTTATGCAAACAAAATTACCCGTTTCTGCTTAGGGACATGCCATATTACATGTTGCATCATTAGTTTGCATACGACTAACTGCTTACTATAAATTTTCACCATTATAACTTATGTTTGGACAACAGCCAAATATCTCTCACATACAAGTTTTTGGTTGTGCCGTATATGTTCCTATTACACCACCACAAAGTACTAACATGTGTCCTCAACGTAAACTTGGAATATATATTGGTTTTGATTCTCCTTCTATCATTAGATATCTTGAGCTCTTGATAGGTGATGTACTTAAAACACGATTTGCCGACTGTCATTTTGATGAGGTTGTTTTCCCACCATTAGAGGGAGAAAAGAAAATTTATGAAAAGTATAATGAGATCACTTAGAATGCCTTAACATTATCTCATTTTTATCTTCGCACTAATCAATGTGAAAAAGAAGATCAGAGGATTATTCATTTGTAAAATATTGTAAATCAATTACCTGATGCATTTACTGGTACAAAGAAAGTAATAAAATCACATGTACTAGCTGCAAATGTTCCAGCAAAAATTGATGTCCCAGTGGGACAATCTGTCATTGTTGGAGCAAATGCATCTAGAATACACCTGAAACGTGGAAAACCAGTTAGTGCAAAAGATGTTGTTCCTCGCAAGAGGAAAACACAAAGAAAAATTGGTGCTCTTGAAAAGGCCACAAAAAGAGTAATAGAAATTATTGATAAATCTGGAATTATAAACCTTGATGAGGCCCAGGTACCTAAAACTAATGAAATGATAAGTCTTAAAGAGGCAAAGACAGTAAATGATGATAATGTGGCCCTTGAGGCACATGCCCTTGATGAAACAATGGTACTTGAAAATGATGAGATCTCACTAAATTATGAAAAAAGATGGAATAGAAATGAAATTATTGTTGACAACATGTTCTCATATTTCGTTGCTCTTGATATTGAAAATGAGGATCTGGAATCTCAAAACATCGAAGAATGTCGACGAAGAAATGATTGGCCGAAATGGAAAAAAGCAATATAGGCAGAGCTAAGTTCATTAGCTAAACGAGAAGTATTTGGACCAGTCATCCAAACACCCGAGGGTGTTGAGCCTGTTGGATACAAGTAGGTATTTGTACGCAAACGTAATGAGAAAAATAAAATTGTGATATACAAAACTCGACTGGTAACTCAAGGTTTCTCATAAAGACCTGGTATTGATTATGATGAAACATACTCTCCAGTAATGGATACAAACACTTTTAGATTCATAATACATTTGGCAGTCATAGAAATATTGCATATGCATCTAATGGACGTGGTAACAACATACTTATATGGATCACTAGATAATGATATTTACATGAAGATTCCTGACGGTTTTACAATGTCAGAAACAAAACCACATAGTATGTACTCAATAAAATTACAACGATCCTTGTATGGATTGAAGCAATCTGGGCGCATGTGGTACAATTGCCTCAGCGAGTACTTAATAAAAGAAATAGTCATCTTTGTCAATGCATTTATATTAACAAAACAGAATCGGGTTTTGTTATTATTACAGTATATGTTGATGATTTGAATCTGGTGGGAACCTCTGAAGAACTCTAAAAGACTGCCATTTATTTAAAGAAAGAATTCAAGATGAAAGATTTCAGAAAGACAACTTTTTGTCTGGGATGAAAAATAGAACATTTATTAAAAAGAATACATATCCACCAGTCAACATATACAAAGAAAGTTCTAAAGTGTTTTTATATGGATAAAGCTCATCCTTTGAGCTCACCAATGGTTGTTCAATCACTTGATGTTAAGAAAGATCTCTTTCGACCTCCAGAAGATGATGAGGAACTTTTTGGTCCGGAAGTACCATATCTTAGTACAATTGGTGCTCTTATGTATGTTGTAAATTGCACACGACCTAACATTGCTTTTTCAGTCAACTTATTAGCAAGATATAGTTCTACACCAACCCGTAAACATTGGAATGGAGTCAAACACATATTGCGATATCTTTATGGTACAATTGATATGGGATTGTTTTATTCAAAAAAATCAAAACCCCAATTAATTGGATATGCAAATGCTGGTTATCTCTCTGATCCACATCAAGCTTGATCACAAACAGGGTATGTGTTTACTTGTGGTGGCACTGATATCTCAAGGCGCTCTATGAAATAGACAATGATTACCACTTCAAATCATTCTAAGATACTCACAATTCATGAGGCCAGCAAGGGATGCATTTGGTTATGATCCATAATCCAACACATTATATCAACATGTGGCCTCTCATCAATAACAGATACCACCACAATATTATATGAAGATAATGTCGCATGCATTACATAAATGAAAAAGGGTTATATCAAAAGTGATAGGATCAAACACATCTCACCAAAATTCTTTTACGCATATGAACACCAAAAGAATGGTGAAATTGATATCATCAAATACGTTCATGTAAAAATTTAGCAGACCTGTTCACTAAGGCACTGCCAACCACTGCATTCAAGAAATTGGTACACAATATTGGAATGCGACAACTTAAAGATCTTTGGCACTAATGAGGGGGAGTACTTAAAAAGGTATTAACATTTACTGTCTCAATGGGTTTTCCTGGCAAGGTTTTAATGAGGCAGTTCTAACCCATGCAATACTTTTTTTAGACACAGAAGAATATTGTACTATTTTTCCTTCGCTCAGGTTTTGTCCCAATAAGTTTTCCTCACAAGGTTTTGATGAGGCATATTCTTAGTATAGCATTGTGGACCCCAAGGGGGAGTGTTATAATATGTGGGCTCCACATTTTTAATGCATTATCAGTACATGCATTTGGATTGTGAATTGGAAGGCAACTTGAAAAAGGTATTGATGGTGCCTAAAGTTGAAGTGACGAAGAAACCTAATATGATTGGTGCATATAACTGCCTTAGTTGGCATCATCCCTTATAAAAAGTAGTAATGTTGTATTGTATGGATACACTTGAATGAAAAAAATTGAATTATAGTAGATTTATCTCTTTTCCTTATTTGTAGTTCTCTTACGCCCTGGATTATATATATATATATATATATATATATATATAGACAAGAAAAAATATGTTAATTATAACAGGAGGGAGTCACTTACCAAAAATGAAATTGAATAATATAATGTGAGCAATTACATTGTTAAAATTTGGTGAAGTTTGGCTTAAAGTAGGTGAAGTTTGGCATATTTCTCCTTTTCTAATTTGGTATTTTATGAGAAATTTTTAAATAGTTTCTATCAATGATCATTGAATATTTACTTAATTTATGTAAAAACTTCTCGTATTTTGTCCCACATTGAACACTTGCTTAATGGTTTTTGGATTAATAAATAGATGCACTAGTTATTTTCAACCTAGACAAAAATTCATTAATGTTATAAATATAATAATAGAACTCAATAAATTAAGAGAGAGAGAGAAAAAAACTTTCTTTATTTCTCTTATGCTTTTCGTACACTTAGAATACCAGAATGAGCTGATATTTATAGTAATACAATGTGCTTGTAAAGGAAGCTAAGATTGCAATGGTAATCATTACAATTCAACTAACATAGAAATCACAAATGCAATTTGCAGTATTCATATTCCCAATGTCTGCGTACTGATTGTGCATTTGTAATATTCCTTAAATTGTGTGCTATCATTTACAACTTGCATATAAAGGAATATAGTTGTGGGCCCATATATATAACACTCCCACTTGGGGTTCACAATACTACACTGAGAACATGCCTTGTTAAAACCTTATCAGGAAAACACATTAGGACAAAACCTGAACGAAGGAAAAAGAGTACAATATTTGTTGTGTGTCTGAAAAAAGTATTGCATGGTTTAAAACTGTCTCATTAAAATTTTGCCAGGAAATTCCATTGGGACAAAACTTGAGCAAAGAAAAAAAGAGTACAGTAAATGTCAATACCTGTTTAAGTTCTCCTTCTCATCAATGCCAAAGATCTTTAAGTTACCGCATCCCAATGTTGTGTACCAATTTCTTGAACGCCGTGGTTGGTAGTGCCTTAGTGAACAGGTCTGCTACATTTTTATATTAATGTGTTTGCTGAATATCAATTTCACCATTCTTTTGGAGTTTATGTGCGAAAAAGAATATTGGTGTGTTTGGTCCTATCACTTTTGATATAACCCTCTTTCATCTGTGCAATACATGCGACATTATCTTCATATAATATTATAGGGCTATCTGTTATTGATGAGGGGCCACATGTTGTTCTAATGTGTTAGATTATGGATCGCAAATCAATGCATTCCCTGTTTGCCTCATGAATTGCGAGTGTTTCAGAATGATTTGAGGAAGTGGCAATCATTGCCTGTTTCATAGAGTGTTATGAGATAGCAGTGCCACCACAAGTAAACACATACCCTGTTTGTGATCGAGTTTGATGTGGATCAGAGAAATACCCGGCATCTACATATCCAATTAACTGGGATTTTGATTATTTTGAATAAAATAATCCCATATCAATTGGTCCACGAAGATATCGCAATATGTGTTTGATTCCATTCTAATGTCTACGGGTTGATGTAAAACTGTATTTTGCTAATAAGTTGACTGAAAAAGCAATGACAAGTCATGTGCAATTTGCAAGATACATAAGAGCACCAATTGTACTAAGATATGGTACTTCTGAGCCAAGGAGTTCCTCATCATCTTCTGGAGGTCAAAAAAGATCTTTCTTAAAAGATGGCTCATGCTGCAATCATTGAAAGGGGCCTTAGTGAACGAGTCCAGACCATTGGGTGTGACACTTGAGCTACCTATATAAGGATTTTGAGTAATTTCTATATATATACTTGGACACATATTCAATAGAGAAGAGGAGAGGCTAGAGATTAGAGATATACACATCATTTGGGAGTTCTTCCATTCATCTATTGTTTCCATCAAGAAGACGATCATTCTCACCATGGAGATGGCCCTTGAGGGTTGGAGGACTACATCAATGAGTGGCTAAACATCTTCTTGGAGTTAGAGTTAGCCCTAAGCATGTCTTCTAGACCTTGATGTTTTGTATTTTGAGGGGATTTGTGTTGTAATTCTTGTTTTGACACTTGTTTTATATATGAATCTTGTTTATACAATGATTTGTGCCGTTTAATATTTCTAATTGATCATTTCATTCTATCCATATGTCTATGTATGCTAGAATAGATGTTCATGTGTTTATCTCTAGTTTTTGTGTTATTGATGCATGTCTATATATGTTGATGCTATGAATATAGAGATTTTCAAGGCATGGTGCTTAATAAAATACTCTTGTGATTTATTTGATGGTTCATACTCATTTCTTGATGGATTGTGCCTCTTCTTTAGTTTAATTAGTTTAATTTTCATGTCCCTAGCTTAGTTGTAGTGTAGTTGCATTACTTTCTTAGATGGGAGGAAAATCCATGCTTTTTGTTTGATGTTCCATGCTTATGAATGAAAGTAGTATATTTCTCTAGCTTTTTTATGTGTTTGGATATGAGCTTAAAGGAAGGAATAATGGCTTAGTTTGATATATTGTGCTATTCACTATGTTGCTTAGACAATATATACTTAATTAGTCATCCATGCTTGTTGAAACAATCAATCATACACACTATTATTGTAACACATGTTTCCCTTCATTCATTACATATTGAGTATCTAGAAAGGTAACGTTTAGTGGTGACCTCTAAGTCCCAAGACCTCTTTCTCTTATTTTCTTTATTCTTTATTTACTTAGCTTGTTTAACATTGAACTTGTTTAGTTTAGTTATTGTTTAAATCAACCAATCAAACAACATTTTGATTACTCGACCTACTATTCTTACATTCTTTCCATATCAATACTGCCCCCAATCCCTATGGACGATCCCTACTCACCCTTGCTACATTAGTAGTTAGAGGTAATAGTGACATTCTATAAATTTAAAACTTGGCCACTCTTAACACGTTTTTGTATGCTTTGGTCTTGACACCTCCAAGATGCATGTACATTTATATAACATGACATACAGGTAATGAAATAAATATGGAAATCTCAACTCATATACAATATCATGGTATTACATTTTAATCTACATACAAGCATGTTAAATTAATAGGCTAACTAATCTATGGTTGTACAACATAGGAAACATGTTTTCTATTCCACATTTACCACATAACAACATAAACAGTGCCCAATAACATTTAGAAACCAAGTACCTAACTTCCCATTTCATGCTATACCCATTACAGTGTTAAATTTATGTTTTCTATAGTGAAGGCTTGGGCATTTGGGAGTTGAGCTCGAGCTCAGAGCGTAAGGCTCGAGCCTCAAAAGTCTGGCTTGAGCTCTGGAAGCGAAATTCCAGAATGTTGAAGTATAAGTAGCAGCCTATGTTTGAAGGGTCATAACTTTTTCCACACTAGGAATCTAAGGCTAAAATTGGTATCATTGGAAAGCTTGTTTTGAGATAGTCAATTTAGACTAAAAAAATCACTCAATTTAGATTTAAAATGACGAAGTTATGGTTATTTTAAGTTTAGGTCGCTGTGCAGGAACTTCTGCAGATTAAGGCTCAAGCCTGAAGCTTAATAATCGAGCATGGAAAGCCCAGATTCGTTTTTCAGCACTGTTTTAAGCACAAAATACATAGAATTGATTCCTTAAAGGTAAAGGGTATGAGTGTTAAGTAAACCTACCTCAAAGAAGATAAAATCCCTTGCAAGAACAAACAAAAAGCAATCCAAAGATCAAATCAAAGCTCCAAAACTTGTAAAAAATGAAGAACACTTTCTTTCTTTTGCAACAAACGAATCCCTTCTTTCAAATAGATTTTCAAACCCTAGAAATGAAGAACTTAGCATAAATTTTATACCAAAATGAAGCCCATAACATCAACCACACTTTTCATTCACAAATCCTCCTCAAAATCCCAACCAAAAGGCATCAAATTTGCATGTAAAGAGAATGACTATAAAGGAGAAAACAAAGGCATGAAAATCATTTTAGCAGATTGTGCTATTTTTGATTTATTCATCTTAATTACATTACATATTATAGATGTAAAACAAAGCCTCATCATGCATCTAGGTGTCAAGCTCTCATGAAGTCAAAAAGCAAGACCTAGTGAAATGACTAAAACACCCTTCCTTATTTACCAATTTCCATCTATGCCATGCTCACCACAAAAGACTATAACACCCTTTAAGAAACAAATAATGACATTTAATTAAATTAACACACCTTTGCAAAATAATCACCAACAAGAAAATAAAATGAATGAATGCCACCATGTCTAGAAAAATGATAAAAATGCAAGTCCTCACAGTCTCCCCAATATACAAGGATTTCGTCCCCGAAATCAAGTCATACCCGTGGAAGAAAATAAATCCGGATACGCAGAATGAACATCCTGTTCCCGTTCCCACGTAGCCTTCTCAACACTGTGATGTCACCACAAAACCTTTAGGAGAGTCACCATTTTACCCCTTAACACTTTGTCCCGAGTGTCAAGGATCTGAACGGGTCCCTCCTCGTAAGAAACATCCTCATCAATGTCAACATCAGCCCAACTAAACACGTGTGATGGATCCGACTCATACTTTCATAGCATCGAAACATGAAATACATTATGGACCCTGTCCATCTGTGGCGGTAATGCTAATCTATAAGCAACCTCGCCTACTTGATCCAAAATCTCAAACGGCCGTCTCCGCCTATCTGCATAACTTTTTTGTCGACTTTGAGTAGCTAACAACCGCTGTCGAGTTAACTTAATCTTTTCTATAGTTTGCAAAACAATGTCTGGCCCTAAGGCGGCTGTCTCACCCACCTCAATCCAACAAATAGGAGAACGACAAGGCCTACCATACAATGCCTCAAAAGGAGTCATCTCAATGCTCAACTGATAGCTATTGTTATAGGCAAACTCAACAAGAGGTAAGTGATCCTCCCAACTACCACCAAAATCAAGCACACAGGCCTGAAACATATCTTCCAAGATTTGGATAGTACGCTCCGACAGTCTGCGGATGGAATACTGTACTAAAATGCAACGGTGAACTAAACACTGCATGAAGCCCTTCCCAGAACTTCAATGTGAACTTGGCATCCCTGTCCGAAATAATGGACAATGGAACCTCATGTAATCTGATGATCTCCCTGACATATAATCTGCCAAGTGTCTCAGCAGAATTTGTCGCCTTAATAAGAAAAAAGTGAGTGATCTTAGTCAATCTATCAATAATGACCCAAACAAACTCACTACCCCTCCGTGACCTTGGAAGCCTTGTTACAAATTTCATAGCAATACACTCCCATTTCCACTATGCTACTGGCAATGGCTGCAATAAGATTAGGATGAGCCATAAGACTAAATAGAAAAGCTGACTCATAATGAACACTGTCATCATAACATTATAATCCCATCTCTGCTAGATCCTCTAACATCTTCAATTTTCGAATGGCTAACCCAACCAAAACTCAATGAGATTTCTGGCTTAACGCATCTGCTACCACATTTGTCTTACCCGAATGATACTGCAAATCAAAATCATAATCCTCTAAATACTCAACTCATCGCCTCGATCTATTGTTCAAGTCCTTCTGAAAGAAAAGGTACTTGAGACTCTTGTGATCCGAGAACACCCCGAATCTCTCACCATACAAATAATGCCTCTAGCTTTTCAAAACAAAGAAAACTACTGCCAACTCCAAGTCATGAGTGGGATAATTAAGCTCATGAATCTTTAACTGTCTAGATTCATAAGCCACTTCCTTACCACCCTGCATCAACACACAACCCAAACCATCCCGAGAAGCATCATAAAAGACAACATAACCCAAGCCACGCTCAGGTATCACTAATACCGGAGCTGTAGTCAATCTCATTTTCAACTCCTGAAAAGATGACTCATAAGCTTCAGTCTAATCAAATCTGATCCCCTTTCGAGTCATCTGAATCATAGGAGCGGCTAAGAGAGAAAAGTCCCTCACAAACCAACAGTCATAACCCGCTAAGCCAAGAAAACTTCGAATCTCAAACACATTCTTGGGACATTCCCAATTCAGAACTGCTTTTATCTTCGAAGGATCAACTGACACACCATTACCCGAAACAACATGTCCCAAAAACTTCACCTCTTGCAGCCAAAATTCACACTTTAAATACTTGGCATACAAATGGTGCTCTCTCAGTATCTATAACACTATACTCGGATGGATCTCGTGATCCTCCCGGGATCATGAATACATAAAAATGTCATCCACAAACACTACCAAAAATTGGTCCAAATATCTATGAAATAAAGGGTGTATCATATCCATGAATGCCGCTGGTGCATTAGTCAACCCTAAAGGCATCACAATAACTCATAATGACCATACCGTGTACGAAAAGCTATCTTTGGAATATCCTCATCCCGAATTCGTAACTGGTAGTAACCAGATATCATATTAATCTTGGAAAAGCAAATAGCTCCCTCAACTGATCAAATAAATCATCAATCTGTAGTAAAGGATACTTGTTCTTAATGGTTGCATGATTCAATTTTCGATAATCAATGCATAACCTCATAGGACCATCCTTTTTCTTTACAAACAACATTGGCGCGCCCTATGGTGAAACACTAAGCCGAATAAAACCCTTCAACCTCAAATCATCCAACTATTTCTTTAATTCCTCCAGCTCTGCTGGTGCCATACGATACGGAGCCATAGAAATTGGCGCAGTACCAAGTATCAAATAAATCACGAACTTAACCTCTCTTCTAGGAGGTAAATCCAGTAAGTCATCCGGAAACACATCCAAGAAGTCATAAACAACTGACAGATAAACTGTCCCCATATCACCATCTTCTTCAGCTAAAATTTTAGCTAAGAAGAAATTATAACGGTCCCGACCACGAACACCATAACAAGCTGAAACCAGGGAATCACCCCGATCTCCCACAAACATAAAACAATCCCCCTCCAACTCTTCAGATACTAACGAGGAAAAGTGGACACAAAATCGCATGATAAAATGCATCTACTACCAACTAACTCTAATCCGTGAATCCAAAGCTTGACAAGTCTATGCCCTCAAGCAATAGTGGATTTGAATCCCACAAAACCCGAGCTAGCTCAAATCGTAATTGTTAAAATACGCATTTATCGTAACAAGACCAACCTCAAAGTAAAATAGTTTTTATTGATAACCAACACTTAAACTAAATTCTAAATCAACTGAATGAAAAACAATATCACCTCAACTCCATCACCATCGTAATCCCTATCCATATTCTAACCCAGGAATTTCTTAATCATGACATTTTATAAAATCAAGAAATCTATAACACAACCACTACCACGAATGCCAATGTGATAATCCACCAATCCAGTATCATACCAATGAAAAACTGCCAATCCTCAACCATCGTAGTCATTAAAGAATATGCCTTACTATGATCTACCAATTAAACTAACGACTAGTGTGTGTCAACACATACTCATAAGAACGGTAGCCTCATCGGCGTCTAGAGCCCGCCCATAACGTCCTCATACGTAATGTGACATCACCAATGCCTAATACAATCCCACAACATATCCTTTTTCTGAGACAACTATGACGTCTCCTAAAACCATAAGTGTCTCCTATGACATACAAACTGCCATCCTTGTCAGTGTCTTGATATTGCATTTAGAGCTGGGTATGGTCCACAATGTCCGGCCAGTCCATTTGGCCATCCCATGCCCAAACAACAATTACATTTTCACTGGCCCACTTTAATCAAATCACAAGTCACTAAGACTCAATTCTAGCATCAACTGCTATCAAAACTTTTCTATTATCAGGATCTAACTCTGGACTTCTTACCACTAATCACAATTGAACATTCCGCTGTTACATGCATAAAACACCCACATATGCTAAACACTAATTAGTGCACATCTAAACCATTGGTAGAACGTCATAATACCAACCAAGTCGTGTCCAATGAGGACATCTGACAACGATGCAAAATGCATTATGCAAAATGCCATGATACCCACACATGCTTATGCTGATACGCCATCCACAAAGGACAACACTATTGGCATCAGTCCTACCACTCACTGTAACGACCTGGTCATTTACCACCCTTTCCTTTTTCCTGAATTTTACGGATAAATTTTTTCCGTTTAATTTTCTTTTCTGAGCTCTATTTCTTGTCACATAGTGTCTTCTCGAGTGCTCAGAAATGGTTTTTGAGACTCTTTCATGTGGATTGACAACTTCCTTTGAGGACTGAGTCATTTTCGCACTTTTCATTTTTCGGACATTATGCACTATTTCGTCCTTTTCCCTGTTTCGTCATTTTCCCTATTCAGTCTTTTCCCCGTTTGTCACTTGTTTGGCAAAACCTCACTTTTCATGCTCAGAGTTAGTTTTTGACTTCATGTGCCTCCATCTTCAGTGGTTTTCTCGAAATACGTATCTTTACTTTTGCAAGAAAGTACTCTGGTTGCTCTCGGTGTCCACAGGGGCATAGATGCACAATTCTTCAGAACCTTTTTCTTTTCTTGGGGTGTTTTTCATAAATATCTTTTAAAAATATTTTATTTCAGGGGCATCTAAGAAAATATCTTTTGGAAGATATTTTCATTCTGGGGTAGTTTCGCAGTTAACCCTTTTTGTAGGGACCATTGTGCAATTAACGAAAGTTATTGCAAAATACCTCGTCTGGAGCCTAGATCATCGTACAGGACTCATTTTCACATTTTGTCAAGTCATGGACTCTTGGAATTCCGTTCTGGTCATTTTTCTCCAGTTTCAGAGTTTCTGAACCCGGTTGCCGCTGAACTTGTTCGGAGCATAACTCTCTGCTCAGAACTCGGTTTTTGATGCCGTTTCTTCTGTTGTTCATATTTTCTCATTTTGAATCTTTTTCATTCACGAAGTTTTTCCGTTTGAGTGCGTTTGCTCAAAATCCACTTTTTCGGACCCGGCGGGGCCCTTTCGGGGCAGTTTTTGAGACTTACTATAAATAGGATGCCCTAAAGTGAAAAATCAGATTTTCACTCATCTTCTCCACCTCTTGGCCTGCAGCCATGAGAGTTCCTTGGCTGCCACCCTTTCTCCTTCTCCTCCACTTGATTGCCTTGGTAGAAATCCTTCGACCTTTACATTTATTGTTCCTTTCGACGTGTTCTATCATTCCCCCTTATTAGAATTCATTTCCGACCATTTCTTGAGTTTGGGTTTGAGGTCAAGTTGTGATTTTCATGGGGCTTCCTTCGGATTCATGTAGATCGTGTTGTCCCCGACATAACCCTTTGATTTTGGCGGATTCAGAGCACTTTTTGATTTGAGGTCTTCATCTCAAATTGAGGTAGGGGGTGTTTTAGGTTATGTTCTTGCTATTTTGCATGCTATTGATGTTTATACAACTCATATGCTCACTTTTGGTTCAAGATTTAGAACTTGATTTAAATGTGATTTAAATTCTACTTAATTGTACCATGCTTGTTTTCCAATTTTGACTTGATATATTTCATGGCCATGACTTAGTCCTTGTTATATATTAATTTTGGATCATTTGGACAACCTTTGAAATCTAGAGATTTAGTTAATTTTAAATTAATTAAATTATACATGATGATATCTTGCTCATTTTGTGAAATTGATGTGATATTTGCAACCACCATGAAATGGACATTCACATATATTATTTTGAGAATTTTTAGACAACTTTGATTTCTAGAGAAATTAATTAATTAGCTTAATTAATTTCTACTTAGTATTCTAATGAGTTAGACTTGTATTTCATGGGGCTTTTGCCTAATTATCATGTATCATGACTTGTTACAACTTCGCTCTATTAATGTGGTTAATGAACTTGCACCCTTACATTGGAATGATTTAATTGTTCAAGAGTTGTTAAACCAATAATTAAATCATTAATTTTATACTTGAGGTATATTCACATCAATGGATTCCTTGTGTTTTAAATCCTAATTTGTAGTTTATATAGATGCACTTGATGATTTCTTGACATTTCACATGTCATCATAGTTGAGAATCTAGGGCATGACTTGTATGTTCCAAAATCTTGGTTGTGCATGGAATGTGGTTTAATGCATTTCTTGTATCTTGATACTATCTTGACTTGCATAACTTGTTGATTTTGGAATTTGGGATATCAATCAAGAATTGACATGGCTAGGACTCGGTTCTAGTACGGGGGAATGTCCCTCTACAACTATAGTGCGCACTAGGGGAAAGGTACCCATGGGTTAGTAGCCCTAAAGTGATCTCAAGAGTACGGTTTTAATCCAGGGGATATCCAAGTTTCCACATTGGTTGATTTCACTCTTTAAATTTCAAGTTGCTATTCCTTGAAGATTTAAACTTGTCGTGTATGTGAAATGCACCAATCTTGTCTCATTGCATAGATTTTATGCTTCATTCGTGATTTAACTCTTTAAATTTCAAGTGTTGTATTCCTTGAAGATTTAAGACTCTTTTCGTGTTATGTGGTAGGTTCTACCCATGTTTAAATGCATAGATATTATGCTTTGTTCTTGAATCCATGTATAACTCTTATCGTGTCAATCAGAATGTTCCAATCTTGTTCATTTGCATAGATATTATGCCTTGTTCTTGATTCCATGTATGACTCTTTTTGTGTTTCATGTAACATCCTATTCTTGTTTAGTTTCATAAATATTATGCCTTGTTCTTGATTCCATGTATAACTCTTTTCGTGTTTCATGTAACGTCCCATTCTTGTTTAGTTGCATAGATATTACGCCTTATTCTTAATTTCATGTATGACTCTTTTCGTGTTTCATGGAATGTCCCATCCTTGTTAATTGCATAGACATTATGCCTTGTTCTTGAATCTGTGTTTAACTTGCATAGATATTATGCCTTGTACTTGAATCTGTGTTTAACTTGCATAGATATTATGCCTTGTTCTTGAATCCGTGTTTAACTTGCATAGACATTATGCCTTGTTCTTGAATCCTTGTATAACTCTTATTGTGTTAATCAGAATGTACTAATCTTGTTAATTGCATAGATATTGTGCTATGTTCTTGATATCGTGTATTATCCCTATCGTGTTAATTGGTATATTCCAATCCTGTAAATTGTATTGCTTTATGTGATCCATGTATTCTAGTATCTTCTTGTCGTGTTGTATGGATTATTCCAAATCTTGCTTAATTGTATTGAAAATGCAATTCATGTTAATCTATGTTCAAGCATTCTTTTTGTCGTGTTCTTTGGATTATCCTAACCATGATTCGTCTCATATACGTATATATATCATGATTCTTGTCGCTTAGACTCTAAGGTAGCTTAGGATGCTCCCTGAGTTTCACTTTGACATAGACGTTAGGTAGCATGAGCCCCTTTAACATGTTTCACCTTAAGGTGATAAATTTGTAAAATGGTAGGTCGATGCATGCTCATTTCCTACGAGTAGCTTTATGTTGCTCACCCCAAAGTTATTGGGGCATATTTCAGGTACGAAGACTTGGTTCGTGATGCTTAGCATTCCTTGGATGTCATGTAGCTTTCAAGTTTCCATTTCATACAAATGTTAGCATGAAATATCATTTTTTAGCCTTACATGTAAAACTTGTATTCTTTGATTCCATGTATGTAATGTGTACTTAAGTACACTCTTTACAATGTATTTGACATGTATGAGATGAGGCCGGAGGCCAATGACCATTATATTGTATTCTATGTACTTTTTAACTTCATGAAATATTATGAAAATCTTGAAAAATCGCAAATCATTGCTTCACCATGGTTGCATCGGGTGTGGGAATTCCATTCTCATTCTTTCATAGGGTCTTATTAATCTTGTATGAAGTGTGGCCAAGGGCCAAACGGTCATTTGACTCCATTTTATATTTTTGGATTCCATGTTTTCCATTCCAAGTCCATTTTTGCCTTTTCGGCCGTTGGGGGGTCGGATTTTGCATTGGCGGTATTTTTAAGCCATAGACCATTGTAACGCGTCTAAATAGGTAAGTTACGTTTGTGTGCATGGTCGTTTCCAGGCAAAACCTCATCGTTTGTGTTTTGAGCCTTCTACGAACTCATTTTACACTTTTGTTGCATATTCTGATCTATGGGCATTTTAGACTTTTCACTGTAGTTTTATTTTCTTCTTTCAACATGGTTGAATAGAAAACATGATTTTAGGGGGATTTTTTTTTTTTCGTGTTTTTTTTCAGAAAATGTCGTCTTGGTATCGGAAATCGCTTACGAAGTTCAGCTCTCAGTTTTTTAATTTAGCAGCTTTTTGGATCTCCATGACCAGATTTCATGGAGGGGCATTTTACATGACGTTTTTTTTTTTAAATTTATTTCTCTCACGACTCACGTAGAAAACTCAATTTTGAGGGGGGTTTTTTCTTTGTGTTTTTCCAGAAAATGTCATCTAGAGCCTCAAAATCCCATTTTTTCCGAAAAAACCCATACTGCCAGGTTTTTGCTGAGTTGTAGTACAAGTGTACGGGTGATGAATCTCGTAACCGGTTAGATGAGTGTGGGCAGTGAGTTGGTCACTGATTTTTGCTTTCTAATCGGTTAGAAAGATCTCCTAACCGGTTAGATGTTCTAGGGTCGACTATTTTGACCATTTTACCGTTGTTTCTTCCATTGACCATATCTTCTTCATCTGGACTCCGAATCATGCGATTCTTGAGTCCATCTTACTTGATTTTTCGTTGTCTTTCTAATGATGTGGTCAATAGAACCCACTTTTAGGTTAGAAATTACCATTTTACCCCTAGGTTCGTTCTTGTCCCTTTTTGAAATGTCGCTTCCGCATTTGTTTTCTTTGGGTTCCGTGACCTCATTGAGGGTCACATTTGTGTCTTAGGGACGTATTGTGTCTCTTGAGACCACTGTTTCATCTTTTGCTTCGACATTATGGATCCAGTTCGGGTCATCACAGGAGATACTGGGTTGAAAAATCCAGGGTCGTCACATTCACTTCCTAGACAAACCAATGCACTAGTCATGAAACCATGTATGCATATAGTGCACAACATAATAAAACTGGGAAATGGATAGATACCAATCAAAATACAACTCATAACACATAATGAGATGCAAGTTAATAACAATGACACTATCCACAGTTCCAAAATTGACTCATATGAATAAAAGCCTGTAAACATATAGCATGCTTTACCGTAATCAGATAAACACGTAATTACGTATACACATAAGCCTGCTTGCAAGGTAAATAATAGATAACCATGGAAGCATAAAAGACAATGCAAACCCCTACACACACAGATGTAGACAGACCTCTACCCATCGTCCCTAGGTTATAGGAACCAGGCTCTGATACTATTTCTATCACGTCCCTAGACTGTAGTTTGGATTGTGAACACAACACACAAACAATCACAGTCTTAAAATCACCAAATAACCCTGTAACCTGTCTCAACCACACATCCACCTATCTATTTCCCTTTACAAAATCAAGACCGAAAATAAATAGATAAGATGCACATATTACAACTTTAAAGTTTTAAAGTCTGAAATAACATTTATTACATGCCTGGGATATTCTAAAGAAATATAATACAAAACATAATCTAATATGCGGAATAAAAACACGACAACACCAGCCCCAACTCTGTCTACACCTGAGGAAGAATACCTTCCACACCATCCATGCTATGACCTGAACAGATATGTATAAAATAGGAATGGGCAACCACAACTTAGTGGGAATTACTTAAAGCGCACTCCTTAATACCTCCGTGAATCTAAACAAAGAACAAATAAAGGATAATGGGATCATACAAGCTCGGGAAAATAGAATATCATATGAGATAATAAAATGAAGTGTTATGCAATGCCAATGCCAATGCTAATGCCACTGACACTTCTCAGTTCCCAAAAATCCTATTTCCATCACAAAAAGTTAATGTAATCCGTCCAGGGCTGCTCCCCAGTACCACGAGAAGAGAGTTGGTCATCTATCCCTAATACAAGGCCACTCCTTGTTATCATTTGGGGCTCTAGTGACATAACTACGCATAGAGCCACTCCTTATGTCTCCTCTAGATTCACATTAACTGCACAAACAAGGTAACTCCTTGTCCGGTTTTAAAATCATTGATTCAATTCTCTTTTCTAAACTCACGGATACAAGGCACCTCCTTATTATCCAATTTTCAAAACCATTTAATGTAATAGTTTCACTTTCCTTTTCATTCCAACATCATCCCCATGCTCATGTGAGATGCATGTACATTTATATAACATGACATACAGGTAATGAAATAAATATGAAAATCTCAACTCATATACAATTTCATGGTATTGCATTTTAATCCACGTACAAGCATGTTAAATTAATAGGCTAACTAATCCATGGTTGTATAATACAGGAAACATGCTTTCTGTTCCACATTTACCACATAACAACATAAATAGTGTCCAATAACATTTAGAAACCAAGTACCCAACTTCCCATTTCATGTTATACCCATTACAGTGTTAAATTTATGTTTTCTACAGTGAAGGCTCAAGCATCTGGGAGTTGAGCTCGAGCTCGGAGCATAAGGCTCGACCCTCAAAAGTCTGGCTCGAGCTCTGGACGCGAAATTCCATAATGTTGAAGCACAAGTAGTAGCCTATGTTTGAAGGAACATAACTTTTTGTACAGTTGGAATCTAAGGGTGAAATTAGTATAATTGGAAACCTTGTTTCTAGCTAGTTAA
The DNA here is from genome assembly GCF_030987335.1 of Cornus florida. Lineage (NCBI taxonomy): Eukaryota > Viridiplantae > Streptophyta > Magnoliopsida > Cornales > Cornaceae > Cornus > Cornus florida. Next base: position 37,375,279 of record NW_026775574.1, on the reverse strand, counting down.
TTTAGACTCAAAAATCGCTCAATTTGGATTTAAAATGAGGAAGTTATGGTCATTTGAAGTTCAGGTCGCTGTGCAAGAAATTCTGCAGATTAAGGCTTGAGCCTGAAGCTTAATGCTCGAGCATGAAGAGCCTAGATTCGTTTTTCAGCACTATTTTAAGCATAAAACATATAGAATTGATTCCTTAAAGGTAAAGGGTGTGAGTGTTAAGTAATCCTACCTCAAAGAAGATAAAATCCCTTGCAAGAACAATCCAAAAGCAATCTAAAGATCAAATCAAAGCTCCAAAACTTGTAAGAAATGAAGAACACTATCCTTCTTTTGCAACAAAAGACTCCCTTCTTTCAAACAGATTGTTAAACCCTAGAAATGAAGAACTTAGCACAAATTTGATACCAAAATGAAACCCATAACATCAACCACACTTTTCATTCACAAACCCTCCTCAAAATCCCAACCAAAAGGCATCAAATTTGCATGTAAAAAGAATGAATATAAAGGAGAAAACAGAGGCACGAAAATCATTTTAGCAGATTGTGCTATTTTTGATTTATTCATTTTAATTACATTACATATTACAGATGTAAAACAAAGCATCATCATGCATCTAGGTGTCAAGCTCTCATGAAGTTAAAAAGCAAGACCTAGTGAAATGACTAAAACACCCTTCCTTATTTACTAATTTCCAACTATGCCATGCTCACCACAAAAGACTATAACACCATTTAAGAAACAAATAATGACATTAAATTAAATTAACACACCTTTGCAAAATAATCGCCAACAAGAAAATAAAATGAATAAATGCCACCATGTCCAGAAAAATGATAAAAATACAAGTCCTCACACCACCCCCGCCTACTATTCTGTCTACCGACCCTACTGATGTAGTGCTGGTAGCGACGGACAATGATGAGGAGTTTGATGATGAGGCTACGGAGGAGAAGATGGATCTCTCCGGTAGCCAGCACTCACTAAGGAGGAGGCCCGCTCCTGTAGCCCAGCCTGAGAGTTCTTCTCAGGCTGAGATTAGAGCTTTACAGGCCAGGGTGGTCGAGCCGCAAGATGGCCAGACGGTGTTGCGGCAGATGCTGACTACGCAGCAGAGCATATTAAAGGAGTTACTACGCCGCACTCCATCTGCTCCATCTACTTCTTCCGATCTACCACCACCTTCTATGGATTAGCTTTCTAGGGCTTTTCTGTATTTTTGTTGACTAGGGCAGTATTTTTGATGTATTTATTTCCATATGCTGTATATCTGCCCTAAGTCTTTCTTTCAAAAGCATTGTTATAATATTTCTGATATATATATATATATATATATATATACATATATTTTTTTTGCTTATTTTCTCCTTGTGTTGATATTTTTTCATGAGTACTCTATATACTTGATACTCTGATGTGTGTTGGAGTTTATTGATTTTGCCAGATACTACAGATTAAGTTTGGGGGTGATTTGACTGACAACACCATTGGGTGATCTTGAGAGGAACCACTATGTTGAAGAGACGATGCTGGAAACTCATTTTTACCTGTCTGTGCATTATTTTGTCATATCTTTACTGGTCTGCTTGTATGGTATTATCTTTCTAACTCTCTTTTATTCTCACATATTGGGGACAATGTGAACTTTAAGTTTGGGGGTAAGGTGTTGGGAATAATTTTTTTTAATTTTTAAATTTTTGCTCACACAAAGACATGCGTAATCTGTTTTGTAGTCTGATGTTAGCTAAAAATGGTTTGTATGCTAAAATATTGTGAAAGGGATTCCTTGAAATTTTTTTAGATCAGTTGGTGACCTGTGGTCCATATTGTTAGGATAGTTATTGTTTAAGAATGTTGATATCTGAGATGCTACACTTGTACATATTCACACTTGCATGAATTCTGTAGGGTAAATTAGAAGTCTTGTTTTGTTTTGAGTTAGACTGAGATGAGTAGATAAAGTTGATAATTTTGATGACCATGGCATATATATATATATATATATATATATATATATATATATATATAAAGAAATGTGTTATGTATACAATGCAATAAAAGAAAAAATTCTTCACTAAAGTGAATGAAATTTTTTTTGAAAAAGAAGTAGAAAAGGATCAAGTTGTGGTTTGTACTTAGATTGCTTGAGTGATTAAGTCTTTAGGGGTGTGTTCTGACACCTTATGCCCTAAAATCATCTGGTTTGTGAGTCATTGGCTGAAAGCTTGTTACATAAGGGGTTTACGTTGCCTAGATTACTTGAATAATTAAGTCCTGAGGGGTGCTTCAACACTTAACGCCCTAAGACCGTCTAGTCTGGGAGTCATTGGCTGAAAGTTTGTTACATGGGTGATCTAGAAAGCTTAATAGACCTAAACATTGCACAGTATCCTTTTTGAAAAAAATGCATACCTATAGAAAAAAATAATAATGCCTTGGGAGTTGGAATTTGAAAAGTTTGTTTGTGAATTGAGCAATAGTAAGGAATGAATGCAAGTATGGACAGTATGCCACACGTTGAATTGTAGGGTCACTTCCAAAAAGTGTTTTAGATATTAAGATTGTTAAATGAATGATTAAACTGATATGTGGGGACCATGGTTGCTTAATTGAAATTGGAAGTTGAAAGTTTTTCTAATTACATGATTGGTATACTTGCTGTATTAACTGATTAATGAACTACATGGATAATATGAATTGAAAACATGCTTAAATAGGCTTACCGTGCAATTAAGGCACTGATTTGAGAAGTTTATGGGTATCTTCACTGGAAACCCTCATGAGACTGCAACTCGTCCCCTAGGGTTAACCTAAGGGTTTAAAGGCTTGTTGCATGGGCTAAATGCAACCGTGATTCCCACGAAAGTGGCTTTTTAGTTCTGTATTGCTAAGGGACTAGCAATATGTAAGTTTGTGGGTGTGATGAGCGCTGAATATATGCATATTCGAGCTTCTAATTATACATATGTTAAGGACTAAAGTGATACTTCTATCCATAGTTAAACTGATTTATGTTTAATATGTGTTTATAGGTACTTTCCTAGATAAATGGTTAAAATTAGGACTTTATGATGATATCGAAGCTTACAGAGTCGTTATCGGTCATTCAGAGCAAGGTGAGAGCTTAAATGGTAAAGTTTAAAGAAATTCAAGCCCTAGAGCTCGAGCCCAAGTGTTGAGGCTCGAGCATTACAACAAAGAAAATAGAGGTTAACCTATCTTACTGTACGATATCTGGCGGAACCCTGCCAGACATGAGAATAGAGGTCATATAATGGTGTTCCAACGTTTTTTTATAAAAGAATGTTTTCATAGTCTATGCTTAGGAAAGATGGATTATTTGCAAAGTAGTTAGATTAGTTAAAGTAGTTAAAGTATGTAGGTGGATAATCCATGCTAACCGTAGATAGGTTATAGTTAACTATTTTATAAAAATATCTTTCTTTAAAACCTGAATTAAACGAATGTTATTGAGTTCAATTCATTTAAAAACATAATTGATTAAATTCTCAAAGTTGATACAATTGACCATAGTACGATGATTGTGGTGAAGTCAAAGCCCTAAGATCTCTTTCTCTGATCTAGTTTAATTTAGCTTAATTTAGTTTACTCTCAGTAGTTTATAATCGTGACAACAAATCCAACAATTCAACTAGTTACCTGTGAACCGAAAAGAATTAATTGAAGCTAAGCACAAAATCTTATCTGTGGGTTCGACATCCTCTTTATGTAGAGCTATCCTATACGGAATCATTCTATTGCGAGCGGTAAAATTAGACACATCAGTATCCATATCCGAGTATCCACATTGGTTGATTTCACTCTTTAAATTTCAAGTTGCTATTCGTTGAAGATTTAAAACATGTCGTGTTTTGTGGAATGTTCTAATCTTATTTGATTGCATAGATATTATGTTTTATCTTCAATTTCACTCCTTAAATTCCAAGTGTTATTCCTTAAAGATTTAAGAACCTTTTCGTGTTTTATGGAGTATTCCAACCTAGTTTCATTGCATAGATTTAATGCTTCATATTTGATTTTACTCCTTAAATGTCAAGTATTGTATTCCTTAAAGATTTAAAACTTTTCGTGTTATATGAAATGTTCCAACCTTGTTTAATTGCATAGATATTGTGTTTTGCCTTGATTTCACTCTCTAAATTTCAAGTGTTGCATTTCTTGAAGATTTAAAACTTTTTCGTGTTATACAGAATGATCTAACCTTATTTAAATTACATAGACATCATGCTTTATCCTTGATTTCACTCTTTAAATTTCAAGTAGTGTTTCTTGAGGATTTTAATCTTGTCGTGTTGCGTGGAATGTACAACATTGTTTAATTTCATAGATATCTTGATTCATGTTGCTTCATGTTGATATGACTTAGGAATGATCCTATGTAAGCATCTTGATTTAGATTCTAGGTGGTACGAACCGTTTCGGTTATTAACGTATTCTACGTTATAATTTGACAATCTTGGATACCTATGTTCTATTGCGTTACACTATATGCTCTTGTGTTGTTTACTTGCATAAATATTGTGGTTTAAGTTAGAAATATTTTAAAGTAACTTAGGATGATCCCTGAGTCTCATTCTTGACATAGACGTTAGGTGGCATGACCTCTATGAATTGTTTCACCTTAAAGTGATAATATTGTAAAATGCTAGGTCTATGCATGCTTATTCCTTACGAGTAACTTGTTTACTTACCCCGAAGTTTTTGGGTTAACGGATACCTTGGTTTGAGATGCATATCATTCCTTGGATGGCTTGTAGCTTTTAAGTTTACATTTCATGCAAATGTTAGCATGAAATGTCATTTTGTAGCTTTATATGTCAAAACTTGTATCTTTGATTCCATATATGTAACGTGTATGTAAGTACATCTTTTACAATGTAATTGACATGTATGAGATGAGGCCAGATGCCAATAACCATTATTTTGTATCCTATGTAACTTTTGACTTCATGAAATATTATGAAAATATTGAAAAATGCCAAGTCATTGCTTCACCATGTTTACATCGGGTGTGGGAATTCCATTTTTATTCTTCCATATGGTCTCATTAATCATGAATGGAGTGTGGCCAAAGGCTAAAAGGTAATTTGAATCCATTTTATAATTTTAAGTTTCAAAATCCCCTTTTTCATGTGCATTTTTGCCTTTTTTGGCCGTCAGGAGGTCGAATTTTGCATCGGGTCTTATTGGGAGCCGCGGACCATTCCTGTGCACTTGACATCATTTATTATGCTGGCGTGTACAATTGTTTTAACCTAGAAATGTATTTAGGGTCAAATACATACTTGGTGCAAAGTTGTATTTTTTGAGTTTTTGCCGTTTTTCTGATCTAGGGTCATTCTGGGTATTTCACAGTGTATGTTTTTTTTTTTTTGTTTTCTTCTACTTGGCCGGATATAAAACTCAATTTTAAGGGGGGTTTCTTCTTCATATTTTTCTAGAAAATGTCGCTAAGGGCCCCGTTTTTTCTCTCTGTTCTGGCATATTTCAGAAAAGTCCATGTAGCAGCTTTTTGACCCTTTTGACCTATTCTGATCAAGGGGCATTTTGGGGATTTCACAACATATTTTTTTTTTTTGTTTTCTTCCACATGGCCTGGTAGAAATCTCGATTTTAGGGGGGTTTTCTTCTTCGTATTTTTCCAAAAATTGTCGTTAAGGGCCCCATTTTTGCTCTCTGTTTTGACATATTTCAAAATAGCCCATATAGCAACTTTTTGATCCTCTTGACCTATTCTGATCTAGGGGCATTTTGAGGATTTCACAGCGTATTTTTTTTTTATTTTCTTCTATAAATTCAAGAAGAAAACTCGATTTTAGGGGGGGTTTCTTCTTCATGTTTTTCGAGAAAATTTCATTTTGGCCTCTGTTTCAAGCCTTAGTTCTAGAAAACCTTCCTTTTTTTTTTTTTTTTTTTTTTTTTTTTTTTTTTTCTAGCATGTCCGGGAGCTTGTCAGGATGCTCATGGGGTTACTCGTGGGCGCCCATGGTGTCACGTTTCGACGTCCTGACGTCGATTTTTGTTTTCGCTCGTTCTCTTTCGACCGAACTCCAAATGAGATGAAATTTTTTTTTTTTTTTAACTTGACTAATTTTTTGTCATATCCAACGGTGTACTCGGTTGCTCCCAGATATTCCTGGATAATTACCAGTTTACCCTTTTAGCCTTAAGTGCTCGTTTTTTTTCGTTTTACCATTTTTCCTTCGTCTGGACTTCAAATCATGTGATTCTTGAGTCCATCTTGATTAGTTTTTTGTTGTCTTTTTAGCGGTGTGCTCGGTGGCACCTGAATCTATATTTTTAGAAATGACTATTTTGTCCCTGGGGGCTTAATTGTTATTTTTTTCGATCTCTTGCTTTCGTACTTTATTCTTTTGGGTTCCATAACCTCATGCAAGGTCATCTTTGGGTCTTAGAGGTGTGTTGTGCCTTGGGAGACCGTTGTCTTGTTTCTTACTTTTGCATCTGGATCCGTTATCGAGTCAACCTTTGGTTCATCACAGAATGTACTAACTTGAAAAACCGGGCCGTCACAGGTGGTATCAGAGCGTCCGGGTTCGAATACCTTGGACGACGGGTTTTTCGTATATATTATGCTTGTGTTGCCATGCTCTATGTGTTTAAATGCTTCTTGATAACATGTTTTGATTTGATAACATGTCTGTTTGCTTATGTGGTAACTTGTTTAAAAGCTTACCCTGACTGTCTTAGCATATGATATATGCTTGTTTACCTTAGCACATGGTACCTGGTTGTTATTTTAGCATGTGGTATATGTTTGTATACTTGAGTACATTGTATGTGCTTGTTCATCTTGACATGATTATATGTTGCATATCGTAATGCTTTACGTTTTTCTCCTGTATACACTAACATGTTTTATGTGATCCTACTACTTATGTGAGTAGGTAGTCTGTTGCTATGTTGTATGCTAACTGTTTACTCTTATGTCTGGTTTTGACATTGGATGCATTTTTGTTTTACGAAGTTTCTTCCTTGGATAGGAGAAATTCATTCTGTAAGGACCCATGTCGGGAACCTTCTTGTCTATTTTGTTGGTTAGGTGTTTCGAGACCTTAATCTGACGGTTGATGTGAGTAAGGCTCATGTGAGAGTAGAATCGTAGTCTTTGTCTGGTGGAATGAGACGCGTGCCAGGAAGGCACCGTTTCATTTCCTTTTTCCTTCGCGGCTTCATAGCATGGTCGGGGAGTGTCAAAGGTGTTTTGCAATGTAGGAGTTGCTAGTTCTACTTGCATCGAGGATTTAAGGCCTTAAGCGTAGCGATGCCTATGACATATTTGTCAAAGTTTTGGGATTTGCCAAGATGGTTCGGCCGGACATCATTGGACCATACCCCACTCTCACAAAATGCCTAGTTTCCGTAGTGTTTTTAGTAATGATTATTTTCGACATTGATGTCATCCGTATCGATAGGTTTCTCCGGGCTGACCTAGGTGGGGTTAGGTTATGAACTAGCGCCTTTTCCTGTTATGCTACCGTACCAAGTTGTGTGTTGTAGGTAGGTGCTAGTTGCGATCGATGCTACCTTATTGACGAGCAAGTGTGGGCGAGCACTAGGCATTGTCGTTGCTACCACACATTTGAGTATATCGTGGGCGAGTTCTGGTCGCTGTTCGTGCTGCCTTGTCGCTCTCTTCTTTTGTTGTGTTTTGACGTTTCATTATCTTGGGATTCTCTCGGTGGTTGACAATGAGTTGACATACATTTGAGGAGTTGTCTTTTGGTTCGTGGTTTTGCGTTCCTCTGTTTGATCTAGAGACTTTTAGAGTTGTCCTTTAGTGCTTTATGATCTGTCCTTTGGTTTGACCATGCGTTTAGTCTCAGTTTGGTTCCCCTCGGGATGTTCTTAATTTCGGAGACGAAATTCTTTTAAGGAGGGTAGGTTATAATGACCCGGCCATTTTCCTTCCTTTCCTTTTTCTTAAATTTTACAAATAATTTTTTTTTTTTTTTTTCCGTTGAATTTTCTGTTACGAGTTCGGTTTCTCATCACTTAGTGCCATCTCAAGTGCTCAGGAATAGTTTCTGAGACTCTTTCCTTTAGATTGACAAATTCCTTTAAGGACCGAGTCATTTCCATATTTTCACTTTTTGGACACTATTCACTTTTCGTCTTTTTTTTTTTTTTTTTTTTTTTTTTTTTTTTTTTCCCGTTTGTCACTTTTTGGAGCAACCTCACTTTTCATGCTCGGAGTTGATTTCTGACTTCACTTACCTTCATTCTAAGTGGTTTCCATGAAATACGTATCTTTATTTTTTGTAGAAAAATATTCTAGTTGCTCCTCGTGTCCATAGGGCATAGATGCATAGTTTCTTCGGAAACATTTTCTTTTCTTGAAGTGTTTTTTGTAAATATCTTTTGAAGATATTTTATTTCAGGGGTTTTTAAGAAAATATTTCTAGAATATATTTTCTTTTTATGTCATTTTTGCAGTTATCATTTCTTGGAGGGGCCATTGTGCAATTAATTAAAGTTATTACATAATGTCTCATTTTGAGCCTGAATCCTCATATGGGATTCATTTTCACATTTCGTCGAGTCGGGTACTCTTAGAATTTCTTTCCGGTCGTTTTCCCCCGTTTTAGGGTTTTCGGCCCCGGTTAGCGCCGAACTTGTTCGGGGCATATCTTTCTGTTCGGGACTCAATTTTTGATGCCGTTTCTTCTATTGTTCATTTTTATTCATTTTGATTCTTTTTTGTTCATGGTGTTTTACCGTTTGAGAGCGTCTATGCAAATTCCACTTTTCTAGACCCGGCGGAGCCAGTTCGGGGCACTTTTAGGGTTTTACTATAAATAGAATGACTTAAATTGAAAAATCAGATTTTCACCATCTTCTTCCCCTCTTTGGCCGGCAGCAATGGCAGCCCCTTGGGCTACCCCCACTCTTTCTTCTTCTCCACTTGATTTCCTTTGTTATTTGTCTTGTGCCTTAAGGTTTATCGTTGTCTTTGACGTTCTCTTCCTTTCCCCCTTATTAGAATCCATTTTTGGCCATTTTTGAGTTCAAATTTTGAGTTCGGGTTTGGATTTTCATGCTACCTCAAAGGTTAAAGTTGTTCCTCTTGTTGTCCCTGACATAACCTAGGAGTATCGTCGGATTCGGAGTACTTTTCTTTCACTGGGGATTTGAGATTGAGGTAGGGGATGTCTTAGGTTTATATCTTGGTTATATTGAGTGTAGTCCATGCTTACACAACTTAATCACATGCCTTTGTATTAAATCTAGAAACTTTATTCATTTATTTTCTTGTATGAGATTTAATTCTCCCAGTTGGTTATAGCTTGGTTTAAACTTATGATATGTGATTAAATTAAACCTTGATATGTTCATTGACATATATTAAATTGAGAGCATTTGGACAAGTATTGAAACTTTTATTTAATTATTTTCTTGAATGAAAATTTAATTCATGTGGCCGTATCTAGCTTGAAATCAGTATGTGATGTCATATTATATTAGGTCTTAGCATACTCTTTAACATATGTGAATTTGAGAGTATTCGGAGATGTTTTAAAATCTAGAGATAATTAATTAATTAGATTAATTAATTTATTCCAAGTGTATTACATTGGATTTCCTACTTCATATTGTTGATGAGCATGCCATATACTTTCACATATATTAAATCAGGAATATTTGATTAGGTTTTGATACCTTTCATTTTATTATTTTCTTGTATGAAGATTTAATCATTATGGTTGTATCTTGCATGGAAATTTCTTATATTATGCTATAAAATCAAGTCTTGACATATTTTATAACATACTTTAATTTGAGAGCATTTGGATGACTTTTAAAATCTAGAGATTTTAATTAAATGAATTAATTAAAATCTATTCAATGGATTCATGGGCTTGATTAAGTTTCTAACTTAGTATTCATGATTTCCTTGACAAGTTCTTTCAAGTGTATCAAATAGAGAATAATCAGATAAGTTTTGAGACTTATATTTAATTATTTCTTTTATATAGAAATTTAATTCATATGGTTGCATCTTGCATGGAATGAACTTGTAACTTGATATTAAACTTGTCCTTTATATGATTCTTAACATATCTTGTTCGTAGAATATTTAGAGTTGCCTTGTAGTCTTGAGAATTAAATCCTTTAAGTTGATTAAATCCTTTTTTAGGCTTCCATCGAGTTAATTATGCTTTGATATTGAACCTTTGTCAATCATATGAATTGGACTTGTATTTCATGGGGCTTTTACCTTTTTATCATGTATCATGACTTGTTACAACTTAGCTTCATTAATGTAGTTAATGAACTTGCACCCTTACATTGGAATGATTTAATTGTTCAAGTGTTGTTAAACAAATAATTAAATTATTAATCTTATACTAGTGGTATATTTACATAATTGAATTCTATGTGTGATTAATTCTAGTTTGTAGTCTATATAGATGCACACTATGATTACTTGACATTTCACATGCCATGATAGTTGATGACTTAGGGCATGACTAGTGTGTTCCAAAATCTTGGTTGTGTATGGAATGTGATTTAATGCATTACTTGTATCTTGATACTATCTTGACTTACACAACTTGTTGATTTTGGAACTTTGGATATCAATCAAGAATTGACATGGCTATGACTTGGTTATAGTACGAGAGATAGAGAGCTCCCTACATTATAGTGTGTACTAGGGGAAGGTACCCATGGGTTAGTTGCCTTAAAGTGATCCCCAGAGTACGGTTTTAATCCGGGCGATATTCGAGTGTCCACATTGCTTGATTTCACTCTTTAAATTTTAAGTTGCAATTCGTTGAAGATTTAAAACTTATCGTGTTATGTAGAATGTTCCAATCTTGTTTAATTGCATAGATATTATGCTTTATCTTCAATTTCACTCCTTAAATTTCAAGTGTTATTCCTTGAAGATTTAATAACCTTTTCGTGTTTTATAGAATATTCCAACGTTCACTATTGCCCAAAATTAACTAGTAACCGGTCATCTGGTTTAATTTGCCTATGCATTTCAGTCTGTCGAAATGAAATTGCTGCTTCAGAAATTTTCTAAGTTAACAAATGATATAGTATTTCAATTTAAGTGCTTTGATCATTTAGTACAAGTGTTGATATGCATGAACCTAAGTATATGAACATCAAGAGATTCATAAATACTTTGACAAAGGTTCCTAATTACTCACCACCTTAGCTACCAATTTTACATTTGTACTGGCATGATCGTTTGAGCGCAAGGATGATCTTGATAGCTTCTGTTTGAGATTTGATTCCTTTTTAGCTTCTCAGGTTTTCCTTTATGTATCTCTCTGTGTTATGATGCCTTTGTTCATCCATGCTTCCATGTAATGTCCGTCTTGATGAATACTGAGACCTATAACTTAACTTAAGGTAGACATTAGTATGCATTGAACATCATTAATGAATTGTAATCATCAAAAGTCTTAGATTTCCTTTAGGTGAAGTCCTTGAGGTCAACACATACATACACATTGATTTCCCCATTTTGATTGCAATGATATAATTATGGGGCTTAAAATGGATTCCATGCCTTAAGTCTCTCTCTCCATTACTTTATGTTGCTCTTAATCACCTTTCTTTACTTAAATTATCATTAGTATTAATGTTAGTTGATAATTAGGATCCAAAACAACCTCTCTACATTGCATCAATTGTTCATTAGCTTTGAATTGATCAAGCTGATGATCCTTGTGGATGATCCCTACTTCTTTATATTGTGTAGTAGTGGTTTTTAAAATTTAAAATTGATTACAAACTCTAAAACCATATCTTAAATATAAACTGAGTGACGACCTTTGATCACTCCTAAATGCATACCACGGGGCTAAATATATTTTGGAAAATTACTATTTACTAAGTTGTGGCCTAAAGCGCGTCAGATGGAAATCACGCCAAAAAGATTTGAGGTTTATCAAGTTGGGGCTAATGTTTTCCAGTTGATCCTTCTAGAGCACTTTATCCGGCAACGATCCTTGATGGTTGTCCATCGCTGTTTGATCATCATCTCTTGGTCATCCGTGAATGGGGTGGAAGTTGTAATCCATGAATGTTTGACTTCAATGTCTCCTTATCTCCTTTTTTCTGGATTTAGTGATGGTCTGTATAGTGCATGGAGTTCTGTTGCTTGTAGTTATGGTACACATAGTTTAGGTTGTTTCAGTGTTTGTGAAATTGTTATGTCTGATGTTTTGTTTTGGTTAGGTTGTCCAAGTGTGGAAGTGGAATATGTGGAAGTCATCTGTTTGTGTTATGAAAGTTGTATCTTTTGATAGATGGAAAGCAAAATCAGTCGCAAACCTGTTTAGGAAGGTATGCTTTTCTTCCACTGTGTACCATATTTAGGAAGAAAGGAATGAAATAATCTTTAAGAAGAAGAAAGCTTCTCAGAGGGCCGTGCTTGCTTGGATTTGTTCCACCATCATTGCAATTATAAAGCTTGGTTTTCTTTAAGATTGTACCGCAGCCAGAAGAATTCTTCCGGAATGGAACCTATCCCCCCCATGCTGTCATCCTCCGCCGCGTCCACCAGATTGAAGGAATTGCTGGCGCAGTCGTCGGAATCATTGCCCTAGAATCACCGGATTGTTGCGGCAAATAACCACCATTAACGGTAATTAATAACGGTTAATTATGGTTATTTGTTTTAGCTTAATGCTAGGATAAGCGAGACATGGGCCTGGCCCTTTTTGTTTCCTTGTTTCAGTCCTAATTTGGGCCTGTTCTCCCCAAAGGGGCTGTTTGGCCAACTGGCCCATATCTGTAATTATTTCTTATATTTATAATATTTGTTTAAAATTCCAAAAAAAAAAGGGCTGTATCTTTTGCCTTTTGGCTGTTTTCTTAATTACGAAGAAAAAAAGGTAACAAATATGATGTATGATGGACTTACGTCACCTTTGGCTACTAAGCGATATGACCCAATTAAGTTATGACGTGTGTCATTTCCCCCTCCCAATACGTCTAGAAATCTCTTTACTAAATAAATGCCGAAATATATTAGAGTTCTATACATGTCCACCTTTCCATTTCACCTATTTGATTTCCTCCAATATATCATCAAAGTCCAATAATAAAATATAGAAATAACAAGTAATTGTATATGCAAATCATTCACAAAAGAATTTATTATTTCACTTAACACTTTCTTCAATCTAGAAATAGAGTCACATGAACTACTTTATTATATTGCTAAGTTTCATTCACAAAACATGCTTTGTGTATCCGCAAAAAATAAAAAATAATAATAATTCTGATCCATTTTACTTGAGAGTTCTCAATACAAGTTATAATATGACACTTTACAAATAAAGCTACCTTAATCTAATTTTTAATGAGGTCGATAATATCAGCGTGTTAGAACTCGAAGTAGCTACATGTACGAATTAATGGAGGAATCATTAGAAGGTCCCATACCCACCACCTAATTTATGGTCCCAACCAATAGTAATATTTTTCAATAAAATACTTTACACATTAGCAGCAGTAGAAAAAAAAAAAATAAAAATAACCAGCCTCTTATGCCGCGGTTTAACTTTTCTAAGCCATTTTTATTCTTCCTAGAGAGACACGAAGAGAGAATTTCCCAAATTTCATCCCTGTTAGACGTACAATGAGAATGAGAATGAGTTGGAGTTGGACATTCCTATCATTAATTAACCAGACCAACTCTATTTATTGGCACTTCACTTCAATTTCAGTCATGTCTGTGTAGTTAGCTTCATAATTTCATTCATGCTCCCAGTCCTTTACATTCAAGCCATCTCTATGTTGTTTGCTTCATTTGCATTCCAATTTAAAATACATTAAAACATTACTTTTTTCTAAAAATAGAATGTACAAATTTAAGTTACATGTTTGTTATTTTATTTTATTTTATTTTTTTTCATGGCAAAAACAACCACAACCCAAGGAACCAAAACAACCACAAACCACTAAGACCCACCATTTGCCACCACAAAAGGGATGACAGAAGGAGGAACAGAAGACAACCACAGATCCGACACAAGGCCCGACTGTGAAAGAGCAGCCAAAGCATGAGCCACCCGATTACCCTGACGGCACACATGAGTCAACTTAGTAGAGGAAAACCATCGCAAGTCCTGAGAATTATCAAAACAAATAGAAGCAATTTTCGACGGGTAAGACCCTTCACATAACACCTGTAATGACCCGATCATTTTCATTCCTTTTCCTTTCTCAGATTTTCACGGATATTTTTTTTCTGTTGATCTTTTCCTTTCTGAGTTCAGTTCCTCGTTGCTTAGTGTCGTCTCAAGTGCTCTGGAGTGATTTTCGAGACTCTTTTCTTTGGAATGACAACTTGCTTTCAGGACCGAGTCATTTCCACATTTTTCGTTTTTCGACATTATTCACTTTTTGTCCTTTTCCCCATTTTGTCTTTTTCCCTATTTTGTCTTTTCCCCGTTTGTCACTTTTTTGGCATAACCATACTTCTTGTGTTTGGAGTTGGTTTTGACTTCATGTATCTTCATTCTCAGTGGTTTCCATGAAATACGTATCTCTACTTTTGCGAGAAAGTACTCTAATTGCTCCCGGTGTCCATAGGGGCATGGATGAAAAGTTCTTTGGGAACTTTTTCTTTCCTTGGTGTGTTTTTCGTAAATATCTTTTAAAGATATTTTATTTCAGCAGTTTTTAAGAAAATATTTTTGGAAGATATTTTCATTCTGGGCCATTAGTGCAGTTTTCACTTTTTGGAGGGGCCATTGTGCAATTAATAAAAGTAATTGCTAAATGTCTTGTTTTGAGCTTGGATCCTTGTACGGGATCCATTTTCACTTTTCGTCGAGTCTTGTACTCTTGGAATTCCCTTCTGGTCGATGTTTTCCAATTTCAGGGTTTCTGACCCTTGTTAACGCCAAACTTGTTTGGGACATAACTTTCTGCCCGGGACTCAATTTTTGATATTGTTTCTTCCGTTGTTCTTATTTTCTCATTTTAAACCTTTTTTGTTTATAGAGTTTTGCCGTTTGAGCGCGTCTGTGTGAATTTGACTTTTCCGGACCCGGCGGGGCCGTTTGAGCATTAAGTACATTGTTGTTAAATTTATAGTCATGAGAACTTGTTTCCAATATTGAATATATGATTGACTTGTGTAATGAATTGTACACTTTGTGTTGACATTATGATGCCACTTTAGAATTTGAATCCTAAGACATGGATTGTGTGGTTTCAACCTACTTGTGCATGGAAGATGATTTCGTGCGTTATATAAATTAAGTATAAGTTGTTAACTTATTTGGTATATTTTGGATTCTCTTGGGACATTGTTGTTACATGTGACATGGCTAGAGTTTGGCTCTAGTGCGGGAGGTATGAGTTCTCCCGAATTGAGATAGTGCGCACTTAGGGTGGTCTTCCCTGCAGGTTAGTGCCCGGAATAACCATTGCGGTCTCGGCAGAATTCCGAGCGTGATTTCCAAGTCTTCCACTATTTGTTTTCGCATGCAATCCAAGTTAACAATTATGTTTATATTGTAACTTGTGGTTTTGCCTATTGGTGATTTTGATGTTGTTAAGGACATCTATGTTTTATGATTTTAGAGAATCATTGTGAACTTTGATATTGTCAAGTACATTATGCCTTATATATTCAAATGTGGTTTAGGAATGATCCTTTAGATTCATTTGGAACAAAGACATTAGGTGGCATGACCCACTTTAGTTATTCTAGCATTTTAGATTTCAAGTTGATAACTTCGAGAATCTATATCTTGTTGCTTTGTATAACATGTCCTTATGTTATTGAATTGTATGAATAATGTGATTTATGCTAGAAATGATCTAGGGTAGCTTAGGATGCTCCCTGAGTCTCATCTTGACATAGACGTTAGGTGGCATGAGCCCTTTTAACATGTTTCACCTTAAGGTGATAAAATTGTAAAACGTAGGTCGATGCATGCTCATTTCCTACGAGTAGCTTTATGTTACTCACCCATGTAGTGGGGACATTTTTTAGGTACAAGAAAATAGACTTAAATAAGCTTGGTGTGTAATTAAGGCATTGATTTGAAGTTTGGGGGTATCTTCACTGGAAACCTTCGAAGACTACAACTCGTCTACTAAGGGTAACCTAGGGGTTTAAAGGCTTGTTGTATAAGCTAAATGCAACCGTGATTCCTACAAAAGTGGCTTTTTAGTTCTGTATTGTTAAGGGACTAGCAATATGTATGTTTAGGGGTGTGATGAGCGCTGAATATATGCATATTTGAGCCCCAAACTATGTATATGTTAAGGTCTAAAGTGATACTTCTATCCATAATTAGAATAATTTATGTTTAATGTGTGTTTGTAGGTACTTCCCAGAAAAATGGTTAAAATCAGGACTTTATGCTGATATCGAAGCTTACAGAGCCGTTGTCGATCATTCAGAGCAAGCCGAGAGTGTAAATGGTGATGTTTGAAGCAATTCAAGCCTTAAATCTCGAGCCTAAGTGTTGAGGCTCGAGCATTACAACAATAAAGTGAAGAAAAGTTAACAAGGCCCATATGCTCGAGCATTACACCTTGATGCTTGAGCATTACCACATGGTGCTTGAGCTTTAACCAAGGGTGCTCGAGCATTGACCCTCAGGCTCGAGCATGAGGCGTCAGAAATTTGTATAGTTGATTTAATTAGAAGGCTATGCTCCCAGACCTCGTGCATTACATCCAGGATCAAGCAGCATTCACTGAGGATCGAGCACTAACAATAGATGCTCAAGCATGGTGTCTTGATGCTCGAGTCTCAATTCCCAGATGCTCGAGCATGGTACCTAGTGCTCGAGCCTTTGAAGCTTGGATCGAGCAATGTTAACAGAGTTCAATCCCAAATATATTATAAGTGTGGAAGAAAAAGACGCTTTAGAAAATATTTCAAGAAAATTGGCTAAGTGTCAAAATGATGCTTGAGCACCTTCTACTAAAGCTCGAGCATCCATGCAGAAATGCTTGAGCATACATCTTGAAGCTCGAGCATCCGTTCCTGAAGCTCAAGCCTTTCATGATAGGTCAAATTAAAAGCTGTGGGATTACTCTTTTTATCAGGGTATCTCATCCCAATTGGGCTCGAAGACCTAAAAGCCCACCAATTACTTATTTTCTTCTATAAAAGAAGGTGCAAGCCTTGATAGAAGGGGTTCGATATTTTTATCTCTTTAGCAGTGTTATTCAGAAGGCTAAAGGTGTGGTGGCTTTTAGGGTTCCCACAACCTTGAAAGTGAAGATCCTGAGAAGAAGGGTGCCGTCCATGACAAGAGAGATGAACTCAACACAGATGATATCCAACCTTGTCATGAGTAGCTAAATCTTTTCTTAGGGCACTGATGTAACCCAACGTTGTACTACAGTTTGATTGTTTTAACTCTGGGTTTATTTTAATATATATTATGTTTTCTTGATTATATGACTATGAGCACTTGAGACAACTCAAGTGGTTTTTCATGTTTTAGTAGAATATAAATTGTTATTACCTTGTCTTAGATGTAATAATTTATGTTTTATTCTCAACCTACCTTGTTGTACAGTATTTGGCAGAGCCCTGCCGGACACAAAAATAGAGGTCATATAATGGTATTATAACGTATTTTACAAAGGAACGTTTTCATAATCTATGCTTAGGAAAGGTGGTTCATTCACAAAGTAGTTAAAGTAGGTAGAGTAGGTAGGTGAATAGTCCACGCTAACCGTAAATAGGTTATAGTTAGCTAATCTTGTAAAACATCTTTCTTTAAACTCCGAACTGAACGAATGTTATTGAGTTCAGTTCATTTGAAAACAAAAATTGGTTAAAAGCCCAGCGTTAATTCAATTGACCATAGTATAACGATTATGGTGAAGTCAAAGCCCTAAGATTTCTCTCTTTCTGATTATTTTATTTATTTTAATAGTTTAATATTTTGTCTCATTTTAAGTTTGTTAAATCGTAACAACCAACAAACTTTCCAATCAAGTTACTTGTAAACCATAAACAAAGTTAAAAACTGAAATCCAAATCTTTTCTCCCTGTGGGTTCAACATCCTCTTGCATAAAAACTATATTTTACACGATATCGTACGATTGCGAGAGAAATAAACACATCACTATTCCTTTTTTGACACTACATGTCCCAGAAACTTCACTTCCCGTTGCCAAAATTCACACTTCTCGAACTTGGCATATAACTAGTGTTCATGAAGTGTTTGCAATACTATGCAAAGATGTCTTGTATGATCATCCTCTAACTTAGAATAAATCAAAATATCATCAATGAAGACAATAAAAAATTGATCTAAGTAAGCCCTGAAGACTCTGTTCATTAAGTCCATAAAGACTGCTGGTGCATTAGTCAATCCAGAAGGCATGACACAAAACTCATAAGAACCATATCTAGTGAGAAACGCTGTCTTAGGAACATCTTGCTCCTTAACCCTAAGTTGATGATATCCAGAACACAGATCAATCTTAGAGAAGTACGTAGCTCCCTTCAATTGATCAGAAAGATCATCAATCCTGGGCAAAGGGTACTTATTGCGAATAGTAACCTTATTCAACTCCCTGTAATCTATACACAGGTGAAGTGAACTATCCTTCTTCTTTACAAACAGAATTGGTGCTCCCCAGGGTGAAGTACTCCTACGAATAAAACCCTGGCTGAGTAATTGTTGAATCTAATCCCTCAGCTTTCGCATCTTCACTTGTGCCATCCTGTATGGTGCTCTAGCAATAGGCGTAGTGCCTGGAGCTAAATCAATCACAAAATCTATCTCTCGACTAGGTAGCAACCCTGGAATCTCTTGAAATACATCTGAAAATTCCTGTACAATAGATTGGTTAGAAATCTGAGTCTACCAATATCTAGTGTCACAGGCCCATCACTCTCATATAGAATGGCGGTATCACCTAAAGGTGTAGAAATACCCTGAGGTCTATTACATACTCACGTCATCATCCCAGATAATGCAACAAAAGACTGAGACACAAATGAGTGTGTAGCACTCATATCAAATAAAACACGACCTGTGAACCATGAATAAGAAACATACCCTCAACAACTTAAGGTGCCTGAACATCCTGTGGCATGGGGTTGTACACCCTGCCATAATGCAACTATTGTGGTGCCTATCCCTGAGGCTGTGGCGGTGCTGGTAAAGCTGGATATGTTTGTCCCTGAATCCGTGGAATCTGCGGAGCGGGTAAAGGTATTGGTGCCCTCTGTCCCTACTGTCCTTGTTCCTGTCCTGCTTTAGGACATTGCTTAGAAGTATGACCATACTCTCCATAAGTGTAGCAACTACCCTGGAAAGTACCAAATGGCCTCCTCTGTCGATTAGCTTATGGCTGACCCTGTCCTGCCTGTGGTCCCCCATTCTGCTGCCTCTGAACAGGTGCCCCATTCCTGTGAGCATCTGAACCACCCTAGTACTTCTTCCAAGGCTGTTGTCCCTAGAATTTGCCCTTATCATCTGTTGGTGTCCATTGCCATTCCCTTTCTCAGCTGACTGATTAGCAGAGTCTTTGTTACCCCGCTTCTCACCCATAGCCTGTCTGAAATCCACGGTCAACTGATACTACTGCAAAGTGGCATCTACCACCTGAGCATAAGTAGTGTAGGCTGGACTACCTGTAATAACTCGCTTAATAGACCACATAAGTCCCTTAATGAAACTATTGCACTTCTTCTCCTCTCTATCCACCTCTTCTGGAGCAAAAAAAGATAAACGCGTGAACTACTGCTCATACTCTGCCATGGTCATGTTCCCCTGATCTAGATTGAGAAACTCTGTCTTCATAGCTTCCCTGACTGCATAAGGAAAGTATTTCTCATCAAAACGAGCACTGAACTGATCATAAGTCAATGATATCCTCTTCTCTACGGTGGTAACTAACTCCCACCACTGTAGTACATCTCCAACTAACTTGAAAGTAGCAAGCATCTGTTTCTGAACCTCCGTGCACTAAACCAAGCGAAGATATAACTCAATGTCCTGTTTCCACTAGTGAGCTACTTTCACATCGGTGGAGCCTGAGAACTCAGGTGGGCTCCCCTTTGTGAAAGAACTCCTAGCCTTTTCCTATGTATCAGTCTGAACCACTGGTGCTGGTATAGGTGCTTACTGAATCCCTGACTTGATCCTGAGTCTACTGAACTTCCTCCTGCTCTTCTTATAATTGACTATGATCATCCTGAAACCCTGGCACTTGCTGCTCTTCCTCCATTTGCTGACACCGTAGGAGATATTGTTGGCTACATGCCGCTCTCCTTTCCTTTTTGGTTCCTTGCATGTTCTGTCCTCTTCTAGCGTTAACCATTTTGTAAAGGAATACAACGAATCCTACACTTAAGCTCTAAACAAAAGAATACGCAACACGGAAGTCTTATATGATAGAATCCTAGAGACACTGAACCTAGAGTGCTCTGATACCAGCTGTGATACCCTTTGACTCCAAGACATGGGTTGATCAGGCCCAAACCCAAACCCGAGGGAATATCAAACAATTAATTCATTATTCCACATAAGCATATACCAAAGAAAACAAATAATTAATATAAATCATTAAACCATTAAAATAAATAATACAATTAAATAAAACCAATTAAAGCAATTTAGGCAAATAATCAGATAATCAAGTAAAAATGCACTAAAACAAAAATTAAAAATACCAAGACTATCCTTTTAAACTTAGGGGTATTACACCTTAGCTTGTATCCAATAACTCAATTGTCTCCCTCATCCCAAAACCATTCTTATGGGTGATTACAAAATTTGAAATAGGAGGAACCAATGTAGTTCCATCCAGACCCAAGACAGTATACTCGAGCTTATCCGGTGGTGGCTTAGGATCAAGAATGTGAGAGAACTTATCTTTTTTTGGAAAGATGGTGACTAAATCATTATCAATGACATCAAAAAAGAAACACTTATCTTTCTCTGAGGAATATGGAGTGGCATTGAAGATGTTTAATTTGAGCTTCATGTTCCCAAAAGAAATATCCATAGCCCCAGTCCTACAGTTAATGTTGACATTTGTTGTAGCTAAGAATGGATGACCAAGGATCACAGGAGTACATCGATTGGTATCATGGATAGGTTCTGTATCCAGGACAAGAAAGTCAACTGGAAAATAGAACTTATCCACTTTAATGAGAACATCTTCAATGAACCCACGTGGTTGCTTTATAGATTGATCAGCAAGTTGCAACACCATTGACGTGGGTTTAAGCTCTCCCAAGCCTAATTGCTCAAGCACAGAGTAAAGAAGAAGATTAACACCCGCTCCAAGATCAAGAACTGTTCTATCTATCACATTATTTCCAATGGTGCACGAAATGGTAGGAGCACCAGGATCTTTGAACTTAGGAGGAGTGCTGTGCTGAATGAGTGCACTGACTTGCTCAGTGAGATAGATTTTTTTAGAGACTTGGCTTTTTGATTTTCTCTTTTGGGTGCACAAATCTTTTAGAAATTTGGCATAGGCTGGGATTTGTTTGATGGCTTCAAGGAGAGGAATATTAACTTTGACTTGTTTAAAGACTTCCATCATTTCTTGAATTTTCTCCCCTAACTTACCAAAGTGGGAGGGTTCCTTAAGACGTTCAGGATAAGGCGCTCTTGGCTTATAAGCGGTCTCAAGGTTAGGAGCAGATAAAGAAGTGACTCCACCTTCAACTCCTTTGGAACTCGATTGCGGAATAGAATTTGGGGGAACATTTGTAGAATATGGATGTGGAATGATGGGAATAATGGGGACCCTAAGTCTCTCTTTTTCTTCCTGTTCTTTTTCAACTTGATTATCAATGATTCTTCCACTCCTCAAAGTGGTGATGGCCTGAACTTGCTCATATTGACTACTTGAAGGATTAATAGCATTAATCATGTAAGTTTGCCCTTTCGGGTTAACCACTAGATGACTAGGAAGTTTTCCTTCCTCTCTACGAGATAGAGTACTCGCAATTTGCCCAACTTGAGCCTCTAGCTTGGCTATGGCTTGAGAATGAGTATGAAGAAGTTGGGTGTTTGCTTTAACTTTAGCAAGAGTACTAATTACTTATTCTTCAAAAACAAATGAATACTTAGGAGGAGTAGGAAAAGGAGCTGGATTAGCTTGATTCCGAAGTTGTGGTGGAAGATATATAGAAGATTGATTGAAAAGATTATTTTGGGGCAAAAGGTTGGATGAATTTTGGTACTGTCCCTGAGATTGTGGAGCAGTATTGCCTTGGCTCTAATTCCACCATGATAGATTGGGATTATCTCTCCAACCAAGGTTATAGGTATTGAAATATGGATTGTACCCTTGATTAGATAATGCTGCGTTGGCTTGCTCTTGGTGATTTTTAGAAAGTCGTCCCCTGAAAGGACAAGTATTAGCACGGTGTGATGGATTTGCATAGATTGAACACATTTCCTTTAGCAAAGAGGAGTGCTGAATAGAAATAAGAGCACTGACAGCTGATAAGACTTTGTCAAACTTTTGATTTAACACCTCTTTGTGAGTGGACAGCTCTCTAAATTTCTCAACTTCCTAAAGATTTTTGACCTTATGGATTCCAGGTGTAGACCTAGACTTAGAGGAAGATACATGTTGCAATGAATTTTCACTTAGGGCCTTAAACAGTTCCCAAGCATCAACTGGACTTTTACGCAGAAAAGCTCCATTACTGGATGCATCAGCCATGTTCTTATGAGAATCAGAAAGACCATCATTGTAACGACCCGGTCATTTGCCTTCCTTTCCTTTTTCTTGAAATTTTACGAATGAATTTTTTTCGTTTAATTTTCTTTTCTGAGCTCTGTTTCGTGTCGCTTAGTGTCATCTCGAGTGCTCAGAATTGGTTTCTAAGACTCTTTCATGTGAATTGACAACTTCCTTTGAAGACCCAGTCATTTTCGTATTTTCACTTTTCAGACACTATGCGCCTTTCGTCATTTTCCCTGTTTTGTCTTTTTCCCTATTCTGTCTTTTCCCCGTTTGTCACATTGTTGGCACAGCCTCACTTCTCATGCTCAGAGTTGGTTCTTGACTTCACGTGCCTTCATCTTGAGTGGCTTCCTTGAATACGTATCTTCACTTTTGCAAGAAAGTACTCTAGTTGCTCCCGGTGTCCATAGGGGCGTGGATGCACAATTCTTCAGAATCTTTTCTTTTTCTTGGGGTGTTTTTCGTAAATATCTTTTGAAGATATTTTATTTCAGGGGTATCTAAGAAAATATCTTTTGGAAGATATTTTCATTCTGGGCAGTTTAGTAGTTAACTCTTTTTGTAGGGGCCATTGTGCAATTAACGAAAGTTATTACAAAATATCTCGTCTGGAGCCTGAATCCTCGTACAGGATTTATTTTCACTTTTCGTTGACTCATAAATTCATAGAATTTCATTCTGGTCGTTTTTCTCCAGTTTCAAAGTTTTTGGACCCGGTTGCCGCCGAACTTGTTCGGGGCATAACTTTATGCTCGGGACTCGATTTTCGATGCCATTTCTTTCTTTATTCATATTTTCTCATTTTAAATCTTTTTCGTTCACGGACTTTTGCCATTTGAGTGCGTTTGCTCAAATTCCACTTTTCCTGACCCGGCGGGGTCCGTTCGGGGCACTTTTTGAGATTTCTATAAAAGGAGGGTGAAATATTTTATTTTTCATCTTCCCCACTGTCCTTGCACGACCTGAAGCAGCCATGGATTCCCATGGAGCTGCCACTTTCTCTCTCCTCCTTTGATTTACTTTTCCTAAGTAAAAAGTCTTCGGCCTTCACGGTTTTTATTCCCCTCGACGTGTTCTACCATTCCCCCTTATTAGAATTCATTTTTGACCATTTCTTGAGTTTGGGTTTGAGGTCAAGTTGTGATTTTCATTGGGCTTCCTTCGGATTCATGTAGATCGTGTTGTCCCCGACAAAACCCTTCGGTTTTGGCGATTTCGAAAAACTTTTTTTTCGGTGGGCCTTTGAGGTTTTCATTTCAAATTGAGGTAGGGGGTGTTATAGGTTTAATTATTGTTATATAACATGCTATTGATTCTTATACAACTTGTTTACATGCTTAAATATGAAATCTAGAGATTTTATTATTTAATTTTCTTGTGAAGGATTTAATTTTCCCGGTTGCCCATAGCTTTGTTTAATCATGTGGCATGATAGAATATTACCCCTTGATATGTTGATTAACATATATTAAATTGAGAGAAATTGGACAAGTAACAAAGATTTTATTTAATATTTTACTAGAATAAAATATTAATTCATGTGGCCTTAACTAGCTTGAAATCGATGTGTGTTAGCATATTATATTAGGCCCTAGCATGCTCTTCAACATAGATTAAATTGAGAGTAATCGGAGAAGTTTTGAAATCTAGTAATATTTAATTAATTAGATTAATTTATTTATTCCAGGTGTACTATTCACCCCATTGGAATTCCGACTTGACATTCTTAATATGCATGCTATATGGTTTCATATATATTAAATCTAGAATATTTGGTTAGGTTTTGAAATCTATCATTTATTATTTTTCTAGTATTAAAGTTTAATGCTCATGGCCATTCATTGCATGGAATTCATTTGTATCGTGTTTTTAAATCATGTCATGGTATGTTGTATAACATATTTAAATTTGAGATCATTTAGATGAATTTCAAAACTTAGAGATTTTAATTAAGTGTAATAATTAAAATCCATTCAATAACTCATTGGTCTTGATTAAGTTTCTAACTTGGAATTCATGCTTTTCGTGACAAATTCCTTCACATGTATCAAATTGAGAATAATCGGATAAGTTTGAAACTTATTTTCATTTACTTCCTTTGTATGGAACTTAATTCACATGGTTATGTCTTGCATGAAATGGACTTGTAACTTGACATTGAACTTGACCTTGATATGATCCTTGACACACCTTGTTCATAGAACATTTGGACTTGCCTCGTAATCGTGATAATTTAATCCTTTAGGTTGATTCATAGTTGTTAAAGGCTCAAGGCGCACAAAAGCGCAAATGCCTCCTGGAGCCTGAGGCGCAAGGCGCAAGGCGAGGCGCGCGCCCGACTGAAGCAAGGCGCACGTTGGAAAAAAAAAAAAAACAAAACCCACCCAATAAAGTATTAAAGATGCAAATCATGCAATAGTATATAGAAAGATGTAAAAGTCAACTAAATGAATTACTTAAGTTAAATATTCAACATAAAGATGCCAAAACCAAGTAAATCAAGTACTTGAGTTCAAAACAGTGAATAATCAAACATATTAACATAAAGATGCAAAAGTCAACTAAGGAGAAGTATAAGATAAAACTAAAACAAACATAAACATCATTCTTCCTAAGAAGACAACACCAATGAATCTAAATATCATCCTCGTCATCAATAAGCATAACATCATTTTGATCGTCACTAAATGATTCATAATTCTCAGGATCCTCTTCTATCTCATCTGAATCATCCTCATCCTCATCCACAAGTCGAACTGAAGAACTTCCTGCTCCCTTTGTTGGTAACCGTGAACTAGAACTAGATTTTGATCTAGTAGACCATTGCAGCCTGCTTGCCTCTCCAATACCAGCAAAATTAGCAACATCACCCCATGTCAGGGAATCATCTTCATAGACTAAATCATGTTCTACATCAGAATCATCCATCCTCCCCGTCAACCACTCGTTGCTCTCATCAATGTCATCGAGTAAAATGGGATCAAGAGTGTCACACATATTATATCGACGCCTCAATGCTCTATTATATTTGATGAACACTAAATCATTCAACGTTGTTTGAGCGAGCCTATTTCTTTTCTTGTTATGAAGCTGCAATAAATTTAACTTTAACTAGTAAGTATAAAAAAATAAAATTTTAATTTTCAACAATTAAATTACAAACCTAGTTAGTAAATAGTATATACTTACATGCTCAAACACGCTCCAATTTCGTTCACAAGCAGAAGAGCTGCAAGTAAGGCTTAAAATCTTTATAGCAAACTTTTGGAGAAGTTTTGTTGACTTGCCATAAGCTTCCCACCAATTAGCTATTAAAAAAAAATTAATAATGATGTTTAGCAACTTTAGCTTCATCTTTCTATCGACTCTATTGTCAAAATAATTTTAACACTTAGCTATACTAACTTAATATACTTTACCACTTTACCTGGTCCTCGTGTACTTCTTTGTCTAATAGCAAAAGGATTACCAAAGAGGCCCTCAGCTTTAGAATATAAGGACAGCTCCTCAGTAATTTTGTCTTGGTCTTTGACATCCGGGACTAACCTTGCAATGCATGCATACAAACCCTTTGCAATCTCTTCATCTTCTTCAATTTTCGAATTTGAATAAAAGTATTCTGGGTTCAAATAATAACCTGCTGCATGCAAAGGGCGATGAAGTTGAACATTCCACCTCTTATCAATTATTTCAAAAATATCTAAGTATTTATCTTCTACTCCCCCAAATGATTTTGCAATGGCTTCTTTAGCCCTATCCATAGCCGCATAAATGTATCCCATGGGAGGCATTCTCTCGCCATCAACTAATCTCAAAACCGGAATAAGAGGACCGGAAACCTTAAGGCTAAAGACAATGTTGTTCCAAAAGGAAGGCATCAAAACATAAGAAGCAACTCTTTTACCGGCTTCCTCTTTCGCCCATTTACTACGATTCCATTCTTCTGAAGTAAACATCTTTCTCAAGTTATTCTTTTGCTTGTGAATACTTGATAATGTGATGAAACATGTAGCAAATCGAGTCTTAGCAGGCCTAAGCAACTCCTTTTTGTGAGTAAAGTTCCTCATAATGTTCAACAACTTTGGTTGCATATAAATATAACTATTCAACTCCACTGCCCTCTGCATTGTTCTAGAGATGGACGGTATTTTCCCAATGTCTTCCAACATCAAGTCTAAGCAATGAGCAGCACATGGGGTCCAATACAAATGTGGGTGTTCTTTCTCTAACATCCTCCCTATTTGAAACCAAACGGAAAAAAGAAAAATGATATAAAGAGAATGATTAAATCAAAATTGATTTAAATTATATATTTGTAAAGAATGTAAACTCTAAAAGTTATAAACATTGAACATTCTTACCGGCATACTTATTGCTTGACTCACTATCTGTGACGACTTGGACGACATTTGCTACTCCAATGCGGTTCACAAATTTATTAAGTAAGTCAAACATCTTGTCACCATCCTTTGAAAAAGAAGATGTATCTATCGACTCAATAAACATGGTTCCCCTTGGACTATTTACTAGGAAATTAAGCAATGTTCTCCCTCTCTTGTCTGTCCACCCATTTGCCATTAATGAGCATCCAAATTTTGACCACTCCTCCCTATGGTCATTCATCAAAGCATTGGTAATATCCAATTCCTTCCTAAGCAAAGGAACTCTCACCTCATGATAACTAGGTGGTTTCATGCCAGGACCATATTGTCCAATTGCTTCAACAACCTCGGCAAAGCTATCATACTTAACAGCATTGAATGCAATTCCTGCATCATACATCCACCTTGCAAAAGCAGCACACGCTCTTCCTCTCAACTCTTTCTTGCATGCATCATCAATGGCTGTTTGTTTTCCCCCCTCCTTTCTTTTTTGTACCACAATTTCCGGTCTGGGAGTGAAATATAAATCAATCGGTCCCTTTTGCTTTTGCATCTTTGAGGAATTGACACTAGCACTGCCTGCACTAGCTACCCTTTTTCCCCGATTGCTAACTTCCATGACATCATCCTCATCCTCTCCATCAATGAAATTAATCTCATCACTAGGTAACAAATTCATTTGTTCTTTTTCTTCCTTTTTCTTACTCATGTACTCTTTGATTTCTTCTCTAACACTAGATGGGCATCTTGTGCATGCACTCACATTTCTATATCCTCCAGCTAAGTGTTGCTTAGCCCGATAAATACCTCCTTTTGTAACTTTTGCACAGAAGTTACAAGTGACGGCATTTGTATCTTTCGGATTCTCCAAATGTGAGTAATTCCATGCCGGATCCTTTCTTGAACCTTCACTAGGCATCTTTTAAAGTTCAAACTACAATCAAGTTCAATAGAAATTATGTAAGCTGCAAATCAATCTAATTTTCTATAACTATAAGCACCATGATTCATTCTATAACTATAACAACTAAACATACTTTCAATAATAGAACCTAATTATATTATATGAAAATAATATAACAGTAAACAGTTGCTATTTACAATTTGCGATTGTCTTTTATAATTTAGACTTTAGAGTACACTTCACTAATTATTTCATTTTAACATGTTAGAATGATTCAATGGAACAAATACAGGCATACAATTTGGCTGCAATTGTGATTAAGCAAAGTAACTGCAGAATGCCAGAATGTGTTGGCTCAAATTGGGAAATAGATCCGTCACAGACTCACAGTCACTCTCTACGTGGAGAGAGCTGATAGATCGGTTTGGAGCTAATTTTTATGGATTCAGTATTTCAGTGTTAAGTAACTTAAGTTTGATGTTAATAAATTTGACTTCAATTTGGTGTTAGTTGTTAACTGGACAACTTCTTCTCTCTATCAGTCTATCTCTCTGTATTTGGTATTTTGGTGTTATGTAAATTCTGTATATATTAGAAGCTTTGTATTCCTCTGCAAAATTTACAAGAAAATCAATTAAATACCTTCTGATTTCAATAAATTTTTTTTTTTTGGGTAACCCGTAACCAAGAAAAAGAATTACATTCTATCTGTCACATACAGGCTACAACAATCCAAAAAAAAATAAAATAGCAAGTTTAGTAACTGTTATTTTAAGATTAAAATAGCAACATAATAAATTTGTCACAGTCCAGAGTCTCCACTCTCCTCTCCCCGGCCCCTTCATCAATTCCATCCATATATAACAATTTCTTTTCATAAAAAAAAAAAAAAAAACATGTGATCTTAATTGGTCATCAATTCCTAAATAAAAGAAAACTTAATATATGAATTAATCTATAAAAATGAGGAGAGCATCAAAAAGTAAAAAGTTTCTTTGAACAGAGTCCAGACTCAAGAAAAAAAATAAAATAAAAAAATAGAGAAAAAAAAGAAGAATAATAATAAAAAAAAACTGCCAAACTTGACTCGACAGTCGGCCGAGAGAAGAAAAGAAGAAGAAAAGAAAAAAAAAAAAAAAAAAAAAAAAAACTCAGACAGATCACAGATCCGAGAAGAGAAGGAGAGAAGAAGAAGAGAAGGAAGAGGAGAGAAGAAGAAGAAGAGAGAGAAGGAGAAGTTGGAGAACGTACCGGCAGAGTCGCCGACTGCGTAGATCCGGCAGATCCGGCAGATCCGACACAGATGAAAGATCCGAGAGGAGTGAGGACCGAGACCGAGAGTAACTGTTGTCCAAGTCGTCGCCTCTGTGACCTCTGTCTCCGACTCTTCTTTGTTTTGGTGTTTGTTCTCCTTTTGTTTTTTTAATGTGGTAACAATGTGTTACAAAAGTAATAAAATAGAAACAATAAAATAATAAAACAAATCAATAAAGTCAAATAGTCAATAAACAAACAAAAGTTACAAAAGAAAATAGTTAAAATATTACAACTTCCATCAGGCGCGCCTTTATATCGCCTTTAGCCTTGCGCCTGTAGAGAAAAGGTGCTCGCCTTCTGCAACCCATGCGCCTTAAGGTTCTAGAGGCGCTGAGATGGCGCCTGGAGGCGCCTTGCGCCTCAGGCGCGCGCCTCCGGCGCCTTTGACAACTATGGGTTGATTAAATTTTGCTTTTTGTGCTTCCATTAGTTTAATCATGACCCCTTGTATCTAGGTTTCATTAATGTACTTAATGAACATGCACAGTTGTCTTGGAATGATTTAATTACTCATATGTTGCTTAGAAAGTAATTGAATTATGTATCTTATACTTATGGTATATTTACTTCAATGAACTCCATGTGCTATATATCTTAGATGTTGTCTATATAGTGCATACTATGATTTCTTGTCATCTCACATGCCATGATAGTTGATGAACTAGGGGCATGACTTGCGTGTTCCAAAATCTTGGTTGTGCATGAAACGTGGTTAATGTATTTATTGTATTTCATACAATCTTGACTTGCACAACTTGTTAATTTTGGAACTTGGGATATCAATCAAGAATAGGGGAAGGTACCCTTGGGTTGATAATCCCTAAAGTGATCCCAAGAATAGGAGAAGGTACCCTTGGGTTGATAATCCCTAAAGTGATCCCAAGAGTACGGTTTTAATCTGGGCGATATCCAAGTTTCCACATTGTTTGATTTCACTCTTTAAATTTCAAGTTGCTATTCTTTGAAGATTTAAACTTTTCGTGTATGTGAAATGCTCCAATCATGCCAATTGCATTTATAATGTAATTCTTGCTAACTTATATCCGAATATACTTCTTGTCGTGTTAAATAGTATGTTCCAATCATGTAAAGTGCCTTGACAATGTGAACTTGTATTCTAGTAACTCCTTGTCGTGTTGTATGGATTATTCCAAACTTTGCCTAATTGCATTGATAATGTAATTCTTGTTAACTTGTATTCAAGCATCCTTCTTGTCATATTCTTTGAATTATCCAAATCTTGATTCATTTTATACGTGTTTAAGTATCATGATTCTTGTTGATCATTACTCTAGGGTAGCTTAGGATGCTCCCTGAGTCTCATTGTGACATAGATGTTAGGTGGCATGAGCCCCTCTGACATGTTTTACCATAAGGTGATAAAATTGTAAAATACTAGGTTAATGCATGCTCATCTCCTACGAGTAGCTTTATGTTGCTCACCCCTACATTACTGGGGCATATTTCAGGTACAGGACTCAAGACTTGAAGGCTTCATTGCCTTGGATGATTTGTAGCTTCTCATGACAGAACTTGTATTCTTTGATTCTATGTATGTAAAGTGTGCATAAGTACACTCTTTTCATTATATTCAACATGTATAAGATGAGACCGGTGGCCAATAACATATATTATGTATTCTATACACTTTACTTTCAAAGTTATTATGAAAACATTGAAAATTCACAAGTCTTTTCTTCATAACTTTTGCATTGGGAATGGGAATTCCACTCTCTCTTTTTCATAGGGATTCTATAATCATGCATGAGGTGTGGCCAAGGGCCAAACACCATTTAGTGTTCATTTTTGCATTTTAGTTCACATATTGCATTTTGGGCTAAAATAGTAGAATCCGAGCCTTTAAGGGTTTATTTTCAAATCGAGTGGTGCAAAGTGTGTTCCTGCACCTCCACTAGGTCTCATTTATCTTGTATGAAGTGTGGCCAAGGGCCAAATGGTCATTTAAAATAATTTCCTAATTTTGGTTTCCAAATTTTCCATTTCAAGTTCATTTTCGCCTTTTTGGCCGTTGGGGGGTCGGATTTTGACTCGGCCATTTTCGGGAGCCGCGGACCATTCTCGCACGATCAAAATCACCATTTACGTCTGCGTGCATGATTGTTTCCGGGAAAAACCTCTTCCTTGGCAATTTGAGCCTCCGAGGGATTCATTATGCATTTTTTTTTGCATAATCTAGTTTAGGGGCACTTTGGGGTTTTCCTTCGGGAAATAAATTCCGGTCTCCTCATGGTCACTTAGAAAACGTGATTTTAGGGGGGGTTTATTTTTTGTGTTTTTCCAGAAAATGTCGTCTTGGTGCCGGAAATCGATCGAAAAGTTCAGCTTTATGTTTTCTTTTTTGCAGCTTTTTGGACCTCCATGACCAGATTTCATGGAGGGGCATTTTGGGCATTCTACATTGCATTTTTTTTTAATTCTCTCACAAGTCACGTAGAAAATTCAATTTTGAGAGGGGTTTCTTCGTTGTGTTTTTCCAGAAAAATTCATCTTCTAGCCCGTTTTTGCTCTCAGTTGCAGACAGTCACTGTAGCAACTTTTAACCCTCTTGTTCAATTCTGATCTAGGGGCATTTTGGGGATTTCACAGTGAGTTTTTTTCGATTCTGTTCGCGATCTCGGGTAGAAAACTCGATTTTAAGGGGGGTTTCTTCTTCGTGTTTTTCCAGAAAAATTCATTTCGGCCTCCGTTTCAAGCCTCAGTTCTGGAACCTCACTTTTTTTTTCTTGTTGTTAGCTGGTGCATGCCATTAGGCACCGGCATGGGCGCCGGTGGGCTCATGCATGGGTGCCGTGTGCGCCATGGCCTTCGTCGGGCCGCCGCGATGTCTCAACTTCAAACCCTCGTTTCTCCCTCGTCCAGACTCCAAATCGAGTGAATTTTTTTTTTAACTTGACTAATTTTTTGCTGTCTTTCCAACAGTGTGCTCGGTTGCACCCGAATCTTCCTGGATAATTACCAATTTACCCCTTTAGCCTTAAATGCTCGTTTTTCTTCGTCAGGCCATTTCTCCTTCGTCCGGACTCCGAATCATGCGATTCTTGAGTCCATCCTGATTATTTTTTTGTTGTCTTTCCAGCGGTGTGCTCAGTGGCACCTGAATCCACATTTTTTAGAAATGACTATTTTGCCCCTGGGGGCTTATTTGTCATGTTTTTGATCTTTTGCTCCCGCATCAGTTCTCATTGAGTTCTACGACCTCATGGAAGGTCACTTTGACTTCTTAGAGTCTTGTTTTCTGTTTTTGCTTCCTCGTATCGGATCCGTTATCGGGTCAATCTTCGGTTCATCACAGGACACGCTGGCCTAAAAACCAGGGTCGTCACAATCATAGAAAATCTATATTAAGTGCCATTGAGCAATATCATGGTGTTGACACTTTCTTAGAAGATCATTGTATCTTTCCCAAGTATCATGAAACTGTTCTCCCGGGATTTGGGAAAATGCCATGATTTCTCTTCTCATTTGTGTGGTTTTACCCACAGTGTAGTATTTTTTCAAGAACTCCTCTTATAACATGTCCCATGTAGATATGGAATTTGGAAGAAGGGAATGCAACCAGGTTCTTGTTTTATCCTTAAGAGAGAATTGGAAAAGATGCATTCTGAATGAATTGTTGGATAGAATATTCAACTTGGTAATTGAACACAATTCCAAAAACACATCCAAGTGCTTATAAGGATCCTCTATTGCATACTCATGGAAAGTAGGAAGCATTTGGATCATAGCAGGCTTGATCTCAAAATGGGTTACATCAGCATCTGGAAAAACAAAGCACGAAGGGGAAGTGTATGTGGTAGGAATGAAATGGTCCCTCAATTATTGTTGTGGAGGAATAGGTGGACCCTATTCTCCATTACCATTATTACCCGGTGCATTACGTTGTTCAGCCATGTTTTCAGAGGAACTATCTATACAATTCAAATGCTTTTTAAGCTTTCTTAACTGACTCAAAGTTCTCTCTATTTCAGGATCATGCACTAAAGGATTTGACTGAGTTTGACAAGTTAACATGCACTGGTTCCACTAATCCTAATAGTAGTAAAAAGAAAAATATTCCAAGAAACAGAAAAACAATAAGAACTCACAAAAGGTTTAATAAACCGAAGCTTTTCTCCCTTAAGTGTCTTTATCCTCACTGCTAATTTGTACCTGAAAAGAAAAAGAATTAGGCCAGATATCATAAAGTCCGAAGACTGCTAAACTAAAATAACTAATTAAAAGCTAAAACAAACACTAATCTCCCTAGCAACGGCACCAAAAATTGATGTTGTTTTTCTCTCGCAATCGGACGATATCGTGTTGGATAGCTCTATGCACAGAGGATGTCGAACCCACAGGGAGAAGAAATTTATATTTCAATTTTTAACTTTGTTCTATGGTTTATAAGTAACTTGGTTGGAAAGTTTGTTGGTTGTCACAATTTAACAAACTAAAATTATAATAAAATAATTAACTAGAATAAATTAAACTAATTTAAATGATCAGAGAGGGAAACCTTAGGGCTTTGACTTCACCATAATCGTTATACTATGGTCAATTGAATCAACTCTGGGACTTTAATCAATTCTGTTTTCAAATGAACCGAACTCAATAACATTCGTTCAATTCAGAGTTTAAAGAAAGATGTTTTACCAAATTCAATTAACTATAACCTATCTGTGGTTTGTATGGGCTGTCCACCTACCTAGTCTACCTACTTTAACTACTTTGCAAATAAGCCATCTTTCTTAAGCATAGACTATGAAAACATTCTTTGGTAAAAAACATTAAAATACCATTATATGACCTCTATTCTCATGTCCGGCAGGGCTCCGCCAGATACCGTACAACAAGGTAGGTTGAGAATAAAACATAAACTATTATATCTAAGACAAGGGAATAACAATTTATATTCTACTAAAGCATGAAAAACCACTTAAGTTGTCTCAAGTGCTCATAATCATATAATCAAGAAAACATCATATATTAAAATAAATTCCAGAGTCAAAACAATCAAACTATAGTATCAGATTGGGTTACATCAGTGCCCTAAGAAAGGACTTAGCTACTCATGACAAGGTTCGATATCATCTGTGCTGAGTTCATCTCTATTGTCACTTACGGCACCTCTCTTCTCAGGATCTTCACTTTCAAGATTGTAAGAACCCTAAAAGCCATCACACCTTCAGCTTTCTGAATAACACCGTAAAAAAGATTGAAATTTCAGACCTCCTCTATCAAGGCTTACACCTTTTTTTATAGAAGAAAATAAGTATTGGTGGGCTTTTAGGTCTTCTGGCCCATCTGGGAAGATATACGGCTGATAAAAAGAGTAATCCCGTAACTTTAATCTGATATGTCATGGAATGCTCGAGCTTCAGGAACAGATGCTCGAGCCTTAAGATTCAGGCTCAAGCTTTAGGAACAATGCTCGAGCATTTCTGGATGGATGCTCGAGCTTCAATAAATGATGCTCGATCTTCACTTTGACACTTAGCCAATTTTTTTCAACTATTTTCTGAAGGCCAATTTTTTTCAACTATTTTCTGAAGCGTCTTTTTCTTCAACACTTAGAATATTTTTGGGGTTGAACTCTTTTAACATTGCTCGATCCAAGCTTTATAAGCTCGAGCATTAGGTACCATGCTCAAGCATTTGGGACTTAAGGCTCGAGCATCAATGGATGATGCTCGATCTTAAAGATAAGGCACGAGACCTGGGAGCATTGTCTTTCAATTAAAATCATCTCTTTAATTTTCGACGCCTCATGCTCGAGCTTGAGGGTCAAGGCTCGAGCGTCAAGGTATAAGGCTCGAGCACCATGTGTAAAGGCTCAAGTATCAAGGTACAAAGCTCGAGCATTTAGGCCTTGTTGATTTTACTTCTCTTCTTTGTTGTGATGCTCGAGCCTCAATACTTAGGCTCGAGCTTTAAGGCTTTAATTGCTTCAAACTTCACCATTTAAGCTCTCGGCTTGCTCTGAATGACCGGCAACAACTCTGTAAGCTTCGATATCATCATAAAGTCTCGGTTTTAACCATTTTTCTGGGAAAGTACCTACAAACACACATTAAACATAAATTAGTCTAACTATGGATAGATGTATCATTTTAAGCATTAACATATACGTAGTTAGGGGCTCGAATATGCATGTATTCAACGCTCATCACCGTCCATGGTACTAACCTGTTGCTGAAGAGTGTCAAGCTGAGTGCTGAGAGAGTCGTACTCTGCTCTAGTCACATCAGGTAGCTGTGGGCCAATGGGTGCAAGGTCACCATGCTCAGCCTCCTTACGGTGCACCTTGTGCCCCTTGTTCTTTAGCATCTTCGTAACCAAATAGGGAAAGCGGAACGACCATGTCATGGTATTATTCAATTGACTAACAATGATCACGATAGAGCTTTAGAATCTGGTCCTAAATAAGTTGCGGGACACAAAAGCAATAACCTCTTTCCGCTACATAGAGGGTATTCAGAAAAGCATCCTTTCTTTCAGAATGTTTAGCAACTAGAAAAACATTCTTAGCAAGGATAGAGTCCAAAAACCAAAGCCAGTACAGAATGTAGGACTTGTTAGTGCTAGTTGTGCGACGAATTATGAAATTGTTATGACAAATTTCATGAACAATGTCCAGTAAGGTAATAGTGTCCGGGAAAACACCATAGATAGGCTCATTTTTGTCATTCAAAGTGGAAGTCAAAGGATAATTTCAAGCTCTGGCAATGTTATTGATGGTGAATGTAAAAGGCATGCCATCAATTGTTGTCCTTATCATATTTGGCTCAACGCATGAGTAAGACATGTTGGAGTAAAATTGCCGGACGATACGCGAAAGGAAAACATGAGCACAAGGCTTAAATAAAGCTTCGAGGCCATGATTTTTCAACTCCATAACCGACCAAACCATTTTCGTGTGGTCTTGGAATGCATGCTCAATAATGAATTTGGACTCAAATTCAATTGGCCAGTCAGACCAATCCGTAGTAAGAGCCTTCTTAGAATACCATTTGGAAGTACAAGGATGCTTGGAAACAATAGTAGAAGCCATTTGAGTGAAGAAATTTGGTTTAGGACTTTTGTCAAACACGTGGTGTGCAAAAATGAAAAGTAAAGAACAATTATGAATATTAGAATGAGGAAATCCAAATATTCATAAATCTGTAAGTGAAGCACAACAATCCCCTAAACAATATAGAAATTCTCCATAATATCTTACCCCAACCTCCATGAAATACCCAAGAATTGAAAGGATGGAAGAGAAAAGATACTTACCTCAATTTAGAATTCCAAACTTTGCCCTCTTTGATGGAATAATGATGATGGGTGGTGAAAAAAAAAAGAGATAACAGATATGGAAAGGGTGAAAGGCAAGATTTAGAAGGTGAGGAAGGTAGGGTGAGGAGGTGGGAAGGGTAGAGAGAAAAAATCGAAGGAAAAGAATAAAAAGTAAAGAGAAAAAGGAGCAAGTTATAGCAATGTAAATGGGCTCAGGTTCTTAGCTGGACCGTGGCGTTCGGACGCGAAAGCTGGCATCCGGACATGGGATGCCATATGGGGCGTGCAAGGAGTCATACGCGTAGCTGGTGGGCCAATTTGAACAGGGTGTCTAGACGTGGGTATTAGCATCCGGATATGGGAGTGCCCAGATGTTGGCTTTCAGACGCATGTAGTGGCGTCCAAATGTGAGAGGACTTAAAAATATGCGTCCGGACGTCTTAAACGCAGTTCGGTAAGCCCAAAGCACGTCGTTTAGTTATAATGACCAATCTTTACGGTCCGGCCTAACCGTCTTTTCAAGGATATTTTTGATTTCCTGATTTGAGACTTCCACATGACCACTCAATTGAGGATGGTAAGGCATGGCAATCTTGTGAGTGACAAAGTACTTAAGGAGGACAAATCGAAGATAACAATTACAGAAATGAGATCATCCGTCACTTAAAAGTGCTCTATGTGTACCAAACCGACTGAATATATTAGTTTGAATGAACTTGACCACTGCATTGTGGTCATTAGTTATGGTTGCCTCAGCCTCTATCCATTTAGGTATAGAATCCATCGCTAAGAGAATGTTTATGAACGCTAAAAAGTGCGTATTTAAACCCCTTCAGCTTAGGTATTCTAGAACCTTTATCTATCTTATTTTACCGTTTTGTATTGATTTCGTGTTATTTCCATTTTCAGGTACTTATCCCTAAAATAAGCTAACTCAGCCAAATAAGAGCATAATTGAAGCAATTCTGGGATGAATCAAATAAAGGAGCAAAGTAGAGCAAAAGAAAGCAAAAAGTGGAATTTCAGCAACTTCGATCGATCTTAAGAAAAGTTTGATCGATCTAACTTTTATCGATCTCAGCACTTCAAGATGGATCTGAGCCATGTTTGTCCCTGTTCAATGATCTCAAAAGTTCGATCGATCCAACTTCCTTCTCCGATTGTTCAAACATTCTTGTCCTTATCCAAATGATTGATCTTATCCAGTTATACCACCCTACCAACCACTTTTATCCTTTTCCCAAAAATATCTTCAAAATATCTTAGATTTTTTTTTATCCAAAAAGGCACCGCCATCGTGGATCGATCCAACTTAAATTCGATAGATCTCAACCATGTTCGATCGATCCAAGTCCAAGGTTCGATCGATCGAACTTCCTCCAGTGCGAAAAAGTTAAATTTCCAGCTTACAAAAAGTTGTCCTTTATCCAATCATTGGGGAATATTTGCTGTACGACTCCAGCTCATTTTGGATGTCATTTGACCTACCTATATAAGGATAATGATTACTTTTTACATATATCATATCATATCATACCTTGTAGAACTCTTAGTGAGGAAGCAAAGAAGAGGAGGAGGCTAGAGACACCATTGGAGACTCTTCGTTAACGAAGGA
Source organism: Cornus florida (assembly GCF_030987335.1). Lineage (NCBI taxonomy): Eukaryota > Viridiplantae > Streptophyta > Magnoliopsida > Cornales > Cornaceae > Cornus > Cornus florida. The sequence goes on along the minus strand of NW_026775574.1, from coordinate 37,337,072 downwards.
GCAAATTTCTTGCACGGAGCTTGCCCTTAAGGGTTGGAGGACATCATCCATGAGTGGCTAGATATCCTCTTGGGGCTAGAGTTAGCCCTAAGCATGCTTTCTACTTTTTGATTTATGTATTTTTGAGGGGATTTGTATTGCGATTCATGTCTTGACACTTTTATATATATATATCTTGTTTATTCAATGATTTATGTGATTTAATACTTCCAATTGATCATTTCATTCTATCCATATGTCTATGTATGCTAGAATAGATGTTCATGTGTTTATCTCTATTTTTTATGTTATTGATGCATGTCTATGTGTGTTGATGCTATAGATCTAGAGATTGTCAAGACATAGTGCTTAATGTCATGTTCTTGTGATTTATTTGATGGTTCATACTCATTTCTTGATGGATTGTACCTCTCTCTTAGTTTAATTAGCTTAATTTCATGCCATTAGCTTAGTTGTAGTGTAGTTGTTAAATGGGAGGACAATCTATGCTTGTTGTTGATGTTCCACACTTATGAAAGCAAGTAACATGTATCTCTAACCTTGTGATGTATTTGGATTGTGAGCTTAAAGAAAGGATTAATGGCTTAATTTGATATGTTGTGCTATCCACCATGTTGTTTAGACAATATATGCTTAATTTGTCATCCATGCTTGTTGAAACAACCACACACACACACTTTGTTGCAATACATGTTCTTTCCCTCATTAATCATTCATTAAAGGTGTAAAAAAGCTATGCTTAGTGGTGATCTCTAAACCCCAAAGTCTCTCTCTCTTTTATTCTCTCTATTGCATTATTGCTTACTTTAATTTAATTTGCATCTAGTTTAATTCAACAACCAACCACTATTTTAATCACTCGACCTACTAACCCTAATTTTGATTCCTCAACCTAGTGCGACCCTCAATCCCTTGGGACGATCCCTACTCACCCTAGCTATATTTTTAATGAAAGGTAGTAGTGGCAATTTCTAAATGTAAAACTTGGCAACATTGCATAAACTTCAGGTTTGGTTCGACGACACACCAAGTTTTTGGCACCGTTGCCGAGGATTGATTGATTTGCAACGTCGTATTTGTGGAATCAATTAGGAATTAGTACTCTTTTGATCGTGTCTTTACTTTGTTTTCAATTTTTGTTACTTATTGTGTTTGTTCTTAATTGACTAGGAGCATTGAGCTAGGAAGCAAGCAAAGGAGCATTCAAGCATAGGAGCTAAGCAAGCAAGGAAAAATGCTAAAAATCTAAAAAATTGCTAAGCTAAGCTATAAATTTGGAGTTGAAGTGCTAAAGGACCTTTGTGAGCTTTTCTTTACTCAAACTCTTATTTAAATCGTCGGCCCGCATTGAGGCTTGTAATTCAATTCTTAGATAAATCGTGAGCCCCCATGGAGGCAATTTACTTTTCTTGCATAGTGTTAAAGCATGGGAGTATGAGAACATTGTATGTGGAGGAAGTTTGTTAATTGTTGATTTGTTGTGAAGGTGAAGTGTTTGTTGTTATTGCTTATTGTGTTGCATTGTGCATGCATGGTCGTAGATCATTAAGACCCACTCTTGTCCCTTTAAATTTTCATCTTGAATCGATAGTTCGAAACCCTAGGGGAAGAGATAGTTCTAGTTAATCCATTTCATCAATGGAAGGACACAATGAGGACCATGTGGAAGACCTTGGTCACATAGACCAACAAGGTATCCTCTACCCCAATGTGCATCATGATAACATGCAAGTTCCATTAGGCATGCCAAGGCCATATGTTCATCCACCACAACAAGAAGGCCAAGTTCCATTGGGAATGCCAAGGCCAATCTATGCTCTACCACCTCCCATCATTTAAGGCAACCAAGGTGCCCATGTTGCACCTCCAATTGCTAATCCTCCCCTTGCTTTAAGAGATCACTATGTGCCTAATGAATATAATGCACCCATATGCATTCAATTACCACCATTTAGAGCACACCACTATGAAATCAAGCCACAAACCATTTAAATACTTCCTAATTATCATGGACTTCCAAGTTAAGAACCTTACCAGCATTTGGATGAGTTTCTTAAAGTTTGTTCCACCGTAAAATGTATGGATATGCCGGAAGAGGTCTTAAGGCTTAAAATTTTTCCATTCACCCTTAAAGATAAGGCAAAATATTGGTTTAACAATCTTAGGCCTTTTTCAATAACTTCTTGGGTGAAAATACAACAAGAGTTCTTGAAGAAGTACTATCTGGTTTCTAAGACCAATGCCATGAGAACTTCAATTAGAGAATTTTCACATGGGGATGGAGGAACATTTCATGAGGCATGGGAACGTTTTAATGAATTGCTCAGGAAGTGTCCACATCATGATATGCCCAAATGGCAATTAGTTCAATATTTCTTTGAAAGCTTATCGGACAATTACAAAGGCATGGTTGATGCTTCCATGGGTGGCTCTTACATTGATAGGCATGAGGACGATGTGTGGCGTCTTTATGAGAGCATGAGTGAAAATTCTTTGCATCGTACTTTATCTTCAAAGAATGGTAGAAATTCTAGTGGAGAATGTTGGCTTACATCAAGTTGACCACTCCAATGAAATTGCCGCCGAAATGAAATCATTATCTCAAAGGTTTGATCAATTTTTGATCAACCAAAACTCGGCGAATCAAGTATCTTCCTTCCCTAACCATTCTCATCATGCATCTAATGAGACATGTATGACTTGTTCAAGTGTTTTACATTCTACTTCCAATTGTCCCCATGGACAAGTGCAAAGTGAGCATCATGAACAAACAAATGCTGTTTTTACTAATCAAGGGAACAATCCTTATGGAAATCATTACAATCCTAGTTGGAGGAATCATCCGAATTTCTCTTGGAAAAACCAAGGGGATGGCTCAAACCCTTCCCAAGGCGGTTTTCAAGGAAAGTACATTCCACCTCTACTACAAAGCTAAGGTTCCCAAGGTTTTAGATCATCATATCAATCACAAGGAAACCAATTTTCAAATTCTCATTTTCCTAATCAACCATCATATTCCCAAGGAAATGTTAGAAGTCCCGCTTTTGAAGAGAAAGTTTTGACCGCTTTAGGCACTTTAGAGGCAAACACACAATTGCTTCATTCTCACTCTCAATCCATTGCTAAGCTAGAAACCCAAGTAGGGAAAATAGCTAGTACTTTGAATGCAAGAGAGAAGGAAAAAATGCCTTTGAATGCCCCCACAAAAGCAATAATGTGTTGTGGGTACTCATTCCTCATCAGAAGGTCACATAATAGAGCATGTCAATGTGGTGACTACCTTGAGAAGTGGAAGGATTGTGGACAACCAAGTGGGTGTGTCCAATGAAGAGAGTGAACCAGTGCAACCACAAGTTGACACCCGTCCCGTTTCATATCATATTCCTCCTTCATTGCATGTGTATGACCATATAAATGAGAATGTGTTAAAAAGTGATTTGAAAAGTGATTTTGAAAAGAAAGATGTGCAAAATGATTTGAAAACTTCTTGTGTTGAAGAGACTTCAAAGAAAAATTTTGAAAAGGTTTTTGAACCAAAAGCTCCATTTCCGGATGCCTTAAAAGGATCCATTTCAAATGACAAGCAAAATGTGACAACCCTGGTTTTTAGGCCAGCGTGTCCTGTGATGAATCGAAGATTGACCCGATAACGGATCCGATATGCAGAAGCAAAAATAGAAAACACGACTCTAAGAAGTCAAAGTGACCTTCCATGAGGTCGTAGAGCTCAATGAGAACTGATGCGGAAGCAAAAGGTCAAAAATATGACAAATAAGCCCCTAGGGGCAAAATAGTCATTTTTAAAAGTATAGATTCTGGTGCCACCGAGCATACCACTGGAAAGACAATGAAAAACTAACCAAGATGGACTCAAGAGCCACATGATTCGGTATCCGATTGAAGAAGATATGAAACTCCAAAGTTTCATAAAATCAAACTTTTGGGTTTTTAAAACAAGTGAGCCAATGGTACTTTACAAGGGGTAAAATGGTCTTTTTAGAAAAATCCAGATACAACTGAGAATACCATTAGATAGAAAAGGAAAAACCAATAAATCTAAACTCAAGAATCTCTTGATTCGGAGTCCGGATGAAGAAGATATGAAACGTCAAAGTTACAAAAAACTAGACTTTTGGGTTTCAAATCGATGCGGCAAGGGTACTTGGCGAGGGGTAAAATGGTCCTTTCAAAGAGAATTGAATGCAACTGTACATACCGTTGGATAGACAAGTAAAAGTTAATAAACTTAGACTCAAAAATCATTTGATTTGGAGTCCGGATGATGAAGATATGAAGCCTCAAAATTTCAAAAAAAATCAACTTATTTTCCGGGTAAGAAATCTAGGCAGGAATAGTGTTTTTACAGCAAGCAACATTTGATTTTTTTCCCAGAACTGAGGCTAAGAACGGACCATTAAACGAGTTTTTCTGGAAAAATACGAAGAAGAAACCCCCCTTAAAATCACGTTTTCTACCCGACATTGTGGAAGAAACAAAAAAAAACATGATGTAAAGTCCCTAAAATGCCCCTTGAATAGCGTAGGTCAAGATGGACCCAAAAAGCTGCTACATGAATTTTTTCAGAATCTGCCCACAACTGAGAGCGAAAACGAGCTACCAAACGAATTTTTCTGGAAAAACACAAAGAGTAAATCCCCCTCAAAATTGAGTTTTCTATGTGATTCACGGAGAATTAAAAAAAAAAAATGCAATGTAGAATGCCCAAAATGCCCCTCCATGAAATCTGGTCATGGAGGTCCAAAAAACTGCTAAAAAAAAACAGAAAGCTGAACTTTGCGATCGATTTTCTGCACCAAGACGACATTTTCTGGAAAAACACGAAAAAGAAACCCCCCCTAAAATCATGTTTTCTAAGTGACAATGTAAAGATCGAAATTTATTTCTCAAAGAAAAACCCCAGGATGCCCTAAAATCATATTATGCAACAAAAGTGCAAAATGAATCCATAGGAGGCTCATTTCACTAAAGGAGAAGGTTTGCCCAGAAACGACCATGTACGCAAACGTAACTTACTTATTAGGACATGCTACAATAGTCCACGGCTTAAAAATACCACCGATACAAAATTTGACCCCCAACGGCCAAAAAGGCAAAAATGAACTAGAAATAGGAAATTTGAAAGCTAAAATTAGGAAAATGGTTTCAAATGACCGTTTGGCCCTTGGCCACACTTCATACAAGATAAATGAGACCTAGTGGAGGTGTCGGAACACACTTTGCACCACCTGATTTGAAAATGAACCCTTAAAGGCTCGATTTCTACTATTTTAGACCAAAATGCAATATGTGAATTGAAATGCAAAAATGAAAACTAAATGGTGTTTGGCCCTTGGCCACATCTCACATATGGAAAATGAATGCTAAAGGATGAATTACATACACAATGCACACACTGGTGCGAAAATGACATATTGAAACCCAAGTTTTCATGTTTTTCTCATTAAAGGCAAAATTCTACATTTTTGAATATACATGGATTACAATGAAAAGAGTGTGCTTATACACACTTTACATATATGGAATCAAAGAATACAAGTTTTATCAAAATAAATGAAAGTAAACATGATATGCTAACATGTGCATATTCAATGTCATCAAAAATACTTCAAGACTTCTAGCATGTCTAAGAGAGTTGTGTATTCCACAACAAAGCTTCTTTACTTGCAAAACACCCAGTAACTTCGGGGTGAATAAACAAGACTAACAAGTTTATTCGTAGGGGATGAGCATGCATCAACTCGATTTCTTTAGAGATTTTTAGGACTAACATGATATAATTTAAAAAGAATCATGCCACCTAACGTCTATGTCAAAGTGAGACTCAAGGATCATCCTAAGCTACCATGGAGTATAAGCAACAAGAATCATGATATACATACATATATGAAACAAGTTAGAGTTGGGATAATCCAAGAACACGATAAGAAGGATGCTAGAATACAAGGATCACATTATCAAATGCAATTAACATGATTGGGAGTGATACATGAAATCAAGAATAAGGCATAATATCTATGCAATTAACAAGATTAGAGCATTCTAATTAATACGATAAAAGTAATACAAGAAATCAATGACAAGGCATAGTATCTATGCAACTAAACAAGGATGGAACATTCCATGAGACACGAAAAGAGTTATATCAAGAGCAAGGCATAGTATCTATGCAACTAAACAAGGATGGAACATTCCATGAAACACGAAAAGAGTTATATCAAGAGCAAGGCATAATATCTATGCATTTAAACAAGGATAGAATCTTCCATACAACACGAAAAGAGTCTTAAATCTTTAAGGAATACAACACTTGAAATTTAAGGAGTTAAATCACGAATGAAGCATAAAATCTACGCAATGAGACAAGTTTGGAGCATTTCACATACACGACAAGTTTAAATCTTCAAGGAATAGCAACTTGAAATTTAAAGAGTGAAATCAACCAATGTGGAAACTCGGATATCGCCCGAATTAAAACCGTACTCTTGAGATCATTTTAGGGTTACTAACCCATGGGTACCTTTCCCCTAGTGCGCACTATAGTTTAGAGGGACAATCCCCCGTACTAGAACCAAGTCCTAGCCATGTCAATTCTTGATTGATATCCCAAGTTCTAAAATCAACAAGTTATGCAAGTCAAGATTGTATCAAAATACAAGAAATGCATTAACCACATATCATACACAACCAAGATTTTGGAACACACAAGTCATACCCTAAGTTCTTAACTATGATGGCATGTGAAATGTCAAGAAATCAATGTGTGCATTTATATAGACCACAACCAAGATAAATAACACATGGAATCCATTGAAGCAAATATACTATAAGTATAAGATACATGATTCAATTGTATATTAAACAACACATGTCTGAATAAACCATTCCGAAATAAATGAGCATGTTCATTAAGCACATTAATGAAACCATGATATAAGAAGTCTAGATACATGATATCAAGGCATGATTAACTCGAGGGAGACATAAAATGAAACTTAATCTACTAAAGGGATTAAATTATCAAGGTTACATGGCAAGTCCAAATGTTCTACGAACAGGTTATGTCAATAATCATGTCAAGGCCAAGTTCAATGTCAAGTTTCAAGTTCAATTCATACACGACACAACCATGTGAGTCAAGTTCTATATAAGGGAAATAAATAAGTGTAAGTTTCAAAACTTATCCGGTTATGCTCAAAGTAATACACGTGAAGGAACTTATCAAGAAAATCATGAATACAAGGTTAGAAACTTAATCAAGTGCATAGAACCATTAAATTGATTTTAATTATTTCATTTAATTAAAATCTCTAGATTTTGAAAGTCTTCCAAATGACCTCAATTTAATATATGTTATACAACATATCATAACTTGATTTAAGAACACAGTACAAGTACATTTCATGCAAGGTACGGCCACGAGTCTTAAACTTTAATACTAGAAAAATAATAATTGAAAGGTTTCAAAACCTAATCAAATATTCTAGATTTAATATATGTAAAACTATATGACATGCATATCAAGAATTTCAAGTCGGAAATCCAACGGGATGAATAGTACACTTGGAGCAATTTAATTAATCTAATTAATTAAATATTACTAAATTTCAAAACTTCTTCGATTACTCTCAAATTAATCTATGTTAAAGAGCATGCTAAAGCCTAATATAATATGCTATCACATGTTGATTTAAAGTTAGGCAAGGCCACATTATTTAATATTTTATTCAAAATAAATATTAAATAAAATCTTTATTACTTGTCCAAATAATCTAGATTTAATACATGTCAATCTACATATCAAGGGGTAATATTTTATCATGCCACATGATTAAACAAAGCTATGGACAACCGGGAAAATTAAATCCTTCACGAGAAAAATAAATAATAAAATCTCTAGATTTTTGTGATTCAAGCATGTAATCAAGTTGTATAAGCATCACAAGCATGTAATATAGTAAGAAAGTAAATTATAACACCCCCTACCTCAATTTGAGATGAAAACCCCAAATCCCCACCGGAAGAAAAGTGTTCTGAATCCGCCGAAATCGAAGGGTTTTGACGGGGACAACACGATCTACATGAATCCGAAGGAAACCCCATGAAAATCACAACTTGACTTCAAATCCAAACTCAAGAAGTGGTCGGAAATGAATTCTAATAAGGGGGAATGGTAGAACACGTCGAGGGGAACAAAAATCGTAAAGGCCAAAGACTTTTCACTTAGGAAAAGTAAATCAAAGGAGGAGAGAGAACGTGGCAGCTCCATGGGCATCCATGGCTGCTTCAGGTTTTGCAAGGAGAGTGGGGAAGATGAAAAATAAAATATTTCACCCCCCTTTTAAAGAAATCTCAAAAAGTACCCCGAACGGGCCCCACCGGGTCCGGAAAAGTGGAATTTGAGCAAACGCGCTCAAATGGAAAAACTTTGTGAACAAAAAAGATTTAAAATGAGAAAATATGAATAACGGAAGAAATGGTGTCAAAAAATAAGTCCCGAGCAAAAAGTTATGCCCCGAACAAGTTCGGCAGCAACCGGATCCAGAAACTCTAAAACTGGAGAAAAATGACCAGAAGGAATTTTCAAGAGTCCATGACTTGATGAAATATGAAAATGAATCCCGTACGAGGATCCAGGCTCCAGACGAGGCATTTTACAATAACTTTCGTTAATTGCACATGGCCCCTACAAAAAGGGTTAACTGCGAAACTGCCCCAGAATGAAAATATCTTTCAAAATATATTTTCTTAGATGCCCCTGAAATAAAATTTCATCAAAATATATTTATGAAAAATACCCCAAGAAATGAAAAAGATTCTGAAGAATTGTGCATCCATGCCCCTATGGGCACCTGGAGCAACTAGAGTACTTTCTTGCAAAAGTAAAGATACATATATCAAGGAAACCACTCAAGATGAAGGCACGTGAAGTCAAAGACCAACTCCAAGCATGAGAAGTGAGGTTATGCCAACAATGTGACAAATGGGGAAAAGACAGAATAGGGAAAAAGACAAAATAGAGAAAAGGACGAAAGACGCGTAGTGTCCGAAAAGTGAAAATGCGAAAATGACTCGGTCCTCAAAGGAAGTTGTCAATTCACATGAAAGAGTCTCAGAAACCAATTTTGAGCACTCGAGATGACACTAAGCGACACAAAACAGAGCTCAGAAAAGAAAATTAAGCGAAAAAAATTCATTCGTAAAATTTTAAGAAAAAGGAAAGGGAGGCAAATGACCGGGTCGTTACACAAAAGGCCAGAATGAATGAAATCATGGATGTGTTTAGGCAAGTGAAAGTCAATCTTCCACTTTTAGATGCAATCAAGAAAATTCCGGCTTATGCCAAATTCTTGAAAGACTTGTGCACCCGAAAGAGGAAGAACAAAAGCCAAGCACATAGAAAAGTGGTCTTAACCGAGCAAGTGAGCTCAATTTTGCAGCGTAACACTCTTTCAAAGTTTAAGGACCCCAGTTCACCTACTACTTCATGCATCCTTGGTGATCATATCATTAATCGAGCTCTTCTTGACCTAGGAGCTAGTGTTAATCTTCTCCCATACTCGGTATATGTCAAATTAGGCTTAGGAGACTTAAAACCAACGTCGGTAGTTTTACAACTTGCCGACCAATTAATCAAAAAGCCTAGGGGTATCATCGAGGACGTATTGATTAAAATTGATAAATTTTTCTTTCCCGTTGATTTCGTTGTCATTGACACAGAACCGGTTCCAAATCCTAAAAGTCAAATTACTGTTATCCTTGGCCGTCCTTTCTTGGCAACCGCGAATGCCAATATCAATTGTAGGACGGGGATAATAAAGATCTCATTTGGCCACATGAAGGTAAAGTTGAATATTTTCAATCCAACCCCCAATTCATTTGACAAGCATGAAGAGTTTAATGTTGTAGAAAAATGTCATGACCTTAAAAATGAAGAAATTGAGTTTTTGTGTGAGACCAAAGTTTCTAAAAGTCCATCTTCAACCTTGAAACCAAAGAAAGTTGTTTCAAAATCTTGTTTTGAAAAGGCGTGGAAGCCCAAAGATTGCATTGACCAAGGACCGAAAACATCTTTTGAGCTTAATCCAATAAGTTCCTTAAAAAACCATTTGTTGGGTGGAGTTCAAAACACTCACCACCCCATTAAGGAGGGGATGCACTACAAGATGTTTGATCCGGGCTAAAAGAGCCCAACGTCTTGCTAGAGACGTTAAAGACTAGCAAGAGATTTCGTAGGGTGTCAAAACCCTATTCCTCCTTCATTTCTATCTTTAATTTCAATTCTTGCGAAGTCTAGATACTTTTTTTTGGTTCATATGCATTGCTAGGAATTGTGATTAGGACTGCATGCACTCTTATGTTGAAATTGAGCATTTTACATAAGTTCGATCGATCTCAAATGAGAGTTCGATCGATCGAACTTCAACTTGTATCCAACATTTAGAAATTTTTTTGACCTGCATCCACCTGCATCCAAATTAACTCTCTGTCCCATTGTTCGAACTTGTTCTCAGATCGATCATAAGTCCTTAGATCGATCCAAACTTCAAGTTCAATCGATCTTGAGTTCCAACACTTAGAAAAATTTCTGAACCTAAAATCTGCATATTTTTAGCTCTTTGTCAGATCGATCGAACATTTTGTTCAGATCAATCTCTGTTCCTCATCTCACTATCTTTGACTTTGTTTGACTTTTTAATTTTAAAATTCGAAAAATATTTTTATTTTATTTTCCAAAAATTCCAAAAAGATTTTATTTTATTTTAATTCTTCAAAAATTCTAAAATTTTTATTTTCAATTTTTAATTTTTAGTTTTAATTTTTAATTTTTAATTTTAATTTAATTTAAATTTAAAAAAAAAATTCAAAAATTTCAAAATTTTTTTTTAAAGAGAGATCATTTCAGTTCGATCAATCTGAGGTCTCAGTTCGATCGATCGAACTGGTTCGGGGAAGTTTTTAAAAATGAAACCGAGGGTTTCAAGATCGATTTCACAGATCGATCTAACCCTCTCAAAACCCTATCCCTCTCATCGCCGCTGCACCCACTATCCCCCATCTCCGGCGAGACCCCTGGCAAGCTTCATCTCATCTCGAATCTCTCTTTCTCCTCTCGGATCTTCATCTCATCTCATCCTTCGATTTGGGTAAGATCCGTATCTCATCTTGTATTTCAAGCTTCGATTTGCTTCATACATGCTTTAAATGTTAGATCTATGTTGTTTTGATGATGCAAATCTCCATTGATGAAGCTTTGACTCACTTTGTATATATATGTATATATGTATATATATATTTTGTTAGATTTTTAATTTTTGATTTATTTTGGGAGTATGGGCCTTGTTAAGTGATTAGGATTGATGATTTGTGTGTTGATGGGCCCACGACTATGTTCGTGAAGGCCCCGTGCCATCCACGTCACAGATCTGTGACTGTCCACGTTCTTCACAGAGTTCGATAGGTCGAACATATTTCTCAGATCAATCGAGTGAGATCGATCGAACTTAGTTACTTAATTTCTCAGATCAATCATGAGAGATTGATCTCACATTTTTTGTGATCGATCGAACTTCACAGATTGCATATACACATTTCATGCATCTTATCTTGTGTCCATGCTATCTCATTCATGCCCAATGCCTGTGATTCTCCAGATTGGATGCATTTTACACTTATACTGCTTAGCATGTTCACATCCTGTCACTTCCATAGATTCATGTCATTTATCTATTTTGTCTATCTAACTTGACATACATGATTCTATTTTGTGCTTTAAATTCTTTATTCTGGCACTGACTTCCCTTGCAAGTTTTCAATTATTTTACAGGCCATGGCTCGGGTCAAGACTGTAGCCTGCGGACACTATCACCGCTGAGGCAGGCAGACTTTTGATAACGAGACCGGTCCATCTCATGCCCAGGACCCCATATAGGAGGAGCTAGTTGAGCCCACATAGTCTCCCTATTCTGACAGTAGATTACACTCTGATGCTAACGCATCTCCTTCACATGGTGGCGCTGAGGCTGAGCATATACCATCTCCACCACCACAGCCAGTTCAGCCAGCCCAAGAGTTAGACCAGCCATTACGCAGATACTCACGCCTTCTAGTGGCGCACAAGTCAGTCTTCGATACAGATTTCTTTTCCCGGTCGGTACTTACCCGATCAGCTTATGAGGATATACTACGGAGGGGCCTTACAGTTATTCTTGCCCCTGTCACATACCCGGTGTACCCGAGGTTAGTACGGATGTTCTTCCAGAACCTCTGGCCTACCCCGCGTAACACGGCGGAACTGAGGACCTCCATTGATGGCTATTTGATTTCTATCACTGTGGACACATTATCCAGATCGTTCCATTGTCCACATGACTGCCCTCCAGAGCTACAGGAGACATATCCCAGGCTATACAGGCTATCATATGCGGACATGGCAGTTCTTCTCACAGGTCATTACACCGATGGCGAGACCTTCGCCACCCGCACCTATTTGCCAGATGACTTGTGGTTCTTTGACTCAGTCTTGTTCCATAACGTCTTCATGGCCGGCTATAAGATTCAGCGGAGAGGTGACTACTTGACAGCTCTGTACGCTTTCTATACAGGGCATTGGCTGTCTATCCCTGCGCTCATCTGGAGCGTAATGAGGAAGCTCTGTGATGATCACATTAGCAAGGAGAGGCCCAAAAGGGCTAAGTCTCTCCCATTTGGCCACCTCATCACCCAGATCTTGCTAGACCAGCACTATCCTTTCCATCCACGGGAGCACCTTGAGAGAGGATCCTATCACTTCCAGAAGAAGGACTGGGATAAGAGCTACAATGCTATTATCAAGAGATTACAAGATGACGCAGTAGAGGCGGTAGAGGAGCTAGAGGCTAAGGAGGCAGCAGTAGCAGTAGACTCGGCAGCGGACGACATAGCAGTGGATCCGGCTGCCGTATATATGGATATTGATTTAGAGCAGCCTGCAGAAGACGCAGAGCAGCACTCTCTAGTTGGGTCATCCATTCATGCACAGGAACAGACTCAGGATCATCATTCTTCCGATCCAGCCACACCTGAGGCTCCAGATCACATACCCAGCTTTGGAGAGCGTCTTCAAACTCTGGAGGACACAGTGGTATCTATCCGCGCAGAGACTGTCGCCTTCAGAGCTGACATTGCTTCCCTCTGCACGGATGTCATGGCCGTATTTCGTGGTCTATCCCGAGACATCTGCGGAGCACACCTTGCCCGTCCTGCCTCATCCACCTGAGATTCCCAGTCCCTCTTCCTTATTATACTTGATATTTGTGATACTTGATACATTTTTGTCACTGTATATTATTTTTGCACCCGGTCTGTCGGCTTTGATTTTATGATGTACTATGCACTTTATCCTGCTTTATATATATGTTTTCTTTATGGATGTCATATTCTTATATTTTTATTGTTGGGAAATGTGCAAGTTTTAAAAACTTTTTGAGGGATTTTGATTCATAGATCTTGATTCATCACATAGAGACGAGTTTTATGCAAAAATAAAAATATGATGTATCATTCAATTAATAGATTGAATACTTACATCAAAGGTCTGAGTAAACCTTTAAATCTTTCCTCTAAAGTGAATGTTCTCACTTATTGTAGATCCCTTAGCAAGATGCCTTCTCCTTGGATCTCCATCTTCTTGGTAATTGTTTTGCCTTTAGGAATCACTCATAAGCCTCCATGAATGACCTTGGAAAACTAGGCTTATGGGAGCCTTCATTAGATGAGAACATAAACCCTAATTTTCTAGAGAGAGAAAATAAATTCCTTTTTCCTTCTTCTAAAAATCACACCTAAAATATACATAGACCATGTATATTTATAAGCAACATAAAGGTAAATAAAAGGAAACAACTAATCCTTCTCAATCTCTAATTCACATGTCTCAAATCTAATATGATTCCAATATCAAGTTGGGCTATGAGTGAGAATCCTTTAGGCTTATTATTTTATTGGCTACAATGAATTAATAATTGGCCCGGTCCATGGACCTAATTCAATCAATTCATAAATTAATTTATACTCCACTAAAAGAAATTAATTGAACTCCAATTAAATAATAAATAACCTCTAAGTCAATATTGCACTTTGACCCCTCTATGCATAATTAGTTATCGGATAAATAAAGCCATCAATCCGATTACTTAATTAATATATTTATTTTGATACCATTGATTATTTCTGGCTGGATCACAATAAAATATTTGTTTGACAAAAAAAATAATTTAAATAAATAAATATATAATAAATCATTTTGTCTAAAAACATACGAAGGCCTTCGAATTTACTTTGTGATCAACCATAATCAATACAAAATAAATACAAGTAGCAATGATGCAAATCTTGAAAATATAACCCTCTAAATATTAATTATATAACTACCCAAAGTGTCGGTCTAAGGATCCCGAAGAATCCGCCGAACAAATCAAAGTAATTATTAATTAATAAAAGAGTCTATAATTTTCTCATGCTTAAGAGTCAAATGCCATGACGGTGATAGGGAGCAATTGCATACGACGGCTTTCGTAATATATCTCAACCTAACACGGATCCAGTTTAAGTCTTAATTAATTATGAGTCCATCCATAATTACTGACTATGAACCATTTATGATTACTATTTATATTCATGTATTGATCGCCATCACATACATATATAAATATCTCTTGTAATCAAGTGGACACTATCAATTCTATAATGAATTGAAACATAATACATTGAATTCACCAATTGTATAAAACATAAATATTTCAGAAACGTAAGGAACTTATGTCACTTTAATCCAAATAGGAATTTGCTATGCCAGGGCATATAAATCCCAACAGCTCCCACTTGCCCTCATAGCCAATTCAAATTGCATCTAGCTCCAATGTTATCCAGATGACGATCAAAATTATTAATCAATGACACCTTTGTTAATAGATCAAAAAAGTTGCGTTCCAATGCAATGTTCTAGCCACAAGTACATTTTCTTGCCGGACAATATCATGTAGAACATGATACTTCCTCTCAGTGTATCTTATTCCTCTATGGAACCTTGGGTCATTGGTTTGGACTACTTCTGCACTATTGTCGCAATATAGCTCGATAGGCAGACTAGTATGCTCTGCAACCTCTAAATCAGTGAGATCAAACCACAAAGGCTTCCATTGCCGCCTTTAAGGCTGCAATGTACTCCATCTGCAGGTTTAAGTCAGCAGTTAAAATCTACTTAACAATCTACTAACTGATTTCCCTTCCATTGAGTGAACATACACTAAGTCATGAACCTCATAATATCTACTTCTGATTGAAAATTAGAACTAACATACCTGACTAGGACCATATCATCACATCCATAAATGAGTATGATATCATTGGTTCTCCTTAGGTACTTAATGATATTTTTCACAACAGACTAGTTATCAAGTCCAGGATTGGACTGATATCATCTGACTATCCCTACAATGTAACAGATGTCTTGTTTGGTATAAACCATGGCATATATGAGACTCCCATATACCAAAGCATATAGTTCCAGTCTCATTTGCTCAATCTCCTCTGATAGTCTTGGAAAACTACTTACTAGAAAGAACAATCCATATCAATAAAGTAAGAACTCATTCTTTCAGTTATGCATACCAAACTTGGTTAAAACTTTATCAATGTAGGATTATTAAGATAAGCCTATTTTCCTTTTAACCTGATCTTACAAAAGCTTGATCCTAGGAATATAGCTTACATCTTGAAAATCCTTCATTTAAAAGTAATTGAACAACTACCACTTTATTGATGACAAAACTTCCACATCATTCTAAATGAGTAGGATGTCATCAATATATATAGAATAAGAAAAATAATGACATTCCCTTGTACACTCATGATTTATTCACTAAAAAATCTTTTGGTATCTTTTTGTAGATTAACTTGCCTTCCATAGGTATCACCCTACTAGAAAGTTCTACAAGATCCTAGAATTTATTAGAATACATAGATTCCAACTCTGATTTCATAGTAACTCACCAAAATGATCTGTATCCATATCGGTTCACGCTTCCGTGTAGCTTACTGGGTCCAACTCATGTTTAACAGGGATGTCCATAACGGTCTCACCTAAAAACATGATTGTGTCGGATTGGATGATAATCCTCCCACTACATCAATGTACCGATGTAGATGATGCTGACGCATCAATAGGGAATTCATATATTATTCTCAATCTCTATAATAAGTGTGTTCACATGTGGTACATCTGGTACTCATACCATATTCTCTAACATTATGCTACTAGGTATGAAATTCATAATATGATCCTCCTAAAGATAAATAGTGAGTGTAAACAATCAACTTTTATCATTGAGACCATAAAATAATCCATCCTAGTGCATTTAGAGTAGCTATCAAATCTATCATGCGTATGATCTGTTTCCAACTTACTTGTCTATATCAAGTGCACATGTGCAAGACTACCTCATATGTGCATGTGATTCAAACTAAGATTTAGTCAAGAACACAGCTCAAACGGTATCCTTAAGACAGACTAAGATGGAATGCAGTTCATAATGCGCATCGATATCATTAACGCTAAACTCTTAAATGAAAGAGTTAATGTAGCATAACTGTTCATAGATCTAACCATGTTAAGTGGAATTCTATTATTCCTATTTGACACCTCAATCCATTGAGCATCAATTGTAGAAAACTGGTACACAACACCCTTATTGACTATATAGTCTTTGCACTATCCCAAGAAATACTCATATCCACGATCAGATCTAAGTGTTTTGATAAGTTTACCTAATCTGTTCTCCACATCAGTCTTGACACTTTCAGAATATACCAAAAGTTTAAGACTCTTGTCACATCAGATAAATTTATCCAAAACTTGAGAAATTATGCTTGGATGTTCATAAGACCACACGTGTCTGTGTGTACCGACTCCAATTATTCTTTATGTCTATTTCATTTGGCTGATTAAGCCCTTAGGGTTTTCTATCCTTCAATACAAGATTCACAAGTTGGTTTAGGCTCCTCTGCCTCACTAGGTTATAAACATTCTTTGACCAATCTTTGAATCTCATTTTGATTGATTACAACCCAATAATAGACATTAAAAATACAATAAGTCAGGAATAACAATTTTTTTCTTAACATTCAATCTAGAAGATGCAACATTAGTTTCTACATCCTGCAAATCTTAAGAGTTTGTGATTATAATACATTAACCATCTTTCAATGCACCAGAAGCAATCGCATATCTATTCAATTTTATAAAACAAGTTTTACAAAATAACAATCCAGTTTTTATAAACCACAAGTGAAACAAAAATTAGATAGCGTCTAACCTTTGTGCATAAAAATAGTTCTCTAATACTAATATCCTCATACTCTCTAATTTCAGATGTAATACTCCCACTGACTTAGCTACAACCTTGATTTCAGGTTAAGTACAAATATATTCCATATCATCGAGGCTTCTGGATTCCTGAAATCCTCGCAATGAATTGCAAACATGTTTAGTGGCTCCAGAATCTGTTCATCAAGAATTAATAGATACAACCACATAACATGGCTCAATGATTAAATATATATTTTCTTGTGCCATGTCATTACTTAGACAGTTTGTCCTTTAGTGTCTTAGTCAGCGACAAAAGAAACAGTTTCCTTTGCCCTAAACATACACTGCCTTATTCTCTTTAACCTTTTTGGATTCCCTTGTTTTGTGCTAGCCTAGTCCTATTATCATCCTTCTTCTTTGCTTTGCCCTTCCACTTGGGCCTAGAAGAAGATGGTATAGACTAGGTTAGATTGATATGAATGCCTATACTTTTGATTATCACTTCATTTGTTACCAATTCTATAAGAATATCAGCGAGTGTGAACTCAAACTGATTCTTTATATAGTTTACTCTGAAAGAGTCGAACCAGTTTGGTAACAAGGCAACAATCGTGTCAATTTGAAACTTACCATTCAAGTCAGCCCTATTCACCTCCAGTTCAATTTTTAAATAATAAACAATCATTTTTCAAAATCCAATATCAAACTGGAGTTCCTCAGACTATCTTGATGGTATTTAAATTTGACACAGTACTCAGGCATATGCTCTATCTAATCTCACCAAAACATCTCTTTAAGTATCTTAAAGTAAAGGAATTAGGTATAGGAGTATTAAATACATTTTGTACCCTTACGTTATGAATAAAATATCTAAGTTCCTTTTCCATTCATTATAAATGAGGTCCAAAAAAAACATTGAATATGTAAGCAAGCAGATAAAATGGATCAAACATAATTAATCTGAATATAAATGCATTCATACAATATGCAAGTTGAATTATTTGCGACGACCCTAGTTTTTAGGCCAGCGTGTCCTGTGATGAATTGAAGATTGACCCGATAACGGATCCGATATGCGGAAGCGAAAATAGAAAACAAGACTCTAAGAAGTCAAAGTGACCTTTCATGAGGTCGTGGAACTCAATAAGAACTGATGCGGAAGCAAATGATCAAAATTATGACAATTAAGCCCCCAGGGGTAAAATAGTCATTTCTAAAAACTATAGATTCGGGTGTCACCGAGCACACCGCTGGAAGGACAACGAAAAACTAATCAAGATGGACTCAAGAATCGCATGATTCGGATTCCGAATGAAGGAGAAACGGCATGACGAAGAAAAACGGGCACTTAAGGCAAAAAGGGTAAATTGGTAATTATCCAGGAAGAACCGGGTGCAACCGAGCACACCGTTGGAAAGACAGCGAAAAATTAGTCAAACTTGTTTCTATCTTGTGTATCTATATGTTGACTTCAAGTTGATAACCTTGAGAATCTATATGTTGTTGCTTTGTGTAAGTATGCTCCTATGTTGTTGCTTTGTGTAAGCATTGATGAGCACTGAAAAGTGCGCATTTAAACCCGTTAAGCTTAAGCATTCTAGTACCTTTATCTATCTTACTTTTCCGTTTTAGACTTATTACGTGTTATGTATATTTTCAAGCACTAATCCCAAAATTGAGCTAACTCAGCCAAATAAGAGCTTAATTGAAGCAATCCTGAGATAAACCAAAGGAGGGAGCAAAGTGGAGAAAGAAAGGAGCAAAAAGGAATCAAGTTGTGCAGCTGAAAAGTTCGATCGATCCAACTTAGAGTTCGATCGATCGAACATCTATGATCGATCACAGTACTTCTCGATAGATCTAACCTTGGCCTTTGCTGAAATTCCAAGTTCGATCGATCCAACATCACCTTCGATCGACCGAACCTTATTTTGTCCTATTCAAATGATTGATCTTATCCACAGCTGTACGCCTACCAACCACTTTTGTCCTTTTCCCCATAAATATCTTCGAAATATCTCAGCCTTGTCCTTATCCGGAGGAGTCAGACCACTTCGATCGATCCAAGATGAAGTTCGATCGATCCAACCCATTTTCGATTGATCCAAGTTAAGGTTCGATCGATCGAACTTCCTCCAGCGAGAAAAAGTTAAAGTCCAGCTCATTTATTCCGTCCTTCATCCAATCATTGGAGAATATGCCTTGCACGACCACAGCTCATCATGGGGTGTATTTGACCTACCTATATAAGGAATATGATACACTTTTTGAGGGAGTCTCTAGAGTCTCTTGTCACACATTGAAAATCATCTTGGAGGCTATTCTTGGAGAGGAGGAAGGGAGGAAGCTAGAGCACCATTAGAGGAGATCTTCACCAACAAGGAGCAGCCAAGGAGTTAGCCCTTGAGGGTTGGATCATCACTACCATGAGTGGCTAGACATCCTCTTGGGGCTAGAGTTAACCCCAAGCATGTTTTCTATACTTTAATCTTGTGTATTATTGAGGGATTAGTGTTGTATGTTACATCTTGATATTCATGTATATATAAATCTTGATTATTTCATGGTTTGTATGGTTTAATGCTTCCAATTGACTATTCTATTCTATCCATATGTCTATGTATGCTAGAGTAGGATATTCATGTGCTTATCTCTAGATTTAGTGTTTTTGATGCATGTCTATTTGTATTGATGCTATAGATCTAGAGATTATCAAGATGATATGCTTAATGGAATGCTCTTGTTATGTCTTTTGATGGTTCATACTTATTCCTTGATGGATTGTACCTCTCCCTTAGTTTATTTTCATGCTAGTAGTGTAGTTGTAGTGTAGTGTTAGATGGGGGAGACAATTTATGCTTGTTCTTTGATGTTCCATGCTTTTGAATGCAAGAAGCATATGCTCTAATATTGTGGTGTAATGGAATTTTAAGCTTAATGAAGGATTAATGACTAGTTATGATATGTTGTATCTTTCACATGTGTTTAGACAATTTATTCCTCTCCCAATAGATATTTTGTACCTCTCACATGATGTTTAGATAATGCATGTTTAACTAAATCATCCTCATAGATTGCTTGGACTATGAGCTTAATGAAAGGTTCAATGACTTGAATTGTTATTTTGTTATCTTCACATGATATTTAGACAATATATTCCTCTACCAATAGATGTATTGTGGCCTCACACATATTGATTGAGACAATTTGCACTTGTTGAGTCACCCTTACCAATTGAATGTCTTTTACACACACAACATTGTTGTAACACATTCATTTCCCTCATTAGTCACTTGATTATGGTTTGGAATAGTATTGCTTGGTGGTGATCTCTACACCCCAAGACCTCTATCTCTCTTGTTTACTTCATATTATTTTATTTAGTTGAATTCAATTTAGCTTAATCAACCAACCCAACTTTCTTTTGCAATCATTTGGTACGCTAGAGTTGAAGTTGAAATTCCAACACGTATAATCCCTTGGGACGATCCCTACTCACTCTTGCTACGTTAGTAGTGGTGTTGGTAGTGGTTTTTATAAATTTAAATTTGACATAAAAGGCTTTTCTTGAACCACACATTCACTACATTTAGTTTGGCGTATTGGAACGGCCGTCGTCAAGCATGCTCCTATGTTGTTGCTTTGTGTAAGCATGAACCTATGTTGCTAAAATTGCATGAATGAGGTGATTGATGCTAGAAATGATCTTAGGTAGTTAGGATGCTCCTTGAGTCTCACCTTTGACATAGACATTAGGTGGAATGAACCACAATGATTAAATCATGAAACTTGTAAAACGTAGGTCGATGCATGCTCATTTCCTACGAATAGCTTTATGTTACTCACCCCTACGAAACTGGGGCATATTTCAGGTGCAAGAATCAAAGTTGAGGTCTTCATTATGCTTGGATGGTTTGTGCACTTGGAGACTTCCACTTTTGTGAAGGTTGGCTTGGAATGCCAATTGTATTCTTATATGTCAACATGTGTATATTTGATTCCTTATATGTAATGTGTACATGAGTACACTCTTTACGATGTATTTGACATGTATGAGATGAGGCCGAAGGCTAATGACATGTAAATTGTATCCTATGTAAATTTTGACTTCATGGAATATTATGAAAGTATTGTAAAATATTGAGTTTTTGATTCACCATGTTTGCATTGGGTGTGGGAATTCCATTTTGATTCTTCCATTAGTATTCATTAATCATGTATGAAGTGTGGCCAAGGGCCAAGCGGCATTTTGAAACCATTTCATAGTTTTGAATTCCAAGTTTTCGTTCCAAACTTCATTTTTGGCATTTTGGCCGTTGGGGGGTCATATTTTGCATCGGCCATATTTTTGGGCCATGGACCATTGTAGCACATCTTACTAGGTAAGTTACGTTTGTGTGCATGGTCGTTTCCGGGCAAAGCTTCTTCTTTGGTGAAATGAGCCTCCTACGGACTCACTTTACACTTTTGTTGCATTTTCTGACCTAAGGGTATTTTGGGAATTTTATTTGGGAAATAAATTTTGTTCTTCACATGGTTGAATAGAAAATATGATTTTAGGGGGGGTTTCTTTTTCGTGTTTTTTCATAAAATGCTATCTTGGCATCGGAAATCGCATCCGAAGTTCAGCTCTCAGTTTTTAAATTTAGCAGCTTTTTGTACCCTCTGGACCAGTTTTCTTGGGAGGGCATTTTGAGCATTTCACATTGTGTATTTTTCAATTTTTCTCGTGAGTCACGTAGAAACTCAATTTTGAGGGGTGTTTCTTCTTTGAGTTTTTCCAGAAAATGTCATCTTGGTCCTCAAATTTCCATTTTTCCCGGAAAAACCCCTGCTGCCAGGTTTTTGGGCTGCCCATTCTGCCTCCTTCACATGTATATGGTTACGAGGGGTTTCGTAACCGGTTACATGTGCATGGGCAGTGTTTTTGGGTAGATTTTTGGCTTCCTAATCGGTTAGGAAGGTCTCCTAACCGGTTAGATGTTCTTGGTTGCCATCTTTTTGACCATTTTGCCCCTTCTTTTTCCGTTAACCATATCTTCTTCATCCGGACTCCGAATCAAGTGATTTTTGAGTCTAAGTTCATTGATTTTTCATTGTCTTTCCAATGGTGTGCTCGGTGGCACCCACTTTTAGTCTGAAAATGACGATTCTTCCCCTAGGTGCATTCTTGTCCGTTTTTGAAATGTTGTTTCCGCATTTGATTCCTTTGGGTCCCGTGACCTCGTTGAAGGTCACAATGGTGTCTTAGACTCATGTTGTATCTCTAGAGACCATTGTTTGTCTTTTGCTTCCGCATTTCGGATCCGTTATCGGATCAACTTTCGGTTCATCACTAACGCACCGGGTTGAAAAACTTGGGCCGTCACATCTTTCCTCTAAAGTGAATGTTCTCACTTATTGTAGATCCCTTAGCAAGATGCCTTCTCCTTGGATCTCCATCTTCTTGGTAATTGTTTTGCCTTTAGGAATCAATCATAAGCGTCCATGAATGACCTTGGAAAACTAGGCTTGTGGTAGCCTCCATTAGATGAGAATATAAACCCTAATTTTCTAGAGAGAGAAAATAAATTCATTTTTCCTTCTTCTAAAAATCACACCTAAAATATACATAGACCATGTATATTTATAGGCAACATAAAGGTAAAGAAAAGGAAACAACTAATCTTTCTCAATCTCTAATTCACATGTCTCAAATCTAATATGATTCCAATATCAAGTTGGGTTATGAGTGAGAATCATTTGGGCTTATTATTTTATTGGCTACAATGAATTAATAATTGGCCCGATCCATGGACCCAATTCAATCAATTCATAAATTAATTTCTACTTCACTAAAAGAAATTAATTGAACTCCAATTAAATAATAAATAACCTTTAAGTTAATATTGCACTTTGACCCCTCTATGCATAATTAGTTATCAGATAAATAAAGCCATCAATCCAATTACTTAATTAATATATTTATTTTGATACCATTGATTATTTCTGGCTGGATCATAATAAAACATTTGTTTGACAAAAATAATAATTTAAATAAATAAATATATAATTGAGGAGGCCGGAGATGACATGGGCCATATATGACTTGCAAATGCGACATCCGGTCCGTATAGATGGGTCAGGCCCATAGAGAGACACTGCCATATGGGCCGAACGCGAATAAGCCCATCAAAGATGACCAGAACTCATGGAGGAACGGGCCTAGATCCAGTAGTCCATCAGCATTTGTAAATATCTATAAATAGGAGAAGTAATGGAAATGATGGGGGGGATATTTTTTGAGTTGAAATGCAAGAATTTTAGAGAGAGAAAGGGAGGAGGGATTTCTTGTATCTTCAATTGGCGCCGTCTGTGGGAATCGTGGAAGATTGGTTGATTAATGATTAATATCGCGTGGATTCAGACCAATCCGGGGGATCGAGACTCGATCTTTGGGAGTTGGATCCAGATCTGAGCGATTGTGACCTACTCTGGAGGAATTTTAGTTCCTGTTGCTTTGGCAGAAGTGGCTTCAGATCTACGCAACAATGAGTTGTTCGATTGTGGCAGGATCTGACGGATTTAGAATTCGGACAATTCAGATCTCGTCAATCGTGAGCATAATTCGGAGAATTCGAAACCAGATCTGAAAAATTCCCACTCACGAAGCTCGGATCTACGCACGAACTTGAGATTAATGCCTTTACTCCGTTCAGGAATAATGATAGGTGAAAGCTCTAATCCGATGGAGGTTGTCCAGCAAACGAAGCTTGAGGAGTTGATGAACTTGATCGAGGCTCTCAAAAAAGAGAATGCAGAATTGAAAGCTGGAATGCAACATCAGCAAATGCCTGCGGTTTTGCGTCCACCTCCGGCCGGTGAAGGAGGTGTTCAATCTAATATCGCGCATCAAGGCGAGCAGGACGAGAACAGTCAGTCAGCTCTCCACCGTGGTGAAAGGAGGATGGATGATTTGCCACCAACTGCTCGTCGAGTTGAGGATCATGAAGGATCGACTCACGTTGATCCGCGACATGAGCAGATCAGACAGAACGAAGCCATGACCTTCGATCCGCATCGGGAAAGGTTCAACCGAGAGGAGGTGATAGAGGTTGATCGCCGCCAAGTTGCGTCGCCTTAGCAAAGAGAGCTCATAGAGGAACGGTCGTTCGATCCGTCCTACCGGCCCTCCATGGCTACAATCACTCATCGCGGTTCGGAGAGCAGAACCGTAGCTCACAGAGCTACCACTGGGCGCCAAAGAGAGAATGAAGCACTCTGATCCACGGCTCGAACGGTTGATTCACCATTCACTGACGAGATCCTGAATGCCCCGCATCCAAGGAAGTTTGCTATGCCAGTATTTATTCTGTTTGACGGAACAACCGATCCGATCGATCATGTGTACCATATCCAGTTGAAGATGGCCCTGAATACGGAAAACAACGCTTTAATATGCAAATGTTTCCCTACAAGCCTAGCTGGACCGGAGCTCAGCTGGTTCAAGAACTTGCCTAGGAGCTTCATTGGTAGCTTCCGAGATCTGTGCAATCGGTTCATAAGCCAGTACTATGGGAACAAGCGTCCGCCAAAGGACATCTCAAGCCTATTCACAATGAGACAGCACAAAGATGAACATCTCCAGGCTTTTCTCACCAGGTTTAATCTCACTAAGAGTATGGTGATCGAATGCCACCCTTCTACAGCGGTTCAAGCCTTTAAGTTAGCCATGACACGTGGCACTCCGTTCCATACCAGTTTGGTAGTGAACACGCCGACGACTATGGATGAACTCAATGAAAGAGCCGACGGCTTTGTGCGCCTAGAAGAAGAGGAGGCAGCCAATGCTCGGACAGTGTCGCTCGTGTCGACCGAGGAAAAGTCCAAGGCAAAGATTAGGCAGAAGCAGGCTCAGCCGCAGCGTCAGACCTCCTGGAAGGCAGAAAAGAGGTCCAGGGAGGAAGAGCTGATCACTCCGCTGAAGGTCACTCTGGCGAGGCTATATCAGGAGAACAAAGATAAGTTTCATCCACCACTGCCAATTAGGCAACCCCTCGAACAGAGGGATCAGACTAAACATTGTGCTTTCCATTCCGATTTCGGTCATCAGACTAATGAATGCAGGAATTTGAGAAGGCAAGTGGAGATGTTGATAGCTAGAGGGGAGTTCGCGAGTTATGTTCAAGGCTCGGCGACAGAGCAGAATCGACCGATGGAACAAGTAAAAAGGAGCCACAAGCAAAGCTCCCACAATTCACAACCAGTTCGTATAATCAATGCTATCCACGGTCGACCCGAGCCCAGCGAAGATTCAGATGAGCTGCTCCGAGCGCGCCTACGGCAGGCGCAGATGAAGAAAAGGGTCAGCAGTGTGAATACTCTACACCAGCAGGTCACATCGATACAGATAAAGTTCGACAGGACAGACCTGCAGCGTGTTCAAATCCACCATGAAGACCCGTTGGTAATCAGTTTGACAGTGGCGGACTGCCTGGTGCGCAGAGTTCTGATCGATCCTGGGAGCAGTACGAATGTCATGCCGAGGGACACATTTGATCGGCTCAAGATTAAACCAGAGAGGCTCAAGCCCACTGGAAATCCCCTGTTAGGATTCGATGGCAAGAGGGTGAAGCCCGTCGGAATGGTGGAAGTAGAAGTTCAAGCTGCAGAACGAGTTCTTATGGAAACTTTTGTGGTTGTAGAGATTCACCCCTCGTACAATATCCTGATGGGAAGAGGATGGATTCACAGAGTCCAAGGAGTACCCTCAACTTTGCATCAGGTCATGAGGTGCCTCGGACCCGATGGAAATAAGGTGATAGACATTCGTGGGGATCAGGTTGCAGCCAAAGAGTGTTATTCCGTCACACTAAAGTATGCTGGGAAAGGGAAGGCGCCCGTCCGATCGGCAAGCCCCAGATAGCAATTACAGGAACCTCCGCCCAAGCAGAACAGGGTGGAGGAGTTAGTTGACTTGACCGAAGAGCCCCTTCTGGATGTGCAGATCGATCGGTCCAGGCCAGAACGAACTACCAGAGTAGGAATAAGACTGACCAGGGAAGAGCAGCAAGAGCTAGCTGACTTCTTGTCTCACAATGCCGATGTATTTGCATAGAGTCACCTAGACATGCTCGGAATTAATCCCTCCGTATCCTGTCATTCCTTGAATGTCAATCCCAATTTCAAACCAGTAAAACAGAAGCAATGAAGATTTGCTCCAGAACGCAACCATATCATAGCCGAGGAAGTTGATAGGCTGCTTGATGCGGGATTTATCAGAGAAGTACACTACCCTGATTGGTTGTCCAACGTCATTGTCGTGCAGAAGAAGAATGGGAAATGGCGAGTATGCATTGATTTCACCAATTTGAACAAAGCCTGTCCGAAGGATAGCTTCCCGCTGCCAAAGATTGATCAAATGGTGGACGCTACCACCGGGTATGAACGTTTAACCTTTCTGGATGCTTATTCAGGTTATAATCAGATCCCTATGGACCCGGCAGATGAAGAAAAAACTTCTTTTGTAACTGAGAGAGGGACATACTGCTACAAAGTTATGCCTTTCGGACTAAAGAACACGGGAGCAACTTATCAAAGACTTGTTAGCAAAATTTTCAAGGATCAAATAGGAAAGATTGTGGAAGCCTATATTGATGATATGGTGGTAAAGAGTACGAAGAAGAATGATCATCTGAAACATCTGCAAGATATTTTTGATGTGCTGAGGCGATATGGGATGAGGCTTAATCCAACCAAATGCTCGTTCGGTGTGAGTTCCGGTCAGTTTTTGGGACACGTGGTCAACCGCAGAGGCATCGAAGTTAGCCCCGCTCAAGCAGAGGCTTTGATTAAGAATGCCGAGCCAAAGACGGTCAGAGAGGTGCAAGCCCTCACAGGACGAATAGCTGCATTAAGTCGATTCATTTCAAAATTGTCAGACCGCTGCAAGCCGTTCTTTGACACGATTCAGAATCATGGAAGACAGGTCTGGGGAGATGAGCAACGACAAGCATTGACCCATTTGAAGGAATATATGCAGAATCCACCAGTCCTGTCAGCCCCGGATCCAGAGGAAAAGTTATTTTTGTATCTTGGAGTATCTAGTGTTGCGACAAGTGCCGTTCTGATTCGTTGCAAGGAAGGCGTGCAACACCCGGTATTTTATGTCAGTAAAACAATGACCGAGGCAGAACGAAGATACTCGAAGGCCGAACGGGTGATACTCGCACTTGTAAACGCAAAAAGAAAGTTGAGGCATTATTTCGAATCCCACCCTATAGTTGTTCTAACAACTTTTCCAATCAGAGTGCTTATGCACAAGCCAGAACTCTCGGGCAGAATGACAAAGTGGGCCATAGAGTTAAGTTCATTTGACATAACATACGAGCCGAGAACAGCTGTCAAAGGATAAGCGGTAGCCGATTTCCTGCTAGAGTGTGACTCTGAGGATACGGAAGAAGACCTTAGGTGCGGCTCTTAGAAACTTTATGTGGATGGCTCCTCTAACCAGATGGGGGCTGGAATTGGGGTTAAACTGCAAACCCCAGAGGGTACTTCTTTGAGTCAAGCACTCAGACTTGAGTTTCGAGCCACCAATAACGAAGCAGAATACGAGGCGTTGCTGAATGGGTTAAAGTTGGCCAGAGAGCTACAGGTCAGAAGTTTGACTGTTTATAGTGACTCACAGTTGATTGTTCGGCAGGTAAATGGTGAGTACGCGACCAAAGATGACACGATGGAGGCATATCATTCTGTCGTTCTGCATAAAGCCAAGGACTTTGCAAAGATTGAATTCATACAGTTACCGAGGGAACAGAACGCAGATGCGGACCGGTTAGCATGTAGCGCTTCAAGTTCTGGTGAAACATTGGCGAGGGTGATTCCAATAGGAATATTGACTCAGCCATCTATTTTCGAAGAACCTTTGGACTCTGACCCTTGGCAAGTCAACGTCATACCATATGAACCGAGTTGGATTGACCCCATCATTACTTATATTCGAGATGGCGTTTTGCCTATGCAAAGGGATGAAGCTAGGAAACTCAAAAAGAATGCTGCAAAATACGCCGTCGTGCATAACCAGCTGTACAGAAGATCCTACTCTGGCCCATACTTGAAGTGTGTCACCCCCGCAGGGTCGCAGCAGGTATTGCGAGCTATTCATGAAGGTGTGTTTGGCAATCATTCTGGGGAAGATCGTTAGTGCATAAAGCAATAACACAAGGATATTTCTGGCCAAACATGTCAAGAGATGCAGAAGAGTTCTCTCGAAGGTGCGATAAATGCCAACGATATGGACCATTGATCCACCAACCACCTGAGGAATTGCACGTAATGGCCTTGCCATGGCCTTTCGCGCAATGGGGGATGGATGTGGTCGGTCCTCTGCCAATGGCAAGAGCTCAGAATAAGTATGTGTTACTGGCCACGGATTACTTCACTAAGTGGGTGGAAGCAGAACCATATCCTAGCGTGACTCAGACTCATGTGAGACGATTTATTTGGAACAATATTATCTGCCATTTTGGCGTTCCAAGGTCAATAGTCATGGATAATGGCACGAACCTCGACAGCAAGCAAGTAAGAGAGCTGCTGGAGGAGTATGGAATTAATCAAAAGTTGGCTGTAGTAAGTCATCCTCAGGCCAATGGACAAGCAGAAATTACAAACAGAACAATTTTCGCCTGCATTAAGAAGAAGCTGGAGGACCATAAAGGGAAGTGGTTGGATGAGCTCCCGAACGTCCTATGGGCTTACAGAACCACCCCAAGGCGGCCGACTGGGGAGAGCCCGTTTGCAATGGCATATGGTACCGAGGCGGTTATACCGGTTGAGCACTTGGTCCCAACTATCAGAAGCTTAGCATGGAGTCGAGATCAGAACGACAAGATGTTAAGATTGAACCTCGATATGATAGACGAAAGGAGGGACGCTGCAGCAATAAGGTTAGCATCATACCAGCAAGTATTGGCGAATAGTCACAACAAAAGAGTGAAACACAGAGATTTTGCCCCTGGCGATCTAGTTCTGAAAAGAAAGGTGGGGATAGTCAAAAAAATGATGCCACCCTGGGAAGGCCCATACAGAATTGCAGAAGTCATAGGCAAGGGAGCATATACGTTAGAAACCATGGCGGGAAGGTTGGTCAGCAAGCCCTAGAATGCCATGTCTCTGAAGAGGTACTACCAATAAAAGCTAAGTTTCGGCTTTATTGGGTGCTGTTTGTTGTCAATCAAGTACGTATGAATGTGCAAATTCCTAAAATTTATAAAAATAACTTTCCTCTTCAATGGGTTCCTAAAAATAAAATAAAAATGAAAAGCCAAGTGGCAAGTGGCATTCTAGCCGAGCGCCAGGCACTTAAGCAAGATAAGTGGCAGCTGGCACCATAAGCCGAACGCCAGACACTTGCTAAAAAATGAAAAGCCAAGTGGCAAGTGGCATTCTAGCCGAGCGCCAGGCACTTAAGCAAGATAAGTGGCAGCTGGCACCATAAGCCGAACGCCAGACACTTGCTAAAAAATGAAAAGCCAAGTGGCAAGTGGCATTCTAGCCAAGCGCCAGACACTTAAGCAAGATAAGTGACAGCTGGCACCATAAGCCGAACGCCAGACACTTGCTAAAAAATGAAAAGCCAAGTGGCAAGTGGCATTCTAGCCGAGCGCCAGGCACTTGAGCAAGATAAGTGGTAGCTGGCACCGCAAGCCGAACGCCAAGCACTTGCCATAAACAAGCACACGACAAAGTTAATATAAAAAAAAAAAAGAGAAAAGGTATATATATATTGAAAATGGGTTTGAACAGAGCGCAACACAAAGGAAAAAGAGAAAAAGAGTTCTGTCATCTCATTCATAATAAGCATTGGATTTACAAAAAATGAAATATTCAAGTCACATTGTTACAAAAAAGTATGGAATCAAAGAGTCCGGAGGAGTCCTAGCTAGCTGCCTCAGTACCGACAGCCTCCTGGTTGTGCCGACCCGCCTCCTCGGTCCCATCAGCTATCTCACCCTCACGAGGTGGGGAATCAAGATGAATAACAGAGTCATTCTGCTGGGGGCCAGCGTCAGCAGTGGCTATGGGAGGTACCACAGTTGACGATTGAGGAGCGGTTAGAGGCAGAGCGGTAGGAGGAGCTGTAGTGATCCTAGAGGAAGCAATGTCCTGGCACTCATCAAATATGTGCTCCGCTTCGGTGGGTTCTGGGTCAACATAGACCCCCAAAGGGTCAATCCCTAAATCCTTATCGACCTCATCTGGAGTTGAGCTGGTCTGTCCCTCATCCGGAACTCGGTCAGAGAAACCTTCTCAGAATCCTTGAGCATATCTAAGAGCGCCGACCCTTGAGAACCGAGCATGAAGAGCTAGCATCCCACCGTTCACTCTGCTGATGGTATCAATCAGAGCAGTACGCTCGTCCAGAGCTCTCTTCTCAAAAGCCATCCGAGCAGACTGTTCATCAGCCAGAAGGCGCTGGAGCTCTGCCTTTTCGTCTCTGATTGAATCACGCTCAGTCTGCCAGACACTCTTTTCAAGCTGGAGGGCATCCTTCTCATCCTTAAGAGAGTCATTTTCTTTCTTCAAGACATCTCTTTCTTGTTCGGTTTTTTCAAGCCGAGCCAATACCTCGGTATTCTTGCTGGCGAGAAGGTCGTTTTCCTTATTGGCCACCTCCAGGCTATCAGAGAACTTACGGGCCCTGGCGTTCCCTATTTCCACCTGCTTCTGCATAGCCATCATACCGAACAAAGTCTGCATAGACATACATTAATAATGGTTAAACTGATAGTCTGATCGGACGAAGGTAAGACCAAATAGTATGAGAGGATTCATGAGTTGGAAAATAAAAGTCACCTCCATGGCAGATTGGGGGAAGCGGCTGAACACGTCCTTTTGGGATAGACCTTTAGCCGCCTCAAGGTCTTTCGGAGTCCACATACTCCTGTAATACGCCATGGCAGTCTGGCCATCCTTTAGCATGGTCTCGTTCGGCTTCACGAACGTCCCATCCGTTCGGGTGTACCGAGGAGCCCACGGAGGTAAAGTGGGAAGAGAAGGAGAAGCTAAAGCAGAAGCAGAGGCACCAGCTGCGACAGGCCCGGAGGGGGCAGGAGTTCTGACTGGGCGATGCAAGAGAGCACTCGGCCCAGAGACCCGGGTCCTTCTTATAAGAGGTTCCTCCTCGAGGTCGACTCCGCCGTCAGGATGAGGCCTTTTGCCTCGTTCTTTGTCCCAAACGCCCCCAGCGGCAGCAGGGGCAGTAGTGATTTATGGAGACGCGCTCGGGTTGGTAGCAGGGGTGCTGACAACAGAATCGATAGCCACCGTGCTCGGGATGGTGTTAGAGATGGTGGTTGAGGAAGAGGCTGATGCAGGAGAGGAGGTTGCTCCAGTAGCAGAAGTGGGTGGGGGAGTATTTTTCCTCCTACCAAAGGATAGAATCTGAAGCCTGCTCATGGTATAGCCGAGGGATGAGAGCGCTAGAAGGTTGTCTGAAGTGAGGAGGTCTGAGCAAGAAGGAATATCGTTCAGAACATATTTCTTCAAGTAATTACTCCTATTTCTGCAAACACTGTAGCTCAAGTCATCACAAGGTACGCCTAAGGAGCGAAATAAGAAAGTACAAAAGCGAGGAACGCATGTTTCGTAGGGACAATCGTTTTTATGAGATTTGAATTTCTTATATAAGGAAACAAAACAGACGCCAAAGGCGCTCGGGATTGGGTAATCCTCTACAGCTGGCGAAGACCAGGCCCCACTAATGCCCACAATGTTATCCCTCCAACCCTTTTCAGATTTGATTGTGTCCGTACATATGGACATCTTGTCGATCGGGTAGAGGTGGTAGAAGGGCTCATTAGTTCGGATCTTACTGACCTTATAACACAGAAGAAGATCTATGAGGTCAAGGTCCAGGCTTTTGTCACGAATCAACAGTAGCATAACGGATATGATTCTAAAGAAATTGGGGTTTACCTGCAGGGGGGATATCCCCAGTCTATTGAAGACATAATTAAAGAAGGGATGCAGAGGGAACCTAACGACATTCAGTTGAAGGTTTGAAAATAAAACTTCGCCGGGAAGGAGGCCGGCGCCGGTCATAATATTAACATCCTTAGGGCAAACCCTAACTTGGATGTTGTCAGGAAGTCTAAGTCTCATACGAAGACCATCTAGATCTACAACCATGGTGGAAGTGATTGAAGGATCTAAAAGGGTAAAAAGAAGCCTGCCGAAAGTAAAAAGGAACAAAACTAACCTCTGAGGTAGAAAGCAACAAAGAGCACTGCGAGATCGCTGGAAGAATGACTCTTGAAGGATTTCACCGAAAAACGCTTAGCACTGTTCTAAAGAGAGATAGATTTGACTGATGATGGAGACGATAAAAAGGCATGAAGTGGTAGTCTAGAGCCTTATAAAGGCGAGGGGGACCCGAGGGCCGAAGCGTCAGGAAGGCGAGAAATTCATTGAGCCCCGGAACATTGATTCTGGATCTGACTGTCCGTTCCCCCATGTGGGTTTCTCGAGCCGTCAACGTCATGATGAGACGCATTCAATAATTACCCCCTTATTAAACAAGGGGTAATTATGGGGGCAGTTGAGGAGGCCCGAGATGACATGGGCCAGATATGACTTGTAAACGCGACATCCGGTCCGTACAGATGGGTCAGGCCCATAGAGAGACACTGCCAGATGGGCCGAACGCGAATAAGCCCATCAAAGATGACCAGAACTCATGGAGGAACGGGCCTAGATCCAGCAGTCCATCAACATTTGTAAATGTCTATAAATAGGAGAAGTAATGGAAAGGATGGGGGGGATATTTTTTGAGTTGAAATGCAAGAATTCTAGAGAGAGAAAGGGAGGAGGGATTTCTTGTATCTTCAATAATAAATCATTTTGTCTAAAAACATACGAAGGCCTTCGAATTTACTTTGTGATCAACCATAATCAATACAAAATAAATACAAGTAGCAATGATCCAATTATTGAAAATATAACCCTCTAACTATTAATTATATAACTACCCAAAGTGTCGGTCAAAGGATCCCGAAGAATCCGCCGAACAAATCAAAATAATTATTAATTAATAAAAAAGTCTATAATTTTCTCATACTTAAGAGTCAAATGCCATGACGGTGATAGGGAGCAATTGCATACGACGGCTCTCGCAATATATCTCAACCTAACGCGAATCCAATTCAAGTCTTAATTAATTATGAGTCCATCTATAATTACCGACTATGAACCATTTATGATTACTATTTATATTCATGTATTGATCGCCATCATATACATATATATATAAATATCTCTTGTAATCAAGTGGACACTATCAATTCTATAATAAAAAGAAACATAATACATTGAATTCGCCAATTGTATAAAACATAAATATTTCAGAAACATCAGAAATTTATGTCACTTTAATCCAAATAGGAATTTGCTATGCCAGGGCATATAAATCCCAACACTTATAGCTGTCTGTTTAACTCCATCAAGTGCATCTCAGTGACTTCAGTAAGAGAGAGTACTGCCCAAAATTTTCAGGAACACCCTTATACCTCTCTCTATTTTTAGTTATTATCCCATTTACACTTGCATAGCCACTGTGCACTATTATTATCCCTTTTGTTATCTGATGAGTTTATCCGAGTGCCAAATTTCAGGACCACAGTTCATCCCAAGTTTGGGGGGGCTATGCCACCCACTTTGGATACTTCTGTCCCAGCTATTCTTTGCCTTAATTGTACTGGTATACTCTTTCCTTTTGTTCTCTTTGCACATTGAGGACACTGTGCCATTTAAGTTTGGGGGTAATGGTGCTTTGCAGTGTTTGTTTTTAAATTCAAAATTTTGAGCATGCCTTGTGTATTTGAGATATTTTCTATGATTGGTTTATGATTAGCTATGATTTTGATCTTTTGAGGACTATATTGCTTATAATTTAAAAATTGCTTGACTTGAGAGTCCAATACTCCTTTTATGCCTTGTGGTGCCATTTATAAGTAAATTTTTTGAAAAATTGATATCTTGCTTATACTTGTGGTCCACATCATCTTGATTTTATGATTGTTCTGAAATTCACTTTAGTATTCTACACTAGTATAGGCGCACACTAGCACTCATTTGTGGGGTACATGCTTTGTTGATTATTGAATTGGTTATATCCCAATTGGGCTAGTAATGCATTGAAAGCTTTCATTCTTGATAAAGGTGGATAACAACCCCTTTTCACTAAGTAGCCAGGATTCTAGCCTTATAAAGCACTGAACTTCTCACGCCGAAAGGTGGAGGGCCCAAACTCTAGGTTAATAATTGAATCTAAAATAAATAAATAAGTTACAAAAGTAATAAAAAAAAAAAAAAAAAAAAAGTGAGGACTTCTCCCAAAAGGTGAGAAGTGGGAAATGATTAGATGGAGGTTGTCTTGATTTGTAGCTTAGTTGATTTGAGCTTATAAGTCCATAGGGGTGTTTAAACACCTAATACCCTAAAGCCGTCTAGTTTGGGAGTCATTAACCTAACGCTCGACCTCATGAATCGCTAGAAAGCTTAATAGATCAACACATTACACCATGCTTCCATCTTTGATCATATATAAAAAAATAAAAAAAAAATTTTAAAAATCGAGTGAAAAGAATAAGCGCATCTAGATGAATAAAGCTTTAATAAAGGTCCACTTTTTGTCTTGATAATCGATACTAGATTTGTGTGCTAGTTTGAAGGTAAGGATGTGATCATTTCTTTAGTTGGCTAAGATAGCAACATATTTGATGCCGGTCCATTCAAAAAGGATTCTAGAATTGTTTTGATTTACATGATCATTTTCTGATGTGTGGAGGACCATACTTGCTTGCTTGATGTTGAGATTTTGGGAGATTGGTTAAAAATGTTTGACATATTGCATACTTGAGGTAGTTTTCTCCCAATGCTTGTTTGCAATATTAGTGCCTCTTTTGTGAGAATGAGCTTAATTTTTGTGGGTATCATTTCTAGAAACCCTCACGAGACTTCACTCGTCCACTAGGGGTAACCTAAGGGTTTTAAAAGGCTTGTTGCATACGCTAAGTGCAATCGTGTTCCCTACGAAAGTGGCGTTATCTATTTATTGCTTTCTAGTTCATAGTTGTATAGTTGTTCATTTCATTCCTTTACTTTTTAGTTCATTGCTAGGGACTAGCAATATTTAAGTTTGGGGGTGTGATAAGCGCTAAAAAGTGCGTATTTAAACCCCTTAAGCTTAGATATTCTAGAACCTTTATTTATCTTATTTTACCGTTTTGTATTGATTTTGTGTTATTTCCATTTTCAGGTACTTATCCCCAAAATAAGCTAACTCAGCCAAATAAGAGCATAATTGAAGCAATTTTGGGATGAATCAAAGAAAGGAGCAAAGTAGAGCAAAATGAAGCAAAGGGTGGAATTTCAACAACTTCAATCGATCTCAAGAAAAGTTCGATCTATCCAACTTTCATCGATTTCAGCACTTCAAGATGGATCTAAGCCATGTTTGTCCCTGTTCAAAGATATCAAAAGTTCAATCGATCCAACTTCCTTCTCCGATCGATCGAACATTCTTGTCCTTATCCAAATGATTGATCTTATCCAGTTATACCACTCTACCACCCACTTTTGTCCTTTTCCCAAAAATATCTTCAAAATATCTCAGATTTGTTTTTATCCAAAAAGGTGCCACCATCGTGGATCGATCTAATTTAAATTCGATAGATTTCAGCCATGTTCGATCGATCCAAGTCCAAGGTTCGATCAATCGAATTTCCTCCAGTGCGAAAAAGTTAAATTTCTAGCTTACAAAAAGTTGTCCTTTATATAGGTAGGTCAAATGACACCCAAAATGAGCAGATTTTTTCCACGGCGCTTGCCCTTGAGGGTTGGAGGACATCATCCATGAGTGGCTAGACATCCTCTTGGGGCTAGAGTTAACCTTAAGCATGCTTTTCTACTTCTTGATTTATGTATTTTTGAGGAGATTTGTATTGCGATTCATGTCTTGACACTTTTATATATATAGATTTTGTTTATTCAATGATTTATGTGGTTTAATGCTTCCAATTGATCATTTCATTCTATCCATATGTCTATGTATGCTAGAATAGATGTTCATGTGTTTATCTCTATTTCTTGTGTTATTGATGCGTGTCTATGTGTGTTGATGCTGTAGATCTAGAGATTGTCAAGACATAGTGCTTAATGTCATGTTCTTGTGATTTATTTAATGATTTATACTCATTTCTTGATAGATTGTACATCTCCCTTAGTTTAATTAGCTTAATTTCATGCCATTAGCTTAGTTGTAGTGTAGTTGTTAAATGGGAGGACATCCATGCTTGTTGTTGATGTTCCATACTTATGAAAGCAAGTAACATGTATCTCTAACCTTGTGATGTGTTTGGATTGTGAGCTTAAAGAAATGATTAATGGCTTAACCATATTGTTTAGACAATATATACTTAATTTGTCATCCATGCTTGTTGAAACAACCACACACACACACTTTATTGCAATACATGTTCTTCCCCTCATTAATCATTCATTAAAGGTGCAAAAAAGCTATGCTTAGTGGTGACCTCTAAACCCCAAGGTCTCTCTCTCTCTATTGCATTATTGCTTAGTTTAATTTAATTTGCATCTAGTTTAATTTAACCAACCAACCACTATTTTGATCACTTGACCTACTAACCCAAATTTTGATTCCTCAACCTAGTGCGACCCTCAATCCCTTAGGACGATCCTTACTTGCCCTAGCTATATTTTTAGTGAAAGGTAGTAGTGGCAATTTCTAAATGTAAAACTTGGCCACATTTCATAAACTTCAGGTTTGGTTCGACGACACACCAAATGTAAAAATAGTCATAGGAAGATAGAAATGGTCCCATAAAATCTATTCCCCATACATCAAAGATTTTGACAATTAAAATTGAGTTCAATGGCATCATGTCTCTTTTAGACATGGCCCCAAGCTTTTGGCATCGCTCATAAGGCTTGCAAAAATTATAAGCATCCCTGAATAATAAAGGCCAATAAAATCCACTTTGAAGGACTTTAGATGAAGTCTTTTTAGCAGTGAAGTGTCCTCCATATTCAAGAGTGTGGCAGAATTTCAAAATATTTTGGCCATCATATTCAGGAATGCATCTCCAGATTATTTGATCTGGGCAATACTTGAACAGTTTCGAGTCTTCCCAAAAGAAAATTTTGATTTGAGCAAAGAACCGGTCTTTCTCTTGCTTAAACCATTGGGATGGAATTTTTCCAATTGTAAGATGGTTGATAATGTCAGTAAACCAAGAGGGCGACACATAAGAAATTTGAAATTGTTGCTCATCCAGAAAAGAATCATGAACTGGAGATAAATCAGAAGTGTTCTCAATGAGAAGCCGAGAGAGATGGTCTACTACAACATTGTTAGTGCTTTTCTTGTCGTTAATCTCAAGGTTAAACTCTTAGAGTAAGAGTATCCAAGGAATGAGTCGAGGTTTGGTCTTTTTCTTTGCAAGTAGATGCCTTAACGTGGCATGAATTGTGAAGACAATAACCTTGGATCCAAAAAAATATGAACAAAATTTGTCCAAGGCATAGACAATAGCTAGCAACTCTTTCTCAGTTGTTGTATAATTCAATTGAGCATCTGAGAGGGTCTTGCTACCATAGTAAATGGCATGAGGAGTTTTATCCACACGCTGGCCCAAAACAACACGTAATGCATAATCGGATACATCGCACATGATCTCAAAGAGAAGAGACCAATTAGGTGGTTTCATAATTGGGGTGGAAGAGGGTAGTGAACGGAGCTTCTTAAAAGCTTCCAAACATGCTTCATCAAAGCTAAAAATAGTATCCTTGGTAAGAAGATGGCACAAAGGTCAGGATATCTTGCTAAAGTCTTTGATGAAATGGCGATAAAAGCCAACATGGCCAAGAAAAGATTGAATTTGTCTCACCGAAAAGGGAAGAGAAAGGCTATGAATTAATTCAACTTTTATCTTGTCGACCTCAATCCCTATTTTAGAGATAATGTGTCCCAGGACAATCCCTTCTTGTTCCATGAAGTGACTCTTTTCCCAATTTAAGATCAGCTTTATCTCCTTACATCTTTGAAGCACAAAGGACAGATTATGGAGACAAGAGTCAAAGGAGGATTCAAAGATAGAGAAATCATCCATGAACACTTCAAGAAAATTTTTAACCATATCAGAAAATATGGACATCATGCATCTTTGAAAAGTGGCCAGTGCATTACATAACCCAAAACGCATGCGACAAAAAGCGAAAGTTCTAAAAGGACAAGTGAGGGTGGTTTTCACTTGATCTTGAGGATCTACAGCCACTTGGTTATAGCCAAAATAACCATCAAGAAAACAATAGTAACTTTGGCTGGCTAACCTTTCTAGGATTTGATTAATGAATGGAAGGGCAAAATGATCTTTCCTAGTTACAGAGTTGAGTTTTCAGTAATTTATGCACGCACGCCAACCAGTGGTGTTGCGTTATGGCACAAGTTCTCCTACTAAATTTTCAACAACGGTGAGGCCAAATTTCTTTGGAACAACTTGAGTGGGGCTTTCCTACTTGCTATCTGAGATAGGGTAGATAATCCCCACATCTAATAGCTTGATTACCTCTTTCATGACAACCTCCTTCATGTTAGGATTCAACTGGCGCTGCACCTCTAGGGAAGGTGTCGTGTCTTCCTCCAAAAGAATGCGGTGCATGCAAATGGAGGGGTCAATTCCTTTTAAATCTGCCATCGACCAACCAATAACTTCTTTGTTCTCTTGTAGCACCACTAAAAGGTTATTTTCTTGGTCTTGGAAAGATCCGATGTAATTACGACCAAAAAATTTTTATTTACACTAAGAAATACATACTTGAGATTAGCCAGGAGTGGCTTTAACTCAAGTCGAGTGCTGGAAATTAATGGAACAGGTTCCTTTGGCACTTTCCAAGAAAGAAAGTCTGAGATTGCATTGCATCAAACAAAGAGTTGACTTCACGAATGGACTGATCAAGATCATAATTTTTGAAGTCAAAATGAGCCAAGCAAGTTTCAAGAGGATCTTAACCTAGAATGGATGGGAGGGATTCTTCGACCATTTCATCTATGATGGCAAGAGAGAAGCATTCATATTCCTCCAGTAGCACTAAAGATGTTAAGCTTCACCTTCATGTTTCCAAAAGAAATATCCATCACCCCGGTTCGGCAATTAATATAAGCATTAGCCACGGCTAAGAAGGGCCGACTAAGGATCACGAGAATATTTTTTTTTTTGGATTATGGACCGGTTCAGTATCTAGAACCAAAAAGTCTACTGGGAAGTAGAAGTTGTCCACCTTAATGAATACATCGTCAATGATACCACGAAGTTGTTTATGGATCTATTCGTAAGTTGCAAGACAACCGAAGTGGGTTTGAGTTCTCCTAAGCCAAGTTGCAAGTAAACTGAGTAGGGAATCAGATTTACACTCACTCCTAAGTCAAGGAGGGCCTTCTCTATCTCGTTGTCTTTAATGACACACAAGATTGTTGGGGCACCCGAATCATTAAACTTTGGAGGTGTATTGTGCTGAATGATAACACTTACTTGCTCACTCAACCTCACCTTCTTAGGAATATTGCTCTTAGAAATGCATTTTTAAGTACACAAATCTTTAAGAAATTTAGCATAAGGTGGAATTTTCTTAATGGCATCAAGGAGAGGAATGTTAATCTTTACTTTCTTAAAGACTTCAAACATTTCCTGAATTTTATCTCCCTTGTTCCCAAAGTGTGTGGACTCTTTGAGGCGTTGAGGAACAGGAGCCTTGGGCTCATAAGATGTCTCAACATTTGGGATTGGTGGATTTGGAATTTCTGGACTAACTTTTATATTTTTGGATAAAAAACTTGAATTCTTGGGAGCAAGAGTTTCAGTTTTTCACCAACCTTATTGTCCACAATTCTTCCACTCTGAAGTGTGGTGATTGCTTAGACTTGCTCAAAACTTGATCCACTCGGAGGAGTGATTTCATCAATCATATATTGCCCTTTCGAGTTCACTACAGGTTGAGCTAAAAGTTTTCCCGTGTCCCTCTTGTGAAGCTGATTCACAGAAATAGTCAATTGTCCCAGTTGGGTTTCAATGTTGGCTATTGATTGGGAATGAGTATTAACCAATTGCACAGTTGATTGCATACCACTAAAGGCAGCCATTATCTGCTTATTGGAGTTTACTATCTCACCCAATTAAGATGGTTGAGGAGAAGCAGGATTTTGATTAGAAGAGCTCGCATTATAGGAAGGAGGACAATAGCTTGAAGAAGCTTGAAATGGCCGGTTCATAGGCTAAGAATTAGACTGATTTGATTGCCCATGACCTTGAAATAATTAATTTTGTAGGGCTTGTTGCCTCCATAAGAAATTTGGATGATCTCTCCAACCCGAATTATATGTTAAGGATTATTTCCAGGGCAAGAGAACATGGCATTGGCCTGTTCTAGCATACCTCCAGAAAATTACTCTATTGTGGGGTAATCTTTTGCATTATGAAAAGTATTTGTGCAATATGCATACACAGCACTGGATGAAGAATTTTGAGAAGATGAGAGATATGGTGCCACAAGCTGGAAAACTTATGGGCTATGGCATCCACTTGAGTGGATTCTTCCCTAAGAGTCCGTGGTTGGCACGGATTTAAGGGTTTCCCAACATTAGAAGTAGAAGCTCTACGAGAACTATATTGTATAGAATTTTCACTTATATTCTCAAGTAGAGTCCATGCATCATCTGAATTTTTGGACATGAATATGCCCCCACACGAAGAATCAATTAATTGTATATGTGGTTCTGTTAAACCATCATAGAAGGCTTGCACCAATTACCACTTTGGAATTTGGTGGTGCGGACACTTCCTCAGAAAATCTTAAAGTCTTTCCCATGTCTCATAAAATATTCCCCATTGATTTAGGAAAAACTAAGAATGGATCGACACATTTGGTTGGTCTTACTCACAGGATAGTACTTTTTGAGGAATTCTTGTTGCAATTGGACCCACGAAGTGATGGAATTTGAAACAAGAGAGTTCAACCAATACTTTGCTCTATCTTTAAAAAAGAATGGGAAGAGAAGCATATAAAGTGCATCTTGGGGGAAGTCCCTCATCTTGATGGTGGAGCAGATTTCCAAGAACTCATTAAGATGTTTATAAGGGTCTTCATTATCAAACCCATGATAAGTTGGAAGCATTTGGATTGTGGTAGATTTGATCTCATAATGATGAGCCACAACATTTGGCATGACAATGCATGATGGAAATGTATATATAGAGGGTACAAAGTGATCCCTAAGAGTCATTAAGGCTACATTTTCATTTTTAGCTCTAGGATTTTCAACTCTAGGATTTTTGAGATTAGCATTTTCAAGATTAGCTTGTTCATCAGCCATATTGTCTACTTTAATTTCAAGTTCTCTTATAGTTTTGGGATCCCTAAGGTTCCTTTTTTATTACCTAAGAGTCTTTTCAAGTAATGCAATACCAATTGTTTCCTCAAGATGTGGTAGAGACGATGACCTACGACTTACCATCAACTATTAAACACAATAATCACAACAATCCTTCACCAATATATCCACATACGTTGATCCCTTTCTCCTTAATTCAACAATAATGAAAATAGGTTGAAATGGCCACGACAAGGACCTATGCTCCGAACAAAACACATAATTATAATAGCCTCTGTTACCCAAGAATGGACTCTAGAGGGGGGTGAATAGAGTCCTTGTCTAATAATGGCAGATTTAAAAACTAAGTAGATGAGCAAGATGTAATTTCTATTTTACAATTATGTGCTAAACAAAATCAACACATTAATTGTAATGACCCGGCCTTTTTCCTCCTTTTTCATTTTTGGCGATTTTCTTTTTTCGTCTTTTTCTTATTTTGTCTTTTCCCTATTTCGTCTTTTTCCCGTTTCTTTCATTTTTCCTTGCATAACCTTATTTGTTGTGCTCGGATTTGATTCTGGTTTTGCATGTATTCATGGTATTTGATTTCCATGAGATTAGTATTTTTACTTTTCTTGAAAAGCATGCTAGATTAGTACTTTTCTTGTAAAGGGCATGAATGTGTAATTAACCTAAACTTGAGGGGTTTTAGTGTAATTAAGTAAAGTAATTATTTTTCGTCTTAGGGACCATTTTGCAATTTAATTTGGAAGATATTTTCAAAAAATACTTGTTTGCAATTTTCGGAAAGTGTGACAAGTGTCACACTCTCATTGGTCCACTTGTTGACATTTGTGTGGAAACACTTTGATGCCTTGGATGATGACATGTGGAGGGTGGAGATTCACCCACTTGTTGGCCTAGGATTGG
Organism: Cornus florida; assembly: GCF_030987335.1. Taxonomy (NCBI): domain Eukaryota; kingdom Viridiplantae; phylum Streptophyta; class Magnoliopsida; order Cornales; family Cornaceae; genus Cornus; species Cornus florida. The sequence continues at coordinate 37,294,350 of NW_026775574.1, read as the reverse complement.
TACACTTGTTGGCATGGATGGTTGACAAATGTAGGTTCAATAATAAGTCTTGGAAGTTTACATAGGATGGTGACAAGTGTTGGCTTGAGATTAAGCCTAGGAATGAACCATAGATTCATGACAAGTGTAGGTTCACCATTTAGTCTTGCATTGTGTGTGTGAGAAAGGTAGTGTAAGAGCACATAGTGAGTGGAGGATTTCTAGCCCTTCCACTCACCATTTTACACTTTATCATTTTCATTTTCACTTATCTTCAAGAACCATAACCTAGCCACCATTGAAGAAAAGTTTGGTTAATAGCTTTCTTCTTCATTTTGGCCTCCTTCCACTCACCTTAGACATAAAACCTTGGAAAACAAAAGCTTCCTCTCACTCCCCTCTTCATTAACCCTAAACTTGTTTTCCATTTTGAGCTTGGTTGCTTGGATCATAGAGATTCAATTCTCTATTGAGGTAGGGGGTGTTATCATTTATCTTCCAAGTGATTTTATTTATTCCTATAGTGATATCTAAGTTATATGTTTGTCTTGTATTAAAATGAGAAATAAATGATTAATTGTGCTTTGTATGTAATTCACTTTAGACTTGATAAATAACATGACCATGGCTTAATTCATAACTTATGTTAATTTGAGGTCATTTAGAGTTGTTTTAAAATCTAGAGGGATTAATGAATTAATTTAATTAATTTTTATTTATATGCTCCCATGACTTAAATCAAGTTTTGAAGTAATTTATATAATAACCATGACATGTACTACAATATATATTAAATTGAGCATGTTTGGATGAGAAGTGAAATCTAGGGAATTTAGTTGTTTTATTTAATTGTTTAAATTATGATTTTAAACTTATATCATACTTGTGAGGCTATGTTCTTGTTGTTGAATGATATTGTTGTAATTAGTGGCAAATTGCATAATGATCATTCAATATTCTTCATGCCATTTTAGTTGAGAACTTAGGGCATATATTGTGTTTCCAAAATTGATTTGTGCATGTTGATGGCTTTACATTGTATATATATGTTATGTTGATACATATATGTAATGTGCACAAAATGTTGATTTTGGAAACTTGGGGATGTCGTTGTTATGACTATGGCTAGGGCATGGTTCTAGTACAGGGGAAAGTCCCTCTACAAGTCTAGTGTGCACATAGGGAGGTTACCCATGGGCTAGTAACCCTTAAGTAACCACATTGTCGGTTTGATCCAGCGTGACGTCCAAGTATCCACTTTGGTTTGATTTTGCATTTAAATTCCAAGTTGTTAACTTTTTAAAATTACATCTCATTGTGTTATGTTGAAAGTTCTATTGTCACTTGATAGCATGAATTAAATGGTATTGGATTATAACTTGGTACAAAGATAAACCCATGCATTCCCTACGAGTAAACTTGTTTACTCACCCCTAAGTTAATGGGTGTTTTGCAGGTAAAGAAGCCTTAGTGTGAGATGCATAGCATTCTTAGACTCACTAGAGTTCTTAAAGTATTTTTGATGACATAGAATATGCATATGTTAGCATATCTTGTCCTACTTTTGCTTACTTTGATAAAACTTGTACTTATTGTCTAAGTTATGTAATGTGCACTTAAGTGCACCTTTTGACACTCTTAGAATGTGGTTGTAATGAGGCCAAGGGCCAAAGACACTTATGTTAAATGTATGCTAACTTTGAACTTCATTGTTGCCTATGGAAGATATGTGGATTAATGCATTGAAGGGTTCTATTTTGCATATGACATGCCATGAGGCCATAGGCCATTGCAACACATCTATTTTATCACATTACATATGCTTGCATGCTCACTTTGACAAACAACACCATCCTTGATGGAACAAAGACTTTAAGTAGCATTTTTAGGGAGTTTTACCCTATTCTGTTCTAGGGGCATTTAGGATATTTCAAAATGTGTTTTTTTTATTTTTCCTTGCGATTCACATAGAAAACTCAATTTTGAGGGGGGTTTCTTCTTTGTGTTTTTCCAGAAAATTCCATCTTGACCCTCAAAAATCTATTTTGTTCCGAAAAATCATTGCTGCCAGGTTTTTGCCGACTTTAGTGCAAATATACTTGTTACTATTCATCGACTTTTTTTCGAAAAGTGTGACGACCGATCCAAAACTTCCGGGGGTCTTGTGGGTATATTTTAAGATTGCATTTTCAATTTAATCAATTTAAAAACCTTCCGAAGCCCCATTTCTTTTCTTTGGGCAGTAGCTTGGAACAATTTTTAACCTCTAGATCTGATTTTCTTGAGGGTATTTTGGACATTTTACAATGCATTATTTTGGTTTCTGTTCGCGTTTCGGGTAGAAAACTTGATTTTAGGGGGGGTTTCTTCTTTGATTTTTTCCAAAAAAGTCCGTTTAGATGCCCGTTTTTACTCTCAGTTGCAGCAGTAATGGGTTGACGGCACTGTAGCTGTCACGGCCTTCATCGGGCCGCCGCGACGTCGATTTTGTTTTTGACCTTTCTCCCTCATCCGGACTCCAAATCAAGTGAGTTTTTTTTTTTAAAATTGATTAATTTTTCATTTTCTATCCAACAGTGTGCTCGGTTGCACCCAAATATTTCTGAATAATTACCAGTTTACCCTTTTAGCTTTATTGCTCGTTTTTCTTTGTTTTGTCGTTTCTCCTTCGTCCGGAATCCGGATAATGAAATTCTTGAGTCCATCATCACTAGTTTTTCATTGTCTTCCTAGTGGTGTGCTCAATAGCACTTGAATCTATTTTTTTGTAAAATGACCATTTTGCCCCTAGGTTCCTTTTTGTCCGTTTTTTAAACGATACTTCCGCATTTGTTTTCCTTTGGGTTCCATGACCTCATTGAGGGTCACATTAGTGTCTTAGAGACGCATTGTATCTCTAAAGACCGTTGTTTCACCTTTCGCTTCCACATTTCGGATCTGTTATCGGGTCATCTTTTGGTCATCACTAACGCACCGGGTTTATAAAACTTGGGCCGTCACATTAATATAGTGCAAGCAGTGGTTGATTTTTAGTTTATACAATTCCAATTTTCAGTAAGTAACTTATAGCAATTGTGCAATAATGAAGATATGAATGCAGTAATTAAATAACACAATTATAAGAGAGATGAGGAAGAGAAATTACAAACATAGACACAATGATTTTAACGAGGTTCGGAAACTCCTACAACTTGGCTCAAGACCCCTCTTGAGACTTCCCAATCCACTATAGCTCCTCCTTACGGGTGGAGAGCAAACCTTGTCTTGAAGCAACACCTTGTTTCTCCTTGCTAAGAGACAACCTCTCTTAGTCTTCCTGTGGGCCAAACCAGCCCTTACAATAGCTTTGCTAAAAGAACTCCTTCTCTTAGGCTTACAATAGATTTGTTGGAAATATAGAAGTGTTACAAATCACACACTCTCTCTCTGATTTACAGATTATAACTCACTCTAGAGAATCAATGAATACAAGTGAAGCTCACTCTCTAAGTATGATGTATATGAGAGAAATAATTACAGAACAACAGCTCTATATCTAAGTGTAAATCTCAGAACAAAAGCTCTAAATGAATGTCTAAAATTGCTCAAGAAATTCACAGCTTCTCTCTCTTTGTTTTGGCTATGCAAGCTTGTGTAAGAGAAGATGATTAATTGTTCAGAACAAGAGCTCTCTTAAATAGTAATACTAGAACAAAAGCTCTCTTGTATTTACAAACATGGCTCCCTCGGCTTTGTCTTTTTGAGGCTCAAGCACACCCTTTGTAGACAACATATATCAGTATATATAGACTCTTCCTTGATCAAGAGCCGTTGTAAAACCTCCTCCTAATTAAGACATGACATAACAACATTTGGCAAAGAAGCTTCTTATGACAGAGATACCTTGTTTAACAGAGGTGCTCTTTTATAGATAGTTGTTGACCTCAAGATAAGAACATTAACACGGCTAGAAGACAGTCAACATGTCAGTATACACATGTAAATCAAACTACAAAATAAAAAAGTGAAGCACGGGTTGAAAGATGAAGGATTTCTATAACAGAACTGTTTGACCAACAAAAGAAGTCGACTTAGTTGAGAACTGAGTCGGCTCAGTTCAAGAACAAGACGGCTCGATTAATAACTGAGTCGGCTGAGTTGTGTATTTTCAAGGTTCTGAAAGTGATAAGCCTCGGCCTGATTGAGTCGGCTGGATTGTTTAAGTGAGTGGGTTCAGTTGTGAACCGAGTCGGCTGGATTGTCAATTGAGTCGGCCAAGTTGAGGTTTTTATTTATGTAACTCTCAGCCAACATGAGTCGACTGAGTTCAGAGAATAAGTCGGCTTAGTTACATTTTACCAGAAAATCAAGACTGTTTATGGTGTGCAACAGGCTTCCACACAGGACTTCTGCACACAGCTTATTTCCATTGAAAATATTTAAGTAAATGTCTTTATATGTCCATTTACTTTAAGTTTACAATGTAAATAAGGAAGTACCCCCCATTTGGATTCAATAAAAAATATAAAAAAAATTGAAATCCAATTAAATCAAAATGTAAAAATTCAGTTTTAGTACAAATTTAGATTTCTAACAGTTTTGGTAAAAATAAATCCTTATGTAGACCAATGTAAACTTGGTCATAAAATCAGTTTTGGCTATTTGAAGTGTAAGAAGTAATTACCGAGAAAAATTATCTTGGAAAAATGTTTTCTTCAAAAATCTATTTTTCATACTTAACCAAAAACACAGTTTTCATGATGCGCATACAAGGGTCTTAAAGTCCGTTACCAATTCATGGTAATAAATGCTTTGTATGCCTTAATCATTGACCAATATGAATCATGTGATTGATGTGTATGGTCTTAGCATTTTTAGCACAAGTGATGAGTTCTTTATAAGCTTATGCAAGCTTGAACTAACTCATTCTTTTAGCAAAGACTTTATGTGTCAATTATATGAATGAAGTGCATAATCTATTGCTAATGGATAAAGGAGCATATGAATAATGTATGATATGTATGGTCCTATAGAGATGAGCTTCAAATGGATTCATAAATACCTTGACAATGAATCCTAAACACTCACCAACCTATCCACCCCTTTCTTCATGCTTTGTCTATGATCGTGTAGGCTTTCAGGTAGACTTACTTCCTTCCTTTCTTTGAGTTGCTTTCTTGCTCATTATAGTCCAAGATATCTTTGGATGGACTTTGCATTTGCTTCCTTGCAACTTCATTTTCCTTTGTTTTCCATAAATGTGATCTTGAGTAATGGAATACTTGGAATGGTCTTTATGATCTTCATTGAGGTTCTTTTTTGAATGTAAATCATCTATAACACTCAATATAAACATTAGTCCTTAAACACCATTAATGGTTTGTTATCATTAAAACACCTAGATTGTCCTTGGATGGCATCCTTATGGTCAACAACCTCGACAAGGGCCAACCAACAAATAAACTAGAAACTTTAAAAACTTACCCAGAATCCTTAAGACTTCAAATTTTATAATCAAATCACCTAGAAATTCTTTAGTTCCTAGTAACACAAAAACACACTAAAAACATAAAACACACCAAAATAAAATAATATATATATATATATATATATATATATATATATATATATATATACAATCAAACACAAAGCAATTTTTAAACTTTGATTACAAAACCGTATGCAATCCCCGACAATGGTGCCAAAAGTTGATGGCAATAATTTGTTACCACTTAAAATTACTTCTTGCAATAGCACACATAGCAATGTAAAAAAGGGTTATTGTAAGGGTTTGTTGAACCACAAGGATTGCTAGTTTATGGCAACCAAAGTTGTAAAATCACTTTTTAGTTTGATAAAAGAGATGATAGTTCAATTGAGTTGTCACTTTAAACTACGAATTGAAATTGCATAAAAACAGTAAATAAAATAGATTTAAATAAATTAAAACTTATAGAGATAAAGGCTAGGGAATTGACTTCAACAAAACCTTATAAACATGCTAACTTGCATTCAACTTGGGGATAAACAACTATGCATATAAAATGATGTATAGAAGTATAAAACAACCACAACATCTTTCAGAAATTCATACATTTCAGAACAAAGCATAAACCATCTTTGGTTGGCATGGTTCATCCACTTAAACTAAGTTGTGGTATGAACCATCTTCCCTAGGCATGGCCTATCAAGGTCCTTTAATTGTATGTTGAAACACATGTGATGAGCGCTGAATATTTGCATATTCGAGCCCCTAAATATACGTATGTTAAGAACTAAAATGATACTTTTATCCATAGTTAGACTGATTTACGTTTAATGTGTGTTTACAAGTACTTTCCCAGAGATATGGTTAAAACCGGGACTTTATGATGATATTGAAGCTTACAGAGTCGTTGTCGGTCATCCAGAGCAAGCCGAGAGCTTAAATGGTGAAATTTAGAAGAATTCAAGAACTAGAGCTCGAGCTCAAGTCTTAAGGATCGAGCCTTGCAAGAAGAAAAGAAAAAAAGTCAACAAAGCATTGAAGTTTGAGCCTTGTACCTTAGAGCTCGAGCCCTAACAGAGGATACTTAAGCCTTACCTAAGGGTGCTCGAGCCTTGGCCCTTAAGCTCGAGCACAAGGCATCGGAAGTTAAAGAGTTTATTTTAATTGAAGAACTAAGCTCCCAAGTCTCGTGCCTAACCTCAAGGATCGAGCACCATCAATTAAGGCTTGAGCCTTGAGTACTTGAAGCTCGAGCCTGGTACCTAGTGCTCGAGCCCATGAAGCTTAGATCGTGCAATGTTAAAGATTTCAATCCCAAAAATATTCTAAGTGTTGAAGAAAAAGACGCTTCAAAAAATAGTTGAAGAAATTGGCTAAGTGTCAAAGTGAAGATCGAGCACCATTCTTTGAAGCTCGAGCATGAATGCAGAGAAGCTCAAGCCTTGTTACCAAAGCTCGAGCCTGAACCTCAAAGCTCAAGCCTGACTTCTTAAAGCTTGAGCTTTCCATGGCAGATTAGATTTCAAATTACAGGATTATTCCTTTTTGAGGCGTATTTCACCCCAGATGGGCCAGAAGACCTAAAAACCTATCAGATCCTTATTTTCTTCTATAAATGAAGGCGTAAGCCTTGATAGAAGAGGTCCAAAATTCCAAGTCCTTTTTACAATGTTATTCAGAAGGCTAATAGTGTGGTGGCTTTTAGGGTTTCCATAACCTTAGAAGGTGAAGATCCTGAGAAGAAAAATGTCGTCCGTGACGATGGAGACGACTACAGTACAGATGATATCCATCCTCGTCATGAGTAACTAATTCCTCTATTAGGGCACTGATGTAACGCAATCTAGTATTATGGTTTGATTGTTATTAACTTTGGGATATTTTAATGTATATTATGTTTTTTTTATTATATGACTATGAGCGATTGAGACAACTCAATCGGATTTAATGTTTTAAATACATTACAAATTGTTATTACCTTATCTTAGATATAACTGTTTGTTTTCTATTCTCAACCTATCTTATTGGACGGTATCTGGCGGAGCCCTGCCGGACATGAGAATAGAGGTCATATAATGGTGCTCCAACGTTTTTATAAAAGAATGTTTTCATAGTCTATGATTAGGAAAGATGGATTATTTGTAAAGTAGTTAGAATAGGTAGGTGGATAGTCCATGCTAACCGCAGATAGGTTATAGTTAACTGAACTTTATAAAACATCTTTCTTTAAAACCCGACTTGAACGAATGTTATTTAGTTCAATTCATTTAAGATATAATTTGTTAAATCCCCAGAGTGAAAACAATTAACCATAATATGATGACTGTAGTGAAGTCAAAGCGCTAAGACCTCTATTTCTCTAATCATTTTAGTTTAATTTCAGTATTAATTTTAGTTTAATTTCATTTGATAATCGTGATAACCAAATCAATCAATTCAATTAGTTACCTGTGGGCAATAGGAATTAATTAAAGGATAAACATAAATTCTTATCTCCCTGTGGGTTTGACACATTCTCCATAGTACTATCCTATAAGGATTCGTCCTATTGCGAGTGGTTGAATTTTAATCGGTACACAAACCAACACAACAAATTTTTGGCACCATTGCTGGGGAGATTTGTTATTAGTTTAGTTTTTAATTAGTTTATTTTGGTTTACCAATCTTCGGACTTTCTGATATCTCATCTAATTTTTTTTTTCTTTTCAGGTACAGGAAATTAGCAGTGAGGATAAAGACGCTTAAGGGATAAAAAATTTCAGTTTATTAAACCTTCTGTGAGTTTTTACTGTTATCTTTTACTTGGAAAATTTTATTTTTGTTACTATTAGGATTAGTGGGATTAATGCATGTTAACTCACCAAACTCAGTCAAAACCTTTAGTGCATGATCCTAAGATAGAGAGAACTCTTAGTTAATTAAGAAAACTTTAAAAACATTTGAATTCTATAGGAAGTTCCTCTGATAACATGGTTGATAATCGTGATGCACTGGGTAATGGCAATGGTAATGGAGGACGGGTTCCATTTATTCCTCTACAACCACAATTGAGGGACCATTTCATTCCTACCGCATACACTTCTCCTTCCTGCTTTGTATTTCCGGATGCTGATGCAACCCATTTTGAGATCAAGCCTGCTATGATCCAAATGCTTCCCACCTTCCAAGGGTTTGCAATAGAGGATCCTTATAAGCACTTGGATGTATTCTTGGAATTGTGTTTCACTACCAAGTTGACCACTCTTACCAATGATTCATTCAAGATGCGAATTTTCCAATTCTCTCTCAAGAACTTGGTTACATTCCCTTCCACCAAATTCCATATCTACCTAGGAGATGTTGCGACAAGAGTTCTTGAAAAAGTACTACACTGTAGGTAAAACCACACAAATGAGAAGAGAAATCATGGCATTTTCCCAAATCCCGGGAGAACAGTTCCATAATGCATGGGAAAGATATAATGATCTTCTAAGAAAATGTCCACACCATGATATTGCTAAATGGCACTTAATACAGATTTTTTATGATAGTCTTTCTAATTCTTATAGGAACATGGTTAATGCATCCAGTAATAGAGCTTTTCTGCGTAAGAGTTCGGCTGACACTTGGGAACTGTTTGAGGCCCTAAGTGAAAATTCATTGTAGCATGCTTCTTCCTCTAGGTCTAGGTCTACACCTAGAATCCATAAGGTTGAAAATCTTTATGAAGTAGAGAAATCTAGAGAGCTGTCCACTCAAATAGAGGTGTTGAATCAAAAGTTTGACAAAGTCTTATCAGCTGTCAGTGCTCTTAGTTCTATTCAGCACTCCTCTTTGCCAAAGGAGATGTGTTCAATCTGTACAAATCCATCACACCTTGCTGATACTTATTCATTCAGGGGACAACTTTCTAAAACTCACTAAGAGCAAGCCAATGCAGCATTCTCCAGTCAAGGGCACAATCCATATTCCAATACCTATAACCCTGATTGGAGATATAATCCCAATCTATCATGGCGGAATCAGAGCCAAGGTAATATTGTTCCCCAATCTCAGGGACAGTACCAAAATTCATCCAATCATTTGCCCCAAAATAATCCTTTCAATCAATCTCCTATATATTTTCTACCACAACTTAGGAATCAAGCTAATCTAGCTCTTCTACCTACTCCTCCTGAGTATTCGTCTATTTTTGAAGAACAAGTACTAAGTACTCTTGCTAAAGTTAAAGCAAACACCAAACTTCTGCATACTCATTCTCAAGCCATAGCCAAGCTAGAGGCTCAAGGTGGGCAAATTAGAAGTACTATATCTCGTAAAGAGGAAGGAAAGCTGCCTAGTCAGTCAGTGGCTAACCCTAAAGGGCAAACTTACATGATTAATGACACTAATCCTTCAAGTAGTCATTATGAGCAAGTTCAGGCCATCACCACTTTGAGTAGTGGAAAAATCATTGATAATTAAGTTGAAAAAGGACAGGAAGAAAAAGAGAGGCTTAGGGTTCCCATTGTTCCAATCATTCCAAATCCACATTCTATAGATGATTCCACAAATCCTAATCCATTAAGTTCCAAAGGAGTTGAAGGTAGAGTCACTTCTTCATCTGCTCCTAACCTTGAGACAGCTTATGAGCCAAAAATGCCTTATCCTAAATGTCTCAAGGACCCCTCCTACTTTGGTAAGCAAGGGGAGAAAATTCAAGACATGATGGAGGTCTTCAAATAAGTTAAAGTTAATATTCCCTTCCTTGAAGCCATCAAACAAATCCCAACCTATGCCAAATTTCTAAAAAACTTATGCACCCAAAAAAGAAAATCAAAAAGCTAAGTCTCTAAAAAAATCTATCTCACTGAACAAGTCAGTGCAATCATTTAGCACAACACTCCTTTTAAGTTTAAAGATCCTGGTGCTCCTACCATTTCGTGCACCATTGGAAATAATGTGATAGACAGATTACTTCTTGATCTTAGAGCGAGTGTTAATCTTCTTCCTTACTCTATGTATGAGCAATTAGGCTTGGGAGAGCTTAAACCTACGTCAATGGTGTTGCAACTTGCTGATCGATTTATGAAGCAACCACGTGGGGTCATTAAAGATGTTCTTATTAAAGTGAATAAGTTCTATTTTCTGATTGACTTTCTTGTCCTGGATACAGAACATTTCCATGATCGCAATCGATGTACTCCTGTGATCCTTGGTTATCCATTTTTAGCTACAGCAAATGCCAACATTAACTATAGAACTGGGGCTATGGATGTTTCTTTTGGGAACATGAAGCTCAAATTAAACATCTTCAATGCCACTCCATATTCCTCTAAGAAAGATGAGTGCTTCTTTCTTGATGTCATTGATGAGGATTCAGTTACCATCTTTTCAACAAAAGATTCTCCTCCTTTGATTTCGAGTCCTCCTTGTCCTTCTTATGAGTCATCTCACAAACTTGAGCCTAAGCCACCACTGGATAAGCTTGAGTATTCTTTCTTGGGTCTTGATAGAACCACATTGGTTTCTCCTATTTTGAATTTCATAATCACTCATACGACTGATTTTGGGATGAGGGAGGTAGTTGAATTGTTAGATGCAGGCTAGGGAGTGGTGTATTGTCAAGCTAACGACGTTAAACTTAGCATGTTGTCGAGCTATCGACGTTAAACTTAGCACTTGTAGATTTGTATTTTAGTTTGATTTGATTTATTTTCTTTTTCTTTAGTTTATTGTGTTTTCTAGGTTTTTAGTTTATTTTATTTTTAAATTAGGTTAGTTTAGGAAAAAAAAAAAAAAAAAAGAAGAAAAAGATTGACTTGTGCATGATATATATCTGTTTTACTCAATATGTTTCATACTCTGATGTGTGTACTGTGGAGTGTGATTGTTTTGTCAGGTGCAAAGGATTAAGTTTGGGGGTGAGGTGACAATTTCATCCTTTGTAATATAATTCATGATCTTGTTAATTCTGCATATTTGGTAATATTTTTCTATCTCTACATCTGTATTCACACATTAAGAACAATGTGCATCTTATGTTTGGGGGTAAGGTAATGCCTTTTTAAATTTTGTTGTTGATATATTGTGCACAAGAGGATGCAATTTAACTGTTTAAGCATAATTTTGAGTCTGTTGATTATTGTGATGTCCATATGCAGTCTGATATTGGTTAAAGATGGCTTGTATGCCAAATTCATGTTAAAAGGGAATTTTTGAAATTTTTTGAAATTTTTTGGTGGTCTGTGGTCCACTTTGTCAGGATAATTATTGTTTGATGATTGAGATTTCTAAAATACTTCACTTTGCACATATTCATACTTACATGAATTCTGTGGGGTATAAACTGGAAGTCTTGTTTTGTTTTGTGATAGACTAAGATGAACAGGTGAATTTGATGATTTTGATAACCAAGGTATAATATATATATATATATATATATATATATATATATATATATATAAAGGAAAGAAAGAATTGGTATGCATGCAATAAATGAAAATATTCTTCACCAATGAAAAAAAAATTTTGAAAAAAAAAAAAAAAAAAAAAGTGAAGAAAAGAAGTAGAAAAGGGTCAAGTTCAGGTCTATACCTAATACCCTAAACCATCTAGTTTAGGAGTCATTGGCTCAATACTTGTTACATAAGGGGTTTACGTTGCCTAAATTACTTGAACAATTAGGTTCGGAGGGGTTCTTTATCACTTAATGCCCTAAAACCGTCTGGTTTGGGAGTCATTGGCTGAAAGTTTGTTACATGGGTGATTTAGAAAGCTTAATAGACCTGAGCATTGCACAGTATCCTTTTTGAAAAATGCATGCCTAAAGAAAATAGAAAAAAATAAATGCTTTGGGAGTTGGAGTTTCAAAAGTTTGCCTGTGTATTAAGGAATAGCAAGGAATAAATGCAAGTATGGACAGTAAGATACACGTTGAATTATAGGATCACTTTTAAAAAGTGTTTTGGAGATTAAGATTATTGAATGAATGATTAAACTGATATATGGGGACTATGACTGCTAAATTGAAATTGGAAGTTGAAAGTTTTTATGATTACATGATTGGCTATACTTGCTGTATTTGACTGATTACTGAACTGTAGGTATAATATGATTTGAAAATAGGCTTAAATGAGCTTGCTATGCAATTAAGGCACTGATTTAAGAAGTTTATGGGTATCTTCACTAAAAACCTTCATGAGACTACAATTCGTCCACTAGGGGTAACCTAGGGGTTCAAAGGCTTGCTGCATAGGCTAAATGTAACCATGATTCCCACAAAAGCGGCTTTTTAGTTCTGTATTGCTAAGGGACTAGCAATATGTAAGTTTACGGGTGTGATGAGTGCTGAATATTTGCATATTCGAGCCCCTAAATATACGTATGTTAAGAACTAAAATGATACTTCTATCTATAGTTAGACTAATTTATATTTAATATGTGTTTACAGGTACTTTCCTAGAGAAATGGTTAAAACTGGGACTTTATGATGATATCGAAGCTTATAGAGTCATTGCCAATCATGCAGAGCAAGCCAAGAGCTTACATGGTGAAGTTTGGAAGAATTCAAGAACTAGAGCTCAAGCCCAAGTCTTAAGGCTCGAGCCTTGCAAGAAAAAAATAAGAAAACTCAACAAGGCATTGAAGCTCGAGCCTTGTACCTTAGAGCTCGAGCCCTAATAGAAGGTGCTCGAGCCTTACCTAAGGGTGCTAGAGCCTTGGCCCTCAAGCTTGAGCACAAGGCGTCGGAAGTTGAAAAGTTGATTTTAATTGAACAACTAAGTTCCCAAGTCTCATGCCTAACCTCAAGGATCGAGCACCATTACTTAAGGCTTAAGCCTTAAGTACCTAAAGCTCGAGCCTGGTACCTAGTGCTCGAGCCCATGAAGCTTGGATCTCGTAATGTTAAAAGATTTCAATCCCAAAAATATTCTAAGTGTTGAAGGAAAAGACGCTTCGGAAAATAGTTGAAGAAAATTGGCTAAGTGTCAAAGTGAAGATCGAGCACTATTCTTTAAAGCTTGAGCATGAATGCAGAAAAGCTCGAGCCTTGTTCCCAAAGCTCTAGCCTGAACCTCAAAGCTCGAGCCTGACTTCTTAAAGCTCGAGCTTTCTATGGCAGGTTAGATTTCAAGTTATAGGATTATTCCTTTTTGAGACGTACTTCACCCCAGATGGGCCAAATGACCTAAAAGCCCACCAGATCCTTATTTTCTTCTATGAAAGAAGGCGTAAGCCTTGATAGAAGAGGTTCGAAATTCCAAGTCCCTTTTACGGTGTTATTCTGAAAGCTGATAGTGTGGTGGCTTTCAGGGTTTCCATAACCTTAGAAGGTGAAGATCTTAAGAAAAGAAGTGTCGTTCGTGACGATGGAGACGACTACAGTACAAATAATATCTGACCTCATCATGAGTAGCTAATTCCTCTCTTAGGGCACTGATGTAACCCAATTGTTATTACCTTATCTTAGATATAACTGTTTATTTTCTATTCTCAACCTATCTTATTGGACGGTATCTGGCGGAGCCCTGCCGGACATGATAATAGAGGTCATATAATGGTGTTTCAACGTTTTTATAAAAGAATGTTTTCATAGTCTATGCTTAGGAAAGATGGATTATTTGGATTATAGTTAACTTAACTTTATAAAACATCTTTCTTTTAAACCTGACTTGAACGAATGTTATTGAGTTTAATTCATTTAAGATATAATTTGTTAAAACCCCAGAGTTGAAACAATTAACCATAATATGATGATTGTGGTGAAGTTAAAGCCCTAAGACCTCTCTTTCTCTGATCATTTTAGTTTAATTTTTTCTCTGATCATTTTAGTTTAATTTTAGTATTAATTTAAATTTAATTTCAATTGATAATCGTGACAACCAAATCAATCAATTCAATCAGTTACCTGTGGACCAATAGGAATTAATTAATGGCTAAACGTAAATTCTCATCTCCCTGTGGATTTGACACCTTCTCTATAGTATTATCCTATAAGGATTCGTCCTATTGCAAGTGGTTTAATTTTAATCGGTACACAAACCGACAACATGAAATTTAATTATCTATCATAAATTATCTTTAGTTGGTATAGACCATCTACCTAACATAAATTAACCTAAAGGTGTAGTATGGTCATCTTCCTTAAGTATAATCTATACAAATTCCCAATTAATATGCCAATATAACCATTTCATAAATTCATTCCCATTGTCACTATAGGAATATCAAGTGCATAATTGTGCCACTATGATTTCTAAGATAAGATGAGCATATCAACATAATTATGTATTCAAATGAAGATCACACACATTAATTCAATGTAAAAACACATCAATTCAATGTAATCAACTTCTAATTTATGAAATCAAATATACATAACATGAATCCCCAAATTAAAAAGATAATTACAATATGTTTACTTAGTCTAGGTTACATCAACTCCCTAGGAAGGGAGTTAGTTCCTCATGGACATGGCAGCAGCTTCAAGGATTGAAGAAAAAGAGGATTAATTCCACTCCAGCCCCATGAATAAAGAATAACACATGAACCCTAAGAAAATCCCCTCTCTCTGCAATATATTTTTTCAATGATAATAATGATAGCTAATACAAGCCTTTTGGCCCCTCAAAATCCCAAAATGGGTTGCCAAATAACCCCAACCCGTAGAAATTCAAATTCCCTAGTAAAAGGGAACAAACTTTGACTAAATCACAGTGGGCACCCGTAGGCTGGCGTCCGAACGCAAGGTGAACTGCATGGCGTCCGGACGTAGGATCTGGCATCTGGACGCCAAGTGATTAAATGCCTTAGCCCAAATGACTATATTGCATTTCGTCAGTTTTGGACCATTGAGTCCTTCTTCATCTAAATGTGTTGCTGAGAGTTTCTATAGGTACATTGGAACCTCTTTTCTTGACTAGCCCTAGATGTTGAAACGCATACTGCATTTGATCTTCAAAAACTCTTAAAGTCTTCTTTTTATTTCTTTTTGGAAAGTACACCTGAAAATAGACAAGAACACAAAAATGAACATAATCTATATACAAAGACCAAATAATGGACTTAACTTATGTAATTAAGGGCGCTTGAATATACAATATTTGGCGTTTATCATCTGTCTGTTGGGGTGGGCTGTCGACGGGGGGTAGGTAAGACGACAACGCCATCCTTAACCCATTGGGCAATTTTATTCTTGACCTCTTTAATTCAAATAAGGAAAGGTGGTGGCTCTTCGCCCGTAGGCTTGGACTGTGGAGTTTTGTCAAATCGCTTTCGAAGGCGGTCGTCAATGGCAGCTCTGGGCGCAGTTCAGCGATTGGACACCTTTGGAGCTTCAAATTTTGGGGCTCCGTACATAGGAATCGTATACTTAGCAGCGATGGGCTTGAGGTCCTTAAGATTTCTAGCTACAATCTTAAGTTCACTGAAGCTCGCGATTTTGAGATTGACTAGATGGAACTTATAGATTTGCCGTATGTACGGGATAATTTATTTAGCAGGTTCCATCTCTACGTGTAAGCATTTAACTAATTGATGATAAATCGTCATCAATACTCCAACAACATTAATTATTTCTCAAAAATGTCGTTATAAAATCAGGGAAGTAATTAAAATCATGAAGCAAAATTAATTTTCAAAAACGTATTAACACCATTCAAAAAGGTCAAGAATTGTACGGGATCGTCGGAGACAAATTGCACTGTACGATAACAATGTTGTGAATGTTTCGGGAGGCAAACTATATTGTACAAGAAGCAGGAATATGTGGTTTGGGAAGTCGTCGGAATGAAAATATGGGTTTGGTAGCTAAAGATGAAGGCAACACAGCTCCACCCCAGAGGTTAATTTATATATATGTTTAGGGTTTTATGAGTTTGTTTTTAAGAATAATTGATTTTTTTTCGTTGAGAAAACAATTTGCTTTTTCTGGATCATATTGAGAAACAATTACAATTTATTTTTAATTATTGTGGATGTGATAAAGCCACATCACCTAGTGTCAAATCCGGGTGGCCCCACAACATTATTACCCCGAGTAGGAAAGACAAAATGACAGTCTAGATTATAAAAGTTGGTCGAGGAGAACTTCAAACTGACTCGACCACGAATCGTCGATCGACGGGCCCAGAACCTCGAACTTACCCGACCAAAAATCGTCGATCGATGGGCCCAGAACCTCAAACCTACCTGACCACGAATCGTTGATCGAAGGGCCTAGAACCTCGATCCGACCCGACCACGAATCGTTGATCGACGAGCCTAGAACCTCAATCTGACCCATCCATGAATCATTGATCAATGGACTACGAGCCTTAATCTAGCCCAGCTATAAATCAAAATAAAGAGTAGATGGAAGGATTTTTCATTATTAGGGGAATGCAGAGGGGACTTTGGAATGGAGGATAGAAAACTAGTCAAGTCTTACAAAGACAAGACCCAATTCAAGGACCAGAGTGAGAGATAATCGGAGTAAGTATCGAAACCGTTACGCCTAGTCCTAGCTGGGTCATTTAAGGATAAGCGTTACACTTGATAAATGGGACCTGAAGGATAGGGATTAAGGCAACGTGACCTTTAAAAGAGCATGGGCCCTACCCTATTTAGAAGGAGGCCCAATAAGTGCCTCATAAATGACCTAAGGCTATAAAAGGAAGGAATGAAAAAGATTAAAGGCAGGCTCTTCAGACCATACACTCTAGGCGGCATCTCTCCTACCATCGCTTCAGTCCTTACTTTGGGCTAGTTTTCTCCCCCTTCCTCAGTTCTTCTGTTTTCCTTACATTATTTTAAATGATATATCCCAGGTCCTTTGACTATTCAACTATATTTGAGGAACAGGTATCTACATTTGGCGACTCCGCTGGGGAATATCCTAGTAAGGAGATGAATCCAGAAGAAACCCATCCACCACCGGCACAGGCAAAGTATCCGCCATCGGAGCCACCAGTGCCAGAGCTACCAGTGCCAGATCTCGCTCCTCAAGGTTGAGGCACAGATCTAGCATAAATGCCATCTTAAAGACAATGCAGAGCATCAACCATCAATTGATGACCCGAATGGAGAAGTTCGAGGAAGCCCTCCACGCTCTTGACAAAAGGTTTCCAACTACATTGACTACAGATCGGACAAAATTGACCCCACCTAATCAGATGGCACTTGAAGCCACTACCCCAGCTGGCACACATCTCCCTTCACAGAATGAGCAGCCGGTCATGACACAATCACCAATGGGTCAAGTCGCCAACAGGAATCTACTCTTGTAACCTACTCCGGAACCTTACAACCCTACACTATAGGCAACTCCTGGAGCCTCTCACACTTTCCCTTCTAAGGGAAAAGAATCTATGTTTTACTCCCCACCCACCTACGCACAAGCCAACCCTAAAACACCACTCACTTTCCCTTCTCATTCTTACTCTGCCCCAAAAAAGGTTTTGACGTGTTCCGAAGTTTTTGACTTCTTCAAAAAGAGTACTCCAGCCTCTAGGGCCTTGGATTTTAGCAGTGAACCACCCTACCCTTAAGCCATCGCACAGACCCCTTACCTACAAGGATATTTGGTCCCTAAATTTCCATAGTTCAATGGCAAAACTGGTGATCGATGGGAGCATGTCATGCGTTTTGTTGAAGCCTTAGGGCATTTTAGCGACAATCATATGGTCTGACTACGGGAATTTTCTAAATCCTTAACAGATCGTGCATACCATTGGTATCTCAACCTCGAGCCTGACTCAATCAGCACTTGGGAGCAACTAAAAGACTACTTCCTCACCAAGTTCTTCCAAGCTGAAGAACGTGTCACCACTCTCTCTTTCACCAAAGAAATCCAAGAAGACAATGAGGATGTCCTCACCTTCATCATCCGCTTCAGGGATCGCGCAGGTGATTGTTTTGAAAGCAGTAATGAGATGGATTTAGTTAATATTTGTATCTAGGGCATGCTAATAAGTGCTTAAATGTTGCACATTTCAGCACCTCAGCGAGGGTATTTTAGTCCTTGCATCTATCTTACTTTCATGTTTTAGTTCTAATATATATTTTTGTCAATTTTAGGGCAATAAAGTTTAAACGGATTTAAATTAGTCCATTATGGCAATTTTTGGAGTCAAGCGAAGACAATCGGAAAAAGCTTAGAAAATGGCAAAAAGAGGCCGCAACCCTTTGCTCATATAGTGTGCTTATTCTTCAAAAGTGATCAATCTCGGGCCTTTGATGATGTTCCCAAAGATGAAGAAGCAAACCAATTAGCCCGAGGCCAAAATGGAGTTAAATAAGGCTTAAAGGAAATTTCCAACTCTGGGGGATCGATCCCCCACTATTCACAGAACTAAAAATACCCTTGGGGGATCGATCCCCAAGGCTGTAGGATCGATCCCCCAGCACCTGACAGCATTACGGGATTTTCTTATTTTGGGCTTATTTTTGTAACTTATGGGCTTTAATAGGGTTTATTACTTAAGGCCCAGTGAGCCATTAGTTTAGGGTTAGTTATTATTTTATTTAGGAGAGTTTTATTGGAATTAATTATTAAGTTTTATTTTCTGTACCGAGATATCGATGTTCTCTCTGGAAAAAGCGAAAGAAGGAGAAAGCTAGGGTTGGAAGAACATTTTACGGAGGCTCTGTCTACAATTGAAGGAAGAAGAAGAAGGAGCCAAAAGATGGGGAATGGGCTTGTTGACACCATGATCATCTCCTCCATGAGCTAGTTCTTTATTTAGGGCTTGGATGAGCCCTAAGTTCATGTAACCTAAACCTTTGTATTTCTTTTCTTGGGGAATTAATATGTTGTAATTAACTGTATGGCCTTGTGATTTCTTTATATATACATGCTTGATTTGAAAAATTAGGGCTTGTATTGATAAATTCTTCCATTAAAATCTCTAGTTGATTGTATGTCTATATATGATTAATTAGGTATTTTAGTCTTCATTAGATGATTGAAAATTAATTCTTCCATTGATTCTATATGAAAATTGCATGTCTATGTGTGATTGATTTAGAATTATACTTTACACTAGATACTTCTTTTAGTTGTGTTTAGTGATGGCCATGGCATGATACTTAGTTGATACAATTGTCAATTAATTTGATGGATAAAGGCTTAATCTTGATGGGTTGTTCTACAAATTAGCTCATTGTCATTAGTTAACTGTAGTAAAGTAGGCAATTTGTGCTTGATTATGTTAATTCATACTTCTAATTACAATTAGCATTATCTTCTTGAATGATGTGTGCTCTTATCAGATACATTTGTGAATGCGTATGGTGGGTTATGACGTAGTTTTGAATGGGTTCTACACTTTAGTTTAATTGTAATTAGGTAGATAATTCATTTTTGATGTTGATAATCTATGCTTACAATTGTGATTTGTGATGATAATGTGACCACATCTATAATTACACTAATGAATTCCCCATTAATTGAAAGTATATGGTTAATTGCATGAGCTTAGTGGTGAATCCTAACCCTAAGACTCTCTTCCTATCTCTTTAATTCTTAGTTTAATTTAATTTAATTTACTTGCAATGTCATTTCCATTTCCATGCTTTCAATTGAACTCTAGTTTAATTATTCACCAAAATCTTTTTCTCTCAAACTCTCTCTCTCTCTCTATTTCTCTCTTTCCCAATCTAATTAACTTTAAAACCAAGTTTAATCCCAACACGTGTTCAATCCCTTGGGACGATCCCTACTCGCTTCATACTACATAGTTTAAGTGTCTAGCGGTTTATAAATGTAAACTATGATGCCCGTTTGATATCATTTCAAAAACCAAAGTGTTGTGGATTATTTTGTGCATACGCTAGGGTCGCATCACATGCCACATTGTTTGGCCACAAAAATTCTGTGCATTCCACGTATAAGGTGAAAGGCAGGATTCGCTAAAGCTTTGTTTGGTTAGGTGAAAACAGATAGAAAAGAAAGGAAAGAGAAAATTTTAAAATTTTTTTAAAGTTTGGATAGATAGAAAGAGAAAACTAATGAAAATTTTGTTTCTATACTTGTCTATTTTCTCTCAAAACTTTTCATGGAAATAATTTTTTCGCATGAAATATTTGCCTTTTTATTTGACATTCCTATTTTACCCAATAGTGAAAAAAAAATTTGACGGGTACGGGCGGCCGTTCGTACATGCCAAAATTGATGTGGTGAATGTGCGGTTCAAGAAAAGCCTTTTTGGTCAAATTTAAATTTATAAAAACCACTACCACCACTACTACTAACGTTGCAAGAGTGAGTAGGGATCGTCCCAAGGGATTATGAGGATCGAGCAATGTCGTGGAATCACAATTAGGGCTAGTAGGTCGAGTGATCAAACAATTGGTTGGTTGGTTGATTAAAGAGCAACTAAATTAAACTAAGTAATAGCAAAAGAGTGCAATTAAGAGTAAGTAAGAAAGAGAGAGAGATCTTGGGGTTTAGAGATCACCACCAAGTAATGCATTTCTATATTATTTACAAGTGATTAATGAGGGCAAATGGTGTGTTGCAATATTGGTGTGTGTGAATTTGGTTGATTCAACAAGCAAGGATGACTAGTTAAGCATGTATTGTCTAAACATCGTGTGAAAGGCACAATATATCTAAGCAATGAAGCATATATTGTCTAAACAACATGTGAAAGGCACAATAAATCAAAACAAGTCATTAATCATTTCATTAAGCTCACAATCCAAATACAACCCAAGGATAGAGACATATGCTAATTGCATTCAAAAGCTTGGATCATTAAACAACAAGCATAGATTATCCTCCCATTTAACACTACACTACAACTACACTACATCTACAGTACTAACATGAAAATAAACTAAGGGAGAGGCACAATCCATCAAGAGATAAGCATGAACCATCAAGAGAATCACAAAAGCATTCTTTTAAGCACAATGTTTTGACAATCTCCAAATCTATAGCATCAATACACATAGACATGTATCAATAACACAAAATCTAGAGACAAGCACATGAATATCTATTCTAGCATACATAGACATATGAATAGAATGAAATGACCAATTGGAAGCATTAAACTACATAAATCATTGAATAAACAAGATTTATATAATCAAAGTGTCAAAACATCAATTACAACACTAATCCCTCAATAATACACAAGATTAAAATATAGAAAGCATGCTTGGGGCTAACTCTAGCCCCAAGAGGATGTCTAGCCACTCATGGTGATGATGCTCCAACCCTCAAGGGCTAATTCCATGGTTGAAATATGCTCCTTGTTGATGAAGAGTCTCCAATGGTGTCTCTAGCCTCCTCCTTCTCTAACATTCCTCTCCAAGAGATGATATGAAAATAATGTTGGCTTTTTTTTTGTAAAAGCAATCTTATCCTTAGATAGGTAGGTCAAAATGACACCCAAAATGAGCTGGGGCCGTGCACACAATATTCCCTAATGATTGGATAAAGGACAACTTTCAATGAGATGGAATTTTAACTTTTTCGTACTGGAGGAAGTTCGATCGATCGAACCTTGAACTTGGATCGATCGAAAGTAAGTGAGATCGATCAAACTTAGGCTGGATCGATCTAACTGGCTGAGCTTTTTGGAAAAAGACAAATCCGAGATGTTTATGAGGGATATTTATGGGAAAGGACAAAAGTGGTTAGTGGGTGGTACAGCTGTGGATAGGATCAATCATTTGTATAAGGACAAAAGTGTTCGATCGATCGAAGGATGGTGTTGGATCGATCGAACTTTTGGAACTTTATGCTTTTGGGTCAAGGCTTGGATCTATTTTGAAGTGCTGAGATTGATCATTGTTCGATCGATCGAACCTTAAACTTGGATCGATCGAACTTTGCTGCTTGCCACCTTTGGCTTCATTTGCTTCTTTCTTTCTCCACTTTGCTCCTTTCTTTGATTAATCCCAGAATTGCTTCAATTAAGCTCTTATTTGGCTGAGTTAGCTTATTTTCGGGATAAGTTCTTGAAAAATGAAATAATACGAAATCAATCTCAAAAGGTAAAGTAAGATAGATAAAGGTACTAGAATGCCTAAGCTTAAGGGGTTTAAATACGCATTTTTCAGTACTCATCACACCCCCAAACTTAAATATTGCTAGTCCCTAGCAATGAACTAGAAAGTAAAGGAATGAAATAAACAACTATACGAGTATGAATCTAGAAAATAATAAATAGATAACGCCACTTTCGTAGGGAACACGATTGCACTTAGCATATGCAACAAGCCTTTTAAACCCCTAGGTTACCCCTAGTGGACGAGTGAAGTCTGGTGAGGGTTTCCAGAAATGGTACCCACAAACATTAAGCTCATTCTTTCAAAAGAGGCACCAATATTGCAAACAAGCATTGGGAGAAAACTACCTCAAGTATGCAATTTTTCAACCCTTTCTAAGCAATCTCCCAAAATTTCAACATCAAGCAAGTAAGTATGGTCTTCCACACATCAAGAAAATGATCATGCAAATCAAAACAACTCTAGAATCCTTTTGAGTGGACCAGCATCAAATGTGTTGCTATCTAAGCCAACTAAAGAATTAATCACATTCTTACCCTCAAACTAGCACACAAATCTAGTACCGATCATCAAGACAAAAAGTTGACCTTTTATTAAAGCTTATTGTTCTAGGTGCACTTATTATTTTCACTCGATTTTTATTTATTTATTTATTTATTTTTATAAAGGATCAAAAATGGAAGCATAGTTTAATGTGTTGATCTATTAAGCTTTCTAGCGATTCATGAGGTCGAGCGTTAGGTCAATGACTCCCAAACCAGACGGCTTTAGGGCATTAGGTATTCAAATACCCCAACAGACTTACAAGCTCAAATTAACTAGGCTACAAATCAAGACAACAACCATCTAATCATTTCCTACTTCTTACCTTTTTGGGAGAACTCCTCACTTTTTTTCTTTTTTTTTTTTAATACAATTATTAACCTAGAGTTTGGGTCCTCCACCTTTCGGCGCGAGAAGTTCAGTGTTTTATGAGGCTAGAATCCCGGCTACTTAGTGAAAAGGGGTTGTTATCCACCTTTATCAAGAATGAAAGCTTTCAATGCACTACTAGCTCAATTGGGATATAACCAATTCAATAATTAACAAAGCATATACCCCACAAATGAATGCTAGTGTGCGTCGGTGCTAGTGTAGAAGATTAGAATGAATCTCAAAAAAATCACAAAATCAAGATGATGTGGACCACAAGTGCAAACAAGATATCAATCTTTCGAAAAATTTACTCCTAAATGGCATTCATAAGGCATACAAGGAGTATTAAACTCTCAAGTCAAGCAATTTTTAAATTTTAACCAATATAGTCCTCAAAAGATCAAAATCATAGCTAGATATGGACCAATCATAGAAATATCCCTCAAATACACAAGTCATGCTAAAAATTTGAATTTAAAACTAACACTGCAGAGCACCATTCCCTCCAAACTTAAATTACACAATGTCCTCAATGTGCAAAGAGAACAAAGGAAAGAGTATACCAGTGCAACTAAGCAAGAATGATCGGGACTGAAGTATCCGAAGTGGGTGGCATGGCCCCGCCAAACTTGGGATGAACTGTGGTCCAGAAAATTGGCACTTGGATAAACTTATCAGATAACAAAATGGGATAATCAGTGCACAGTGGTCATGCAAGTGTTAATGGGATAAACAGATAACGAAATGAGAAAGGTATAAGGGTGGTCCTAGAAATTGGGTAGCACTCTCTCACTGAAGTCATTGTGATGCACCTGATGGAGTCAAACATATAGATATGAGAATACAATCATATGACATCCATAGCAAAAATAGATATATAAAATAGAGAAAGTGTAGGTACAACAAAAATATTAAAGCCGACAGACCGGCTGTAAAAATAATACAGTGATAGTAATAAAGTATCAAAAGGAGAGAGGGATCATAAGATGGAAAGGACTGGGAGCTCAGGAAGATGAGGTAGGACGGGTAAGTCTGGCTCCGCGGATGTCTCTGGATAAATCTCTGAACATGGTCGCGACATCCGTGCGGAAGGCAGCAAACTCAGCTCTGTGGGCTGTGAGGTCAGCTTGGATGGTAACAACAACATCCTCGAGCGTCTGCAGACGTACTCCAAAGCCGGGGGTCATATCTGGAGTCTCAGGTATAGATGAATCAGAAGAAAGCTCCTGAGTCTGCTCCTGCTCATGAATGGGCGACCTGGCTGGAGAGTCCTGCTCTGCATCGTCTGCAGGGCGCTCTAAGTCGATGTCTAAATGCTCGGCAGCTGGATCGACTGGTGCGTCGTCCGCTGTGGGATGTGCTGCTGTTGCCTCTGCCTGTACCTGTGCCTCCTCTAGCTCCAACTCTGCTGCAGCCAGTACCACGTGGTCCTGCAACCTGGTAATAAGGGAGCGGTAGGTTTTGTTCCAGTCCTTCCTGAGGAAGTGACAGGAACCTCTCTCGGGGTGCTCCCGAGGATGGATGGGATAGTGCTGGTCAATAAGAATCTAGGTGATGAGGTGGATGAAAGGAAGAGACTTAGCCCGTCCGGGCATCTCCTTGCTAATGTACTCGTCATACAGCTTCCTCATCACGCTCCAGATGAGCGCGGGAATGGACACCCAGTGCCCGGTGTAGAAAGACTAAAGGGCTGTCAGATAATCGCCCCTCCTCTGAATCTTTTGCCCCGCCATATAAATATTCCGGTAAAGGACGGAATCAGTAAACTATAGGTCGTCTGGAAGGTATGTCCGGGTGATGAAAGTTTCGCCACTGGCATGGTGACCTGTGAGGGAAGCTGCCATGTCGGCATATAAAGGCCTGAATAGCCTCGGATATGTGTCCTGAAGCTCTGGAAGACATCTGTGTGGACAGTGGCAAGAGCGGGCTAAAGTGTCCACTGTAATGGTGATCGGATGGCCATCGATAGAAGTGACCATCTCGGCTGTGGTACGCGGCAATGGTTGGAGGTTCTAGTAGAACAACCAAACCAGCTGTGGGTAGACCGGCTCTGTAACGGGGGCAAGAATAGCGGCTAGGCCCCTCTGAATAATATCCTGGTAGGCGGATCGGGTCAACACCGATCGAGAGAAGAAGGCCGTGTCAAACTCTGACTCATGGTCGAGTGTCATGTGTGCATATCGAGGCGTGGGCCTATCATACCGTAAATGAGCTGGCTGAGTAGGCTGAGCTGTAGAAGTGGATGGTGTGTAGTCATCCTTAGGCTTATGAGATGGTGACTGAGGCGGGGTAACCTATGCTAGCTCCCGCTGTGCAATAGAGGGCTCTGTGGGCTCCTCTGTCCGTGGCCTAGTATGGCGGGTGGGCCCGTGTTGCCTGTTGGCAACGTTCTTCCTCTTTACCATGGCCTGCAAAAAGAAAAACAAAAACTTGCAATGGGAGTTAGTGCCAGAATAAGAAATTTAAAAGCACGAAATAGAATCATATATGTTAAGTAAATTAGACAAAACAACTATGACATGAATCTATGTAAGTGATAGAATATGAAACATGCTAAACAATGTAAGTATGAAATGCATCCAATGTGGAATATCACACGCATTGGGCATAGATATGATAGCATGAACATAGGATATGATGAATAAAGTGTGTGTATGAGATCTGTGAAATTCGATCGATCATAAAAGAAGTGAGATCGATCACAAAAGTTGGATCGATCGAAAGTAAGTGAGATCGATCTCACTACTTCGATCAATCTAAGACATGAGTTCGATCGATCTCTCAAGATCGATCGGAGATACTAGTTCGATGGATCGAACTGTGCGACGATGAAAACCCAAAAGTCATAGATCAGTGACCTTGGAAACATGGGGCCCACACGAATGTGTTCGTGGGCCCTTCAACACAACAATTCAACAATTTCTAACACCCAATCATGGCCCATCCTTCCAAATCGAATCAAAATACAAAAATATATATGCATATATACGAATATATACAAATGTTCTTCAAGCTTTAACCATGGAGGATTTGATCATGAAAATGACATGGATTCGGCATATAAAGCATAGAAACATGATATTGAAGCTTGCAATCAACTATGGTGCTTCGGATCTAACCTCAACCGAAGAGAGAAGTGGATACGAAGAGGGGGTGAGATCCGAAATGCAAGAGAGAGAAAGAGAGTCAAAGCTCACTGTGTTTCGCCGGAAAACACGCCGGAGATGATGAAAATGGTTGAGGCTCACAGCGGCGCAGAGAGGGAGTGAGGGATAGGGTTTGAGAGGGTTGGATCGATCTAAGGTATCGATCTAAAAACCCTCAGTTCTATTTTTAAAAACATTCCCGACAGAGTTCGATTGATCGAACTCAAATGTGATCGATCGAACTTTGATGAACTCTATTCAAAGGTTTTTTTTTTTTTTTTTTTTTTTTGAATAAACACTTAATAATTAAAAATTAATTAAGATATTTTGGGATTTTTGAAAATGTAATAAAATAAAGTGAAACAAAATAAAATAATAAAAAAATAAAAATGAAAATATTTTTGGATTTTTGAAAATTTGAAAAGTCAAAATAAAGTTAAAATAGTGAAATGAAGATTGAGATCGATCGAAACAAGTGTTCGATCGATTAGACAGAGAGCAAAAATATACAGGTTTTTGGTTCAAAAATTTGGCTAAGTGTTGGAACATGAGATCGATTGAATTGGGAAGTTGGATCGATCAAAGAACTTTCAGATCGATCTTGGAATGTTTCGAACGATCAGACAGAGAGCTGAAATATGCAGGTTGATGCAAGCTTAAATTTTTTCTAAGTGTTGACTCATGAGATCGATCGAATTTGGAAGTTGGATCGATCGAAGGTCTCTTGATCGATCTTGGAGTTGGTTCGAACGATGGGACAGAGAGGTGATTTGGATGCAGGTTTCTGCAGGTTAAAAAATTTTCTAAGTGTTGGATGCAGAGAAGAGTTCGATCGATCGAACTCAAGTTTGAGATCGATCGAACTTTACAGAATGCTCAATAATTACATGAAAGCTTATGCAATCCTCACCAAAGTTCCTTGAAATGCATATGAACCAAAAACAAGTATCTAGACTTCGCAAGAAATGAAATGAAAGATAGAAATGGGGAAGGAATAGGGTTTTGACACCCTACGAATGCTTTCGCTAGTCTTTAACGTCTCTAGCAAGACATTGGGCTCTTTTAGCCCGGATCAAAGATCTTATAATGCATCCCCTCCTTGTTGGGGTGATAGATGCTTTGAACTCCATCCAACAAATGGTTCTTTGAAGAACTTGTTGGATTAAGCTCAAAAGAAGTCTTTGGTCCTTTGTCTATGCAATTACGACCTTTGGGCTTCCATGCCCTTTCAAAGCAAGAATTTGAAATAAGACTTTTAAAATGCAAGGTTGAAGATGATCCTTTGGAAGTTTTGGTTTTACACAAAAGCTCATTTCCTTGGCATTGAAGATCATGACATTCATCTACAACATTAACTTCTCCATCATATTTTTCAAATGAATTGGGTGTGGGATTAAAGATATTCAACTTCACTTTCATTTGGCCAAATGAAATCTTCATTATCCCCGTCCTACAATTGATGTTGGCATTAGCGGTTGCCAAGAAAGGACGGCCAAGGATAACGGGAATTTAGCTCTTAGGATTGGGAACCGGTTCCGTGTCTATGACAAGGAAATCAACCGGGAAGAAGAATTTGTCAATCCTTATCAAAACATCCTCAATTATACCCCTAGGCTTCTTAATGGATCGGTTGGCAAGTTGCAAAACTACCGGCGTCGGTTTCAATTCACCTAAGCCCAATTTGACATAAAATGAGTATGGAAGAAGGTTAACACTTGCTCCTAAGTCAAGAAGCGCCCGATTAATGACATGATCACCAATAATGCATGATGTAGTGGGTGAACCGGGGTCCTTAAACTTTGGAAGAGTGTTATGTTGTAAAATTGAACTTACTTGCTCGGTCAAAACCACTTTTCTTGGTGCTTGGCTCTTGTTCTTCCGCTTTTGGGTGCACATGTCTTTCAAGAATTTCGCATAAGCCGAAATTTGCTTGATTACATCCAATAGTGGAAGATTAACTTTCACTTACCTAAACATTTCCATGATTTCATTGGTTTTTGCCTTTTGCTTGTCTTTTGAAATGGATCATTTTAAGGCATCCGGAAATGGAACCTTTGGTTCAAACACTTTTTCAAAATTTTCTTTTGAACTCTCTTCAACACAAGAAATTTTTAAATCATTTTTTAATAAAACCTTTTCAACATCATTTTTCAAAACTTCTTTTTCAAACACATCTTTTAAAACTTTCTCATTTACAAGATCATGTATATGCAATGAAGGAGGAATGGGATATGAAATGGGACAGTTGACAACTTGAAGTTACACCAGTTCACTCTCTTCATTAGACATTCCAACTTAATTGTCCACAATCCTACCACTCCGCAAGGTAGTCACCGCATTAACATGTTCAATGGTGTGGCCTTCTAATGAGGAATGGGTTTCCACAACACATTGTTGCTTAGGTGGGGCATTTATAGGCATCTTTCCCTTCTCTCTTGCATTGAGAGTGCTTGCTATTTGCCCTA
This sequence comes from Cornus florida, assembly GCF_030987335.1. Classification (NCBI taxonomy): domain Eukaryota; kingdom Viridiplantae; phylum Streptophyta; class Magnoliopsida; order Cornales; family Cornaceae; genus Cornus; species Cornus florida. The sequence goes on along the minus strand of NW_026775574.1, from coordinate 37,265,416 downwards.
CTTGGGTTTCTAGCTTCGCAATAGATTGAGAGTGAGAATGAAACAATTGAGTGTTAGCCTCTAAAGTGCCCAAAGCATTCAAAACTTTCTCTTCAAAGGTGGGACTTCTAGTATTTCCTTGGGAATAGGATTGGTTGAGAAAATGAGAATTAGCAAATTGATTCCCTTGTGATTGATAGGGTCTATAACCTTGGGATCCTTGGTTTTGCAGTGGATGTGGAATGTACTTCCCTTGAAAACCGCCTTTGGAAGGGTTTGAGCCCTCTCCTTGGTTTTTCCAAGAGAAATTGAGATGATTCCTCCAACTTGGATTATAATGAGTACCATAAGGATTGTTCCCTTGGTTCACAAAAGCCGCATTGACTTGTTCATTAGGTTCACTTTGCACTTGTCCGTGAGGACAATGAGAAGTAGAATGAAGAACACTAGAACAAGTCATACATGTTTCATTTAATGCACGATGAGAATGGTTAGGGAAGAAAGATACTTGGTTCGCCGAGTTTTGGTTAATCAAAAATTGATCAAACCTTTGAGACAAAGACTTCATTTCGTCGGCTATTTCATTTGAATGTTCGACTTGATGTTAGCCAACACTCTTCCTACCATGTGAATTTTTACTATTCTTGGATGATAGTGTTCTATGCAAAGAATTTTCACTCATGCTTTCATAGAGACGCCACACGTCATCCTCATGCTTATCAATGTATGAGCCACCCATGGAAGCATCAACCATACCTTTATAGTTGTCCGATAAGCTCTCAAAGAAGTATTAAACTAATTGCCATCTAGGCATGTCATGATGTGGACACTTCCTAAGCAATTCACTGAAGCGTTCCCATGCCTCATAAAACGTTTCTCCATCCCCATGTGAAAATTCTCGAATTGAGGTCCTCATGGCATTGGTCTTAGAAACCGGATAGTACTTCTTCAAGAACTCTTGTTGCATTTCTGCCCAAAAAGTGATTGAAAAAGGCCTAAGATTGTTAAACCAATACTTTGCCTTATTTTTTAAGGTGAATGGAAAAAGTTTAAGTCTTAAAACCTCTTCCGGCATGTCCGTATATTTTACGGTGGAACATACTTCAAGAAACTCATCCAAATGCTTGTAAGGTTCTTCACTTGGAAGTCCATGATAGTTAGGAAGCATTTGAATGGTTTGTGGCTTAATTTCATAATGATGTGCTCTAAATGGAGGCAATTTGATGCATGTAGGTGCATTATACTCATTAGGCACATAATGGTCTCTTAAAGCAAGAGGTGGATTAGCTACTTCAGGTGCAACATGAATACCTTGGTTTTGAATTCCTTGATTGTTGATGGGAGGTTGTGGAGCATACATTGGCCTTGGCATTCCATATGGAACTTGGCCTTGTTGTTGTGGTGGTTGGTGAATGAATGGCCTAGGCATGCCTAATAGTACTTGTATGTTCTCATTGTGCACATTGGGATGAAGGATACCTTGTTGGTCTATGTGACCAATGTCCTCAACATAATTATCATTATGGTCATCCATTGAAAGATTGGCTCTATTTGAACTTCCTCTTCCCCTAGAATTTCTAATGATAGATTCAAGATGCAAATCAAGAGGGACAAGAGTTGGTCTCAATGAACGACGCCCATGCATGCACAATACAAAACACAACAAACACAAAGAATGATAAACACTATGCCATTCACAACAATGCAATTAGACTTCTTCCACAAATATTTAATTCATACTCCCATACGTTAACAATAATGATGCAAGACAATTAAAAATAAGCCTTCACGCGGGCCGACGATTTAACTAAGGGATTGAGTAAAGAAAATCTCACAAAGGTCCTTTAGCACTTTAACTCCCAATTTTAAAGCTCGGCTTAGCAATTTTAGAATTTTTAGCTTTTTGCTTTCTTTGCTTGCTTGAATTGAATGCTTGATGGCTCCTTTGCTTGCTTCCTCTCCAACAATGCACCTAATTAAGTAAGAACAACACAATAAGTAACCAAAAAAAAAAAGTAAAAATAAAGTAAAGACATGATCAAAAGAGTACTAATCCTAATAAATTCCATAAATCCGACGTTGCCAAATCTAATCAACAAATCCCCGGCAACGGCGCCAAAATTTGACGGGTGAAGGGGCGGCCGTTCTTACACGCCAAAATTGATGTGGTGAATGTGCGGTTCAAGAAAAGCCTTTTCAGTCAAGTTTAAATTTATAAAAACCACTACCACCACTACTACTAACGTTGCAAGAGTGAGTAGGGATCGTCCCAAGGGATTATGAGGATCGAGCAATGTCGTAGAATCACAATTAGGGCTAGTAGGTCGAGTGATCAAACAATTGGTTGGTTGGTTGATTAAAGTGCAACTAAATTAAACTAAGTAATAGCAAAAGAGTGCAATTAAGAGTAAGTAAGAGAGAGAGAGAGATCTTGGGGTTTAGAGATCACCACCAAGCAATGCATTTCTATATTATTGACAAGTGATTAATGAGGGCAAATGGTGTGTCGTAATATTGGTGTGTGTGAATTTGGTTGATTCAACAAGCAAGGATGACTAGTTAAGCATGTATTGTCTCAACATTATGTGAAAGGCATAATATATCTAAGCAATGAAGCATATATTGTCTAAACAACATGTGAAAGGCACAATAAATCAAAACAAGTCATTAATCATTTCATTAAGCTCACAATCCAAATACAACCCAAGGATAGAGACATATGCTAATTGCATTCAAAAGCTTGGATCATCAAACAACAAGCATAGATTGTCCTCCCATTTAACACTACACTATAACTACACTATATCTACACTACTAGTATGAAAATAAACTAAGGGAGAGGCACAATCCATCAAGAGATAAGCATGAACCATCAAAAGAATCACAAAAGCATTCTTTTAAGTACAATGTTTTGACAATCTCCAAATCTATAGCATCAATACAGATAGACATGCATCAATAACACAAAATCTAGAGACAAGCACATGAACATCTATTCTAGCATACAAAGACATATGGATAGAATGAAATGACCAATTGGAACCATTAAACCACATAAATCATTGAATAAACAAGATTTATATAATCAAAGTATCAAAACATCAATTACAACACTAATCCCTCAATAATACACAAGATTAAGATATAGAAAGCATGTTTGGGGCTAACTCTAGCCCCAAGAGGATGTCTAGCCACTCATGGTGATGATGCTCCAACCCTCAAGGGCTAATTCCATGGTTCAAATCTGCTCCTTGTTGATGAAGAGTCTCCAATGGTGTCTCTAGCCTCCTCCTCCTCTAAGCTTCCTCTCCATGAGATGATATGAAAATAATGTTGGCTTTTTTTTGTAAAAGCAATCCTTATCCTTATATAGGTAGGTCAAAATGACACCCAAAATGAGCTGGGGTCGTGCACACAATATTCCCTAATGATTGGATAAAGGACAACTTTCAATGAGATGGAATTTTAACTTTTTCGCACTGGAGGAAGTTCGATCGATCAAATCTTGAACTTGGATCGATCGAAAGTAAGTGAGATCGATCGAACTTAGGCTGGATCGATCCAACTGGCTGAGCTTTTTGGAAAAAGACAAATCCGAGATGTTTATGGGGGATATTTATAGGAAAAAGACAAAAGTGGTTAGTGGGTGGTACAGCTGTGGATAGGATCAATTATTTGAATAAGGACAAAAGTGTTCGATCGATCGAAGGATGGTGTTGGATCGATCAAACTTTTGGAACTTTATGCTTTTGGGTCAAGGCTTGGATCTATCTTGAAGTGCTGAGATCGATCATTGTTCGATCTATCGAACCTTGAACTTGGATCGATCTAACTTTGCTGCTTGCCACCTTTGGCTTCATTTGCTTCCTTCTTTCTCCACTTTGCTCCTTTCTTTGATTAATTTCAGAATTGTTTCAATTAAGCTCTTATTTGGCTGAGTTAGCTTATTTTCGGGATAAGTGCCTGAAAAAGGAAATAATACGAAATCAATCTAAAATGGTAAAGTAAGATAGATAAAGGTACTAGAATGCCTAAACTTAAGGGGTTTAAATACACACTTTTCAGTGCTCATCAAATTTCTTCCTTTATTTTTGTACTAGATTTCTAAGAGGCAAGTTCTCTGCAAAACAACTTTTTCTTTGTTTTTTATTTTTTTTCACCTTTCTTTGTTTTTCCACAAATTCATGTATAATTGACAACAACAAAATACAATCACTAAAAAAAAATTAGTATTGCCATTAATACATCTCTGTGTTTTTTTTAAGTTTCATTTCTCATACACTAATAATTAGTTCTATTACTGTCTCATAAATTATTATGAAGTCTTATTTTAAATATAAATGATTATATTATTAGATTTAATAATCCATTATTTTACTATTTCTTTGCTAAAAATAGACATCAATGAATAAAAATTCATTTATTTATTAGTATTTAAAATTATAAGGGTAAATTTGATATGTTTAATCGATTTCTTTTCACTTTCATGCTATCCAAAATAACAAATTAATATTTTTTTTTACAGTTTTCTTAAATAAATTTTCATCCTAACCAAATGCATACTAGAAAATATATATATATATTTTTTCCATTCACTTCACTTTTCTTTCATTTTTTATTTCTTTTCTTTTCTTGCTTATTCCCATCTAACCAAACGGAGCCTAAAATTTCAATAGAAATGGAATAATGCCAAACTATATTCTAAATCTGGCCGTAAGAGACTTGCAGATCAGGCGATTGTGGAGAGCTTGGAATGATCACTCTTGCAGGGTTCTTTTTTCCTTTGTGTTAAAGAACTTAAAAAATGTAGAGATGGAATAGAAAATGATGAAATATATTGGTGAGAGTGCTGTTGGAAGAATGAAATGAACTGAAAGTATGAATTTTATTAAATTAGGGAACTGAAATACAAGTGCTAGAAATTAAAGAAAATGAAATACGAATTTTATTAAATTAGGGAACTGAAATACAAGTGCTAGAAATTAAAGAAAATGAAATACGAATTTTATTAAATTAGGGAACTGAAATACAAGTGCGAGAAATTAAGTCGTTTGAAAAGTAAATATTACACTAGGGAAAAATAAAGTGCGTGAATTGAAATGACAAGTAAATGAAAATACGAGTCGTTTGTTTCGCGTGGCTATATCTTTTATTCTACGTTTTCTATTTATAGCCTATGACATGCAGTTCCATCTGCTGTTTAGATGCTTCTAAGCCTATGACATGCAGTTCCATCTGCTGTTGAGATTCTTCTAAGTGAAACGTTTATGTGATGTCTCTTTTAATTTTCTTATAATGTTGACACGTGTAAAAACATGATATCTTATGAATTGCAGCTTTGTTGGAGTGGATTTTAGCCACATTTTGGAACGGTCAAGTGGAATGGACCACTACCTTCTAACTGCAAGTGCTTCCTTCATTAGTTGCCACATGTCCCATTCAATAGGCACTTTTTAACTTGTAGATAATTGCTTGCCTCTTTGCTGACGCTTATCCCTGTACGGCTACTTTTACCAAACAACTTCCTCTTCTGAAGCCACGGTGTTGCTTCATGATTGCAACCCTTATATGCATATCACCCTTGCAACTAGAAGGGTTCACCCTTCTTCATGATTGCAACCCTAATATGCATATCACCCTTTCAATTAGACAGGTTCACCCTTCCAGCTTATATGCATATCACCCTTCCAATTAGAAAGGTTCACCCTTCCAGTAGATATGGCCACGATAACCTTTATAACTAGAATGGCCGATAGTTATGGTGTAAATAATATCACATTTCAAAAACAACAAGTGGTCCATGTGATTCTTGATTTAATGAATGTAACATCAATATAAAGTATATATTGCGTATCCATCAACACGATTAATGTTTCGTCAATACACGAGAAGTCAAGCAAGGGAAAAATCCTAGGTAGAATTGATCAGATGCTCATCTTACATCCACAAGAATAATGAAAAGACTCGATGGAAGTCTTCAGCCGAAGCCTCACACGCTATAATATGCCTTGTAGGACTCAGATCTAGCCATTATCATCATTTATGAGCCCCCACCCCAATGCTCTAAATTGATCTAGATTGAGTTCAACTTTATCTGATGTAGAGCATAGTGTGATGATTTTTTTTATTCCAAATCGTGGAAAAGATCTTGAGCATATATGGATAGAGCACTTTGAAAATTGAACTTCAGAGTTCATAATGAGAACATGTAGGGAAGCTTTTGTTAAGGAAGCTTATGAAAGAATCTTTGTTAACAAGCTTATACAAGAAGCTTCGTAAAGGAAGATTATCGCGTTCATTTCAAAACTTTTTCAAAAAAATAAATATTTAAACAACCAGAAAATAATCATATATCTAAGTAACTACAACTACTATTGGATTATAATTCACACACTAGAAGATGGTTACAACACAGGAAGAGTGAAAAAGAAAAAAAATAAATTGCTGAGATGTTATTGGTAATAATCGGAGTAACACAACTCAAAAAGTCAGTCTTTGACATCACAACACACAGTTCCAGCCGATATTTTATACATAAAAAAAAAAATAATATTAATAAAAAAAAAAAAAAAAAAAAAAAATAGACAAACATATCGAGACCTACCAGTGACCGGACCTTCCAATTTTTCGCTGCGAACGGCACAGCCATAACCACTCTTCATTTACAACTATAGAAGGAAGACCTATTCAGAGTATGATCAGTCACTAGAATCCATACTTCCACTGTGCGAGCTGCTGGCATTGCGACTATGTAACGAGAGGCCCCTCATGTGGCCTGAAACAACAGAATCATTTAACTTGTTCTCTTGGAAGAATTTCTTTCTTTCAACATGTTTTGCAGGTGGGGGTGGAATTGCAACAGCAGGAGGGAGTGTATTGAGCTCTTGTGATGGCTCCAAACTCAGTGGCCGTATATGTGGACGGTTTAGGCTTTCTCCTGGAACAGGAGATCCAGGCAATCCAAAAGGTTTCTCTATTTGACGCTCTTCGTCTTCAGGCCGTGCACAAGCTTTCCCTTTTCTTATCCTGCTGAGTTTTGCAGTGAAATAAAGAAATAATTTAATCCAAGAACTTCAAAGTATGAACTGTCAAACAGTATAAACCATCTCCAGATGAGTGATGCAACACCATCCCCTATACTGAAAGAAAGACTAAAGAAATTACTTGAGCTAACAAAGAATATTGCTTTGATGTGCCCTCCAGGTAATCTCATTCCCAAGGAAGAAAAATATATGGTTCGTTAAGTACACATACCTCCGCAAAAGTTGTTCAGCATCCTCTTCTTCCTCTACTTCAGGGTTAAAATGATTTGAAGTGGAGGTTGACCTACCAAATACAAGTGCATTATGTCTTGAAAGTACTTTGTGGAGCTCCTCATTCAAGTCAATTGCTCGAGAAATCACCTTCTCATCCCTGGGAAATATAAACAAGTATTACAGATGTTAAGGAAATTTTGGGTATTTACAATTTTTTTTAGCAAGGTAATTCTATAAAGAACAATCATATGCAAGGCTTTAAGGAGGCATACTTCCCCTATAAATGTATGCGTGCGTGTGTGTGCGTGTGTGTGTGTGTGTGTGTGTGTGTGTGTATATTACATTAATTATTGTTATATAAGCTTTAAAATCAGGGTATACAAGAAAAGGTATGGAACATGATCCAACAAGAAGAAACAAAGAAAATGAAGGTCATAGAAGAACGGGTCACTCAGGAGTCAGGCCAAACAATAACAGAGAACTCCATAAAAACTACTCCATATCGGTGCAAAGCAGTACATGAATGGAACTAGAGGATGTTATCTTTGCAACAGATAATACCCCAAAGGAACTATACCAGTAAAGAAATGGGCTTGAATGATAGGCTATGAAACCACAACATCTATTTATGCACAATGCTTATGCCGCTATGATCAGATGGTCCAGAATAACTGAATCACTGCGACTGTGGAAGAAGAAAATATTTGACAGCTATACAATGTCATGCAGCGACGTGAATCTTAACAGCCGAGCAATTGCTACGGTCAAGTACCAAATCTAGTGCGATCGCCGATCTTACAGCTATATGATGGCTACCTCACCAACCCCAAAGAATGGTATAAAATCAGACCAAGGATCAACACTCGAGAAAACATCTAACACCTCTCTATTCTATTGGAAGCCTCTGCAAAAATAATTATCTGTTAGCAGATATGATAGCCAAGATTTATGGAATGACTAACCGTATTAGCAGAGATTTATTGGAAGCCTCTGCAAAAATAATTATCTGTTAGCAGATATGATAGTCAAGATTTATGGAATGACTAACCGTACTAGCAAAGATTTTATTATGCTATAGAATATGCCATAGAATATGTCATAGAATATGATGTGATTTGATTTAGATTTCATTTCATTTCATTTATTGTAATATGAACATGTGCTCTTTTTATCTATAAATACTAGAGCTGTGAATGAGTGATTATCTCATTCAAGCCTTTACACAATTCTCTCCTATTTCTTCTTTTTATATTTCTTCTTGGTATCAAAGCCAGGGTGGTCCGACTACAATGAGGGCATTCCGAGTTCAACACCACCCATTCGGGAATGGTCTAAGGTGACATTGTCCATCCGGGAGGTGTTAGGTAAATAAGGTGTTCCGACCTCAATGAGAGTGTTGCGAATTTGGAACCACCTATTCAGAAATGGTCTGAGGAGACATAGTTGTTTCTTTTATGGTCTGAGGTGACATTGTTGATTCTTTCATCTACATTGTTTAAACATATGTATGAAGCGGAAAGGTCTGAGGAGACATTTCTTCCATCTACATGTTTTAAACATGTGTATGAAGGGAAATGGTCCGAAAAGACATTGTTGGTTGTTTATGGTCTGAGGAGACAATGTTAAATGTTTATGATCTGAGGAGACATTTTTGATTTGTTGATCGGCACTTCATCTGAGGGAAAATCATCGTTAGCCAGAGCACAGACATTCTTACAAAGGGTGTCAGCAAGATTGTCCAAGTTGGGCGTTTTAGATATCCACGCAACTACTTGAGTGGGAGTGTTAGCAGATATGATAGCCACGATTTATGGAATGACTTACCGTATTAGCAGATATTTGATTATGCTATAGAATATGCCATAGAATATTCTATAGAATATGATGTGATTTGATTTAGATTTGATTTAATTTCCTTCCTTGTAATATGAGCATGTGTTCTTTTTATCTATAAATACTAGAGCTGTGAATGAGTGATTATCTCATTCAAACCTTTACACAATTCTCTCCTTTTTCTTTTTCTTTTTTTTTTTTTTTTTTTTTTTTTTAAATCTAATCTCTCTCTTTGTTCTATCAAGTAGCGGTCGAGCGGCCAACCACATCATCCTTTTCTCTTTCTCTCACAACATTAATTGTAATTCATCTTATGCTGCTAAAGCATTTCCCATGCTCTTACTGACTTCAGCACCGGAGTGTCTTTTTTGCAGGTTCCTATCCATACCTAAGAGGTGGAGCAGAATCCTAATTTGAGGGTTGTTGGAAAACGATTTTAAAAGCGGAAACAAAAAATCTTTCTCAATTATTTTTGATGAACCATTAAATTGTAGAGAGAAGAATTAATACAACCTTTGGACAATTGGTATATTGTCAACTACGAGAAAAATCTTTAATTCTTCATCAGCCTTGAATTCTTCACCTTCAATTCTCTTCTTTATCTTCACTCCTATGTCTTTCTATGGAATCCACAAGTCACGAAAGAGTGGACTTTAAGTTTACTCTAGAATTACGGTTTTAGGAGAATTAAGGAGATTTGTATGTCTCATGCGTGTTTCCCCAGGTGGCTGCCCCACCCTATGTATAAGGTGGGGTAGGCCTACTCCTTACCTAATCCAAATTCTCCTTTGACTTTGACTTACTCTCCAAGTTAGGATAGGAGTGGGATCTAGATGGGCCTACCATTGTCTTAGCTCCAATGGACCTATTTAAAAATCTTGCCAACTCTTGGCCCATCTAGTAATTCCATTAATTATTTTCAACTCCATTAAATGAAAATAATTGCACTCAAAGACAAAAACCCACTATTACTAAATATTGCAAATTAAACCCTCCATGTTAATTAGTTACTCAGATAAATAAACCCTCCACAATAATTGTCACGTGGCCAAGGATTGTTGGGATTTCATGTTAGAATTGTTTGGAGTTAAGTGGGTTATGTCAAGGTCTTCCAGAGGTTTTGTTGAGGCTTTGGAGAGGATGTATAGTGGGGGCTCAAGTCCTGGACGTTTGGAGGACAACGCCTTTGAGCGTCTGGTGGTGTTTATGGCTTGAAAAGAACAAGAGGTCCTTTAAAGGAAAGGAGACTCCTATTCATGTGCTGAGGTTCTCCATTATTACCACTCTTTTTGTTGGGTTGTGAGGAGAAATTATAAATCTTTAGAGGGAATTGTTGATTTTTTGGACTCTTTGAGAGAGTAGAGGCCCTATTTGGCCTTATGTAGTTCTTGGGGATTCTATCCCCCTTTGATCGTTTTTTTATACAATCTTACTTATAAAAAAAATAAAATATAATAAAAAATAAAAATACCATCAATCCAATATACTAATTAATCCATATTTCGGCCACTGGATTTATAAACCATTTGATCACATAAATTTATTTTCAAAATATTAAATTTAATAAATAAATAAATAAGAAAATTATATATATATATATATTTTGATAAGTAAGAATTTTATAAAAAGCGATCAAAAGGGGAGTGCATCCCAAGAAAATTATATATTAAATAGGGTAAAGTGCAAAAAACCCCCTTGAACTATGCTTGAATTTGCAAATAACCACATTGAACTACACTTTATGCATTATACCCCCTGAACTATCACATTTTGTTACAAAATGTCCCATTGCCTAAACTATATTTCATTAAAAGACCATAATGCCCTTTCTTATTGAATTACACTTAATGTATTCTTCTTATTGAATTTAATTATGAAACAAATTCATACTAATTTAATGACATATTCTCTATTAAATTTGCAAAAAATTACCTTTAATTTTTAAAATCAATTGTTTAAATAAAATTTATAAGTAAAATTTTTCAAACCAATTTAATTAATTTCTTCATTTTTCATGAATATATTACGTGAAAAATAAGGTATTTTTTATTTAAGTAATTTATTAATTTTTTATCAATATATTGTATGAAAAAGAAGGTATTTTTCTACGTAAAAAAGTTTAAACTGGATGTAATAAATTTGATTATAAATAATTAAATTTTAATAATAAGTTAATCTTTTTAGAAAATGGTAGTACAAATCTATTTATTTTTTTCATTTTTATGATAAATTGATATTAATAATAAAATCAAGGTAAATAGTATAATTAATATTTAGAAAAAAGAAACGATAATAAAAATAATTTAATAAGAAAAGACAAATTTATTGAAAAAGGGTAAAATAGTCTTTTGCGATGGGTCTGTAGTAAATAGTAACAAATCAATAGTTCAGGGGGGTTATTTGCAAAAGGGCAATAGTTCAAGAGGGTTTTTTGCATTTTACCCTAATAAATATAACTAGCCAGTTTTATGTAATCAAATAAACCTAACCAACATATAAACACCACATGAATTCCATCTTAAAAAGTATGTTTTAGAGCCCATGACAAATGACTACCCAAAATACAAGGCATATTGAACTTGTAAAAAATCATACCCATAGTAAATTAAAATAACCACCACCATGAACCAAGGTCCATAAATCTCTCAGGATTAAGAGTCAATTTGCTTAAGTAATGATAAGTAAAATTACTCATCATGGCTCAAGTAATTTTCTACTTATCCTAGATCCAGTCCAATGTGTCCAACACACCAACACGTGGTTCTGGGTCTTACACTCAAATGATTGATAGTCACCCTAACATGTAGAAACCAATGTGTTACATTCTTCCTAATAGAAAGCCCAATTCTATTAACGAATGCGAACAAGTCTATAATTATAAACGCCGTTGATTTATATCTCCTATACATGGGCCACTACCCTATGTACATAAATCATTTTCATCTAATTAATGGACATCTTATTCAATACTCTTGAATGAATCAATACAAGCGTTCACCATATATGATGTATGTGTCCTGTAAATAATGAAATAGAAGTGAAGAGAGATTAGACGAGTAGAACACAACTACTACATGGTTCAGCCACTAAAGCCTAAATCCACACCACATAAAGCCCAAAGGGCTACATATATTTTATTATAATCTCACTGTCATACAAAATACAATGGTGGAGGCTCTTTTATATAGGAGAAGAAATTATGAGAATGGAAAAAGATAGAAAATAAGAAATAAGGAGGATTTTTCTCCACTGATTCCTCTAGTAATAGTAAAAAAATTCAGACTTTTGTATCATTAAAAAATTCAGATCTGGTTATGGTACGGAGTACAATTAGGGGGGAGGTAAAACAGTTATGTACAAAATTTAGGATTGAGCATGAGATGTCTAATGTTCAAACCCCTCGACAAAATGGCCATTATACGAGAAAGAATCATCACATCCTTGACTTAGCCAAAGTCATCTGCATTGCGATGAATGTCACCCAGTCGTTTTGACCCGAAAAAAATTTTCGCGTGTTTTTATTTTGTGGGTCTTGGATCCTGTTTATTACTCTCTTATAGACCAACCCAGTATATAAGAGCATTTAAGGTTTGAGGTGAGATAATGAAAGCACACTAAAATTGCAGGGGGGAGAGAGAGAAAACTAGGATTTGGGAGCTGAAACTCGTAATTCCCTGATTTTCACATAGTGAAATCTTTTGTCAGATCTTCACCGTAGACATAGGCTTTGCCAAACCACGTAAACATTTGTGTTCTTTGTGCGTGGCGTGTTTACTTTTCTGTCATGATTTTTGATTTGTTCTTAATTAGAGGCATTCGTCGTAAACAAAACATTGGAACAGAAGCGCATAGGCAGCAAATGAAACTAGGAAAGAAACTCCCAAAGCAATGGAGGGATCGAGAACTCTATATGCCTATCCTTTCTAGTAGGATAATCAGAACCTTGCCCAAAAGCAAGGGTAATGGGTTTCGATCCTCATCCAAGCGCGTAGGAAGAGTAACAAAGTTTGGGATTAGCTTCCCAAACAAGGAAGAAGTAATTTCAACGGTGACAATGACCAAGATACTTATACGTACCCTATAAAGCCTAAAATACAGCAGCAAAACAATTGCTCTCTTTGTAAACCTTCTTTCTCTCACTTGAACAGGGCAACTGCGGGAGAAGACGGTATTTGACAGTTGTACAAGGCCATATGGTGTCAATTCATTTGCAAGACATGTCTTGACATAATAGACATTGTAAATAGTGACAATAATTATGCCTTACAATTAGGGATTATATTAGCTAGCAGTGACTTACCCTAAATAAAGTTGCTGTAATTATGGGATTAGATTAGTTGACTTACCTTTTAGATAGCTGCTGTAATTACTACTCGATTGTAGCCACTTTGTTTGGCAAATCTTGTATTATAAATTGTAATGAAAACCAAAGGGAACGCATCACTTCTTTTTTTTTTTTTTTCTTAGTTGGTACTAACACACACATGCCTCCATGGAGGCTCGAACCCCTGACCTCCGTTTGGGAAGTAAATGCTTGATACCGCTAGGCCACTCCTGTTGGTGGAATGTATCACTTCCACATCCGAAAAATCTGTTGTGGCTCTGATTTATCTTCTTTACTTGGTATCAAAGCAAGGTTAGTCAAAGAATTGTATTTTCATTCTTTGATTACACTTTGGTTTAGAAATCTGTTTTATTTTCTGTTTGATCTGGTTCAACTCTTCATTCTTTGTTGCACTCTGGTTTAGATATTTTGTTCAAATCTCTGTCCAGATCTGTTTGACAACTTTTCATTCTTTGATTACACTCTGGTTCCAATAGTTGTTCAATTTTGTGTCCGAATCTGGTTGACATCATAATCAACCTCCCAGTAAACTCTGTTACCTTTGCTAATTGGTGTCTTTGTTTTATTTTGACTAACAACTCTGTTGAAATCTATTCAAATTCATGTGTCTCTTTGCATCTCTGATCAACTGCTGTTATGGATAAAAGTGACATCATTCCTGTTAGCCTTAGTGGAGGTGTCAACTATGTGGGGTGATCTTTCCATCTTAAGCACTTTGTTCAAGGACAAGGATTGGCTGAATTTTTAGATGGCACAGCGGCTGAACCCATTGATGACAAACCTAGAGTCACATAGATCCAAAACAATTCAAAGGTGGTTACTTGGATCTTGAATTCGTCCTTCAATCACCTTGTCCCTTTAGACCTTTAGTAAAGCCACAGAGATGTGGAAACATCTGAAGAAAGTCTGTCACGAAACTAACAAATCAAGAAAGTACTACATTGACATGGAATTGGCTAAATACAGTCAAGGCGATAAGACTATACAAGAATACTACAACGGCTTCCTTGCACTCTGGCATGAGAAGGATTTTATGATCCTGGATGGTGTTGATGTTGTTGCACATCTACAAGTTCTGAAATTGCAAGAGGAGTCCCATGTTAATTAGTACTTGATGACACTACGCCCAGAATTTGAGTCTGTTCCAGCTGCTTTGATGAATAGAGAAACTGCTTTAGATTTAGATACATGTTTCCAAGAGGTTTTGAGAGAGGAACTTCGCCTTTAGTCGCAGCATGTCGTCATAGATGATTTAAAATCCTTTCATGCATCGGCTTCAAGCGAGACAGCTCTTCTTTCTACAAATAGCAGACGTGTACAATGCTTTGAATGCAAGCAATCTGGCCACATTGCTCGCTATTGGAAAAAAAACTTCTTCTGCAATTACTGCAAGAAATTTAGGCATAAGTGTCAAAGAAGTCAATCAAAGAAAAATGAGGCTTTAGCGCAACATCAAAATCCATCTGCATTCCATGCCCAAGTTGATCCTGCCACTGCAAATGAGTCTTCCTCGCAGGCCATTCTTCTCACACCAGATCATATTCGAGAGATGATTAAGGCTTCTGTTGCATCTGCATTTACCTCTGTTGAAATATCTTCTTTATTATTATTATTATTATTATTTTTATTAGTTGTTTTTAGCCTTTATTAGGTGCTTTATGTAAGATTCCCATAATCATGGGATCCCGTAGATAAGATCCCCATAATCATGGGATCACATAGATTTTGGCATATTTTTTGTCTTACATTGATTTGGTTTCCTTTCCTTGTACCCTATTCTAGTATATAAATATAGATCTTGGCTCTTGGTTTGAGTAAGCCAAAACCCCAAACAATTTCTTTTTGGTACCAGAGCAAAGCAAAAACCTTCACCTCCCCATCTTCCTCCCCAACGCTGCCACCTTCTCTCTCCCTCTCTCCATTTTCCTTAACATCCGGTGCACCTCTATCTCCTCCAAGCCCTTGCGCCGGACCCCTCGGGTAAGACTCCTTTTTTATGATCTAAGGGTCCTTCCGGTGTGTTTTTTTTTCTTTGTGGGCTGCCGGTGTTTGTTCGGCAGCCTTGTTTTTCTCTTTCCTCCATCTTCGACATGTGGACCAGCCTTATTTTGGTGCTATGAGTGATTCTAGTAGACAAAAGGACACTTTATCTTTGGGCCGTGGCCGCACTACCGCATTAGCCAATACTATTGGTGGGTATACTACTCCACAGATTGTTGCCCCTCTGCTTCAACTCCTCCCAGACCATCTTTTCAGGACTTCAAACAGTTACACTCCGAGATTAGTCAGCTTCAAGAGCAGTTCGGAGCCTTATCTACCAGGGCCGGCTCTTCTACTCCCACGACTATTATAGCTACAGGTACTTCTTCTGCTTTTCATGATAAACCGGGAAAACCTACTTGGGTTCTGGATTCCGGAGCCAATGATCACATGACTAGTGAGTTGTCATTATTTTCTACTCCCCTTACCCTTGTTAATCAGGTTGTTAGTCTAGCCGATGGGTCAACCACCATTATTCGTAGCAAAGGAGATGTTCATCTATCTCCTAATATTATTTTGCCATTTATTCTTTATGTTCCTAACCTTGCATTTAATCTTCTATCTGTTAGCAAACTTGCCAAATCACTAAACTATGCAGTGATTTTATTTCCTCGTTACTATGTTTTAAAGGACCTGTGTTCAAAGAGGATTTTTGGTAGGGGATATGAGCAAGATGGCCTCTACTACTTTAGGGATCCTCCACTGACACCTCCACCACTTGCTTCAAGCCTTCAAGCCTCTGTTCTTCAGACTTTAAGCTTATGGCATGCTCACCTTAGGCATGTAAACTTTCAGTATTTATGTCTAGTTTTCCCTTCATTAATAACGGCTTGTAAGGATAATAAGTTTCAATGTGAGATTTGTGAGCTTTCTAAACATACTAAAACCAATTATATTTCTTATATGCATCGTGCATCTAGTACGTTTGATCTCACACATTTTGATGTGTGGGGTCTTTCTCCTGTTACTGCTTTTGCAGGGCATCATTATTATGTCACATTCATTAATGACTATTCCCGTTGCACATGGGTATATTTACTTAAAAAGAAATCTAAAGTTTTTCCCTTGTTCACTCAATTCCTCCAAATGATCAAAACTCAATATATAATTGTTGTTAGTAATATTACGTCTGACAATGGTCGTGAATATGTTTCCAATGAGTTTGGTCTCAACTTAACCAACAGGGTATTCTTCATCAGCTTACTTACCCATATACCCCTGAACAAAATGGTGTTGCAGAGCGTAAAAGTGCCAACTAATGTCAGTTGTTCGATGTCTTTTAAGTGGTATGAATGTGCCAAAGTCATATTGGCACATGTCAGCTCTTACAACTACTTTACTCATTAATCGTACCCCTAGTAGAGTCTTAAATGATAAGGCTCCCTTACAAATGCTTCATCCTGATATTACTCTTTTTTCCATCATGCCTCAGGTGTTTGGATGTACATGTTTTGTTCAGAATCATAGAGCCCTTCTCGTACTAAACTTGATGACAAGACCATTAAATGTATCTTTTTAGGATACTCTTCCATGTCAAAAGGTTACCGGTGTTATGATCTAGTACATAAACACAAATATCACTCTCTTGATGTCACCTTTCATGAGCATACCCCTTTTTATGGTTCTAACACTATCTTGCAGGAAACTTCTACTCTCAATCAAGAGGCTTCTCCTCTTGCTCGTCCTCTTCCTATTTTTAAGGAAGAGTTTTCTCTTGTGGTTTCCTCATCCCTTTGCAGGTCTATTCACGCCGCCCTTTTGCTCCGCCTCCACTGCCTTCATCCTCCTCAGATTCAGATTCAGGTACATCTCCCTCTCCTTTACGTTTCCTGTTCCTGAGTCTCGATATCCCACTCAAGACCGCAAACCCCTTGCTCGATTTGGATTCGCTTGTAGTACTAATCATCTTATTTCGTAGTATATCTCTTTGAATGATATATCGACCAGTGGAAGAACGGTGGACAAAACATGTATGGTCATTCAGGGTCTTACCAAGCCTTTCTAGGAAAACTTGATTCCATTTCCATTCCCTGAAAGTTGTCTGAGGCTCTCCAGAATTTCAATTTGATGTTTGCTATGAAGGTAGAAATGGATGCTTTGTAGCATAATGAAACATGGGAGCTTGTATCTCTTCCTCCTGGTGAGGAGACTGTTGGTTGAAAATGGGTATTTAGTGTTAAATATCTGGTTGATATTTCTATTGATCGATATAAAGCCCATTTGGTGGCAAAAAGGGTTTGCTCAAATTCCTGGTAAAGACTTTAATGATACTTTCGCTCCAGTGGCTAAATTGACCTCAGTTCGTTTGCTTGTCTCCCTAGCTGCCTGTCACAATTGGCCTCTTCATCAGCTTGATGCGAAGAATGCTTCCCTTAACGGTGATCTTCTTGAGACTATTTACATGGATCCTCCACCCGGTTTTCGGGCGCCCCGGGGGGGGGGGTTGGTTATGCTGGAAAGGTCTGTCGATTGCGGAAGTCTTTGTATGGATTAAAACAATCTCCCAGAGCTTGCTTCGACCGCTTCAATGATGTAATTCTATCCATAGAGTTTGTTAGATGCCATTCTGACCATACATGTTTTGTCCACCTTTCCTCCACCGGTCGCTGTATCATTCTGCTGGTCTATGTTGATGATATCATCATTATTGGCAATGACATCCCTGGGATTGCTCAAGTAAGCTTCAATTGGCTAAAGATTTTGATGTGAGAGACGATTTTGAAGTGAAAGACCTTGGGCAACTCAAATATTTCTTGGGAATTGAGGTTTGCTAGATCTAAGCAGGGTATCTCTTTATCACAAAGAAAGTAAGCAGGGTATCTCTTTATCACAAAGAAAGTATGTCTCGGATCTTCTTCGAGAAAGGGTATGCTTGGGTGTAAACCTACTTCCACTTCTATAGATCCTAATCTGAAGATCTCAGCTTAGTCCGGAGATCTCCTTTCTGATCCCTCGCAGTATCAGTGCTTGGTAGGAAGATTGATTTATCTTAACACCACCCGTCCTGATTTGGCTTTTGCGGTTAGTGTTGTGAGCCAATTTATGCATGCTCCTCGTACAGCTCATATAGATGCAGTATATCATATTCTTCGATATCTTAAGTCCTGTCTTGGACTTGGATTATTCTATTCTTCTAGCAAGTAGGTTGGGCTATCCTGCTTCAATGATGCAGACTATGCTGGGTCTAAGACTGACAAACGTTCCACATCTGGCTTTGGTACTTTCTATGGAGACCATCTTATATCTTGGAAAAGTAAGAAACAACCTGTAGTTTCGAGATCTTCAGCACAGGCTGAGTATCGTGCCATGGCTCAGGGTACTTGTGAGATTCTCTAGCTTCGATCTTTCTTGGAGGAGCTAGGGCTAGGTGAAAAACAGTCCTCAAACTTGTTTTGTGATAATAAGTTAGCCATCATGCTTGCTTCAGATTCTGTTCTTCACAAGAGGACTAAACATATAGAGGTGGACATTCATTTTATCAGAGAGAAGGTTCGTTTGGGAATTATCAATCCGTGCTTTGTTCGTTCCTCTAATCAGTTGGCAAATGTATTCACCAAATCTGTTGGTCCATCTTTACTTCATTCCTCGATTACCAAGCTAGGCTTGATTAATATCTTTAACTCCAGCTTGAGAGGGAGTGTTGAAATATCTTTATTATTATTATTCTTATTAGCTGTTTTTAGCCTATTATTAGGTGTTTTATGTAAGATCTCTATAATCATGGGATCACGTAGATAAGATCCACGTAATCATTGGATCCCATAGATAAGATCCCCATAATCATGGAATCACGTAGATTTTGGCATATTTTCTGTCTTTCTTTGATTTGGTTTCCTTTCTTTGTACCCTATTCTTGTATATAAATATAGATCTTGGCTCTCGGTTTGAGTAAGCCAAAACCCAAAACTTCTTCTTTCACCTCCATGGGTATTAATGGTCAATACAACTCAACCTCCTCTTCTACATTATCTTCTCCCTCCTCTTGGGTTATTGACTCAAGAGCGTCTAACCATATGACTTCTGTAGAGCATAGCCTTGATAAATCTAAACCTTATACTAGAACTAAAAATATTCAAATTGCAAATGGCCAAAATATGCCTATTTCTGGTTTTGGTTCTATCACCCTCTCTACTCCCCAAAACCAACTTCTTAACCTTTCTAGTGTTTACTTTGTTCCTAATTTATCTGCTAATTTGTTATATGTGGGACAATTGGTTGATAATGGTTATACAATTTAGTTTACATCTTCTGGTTGTGTGATACAGGACCGGCAAACAGGGAAAGTGATTGGGACGAGGAATAGACGTGGGAGAACATTTTTGTTGGATGTGAGACTTAGAGTATTGCTTGCATCTTCTTTTAGCTCTCAAAATGATTTGTAGACTGTTTGGCATCGTCACCTTGGTCATTTGAATAATGATAAAACTTTATTTTTTATTTAAGCATGGTTATTTGAATTGTCCTTTGAATACCAAGAAGTTTTCCTCCTTGTTACATTCGAAATGTATGTCCTGTTGTTTAAGTAAAAGCCACGTTTCACATTTCCGGTTCATTCCTCCTGACATACTGATCTTTTTGATATTATTCACACAAATGTTTGGGAATAGCACCCAAATTCAGTAGGCTTGGTTATAAATACTATGTCACATTTATTGATGATCACTCACAGTTTACTTGGATTTATTTTCTTCATCATAAATATGAGGTTGTGTCTAAAATTCAAAACATTTAGTAATCTTGTGGAGACTCAATTCAACAGAAAAATCAAGGCCTTCCAAAAGAGTTTTATTCCCTCTTCTCTGATAAAGGGATCCTTCCCCAAGAAAGTTGCACACACACTCCTTAGCAAAATGGGATTGCCGAACGCAAACATCGGCATATTTTGGAGACAACCAGGGCATTACTTTTTGAATCAACAGTCCCTTCCAGTTTTTGGTGTGAGGCAGTGCACACAGCTGTGTATTTGATTAATAGGCTGCCCAATCCTGTGCTTGAGAATATTTCCTCATATGAATCTTTATTTCATTCCCATCCTTCATACACACACTTGCATACATTTGGATGCCTTTGTTTTGTTCGTCTTCCTTCCTTGGAAAGAAACAAATTGTCCCAACAAGTAGCTAAGTGCGTGTTCATTGGCTACAGTGATGAACATAAGGGTTTTTTATGCTATGATTCAGAGGCTCGACGAACACGTATATCCCGCAATGTTGTCTTCCTTAAGCATATTCCTTTTTATTCTCTTCGAAAGGAGTTTCTTATATCAAATGTTTCTTATCTTCCTAGTTTTTCTAACTATACTCCTTTAAATTCTAATAAGAAATTGCAGGTCTATAGTCGAAGGTTGCGGCCTCCTCCTACATCTGCTCCTACTCCCGATCACTCATCTGTGCCACCCCCACCTGCAGGTAACATCACTCCTGAACTCTCCGCACCTCCCCGTCGTTCTTCTCATGTTTCTAAACCTCCAGACTGCTTTGGATTTTCTGTTCTCCTTCCCACTGTAGATTCTATTTCTGTTCCTTCTTCTTATTGACAGGCCAAAGAACTACCATGTTGGCAAGATGCTATGACAGAGGAGTTAATTGCTCTTGAATCAAATCACACTTGGGATTTAGTTCCTTGACCTTCTGGAGTTCAAGTAATTGGAAGTAAATGGATTTACTCTCTTAAGTTGAAATCCGATGGTAGTTTGGAACGATACAAGGCTTGCCTTGTTGCTCAGGGGTATAAGCAAGAATATGGTATTGATTATGAAGAAACATTTGCTCCAGTTGCCAAGATGCCCACTGTTTGAACTCTACTAGCTGTTAGTGCCATTCGTGGATGGCCTCTTTGGCAAATGGATGTTAAAAATGCATTTTTGAATGGGAATCTTCGGGAAACAGTTTTATGAAACCACCACCAGGATATGTCTGTCCTCCCAACCATGTCTGCCACTTGCACAAATCCCTTTGCGGTCTTAAGCAAGCTCTTCGTGCATGGTTTGAAAATTTTCGCAGTGCCATCATCCAAGCTGGCTTTCACCAAAGTCCTAATCCTTGTTTGTTAAGCGCACAACTCGAGGTTCTACATGGTTACTGTTATATGTTGATGATATGATCACTAAAGGAAATGATGAATCAGGAATTACTTCTCCAAAGACCTAGTTAATGTGATCCTTTAAAATGAAGGATTTGGGACCTCTCACATACTTCCTTAGATTGGAAATTTCTCATTCCAAAGCTGGTGTTAGCATTCGACAAACTCTGTATCATTGGCTCATCTACCAGATTCAAAACTCTATGATACACACCATTGGAATTGAATGCTAAGCTACAGAAAGATGATGGACCTCCACTTCCTGATCTTGCTATGTACTGTCGTCTTGTAGGAAGCTTGATCTATCTCACCATGACTCATCCACATATATCTCATGCAGTTCAAATTGTCAGTCAATTTGTCAGTAATCCTCATAAGCCCCATCTAGCTGTAGTTCATCGTATTCTTCGTTATATTCGGGGAACTATGGATCGAGGGCTCCTCTACTCTTCAACCTCTTCCTTGGAACTTCGCTATTTTGCTGATGCTGATTGGGCTGGCTGCCAAGATACACGACGATCTACTACAGGTTGGTGTATGTTTTTAGGGTCATCACTCATCTCTTTCAAGTGCAAAAAACAGCCAACAGTTTCAAAATCATCTGCCGAGGCTGAATACAGGTCTATGTCATCTGCTAGCAGCGAGGTGATACGGCTTCGTAGACTTCTTCTAGAACTTGGAATTCCAATTCTTGGTCCTATTCTCCTCTATGTTGACAACACTAGTGCTATACAGATAGCTCATAATCCCATGTTTCATGAAAGTACCAAGCATATAGAAGTTGACTGTCATTTTATTCGACAACATGCTCTCACAGGTTCTATACAACTTTGTCATGTTTCGTCTGAGAACTAGCTTGCAGATTCATTCACAAAAGCCTTACAATTAGGGATTATATTAGCTAGCATTGACTTACCCTAAATAAAGTTGCCGTAATTATGGGATTAGATTAGTTGACTTACCTTTTAGATAGCTGCTGTAATTACTACTCCTTGATTGTAGCCACTTCGTTTGGCAAATCTTAAATTATAAATTGTAATGAGAGCCAAAGGGGACGTATCACTTCCACATCCGAAAAAATCTGTTGTGGCTCTGTTTTATCTTCTTTACAATCGTTTCAAAATCTTAGCTAAACCGCTATCATCAGTTGATATGGAACAAGCCCCAATTTCATGGCTATAATTGCTACCTCACCAATCCCGAGGACAATAAAATCAGACCAGGACTCAACATTCAAGAAAACAGCTAACACCTCTCTATTCACTTGAAAATTTCCAAAAATCATTATGTTCTCTCTCTTTTTGTTTTATCAAGGAACCCCTATCTGTTCATCATCATCATCTTTTTCTCTTTCTATCACAACATCAATTGTTATTTGTCTTATGCTACCATACACCATTTCCCTTCCTAACTAAAATATCAAACTCAGCACCCTATGTGGCGAAATCTCTCCACAGTAATTATTTCCACCTCAGAGATTACATCAATTTGAAATAGCAATCACTTTTTTTTTTTTGATAAGTAAAGATATATTAGAAAAATGTTCAAAAGGGGAACGCGTCCCTAATACAGAAAAACGAAAAAATAGCAATCACTTAATGCAAAACTATATCCCAATTTCAATTCTCCTTTACTAATATAGCTAATTTTGCTTATTATATACACACATATGGACATACTCTTAAATGTCAAATTATTTGGTATTTCATAATCATACTCCTTAAATGTCTCCCTTTCGAGGAACCTAGCCAATGCTTTCTATGTTGGAGTCTTTTTCTGTCTATTTCATCACTCACAACTGAGAACAAAAGGATCAAAACCTTCTATGCCCTTTTCTTCATATCTTTTTATTTCTATTTCACTTTAGGAAGCCCAACTCAATTGTTCAATTATAAGGGGAGGCAATAGAGCGGCCAAGAGAAAAGAAAAGGCAATTTCCACACATGCAATTATAAACAGGTAAGCAAGCAGTAGACTGGCCCATAATTCATTGATTATTTATGAGTTCTTGTCCTGCTCTCGCCACACTCAGGAACTGGCTTTCAGAAAGACCTGAACTTACTAAAGGAATTTTTGTGTTCTTTTAGGATTTAAATGCACATAACATGACACGTGGAGAAGTAATGACCATTAGGCCAAGTATCTAATATGGCAGAAAATTGATAATAATAAAGAAATAAGAACATACCACATTGCTGAGATGAGAATTTTACGATAGATGATAAGAGTGTCTAGAAGAGATGTGACTAATAAGTTAAGGAGAAATAAGAAGTGGCACATAAGTGATGATAAACAAGATGTGCAGGCATATAAAACGTTAACCAGTAGAAGCAACAACGAAGAAAAGAAAGAAGTGTTAAAGTAGAGAATTTGACAAAGAGGCAAGTCAAATCTAATTGCGACGATGTACAATGAAACCCTAAGAAATTACATATAACAAGAGAAATAGTTTGTGATAAAAAAGTGGAAAGAAGAGAAATTTAACAACTGACTTATTCAATTAACTCAAGGCAGGATGATGATGATGATGATGTAGAAGAATCAAGACAAAAGGACAATTGAAGTTAATAATATTCAGCTAGTGGCGCAAATTTATACATAAGGAAGCCTTACCGAGAAGTCATCACCAGCTGCA
The DNA here is from genome assembly GCF_030987335.1 of Cornus florida. Lineage (NCBI taxonomy): Eukaryota > Viridiplantae > Streptophyta > Magnoliopsida > Cornales > Cornaceae > Cornus > Cornus florida. The sequence goes on along the minus strand of NW_026775574.1, from coordinate 37,241,247 downwards.
TTAATTGTTGCTTTTGAAATGAACATTGTTCCACAAGATCAAGTGTGAACTCATCCTTTGCTCCCTAAGAGAGTAATATTACATTTAAAATATTATAATATTTTGCAGACTAAAAATTGAATGACAAAGCAGCATGCTGAATCTTGAATGCAATAATTATTCCAAAAATGGAGACAGGATGTATATGAACTTAGTTACATACAGGCAACAACCTCAAAGACTAAAATCTCTTTGTATGAATGAAATATATAACTAGTGAAAAAAATCTGTCTACAGATAGATTTGTTATTGAGAGAAGAGGAGACTTGTACATTAAGCAAACTGCAGTCTATGATACAAAATTATAAAACCTATGACTCGCATCAAATTAGAAGGTGCTGCTGAGAAGCCTATTTAAAATTAATTCAAGCCAAAAATGCCACTATATCAAACAGAAATATCCCATCATGCCCTGGATACCCAGCCTAAAAATGCACAACCTGAACCATGACCCAACAAATCCAGAGGGCGGGGAAAAAACTGAATCGGCAATCGTTAAGTTGAGTAAGCCTCACTAGTACTAACCAGGGTCCACCAATCACCTGAATAATGATTATTTTTGTTTGCTGTCACAAAAATTCAAAACTTTTTTTCCGATAAGGCATCATTAGAAAGTGTTTAAAAGGGGACTACATCCCACAAAAAGCTACACGACGACATACCCCCTAAACTCTCAATATCAAAATTTTACTCCCTCATGGATTTACAATTTCTCCCAAATACCCAAAAAAAGGTGAACTAAGCAAAGAAATTAAGCACCCCAATAGAAGTCTCCTTGCCGTTGAAGTATTTATTCCACTCCCTCCATAAACACCACCACCACACACAAAGGCGCCACCCTACAAAAGTCACGGGCTTGGGACTGCATTGTACAACCTCTCCAAGCCTCAATCATATCTCTCAAAGACCGAGACATAACCCACTGTACACCAAACATCTCAAAAGCATGACCCAACTGTCCCTGGCCACTGGGCAGTGCAATAGAAGATGATCTACCTACTCCTCATTTCTTTTGCACATGAAACACCAATTCACAATAACCTATATCCTCCTCCTCAGGTTGTCCAGCGCATCAGAATCCTCCCCAAAACTGCCATCCAATAAAAGAAACCCACCATAAGAGGGGCCTTCATGCGCCATACAGCCTTTCATTGGAAGGTGTTCACAGTTATATATATGAGAGAGAGAGAGAAGTTTCAGACTTGTATATATTCATCATACTAAAAACCTAATAAAGTGTACAAGGCTTATATAAAGAGTACAAGTCTTACTTAACTACACAAGGGCCCCTATCAACTTTCTGTAATTACATAATGGCCCAACACTTATATATATATATATATATATATATATAGATAACATTCTAACACTCCCCCTCAAGCTGGAGAATATATATCAAATAATCCCAACTTGGAACAGATAGTTCTTAACCAGTTATGACCCAATGCTTTGGTAAACATATCAACTAATAGATCTTCAGACTTCACAAATGGAGTAGAGATGCTCCCACTTAATTTTTTCTCAAATGAAGTGACAATCAACTTCAATATGCTTGGTCCTCTCTTGAAACACAGGATTTGATGCCATGTGAACTGCTACTTGATTATCACAGAATAATGGAGTAGGAGCCTCAACTATCAACCCAAGTTCTTTTAGAAAATGTTGTATCCATGTCAACTCACTAGTGGTATGGGCTATTGCCCTATATTCAGCTTCAGCACTAGATCGAGCTACCACCGTCTGCTTTTTACTTCGCCATGTAACAAGATTTCCTCCTACAAATGTGCAATAGCCTGTAGTAGATCTCTTATCTGAAAGAGAACCAGCCTAGTCAGCATCTGTAAAACCTTCCACCCAGAGATGACCATTTGATTTATATAGTAAATCTAAACCTGGAGCTTTATATAGTAACCCTAAACCTGGAGCTTTCTTGAGATATCGTATAATCCAAAGAACAGCAATCCATTGTGGCATTCTAGGAACTCCCATGAACTGACTTTCAACACTGACTGCATATGAAATATCAAGCCGAGTGATAGTGAGATAAATTAATTTCCCAACAACGCGACGAAACCTGCCCGGGTCATTAAATAGATCACCCTCATCAGATACCAGTTTTGTATTTGAATCCATAGGAGTATCAACCGGACGACCACCCAACATACCTGTTTCTTCTAATAAATCCAACACATATTTGCGTTGGGATAAACTTATGCCCTTCTTGGATCTAGCAACTTCAATGCCCAAGAAATACCTAAGTTTACCCAAGTCTTTAGTGTGGAATTGATATTGCAGAAACAACTTCAACTTAGCAATGCCTTCAGAATCATCACCTGTGATCACAATATCATCTACATACACCACAAGAAATATGAAGCCAGCTTTAGTGCGCTGGTGAAACACCGAATGGTCGGTCTGACATCTCTTAAGACCAAATTTTAACGCCACCTCAGAGAATTTTCCAAACCAAGCCCGTGGAGATTGTTTTGATGAATAATTCCTTTATCACTAAGATATGTATCAAATGGAGTTGAAGAATATTCCTTAGCATTATCAGAACGTAGAATAAGAATTGGACATCCAAACTGAGTTTTGATTTCTTTGCGAAATTTTTGAAAAATTAAAAATAACTTAGAATGATCTTTCATTAAAAACAACCAAGTCAGGCGAGAATAATCATCCACAAATGTCACAAAATAATGAAATTTATTGATTGAAGAATGTTTTATTGGACCCCATACATCTGAATGAACCAAATGAAAAGGACTAGAGACACGATTATTAACCCTAGACTTGAAAGACACACGATGGTGCTTACTAAGTTGACAAACTTCACATGACAAGAATTTCAAATGACTAAGACTAGGAACTTGACGCTTCAAAACTTGAAGTGACGGGTGACCAAGGCGACAGTGCCACTGGAATGGAAACAGAGAAGACTGAAGAGCCACAGGAGAAGATTAGAAATCAAAATAATATAAGCCACCAGCTTTATGCCCCGTACCAATCGTCTTCTTCGTCTTGAGATCCTGAAACACACAAGAAGTAGGATCAAATGTAACAGAGCACTGGAGAGATTTAGTAAGCTTACTGATAGACATTAAATTAAAAGGAAACTGCGGAACATGTAAAACAGACAAGAGAGACAATGAATCACTAAGTGGAGTTGTCCCCAAACCTGAAACCTAAGTGGATGAACCATTAGCAAGAGTAACACTTTGAGAAGGATGTACAGAATGAAAATAAGATAGAAGAGAAGAACATCCGGTCATATGATCAGATGCTCTAGTGTCTATGATCCAAGGACTGCGAGTGGAAGACAATAGACATGTGTGTGCAGTACCTGACTGGGCAAAAGTAGCCGTGGAAGATGAATTATATGCTTGCTTATAAGACAAAAACTGGGTATACTCATCCTGTGGAACAGGAACTGTATCTGATTCACTACGTTATGTGATCCAGAAGCAACATCATTTGGAGAAGAGGAAACTTGATTGGTATAATTAGATGGTTTCCCATGAAGATCCCAACAAAAGTTCACAGTATGATTAGAAAGACCACAATGGGTACACTTTCTAAATTCCCTGCCACGGCCACGTCCTCCACGTGAATCACGACCACCATGGGTGGAGCGTCCCCCACGACCTCCACGGTAAGTATTATGTTCACCCTTTGAGACCACTAATGCTGAACGCTCACCACTCTGTCCAGTATTCAAATTTGAGGTATCACTTGCAAGTGTAGCACGCTGAAGTCTAGAAAACACCTCAGCAAGAGATGGAAGTGTTGGACTGCTCATAATCTGTGCACGAAAAGGCTCATATGCTGATGATAAACCAGTAAGAAAACGGACAACATTAAAGTCCACACGTTGTTGTTGCATACTGCGAACATCACCTGCAATAGGCTGATACATATTCAGCTCTTCACAGACTCCCATAACTTTAGAATAATACTCTTCTATACTTTGAGTACCTTGTTCAAGATTGAAGTACTGCTTACAGAGCTCATAAACACAAGTGATATTACCTATCCCAGAATACAATTGCTGCAATCTGTCCCATATCTCCTTGACAGTTTCCAAATAAAGTAGAGTTGAACTAAATACTGTTTATCATCATAGAGATGATCTGAGCATCTTCCTTTTCCCATGCATCAAAGGAGGCATCAGCTGCCTTGGGTTTCTCTTTAGTCAAATGAGAACCAAGACCTCTGCCTTGAGGAAAATGGCAACAGATTTAGCCCACAATATGTAATTCTTCCCATTCAGTTTAACTGAAGTCATGGGAGAATGAAGACTGTTCGTGGGTGAAAGTAAATCTGAACTAGATGCCATGTTGAATCCAGCAAAACAGAGAAGAAAAACGCGGGAGAAAAAAAACAGATTCTGTATTTTGGCCGAACCTGGAAAAACGGGTCAGATCTGGAACCGGGTTGGATTTGGTCAACGGACCTGGTCAAACGGGTTGGACTGACCTGGGCTATCCAAGTTTAGCAAACCAGGGTTGAAGTAGCTATAACCATGTAGCCAAACAGAGGTCTTCTTCTTCACACCTTCACGGACGCCGGGGAATAACGCGGCGGCAACGACGGCGACCCAATCACAAATAACGACCGAACCAATAAGAAACGATCGCTGCAACTTCCGGCCAACAGAGATGAACCTCACCTCTACGAATCAAGATTGCAGAGGTCGGTGAGCTCGCTGGCAACCAAAGAGAAGCTGCCGGCGACGACGAACACGGCAGAGACGACGACGAACAACTCCTAGATCTGACGACGCCGCAGATCTGACGACGATGAACAAGCCGCTGCTGATGTCGACAAACAAGGAACCAACGGTAGAGATCACCAACACCGCAACTGCAATTCGAATCTTAGACAAGAAGAACCCAATTACAGATTCTCACACCCATGATCGTACGCTCTGATACCATGTTCACAGTTATATATATGAGAGAGAGAGAGAGAGAGAGAGAGAGAGAGAGAGAGAGAAGTTTCAGACTCGTATATATTCATTATACTAAAAACCTAATAAAGTGTACAAGGCTTATATAAAGAGTACAAGTCTTACTTAACTACATAAGGGCCCCTATTAACTTTCTGTAATTACATAATGGCCCAACACTTATATATATATATATATATATATATATGAGAGAGAGAGAGAGAAGTTTCAAACTTGTATATATTCATTATACTAAAAACCTAATAAAGTGTACAAGGCTTATATAAAGAGTACAAGTCTTACTTAACTACACAAGGGCCCCTATCAACTTTCTGTAATTACATAATGGCCCAACACTTATATATATATAACATTTTAACAGAAGGTAGCCCCCGAAGCATCCACAAGGCTCTCACAGAAGGATCAAACATCGAACCTCCCCTGAGAAAAATGAAACTAGACCCAAGGATTAGAGCCACCCCCGTCCTACAATAAATCCAGAAACTCCAAGACATCCTCCAGCTCCTAGTCCGGAAACTACCTCTCAAAACGCACATAAGTCAATCTCCCGGTATTGAAACAATAATAGTCGGTAACCAAGGCATGTTTGTCCAACACTATCCAGAAGAGGCAGGGAAATGAGCATGCCAAGGAACAATCACAACACCAGATGTCCTCCCAAAAGCCGATGACCTTACCTCCCTGACCCTGAAACTAATATGTTTGGAAAATTCCCCCACCCCTTCCTGATAAATTTCCAAATGCCAACCCCTCCTAGGATCAGCATCACAAAAGGGCACCACTCACCTTTCTCAACCCCAAATCTAGAGGAGATAGCCTCCTCCGGAAACGATGCCTCTGTGTACCATTTCTCCACAGCCACTTCCCCAGAAAAGCTTTGTTGAAAGGCACCAACTTTCTATTGTTGTCGGGGCCTTATTTGTTATTACTTATATAATATTGGGGCTTATGTGTAATTTCTAAAACTTGTTATTATAAATAGAATGTGGTGGAAGGATGAAAGTATTCTTTCATTCTCTCTCTCTTTACCCATCTTTCTCTCTTTTTCTCTCATCCACTTTCTTCTCTTTTTCTTCTTCTTCTTTATCACCTACTCTTGATTTGATTATATCTTAAAGTCAACATGGTATCAAAGCATGGTTTGTAAACCCTAGTGAAAGTTTTTTTTTATCTATTGCAGTCTCGATCGGTGTTTTTTGGTGTTCGCGGGGTTCTGCAACAGCGGCTTTTTCTTCGCTGTCCGCGATTCTGGTATGGTCTACTTTGTTGCTTTCTAAGGTTTGTGTGGTGACTATGTGCTCGCTTTTTATGCATCTCAGAAGATGGTAATCTTTTTAGTTGAAGTTTGTGTGTTAGAGAGGTGGTTCTCTACGCATTTTGTTGCTATTTTTGTTTCTAAGGATTGTATACCCAGAAATTGTTTGATAAAATGTCTGGCTTAGAGGTGACTTCAAAAGAAGATGGGTCTTCTCCTAGTCTGACTCAGGTAGTAGTGATCACCATCCAGGCCTTTGTATTACGACTATTAGGCTGGATGAGACGAACTATATGGAGTGGGCTTAATCTGCTCGTATGCATCTCACTGGTCGTAGGATGATTGACCATATCGAAGGGACTGTCACGTATCCCTCCAAGAGCAATCCTGAATTCCTACACTAGTTATAACGTGGTTGTTGCAGTCAATGCAGCCACAGATCAGCAAAGGGCTGTTTTTGAAAACAGCTAAAGAGCTATGGACAACTGTGGAAGAGGCATATTCCTCAGTTGGTAATTTTGCAAAACTGTATGAACTTCAACAACAGATTTCAAGATTCAAGCAGGAAGACCAAACTCTTGCTACATATTACCACACTCTACGTGGTAAATGAGAAGTCAGATCACTACTAAGACTACATACCTGTGTGTGCAGCTGATGTTAAAGCATTTCATGCTATGGTAGAAAGAAATCAAATCTATGAGTTCTTCGGTTGTCTGCATTCGAGATACGAGCATGCCAGGGTACAAGTGTTAGGCAGATATCCAACCCCTACTTCTGTTAGAGATGTGTTTTCGTATATCAAGGCTGAGGAGAGTAGAATAAAGGTTATGTCTGCACCTGTATACACCAAGCCTGAGCCAGAAGTACCATTGTCTGAGAGGTTGGCTCTTCCCACACAACAATGGAACAAGCCCAATTCTCCAAAAGGAGGGAAACAGAATGACAAAAGCAAGTTGAGGTGTAATCGACGTGGACGTACGCGCCACACTAGGGAAACATGCTAGAATCTACACAGTCGCCTTACTCCAACTCCTGCTAATGCGAATGCTAGGCTAAGGCTTGGTCCATTTAGGGGGTTATTTATGGCACATACTGCAAAGCGTGAGACTGCTTCTATTGGTCATGCCTCCTCAGGGCCACCGAGTTCTTTGTTCGGGGCTGAACTTGATGCTCTCCGACATCTACTAGCACAACATTCCTCCGTTTCCACCTCTAATTTCGCTCAAGTACCTCTCATTCAGCACATCAGGTTTCCACATTATCTGGTGGGCCACCCTAGATCATTGATTCAGGAGTCACTAGTCACATGACCGGTATGACATATGATTTTTCTTCATACACTTAATGTTTTGGTAGGGATAAGGTTCTGATGGCACCTTCACCTCCATTGCAAGGAAGGGCACTGTTTCTACCTGTCCTAATCTTACCTTATCCTCTGTTCTTCATGTCCCAAAGTTTACCAATAACCTCCTTTCTGTCAGTCCTCTTTAACCCTCATGCGAACAGGACTAGCGTCAAGTCTCTCGTCCCCCATCACTCCTTTGAAAACTCCACATTTGTCACGGATAACTTTGAATAGCTCCAAACACCATAAATGAAAAGGGAGCCCGTAAATCAATATCCCCCTCCTCCTTTTTCAAAATCCATGTACAACCAGCCCATTGGGACCAAACATACAACTGCAGTTCAAAATCACCCCCACATCACTGTCCCGTGGCCAAAACCCTCGCTACTTCCACCTGAGATAGACGGAAGGGCAGTAAGGTACTTGATAAGAGAGAAACCGACGTTCCAAGCCTTGCTTGCCCAAAGCTCGATTTGAGTTAGGTTTCGAACTCGTGATCAAACCTACCCACCAGCCAGCTGAGAGTCACATCCCTCCTCCACTTGATCCCTCCCTTCTCCAGAAAAATCCCGGCACCTCTTCTCGTTACCACCATTTCCACCACTCCATTCCTTGGCAATGGAATTCTCGCGATATCTGCATAAGATTTCCAAGAGTTCTAGTGGCCAACATTTTCACATTGATAACTTGTTAACCTTAGCTCCCATTATGACACAATTCTCCAGAAAGTAGATTTACTTGACATTCTAGAGAGAATATAGTTTCACGTAATTTATAATTTTTCTATTCTTAATATCACCTTTAAGTTCATCAACAAGATCATAAAATTAGCATGACAACCCTTCACTTCACGAATTTCTGGGAACAATTTTATTTTTATAAAAAATACATAATTAGAAATGACACTAGAAATACTTGTAAACTGATATTTATTAAATATAAATATATTTCATTTATTTTAACGGTAACACATCAAAGTCGAGTTGATTATTGCAGGAAATTGGAAAAGGCAACACAGGACTACAAAATTACTTCAATTCAGAATCCCAATATGATTAAAGCCAATTTTATTGGAAAATATTAATATGAAAGGGTTACTAAGGCAACCCCCACACCCCAAGAAAAAATAAAAGAAAAAAGAAGATATGGCCCCTCTAATTCCTATAAAGATTTCAATCTAGGCTCTTTTTGGGGTTTCTTTTGGAAGAATACATTCAGAGGGAAATGTCAAATTTTCTGGATTAACAGATGGATTATTATATCACAACTGTCAACTACAGTTTGGGCTCATTTGGCAACCGTTTCCGTTTTGTGTTTTTGTTCTTATCCGAAACAGAAACAACGTTTTTGTTGTGGAGTGTGTTCATTTGTGATTTGAAGCATGTTTGGTAACACAAAATTTGTTGCAAGATTTTTGGAAGCAAAAACATGAAAACATGTTAGGTAAAAAAAAGTGTTGCAAAATTTAGTAACAAAATGGCTAGTAAAAAAGGGCCTCATATGGTGTTTTGGGACACTGTTCACTGCTACAGTGTTTTCCTATTTGAGAATTGGTGTTTCCTACTTGGGCCTCTTTTCGGCAACAAATGCGACACCAGCAGCAATCGTTGTAAGGTCAACGTGACACCACAGAATATTACTCCACCAACATACCTCAGGATGTTGAGCATCAACAGCATCAAGGACTTCTCTTAAAACTTGTAATGCAGTACCAGCCTTCTGAATAACACTGTATGCCAAAATTGATAGAGTCAGCCTTCTGAGTGCATTAGTATTATTTACTGAACATAGCACATATTTAGGTATGATTAAGACATCCAATTTATGCAATATATTTAGAATCAACGATGTATTTTGATACATCAGCCACTGCAATAACATAACAAGTTACATTTCAAAAGAGGGATAGATTACTTGAAATTTTGAAACATCCAAAACTTCGAAAATAGCACAAGTGACTTTCACAACGTAGAATGAAGATTGCAGGTAATGCAAACAAAATAAAGTTCAGATGTGCAGCATCCATTCTTAAAAAGAGGTACTGACTTGATACACAAAATTTTGATATAAATAGGGCAATTGCATAAAACTTGGAGAACTTAATTCATACTTTCCAAGAAAAAGGATTGCACAAAGACTTATGAGACCAGTAACTGTACAATGGATTACAAGCAACATATATATCATGAATGCTACATCTTTTGCTTGAGAAACTAACTGGCCAATGTTAACTGGGTATATTATGGTGACTGACAAAAATTTTGGAAACTAGCTGCCTAAGACATCTTTAAAATATAGATTTGTTGCCTAATAACTCTCCATGAATATAACTGCTACTTACTCAACTTCCACACGTAAAGTATTAGAGTGAAGTAGAGGTGGCTGTAGTCTTTCCAAATTGTTTACAACAGAAATTGTCCAAGTCAACAGCCAGTGTCACACCCAAAATTTTGAAAACCAGAACATCTTGTTCCTTAAAAAAATATGGTGCATGAACTGCAAAATCATATTTTCGTGGTGTAGAAACTAAAGAGAGAGAGAGAGAAAACAATGGAGGCGCAGCCCCTTTTCTTCTTCTTTTTTCAATATCATCTAGCCCTGATACATAAGGGGCATATATATAAGAGTAAGAGTTACAGTAGAAATATAAAAAGAAGAAAAATGAAATAACTATGTAAAGGCTTGAATGAGATAATCACTCATTCACAACTCTAGTATTTATAGATAAAAAAGAGCACATGCTCATATTACAAGAAATGAAATAAAATCAAATCTAAATCAAAGAAAGAAAATCAAATCAAATCTAAATCAAATCACAAAATATTCTATGGCATATTCTATAGCATAATCAGATCTATGCTAATACGGTAAGTCATTCCATAAATCGTGGTTATTATATTTGCTAACACTCCCCCTTAAGTTGGTGTGTGGATATCTGAGACGCCCAACTTGGACAATGCATCTTTAAACACGGTCTTGCTGGCACCCTTCTTCAAAATCTACAAGTTGTAGAGTGCAAATCTGACTAGCGATGATTTTCTCTCAAATGAAGTGCCGATCAACAAATCAAAAATGTCTCCTCAAACCATAAACAACCAATCATGTCTCCTCAAACCATTTTCCTTCATACACATGTTTAAAACATGTGTATGAAAGAATCAACGGCTCCTCAGACCATAAAAAAATAAAATAAATAAAAATGTCTCCTTGGACCATTTCTGAATAGGTGGTGCCTAACGCGCAACTCATTGAGGTCGGACCACCCTGTCTAGCCGACACCTCCCGGATGGGCGATGTCACCCTTGTTCTGATACCAAGTAGAAATATAAAAAGAAGAAAAATGAGAGAATTATGTAAAGGCTTGAATGAGATAATCACTCATTCGCAACTTTAGTATTTATAGATAAAAAAGAGCAAATGCTGATATTACAAGAAAAGAAATAAAATCAAATCTAAATCAAAGAAAGAAAATCAAATCAAATCTAAATCAAATCACAGAATATTCGATCGCATATTCTATAGCATAATCATATCTATGCTAATACGGTAAGTCATTCCATAATTTGTGGTTATCATATTTGCTAATAGTTACCTATTTACACACTAATCTCAGATATTATAGAGAATTACAGAATACCCCCAACTATATATATATAATTACATTCTAACACTCCCCCTCAAGCTAGAGAATATATACCATATAATCCTAGCTTGGTACAAATAATCTTCAATCTGTGATGACCTAGAGCTTTAGTAAACATATCAACTAGTTGGTCTTTAGACTTCACAAATGGAGTAATGATATTCCCAATCAGTATGTTCTCTCGAATGAAGTGACAATCAACTTCAATATGTTTGGTCCTCTCATGGAACACAGGATTGGATGCAATGAATGGCTGCTTGGTTATCATAGAACAATGGAACAAGAAATTTGATTGTCAACCCAAGTTCCTCCAGAAAATGTTGTATCCATGTCAACTCACTAGTGGTATGAGCCATTGCCCTGTACTCAGCTTCAGCACTACACCGAGCTACCACTGTTTGTTTCTTACTTCTCCATGTAACAAGATTCCCTCCTACAAATGTGCAAAAACCTATAGTAAACTTCCTATTTGAGGGAGATCCAGCCCAGTCAGCGTCTTTAAACCTTCAACACTGAGATGACCATTCAATTTGTATAGCAACCCAAATCTTGGAGCTTGCTTAAGGTATCGAATAATTTGTAGGACAGCATTCCAATGTGGCACTCTAGGAGCTTACAACACTAACTGCATATGAAATGTCAGGTCGGGTGATAGTGAGATAAATTAATTTCCCAACTAAACGTCAATATCTACCAGGCTCGTCAAATATATCACCCTCATCAAACAAGAGTTTAGTATTTGGATCCATAAGAGAATCAGCAGGACGACCACCCAACATACCTGTTTCTTCTAATAAGTCCAACTCATATTTTCTTTGAAACAAACTTATACCTTTCTTGGATCTAGCAACTTCAATACCCAAGAAATATCTAAGTTTACCCAAGTCCTTAGTGTGAAACAGATTTCACAGAAACAATTTTAACTTAACAATGCCTTCAAAATCATTGCCTGTAATCACAATATCGTCCACATACACCACAACAAGAATGAAGCCAGCATTGGTGTGCTAGTGAAATACCGAGTGATCTGTCTAGCATCTGTTAAGACCAAATGCTAATGCAGCTTCAGAGAATTTTCCAAACCAAGCCCTTGGAGATTGTTTCAATCCATATAGGGCCTTCCTAGACGACAAACAGTATAGCGATACTCCCCCTGAGCAACAAACCCAGGTGGTTGCTCCATATAAACTTCTTCAGTTAAGTCACCATGTAAGAAGGCATTTTTCACATCTAATTGAAACAACAGCCGGTTACAATTGGCAACAATGGAGATAAGGACTCGGATAGAAGAGATCTTAGCAATAGGAGAAAATGTTTCATCATAATCAATGCAATAGGTCAGAGTGTACCCTTTTGCCACAAGACGAGCCTTTAACCGTTCAATAGACCCATCATGATGGCATTTAACAGTGTAGAACTACTTACAGCCAACCGTTTTGGAGCCCGGAGGTAAGGAAACAAGATCCCATGTCCGATTACGGTGAAGGGCATCCATCTCATCTACCATGGCTTGGCGCCAATCCGAATTAGAGAGAGTAGCTTGCAAAGTCTTGGGAACAAAAGTAGCTGACACTTTAGATAAAAAAACATGAGAAAGAGGATGAAACATTACTGTAAGAGACAAAGTTAGAAATGGGATGTGCAATAACACATGACCATGGAGTCTTACAAAGAGCAATAGGCAAATCATCAGGTATAGGAGGTGGTGTCGGATCTAATGACTCCGAAGAAGATGGAGGGAGCGAAGTAGGCGGTCGGGGGCGCCGAGTATAAACCTGCAATGGGTCAACAGAGCGTGGAGGATCGGGAGTAGGGAATAGAGAGGGAAGAGGTGGCAAAGGAGGCTCAAGAGTAATAGCAAGAGGAGGACTAAAATAAAAATATATATATATGGGGTAGACTCAGAAAAAGTGACATCTGCATTAGTGAAATATCGGTGAAAATGAGAACTGTAGCAACGATAACCCTTCTGAGTGCAAGGATACCCAAGAAAAACACACTTAGTGACACGAGAGTCGAGTTTGTCAAGACCGGGTCCAAGGTTATAGACATAACAAACACACCCAAAGACCCGAGGAGGAAGATTAAACGACGTTGAATCGGGAAATAAGACAGAATAAGGAGATTTCCCTTATAACACCGACGAGGGCATCCGATTAATAAGATGACAGGCCGTAAGAACAGCATCACTCCAAAATCATTTGGGAACATGCGTATGGAATAAAAGGGCACGACACACTTCTAAGAGATGACGATTTTTACGTTCAACAACTCCGTTTTGTTGAGGAGTACAAGTGCAAGATGATTGATGAATGATACTTTAAGATTGAAAATAAGTCGAAAAAGGGTCTGAGAACTATTCTTTGGCATTGTCAGAACGTAAAACTTTAATGGAACACCTAAATTGAGTTTTCATTTCTTTTCGAAATATTTGAAAAATAGAGAATAACTCAGAACGATTTTTCATTAAAAACAACCAAGTCATACAAGAATTATCGTCCACAAATGTCACAAAATAACGAAATCCATTAATAGAAATATGTTTGATTGGTCCCCATACATCAGAATGAACCAATTCAAAAGGACTAGCAACACGATTATGAACTCTAGGTTTGAAGGACACACGACAATGCTTACTAAGTTGACATGCTTCACAAGACAATAACTCAACACGACTAAGACCGGGGACTTAACGCTGAAAAACGGATAATGATGGGTGGCCAAGACGACAGTGCCACTGGAAGGACGACTAGGACGACTGAAGAGCCGTGGGAGATGGGTCAAAATCAAGGTAATACAAGCCACAAACTTCATGTCCCATACCAATCTTCTTCTTCATCGTGAGATCCTGAAAAATACAACATGTGCGATAAAATGTAACGGAGCAATGAAGAGGTTTAGTAATTTTACTAATAGACAGCAAATTGAAAGGAAATTGAGGAACATATAAGACAGAGGAGAAAGACAAAGAAGATGTGAGATGAGTGGTTCCTAAACCCGAAACTTTATTGGATGAGCCATTAGCAAGAGTAAAATTTTGAGATGGAGCAATAGAATGAAAATTAGATAAGAGATGATAGCTACCAGTCATGTGATCAGATGCTCCAGAGTCAAGAATCCAGGGATTCGAACGAGAGGACAAGAGACATGTAGGCGCACTACCGAATTGGGATTGGCAAATGAAACCATGGAAGATGGGGTAGAAGTCCGTTGTTGAGACATAAGCTAAGCATACTCATCGCGGGGAATCGTGACCATGGAAGGCTCAACAGCCAAGTGTGAAACAGTTGGTGTCGCAGAGAAAGAAGAATCCCCTTCAGTAGAGGTCACTTGATGTGCAAAGGTAGAAGGCGGCGGTTTTCCATGAAGAGCCCAACAGTAATTAACGGTGTGATTAGTAAGACCACAGTGACTACAGATTTTGGAGTCTCTACCTCTGCCACGACCACAGCTATGGCAACGACCACGGGTAAAATGACCGCCACCTCCACGAGAAGATTGAAAGTCACTCTGGGAAAAAACCAAAGCAGAACGTTCACTGCTAGGAGGAGCAAGGACATCGCTTGAAGTACCCCCTGAAGCTCCACTGGATAGAGTAGCACGCTGAAGTTTGGAAAACATATCAGGGAGAGAGGGAAGTGTAGAACTACCTAAAATCTGTGCCCCGAACGGGTTCATACTCTGGTGACAATCCTGTGAGAATAGAGACAACATTAAAATCCTCATGTTGTTGTATACTCTTCACATCAGAGGTAATGGGCTGATACAAATTCATTTCTTCAAAAATTCCCATGGCCCGTGAGAAGTATTCCTCAAGACTCAGAGTACCTTGCTGAAGATCAAAGTATTGTCTACACACCTCATAAATTCTGGTGATATTACCAGTACCCGAATATAACTGTTGCAGACGGTTCTAAATCTCCTTGGCAGTGTCCAAATACAATAAGTTGGAGCTAATATAAGGTTCAATACAATTCAACATTAAAGAAATAATCTGAGCATCCATTTGTTCCCATGAAGTGAAATCAGCATCACTATCTTTAGGTTTATCCTTAACTAAATGGGTGCCAAAGCCTTTGGCTTTCAGGAAAATGGCGACTGACTTGGCAATAAGACATAATTCTTGCCATTGAGCTTTACTGAAGTCATGGGAAAATTGAGAGAAGCATAGGAAGAGAGCAAGTCTGCATTGGTGGCCATACCGAACTAGGACCCAGAAGAGAAGAGAAACTGACAAAAAAAAATTACCAAACCTGAAGAAGACAGCCCGAATCTGGATTCGAGTATTCGGGCCGAATCGGGACTCGGGTATACGGGACGAATCTGGGTAACCGGGTCAATCCGGTGTCGTTGGACACTCGGTCAGAATAAGATAAACTAGGTTTGGACAACACAGGCCATTTGCCAAACACCCCACGACGACTTCGTCTTTTTTACCGAGCTCTGCAACTCCCGACCAGAAAAGAAAACCACAGACCAACGAACTAATTCATAAGAAGCGAGCAATTTTGCAACACGACGGGTGACGGCGAAGACTACAAATCGACCGTCGACCACAAATCAGGCATGGACAGCAGCTGTAAAGAAGAGAAGAGAGAGGTCGCGATCCCGACTCGGCTGACGAAGACAAACTGGCGAAATAACTGATGAAATTTCACGGATGGAAGCACTGCAACTCGCCAAGCAAATTCGCAAATGGGAACTCTATAGCCTTTGCAACTCTCCAAGCAATCACACCCACAATAGCAGATCGTCTAATACCATGTAGAAACTAGAGAGAGAGAGAGAGAGAGAGATTTTGTTTTCAATATCATTTAGCCCTAATACATAAGGGGTATATATATAAGAGTAAGAGTTACCTATTTACACACTAACCTCACATATTATAGAGAATTATAGAATACCCCCAACTATTTATATAATTACATTCTAACACGTGGAATTAAACAATCATGTCATAACTCTAATATATCCAATCCATCATTATCTCTGTACTTAGATAACAAAAAATGCATCCATTGCCAAGTATCTTGTTAACGCCAACTACTCAACTTCAATATAGATTTATATACGATCCCCATCACATAATCATTAATTGCAAATAAGAGAATGGTTCAAAACTATATTTAGCATTCTTTAGTCTTCAGTGCCAACTTTCAATAGCAATTAATAACATGAAATTATAGATAAGAGTGAGCTCACAGCTCAACATGTGTCACCCTTATCGTACCTCAACACAAAATTTGTATAAATATAAATATATGATACTATTATAATCACTACAATCACTAAGAACATATATGAACTGCCCATATTATCAAAAATTATTATTCAGTTTCTGTTGTAATCATTATAATCTTCTTGATTAATTATTGTGATGATGTGGCCTTGGCCAAGTCGCGTTGTGACCTGGTTTCAACCCGATGATTGAGCTTTGTGTGTGCCTAAGCCTACCAAAGTTTCTTCATTGCTCCAAAGGAAAAAAATATTTGCCCCTTTTTTGCTTGCGAGTCGTTCACCCTATTTATTACTCTATTGTAGCCCGATATATGAGGGCGTTTAGGGTTTGGAGTGTGTTAACGAGAGCACTGAAAATCGCAGAGAAAGAGAGTGAGAGTGAAAGCTAGGGTTTAGGGCTGAAACTTGTAATCTCCTATTTTTCGCATAATGAAATTTTTTGTTGGATCTCCACCGTGGACGTAGACACAAATTGTGTCGAACCAAGTAAATCTTTGTGTCTTGTGTGGTGCTTGTTTTTTTGTCGTGTTTCGTGATTGGTTCTTGGTTCGTAGTTGTTTGTCACAACAATTATTTATCAAAATGGCTCTCTTTACCAAGAATCAATTTATTATACTTTTAATCATTCAATAATCTATCTTTGTAAAGGTAATCTAACAACCCAATTCTAATTGAAGACTTCATCATCATGACTCCACGCGACTCCAATTCATTAAATACTAAACTTATAATTCATAAGACACTATTATACTCTTAATGCATATAATATATGTGTAGATGATCAATATTAAAAAGCAATTAGCCATCTATTTCAATTACAAATCATGATCCGTAAACATAAATTATAATGCCCACTTTTGAGGTCTATTCTATGCCGTCCTACATGGAGCCTTTAATATTAGTTAAAAATTAACTATTACCATGCAATAAAAATTTACTACTCTCCTTAGAGGTAAACTTAATGTATATATATATAGATATATTTTTTCTGATAAGTAGAGGTAAACTCAATCTTGGAACAAACACAAGTTCCAATACTACCATTAATTAATCCATGACAATCTGTTGATATTAATTCTCTTATGAATAGTAAGGAAGTCTATATAATATCTTCTAATAAGATAACTAAATACTACAGAACATAAACAATATGGTAAATTTTTTTTTTTTCAATCCATTAAAGCTCCACAACAACACTATAGCTAAATTCTTATTCCTATTCTAGCCCTCCAATGCCTATAATCTCAAACCGGGCCTCATTAAATTTGATTAGAGCTTCCAATATATTGCAGAATTTATTATTAGAGACAAAATTCATAATTCAGCGGTTCGAGTCCGCTTATCTTCATTTCATGAACTTAGTCAACACAAAGCTATATGATTTAACCCAAAATTTCTGATTCGGCAATTCAATCTATGAGTATATGTTGAAAAAGAGATATTTGGTCTCAATAAGACCAGATTTTATGGGATATGATAGGTGTGTAAATATAGATAGTCAATGACTAAGAATTAGGAAATTCTGTTAGTCTACAGCCTGTAGTTACAGCCTGTAGTCACAGCCTGTAGTTTCCTTTTTTAACTCCTTGTATTTCCTATTTAACTAAAGCATTGTAAACCATTCTTTGTACGGCAATATACAGATTCTTTTCAATCTTGAAATCGCATATTTGGTATCAGTGCATCTTACCAATTCTTCTGGAAAAAAAAAAAAAAAACCCTAGCCGTCGTTTTTTTCTCTTCCAAACAACCCTAATCACCATGTCTAATGACGTACTTGAGTCCAAGACCAGGATCTCTGAGTCCCAAGTCCAAAACTCTGAGACACACTCGGTCCAGATTACCACAATTAGGCTGAACGGTGAAAACTTCCTTCGCTGGTCCCAATCCGTGCGGATGTACATCCGAGGCAGAGGCAAAATCGGCTACTTGACGGGAGAAAAGAAGGAACCGAAACCTGAAGATCCATCCTACTCTACCTGGGATGCAGAGAATTCGATGGTGATGACCTGGTTGGTGAATTCTATGGAGGAGGACATCAGTTCTAATTATATATGTTACCACATAGCAAAAGAACTTTGGGACAATGTCAACCAGATGTATTCAGACCTGGGTAATCAATCTCAAGTCTATGAACTAACGCTGAAACTCGGAGAGATCCGTAAAGGAGATAACAATGTTACAAATTATTTCAACTCTCTGAAACATTTGTAGCAGGACCTTGATTTGTTCAACGATTATGAGTGGAAATCGTCTGAAGATTGCAACTATTACAAAAAGAAGGTGGAAGACAACCGCATCATCAAGTTTCTCATTGAACTCAATGTCGAGTTTGATGAAGTGAGAGGCAAAATAATTGGACGACAGCCCCTGCCTTTAATCGGTGAAGTCTTCTCTGAGGTTCGAAGAGAGGAAAGTCGCAGGCTGGTCATGCTTGGAAAAAAGTTATCAAATGGTGCTGTTGAGACCTCTGCCCTGGTCGCATCTGAAGCGAATATTGGCAGGAAACATGATGAAAAGCCCCGCCTTTGGTGTGACCACTGCAACAAACCTCGCCATACCCGTGAAACCTATTGGAAAATTCATAGTAAACCAGCGAATTAGAAGAGTAAGCAGGAAGGCAGATTCAACCGAGCCCCATCAGCTCATGAAGCCGAGGCACTTCCCTCCAGCAAAGAAGGGGTGGATCATCTTCTAAAATTGCTGAAATTCAATTCCTCATCTGGTAGTCCTAATACTTCTCTTGCTCAAACAGGTAACAACCCGAAGGCCTTATCTTCGTTCAAATTCCATTGTTACCCCATGGATCATTGATTCAGGGGCTTCTGACCATATGACAAGTTTTTCTCATTTATTTCAAACTTATTCACCCTGTTCTGGCTCTGAAAAAATCAGAATAGCCGATGGTTCTTATTCTCCGATTGCAGGCAAAGGTTTGCTCAAACTTTCAAAAATTATTGATCTGATCTTAAGTCTGACCTTCAAGTCCCTAAGCTTGCTTGTTACCTTTTATCAGTTAGTAAATTGTCCAAAGACTCTAATTGTTGTGTCATCTTTTTTGAATCCTATTGTGAATTTCAGGGCCAGAGCTTGGGGAAGACGATTGGCAGTGCTAAGATGATGGATGGTCTCTACTATTTTGAAAATGATATTTCAAGTAATAAAAAGGCTCAAGGTCTGAGTAGTTTTCGTTCTATCCCTGTTAGAGAACAAATAATGTTATGGCACTTTAGAGTAGGGCATCTAGTTTCCCTTATCTTAAAAAATTATTTCCTACATTGTTTAAAGGATTGGATTGTTCATCTTTTTATTGTGAGAATTGTTTTTTTTATCAAAAAGTCATCGTACTGCGTATTCTCCCAAACCTTACCAAACATCAAAACCATTTTATTTAATCCATAGTGATGTTTGGGGCCCTTCTAGGATAACAACTCTTTCTGGAAAAAAAATGGTTTGTGACTTTTATTGATTATCATACACGTTTGTGTTGGGTGTATTTAATGAATGAAAAATCTGAGGTTGAAAAATTATTCCAAAGATTTTTATATGATGATTGAAAATCAATTTTAAACAAAAATTGGCATTCTTCATACTGATAACGGTACCGAATACTTTAATGAAGTTTTAGGAAGTTTTTTAACAGAAAAAGGAATTTTTCACCAATCCACTTGTGTTGACACGCCCCAACAAAACGGAATTGTTGAAAGAAAGAATAAACATTTACTTGAAGTTTCTCGTGCCATCATGTTTTCAATGAATGTTCCTAAGTATTTGTGGGGTGAAGCCGTTTTAACAGCAACATATTTGATTAACAGGATGCCTACTCGTGTTCTTGACTATTTTACACCCCTTGAAAGCCTTAAAAAATGTTTTCCTGAAACTCGGATTTATTCCAACCTGCCTTTGAAAGTATTTGGGTGCACTATCTTTGTCCATTTACCAAGTAGACTTCGATCTAAATTGGATCCTCGGGCTGAAAAATGTGTATTTGTTGGGTATGCCCAGAATAAAAAGGGGTACAAATGCTTCAATCCGAAAACAAAAAAAAAAATTTATCAGTATGGATGTCTTTTTTCTAGAAAATCATTTTTATTTTCAGAAAACTTTTCTTAGGGGGAGAAAGAGAGTGAAGAAAACTTTTGGGAGATTTCTACTAATATTTCCTTACTTAAAACTATTGTCTCACACTCTATTAGGAACACTGATCTTTTGAAACAGGGAAATGATGTTCTAGAATCAGGAAACCCGGGGCCTCCTAGTCTTCATCTGCCGAGCCTTACTGTATCTCCAACTGGGGGAGAAATCCTACCAACGGTTCCAAAAAAAGGGAATCCTAAGCTTCTGGTCTATAACAGGAAAAAGAATCATCAAAAGAGTAGAGAGCCTACTATTGTACCTGAGGAAGGCCAATCAGAGGTCCCGAGCAATGACTCCCTGAACACTCAAGGTACTCTAAATCCTAACTTGTCTGCAGTTGTCCCTACTATTTCTGATCGTACAGACTCACCTAGCCAAGTTCTTGTAGACCTTGATATCCCTATAGCTGTAAGAAAAGGAACCCGAACCTGTACCAGCATCCCATTGCCAAATACTTGTCTTATGATAAACTTTCTAAACATAGGGCCTTTACTTCAAATATTTCTCACTTGTTTGTTCCAAGAAACATTCAGGAAGCACTAGATGATCCGAATTGGAAATCAGCAGTTTTAGAGGAGATGAATGCTCTTAAAAGGAGTGGAACGCGGGAGATAATTGACTTGCCCAAAGGAAAGAAAACTGTTGGGTGTAAATGGGTTTTCACTATTAAGTGTAAAGCTGATGGTAGTGTGGAAAGGTACAAGGCAAGACTTGTGGCGAAAGGTTTTACACAAACGTACGACATTGATTACCAAGAGACGTTTGCTCCTGTAGCAAAAATAAATTCTATCCGAGTCTTATTGTCGTTCGCAGTCAATTCTAACTGGCCATTACATCAGTTGGACATAAAAAATGCTTTTTTAAATGGAGACTTGGAAGAAGAAGTGTTTATGAGCTTGCCACCTGGGTTCGAAGGAAAACACAGTCACAGCAAAGTCTGTAAACTCAAAAAATCCCTATACGTTTTGAAACAGTCTCCAAGAGCGTCGTTTGAACGCTTTGGAAAGGCTGTGAAGAGTCATGGGTATCATCAGAGTCAGGCAGACCATACCATGTTCTACAAACACGGTGAGGAAGGGAAAATTGCCGTTTTAATTGTGTATGTGGATGATATAATTTTGACAGGTGATGACATTAAAGAGTTGACCAGACTGAAGAAGAAACTTGCTAAAGATTTTGAAGTCAAAGATCTGGGAGCATTAAAATACTTCCTTGGAATGGAATTTGCCAGGTCAAGAGAAGGAATTTTCGTGAATCAACGAAAATATGTACTCGATTTGCTTAATAAGACAGGACTACTCAGGTGTAAAGCTGCTGACACTCCAATTGAAGTCAACCTGAAGTTAGAAGCTACCGAACCCGAGAATATGGTTGATCGTGAAAGATATCAGAGATTGGTGGAAAGACTAATTTACTTATCTCACACACGCCCAGATATAGCATTTGCAGTCAGTATGGTGAGTCAGTTCATGCACTCTCTTGGACAGGAACACTTTTAAGCAGCGTACAGGATTCTGAGGTACTTAAAGGGCTCACCAGGTAAAGACTTATGTTCAAGAAACAAGGTCATTTGCAAGTAGAGGTGTACACAGATGCTGATTCGGCAGGCAGTACAATTCATAGACGATCTACCTCAGGATATTGCACCTTCGTTGGAGGAAACTTAGTCACGTGGCGAAGCAAGAAACAAAATGTAGTAGCAAGGAGTAGTACAGAAGCCGAGTTCAGAGCACTCGCCCATGGGATTTGCGAAGCTATGTGGTTAAAAAGACTCCTTGAAGATTTGAAGGTTACTGTTTCTCCTCCAATGAGAGTTTACTGTGACAACAAGGCTACCATTTCAACTGTTCATAATCCAGTCCTCCACGACAGAACCAAACATGTGGAAGTTGACAAACACTTTTCAGGGAAAAGCTTGACTGTGGTATAATTTGCATTCCTTATGTCTCTACTACTGAACAAGCTGCAGAAACCCTTACCAAAGGACTACACAAGAGACAGTTTGAAGTTTTAAGAAGCAAGCTAGCTATGGAAGACATCTACAAGCCTGCTTGAGGGGGAGCGTTGAAAAAGAGATATTTGGTTTCAATAAGACCAGATTTTAGGGGATATGATAGGCGTGTAAATATAGATAGTCAATGACTAAGAATTAGGAAATTCTGTTGGTGTACAGCCTGTAGTTACAGCCTATAGTCACAACATGTAGTTTCCTTTTTTAGTTCCTTGTATTTCCTATTTAACTAAAATTTTGTAAACCATTCTTTGTACGGCAATATACAGATTCTTTTCAATCTTGAAATCGCCTATTGTATCAACAATGAAGCTTCTAAATACCACTCACCACTCAAATCATATTTCCACTTAGGAATTATTGAATTAATCATATTTAACTTGTGGTAACCCTTTCAGTCATCTCAACTTCTTGTCAAGATTTCACTTCCGATATATCTATTGTTATTAAGCATCAAACAACACCAAGAATCACATTTATGTACTTAAAAGTAATAGAAATCAATAAATTCCATCCATAAATAAGCATTATATCCTCAAGAAACCATTAAACTTCCTACTTATTCTCGATTCGTACTTAATTTCACTTCCAATTCATTTACTGTATTAAGCATCAAACAACACCAAGAATCACATTTATGTACTAAAGATTAAATGACATCAACAAATTCCCTCCATAAATAAGCCCTAATTCATCAAGAAACCACTAAACTTCCTACCTAATTCTGTGCGCATGCTTAATCCTGAGTGACAACTTTATCAAAATTTGCGTTAAACTATAATTTCACAACAACATCAAAATGTCCACTCTAATCTGAATGCATAAAAAACTTGTTCCATACCCAAATACGGTGCATAAACAAAAACATCACATTTGCATGCACTAATTAAACAATTATAGCATTAATTAATTCAACCCATCAATATCTCTATAGTTAGATATTAAAAATAAATAAATAAATAAAAATCCGTTGCTAGCAATTACTAATCTGAAATTATAAATAAATGAGTGAACTCACAGCTCAACAAGTACCATCGCACAAGTGTTGCCCTTGCGCAATTGTATAAATATAAATATTGTTAGCAGATATGATAGCCACGATTTATGGAATGACTTACCATATTAGCAGAGATTTGATTATGCTATAGAATATGCTTTAGAATATGTTGTAATTTGATTTAGATTTAATTTAGTTTCCTTTCTTGTAATATAAGCATGTGCACTCTTTTAATATATAAATACAAGAGCTGTGAATGAGTGATTTATCTCATTCAAGCCTTTACACAATTCTCTCCTTGTTTTTCTATATTGTATTTCTACTTGATATCAAAGCCAGGGTGGTCCGACTGCAATGAGGGCATTACGAGTTCGACACCACCCATTCAGGAATGGTCTAAGGTGACATCGCCCATCTGGGAGGTGTCGGTAGGCAGGGTGGTCCGACCTCAATGAGGGCTTTCCGAGTTTGGCACCACCTATTCATAAATGGTATGAGGAGACATAGTTGTTTCTTTTTACAGTATGAGGAAGGCATTGCGAGTTCGGCACCACTCATTCGGGAATGGTCTAAGGTGACATCGCCCATCCGGGAGGTGTTGGGTAAGCAGGGTGGTCCGACCTCAATGAGGGCGTTCCGAGTTTGGCACCATCTATTCATAAATGGTCTGAGGAGACATAGTTGTTTCTTTTTACAGTATGAGGAGACGACGTTGATTTTTTCATCTACATTGTTTAAGCATATGTATGAAGGGGAATGGTCTGAGGAGATATTGTTATTGTTTATGGTCTGAGGAGACATTATTAATTGTTAATTGTTTATGGTCTAAGGAGACATTTTATTTTATTTTATTTGTTGATCGGCACTTCTTCTGAGAGAAAATCATCGCTACTCAGATTTGCACTCCATTTGTCACAAGCTCTCAGCAGCTTGCAAGTATCCTTACAAAGGGCGTCAACAAGATTGTGTTTGAGAATGTGCATTGTCCAAGTTGGGCGTTTCAGATATCCACGCACCAATTTGAGAGGGAGTGTTAGCAAATATGATAGCTGCGATTTATGGAATGACTTACCATATTAGCAGAGATTTGATTATGCTATAGAATATGCCATGGAATATGCTGTGATTTGATTTAGATTTGATTTAATTTCCTTTCTTGTAATATGAGCATGTACACTCTTTTCATCTATAAATACTAGAGCTGTGAATGAGTGATTTATCTTTTTCAAGCCTTTACACAATTCTCTCCTTTTTCTTCTTCTTATATTTCTACTAATATAATACAACTATAATCACTACTATCAATAGGAACACGCATGGACTAACCATATTATCAAAAATCATTATTCAAATGGATTAATCATATTATCAAAAATCATTATTCAAATCCTAACTTCAAGCACATGGTTATTGAATTGCAATTGCATTACCCAGGTTAAAAAAATATGCAATTGCATTTTATAAGATGTTGTCTTCCATGTATGATATTGAGTTATTAAAACTAAAATTTGTTAAATTAACTAATCACTTCTGTATAGTGCAACTCACAGTTTGAGTACATGGACTTCTCAGCAACATCACTTGGAGGGTACACGAAGGATACCCTCTTTCTTAATTGTGTAAATCCTTTTTATTAACTATTTTTCATTATTCTTAATACAATGTTTTTATGCATTGTTTCTATTCAACATATCTTAGATTTAATAACTCAATATCATATATGGTATCCGATTAATTAATTATTATGCAGAATCGTACTTAACCATCCTCAATGTCAGTGTAGGATCGAACACATCCACAACCATCCTAAAATCTCATTAGACTGCACTCAACCGTCCCTAACTGGTGTGGGATCATACGCAACCATCCCAAAAAAATACAAATGGGGACCATTCTCAACCATTTATAAAATTTCTGTGGGGGATCATACACAACAATCCCGAAATCTCATAAATAGGACCGGACTCAACGATCCATAAATCTCATGTACGGAATCATATGCAACCATCCCAAAATATAATCCTATAAATAGCCTTATACCCAACCGTCCCAAAAATCTCACATGCATTATATATATCTATAAACATTTTTATTGCCGTATACAAATCTATAAACCCAATTCTCAACCATATTTTCTAATAATTTACATATGTGGAGTTTTCATAATCCAAATACAGGCTCAGACACATATAAGTTTACATTTACTATATATATGTGGAATATACCTGGGTTCTCAATCAATTAGGAAAAATAGTAGAATGTCCTTGCAAACCTGTTACATATCTCACAATCTAAATTTTAAAATTTTATCCCTTTATTATTCTTTTTTTATTTTGTGCAGAATATAGGAAAAACAGATTTTTTTTTTTTTTTTTTTGTTAGACTAGCTGAACCTTGGACTCAAATTTGCTACATGGTTACATATTTAATATTTTAATCCATTTTTTTTTATATACCATTATAGCCATTCTAGCATAGGTCACCTGAGAGTCGATGACCGTACAAAAATCCCCTTAGCATTGAAATCCCAAGTTAAAATTATCCCCTTACCTTTTTTCTTTTTCTTTTTTTTTTTTTTTTTTTTTCCCTCTTTTCATCTTTAGGTTGGAAGGCGGGCAACATAGAATGACGAACGTGGGGATTAAAGATTAACTAAGAATGATATTGAAGATTTAATAGAGAAATCAGTGGAGGAAAATCTTTCAATAATTAATGTTGTTTCCTATTATTGAAGATTTGGTGTTCCACCATTGTATTGTCTATGAATTGAGAAAGTATTATAAAAGTGATGTAAAGGGCTCTTTGTGTTGTGGATGTAGGCCCTAATGGCTGAACCATGTAATATTTGTGTGTTCTACTTGTTTTATTTATATCTTCGCTTCTGTTTTATGCTTTACAACATGATATCAGAGCCTAATTTCTCTTCCTAGGTTCAAACCCCTATTTTGGGGTATTCTCTTAGCATCTAAAATGTTGCTAAGGGTTTCTTGGTGCTATTTGTGACTTGTTTGGGCTGCTGGTTTGTTCGGCAGTAATGTTCCTTGCCTTGCCGTGTCTCCGACAGTTTTTATTGACTTGTTTGAACTGCCGATGTGTTCGGTATCATTGTCTTCGTCTTTGCCGTGTCTCCGACAGTTTTTATCGACTTGTTTGGACTGCCGGTGTGTTCGGTAGCATTGTCCTCACCTTTGCTATGTCTCCGATAGTTTTATCGACTTGTTTGGGCTGCCGGTGTGTTCAATAGCATTGTCCTTGCCTTCGCCGTGTCTCCGGCATTTTTTGTTGACTTGTTTGGGCTTTCGATGCGTTCGGTAGTATTGTTCTTCGTCTTCTCTCTTCTCTCTTCATCATTCACACTTATTGTTACTCGTTATCTTAATGGCAAGTTGGGCATATATGCTCCAACTTGAGGAGGAGTATTGAAGATTTAATGTAGGAATCAGTGGATGAAAATCTTTCAGTAATTGGTGTTGTTTCCTATTATTGAAGATTTGGTATTCCACCATTGTATTGTATATGAATTGAGAGAGTATTATAAAAGTGATGTAGCCCTTTGGCCCTTTGGGCTCTTTGTGCTGTGGATGTAGACCCTAGTGGCTGAACCACGTAATATCAGTGTTCTACTTTTTTTATTTATCTCTTCGCTTCTGTTTTATGCTTTACAACAATATTGAAATCTAAAAAACTAACAACGGAAAAGAAGTGGAAGGGACAGTTGGAGATTCTACTATAACACCAAGTGTTCTGGTATTGAAATCTAGAAAACTAACAACGGAAAAGAAGTGGGAGGGACTGTTGGAGATTCTACTGTAACACCAATTGGAAAGAACACTGAAATATGCCAATTTAGCATTTTCTTCTGCCAATACATTATCTTTTAATCAAATTAAGCTGTTGTATACTTGAAAAAGCCCTTAGCCAGCAATCTAAGCCAATTGATTAGGAGCACAAGGTAGGTAAGCAAATAAAACCTGAAATGAATAGCTCCTGGACAACTAGCTATGCGCTGCTTTGTCCTAAATTGAATTACTTTTCTGTGCAATGAAACAACCTTAGGAGGTAGGGGACACGGCATAAACCTTCCAGTAGCAATAAAACAAAAGGGAAAATAGAAGCCTAAGCAGCTCAGAAGTAACTACAAAGATGGATGTGTAAAAGAGAATTCATTTGGCCAACCCCCGGTTCATATGGGATTAAGGTAAAGGATGAAGACGATGATGTGTTTACCTAGATTCAGCAACTACTTTAGACTCTGCTTGTGGCGGAACCCTTTCATGTCCAGAAGAAGCAATTTCCCCACTAGGCGGCTGATTCTTGTTCGAATTTGAAGTAGAATGATTGAATGGAATCACATGAGGTCTCTGAGGAAACTGTACCCCTGCACTCTGAAAATTCAAATATCAAGTTAATAGAGCATCCTAGGTGAAAGGAACATTAGATAAAAATTCTGAAATACCAGAAAGTCACTGATTCCAATATCATCAGAATGATGTATGATGATGCAATGCAGCAATAGGAATGATTCTAGAAGATAATGCAAAAATCATACTAGATACATTGTTGGATATGGACCTAAGATCCATTTCAGGGAGACCTAATGTAGAGTGATTAGTCTCTCAAAATTCTTTCCTCCCCTGTCCAGAATAGGTTGGCTTCACAACGCCCTTACTGTTAATTTTTTAAGCCATCCTATGCCTCCAATCTTCTCCACTACATTTCCTGGAAATTCCATTTCAATGATTAGGAAGTTTGGGAGCTTGCCTCTCTCCTCCTCCAAATTGAGATTTATCTGTCAGACGTTTTATGATAATAGATAATAGTGTTTAGAATCTAAAGGCTCCTTTGAGAAAGCAAGGCCCCATCAGAAGTTGAGGCTCTGATTTGGCCACTTGCTAACAACAGGGATGATAGGAATGATTTGCTCTTATAAAGCATTAAGGTAGAACATTTGTTTCATGTGCAAAATGATTAGCTAGACAAACATCCACCTATTTATACATAGCCCTGTCTCTTAGGGTCTCTGGAAAATACACAGCCTTGTCAGAGATTTCTTCGGTTGTTCCAACATATATTATATCCGAACTTCAGACTTCTTTTCAGGATTTGACTCTATAGAGACTGCCAAAACTCCTTGGAATAGTGTTTTGGCCACCAATATTTGGGTTACTTGTAACAAAAAATACGCCAGGATTTTTTAAGGGATGCTTTCCAATAAATAGTAACTTCTTTTTCTTATTTTCTTCATGGTTTTCTACCTCCATGGATGCCTTGAGTGTCATTTTGAGAGTCTAGATTCCTAGAAGGCTGTTTACCATTTCATCCTCGGAGCGACACAATGTAAAGGGAGGACAGATTTGTTGGCCGTCTACTTGACCTTTTTTTTCGATTCATCAACTAATGCCCAATTTGGCAAGGATCGTGCTTCCTAGTTGGAGAGTGAAAGGACCAGTGTCCTTTTTCATTTTTCTCACATTTATATGTATATGTATATGTATATGTATATGTATATGTATATGCATATATGTATATTATTTTATTTCTTTTTCGTCTTCGGGTCGTGTGGGCCCAAGGCTTGGTCAAGTGCTGGGGAATAGTTCCCAACACTTGATTCATTCCATCAGGCATATTTTATCTACATGACATCGTGGGATTTATTTTGCACTTGTATGCGATTATATTATTTTTGTTGAGAGAGAGAGAGTATATGAAAACGTATATGTTATTAAGTAAGTAATACAATAATACAATAGTGTTTATATAGGAGAAGCTACGGGAGTAGGTGAGTGAAGAACAAGAAAACCCTATACATGGTAATTCTATATATGAAAATGCGGGGTAGGTGACAACTCATACAATACTAACTGTACAAATGTGACAACTCATACAATACTGTACAACAATTTTCATTTGGGGCATTTGTGCGATTATCTTTGGAGATATTTTCATTTGGGGGCATTTGTGCAATTATCTTTTTAGATATTTTTATGGAGGGACTTTTGTGCAATTTGTGAAAGTTGGTGACAACTAGAGGGCTAGATTGATGACAAGTGTATGTGTGTGAGAGGTGGTGTATAACTATGTGTTTTGTGATGTTTTGCAAATATCATATCATATCTTTTCATTTTTTTCTTTTATTTTCCCCTAATAGTCATCTCCTTCCTCTCACCGTGGCCACCATTGTTGCCCAAGCTTTGAGCTTCCTTTTCCTTGCCTTCCACTCATGTTCTTGACTAGCCATAAAAGGGAGAAAGGTCGAGGACACTAAAGGCTTCAAAACCCTTGTCCCTATTTTCAATTCCGGACATTTGTGAGTTTGGGGTGAGTTCGGGTTTGGATTCTTTACTCACCGTACGAAGATTTTACGACGTGGACACCAAGGGCTTCAAAACCCTTGGTTTTGTTTTTTATTCCGAGCATTTTGAGTTTTTTAAAATTGGATGCAGAAATAAGAAATGCAAATAGGAAAAGGGAAGAAAGAAAGATAGAGAACACAAACATATACATGGTTCGGCACTGAAACCTACATCCATGGACAAAGAGCCACTAAGGACTACATTTTTGTTATTCAGATCTATATATTGCTTGAGTACAAGGAGCCTATATATAGGCATAGTAAAGATAAGAATATATAGAAGGTGTACAATACTCAAAGGAAACACCATGATTAGTGGAGGAATTTTTTTTTTTTTTTTTTTTTGATAAATAAAATTTTATTAAAAAGCGCTCAAAAGGGGAGCGGATCCCAGAAAAATACAAAAGACCACAAAGGCCTCAAGCCTTCAAGGAGGCCAAAAAGTCAACAATCTCCTCCAACGAACTATGATCTCTCCCTGAAACCCAACAAAAAAGAGTGGACAGAATTGAGAATTTAAGCACCGAAACTAACATCGCCTTTCCTTCAAAATATCTCCTATTCCTTTCAAGACAAATACACCACCACACACAAAGTGGAGAAGCCCTTTACTCCACCATTATATATAAATATTTATAATTGGAAGGAAATTAACCAAATCATCATGATTGGTGGAGGATTTTGCTCCACAATTATATAGAAATATTTCAATACTCCCCCTCAAGTTGGAGCATGAATATCATGAATGCCTAACTTGGTAAAGAAACGCCTTGAGAGATGATGAAAAGATGTCCGGAACAAAGCCGGGAAAGATCAGAACTACGCCGGGAAATGGTCGGAACTATGCCGAGAAAAAGCTGGAACAACGCCGGGTAAAGTTAGAACAATGCCGGGAAATGGCCGAAACTAAGCCGGAACTACGTCGGGAAAAAGCCTAAACAACGCCGGGAAAAACCGAAACAACGCCGGGAAATGACCGGAACAATGCCGGGAAAAGCTGGAACTACGCCGAGAAAGGAATGTAAAGACATAGAGAATATGCTCCATGATAATAATTCCAATACTCCCCCTGAAATTCTAAATGGGATTAAAAGAACAACTTGGCTCTGATACCATATTAAAATTGGATGCGGAAATAAGAAATGCAAATAGGAAAAGGGAAGAGAGAAAGATAGAGAACACAGGCATATACATGGTTCGGCACGAAGGCCTACATCCATGGACAAAGGGCCACTAAGGGCTATATTTTTACTACTCAGATCTGTATATTACTTGAGTACAATGATCTTATATATAGGCATGATAAAAATAAGAATATTTGGAAGGTGTACAATAGTCAAAGGAGGCATATGGAAGGAAATTGACCGAATCACCATGATTGGTGGAGGATTTTGTTCCACAATTATATAGAAATATTTATATATTTCAATAGGGGCCGAGTTCGGATTTGGATTTGGAGGCGGCCATAGGAGACTTTGTCATTCCCGTCACCTTTCGAAGTAGTGGCTTAATTAGAACATTTTCATTTTGGAGGTTTTGGGATTTTCATCCCAAATGAGGTAGGGATGTGTCGCGTATGTAAGACTACGCTCTCTTTGTGTTTTGTGAGTTAGAATGGGTTATACATGCATGTGTGTGTGTGTGTGTGTGTGTGTATTTGGAAATTCATGCTTAGGGTTAGAAATGTGTATTTATGGAAGCACAATGATATTGTTGGTATTTGCATGCCTATTATGTTCATTGGATTCAATATTGCGATATTGATTGATAGCCATGTTGTCTATTTGATTTCATGAGGTTTCATGTGCTATATGATTCTAATTCATGAGTTATACTTGGTATATGGTTATGTGGATGGCATGTGATCTTAATTTTAGAGGTGTACTTATGTGGATATCAATGTTGTGTAAGATTTAATGAAATGCTTCCATGAGTTAAATATGTTGGTATGCATGCTATATTTGATTTGGGACTATGGGGATGACATGATATAATTGTGATATTTCGGGGATGTGATATTGGGTTGCCTAGTATACTAGTTGTGATAAAAATGCTTATACGAGAATTGGGATTCGTTTTGATTATAACATGCCTAAATTGTTATCGTTGCATTTATAATTATGCCATGATAGCATTGGACTTTAGGGCATGATTTGTATGTGAAGCTTGAGCTTGTGTGCACTTATGAAATGCAATTTGGATATATATTGATATATACTTACCTTGTTGATTTTGGGGGATAACCAGTGGATTATGCAGTTTTATTCCGTTACTTTGAGAATGCGAGGGCTTGGCGCTCACAGGCGAGACATGAGTCTCCCCAATTTATAGTGGCCACTTGGGTGGTTCCCAGCAGGTTAATAGCCTGAAAACAACCACAGTTGGTTACTGGCGGTCTTATTCCGGAAGAACCATCTTTCCCGTTCATACAATGTGTGTATTCGGGGGTGCATATGTATCGATATATCCCACTTTTTGTTGATTTCAAATCTATTTATAAGTTGGCATCCATGTGCAGTTTCAACTTGGTTTATTGTCATTATTTCACATTCCGGTTTTTATTGCAAGTTGGCATCCATGTGTAGTTGCAACTTGATTACTGTTTTATTTCATTGGCCAGATATTCGACTACTAGAAATGGAATGGATGATGCATATGTATATTGATGCTTACATTATGAGTTTATCATACCTAGTTGCAAATGGTATCTCAGGATGATACCTTTAGGAACTTCCCGGAAATTAGACGTTAGGGAGCATGTCCCTTGCATTGTTAAAACGGGCTATACTTGTGAAGCCAAAGAAATGTAGTACATGTATGTACCTAGCATTATTCCTCCTGAGCATTGTAGCTCACCCCCTCGTTCATTCCCTTTTAAGGTTGAAGCAAGGATTTGAGGACGACACTTCCTCTTTTGTTATCTTTTTGAAATGTATCTTGATGTATATGTAAATTGTTGCCATTACTTTGGATTTTGTAACTTGAGTTCATGTGTATATTTAAGTAGTGTAATCTCATTGGCAACATTTGGTTCATTTTGTAAGAATGGGGTAATTGAGGCCATAAGGCCAATTTTGTTTCAATGTATGGAATTCATTCTTATGTACACTCAATGTATGATTTCACACACCTCTTGGCTCACATTTGTCCTTGTCATGTGACATTTAATTTGGACAATTTTAGCATGTTCATGCTTTAATTTATGTTTATATGAGGTTTGGGGAAAGTTTTTGGAGTTAGGTTGAGCATTAGGATGATTTCTCTAACTCATCCGTATCTTCTTGCAACCAAACCGAAAATTTCGGGACATTCCGGGGTCATTTAGGTGCATTTGGACACCTCCACATGTGATCGGACCCTTGGAATTATTTTTTTGACCCTTAACTTTCATCATGGGCAGCAAGTTCAGTTTTGGGCGACCGGTCCGGTTGCCTTACTATTCGCGGCACCGTCAAGCTGTCTTCAATCGGCCATAACTTGCTAATTTTTTATCCGAATTAGGTCATTCTCGAGTCTAAACTGACCATCTCGAAACGAACTTTCCAATGGTGCCAGTCCCATCTCAAAATTCCAATCATGGACTGAGTTATGATCATTTTATTGAAGACTGGTCATGTTTTCCGTATGTTAAAAATACCGATTTGTAACGAAACCACTCCGATATAGGCTAGAACCTCATAGAATGTTCCTATATGTTTAGCATGGCATATATTGACCTTGTTGGAAATCATATCTATAGGTTGACTCAATGATTGTGGCAGATTTATTGGGTCTTCATTATAGGCTTATGTTTAGGCTTTTGTTTAGGGATTTTATTTTTAATCACGATTTGATTTTTATTCTCTTTCCATATTTCTAATTTCCCACTGGTATATAATGATAGTTAGGCTCTCAAATTGAGTATGCCAATTTTACCAAATCACTATTTGGTATCAAAGCCTCAAACCTGCGCCTCTCCTCTCTCCCTCTTTCAGCGCCTTTTTTTCCCTCTCTCTCTCTTTATCTCGTCACAACCCCTTCCCTATTTCCATTCTTTTAATCTCAGACTCTCTCTCTTCTTCAGGCCGCTGTTGCGACAGTCCTAGGGGGAGCCAATCTCCTCTAGGTTCGACCCTGTAGAGGTATTCCCTTAGTGTTTTTCATACACTAAGGGTCAGAAGACGTGTTTGAAATTTTTGGGGGCTGTCAGGATGTTCGGCAGCGTTTTCAGATCGGACCGCAATGTTTCCTGCTTCTTGGTTTGATCAAAATCAGGTTTTTTCCTCCTTTATTTGAAATTATTGGTGATCTGTTGAATTGTTCTATTTAATATTATGGCTGATTCAAGTGATAATAAAGAAACTCTCTCTTCGGTGCAACACACACTAGCTCAACGAGTTACTAGTGTGCTGTTGAATGGCAATAATTTTGCATCATGGTCTCATTCCCTCCGCCTTTATGTTGGTGGAAAAGGCAAATCAGGGTGGCTTTTGAGTACTGAAAAGATGCCGGATATTAAAGATCCTAAATATGCCTAGTGGAATATGGACAATTGAACCATTTTTGGATGGATGTTTAATTCTATGGAGGAACGAATTTATTATATATTCATGTTTTATGACTCTGTTCATGACTTGTGAACTGCTTTGAATCAAATGTATGCTCATTCTAGGAATGATGCTCATATTTTTTAGTTATACCTAAATTTGCGTGTAACTAATTACTTTAGGTATTTGAAATCTCGTTGGGAGGAATTGGCTATGAGTTTCTGAGTGAATTTCCTCCCAAGACAACCTCTCTTCTTGTCAAGCGTCTTCACCGCCAGCATACCTATCAATTTTTTATGGGATTACGCTCAGAATTTGAACCACTTAAGTCTCAAATCTTGAATGCATCACCAATGCCAACCCTATAGGAAGCCTTTGCTACTTTTGATGGTGAAGAACGCAAGTACCGTTTAATTCAGCCCTCAGTTGTTCCTCCACCAGTGTCTAAGCTTGCTGGGGATAATATGACTTTTGCAGCCAACTCTAGATCATGTACGACTGGAGGTTAAATTATGTCACCATTGTGGAGGGGTTGGACATGTTAAGGCTCGCTGCTTCAAACTTCATCCTAAATTAAAGTAGAAATTTGCTACGAACCGTTCATTAGGAATTGGTTCTTCTCGTACTGCTACTATTGCAGAGACTCCTGCTACTATTGGTGGACATACTGTATTTCCTGGACTAAGACACTGCAGTCCAAAATTGGGCAAATCCATAACCAGCTTGGCTCCCTTGCTTCCAGAGTTGGTGCTCCTCCGGCTGCTCCCATTGCCACTATTGCTACAGGTACTCCTACTGCATTTCATGTTAAGGCCAAACACCCTTCTTGGGTTCTGGATTATGGGGCCAATGATCACATTACTGGTGAGTTATTAGTTTTTTGTTCCAATATCATACCTGTTACCCAATCTGTGTCTTGCGGATGGCTCTACATCTTACATTCACTGTAAGGATGATGTTTGTCTATCTCCTGATATTACTATTTCATCTGTCATTCATACACCTAAATTTGCCTTTAAACTTTTATCTGTTAGCCAGCTTGCAAAAAACCTCCAATGTGCAGTTATATTCTTACCAGATCATTGTCTTTTGCATGACCTTCTTTCGAAAAGGATTTTTGGCAGGGGTTATGAGCGTGATGGGCTTTACTACTTTGGAGAACCACCAGGAACGAGTCTTCAAGCTTCTGCCCTACTTGCTTCTAGTGCTTATGATGTTTCTTTTCGCACTTTTAGTCTATAGCATGCCCGTTTGGGGCATGTAAACTTCAATATCTATGTTTATTGTTTCCTTCGTTAAATAAAGCATGTAAGGACCATAAGTTTCAATGTGAAGTTTGTGAGCTTTCTAAACATTACTAGCTATATTTCTCATATGAGTCGTGCTCCTAGTATCTTTGATCTTATCCACTCTGATGTTTGGGCCCATCCCCATCTGGGCATCGATATTATGTGATATTTATTAATGATTATTCTCGTTGTAGTTGGGTTTATTTATTGAAAAATATTGTACAAAATTGTATGAGTTGTCACACGAGTACAGTTAGTATTGTATGAGTTCTCACCTATCCCTCATTACCATATATAGAATTACCATGTATATGGTTTACTTGTTCTCCACTCACCTACTTCCGTAGCTTCTCCTATATAAACACCATTGTATTATTGTATTACTCACTCAATAAGATATACGTTTTCATATATTCTCTCTCTCTCTCTTCCAACATGGTATCAGAGTGGAAATCGATCCCTCTTTAAATTTTTTTTTTAGTCTTATTCAGACTCCGATCTTGATTCCATCTCGGCTTTCTCTCAGCAATCTCTTCTCGACGATCCCTCCTCGGTGATCTCAGTTCTCGTCTCGGCAATCTCTCTCGGATCCCTCCTCGGTTTTCTCTCAGCAATCTCTTCTCGGCGATCTCTCCTCGGTGATCACAGTTCTCGTCTCAGTAATTTCTCTAGGATCCCTCCTCGGCTCTCTCCACAATAATTTCTCTCGGGTTCATCTCGGCTAGATCTTAATTCTCTTATCTCGGCTCCCTCTTGCTACTATATCTCATTTGTTCGGCAGCTATTGTGATGTATACTAAGGAATCCCATCTACTTAGGTTAATCACCAGCACCAAACTAAAAGGCTCAAACTACCTTCAATGGTCTCGAGCCGTAGAGGTGTTCTTACGGGCTCGAGGAAAACTGTCATATCTTAAATCAACCAAACCCACCAATGATGAAAAGATTATTAAGGCTTGGGAAAAAGAAGATGCTCAGATTATGACTTGGTTATGGAACAGTTTTGAGCCTGAGATCTTCAACAAGGTGTCATTCCTAGAATCTGCCAAAGATATCTGGGAAAATCTCAGGGACATGTATTCTTCAAAGAAGAATATTTCTCGTATTTATCAGTTGTACCAGGATACTTTTAATCTCCAGCACAGAGATTGTTCTGTTGAAGATTATTACTCAGAATTGAAGGGCATGTGGGAAAAATTGAGTGTCTACCAACCACTGACTACAGACATAGAACAACAAAAACGGCACAGGGAGGAGTTTGGGTGGCAAAATTTTTATCTGGACTTAAACCCAAACTAGCTCTGATTAGCTCATAGATTTTGTCTGGCAAGGAGATACCCACAGCAAGTGAGACTTTTGCTCAAGTTCCAAGAGCATCTATTCATGCCTAGTGATGCCCCTGTGATTGAGAAGGACAACCACTCTGCTCTTGTTCTTCTTACTGAGCGACATGATACTTTCCGTGGAGGACGAGGGGGCAGAGGTCCTTCCAACCCAGGTCATGGTACTAGTGGCAGCAGAGGGGGTCGCAGCAGCAAGAAGTGTACTCATTGTGGCCGAAACAATCACTATGTTAAGACTTCTACTGAGCTCTTCATGGCAAGCCAACTTGGGTTAAACAAGCTTCGGTTTCGGAGGAGACTACTCCCACTCCTGTGAATGAACAAGTCGTTCTCTCCAAAGCCAAATATGATTCTTTTGTAAAGTGTGAGCGTGAAAATCAGGCCTCCTCCACCGCTACTATCGTTACTTCAGGTAATATGTGTCAGCATGCTACTTCAGGTAATATGTGTCAGCATGCTACTTCAGGTAATACGTGTCTGCATGCTTCCTCTTCTACACCTTGGATCAGTGATTCAGGGGCATCCGATCACATGACAGGTAACCCATCTCTTCTTTCTGATATTTCTCATGTTATCTCACCATCGGTTGTTATTATAGTGAATGGTGCCAAATCACCTGTTCATGGAATTGGTATCCCTCAATTTTCATTCAATTTATTGTCAGTTCGCAAAATTAATCAGATTTAAATTGCTCAATTACTTTTTCTCCTTCCCGTTGTGTCTTTCAGGATCTCAAGATGAAGAAGAAGATTGGTGAGGGGTTTGAGAAGGATGGTCTTTACTACTTCCAGCCAACTACTGCTCCGATAGCTCTACATTCCACATCCTCTTCAGCTTACCAGTGGCATTGCCGCCTTGGACATCCCTCTTCAAATAGTCTTCGAGCCTTGGTCCCTTCTTTAGTTTATTTTGCTAAGTTTAATTGTACTACTTGCGAACTTAGTAAACATCGTCAGGCTACTTTTAAGTCTCGTTTTGATAATAAAAGTTTAAAACCTTTTGAGTCTAACATTCGGATGTTTGGAGACCAGCTCGTACTATTGGTTTATTTGGTGCTCGTTATTTTGTGTCATTCATTGATAATTATTCACGTTTAACTTGGGTTTATATTCTTAAATATAGATCTCAAGTATTCTCTGTTTTTCAATCCTTCTATGCTGAAATTTAAAATCAGTTTGATGCAAAATTATTTGTTCTTAAAACTAACAATGCCCTTGAATATAAACTTAATATTTTTCATAAGTTTCTTGAGTCAATAGGCATTATCCATCAAACATTTTGTGTTGATACCCCTCAACAAAATGGAGTTATTGAACGGAAAAATGGCCCACTCCTTGTGATGACCGCGTCATCTTTGTCCTTTTTTTCGACATTCAAATTTTTTTTTTTTTTAAATTTCGGGTTACCTTAGGGTTTTGTCGAACCCGAGGTAGGGTTCGGTGTCCGGAATCGATTTCCGGCACCACGCGCATTGCATTATTTTATTTTCAACTGTCAATGCATAATTTAATTTCATAGAAAAGCATGCTCGTTTAATTTTAAATTTTGGGGGTATGAATGCATAGTTTCTTCGGAAACATTTTCATTTTTCGGGGTGCTTTGTGTAATTAAGTTTTTGAGATATTTTGTCTTAGGGACCTTTTTGCAATTATTCTTTGAAATATTTTGAAGGACTATTTTGCAATTTTGAGAAAGTGTGTGTCACACTTCCATTGGACCAATTGTTGACTTTAGATTGGAACACTTGTTTAGCCTAGGATGATGACAAGTGTAAGGCTTAGATTTAGCCTTGTGAGGAGGCCTAGGATGGTGACGAGTGGAGGGTGGATGTGTGTGTGTGTGAGAGAGAGGTAGTGTTAGTATAGTATATGTGACTAACAATGCTTTAGGTTAAATGGAATTTCTAGTATTTTCAAGTTGTCTTCTTCACCTTAAGCCACCATTGTTAACTTGATACCTAGACTTGAGAGCTCACTTTCAAGCCTCTTCCCTTTGGCTTTTGGTCTTGCACCTTGAAGACAAAATCTTCCTCACATCCTTGTCTACCACAACTTTGCTTGGTTTCACATTTTGCTTCCATTTCTTTGAGGTTTCTAGAGATACAATTCTCTAGTGAGGCAGGGGTTGTTGTATGTTTATATTCTTTGAGTTTATTGTGTTCTTTGTAGTTGATATACATTGTATGCATGTCATATAAAGTTCTAGGGTTGTATATAGATGAATCTTGTATATATCTAACCTAGGGTTTCATATTGTGCAAGACTTCATATGATTTATCTCGTGTAGTTGTTGTTTCATTTAGTAGAGAAATAAATTCTAGTATTGTTTTCTTGTTGTAACTATAATATTCTAGAATTATTCTTATCATTGAATATGTTGTGAAGTTATACTATGTTGCTGTCTAAATTAGACATTTAAACTTACTATGTTAGGATGAATAGGTTTCCTATGTTGACAACCTTGTGGTAGTATAGTTGTACTCATATTGAGAACTTGATATTGCAACTGCAATTGTAGCTTGAGGACTTAGGGCATGGCTTGTGTGCATTTCGAATTTGAGTGTGCATGGAAGGTGGTTAAATGCATTGTATAACTATGTAATTGTTGTGACACTATTGTTGATTTTGAAAATACTTGGGGCAATGAAACATTGACATGGATAGGGTAAGGCCCTAGTGCGGGAGGTACAAGTTCTCCCCAATAGAGTGCGCACTTAGGTGGTTCCTTGTGGGTTAGAAGCCCGAAACTACTACTTGTCTTGCGTTGTAATGTTCATAACCAGATGCCGCTTCCAAGTTTTCCACATTGTTTGATTTCACATTTCATTTTACAAGTTGATATTACTTTTGAGGTTATAACTTGTTGCATGTCATAGGATGTTCCAATATAGTTAAGCATATTACCTATTGTGGATTGCTTTCAAATTGTTTCAAACATAACTTAGGATGATCCATTAGCTTCCCCCTTGAAACTAGATGTTAGGAGGCATAATCCACGTGTTTGGTTTATATTTCACTTGCAAAAACCATTGAAACTTTAGGGTATACGCATACGTTTACTGAGTAAATGGGTTATGCCTCGGTCTTCGAGGAATTTGATTGATACTTGGAGAAGCTGCAGCGTGTGCAAGATTCCTCCCCTTCAAAAGATCTTCTATTCCGCTTCTTCCAAATGCACCACCAAACGCAAAGGGGAGTCGCCGTCCAAAAGTCACGGGCATGGGGGAAGCTGCAGCGTGTGCAAGATTCCTCCCCTTCAAAAGATCTTCTATTCCGCTTCTTCCAAATCCACCACCAAACGCAAAGGGGAGTCGTCGTCCAAAAGTCACGGGCGTGTTTGCGTTTAGTGGTGCATTTGAAAGAAGCGGAATTGAAGATCTTTCGAAAGGGAGGAATCTTGCATTGGGGCATTGAATCTCTTATTTTTCGTTCTCTTTTTAGCTGGGTGTTGGGGAGAAATTGTATATCTATATAGGAAATTGTTGATTTTTTGGGTTCCTTGGATCCAAAGGACCTTTTGTTTTGTTCTGGTTTGTGTATAGTCTTCGGATGCGTTCCCCTTTTGAAGGCTTTCTAATATATTCTTACTTATCAAAAACAAATATGTTCATCCAATCCTACTTGGGGTGCATTAGCAATATGTTGCAAACATCTCTCCCGGTATATTAATAGTCATAATATGTCTCCTATTGTGATAACAGTTGCATCTATTTCTCGAGTCATTTAACAACTAGTATGTACTCAATCTCTATGTTTTTCCCAATAGAATGAAGTTTTATGCCATTTATTTCTTTTTATTTTGCTTTCGTATATCTAATTAATTCTAGTTAACAAGCCATAAACAATTCTCCTTCTAATTATAGTGCCTACCAAACAATTATCATTCTATCTAATTGCAAATTTAAGCCTATTTCTTTGGATTAACTTCTTTACCCACATTGATCTAATATAGTTTGAAAACCTTGGATATATCTCAAAGCATCAAGACAACAAACAAACTTTATTTGCACCTATAATGATTGAATAGAAGATAGTTGAGTATATACAAATCCTATTGGTATATGCTTACCACCAAATCATAATATGCAGTATAATATTCAGGGAACTTCCCAGAAGCTCCACCAAGGGATGTCTGGGTGGCATCTAGAAGAAGAAATATCTTCTCTCGCACAGGCATCTCTGTCTGTAAAAGAAGATATGAGTAAAATTAACCTTTGCATAACTGAAACCAGCCAAGAGTCAATAACACAATGAAAAAATGATCACCTTTTTCTTCACTATCTTCACGAGTATAGGGAGAAGCCCTGCATCAATCACCTGCCGATGAATATGCTCTCCAATATTATTCATCAACATCTCTAACAACTGCAAAATAAACAGTTACTTAACAGAAGGAATATACCCAAGTTGAAGGGTTGCTACATGAGCACACATTGAGCAGAGACAAACTCCATTGCAAATACAATAATACTCGGAAAGTATTGGAAGACTAAAAATTTTCATAAAATCATGCAGAAATATTTGAAAAGCAAAGAATACACTCACCGTAACTGCAAATAATTGAGTATTCGAGTTCTTACTCCCCATGCGCTTTTTAATAGCTTTGATGACATCTCTAGCTTGCCTGTATAATTAAAACACAGAAACCAGGTAAGTAAATAGAAGAAATATAATTTAGAAGAAAGAAAAGAGAATTATGTAAAAGGTTTGAATGAGATGTAAAAACACTCATTCACAACTCTCCTAAAGAGCACATGTTAATATTACAATAAAGGAAACTGAATAAAATCATTGCATATTCTATGCCTAGATATATGCGTAAATAAAGTCAAATCCATGATTTGTGGCTATCATGTCTCAGATAATATGGTAAGTCACATCCTATGATTTGCGCCTATCATATCTCGACTAACACTCCCCCTCAAATTGGTGGGTGAATGTCTGAGATGCCCAACTTGGACAATTCATCCTTAAACACGGTCTGCTAACATGTGCAAATCTGATTAGCAATGTTTTTCTGTCAAATGAAGTGCTGATCAACAAATCAAAGTGTCTCCTCAGACCAGAAACAACCAACAATGTCTTCTCAGACCATTTCCCTTCATACACATGTTAAAAATATGTAGATAGAAGAATCAACAATGCCTTCTCAGACCATTCCCCTTCATACATATGTTTAAACAATCTAAATGAAAGAATAAAAAATATCTCCTCAGGCAATAAAAAAGCAACGTTGTCTCCTCAGACAATTTCCGAATGGGTAGTTTCGAACTTACAATGCCCTCATTGAGGTCGGACAACCCTGCCTACTCAACACCTCCCAGATGAGGGATTTCTCCTTACACCATTCTCGAATGGGTGGTGTCGAACTAGCAATGCTCTCATTACAATCAGACAACCCTAGCTCTGATACCAAGAAGAAATATAATATAGAAGAAAGAAAAGAGAAATATGTAGAAGGTTTGAATGAGATGTAAAAACACTCATTCACAACACTCATATTTATATATTAAAAAGAGTACATGTTAATATTATAATAAAGGAAACTGAATAAAATCATTGCATATTTTATACCTAGACATATCATATCTCAGATGATATGGTAAGTCACATCCCATGATTTGCGCCTGTCATATCTCGGCTAACATAAATGACAAAGCTAACATAAATGACAAAGCTAACAACTGAAATTGCCTTTCAGCCTATGGAAAAGGGTTTACAAATATTACTGAACTATTTGAGCTTCCATATAAATAAATGTGAGAAATTTAG
This sequence comes from Cornus florida, assembly GCF_030987335.1. Classification (NCBI taxonomy): domain Eukaryota; kingdom Viridiplantae; phylum Streptophyta; class Magnoliopsida; order Cornales; family Cornaceae; genus Cornus; species Cornus florida. Next base: position 37,198,329 of record NW_026775574.1, on the reverse strand, counting down.
TTTTGTGTTGGCAAATTGCAGTGTCAAAACATGTGTTGATCTGAGTTGTAATTTATTTTTTATTTAGATCTTGATCATTGGAGCTGAACAATCAAGTGCATCGATACCGTCAAATTGCATGAGGACATCACTTAGAACGGGGACGAGTGTGAGAACCCATTTACACCAAGTTGGGTTGGAAAAGGATTCTGAAAATAAGCTCTCTTTTTTTTTTGGATAAGTAAAAAATCATTAAAAGCGTTCAAAAGGAATACAGTAGAAATACAATATAGAAGGAAAATGAGAGAATTATGTAAAGGCTTGAATGAGATGATCACTCATTCACAACTCTAGTATTTATAGATAATAAAGAGCACATGCTCATATTACAAGAAAGGAAATAAAATCAAATCTAAATCAGATCACAGAATATTCTATGGCATATTCTATAGCATAATCAGATCTATACTAATACGGTAAGTCATTCCATAAATCATCGCTATCATATTTGCTAACACTCCCCCTCAAGTTGGCGCGTGCTATCTGACATCCCCAACTTGGACAAAGCATCTTCAAACACGGTCCTGCTAGCACCCTTCTTCAGAATCTACAAGTTGCAGAGTGCAAATCTGACTAACAATGATTTTCTCTCAAATGAAGTGCCGATCAACAAATCAAAAATGCCTCCTCAGACCATAAATAACCAATCATGTCTCCTTAGACCGTAAACAGCCAGCAATGTCTCCTCAGACCATTTTCCTTCATACACATGTTTAAAACATGTAGATGGAAGAATCAACAATGTCTCCTCAGACCATTCCCCTTCATACATATGTTTAAACAATGTAGATGAAAGAATAAACAATGTCTCCTCAGACAATAAAAAAAAACAACTATGTCTCCTCAGACCATTTCTGAATAGGTGGTGTCAAACTCACAACACCCTCATTGAAGTCGGATCACCCTGCCTACCCGACACCTCCCGAATGGGCGATCTCACCTTAGACCATTCCCGAATGGGTGGTGCCGAACTTGCAATGCCCTCATTGCAGTCGGACCACCCTGGCTCTGATACTAAGTAGAAATACAATATAGAAGGAAAATGAGAGAATTGTGTAAAGGCTTGAATAAAATAATCACTCATTCACAACTCTAGTATTTATAGATAAAAAAGAGCACATGCTCATATTACAAGAAAGGAAATAAAATCAAATCTAAATCAAAGAAAGGAAATAAAATCAAATCTAAATCAGATCACAGAATATTCTATGTCATATTCTATAGCATAATCAGATCTATACTAATACGGTAAGTCATTCCATAAAATCGTGGCTATCATATTTGCTAACAAATAGGACTATTAAAGATTTAGTGGAGAAAATTCTTTCAGTAATTGATGTTGTTTCTATTATTGAAGATTTGGTGTTACTAGAGGAATCAGTAGAGAAAAATCCTCCTTACTAGTATTGTATATGAATTGAGAGAGTGTTATAAAAATGATGTAGCCCTTTGGGCTCTTTGAGCGTGGATATAGGCCCTAGTGGCTGAGCCACATAATATATGTGTGTTCTACTTGTTTAATTTCTCTTCTCTTCCGTTTTATACTTTACAACATGGTATCAGAGCCTAATTTCTCTTCCTAGGTTCGGACCCCTATTTTGGGGTATTCCCTTAGCGTTTGAAATGTTGCTAAAGGTTTCTCAGTGCTATTTGTGACTTGTTTAGGCTGCCGGTTTGTTCGACAGTAATGTTTTTCGCCTTTGTCATGTCTCCAACAATTTTTATCGATTTGTTTCGGCCACCGGTGTAGCATTGTCCTCGCCTTTGCCGTGTCTCCGGCAGTTTTTTGTTGACTTGTTTAGACTGTCGGTGTGTTCAGTAGCATTGTCTTCGTCTTTGTCGTGACTCGTGTCTCCGGCAGTTTTTATCGACTTGTTTGGGCTACCCATGTGTTCGATAGTCATGTCTCCGACAGTTTTTTGTTGACTTATTTGGGGTGTCGGTGTGTTCGGTAGCATTGTTCTTCGTCTTCTCTCTTCTCTCTTCATCATTCACGGTTGTTGTTACCCGTCATATCAATGGCAAGTTGGGCATTCATACTCCAACTTGAGGAGGAATCAGTGGAGGAAAATTTTCCAGTAATTGATGTTGTTTCTATTATTGAAGATTTGGTGTTACTAGAGGAATCAGTGGAGAAAAATCCTCCTTATTTCCAATTTTCTAATTCTTTCCATTCTCATAATTTCTTCTCCTATATAGAGGACCCTCCACCATCGTAGTATATATGAATTGAGAGACTGTTGTAAAAGCCTTTGGGCTATTTGTGCTGGCTGAACCACGTAATATATGTGTGTTCTACTTGTTTAATTTCTCTTCACTTCCGTTTTATACTTTACAACAAGGACCTTTAAACCCTCAATAAATCCAAAAACTCTACAAGCTCATCCAAGGATTTACAATTTCTCCCTGGAACCAACAAAAAGGATGCTAAGAATGGAAAACTTCAACAACCAATATTGTTTTCCTTTCCTTCAAAGGATCTCCTATTTCTTTCAAGACACCAAATGCACACCAGAGTAGCCCTCCAAGAATCTCGAACTTGAGCCCCCACAATACAACCTCACCACGCCTCAATCATGGCTCTGGTATACCGTGGCATAACCCAATGAATCCCAAACAAACCCAAAAACAAAAGCCAACAATCTCGGGCCACTGGGCAATGTAAAAGAACATGATCAACCGTTTCCTCGTCATTTTTGCACATAAACCACCAGTTCACATCAATCTGTCTTCTTCTCTAGAGATTGTCCTGGTTCAAAATCTTTTCCAAAATAGATGTCCATGCAAAAAACACTACTTTGAGAGGAGCCCTTGTACGCCAAATCACCCTCCATAGGAAGGGCGGTCCAGGAGCATCCACAAGACAACAATAAAACGACAAAACATCGAAACATCCATGTGTCACGTCCTGAAAATTCTAATAAAATCATCGATTTATACAAATCCAAATACATCAAAATACACCCAAGATCATTAGAAAATGTCCTCTTTTATACAAAATCAATTTCCTCAAATATACACAAAAATTCTCCAAATAAATAAAATAAATCCTGCAATGCCGACTCTTCCGCCTAAGCCCGAAACTAACAATCCCCGTTCATCTTCGGTATCTGAAACTGGAGGGTGGTGAGACAAATAGTCCCAGTAGGAAAAACCATAACAAAAATTTCATGGAGGTTTAATAAAACAGCTTCACAAAATATACATATTCATGTGCGTATATAAACAAAATACTTATGCATTTAAATAAAACATTTAATAAAAACCATTTGAAGCAAAACCACTCCAAGTCATTCAGGGTATAGAGAACCCTACGCTGAAAAAGATTTTCCTCATTGAATCATCAAAGCCTCAAGCTCCCGGCCGCCTCTACAACTCTCAGACCTCTCACTGTACACCTCCTCAATCTCGGCCCTTTCTGTCGTTCTCTCTCTCTGTGAGCTCTCGACTCACTGTCTCTCATCTCAACTTTCCTTTATTTTTCTTTATTTGTATCATCTTTCAAAGTCACAAAACTATACCAAGTATATAAAGGCAAATTGAACCGACACTAACCCACCTTCTACTCACCAAACAAATATCAAAAATCCCAAGTGGACCCCGCCACCACCACATTTCCATCTTTATCATTATCTTTTCACATCATTACATACAAAATCACACTCCATTAGACCAAACCCACGTGACCAATTGCATCAACAAAAAAGTGTTGTGCCAAAAAGTCCAAGTGGGACCCGCACCATATCACCATTACCAATCTTTTTCTTCTCCCATCAACTCCGCTGGCAGCATGCTTATTGCACCAATATATTTAATATATATAAATCAAACCCATTTCTCATCCCAGTGGGACCCGCAAGAAGCCATTTCATTTCTATTTCTCTCTAATTTCGTCCAGAAGCTTCTCCTTATCTCAATCCACAAATGCTATATAAATATAATAAAACTTTATTTCCAAAAACAATCACTAACTAACAAAATATCAATAACCCAAAATCTCCAATTGGATAAGTCTCCAATTTAAAACTAAATAATCAATTTTTGACAACTAAAAATCAACTCTTATAAATATAATTTAAATTCTTAAAAATCCGGGTTGTCACACCATGTGCATATGGAACCCAAATGCACAAATCAGAATCCTCCTCCGCTATCTCCGGACGGTACAATAGCTCCAAAAAGCCTAATGCATCCTGCATCTCCCAATCCTAAAACAGTCTCATGAAACGTACATCCCACAACTTTCTTCCACTATCAAGGCAATAGCAGTCAACCACCATGGCAAGCCTATCAGTAGCAATTCGATAAAGTCTAGGGAAAGTGACAGCAAGGGACCCACCAAATGTCATCCCAAAAACGTAAACCCCTTCCATTAATAACGCGAAACCTAATGTGCTTAGAGAAATCATCCCAACCCTTCCGAATGTGTTTCCAAACTCCAACCCCCAATGGAATTCTCACCTCGGGGGAGTGCCATCCTCCACGCGCCTCCCCATGCCTACTCACAATCACCCTCCTTCATAGTCTGTGCCTCTCTACCCCAAATCTCTAAAGCCATTTTCCTAATAAGACCTTATTAAAAGGCACCAATCTCCTGATTGCCAATCCTCCTTTCCAAACTGGAGTGCAAACCCTCTCCCAATTCACCAAATGATATTTGAACTCCCCTTCACCACCCTACAAGAAATTTCTCAGCAGCCTCTCAATCCTATCCGCCATTGATGAGGGAATCTAGAATAAAGAAAGGCAGTACATAGGAAGATTCGACAAAGTGCTCTTCAAGAGAGTGATCCTCCCCCCTTTGGAAAGGTACTACTTCTTCCAACCAGCCAGCCGTTTCTCAATCTCTCCACCACTGGATCCCAACTCCCCCCAAGAGGCAGACCCAAATAAGAAATAGGTAAAGAAGTAGTGCTGTATACTAAGACAAGAGCCAAAGAAGAAATATCGAGAACCTCCCTAACCGACACTAGAACACTTTTTCCAACATTAATCTTCAAGCTAGAGAAGATTTGAAACCAAATCAAAACACAACTCAAGTATCACATCTAAGATTGATCTGCATCACAAAAAACCAGCGTATCACCTGCAAACATGGAGATCTCCAACTGACTCGCAGCATCCCTGCCCACCCTGAAGCCTCCCAAGAAACCCAAGTCAACTGCCCTTGTTATCATTCTACTGAAGGCCTCCATCATGATAAGGAAAAGGAAAGGAGACAACGGATCACTTGTCTTAGCCCTCTCGAACTGCCAAAGCAGTATGTCGGAGCTCCATTCACAGGGACGGAAAATCAAACACTAGAAATGCAAAACTCAATCCATTTCCTCCATTTCTCTCCAAACCCCATCCTATCCAAAAGGTAGATGAGGAAACTCATGGTTGTAAGCCTTCTTAATATCCAATTTACATAGAACACCAGGCACCCCACAAGTGAGTATGGAATCCACACACTCGCCAGTTATAAGGACAAAATCAAGAATCCGACGGCCTCCTACAAAAGCATTTTGAGAATCCGAAATGATATTGTCCAACACCTCTCTCAATCTCTAAGGCAAAACCTTAGCAATCAACTAATAAATGCTCCCACCCAAGCTGATAGGTTTAAAATCCTTGACATCTGACGCTCCCCCTTCCCTTCTTTGGAATGAGAGCAATAAATGTCGCATTCAGACTCTTTTCAAAATCCCCCCCCCCCCCCAACCACCCAAAAAAAAAAAAAAAAAATCTCATAGAGAACCCATCCGGACCTAGGCTTTATCCCGTTGCAACTCTTCAAGGCTCTCAAATTTTCCTCTTCAGAGAACGGCCTCCCCCCACCCCCCCGAGCAAAGGAGGCCAATTCTCTGTCTCCGTGAACAATCGTTGCTAAAAAGAGGAAACTCCCCTACAAATGTCCTCCTCCTTGGAAAGAAGCACCCCGTCCACCGTAATTCTCCCAATACGGTTAACCCTTCTATGAGAATTCGCAAGCCGATAAAAGAAATTTGTATTTCTGTCCCTACCTTAAGCCACAATGCCCTGGATTTTCGCCTCCACAAAATTTCCTCCAATAAAGCAAGATCAGCAATTTCTGCCCGACACTAAACCCTTCTGACTCAAAGCCTCATCAATGACACCCTCCCCTTCCTTTTAGTCAATATCAACAATCTCAGCGAAAGTAAGATTTAAAAGATCAAAATGAGTTTTTCCAACCGGTTCAAAATTTGTCCAACCGGTTGGTTTGGTCTCCGTATCTTAGTATACTGGGAATCTGAGCTTTCCCAACTAGTTGGGAAACTGTCCAACCAGTTCGTAATGCCTCGATGTCATCAGGATTGTATGTTTTTGAATAGGATTCCAACTCCTTTTTTAACCAAAACACTAGAGCCGTCCAATGAGATTTTAAAATACTTTTTCCTATTTTTATTTGCACTCTCTCGTCTATTGAAACTCCTTTCACTTTTATTTGAACTCTCTTGTCTATTTAAACTCCTTTTTTACTCGGCTCTTCACAAGATAGAGAGACATGGAATAATCCATCATTGTTAGAGCTTTGAGTGAGTTTTTGAGAGAAAAATTATCCTCAATTTTTTTTATTGTTTCTATATTTATTTGAGAGTGCACAACTTATACACAAGAGTGTTATTAGGGTTATGTCCTTCAACTGATCGAAAATGCAGAGCTTTTCTATGGATCATCTAGTTCAATGAGAGCAGCTGATTTATCCTTGCATCTTCTCCATTGTGAGCGGAAGGAAGATGAACCAATCACTATGAAGGGGACAGATTGTTCGCGGAGCGATCATGTTCTTCCAGCAATCAATCTGCAAGATCATAGGTGTAAGACTAAAATCTGCAGCAACTAGACATGGAGTCGCAGAAGTCGGACCAAGTGTTCAGCTGCTAGTCCAAGTAGTGGGTGTGAGACTGATACAAAATGGTGCACTTTTCTTCGATATAGTGGTTGTTTCGCACGAGACGTCTAGTCTCCATGGTTTTTCCTCTCTGAGGTTTTCCGTGTTAAAAATTCCTGGTGTCATCTCTCACTTTTATATATTTTATTGCATTATATTTATTGCCTGGTGTGATTCATTTAGTTTTAATTTGCTTAAAATCAAAATAATCTAAAAATCAATCAAAAGAGCGAGTCAAACCAATTCCCCCTCCTCTAGATCTTTCGTCTGAGATCAAACTTTCCACACCGCTTCTGCATAACGCAACTCACAATAAATATATAGAATAAATCACAAGAAGGCAAGAAGAACTCAAACTTTCTAAGCTCTCAACGCTGTGGTCAGCCCCACATTACCAATAACAGCCGATGAAAAACAAATATGAACCTCTGCCATCACACTTCTTCCTTCTAATCAAAAGGCGAGGAAAAACTTCCCTTCCAAGTCCCACAGGCTGATTTAGCTCACCCACCGCTGAAGGTGAGGTGCAGGTTAGAGCCCCCTTCATGATATTGAAGAGACACCCCCTCGAGAGCAAGATGCAGGCCGAGATGGAGCTGGGAGCCAACGCAAAGATGCAACCCATAGATTTGGTACCACCAGAAATTGGAACACATTGATTCCACTTGCTCCCGTCCTTTGATTCAGGGCCCTAATATTTATGCGACCTCAAATTTTATGAAAGAAACTTCTACTTCAAGTGACAAGTACTTCTTTTGTTCATAAATTTGAAACATCACTCTATCCCATAACTGTTGTTCCTTTTGTGGATTCCAAATTTTTAAGTGGGCATGCAATTATTGTTGACTTTAAGAGAAAATCAAATCAAGAGTAAAGTATAAAAAGAAGAAAAAAAGAAGAAAGAGGAGGAGAGAGAGAGAGATTGAGAAAGAGAGAAAGAATGAAAGAATTCTTTCTTTCTTCCACCACATTCTATTTATACTAACTAGTTTCAGAAATTACACATAAGCAGCAACCAACATTATACAAGTAATAACAAATAAGCCCCTGACAACACTCCCCCCTCAAGCTGGTGCAAAGATATCTATCATGCCCAGCTTGACTAACATCTCTTGCAAGCAAGTCTTGCTCACACCCTTAGTCAAAATATCAGCAACTTGATCATGTGTGTTGCCATATGGGGTACAAATCAGCCCAAGACAAAGCTTTTCCTTGATAAAGTGTCGACCGACTTCAGTGTGCTTTGTCCTGTCATGTTGAACTGGATTGGCTGCAGTGATGGGCTGGTACATGTTCATTTCCTCACAAATACCCATGGCTTTTGAAAAATACTCTTCCAATGATTGGTTACCCTGCTCAAGACTGAAAAATTGTCTGCACACATCGTAAATGCGAGTAATATTACCAGTGCCAGAGTGCAATTGCATTAGACGGTCCCATATATCCTTGGCAGTATTCAGGTAAAGTAGATTTGAGCTAATCTGGGGTTCAATACTTGTGAACATTAGAGACATAATTTGTGCATCCTTCTGTTCCCAGGTGCTGAAATCAGAATCACTTTCCTTGGGCTTATCCTTAATCGGATGACTACCAAGTCCTTTGGACTTGAGAAAATTTTCAACAGACTTGGCCCATAAAGTATAATATTTACCATTTAGTTTCACAGAGGTCATGGGAGGGTTAAATGAAGTCGTGGATAAGAAAGGGTCTGAACTTGATGCCATGGCGATGAACTGATAATGATAGACCAACCAAGGTCTAAAAGTAGGAGGAAGGCGAACCAAAGCAGTTTTACTGACCTTAATCACAGAGAGAAGATAAAGAAACTGATTGAAGAAGATGTAGCACTAGACAAAAAGTCGAATTGAATCCGGTTTTAATCTTACAGCTCGGGTCGGTTTGCCATCTGCATAACAAACCCACCACGCACTGAAAGCCCTAGATACAAACACTTCAGAGTCCGTCGGCCACAACAATTTCTACCACCAACAACCAACACTCTCACTGTCCGACGACCATCAGACAAACACCAAACAATGACAACCTGAAAAGAACTCTCACCCGTGATGATCAAACAACGCAAACCAGAAATCAAATAACGCATCCAGAAACCAAACAATGACCACACTACGATCACCAGAAACTAGTTTCGACAACCTCCACATCGTGAATCGATCGATAATGAAGAAAGAACAAATTGATTGGCAATGAATCTCACGATGAGACCAGCGATGATTACAGGTGATGAAATGATTGGAGAACTGGAGAAGTATGACACCAAAAGGGAAAAAAAATAAAAAATAAAAAATAAACACCTACCCAGGGTCAAGCATACCATGTAGAATTTAGGGTTAATAGATTAGGAGATTAAATGAAAGAAAGAACTAGTAGAAAAAGATAGGAGAAAACTGGGAACTGGTTTGAGAGCATATCTCATCTCTCTCAGCCCAATATCTTACATATATACATAAGAATAAAGAGTACATCGAAAAGACTAAGATAGCCATGTGGGGTAATCTAATTACATATGTGTCCCATTATTACTTTAACAGTGTTCAAGACTACATCTCTCTTAATCTCATAAGTCTCAACCCAAAACCTATGTATCTATTGATAGAGTTCCAAACCAAATTCCTTGTTGGACATAATACAACTCTAAAATACAACTCTAAAATAGAAACATAATTAGAATAGGAATTTGAGACACAATTTCCAACAATATAATTGCCCCATTCAGGTGAAAGAAATATATGCCAAAGTGTCTTCTGTTATTCATGACAATTTATGGATTTGGCCTAATGTTAATACTGCTGAGATTGCATTTCTAAAGGATTGCATGCCTAATGAGCCTCCTGCTTCCAGCAGCAGCGACAAGCTCATTTGGTGTCCTACTAATGGTGTTTTTTCCACCTAGTCTGCCTGGGAAAAGATCAAACCTAAGAAGGTCAAGGTTCCTTGCTGTAAATTTGTGTGATTTATGAATGGTATTCCAAAACACCCTTTCATCATGTGGTTAGCTCTGCACAATCATCTAATGACTCAGAAAAGGATACTTGCTATGGGTATTATCATAAATCTAAAATGTGTGTTCTGCAGAGAGGTCATTGAAGATAGAGATCATTTACTTTTCAAATGTCTTTCACTAGTAGGCTCTGGTCTGCCATTTCTGGGAAGGGTACTATGCAATGGCCTTCTTTTGAGTGGTAAAATCTAGTCAATTGGACTGTGCTATGGCTTTTAAGAACCATTTTTCCATGGCTGATATCAACAAACTTATGTTTGCAGCAGGGCCGGCTGAACTTATAGGCCATTCAGGCAATGGCCCAAGGCTCCCACTAAAAAAATTCTCCATCTTTTTTATGGTAATTTTCTTAATGCTTAATATATACTTTCTCCAATATTTTGTTTTAATGGGTCCTTTATAAAAATACAAAGTTAAACGCTTTAAATGATGTAACAAATGTACAGTTTCTATTTTTATTGTTACGCTTCTGCCATTTTTTTTTCCCTTTTTCAATTATTTTGAAATTCTTTTCAGTTGCTAACATTAACTAGATATTATCTGATTCAAATAACTTGAAGAACCTAAATTCTTTAAGTTTCTTTGTTTTGCAACAATAAAGTCAGGATTTAGTAGTACAAGTTGTAATAAAATCCTGAGGAAGAAAACTAAATTACAATATTTCGGCTAAAAACTGAGGAAAAAGAAAAGGATATAGTGGCAATAAAAAAAAATCTCATGGGCGGCAGCCAAAATTGAAGCATACTAGAAGACTCCACCGTCTAGTAGTCAAACAAAAGGGTGTGTATCACTAGGGATCCCAAAGTAAGGTCATCTCTCTCAAAAATCTTATTCTTCCCTCTACCTTTTACCGAAAATATTTCAAGTGATTTTGTCATACTTGTCAGTCCCAATATGAATTTTATGTTACTAATATGATGGCTGACAAGATGAACAAAACATACATAAAGAATTACAATATATCTAATCATGTCATTCTTCAAAGCATTATTTAAACATCTCGCCTTAGGTCTCACATAGTATTGAGCCTTCCCTGGTTTGCAGCCACTACCACTTCATTTGGGAAGAGAAAAAAAGAAGAATACTTGCTAATGATTTTAAAGACATTTTGTCCTTGGAAACTGCTATTTGTGATTCTGTGAGATTCAGAGCCTTTTCCTCTACCAAGGTTGAGGCCTTTATGTCTAATAGGTGGGTGGTTAGAGTGTGGGACTTGCCTCTGAGAGTTTCTTTATCACAACTGATATGATCCTGTTTTAATTCATTATTTGTCTCAAGACATCCAGAACCTCTACCAAATGATCAAAGCTAATGTATTAGATTTCCTGGAAAGATATTCATGCATCCTAGTATTTATCTCAGTCCAGATATGAAACAGAGCAGTGGAGAACGAACTCCTACAGAATTTACTTCTCTGAGCAGTTCAGTTATCATAAACAGGTTTAGGGTCCTATTGCTGCTATTTTTTCTGGTGGGTTTGGCGGCTTCCATGAGATGTATTAAAGGTATGCCCCTTTGAATTTTTGGAATTTGGCTTTCACCTTTGGTTATTGAATTTATCATCTTACCTATCAAAAAATAAATAAATAAATAAAATAATACATTGTATTTTTGGGGAACCAATTATTTCCTCAAATGTTTGGGGCAATATGGGTAAAAGTTTCATTGTAACTAGGGAAAAAAAGAAAAAAAAAGTTTCATTGTCATTTCCCCCCACTGCCCCATCCTCCAGCACACACACACACACACTCTCTCTCTCTCTCTTTCCCTCTCTGATTGACAACCAAAAAGTATTATGCATGACAAAGAAGAATATAGTGTAAGAAGAATGAACGTGTGTGTGTGTGTGCGCGCGCGCGCGTGCGTGTGAGAGAGAGAGTGATGCAGTCAGTTGTGTCTTAAAAAGGTGTCTAGTCAGAATTAATGCAGTCAATAGTGTCTAGTCAAAGAGTTAATTATGGCATGGGAAATCTGAAGATGTCATGGGAATAGTAGAAGTTATTAATGCTTTGCGGGAAGCGTAAAAATAAGGCTAGAGAAGTGAAGTGTCATTAATAGGTTTATTATAAGGACAGCCCCTCTAATCTGCTCTCACCAAGTCTTAAATAAGTATAATTTTGAGATATCCGTTTATAAAGTATTCCGCAGGCTTTTCCCAGATTTCCTTTAGAAATCTAGACTCCAACGGTGATTGGAGTAACCCGATTCTTTTTTAGTGCTGTAAGAAGACTTCTGTTTTCCTTTTTCTGTTTGCTTCAAAGAGAGACAGAGGGAGAGAAGAAAAAGGCATGCCAACACAACAAACAGGAAAAATCAAACTTCTGAAGCATTATTCAAGAATATAACAATTACCAACCATGAACCACCCAGATCAAACAAACAAAACTAGATACACAATTCAGTCATATTAGAAGCATTTGAAAGCAATTACATAGACATACCTTTGATCAAGCGAGACTAATTCACATATTTCAATGTTTTTCATCCAATCCATTTCAGTTAGTTTCTCACTTGTCGCGGAATTGACAAGTTCAGATGCCATTTTTTTCATACTTCTGAATGTGAGAAACAAAAAAGTAAGGACATTTTTTACGACTTCATCAAACAAATTTAACAGAAGTGTAACCTATAATGTTCTTGTTCAAAAGATGTAAATCATGTTTCCAAAGATATCAACGGAAAAATTAATTGCAACCTGAAGCTCAATTGTGCATAAACAACTCAAAAACTTGAAGCCTCACATACACAAATCATGCAATAGAAACACTATTTATGAAGCATCATCATAGTTAGTCAACAAACATATTTAATGAGCCTAGAAAGTTTCACTCCTCACAACGTCAGAGTGCTGAGTTCAAGGAGACTGTTTTTCAGATTGCATGCCCACAATGATACAAATATTAGAATACCGTCAGTATAAGTTGTAGAATTCAAAATTTTTGTGATTCATTATCTGATATGCCCCCTCCTAACCAACAATAAATATAAATTCATCCTAGGACTAACCAAAACAAGCTTGGGTAAATATCATATCATGTGAAACAAAATATGAAATATAAATGTTAAGATAAAGCATCAAAGTTAAAAGTCTTGCTTAGGTTGTTTGGATTAGAGTATTTTATCATATGATTTAATAACCTGTGAAATTCAAGACCAAGAGAAAAGATCACATTGACATGATCTTCAAGCTCCTAAATTATACACTTCAGAAAGACAAGTGATCAAGAGAACGTAATTCATTTAGTTCATTTTGATGGCTTAGAAGTTCTATAAGTAATCCTTCAAAGTTGGCAAAATTTGGTTTGGAATTAACTCAGATGTAATTTGGAACTGAATTTTAAATAAGTTTGGAACTAATTTGGGATAAATTAGGATGTTGGATTGAATTTGAGTCGATTTGGAAAAAAATCGAAAGCTTTAAATTTGATTTTGGAACTTGGAATTTTAATTTTAATTAAAACAAAGTATATGGTAATCAGAAAGCAGCAGTTGACAGGGACCTTCTTCTGTCAATGATCAAAACATTGCTTACAAACATTTTCATGCTTTTAGGGTTACGACAAGAATATAAAGTTAAGGACTGATCCTCAGCTATTGTGTACTGACTCTTAAGTGGCCAGAATGTCAACGATCAATTCTCATACTGTCCAGACCAATCCTTGGTGTCTAGAAGTGGAAAATACAAATTTCCAAATCTAAATTAGTTTCTAATCTTCCAAAAACTATCCAAAATATTCCTAATTGATGCCAAATCATTCTAAGGCTATTAAAACAACTAGCACTCTTCAAAACATTAAGAGAATAAAAAATATATGAGAATAAAAGTTGAAGCATAAAAGAATTTACAGAGAGTTCTTTGAGAGTTTCAGAAGAACAACATAGGTTTTCAGAAGCGCCACTCATCTTGTATGATTGTTCTTTATCGCAATTTTTTTTTTTTTTTTTGGATAAGTAAGATTGTATTAGAAAGCGTTCAAAAGGGAAATGCATACCGGAAGCTAATTGTTCTTTATGGCACTTTATAGAAGATTTGAAGATCATCAATAGCAATCACCATCTATCGCATCTTCCCATCTCTATTTGAAGATGCTACTCATTGAGCATGGTGTGTCACTGCATAGAAAAGGTTGTAGTAAAACACGGAGACTCATTTTTGCCTACCAGTCGTAGAGGAGCAAGAGTTGGTTGATGATTAATGTAAAGAAAGATGGATTGGCTTGGAGACAGGTTAATTGATCAGACAGCAAGTGTATTTGTTACAACAAGGGCCAGTAATTAGACCAAGTTAAATCAATTTGGGTGATTCTTGCATAAGATTATGTAACTTGAATTCTTCTCAAAGTGGTTGGTTGGCATCTACAATAGGTCTAGTGGTTTTTCCCTATTGGAATTTCCCACCAAGAATCTATTATCTTCTTTATTTCTTTATAGCTTGCTTGATTCCACGATTCACCTGATTGTATGCTTGGTTTGATTTATCATGCATAAATTCTTCTTCTTCTTTCTTTCTTTTCTTATCTTTGTGTGTGTGTGTTAGGTAAGTACACACACGTAAATTGCCCACTACAGGACTTTAACTCCTCGCCTTCCATTTGAGGAAGTAGAGGTTATACCATTGGGCTAATGGCCCATTAGTTTATCATACAAAACTTGATTCTTGATAAGTCATCATGTAGGGATTCCCATGCCACTTCCATTCCTTTCAATTGAGATGCCATATCATTCGTCTCATGTTAGGCCGAACTACAACATGTTATTGACCTCTTCCATATGAAATATAAAACAAGATATTGCATATATTTTACAATAGTCTATCACCATTGGAGAAAAACCCTGTGTTCTTTATTTCAATCATCTCACTTGTTGAATGCCCGATGCTCCACTGGGTTGATCATCACTAGTTATGTTTTAATTGTCTCACAATATTCAACCCTACACAGTGCTAATTCTGAATTAAATGTTTCATAATGTACCAAACATCTATTATGCACTATGTCACCATTAATATGAAGTACAAGTTGGCTCTTACATAATCTTCATCAAATTAAGAATATGCATTTCACACATCAAATTGAAGACCATGGCTCTCATACCAATTGCGATCATACAAGTCATTTGCTAATTTGCCCATTAAGATTCAATTTGATGCACAAAAAATAAATAAATAAATAAAAATAAAAAATAAAAAAATTAAAATTCCATTATTGATGCAAAGAAAATCAATCTTACCTTGGTTCATGATACCAAAAGAACTTGTAACCTTAATGTTTGAAATCTGGTTCAATTTCACTGGTTTTCCAGTGTGAAGTTTCTCATTCAGCAAAAACACCTAAATTGGCTATAACTCAGTCTAAAGAAGTCTGAATGAGTGTGGTATTTTCTGTTAGAAAGTAGACTCAAACCTTTCCAACCTATATGGATTAGCATCTAGTTCTGTTTCTACTGAGTTCAGCTGGACCTCAAATTTGACCCAAAAACTAATTCTGCATAAGTAAGATCCTGAAACCACTTCTCTCTCTATAGCTGATGGGTGCTAGGTGTGGTGTTCCCTTATTCAAGAGCGTATGGTTTTGAGTAGTCTTCTCATCAAAGACCTTAGTTTTCTGCCGTGAAGAAGACCACCACAAGTTACACCTTTTCATATTTTTCCATATAGCTCTTCATAAATTGAGCAAAACTCCAACAACATAACAGAGTGTTATTCACATTGAGTAGTGGAAGAGTTTAACGTGGGTAAAAGTGTGCTTGTCCCTATGGGGGGAGGTTCAAGAGGTGACTTCACTTGCTGCAGTTCTAGGATGTGGGACGAGTCCTTTCCTATTGTTTATCTGGATTTGCCTTTGGGTGCTTCGTCCAGGAGGGTGGATGTTTGGGATCCAGTGATGCAACGGTTCGAGAATAGATTGGCTGGATGGAAGAAGCAATATCTTTCGAAGGGCGGGAAGGTCACTCTTGTGAAGAGCACCTTGTATAGTTTCCCAACATACTTCCTATCCCTCTTTCAGATCCTGTGCACTATTGCTGAAAGACTCGAGAATCTCCAACAGAATTTTCTCTGGGCTAGTCGGGGTGAGGAGTTCAAGTATCATCTTGTCAGGTGGGAGCATGTTTGCAGGCCTCTTTAGATGGGCGGTCTTGGTATTAGGAGGCTGATCCCCTTTAATAGGGCTTCTTGGGAAGTGGTTATGGAGATTTGGTAGTGAGAGATATCGTTTATGGAGGACAAAGGGGGATGGTATTCCAGGTTGGTTAGATCTGTTGCTGGCGTGGGAGTGTGGAAAATCATTCAAAAGGGTTGGGACGAGCTCTCTAAGCATGTTAGGTTCAAAGTTTGTGAGGGCATGGATATCCGATTCTGGGAGGATTCTTGGTGTGGTGATCGCCCGTTGTCTCGTTTGTTTCCAAGACTTTTTTGGATTGCTGCGGAGAGACATGCTATAGTAGTGGACTGTTATTGGCTTGATTTTTTTATATAAGTAAAATGTATAAAAAAACGCTCAAAAGGGGAGTGTATCCCGACGGGACAGTTATCGGCTTGATAAAGGAAGGCTTACGTGGGATGTGTGTTTTCGGCGTTCCTTTCAGGATTGGGAACTTGATGACGTCTTTGGCCTGTTGGATCTTGTGTATAGCCAGGAAATGGATGACGTTCCTTTCAGTTTGGAACCCTCTCCTCAGGAGAGGTTTGATGTACGTTCTTTGTTCCTTTGCCCCACCCTTTTTCATGGTTCAAATTTCCCATGGAAGACGGTTTGGCGTTCAAAGGCCCCTCACAGGTGGCCTTTTTTGTTTGAACTGCAGCTTGGGGCAAGATTCTGACTATGGTCAATTTGAGAAAGAGAAGACAGATCTCAGTCAACTGGTGTTGTATGTGTAAAAATGATGGAGAGTCTGTGGATCACCTTCTTTTCTATTGCCCTGTGGCTTATGATTGCTGGAGTCAATTTTTTGGTCTTTTTGGCATTCATTGGGTTATGCCTCAGTCTTCAAGGGAGTTGATTGACGTTTGGAGGGGCCAGAGGATGAGGACTCACGCTCTTGACAAAGGGTGACCCCTTTGTGTTTGGTGGAGCATTTGGAAAAAGCGAAATAAAAGATCTTTTGATGGAGAGGAAACCTCCATTGGGGCGATGAAATTTTCTATTATTAGTTCTCTTTTTAGTTAAGTGATGAAGAGAAATTGTATAGCTTTAGATGAAATCATGGACTTTTTGGGTTCTTTGGGTCGATAGGACTTTTCTTTTAGTTTTGTTCCTTGTATATCTCTTGGGATGTGTTCCCCTTTTGAACGTTTTCTAATACAATTTTATTTATCAAAAAAAAAAAGTAGTGGAAGAGTTTAATTCGCATTTGTAGCAACCCTTGTCGCTGTCACACTTCTTGGTCTTCCAAACAATTGGTGCACTTAAACTTCATAATTAGATCGCCTTCCAATTAATTCCACAAAACCATCTTCACGGAAGAATCTAGTACAGAGTTAATGACAATCATGTAAATGTCACACTAAGGAGTAAATTACTAACAGTTTTTGTTCCCTAAAGAATTGAAAAACCTAAAATCAAATGAACCTGATAATTGAATTAGGCTTACTTGTACACTATCTTTTCCCAATTTGTTCTTTTTCTTTTTGTCATTTCCCCCGACATTTTGCAGCAAATTAGTGAAGTGTCATAACATTTTCAACTCCACTTGATTGTCATCGTTCAAAAGTTGAATTTAAAATAAATAAATTAAAAATTAAAAAATGGCGTTTGTTTTCCCAATTGTTATCTTCTTACCTAAATTTTTCTAGCAACAAAACAGGGCACTATAATAGTTTTCTGAGAAATTCAACCTATTAATTACCCAACTAGAAGCTGAAATATCCCACAGCTTAAAAAGTGAGTTACTTTCAGACTACAAACGAACAAGCAAGATAGATAGATACATACATATATATAGAGCGAGCAAAAATGTATATGATCTGAAGGGAAATCAAAATTGAAGATCAAATCTGTGAAATACATAAAGCCCATATGAATTTCAATAATAATAAATAAATAAATAAACAACAGAAAAATGAGTACTAATCTGAAGAGCCACTTACCAGTAAAGCCCGAGAGGAACAAGAACCACTTCAATGAAAGAGAGAGCTTCACCAATTGGATGTATACGTATATAACTCTGCATCAAAAAGAGAATCTAAAGAGATAGATTAATGGAATTTTTCTTTTTTTATGAGTACTAATCTGAAGAGCCACTTACCAGTAAAGCCCGAGAGGAACAAGAACCACTTCAATGAAAGAGAGAGGCTTCACCAATTGGATTGGATGTATACGTATATAACTCTGTATCAAAAAGAGAATCTAAAAAGATAGATTAATGGAATTTTTCTTTTTTTTCTTTTTTTTTTTCTTTTTTTTTTTAACCCTTTTTGCTTTTCCTTTTGCTTCCTCTGAGCTTTGAAGTATATAATATAATATAATATCAATATTTTAATATTTAATATATAATATATAATATATATAGATGATTATAGTGTCTCTCTTTCCTACATGCGTGTGCGACAGGTTGTCTACTGAATATAAGAACTGGTGTGTTTTCATTCATCAGGTTGTTCACTTAACAGTTCAGAAATTGATGGTTTTGGACAACGGCCATAGAACAATCTAGAGAGCGACAGACACACACCACCACAAACACGCACCATACTGAGTAATGAGTAAATTACCTGCGGGTGATCTTCAAGGGTTCACTTTGGGCTCAATGTAGGACACGTGGAATAAAGGCCACCGGAGAGACGTCTTTCCCACTCTCTCTCTTGCTTTAATACTTGAGATGAGAAATCACATTCGGTAAAGATGTTAATAAAATCACATTGTTTCCACCTGACTCATCTTTTTGCAGGAGCTTTGAATCTCAAGTCATAACCCAACGTTGTGACTTGCGCAGGTCCAGCTCGAGCCTTCGGTGACCGCCAAGGACCGTAACAATGAAAAGCCTTCAAAATTTTAAAAAAATTTAATATATATATTAAGTTATATTATAATTATTTTTTAATATGTTTAAATTCTAAAAAATATAAAAAAATTTATATTAGACTATTTATATTATAACATAACTTTTTTTTTTTTTCCTCTTGTCACTCATTTCATTTTATATTAGGCCTCAAATATTTCTATCTTAAAATAACTTCTTCTTTTTTTCTTTTCTCACTCTCCTCATTCATTTTGATTTTATATTAGACCTCAAATATTTATATCCTAAAATAACTTTTATTTTTTCTCTTTTATCTCTCCTCTCTCGTTCAACTCTAATTGATACATAAATTTACATCCTTACATAACTTTTTTTTCCTTCCTTTTTCTACTCTCATTCACATTTTACAATAAATCCTAATCAATATAGAAATTTAATATTAAGTACCAAAAAAATATTTTTGATTAAGTTAAACAATAAAATATTAAATATCTGTTGTTTGGAAAAATAGCCAAAACTTTCCATATATATATATATATATATTACGTTTTATCTTCTTCTTTTCAACAAGCCTTTTCCTCCCACTCTCATTACAAGTTTACCATTGTTATAATTTTTATTCTATTGAAAAATTTGTACAAGGATTGAATTTGGGTTTTTTAAATCAGGTTCAATGGTTTTTTTTCTTTAATTATTTTTTAATTTTATTAATTTTTGTTATTATAAATTTGTGTGCATATATATTTGTATATTTTGTTTTTAAGTTGTGACTAATTTTATTTATATTGTTGAAAAATCACTTTTTATTTTTTGGCCTAAAGTCCCAAATTAGGTTGAGCGGCCCTGGACTTGCAATGTATTTGGAGCTCTTTGGGGTCAAATATCATTTAATACAATTAAATTAAAAATACAATACATCGTAATAAAATTAAATTAATAATACAAAATTAGTAAATTGATGGTCAAAGAGTTTTCTTTGTTGTACCCTAATGTAATGCTGTTGTGTGTTTTTTACAATTTCAAAGTAATTGTGTTTTATCAATATTTATGTTCTCAATCTAAATTATATTGAAGAGAAGTTGAAGATGACTATTATATGATGGGCAAAAATTATGGACTATCATTTATTAAAATTACTGATTTGTGTTTGTCTTAGTGACTTTGGATTTGATCTCTCAATCAAGGTTTCAAAATCGATAGAAAAAAGCGAAAGATTAAAAAAAAAAAAAAAAAAAAAAAAAAAAAAAAAAAAAAAAACGTTTATATAAATAATATTTTGATACCAACCAAAAAACAAAATTTGACTAATAAGTGTTGTGGATCTCTTGTGGGGATTTATTGACTCCCAAATTGGGCAGTACCCCCCGCTTGACATGTGTGTCAATAGGCATAAGCCACGAGAAAGTTTGTACAATGCGAATTTTAGAAATTGAAGCAAATAAGGTCTTGTTTGGCAACTGTTTCAAATTTTCTTTTTTTTTTTACGCTTCAAATAGTGTTGCGTAACGAAACAAAATATGAAATGTTTGATACGATTTAAATAGTATTGAAATATTTCCAAAAACAAAGCCAAAACAAGAAGTACCAAATTGGTATATCTAGTTGCTTCCGTATTATAGCAAAAAAACTAAAGCGATAGATAGTAAAAATTAAAATTAAAATAACCTTTTTAATTAGCCATTTTATTTTTCAAACTTGTAATACTTTTTTTATTAAACACGTCTTCAAGTTTTTGCTTCTAATAATCTTTCCAGCAAATATAATATTACCAAATATGTTTCTGATTACTCAGGGTTGGCCCTAGGGCAAGGCGACTAAAGCAGTCATTTAGGGCCTCCAATTTGGAAAGGCCTCAAATTTAGGATTATAGTGCAATTATAGTAGTATATGTCTAACATTTAAGTCATAATTTTCATAATTAAAAAACAATACATACTTATCATGTAAATTTATAGCAATAAAAAACTTTTAAAAAAAATTTATGGCAATTTTTAGAGTATGGGTTGGGTTTGTCCCAGACCCACAACCTGTGGAGCATCCACATTATTTGAATTCTAACTTTAGAATTCAAAATATAACAAGGGTGATAAGATAACAGAATCTTATCACATCCATGGGTTGTTATTATCATGAAAATTAAAATGAATTACATCGATTATATAATTCTGATATATAGGATCAGATGAAAAGGGGTTTTTTTGGAAGTTTCTTTGTTTTACTTTCTCTCATCACCCTCTGTATCTGGTAGCCATCAACCATAGGATTTGGATTGTGGAAAAGATATAGAGGACTCTGGTAGCCGCTCTATCGACGAGTAATACGATTAACAACTCTGTGACGGCCCTAGTTTTTTAAGCCAATGCATCCTGTGAAGACCCGAAGTTTAACCAGATAATGGATCCGAATGCGGAAATGAAAACAGAATCAAGGTCTCTAGGGATGTACATTGTCCCTAAGACATCTAAGTGACCTTCCATGAGGCTACAGAATTCAACGAGAATGAACGTGGAAGCAAAAAGTTGAAAATAGACCAAGTATGGCCCCAAGGGCAAAATGGACTTTTCACACATAATCAAAGTCTCTTGAGATGTACGTCATCCTTAAGACATAAACGTGACTTCTCATGAAGTCAAGGGACTCAAAGAGACAAATTGCAGAAGCGACGTTTTAAAAACGGACGAGTTTAGCTCTAGGGGCAAAATGCTAATTTCCATAAAGATATAGGTGCTACTGAGCACACCATTGGATAAACGACAAAAAATTAATGAACTTAGACTCAAGAATTACATGATTCGGAGTCCGGACGAAGAAATGAAGTCAAAAACAAAAGTTGGAGTCAAGGCGGTCAAAGGGGCACCAAGGCAGCCTTCCACACGCGCGCGCTGTGCGCGTGGCACACAACTGACTGCAGAAAGCCACTAGCACTGAATTTATAGAACAATGTGCAATTTTGGACCCTTAAATGATTTTTTTTTTTGAAAAATACAAAGAAGAAACCCCTCTTAAAATCATGTTTTCTAGCTAACTATATCAAAAGAAAATTTTAATTTTGATGTAAAATTCCCAAAATGCCCCCTTATGCTCAGTTTTGACAAAAAACGTAAAAATAGAATTGCTTCAAGTGTTCAAATAGTCAATTGTGAAGTTGTGTGTTAAAACGATTGTGCACGCAAACGTAATAAGTGTTTTAAAACGTACGGGAATGGTCCGTGACCCCCAAATATGCCCGATAAAAAATACGATCTATCAAACCTCAAATTTGCCTAAAATAACATTTAAAGGAAAAACTTGAAACCAAAATACATGGATGCATTCAAAAGACCGTTTAGCCCTTGGCCACACTTCATGCATATTAAATGAGTCCTAATGAGTGTGCTCGTGCACACTTTACACCATCTGAATTGAAAATGACAACTTAAAACTTTATATTTTCCTATTTTTCAATAATTATACAAGAAACCAAAAATACTTAAAAGAAACAACTTAAAAGTAAATGGCTCTTAGCCTTATTACATACATTTTAAATAAGCCTCAAATAGTGTATCTAAGTACACTTTATAAGTTTCAATGTAAATGCGACATATTGAACCTAACTAAGTATTACAACTTTAAATATAAAACTTAAACATGTTAACACTTGCATGTGAGCAAAATACATTAAAAGTACTTCAAATTAACTAAACAACCTAGGGATATTGTACATCCCGAAACCACGTCTCCTTCCCTGAAACAAATTGCATTCAGTGGGGTGAGTAACTTACATTACTCGTAAGGGATGAGCATACATAAACCTAAGTTTTGCAAGTTAATATAAATTGATTCATGTGATTCATGCCACATAACGTCTATGTCTAAAACTAAAGGAGCATCATAAGTTACCTTAAAGCATTTCTAGCATAAATCACAATATTCATGCAATTCAAAAAAATTGGAGCATACAACACAGTGCAACAAGATATAGATTATCAAAGTTATAAACATGAAATCTAAAATGCGAAAACAACTAAATGATACAGTTAACATAATTGGAACTTCCAATATAACGCAATAAGATATAGATTATCAAAGTTATCAACTTAGAATCTAAAATGCGAAAACAACTAAAGTGATTCATGCCGCCTAATGTCTATGTTCCAAGGTGAACTAATAGATCATCTCAACTACACCAGTTATTGAAATGATAAATCCAAGGCATACAAGTATACAAACGCAGGTATACTAAGCCGTAAAGAGAATTTAAGCATCAAATCACAAGCTACAAATAATCCATGATTAACAATTTGGAATTGAATGCAAAATCAAATAGTGGAAAGACTTGGACATCACGTCGGATCAGACCGAACGACATAGCTGATTTGGGTTACTAACCCGCAGAGAACTACCCAAGTGCGCACATGTGGGAAGAGCTAATCTTTCGCCCTAGAGCCATACTCTAGTCATATTCAAAACAGACGACATCCTAAGTTTCCAAAATTTACAAATTGTGCAACAACGTATATATATCAACATGTATATACAAGGTAATAAACTATTTATCATGCACAAACCAATTTTGGAAACACACAATACATGTTCTAAGTTCACAACTACAATGGCATGTAAAATGTCGAATCTTCAAAGTGCGATTCGTTACACGTACAAGGCATATAAATGTCAAATCTTCAGTGTGCAATTCGTTACACGCAACAACAATATTATTCAATATTGAAAACATAATCTCATGAATATAATACAAGTTCGAATTTATAATTTAAACATGCTAATAACTTCAAATACATGGTTAAATCATTAATACAATAAAAATGGAATTTTATTAAATAAAATAATCAATTTCCTTAAATTTCAAATCTCATCCAAAAAATCCCTAATTAATATACGTCAAAGATCATAATATGGTCATTACATATATCAAGTCAAATACTTATTTAAATGGATAGAACACTTAAATAAAAATTAATTAAACTAATTAATTAATTTCCCTAGATTTCAAATCAACTTTAAATGTTTATATATCAAAGACTATATATCATGGTCAATGCATATATCAACTCAAAAACATAATTGCATCATTGGAACAATTAAACATATTTTAATTAAGATAAAATAATTAAATCTCTAAAATTTAAAACAACTCCAAATAATTCCAAATTAATATATGCTAAGTAACAAGTCAAGGGCATTACATATATTAAGTTTAAAAAACATAATTAAATCAATGGAACCATTAAATAGATTTTAATTAATTCATTTAATTAAAATCTCTAGATTTCAAAACTAATCCGAAATATAAATTGTTAAATCCCCAGAGTTGAACAGTTAACCACAGTATGAAGGTTGTGGTGAAGTCAAAGTCCTAAGACTTTCTCTCGCTAATCTCTTTAGTTTAAAATCAGTTTAATTTTATTTCATGCTCATAACAACCAATCAATCAATTCAACCAGTTACCTATAAACCAAGAAATAAATTTGATTACTTAAAAACAAAGCAAAGAACACTCATCTACCTCTGAGATCGACACCCTCTATATAGTACTATCCTACAAAAATTCGTACTATTGCAAGTAGTAATAAATTGAACATATTAGCCTTGACATGTTCTTTGACATATATTTAATTGAGAATTGAACTCAATAACATTCGTTCAATTCGGTTTTAAAGAAAGATGTTTTATAAATTTCAGTTAACTATAACCTATCTGCAGTTAGCATGGACTATCCACCTATCTACTTTAACTAATTTTGCAAACAATCCATCTTTCCTAACCATAGACTATAGAAACATTCATTTATAAAAAATATTGGAACACCATTACATGATCTCAATTCTTATGTCCGGCAAGGCTCCACCAGATACCGTCCAATAATAATGGGGTGAGATTAGTTTAAGAACAGTTATATCTAAGACAAGGTAATAACTTTTCAGAAACTATTTAAAACTTTAAAATCCAATTGAGTTGTCTCAATTGCTTATAATCATGTAATCAGGAATATAATATATTAACAATATCCTAGAGTTAAAACAATCAAACCATAGTACTTAGGTTGGGTTACATCAGTGCCCTAAGAGAGGAATTAGTTACTCATAATGATGCAGAATATAATCTTTGTTGTTGCCGTCTTCATCGTCACGAATGGCATTTCTTTTCTCAGGATCTTCACTTTCTAAGGTTCTGGAAACCTTAAAAGCCACCACCGCAATATTAGCCTTCTGAATAAAACGAGAAAGAGGAACGTCTTCTATCAAGGCCCGTGCCTTCTTTTATAGAAGAAATAAGGGTTTTGGTGGGCTTTTAGGTCTTTTGGCCCATCTGGAATAAAATAAGACTTGGAAAAGAATAATCCTCGTAACTTATAAATCCATTCTGTCCTGGAAGGCTCGACCTATTGGGCTTAGGCTCGAGCTTTAGGAACAAAGCTCGAGCTTTCTTGAAATATGGCTCGAGCTTCAAGGATTGGTGTTCGATCATCACTTTTGTACTTCGTCAAATTTCTTCAACTATTTTCCAAGGCGTCTTTTCCATCAATACTTAGAATATTTTGAGGTTTTCTTCTTTTAACATTCCTCGATCCTAGATTCATAGGGCTCGAGCTTTAGGTGCAAAACTCGAGTTTTTGGGGCTCAGGGCTCGAGTTTTGAATGATAGTGCTCATTACTGGAGGTCTGGCACGAGGCCCTTGGAGCTTGGCTTTCTTTAAGATTGTAATGACCCAGTCATTTTCCTCCCTTTCCTTTTTCGGTGATTTTCTTTTTTCGTCTTTTTCCTATTTTATATTTTCCCTATTTTGTTTTTTTCCCGTTTATCATTTTTCCTTATATAACCTTACTTTTTGTGCTCGTATTTGATTCCAGCTTTGCATGCGTCCATGATATTTGAATTTCATGACATTTGTATTTTTACTTTTGTAGAAAACACATTCTAGTTGCTTACTTTTTCGTAAAGGACATGGATGCATATTTTATTGTAATTATTCTTGATTTTTAGGGTTTTAGTGTAATTATAAAAAATAATTATTTTTCGTCTTAGGGACCTTTTTGTAATTTAATTTGTACGATATTTTGAAAAAGGATTTTTTTGCAAATTTTGAAAAATGTGACAAGTGTCACATTCTCATGGAGCTACTTGTTGGCATTTGGGTAGGGAGACTTGGAAGCATAATTTCTTGACATTTGGAGGGTGGAGATTCACCCACTTGTTGGCCTAGGATTGGTGCATTTGTTGGCTTTGATGGTTGACAAGTGTCGCCTTAAGATTAAGCCTAGGAAGGAGCCATTGATTTGTGACAAGTGTAGGCACCAAAATAAGTCTTGCATTATGTATGCGTGAGAGGTAGTATAAGAGCACATAGTGAGTGAAGGATTTCTAAACCGTCTACTCACCATTTTACACTTTATCTTTTTCATTTCATTTATTCTTCATAGCCTTAACCTAGCCACCATTGAAGGAAAAGCTTGGCTTAGAGCTTTGACTTCATTTTTGGCCTCCTTACACTCACCTTAGACTTAAAACCTTGGGAGACAAAAGTTTCCTCTCACTCTCCTCTTCAAAACCCTTCTTCTGTTTTCCATTTTTAAGGTTGGTTGCTTGGATTATAGAGATTCAATTCTCTATTGAGGTAGGGGTGGTAGTATGTTTATATTTTAAGTCTTTTATTATCCTTTGAGGTTTAATATATATTGTGTACATGCTTTTAATATAATAGTCTTGCATATTATAGGAAATCCTTATGATTGACTTAGGGTTTATTGATTTAAGCATGTATGTTGTATATGTATTTTGTGTAGGATTATTAATGTTGTATAGAACTCTTATTGATTTGAATTACTATACTATTGTTACGATAATTCTACATTCTAGTTAATTACAATTGGTAATTGTAATTATTTTAGAAGCTTAATATTATAATATTGTAATGTAGTATATAAAGCTTATTGTTGAGGTATAATTTTAATTGATAAGTTGGTGGTATTGTATTGCACATTATATTATGTTAAAGACTTGTCAATTATTATGCCATTATAGACTTGGAACCCTAAGACATGGTTTGTGTGGTTTCAAAATACTTGTGCATGAAAGGTGTTATATATGCCTTAATATTGTGTATAAGTTTTGACCTTGATATATTTTGGATTTTCTTGGGACATTGTTACAAGTGACAAGGCTAGAGTTTGACTCTAGTGCGGGAGGTATGAGTTCTCTCCATTTATAGTGCGCACTAGGGTGGTATTCCCAGCGGGTTAATGCCCAGAATAATCGTTTAGTTCTTAGCTTTATCCAAGATTGATGTCCAAATATTCCATTAATTGATTTCGCATTAAATTCCAAGTTGACAACCAATGCTTCATTATAACTTGTGATTTTGGTTATTGGCGAATTAATGTTGTTAAGTACATTGACATTGTTATTGTATTTTGATGGTATTATTGCATTAGTTTAAGATGATTCTTTAGAACACCTTGAACATAGATGTTAAGTGAAATGATCCCTTGTATTCGTCTATATTGATTTTGCAATGATATTGAAACTTTAGGATATAAGCATATGTTTCTTCTTACGAGTAACTTGATTACTCATCCTAGTGGTTTAGGTTGTTTTACAGGTAAATAGACTATGTTCTTTGATGCTTATAATCTTTAGAGGCTTATGAGCAATTTGAAGCATTTTTGTATATTGACATGCAAGAGTTTAACATGCCTTACTTTTGATATTATATTTTGTATACCATGGGTGTATGGTATTTTAGAAACTAATGTAGCTACCTTGATGTGTAATGATACTTAAGTACTTACTTCTGATACTATAAACATGTATGTAATGAGGTCATGGGCTAAACATGTTCACTTTAGTACTTGTAGTCACTTAGTACCAAATCTTGCTTCAAAAAATGCATTTTAACCAACTTTGGAGGTTTGGCCTATGAAATTCTTATAATTGACATGTATGAGGCCATGAGTCATTGATTTACATTCAAATATCCACATTAGGTTTGTTGGCATGTTCTCATACTCATATCTCCTTGAAAACCAACTCTAAACCTTTGTTTTTGAACTAAATCATCATAGGATTTGAGGTTTGGGTTATGCCTTAATGTTTTTGGCATATAGCAGGTCTTACAACAGCTTTTTGAGGTGTTTTGGTTGTCCAAAACTTCATTTCGGTCGACCGATGGCTTTTGGGATACTCATTGCACAGTAAAAACTCATTTCCAGTAGCCTTCTTCACTATTCAGGACCATTTCGGTCGACTGATGGCCTATTTCGGTCTACCGAAGCAACCTCCCCTTAAAAATATGATTTCAACAAAATTTCTGTCCAGTTTGGTCATCCGAAACTCTAGTTCGGTCGACCGAAATAGCCTTCACTCATCAGCCTTCTAGGTTATGTTTCAGCATTGAAGTTCCAACTTCAAAAGGTCATAACTTCTTCATTTCTAATCCAAATGGGGTGATTCTTAAGCCTAAACTCAAGGATTTTAAGTCAAATTTCCAATGGTACCTATTCCATTATCAAATTCCAATCACAGTAGGAGTTATTCATGTTTTAGTGAGGTAGTGTTAGTTTTTGCTTCAACCGGGAAGGGCATTTTTATGGGATTCTTGGCCAATGTTCTTGGAACCTCTTAGAATGTTGTGAAATGATTAGATTAGGTTGTATTCATCTTGTTTGACTTGTTTAGAGTTAATTTTCTCCTTTTTAATTTTGAATTGACCATTTTGCCATTAATTAACAGATTTTACCCGTTTTAACTCTAGTTTCCTCTTTCGCTCTCTTTAAGTTATATGACTTCATGTAATGTCATATTGGTGTCTTAGAGATGATTTAAATCTCAAAGGACTATGGTTTCATCTTTTGCTTCTGCATTTCGGATCCGTTATCGGGTCAACTTTCGGGTCATCACTGACGCACCGGGTTAAAAAACTTGGGCTGTCACAAGTGGTATCAGAGCTCCTAGGTTTGAATACCTTAGGATGACAGGTTTTGGGTGCATATCATTTTTTTGTTGATCTACTTTTATATTTTCACATGCTTTTGATAACATGTTTCGGCATTATAATATGTTCATGTGTTTCTTGATAACATGTTTAGTAGTATGACATGTCTTTATGCTTATATGCCTATGTGGTTAAGAGCATCTTTGTTTGACATGTATGCCTATTTACTTAAGTGCTTAACTGTTTTAAGGGCTTTCTTTGATTGCTTAAGCATGACATTATGCTGCATACCTTGTCTTACTTCGTGTTTCGTGCATTCATAGTATGAGTTGCATTCGGTTATAATAACTTGTGTTATTGTTGACCTCTTTTCTTTTGCACGTTTAACATTATGGTTGTCACACGTGAAGAGTCTTCACGTCAGGGCATTGAGGAGCAGGTGGATGACACCGAGATTACGAGGGGTCTGGGAAAGCCCAGGATTCTAGTTCGTGGCGTTGATGCTAATCCACTACGGGCACCAACTTATGAGGAGTGAGTGGCTCAGGGAATCAATCAGGGGATCGCTGAATCCCTATAGGAATTGATACGCAGGCAGGTGGCAGGGATACAGATTCCGGCACCGGCACCGATAGTCAATAAGGCGATGGAGTACTTTATGAGTGCAGAGGGTTAAGATTGATCCATTTGCGTGTAGTTCAGATCCGCTAGTCTCAGAAGCTTGGTTGGACCTTATGGTTCGCAAATTGGATAGTATGGCGATACCCACGAACAGGTTGAGGATTTCCTTGACTACTTCTATGTTCATGGGAGATGCAGATATCTGGTAGAGGTTTATGACCAATGTCCACAATGTTGAGTTGATGACTTGGAATGAGTTCAGAGATTTGTTCTTTGAGCACTTCTTTCCTAGGGTTATGAGGCGTGAGATGAGGATACAGTTCACAGGTCTTTATCAGGGCACTATAAGTGTCATTGAGTATAAGACACGATTTACTTCTCTCTCTCGTTATGCCGAGGATATGGTAGCGATAGATGAGGCCAGGGCAATAAAGTTTCAGGATGGACTACATCTTAACATCAGGCCACGGGTCTCAATTCTTGATTTGAGGACTTACAAAGAGGTAGTCCAAAGGGCCATGCTAGATGAAGCAGAGGAACAAGATCAGTTACGGATCAGGGGTTCATACAAGCAGCCTCGCGGAGACAATTCATCATCTTTCAGGATTCAGTGGAAGAAGGCTAAGGCAGGGAACAGTACATACTCACAGGGGACACCGCAACAAACTCATTTTGCACCCATAGTTCCTGTATCAACAGGATTAGCTTGGGGTGTGATCTGTCACCATTGTCAGTAGCTGGGGTACATTAAGCCTCGCTGCCCACAACTTCGACCACAGGCCAGTTAAACGTCAGCTTCTACGAGGACAGGGCAGGGAGCTTGTTTCTATTGCAGACAACCAGGCCATCTTAAGAAGGATTGCCCAAAGTTGTTAAATAAGCCATGTGGTGGCACAGATTTGTAGATGGTACTAGCACAGTCTGCAGTGGTTCAATCTGGTTTTAGAGTTCCTCAGGCACCACAGTCGGTGGCGCAAGGCACTTATCCAGCCAGGGGTTCTACACCTACTGTTTCTTTACATCAGTCAGGCTATCATGGTAGTTCACAGCAGGGCTCAGGGACTCAGGGACGAGCCTACGCTTTTCCACAGGCGGATGCTTCCGCGGGCACCTCTTCAGTTCGAGGTATCTTTCCAGTTTTCAGTTCTTGGGCACGAGTTCTTGTTGACACGGGTGCATCACATTCTTTCATTTCTGCATTATTTGCACATTCATTGGGTCTGGAGGTCATACTTTGGGAGAGTCTTCTTTGTGTTAACACACCAGTTGGGGTCCAGTGTTTTTGGATTATGTTTGTCGGGGTTGTCCTATTGAGATAGCTGGGTGGACCTTAGAGTTTGATTTCGTTGTTCTCAATATGACGGGCTTTGACGTCATTATAGGGATGGATTGGTTGTTATTCTTTTGGACTACGATCGATTGCTTCCGCAGGAGGGTGTCCATTTGCACTCCCAAGGGAGATTGTTTCCATTTTATGGGAGATTGGAGTGATTCTCAACCAGCGATGGTTTTCAGTATTGGTGACTAGAGTCACCACAGATCCTACTTGGCTAGTTTACTAGTTGACGAGGATAATAGTTTGGGCCGTGTTCTTCCGGCAGTTGTTGAGGAGTTTGTTGACGTCTTTCCAGAGGAACTGATAGAGTTATCTCCTTTAAGGAAAGTTATTTTTTGCCATTGATGTCATTCTAGGTACAATACCCATCTCTATGGCACCGTACCGTATGGCACCGGCAGAACTTGATGAGCTAAAAGGTTAGTTGGATGATTTGAAAGTTAAGGGCTTTATTCGTCCTAGTGCTTCACCATGGGGAACACCGGTTCTTTTTGCGAAGAAGAAGGATGGGTCTTTGAGACTTTGCATCGATTATGGCAAGTTGAATCACGCTACGATCAAGAACAGGTATCATTTGCCTAGGATTGATGACTTATTTGATCAATTGAAGAGAGCGATATGCTTTTCGAAGATTAATTTGAGATCGGGTTACTATCAGTTGAGGGTTAAGGATGAGGATATATCCAAGACCACTTTTCATATACGGTATAGCCATTATGAGTTTCTGGTGATGCCATTTGGTTTGACTAATGCTCTAGCAGCTTTCATGGATTTGATGAACCGTGTATTCAGTGACTTTCTTGACAGATTTGATGGTGGTGTTCGTTGATGACATTCTCGTGTACTCAACTTCGATAGAGGAGCATGAGTATCACTTGAGAGCAGTTTTGCAGATCCTTAGGGATAATCAGTTGTATGCCAAGTTTGAGAAATGCGAATTTTAGCTACCGGAGGTGAAGTTCCTTAGACATGTTGTGTCAGGGGGCGGTGTTATAGTGGATTCGTCAAAGATTGAGTCTGTGATGGATTGGGAGCATCCGAAGACAGTGTTTGAGGTTTGGAGCTTTCTTGGCCTAGCCGGCTACTATATGAGATTTGTTCGGGATTTCTCTCGTCTAACGGCACCTATGACTTGACTTACTTGCAAGGGAGTCAAGTTCATATGGAATGAGGCTTGTAATTCTGCTTTTCAGGAGTTGAAGATCAGGTTGATATCCGCTCCAATTTTGATTATACCTGAACGCAGTTTGGGTTACGTGGTCTATTGTGATGCTTCGCGAGAAGGATTGGGTTGTGTCTTGATGCAGACAGAGTGGGTGGTTGTTTATGGGTCTTGACAGTTGAAGACCCACGAGTTGAACTATCTGACACATGATTTGGAGTTGGCAGCAGTTATCTTTGCCCTGAAAGGGTGGAGACATTACTTGTACGGGGAGAAGTTCGAGGTTTTCTCCGATCACAAGAGTATCAAATACCTCTTTTCTCAGAAGGATTTGAATTTGAGACAGCGCAGATGGGTTGAGTTCATGGAGGACTACGACTTTGAGTTACAATATCATCCCGGGAAGGCCAATGTGGTGGCCGATGCATTGAGTAAGAAGTCACGGAGTACTCTTGCTAGCATTTTCGTCCACAGATAGAAAATGCTAAAAGAGCTTGCAGATCTTGGTTTACGGTTGTATAAGGATGTTTCACCGGCTATCCTGTTTAGCCTTATGGCTCAACTAGCTCTTGTTGGTAGAGTTATTGAGGCATAGCAGGGGGATGGGGAGATGAAGTCCATCCACGATCAAATTTCAGGCAGCGACAATGTAGAGGGTTGGACCTTACATTCAATAGTGATCTCTGGTACAGAGGAAAGATGTTTGTTCCTTTGTCTTATCGTGACGTTGTTTTTCGGGATTTTCATCATTCTTGACTCGCATTTCATCCTGGTGGTGCGAAGATGTATTAAAATTTACAGAGACAGTTTTGGTGGAAAGGCATGAAACGCGATGTTTCTCAGTTCGTGGCTAAATGCCTTACTTGCCAGCAAGTAAAAGTAGAGCATCAGAGACCGGCAGGTTTGTTGCAACCACTACCAGTGGCAGAGTGGAAGTGGGACCATATCATTATGGATTTCGTGACGGGACTTCTGAGATCCAAGGCAGGGAATGATGTTGTTGGGTCATTATTGACAGATTGACTAATATGGCTCAATTTTTGCCTATAGCAGTGACAGATGACGCAGAGAGACTTAGTGGACTATATGTGGGGCAGATTGTCAGGCTTCACGGGGTTCTGGTATCCATTATTTTGGATAGGGATTCCAGGTTCACGTCTCACTTTTAGCAGAGTTTTCAGGAGGCTCTTGATATGGGGCTTCATTTCAGTACGGCATTCCATCCTTAGACTGATGGTCAGTCGAAGCGTACCATTTAGATATTGAAGGATATGCTATAGGCTTGCATTTTGGATTTTGGGGGTAGTTGGGATGATTACTTACCCTTGGTTGAGTTGCCTACAACAATAGTTACCAGACCAGTATTGGTATGGTACCTTTTGAGGCGTTACATGGCAGACCTTGCAAATCTCCAGTTTATTGGACCAAGGTAGGTGATGTAGTCGCCTTGGGTTCCGATATTGTCTTTGAGACTGCAGAAAAGATTAAGTTAATTCAGTAGCGGTTGGCTATAGCTCAGAGTAGACAGAAGAGTTATGCTTATAAGAGAAGGAGATCCTTGTCTTTTGAGGTAGGGGACCATGTCTTTCTCAAGATTTCTCTACGGAAGGGACTTCTGAGATTTCGGTAGACGGGCAAGTTGTCTCCTAGGTTCATTGGACCATTTCAGATTTTGGAGCGCGTCGGTGAAGTTATTTATCGTTTGGCGTTGCCGCTAGACCAAGATAGGGTTCACGACGTCTTTCATGTATATATGTTAAGGAAGTACGAGTCTGATCCATTGCATATTTTACGGTGGACAAATGTTGTTGTTGATGAGGATGTGACCTACGAGGAGGGTCCAGTCCAGATTCTTGATTCACTGGAGCAAGTCTTACAGACTAAGACCATTCCATTGGTTAAGATCTTATGGAGATATCACGGCATTGAGAAGGCTACCTGGGAGCTCGAACATGAGGTTCGCTCTCGGTATCCCAGTTTGTTCTCTCGTTCAAATACAACTTGATTTCGGGGATGAAATCCTTTTAAGGAGTGTTGGTTGTAATGACCCGATCATTTTCCTCCCTTTCCTTTTTTGGTGATTTTCTTTTTTCGTCTTTTTTCAATTTTGCCTTTTCCCTATTTCGTCTTTTTCCCGTTTATCATTTTTCCTTGCATAACCTCACTTTTTGTGCTCGGATTTGATTCCGGCTTTACATACGTCCATGATATTTGAATTTCATGACATTTGTATTTTTACTTTTGTAGAAAATACATTCTAGTTGCTTACTTTTTCGTAAAGGGCATGGATGCATACTTTATTGTAATTATTTTTGATTTTTAGATTTTAGTGTAATTATAAAAAATAATTATTTTTCGTTTTAGGGACCTTTTTGTAATTCAATTTGTAAGATATTTTGAAAAATGACTTTTTTGCAATATTGAAAAATATAACAAGTGTCACATTCTCATGGAGCCACTTGTTGGCATTTGGATGGGGAGACTTGGAAGCATAATCTCTTGACATTTGGAGGGTGGAGATTCACCCACTTGTTGGCCTAGGAT
Source organism: Cornus florida (assembly GCF_030987335.1). Classification (NCBI taxonomy): domain Eukaryota; kingdom Viridiplantae; phylum Streptophyta; class Magnoliopsida; order Cornales; family Cornaceae; genus Cornus; species Cornus florida. Next base: position 37,163,824 of record NW_026775574.1, on the reverse strand, counting down.
TGATGCACTTGTTGGCTTTGATGGTTGACAAGTATCACCTTAAGATTAAGCCTACGAAGGAGCCACTGATTTGTAACAAGTGTAGGCACCAAAATAAGTCTTGCATTATGTATGTGTGAGAGGTAGTGTAAGAGCACATAGTGAGTGGAGGATTTCTAAACCTTCCACTCACCATTTTACACTTTATCTTTTCATTTCATTTGTTCTTCATAACCCTAACCTAGCCACCATTGAAGGAAAAGCTTGGCTTAGAGCTTTGACTTCATTTTTGGCCTCCTTCCACTCACCTTAGACTTAAAACCTTGGGAGACAAAAGTTTTCTCTCACTCTCCTCTTTAAAACCCTTGTTCTGTTTTCCATTTTTAAGGTTGGTTACTTGGAATATAGAGATTCAATTCTCTATTGAGGTAGGGGTGATAGTATGTTTATATTTTAAGTGTTTTATAATCCTTTGGGGTTTAATATATATTGTGTATATGCTTTTAATATGATAGTCTTGCATATTATATGAAATCCTTATGATTGACTTAGGGTTTATTGATTTAAGCATGTATGTTGTGTATGTATTTTGTGTAGGATTATTAATGTTGTATAGAACTCTTATTGATTTGAATTACTATACTATTGTTATGATAATTCTACATTCTAGTTAATTACTATTGGTAATTGTAATTATTTTAGAATCTTAATGCTATAATGTTGTAATGTAGTATATAAAGCTTATTGTTGAGGCATAATTTTAATTGATAAGTTGGTGGTATTGTATTGCATATTATATCATGTTAAAGACTTGTCAATTATTATGCCATTATAGACTTAGAACCCTAAGACATGGTTTGTGTGGTTTCAAAATACTTGTGCATGAAAGGTGTTATATATGCCTTAATATTATATATAAGTTTTGAACTTGATATATTTTGGATTCTCTTGGGACATTGTTACAAGTGACAAGGCTAGAGTTTGACTCTAGTGCGAGAGGTACGAGTTCTCTCCATTTATAGTGCGCACTAGGGTGGTATTCCCAGCGGGTTAATGCCCGGAATAATCGTTTAGTTCTTAACTTTATCCAAGATTTGATGTCCAAGTATTCCACTAATTGATTTTGCATTAAATTCCAAGTTGACAACCAATGCTTCATTGTAACTTGTGATTTTGGTTATTGGCGAATTAATGTTGTTAAGTACATTGATATTGTTATTGTGTTATGATGGTATTATTGCATTAGTTTAAGATGATTCCTTAGAACACCTTGAACATAGATGTTCAGTGGAATGATCCCTTGTATTCGTCTATATTGATCTTGCAATGATATTGAAACTTTAGGGTATAAGCATATGTTTCTTCTTACGAGTAACTTGATTACTCACCCTAGTGGTTTGGGTTGTTTTACGGGTAAAGAGACTATGTTCTTCGATGCTCATCATCCTTAGAGGCTTATAAGTAATTTGAAGTATTTTTGTATATTGACATGCAAGTGTTTAACATGCCTTACTTTTGATGTTATATTTTGCATACCATGGGTGTATGGTATTTTGGAAGCTAATGTTGCTACCTTGATGTGTAAAAATACTTAAGTACTTACTTCTAACACTATAAGCATGTATGTAATGAGGCCATGAGCTAAATATGTTCACTTTAGTACTTGTAGTCACTTAGTACCAAATCTTGCTTCAAAAAATGCATTTTAACTAAATTTGGTGGTTTGGCATATGAAATTCTTATAATTGACATGTATAAGGCCATGAGTCATTGATTTACATTCAAATATCCACATTAGGTTTGTTGGCATGTTCACATACTTATATCTCCTTGAAAACCAACTCTAAACCTTTGTTTTTGAACTAAATCATCACAGGATTTGAGGTTTGGGTTAAGCCTTAATGTTTTTGGCATATAGCAGGTCTTATAGCAACTTTTCGAGGTGTTTCGGTCATCTGAAACTCCATTTCGGTCAACCGATGGCTTTTGGGAAACTCATTACACAGTAAAACTCATTTTTAGTAGCCTTTTTCACTGTTCAGGACCATTTCGGTCGACCGATGGCCTATTTCTGTAGATTGATGGCCTATTTTGGTCTACCGAAGCAACCTCGCCTTAAAAATATGATTTTAGCAAAATTTCTTTCCTGTTCGGTCGTCCAAAACTCCAATTCGATCGACCGAACTAGCCTTCACTCGTTAGCCTTCCAGGTTATATTTCAGCACTAAAGTTTGAACTTTAAAAGGTCATAACTTCTTTATTTCTAATCCAAATGGGTTGATTCTTGAGCCTAAACTCTAGGATTTTGAGTTAGCTTTCCAATGATACATATACCATTCTCATATTCCAATCATAGTGGGAGTTATTTATATTTTAGTAAGGTAGTGTCAGTTTTTGCTTCAGCCGGGAAAGGGGGTTTTTGTGGGATTATTAGCCAATATTTTTGGAACCTCTTGGAATGTTGTGAAATTATTAGATTAGGTTTCATTCACCTTGTTTGACTTGTTTAGAGTCAATTTATCCTTTTAATTGTGAATTGACCATTTTGCCCTTAATTAACGAATTTTATCCGTTTTAACTCTAGTTTCCTTTTTCACTCTTTTTAAGTTCTGTGACTTCATGGAATGTCACATTGGTGTCTTAAAGATGATTTAAATCTCAAAGGACTATGGTTTCATCTTTTGCTTCCGCATTTCAGATCTGTTATCTGGTCAACTTTCGAGTCATCATTGACGTACCGGGTTGAAAAACTTGGGCCTTACAAAAATCAGCTCTTCAAATTCCAACGCCTCATGCTCCAGCTTGAAGGTAAAGGCTCAAGCACCTTGGGGTAAGGCTCAAGCACCACTGTGTAGGGCTCAAGCTCTGGAGGTACACTGCTTGAGCTGTAATGCCTTGTTGATTTTTCTTCTTTTTCTTGCAGGGCTCGAGCCTCAGAACTTAGGCTCGAGCTTTGGTACTTGGATTCTTCCAAACTTCACCATTTAAGCTCTCGGCTTGTTTTGAATGATCGACAATGACTCTGTAAGCTTTGATATCAATCTTTTCATCATAAAGTCTCTGTTTTAACCGTTTTTCTTGGAAAGTACATATAAATGCACAATAACCATAAATTAGTCTAGCAATGGATAGAAGTATTACTTTAGGTCTTAACATACGTATATTTAGGGGCTCGAATATGAAATATTCAGCACTCATCACACCCCCAAACTTACATATTGCTAGTCCCTTAGCAATACAGAGCTAAAAAAACGTTTTCATGGGAATCACGGTTGCATTTAGTCTATACAACAAGCCTTTAAACCCCTAGATTACCCCTAGTAGACGAGTTATAGTCTCATGAGGGTTTCCAGTGATGGTACCCACAAACATCTCAAATAGTGCCTTAATTGCACAATAAGCTCATTCAAACCTATTTTCAAATTATGATATCTCTGTAGTTCATCAATCAAGCAAATATAGCAAGTACAACCAATTATATTAATCAGAAAAACTTTTAACTTCCAATTTCAATTTAACAGCCATGGTCCCCATATGTCAGTTTAATCATTTATTCAATAATCTCAATCTCTAAAACTCTTTAAAAGTGAACTCACAGTCAAACATGTGGCTTACTATCCATACTTGTATTTATTCCTTGCCATCCCTCAACTTACAGGCAAAATTTTCAAATTCCAATTCCTAATGCATTTTTTTTTTTAATTTTCTCCAGGTATGCATTTTTCAAATAGGATACTATGCAATGCTCAGGTCTACTAAGCTTTCTAAATCACCCATGTAACGAACTTTCGGCCAATGACTCCCAAACTAGATGATCTTAGGGCATTAAGTGATAAAGCATCCCTCCGGACCTAATTGTTCAAGTAATCTAGGTAACCTAAACCACTTATGTAACAAACTTTCAGCCAATGACTCCCAAACTAGATGGTCTTAAGGTATTAGGTGTCAGAACACATCCTCAGGACTTAATTGCTCAAGAAATCTAGGTACAGATCTGAACTTGACCATTTTCTACTACTATTCTTCACTTCTTTTGTCTTCTTCTTCTTCTTTTTTTCACATTAGTGAAGAATTTGTTCATTTATTGCATTACATACCTTTTCTTTCCTTTCTTTATTTTTTTTTTACATATGCCTTGGTTATCAAAATCATCAAATTCACTTGCTCATCCCAGTTTAATTCAAAACAAAACAAGACTTCCAGTTTATACCTCACAGAATTTATGCAAGTGTGAATGTGTGTAAAGTGGAGTATTTCAGAGATCAATATAATCAAACAATAATCATCCTGACATAGTGGACCATAACCCGCCAACTGATTTCAAAAATTTTCAAGAACTTCTTTTCAACATAATTTTGGCACACAGACCTTTTTCTAACCAACATCAGACTGCAGAAAGAATTGATGACAATCAATAGACTCAAAATCTTGCTTTTAACATAAAAAATTCAGGAACTTGTGCTTAATATATCATAAAAATTGAATTTCCCCTTACCCCCAAACTTAGTATGCACATTGTCCTCAATGTGTGAAAACAAAAGAAAGTTAGAAAGATAATACCATACTATACCACACCAGCAAATATATACCAATATGAAGCATAGAAGGGCAAAATAAAGAAGTCACCCCCAAACTTGGTCTGTAGTACCTGGCAAAATCATCAACCTTCAACACACATCAGAGTATCAAGTATATGGAGTAATAACTGAGAAATATCACATACAGCTCAAATATCAACACAAATGTAGGATAGGAAAAAAGTATGGATATAAATAATCATGATCAATACAATGCTTTGAATAACAGATTTAGGGCAGAAATACAGCATATATAATGAAATACATCATAAATACTGCTATAGCCAGCAAACGATGCCTATCTAGCAAAACAAAATACAAAAAAGCCCAAGACAGCTAATCTATATGAGGTGGCGGAGGATCGATAGAAATAAAAGTGGCAAGCAAAGTGCGGCGTAATAGCTCAGCAAGAATGCTTTACTGCGCAATCAGCATCTCTCACAGCAATGTCTGTCCATCCTACAGCTATGCCACTCTGGCATATAACTCTCTAATCTCAGCCTGAGAAGAACTTTCAGGCTGTACTGCTGGAACTGGCCTCCTTTTCGGTGGTGCCTGGCCATCAGAGGTATCCATCTCATCCTCTATGGCCTCATCATCGTCTTCATCTCCTTCTTCAACAATCGCTGCTTCTGCATGATCGGTTGGAAGAATAGTAGGGGGAGGTGGATAAGGTGGTCCATTAATTACATATGACACACCTGTAGCCTCGGCATCGAATTGCCGTCGATCCTAGCGGATCTCATCATCTATCCCTTACTCCCTGCATCTAGTCTTGGGCATATGGCCCCAAACATTATTCCACTGAGTGAAACGATACTGTATAAAAATCGTTATAGCCTCCTTATTCGGGGGTAGTGGAACCCTCGAGATCTCCATCGGGCAAGTAATGAGCCTAAGGAACTGTAAGGAGTGGCTAGGAGGGCGTTGAGCCTCTCCCATCTCATTATATAGCCGGCGCATCTATGAGAACATAAGCTGGGCTAAGGATACCCAATAGTTGACATGGAATGCGTAGTGCGCATCCACCATCTCTGTGCATCGCCCTATGTTATGTCCGATAGGGCGAGCATTGGCTATAAGGACTGTTTCAAGAAACCAAAATCAGCGCGACAGCTGTGACTTCCGCACCGTCTCGAGAGTGGTGGAATGCCTCTCCTGGCCAAGTGATCGAACCATAACCTCTCTAGATAGACCAGTGGGTAATAGTGGGAACTGTCCTTGAAGAGTTATGGGACACCGATAGTGGTAGCCCATAGCTCTCATTATAGTTGCACAGTCCACTGTCAGAACAATCCCTTCGACAGTGGCTGCAAAATAATCCTCGCCTTTATGGGCGTTATTGCCCGCATGTAAAACCAAGGTATAGTAAAACTCAGCACTAGTTTGGGATAAGCTATCTGCGCTAGATGCCTCAGAAATCCCAATAGCTGACGAGCCCGCAAGGCTTTTACTACCCAAAATGTATATCTGTGCCGCTCAAAATCAGCCAGCACAAAATCCGTCTCCTGCTGGATAGTACTGTACCTCCAAGCCTCTGCCAGTGCCATAGCCGGAGTCCGAACAACTTTTTGCCGTGGACATCTAGGCATCTCTAGAACAGTGTCCACAGCCCCTGTAATACCCCACAACAGCCGCCCAAGAAATCTAAAAAATACGCTCCAAAGCTCGAGCCTAAAAGCCAATGGCTCGAGCTCTCCACTGTGTAAAGCTTGAACTTAATGTTCCCTATGCTCGAGCTTGCTGCAAGCAATAGCTCGAGCCCAAAGATGAGAGCTCGAGCATCCTGGGTAGAAACTAAATCAAATCTTATCCCAAACCTTCCAAAATCGTCCAAATAAATCTCCAAAACAACCCTAAACTTCTATTCAATTACACAATAACCCCAAACCTCCAAAAATTACAACTTAACACCTCCAAAAATTACAACTCAACACCTCTAAAAATACGCAAACCGTGTTCTTCAAATCTTATATTAGATCTGGAATTTCTGCAAGTTGGGATAAGGATCAATGATTATATTATAGGTATGGATTATTAACTCTATCTTTTAGGGAACTTGAACATTAATTTGGGGCAAAATCATGTAATATATATGGAAAATATATACGTATTTATACATATATATATATATATATATATATATATATCATGAAGAGAGAATGAGAGAAGATCTTACCTTTTGATGCAAGATTGAAGCCTGAGATGATAGAAATGATGAAGCTAAAGAGATTGAAGAGATTGGGAGAGAAAGGAGACGAAAACGATTGAAAGCACGAGGTTTTCATATTTGGCACGAGGTTTTCCTTTTATTTTAATGTACCAAAGCTCGATTGAAACAAGGTGGTGCTGGCACCACCAGTTCAACGAAACCAGGCGATTAAGAGGCTTATTTCATTCATAGCTTTGGGATAGAGACGAAGGTGTCATTTTCCACCTAGATTTCCTCCTTGACTTACTTAGATAGAAAGACCTCAGGCTTAAGGCTTGAGCTTTGCCGCTTAAAACCCAAAGTTAGCGATGAAGAATGGCTAGAGCTCAGCGTGTGTAAGCTCGAGCTTTTGATAGCTGATGCTCGAGCTTTAGAATGAAAGCTCGAGCTTTGAGGACAAATTTTTATATTTTTCTTTTTTTTTTAATTTTTATTTCTTTTTCTTAATAAATCTAAATCGAAACTAATCTAGAAATAAAATAAAAATAAAAAGTAAATTAAAACCTAAAAATTAAAGCAAAACTTGATTTACAGCATACTTCCCAGTGCGTTTTGGCTTGGAATTATTTGCAAAACTCAGACAGATTTAGGTTCCATGGTTTAAGAACAGGTACTCCCCTACTTCTACTTATTGGAATGCAGTTCCAAAGTTTTCTCATTCAATTTTTTGGAAGAATTTGATTAATTCCAGGGATCTTATGCATCTCAATATTAGTTTTTCTATTGGTAATGGGCATAGTTTTAAGATTTTGACAGACCCTTGGTCTGAAGGCCAAACATTAATTCATAAATTTGGTCATAGAATTGTTAGAAGGCTGGGGTTTACTTGGGATACTCCTTTGTCTAATATTTTGGACAATGGTGAGTGGAATTTGGAGCTTTTACAAGACATTATGTTTCGGCCAATTAAGGATTATGTGCAGACTTTGTGTGACGACCCTGGTTTTTAGGCCAGCGTGTCCTGTGATGAACCGTAAAGATGATCCGATAACGGATCCGAATGCGGAAGCGAAAATAGAAAACAAGACTCTAAGAAGTCAAAGTGACCTTCCATGAGGTCATGGAACTCAACAAGAACTGATGCGGAAGCAAAAGATTGAAAATATGACAAATAAGCCCCCAGGGGCAAAATAGTCATTTCTGAAAACTGTAGATTCGGGTGGCACCGAGCACACCGTTGGAAGGACAACGAAAAACTAATCAAGATGGACTCAAGAATCGCATGATTCGGATCCGAACGAAGGAGAAACGGCATGACGAAGAAAAACGAGCATTTAAGACAAAAAGGGTAAACTGGTAATTATCTAGGAAGAACTGGGTGCAACCAAGCACACTGTTGGAAAGACAGCGAAAAATTAGTCAAGTTCAAAAAAAAATTCACTTGAATCGGAATCCGGACGAAGGAGAAAAGCCCAAAAGAAGAATTGACGTCGCGGCAGCCCGACGAGGGGCCATGGCGCACACGGCGCCCATGCGCGAGCCCACCGGCGTGCACACCAGCGCCCAAAGATATGGCTGGTGGCAGCCCTTGGCTGTTGCTACATTTTTTTTTGATCTGCCCAGAACTGAGGCTTGAAACGGAGGTCAAGACGAGTTTTTCTGAAAAAACACGAAGAAGAAACCCCCCCTAAAATCGAGTTTTCTACCCAACATTGCAGACGGAATCGAAAAAAACTCACTGTGAAATCCCCAAAATGCCCCTAGATCAGAACTGAACAAGAGGGTCATAAAGCTGCTAAATGAAAATTGGAAGTTGAAACTTCACGAGGGATTTCCGGTACCAAGACGACATTTTCTGGAAAAACACGAAGAAGAAACCCCCCCTAAAATCATGTTTTCTATTCAACCATGTCAAAAGAAGAAAATAAAACTGATGTAAAAGGTCCATAATGCCCATAGATCAGAATATGCAAAAAAAAATGCGAAATGAATTCACAAGAGGCTTAAAACACAAACGATAAGGTTTTGCCCAGAAACGACCATGCACACAAACGTAACTTACCTATTTAGACGCGCTACAATGGTCCATGGCTTAAAAATATAGCCGATACAAAATCCGGTCCCCCAACGGGCAAAAAGGCAAAAATGGAACTTGGAATGAAAACTCGAAATCCAAAAATACAAAACGGGATCAAATGACCGTTTGGCCCTTGGCCACACTTCAAACATGATTAATAAGACCCTATGAAAGAATGAAAATGGAATTCCACACCCGATGCAACCATGGTGAAGCAATGACTTGCGATTTTTCAAGATTTTCACAATATTTCATAAAGTTAAAAAGTTGTATAGAATACAATACACATGTCATTGGCCTCCGGCCTCATCTCATACATGTCAAATACATTGAAAGGAGTGCACTTATGTATACATTACATACATGGAATCAAATATACATATTTTAACATATAAGTCTACAAAATGACATTTCATGCTAACATTTGCATGAAATGGAAACTTGAAAGCTACGCGACATCCAAGGAATGCTAGGCTTCACGAACCAAGTTTTCGTACCTGAAATATACCCCAGTATCGTAGGGGTGAGTAACATAAAGCTACTCATAGGAGATGAGCATGCATCGACCTAGCATTTTATAAATTTATCACCTTAAGGTGAAACATGTTAAAGGGGCTCATGCCACCTAACGTCTATGTCCATGTGAGACTCGGGGAGCATCCTAAGCTACCTTAGAGTCTAAGCAACAAGAATCATGATATACATACGTGTATGAAATGAATCATGGTTGGGATAATCCAAAAAAACACACGACAAGAAGAATGCTTGAGCATAGATTAACATGAATTACATTTTCAATACAATTTAACTAGGTCTAGAGTAATCCATACAACATGACAAAAGCATATTTGAATACAAGTTAACAAGAATTACATTATCCATGCAATTCAACAACAAAAGAGCATGTTATATAATGTAACAAGGTTTAAGTTCTCAAAGCCATCAACTTAGAATCTAAAGCACAAAATAACAGTAGTGGTTCATGCCACCTAACGTCTATGTTATAAATGAATCAATAGGATCAATCCTAAACTTTATTAGAACGTTAAAACATGATTTTCAATATCGATGCAAGTTAACCAACATTGGAACTTCCAATACAACGCATAAAGCATAATTTCGCAAAGTTAACATCCTGTAACTTAAAATGGAACGACAAATAAGAAACAACAAGTTACAACATCATCTAGTTATCAACTTGAAAATGAAATGCAAAATCAAACAAAGTGGATACTCGGACGTCACGCCGGATCAGACCAACAACATAGTTACTTTAGGGTTACTAGCCCATGGGTAACCTCCCTATGTGCGCACTAGACCATATAGAGGGATTATCCCCCATACTAGAACCACGTCCTAGCCATAGTCAAACAACGACATCCCTAAGTTTTCAAAATCAACAAGTTGTGCAACAACGCATATATCAACAGAATATGCAAGATAATCAACTATCTACCAAGCACAACCAAATTTGGAAACCTATACAGTACATGCTCTAAGTCCACAACTAATATGATGTGATGAATGTCGAATCTTCAGTGTGCGATTCGTTATACGCTATGCATGAATGATGTTAAATACAAAATGTGCAAATCATTACACAAGGCAACAGTATATTCAATAAGGAAAACATATTCTCATGAGTATAAACATAGCAACTATGTTATCCAATGCTCAAAACATAACCAAATGAATATACAACAAGTCCATGTCCAGGATTTTGATATAGAAACGACTTTCAAACACAATTAAATCCATGGCTCAATTCAATAGAATTTAATTAAATAAAAATAATTAAATTCCCTAGATTCTAATTCAATTCCAAATAACCTCAAATTAATACATATTAAAGAACATGGCATGGTCATCACCTATATCTATTCTAAAACTCAATTAGGTTATTGGAACAACAAAGTAGAACTCTAATTAAATCATGCTAATTTAATTACCAAGGTTCTAAAGCAACTTTAAATGGTCCACAATTAATATGATGTGAATAACTATACCTAAGCTTAATTTTCTTGCATGCCACAATTCAATTCCAAGTTGTTTATCACCATGAGGATTAAATCTTAAACAAGGAAATTAATTAAATAAAAGGTTTCAAAACCTCACCGAATATTCTAAATCAAATATATGTGAAGCTATATGGCATGTAGATCAAGAATATCAAGTCAGAATTCAAATGGAGTGAATAGTGCACTTGGGGCAAATTAATTAATCAAATTAATTAATAATTACTAATTTTCAAAACACCTCCAATTACTTTCAAATTCAACTATGTTGAAGAGCATGCTAAGGCCTAATATAATATGCTAACACATATTAATTTCAAGCTAGTTAAGGCCATGTGAATTAATCTTTCACCTAAGATAAATATTAAATAAAATCTTTAATACTTATTCAAATGTTCCAATTTTAATACACGACAATGAGCATATCAAGGGGCAATAAAAAATCATGCTACATGTTTAAACCAAGTCATGAATAATCGGGAAAATTAGATCCCGTATAAGAAAAATAAATAATAAAATCTCTAGATTTTATATTTAATCATGCAAACAAGTAGTATAAGCATCACAAGCATGCTATATAACAAGAATTTAAACCTAGAACATCTCCTACCTCAATTTGAGATGAAAATCCCAAAGGCCCACCAAAATAAAAGTGCTCCGAATTCGACGATACCGGGAGGTTTTGTCGGGGACAACGCCGTGAACATAACTCCCATGAAAGCCCCATCAAAATCATAACTTGGCCTCAAAACCAAACTCAAGAAATGGTGAAAACTGAATTCTAATAAGGGGGAAAGGTAGAGCACGGCGAGGGGAACAACAAACGTTAAGGCCGAAGACTTTCCATCAAGGAAAAGTGAACCAAAAGAGGAGAGAGAAGATGGCAGCACCCCTTGGGCTTCCATGGGAGCTCCAGGTCGTGCATGAAGAGGGGAGAAGATGAAAAATGAAATATCTCACCCCCCTTTTATAGAAATCTCAAAAAGTGCCCCGAACGGGCCCCGCTGGGTCCGAAAAAGTAAAATTTGAGTAGACGCGCTCAAATGGCAAAACTTTGTGAACAAAAAAGATTCAAAATGATAAAATATGAACAACAGAAGAAACGGCGTCAAAAACTGAGTCCTGAGCAGAAAGTTATGCCCAAAACAAGTTTGGCGAAAACTGGGGCTAGAAACCCTGAAACTGGAAAACATCGACCAGGAGGAAATTCCAAGAGTAGACAACTCGACGAAATGTGAAAATGAATCCCGTACGAGGATCCAGGCTCAAAATAAGACATTTTGTAATAACTTTCATTAATTGCACAATGGCCCCTCCAAAAAGTGAAAACTGCACTTATGGCCCAGAATGAAAATATCTTCCCAAAATATTTTCTTAAAAACCTCTGAAATAAAATATGTTCAAAAGATATTTATGAAAAACACCCCAAGAAAAGAAAATAATTTCAAAGAACTTTGCATCCATGCCCCTATGGACACCGAGAGCAACTAGAGTACTTTCTTGCAAAAGTAAAGATACTTATTTCGAGGAAACCACTTAAGATGAAGGCACGTGAAGTCAAAAACCAACTCCAAGCATGAAAAGTGAGGTTGTGCCAATAATGTGACATATGGGGAAAAGACAGAATAGGGAAAAAGACGAAACGGGGAAAAGACGAAAGACGCATAGTGTCCAAAAAGTGAAAATGCAGAAATGACTCGATCCTCAAAGGAAGTTGTCAATTCACATGAAAGAGTCTTAGAAACCAATTCTGAGCACTCGAGATGACACTAAGTGACACGAAATAGAGCTCAGAAAAGAAAATTAAACGAAAAAAATTCATTCGTAAAATTTCAAGAAAAAGGAAAGGGAGGCAAATGACCAGGTCATTACACTTTGATTATTCATACAAGAGCAGATCGTCTTATGTGGGATGGAGTTCCCTTTAATTTCAAATCAGCTTGGGAAAGTTGTCGAATCACTCATCCGGATGTGGATTGGTTTAAATTTTGTTAGGGAAAATCTCAGCCTAGATGGTCTGTGTTTGGTGTTTTTCTATTTCAAGATAGGCTTCCTACCATAGTAAATCTTCAGAGGAGGAAGGTACAATTAGCTCCAAGGTGTTCTTTTTGTTTACAGGAGTGTGATACCAGAGACCATCTTTTTGTGGGTGTTCTTATGCAATTAGTTTCTGGAAATGGATTGTGGAAATTATGAGCTGGAATTTTGATATTTCTTTAATTTTCACATTCAAAGACTTGCTCTACTAGTTCTCCCAACATACCAATAAGATGATTTATTCAATTTTTGTGGCTACAATGTGGAGTATTTGGCAAGAAAGAAATGGCAGATTGCTCATTTATTTAGACTACCTCAAGATGCTGCTAGACAAATCTTATTTGAAGTTCTTGATATCTACAATGTTGCTATTCAAGATTTCTCTAGATAGTAATTTTGTTGATTTGCTTTGATTTGAATTTTTTCATTTTAAGAATTGTTTTTTCAATTCTTTTTTGAGGGTATGCCCTCTGTGCGTCTGTAATTATTTTTTTTCCTTTTTTATACAAACACCAATTATGAAAAAAAATAAAGCAAAACTAAAAATAAAAATAAACTAAAGTACAACATACAAATGCTAAGTTTAACGTCGATAGCTCGACAGAATGCTAAGTTTAACATTGATAGCTCGACGATAAGTGACCTCTCTAGTCTAAGTAAATAAAATCATGAAGTTCTACTACCTCCACTGTGCCTCTCTGCACACTACCCTCAATGTAGGGTTTTAATCTTTGTCCATTGACTTTGGACACTTGTCCAGTCTTGCAATCTTGTATTTCTTTTGCACCATAAGGCGTAACAGAAATAATCATTTATGGACCCTCCCAACGTAACTTAAGCTTTCCAGGAAAAAGTTTCAGTCGTATATTAAACAACCAAACCTTTTGCCCAGGCTCAAAAGTCTTACGCAAGATATGCTTGTTATGAAATGCCTTAGTCTTTGATTTATAAACCTTAGCACTCTCATAAGTATCATTGCGTAATTCTTCGAGCTCAGCTAGTTGAAGCTTCCTGTTAGAGCCAACAGAGTTCATATCAAAATTGAGCTTTTTTATGGCCTAGAGAGCTCTATGCTCTAACTCTACAGGAAGATGACACCCTTTACCATAAACGAGACGGTAAGGTGACATACCAAACGGAGTCTTAAAAGCTATTCGGTAAGCCCATAAAGCATCATTTAGTCTGAATGACCAATCCTTACGATCTGGTTTAACCATTTTTTCAAGAATTCTCTTAATTTCACGATTGGATATGTGAGGACTTGCATTTTTATCATTTTTCTAGACATGGTGGCATTCATTCATTTTAGTTTCTTGTTGGTGATTATTTTGTAAAGGTGTGTTAATTTAATTAAATGTCATTGTTTGTTTCTTAAAGGGTGTTATAGTCTTTTGTGGTGAGCATGGCATAGATAGAAATTGGTAAAGAAGGAAGGATGTTTTAGTCATTCACTGGGTCTTGCTTTTTGACTTCATGAGAGCTTGACACCGAGATGTATGATGAGGCTTTGTTGTACATCTGTAATATGTAATCTAATTAAAATGAAGAAATAAAAAATAGCACAATCTGCTAAAATGATTTTCGTGCCTTTGTGAATGAAAAGTATAGTTGATGTTAGGGGCTTCATTTTGGTATCAAAATTGTGATCATTTCTTCATTGCTGGGATTTTAAAAGCTGTTTTGAAAGAAGTGGGTTTTGGTTGCATTCAAGAGGTGTTCTTCAATTTTTACACTTTTGGGTGGCTTTGATTTCATCATTTGGGTTGCTTTGAATTGTTCTTGCAAGGGATTTCATCTACTTTGAGGTAAGATTACTTAACTATCACACCCTTCACCTTTAAGGGATCAGTTTTATGTGTTTTGTCCATAAAACAGTGCTAAAAAACAAATCTGCGAGCTTTAATCTACAGAATATCCTACGCAGCGACCAGAACTTCAACTGACCATAACTTCCTCATTTTAAATCCAAATTGAGTGATTTTTGAGTCTAAATTGACTAGCTTGAAACAAGCTTTCCAATGATACCAATTTAAGCCTTAGATTCCAACTATGGGAAAATTTATAACCCTGTAAACATAAGCTGCTACTTGAAAAATTAGAATATAAGTTGTTATGATAGTTCTTGAAATGAGAAGATTTGTACTTGATTTTCTAAATGTTATTAAGCACTGTTTGTGTTGTTTTATGGTAAATGTGAGATAGAAAGCATGTTTCTTATGTTATACAACCATAGATTAATTAGTCTGTTAATATACCATGCTTGTGTATGGATTAAAATGCAATACCATGATATTGTGTATGAGTTGAGATTTCAATATTTATTTTATTACTAGTACATCATGTTATACAAATGTACATACATCTCACATGAGCATGGGGATGATGTTGGAATAAAAAGGAAAGTGCAAATGTTTCATTAAATGATTTTGAAAACTGAATAACAGGAAGGTGTCTTGTATTTGTGAGTTTAGAAAATAAAAGGGAATTGAATCAATGATTTCAAAACCGGATAAGGAGTTGCCTTGTCTGTGTAGTTAATGGGAATCTAGAGGAGACATAGGGAGTGGCTCTACGCGTAGTTGTGTCATTAGGGCCCAAATGATCACAAGGAGTTACCTTGTATCAGGTATAGATGACTAACTCTCTTCTCGTGGTATTGGGGAGCAGCCCTGGGCGGATTACATTTAACTTTTTGTGATGGAAACGGGATTTTGGGAAGTAAGAGGTGTCAGTGACATTAGCATTGGCATTGGCATTACATGACACTTCATTATATTATCTCATATAATATGTTGCTTTCCTAAGCTTGTATGATCCCTTTATCTTTTATCCGTTCTTTGTTTGGATTTACGGAGGTATCAAGGAGTGTGCTTTAAGTAATTCCTATTGAGCTGTGGTTACTCATTCCTATTTTATTCACATCTTTTCAGGTCATAGCATGGATGGTGTGGAGGGTGTTCCTCCTCAACTGTAGACAGAGTCGGGGCTGGTATTGTTGTGTGATATTCCGTATAATAGTCTATGTTTTGTATGATATCTCTTTAGAATATTTCTGGCATGTAATAAATGTTACTTCAGACTTTAAAACTTTAAAGTTGTATTATTTGCATCTTAACTATTTATTTTCAGTCTTGTTTTTGTAAAGGGAGCAGATAGGTGGATGTGTAGTGGAGATAGGTTATAGGGATATTTATTGATTTTAAAACTGTGATTGTTTGTGTGTTGTGTTCACTCCAGACTACGATCTAGGGGCGTGATAGGATATTTCAACTTGGCCACTTGTTTGGGGATGATAGGGAGTAGCAACTTTATGAGTGATGGAATATTTTTGTACCAAAGTATGAAAGTATCTATTATAGAAGTGAGCACCCCCATCACTAATACTAGCTCGTGGCATACCAAAATGACTAAGAATGTTCGTTTGAATGAACTCAACCACGACTGCATGATCGGCAGTTTTAGTAGCGACTGCCTCAACCCATTTAGACATATAATCAACAGCCACAAGAATATACTCATTTTTATTTGACTGGACAGAAGGACCCATGAAATCAATACCCCATACATCAAAAACCTCAATAACTAAGATCGAAGTTACGGGTATCATGTCTCTTCTAGAAATTAATCCTAACTGTTGACATCTAATGCATGACCCACAGAACAAATACGCATCCCGAAAGAGTGAAGGCCAAAAGAAACCACACTGAAGAATTTTAGCTGCAGTTTTCTTTGCACTGAACTGACCTCCACAAGCCAAACTATGATAGAAGGTTAGAATACTATGAAACTCACTCTCAGGAACACATCTACGAATGATTTGGTCAGTATAATACTTGAAGAGCTGGGGATCTTCCCAGTAGTACATCTTAATCTGAGAGAAAAATTGATCTTTTTCTTGCTTTGACCAAGATAAATGAATTTTGCCTATTGTGAGATAATTCACAATATCAGCAAACTAAGGCAAATTCATATGAGAAACCCCAAATAGCTATTCATCCGGAAAGGAATCACAAACTGGAAGTGAAATTGAGGTTTCCTCAATCAGAATTCTAGAAAGATGATCAGCTACCATATTCTCTGACCCTTTTTTATCCTAGATCTCATAATCAAACTCTTGAAGCAAGAGGATCCATCAAATCAAACGAGGTTTGGTTTCCTTTTTGGAGAGAAGATGTCTCAAGGCAGAATGATCAGAATAGATCACTACTTTGGAACCCAACAGATATGATCTGAATTTTTCCAAAGTAAAGACAACAACAAACAACTCTTTTTCAGTAGTGGTAAAATTCAATTTTACATCTAAAAGAGTTTTGCTTGCATAGTAGATAACATGAGGAAGTTTATCTACTCTTTGTCCCAAGACAGCACCTATAGCATAATCGGATGTGTCACACATGATCTCAAATGGAAGAGCCCAGTTTGGAGGATTCATGATAGGAGCTGAAGAAAAAAGATAGCGAAGCTTATGGAAAGCTTCTAAGCGTCAGTCATCAAAGACAAAAGGAGCGTCCTTTGTAAGTAGATTACACAAAGGACGAGAAATTTTGCTGAAATTTTTAATGAAAAGTCGATAGAACCCGACGTGCCCAAGAAATTATCGCACTCCCCTTACGGAGGTAGGAGGAGGCAATTTAGAGATTAAATCTACTTTGGCTCTATCAACTTCAATACCTCTCTCAGAAATGATATGTCCTAAAACAATCCCCTCTTGAACAATGAAATGGCTTTTCTTGCAACTAAGAATAAGATTTGTTTCCCTACAACACTGAAGCACTAGGGACAGATGTTGGAGACAGTTTTCGAAAGTGGATCCGAAAATAGAGAAGTCATTCATAAAGACCTCGAGAAACTTTTCAACCGTGTCTGAAAGATAGACATCATACACCTCGAAATGTTGCTGGCTCATTACACAAACCGAAGGGCATCCGTCTATATGCAAATGTACCGAATGGACAAGTGAAAGTAGTTTTCTCTTGATCCTTAGGATCAATAGTCACCTGATTATAGCCGGAATATCTATCTAAGAAACAATAATAGCTCTGGCCAGCCAATCGCTTTAGGATCTGATCAATGAATGGTAATGGAAAATGATCCTTTCTAGTAACGGAGTTGAGTTTACGGTAATCAATACACACACGCTATCCAGTGGTGGTGCGCTGTGGAACTAATTCTCCCTCGAAATTCTCAACTACTGTTTTACCTGACTTTTTAGGTGCTACCTGAGTAAGACTCACCCAATTGCTATCAAAGATGGGTAGATTATTCGCGCATCGAACAATTTCACAACTTCCTTCATAACCACCTCCTTTATATTGGGATTCAATCTTCTTTGGAGTTCCCAAAATGCTCGGGAATCCTCCTCTAAATGAATCTGATACATGGAAATTGTGGGACTAATTCCTTTTAAATCACCCACACTCTATCCAATAACATCTTTATTTTACTTAAGAACTTTTAAGAGACTACTTTCTTGGAAACTTGTAAGATTGGAAGCAATAATCACCGAGAGGGTGTCATTCAAACCCAAGAAAGCATACTTGAGCTTGTCCGTTAGTGGCTTAAGCTCGAGCTTAGGTGGAGACTCTAGGGAAGGAATAGGCGGAGTACTAGAAAGTGGAGGAAGAGGCTCAAGTTTAGATTTTCAGGGAGGAAAATTTGTGATAGAAATGGAGTTGAGCAATGAATTCACTTCAGTAATTGAAGATTCGATATCGAAGTCTTCATAGTTAAAGTGATTCGGACAAGCTTTTAAAGGATCCTTGGATAAAATAGTTGGGAGTGATTCCTCAACCAACTCATCAATAACATTAAGGATGAAGCATTCACTATCATCGTGGGGATGATGAATAGCATTGAAGATGTCAAGCTTGACTTTCATATTCCTAAAAGATAAATCCATGGCTCCAGTCCTACAGTTAATGCAATCATTTATTGTGGCTAGAAAAGGACACCCAAGAATAACTGGAATATACTTTTTGGAATCGTGGACCGGTTTTGTATCAAGAACTAGGAAATCGACCGAAAAATAGAATTTGTCCACTTTTATCAGTACATCTTCAATAATACCTCGTGGTTGCCTGATAAAACGGTCAGCAAGCTGTAACACAACTGACGTAGGTTTTAACTCTCCCAAACCTAACTTCTTATACACCGAGTAAAGAATAAGATTCACACTTTCTCCAAGATTGAGAAGTGCTCGCTCAATCACATTATATCCAATGATGCAATAAATTGTAGGAGCACCAGGATCTTTAACCTTTAAAGGAATGTTGTACTTAAGAATATTACTGACTTGCTCGGTGAGATAAATTTTCTTAGGAACTTGGCTTTTGGATTTTCTCTTGAGAGTGCACAAGTCCTTCAGAAATTTGGAGTAGGCAGGAATTTGCTTTATAGCATTAAGCATAGGAAGATTGATTTTGACCTATTTAAAGACCTCCATCATATCTTGAATTTTCTTCCCTTGCTTACCAAAGTAGGAGGACTCCTTGAGACGTTTAAGATAAGGCGCTCTTGGCTCATAAGTAGTCTCAAGGTTAGGAACAGATGAAGAACTGACTCTACTTCAACTTCTACTGTGGTTTGTGGAATAGATTTTGAGGGAACATCCTTGGGATGTGGATTATGAATGATAGGATCAATGGGAACCTTAAGCCTCTATTTTTCTTCTTGTCCTTTTTCAACTTGATTATTAACCATTTTACCACTCCTCAGTGTAGTGATAGCTTGAATTTGTTCATGATGAATACCCGAGGAATTGGTTTCATCAATTATGTAAGTCTGCCCTTTTGGGTTGGCTACTGGCTAACTAGGCAGCTTTCCATTCTCTCTTCGAGATAGAGTACTCGTTATTTGCCCAACTTATGCCTCTAGCTTTACTATGGCTTGTGAATGTGAATTAAAAAGTTGGGTACTGGCTTTAAGATCAACAAGAGCATTGAGTACTTGTGTAATGACCCAGTCATTTTCCTACCTTTCATTTTTTGAAATTTTACGGATACATTTTTTTTTTTTTTGTTGAATTTTCTTTTTGAGTTCGGTTACTCATCACTTAGCATCGTCTCGAGTACTTGGAAATGGTTTTCAAGACTCTTTCCTTTGGATTGACAACTTTTTTTAAGGACCGAGTCATTTCCACATTTTCATTTTTTAGACACTATTCACTTTTAGTCTTTTTCTCGTTTGTCACTTTGTTGGCACAACCTCACTTTTCATGTTCGGAGTTGAGTTTTGACCTCACGAGTTTTAATTTCAGTTGATTTCCTCGAAACACGT
The DNA here is from genome assembly GCF_030987335.1 of Cornus florida. Taxonomy (NCBI): domain Eukaryota; kingdom Viridiplantae; phylum Streptophyta; class Magnoliopsida; order Cornales; family Cornaceae; genus Cornus; species Cornus florida. The sequence goes on along the minus strand of NW_026775574.1, from coordinate 37,143,712 downwards.
AGCTTTACTTTTAGAGAAAAGCTCGCTGATTTTTTCTTTCTCCTGCAGGGGCATGGATGAAAGGATTCTTCAGAAACATTGATGTTTCTTGGGGTGTTTTTCATAAATATCTTTTGGAGATATTTTAATTAGGGGTCTGTGCAGTTTTGCAGTTATCCCTTTTTATAGGGGTCATTGTGCAATTAACAGAAGTTATTGCAAAATGCCTCGTTTTGAACCTAGACCTTTGTACGGAATTCATTTTCACTTTTCGTCGAGTCGTGTACTCTTAGAGTAACGACCCGGTCATTTACCTCCCCTTCCTTTTTCCTGAAATTTTACGAATGAATTTTTTTCGTTTAATTTTCCTTTCTCAACTCTGTTTCTTGTCGCTTAGTGTCATCTCGAGTGCTTGGAAATGATTTCTGAGACTCTTTTCCGTAGATTGACAACTTCCTTTGAGGACCGAGTCATTTCTGCATTTTCACTTTTCAGATACTATGCGTTATTTCGTCCTTTTCCCTATTCTGTCTTATCTCCGTTTGTTAGTTTTTGGCACAATCTCACTTTTCGTGCTCAGAGTTAGTTTTTGACTTCACGTGCCTTCATTTTCAGTGGTTTCCTCGAAATAAGTATCTTTACTTTTGCAAGAAAGTACTCTAATTGCTTCTGGTGTCCATAGGGGCGTGGATGCACAATTCTTCAGAATCTTTTTCATTTCTTGGGGTGTTTTTTGTAAATATATTTTGAAGATATTTTATTTCAGGGGTATCTAAGAAAATATCTTTTGGAAGATATTTTCATTCTGGGGCAGTTTCGCAGTTAACCCTTTTGTAGAGGCCATTGTGCAATTAACGAAAGTTATTGCAAAATGTCTCGTCTGGAGCCTGGATCCTCGTACATGATTCATTTTCACATTTTGTCGAGTCGTGGACTCTTAGAATTCCGTTCTGGTCATTTTCCTCCAGTTTCAGAGTTTCTAGACCCGATTGCCGCCGAACTTGTTTGGGGCATAACTTTCTGCTCAGGACTCAGTTTTCGATGCCTTTTCCTCTGTTGTTCATATTTTCTCATTTTAAATTTTTTTTGTTCACAGAGTTTTGCCGTTTGAGCGCGTTTGCTCAAAATTTACTTTTCCAGACCCGGCGGGGCCCTTTTGGGGTATTTTTAGGGTTTTTCTATAAATAGGGGACTTAAAGAGAAAAATCAGAATTTTCCTCTTCTTCTTCCTCTCCCATGGCCGGCCAAGCTCCCTCCCATGGCTGCCACCTTCTCTCTCCTCCTTTGGACCACTTTTCCTTGGTGAAAATCCTTCGGCCTTAACATTTATTGTTCGTCTCGTCGTGCTCTACCATCACCCCTTATTAGAAACCATTTCTGACCAAATTTTGAGTTTGGGTTTGAGGCCAAGTTTGGATTTTCATGGGGCTTCTTGGGGATTCATATAGATCGTGTTGTCCCCGACAAAACCTAGGAGTTTCATCGGATTCGGAGCCGTTTCAATTCGGTGGGGATTTGGGATTTTCATCTCAATTTGAGGTAGGGGGTGGTATAATTTAATTTCTTGCTCTATTACATGTTTGTGATGCTTATTCAACTCAATTGCATGCTTGGATATTAAATCTAGAATTTTTAATTATTTATTTTCTAGTATGAAATTTAATTTTCCCGGTGAGTTATAGCATGTTTTAAACTTGTGGCTTGACATTATATTACACCTTGATATGTTGATAAACATATATTAAAATTGGAGCATTTGGATAAAGAATGAAGATTTTATTTAATATTTATCTTGAATAAAATATTAAATCATGTGGCCTTATCTAACTTGAAATCAATGTGTGATAGCATATTATATTAGGCCTTAGCATGCTCTTTAACATAGTTTAATTTGAAAGTAATTGGAGATGTTTTGAAATCTAGAGATTTTTAATTAAATTGATTAATTAAATTGCTCCGAGTGTACTATTCACTCCGTTTAAATTCCGACTTGATATTCTTGATTTACATGCCATATAGTTTCACATATATTTGATTTAGAATATTTGGTTAAGTTTTTAAAACCTTTCCTTTGATTAATTTCTTGTTTAAGATTTAATCCCCAAGATGATATACAACTTGGAATTTAATTGTGGCATGCTAGAAAATTAAGCTTTGGTATGGTCGTTCACATATATTAAATTGGGATTAATTGTATGAGAAATGCAACCTTTATTTTATATTTAACTTTAGTGAAAGTTTAATTTACATAGGTGTAACTTGCATGAAATAAGCTTATAATGTGATATTACATTAGTCCTTGGCATGTTCTCTAAGATGTGTTAAATTGAGAGCATTTGGTTAAGTTTGAAAATCTAGAGATTTTAATTAAAAGAATTAATTAAAATCTATTTTGTGGTCCAATTAGCTTAATTAAGATTTTAACTTGATATTTGCATTGGCCATGACTTGTTTACTAGTATATGTTAATTGTGGACCATTTGAAGTTGCTTTAGGATCTTGGTAATTAAATTAGCATGATTTAATTAGAGTTCTACTTTGTTATTCTAATAACCTAATTGAGTTTTAGAATGGATATAGGTGATGACCATGCCATGTTCTTTAATATGTATTAATTTGAGGTTATTTGGAATTGAATTAGAATCTAGGGAATTTAATTATTTTTATTTAATTAAACTCTATCTAATTGAGCCATGGATTTAATTGTGTTTGAAAGTCGTTTCTATATCAAAATCCTGGACATGGACTTGTTGTATATTCATTTGGTTATGTTTTGAGCATTAGATAACATAGTTGTTATGTTTATACTCATGAGAATATGTTTTCCTTATTGAATATATTGTTGTCTTGTGTAATGATTTGCACACTTCGTATTTTAACATCTTTCATGCATAGCGTGTAACGAATCGCACACTGAAGATTCGACATTCATCATATCATATTAGTTGTGGACTTAGAGCATGTATTGTATAGGTTTTCAAATTTGGTTATGCATGGTAGATAGTTGATTATCTTGTATATACATGCTGATATATACGTTGTTGCACAATTTGTTGATTTTGGAAACTTGGGGATGTCGTTGTTTGGTTACGACTAGGACGTGGTTCTAGTACGGGAGATAGTCCCTTTATGTAGTCTAGTGCGCACATAGGGAGGTTTACCATGGGCTAGTAACCCTAAAGTAACCAAGGTGTCGGCCTGATCCGACTGATGTCCGAGTCTCCACTTTGTTTGATTTCGTATTTCATTTTCAAGTTGATAACTAGATGATGTTGTAACTTGTTGTTCCTTATTTGTCTTTCCATTTTAAGTTACATGATGTTAACTTTGTGAAATTGTGTTTTATGCGTTGCATTAGAAGTTCCAATGTTGGTTAAATTGCATAAGTATTGTAAATTGTGTTTTGATGTTCTAATATAGCTTAGGAGTGATCCTATAGATACATTGTGAGCATAGACGTTAGGTGGCATGACTCACTTCCTTTAATTTCATGCTTTAGATTTTAAGTTAAAGGCTTTAAGAGTTTATACTTTGTTGCATTGTATAACATGCTCTTTTGTTGTTGAATTGCATGGATAATGTGATTCTTGTTAACTTGTGTTCAAATATGCTTTTGTCATGTTGTATGGATTACTCTAGACCTAGTTCAATTACATTAAAAATGTGATTCATGTTAACTATAAACTTGTTGTATTAATTGGATTATTCCAATCTTAATTTGTTTCACACATGTGTATATATTATGATTTTTGTTGTTTACACTCCATGATCACTTTGGTTGTTTCTGTATTCTAGATTGCAAGTTGATACCTTTAAGAACCTTTATCTTGTTGATTTGTATAACGTGCTTCTATTTTGTTTAAATTGCATAGATGATGTGATTTATGTTAGAAATGATTTAAGATAGCTTAGGATGATTCCTGAGTCTAGTCTTTGACATAGACGTTAGGTGGCATGATCCCTTTTAAACTATATCATGTTAGTCCTAAAAATCTCTAAAGAAATCGAGTCGATGCATGCTCATCCCCTACGAATAAACTTGTTAGTCTTGTTTATTCACCTCGAAGTTACTGGGTGTCTTGCAGGTAAAGAAGCTTTGTTGTGGGTTACACAACACTCTTCGACAGGCTAGAAGTCTTGAGGTGTTGTTGATGACATTGATTATGCACGTGTTAGCATATTATGTTTACTTCTGTTTATTTTGACAAAACTTGTATTCTTTGATTCCACATATGTAAAGTGTACATAAGTACACTCCTTTTCATTGTATTCAACATGTATAAGATGAGGCCGGAGGCCAATGACATGTACCTTTTATCCTATGTAACTTTTAACTTCATGAAATATTATGAAAATACTGAAAAATGTCAAATATTTGTCTCACCATGGTTGTATCGGGTGTGGGAATTCCATTTTCATTCTTTCTTAGGACCTATTTCATATGCATGAAGTGTGGCCAAGGGCTAAATGGTCATTTGAAGTCATTTGTTGATTTTGGTTTTCAAATTTTTCATTTCAAGTTCATTTTCGCCTTTTTGGCCGTTGGGGGGTCGGATTTTGACTCGGCCATTTTTGGGAGCCGCGGACCATTCCCGCGTATTCGAAATCATCATTTACGTTTGCGTAAATGATCGTTTTCATGAAAAGCCCTTTCGTTTGTGTTTTGAGCCTCCTATGGACTCATTTCACCTTTTTATTGAAAAACTCGGCTCAAGGGAATTTTGGGGATTTCCTTTGGGAAATAAATTCCGTTCTTAACTCTGTCACATAGAAAATGTGATTTTAGGGGGAGTTTCTTCACGACATTTTTCCAAAAAATGTCATCTTGACCTCAAAAACCGCACTCCAAACTCATTTTCTGCTAAAACACTATTTCTGCTGTTTAAGTTCAACCCTGGTCAAGTTGAACCGGTTCAAGAATAGTTGAACTGGTTCAAGGGTCATTTTTGGTTCATCATGGGTGTTCTGTCCATGTTGAACCGGTTTAAGAAATGTTGAACCGGTTCAAGTCTTCCAAAGATTTCAGCTTTGGCCTTCCAACTTCAAACTGATGTAACTTCTTCGTTTTAACTTCGAATTGGTCTGTTCTTGAGTCTAAACTAACCACGTTGAAGTAAGATTTCCAATGGTACCAATTTCAGCTTTATATTCTTTTCCCAACTCAAGATATCCTTGTTTTAGTGAGAGGGTGTCGGATTTAGTTTGAACCGGGATAGGGTTCATCTGGGATTTCGTTTCCTTTGGCCTTGGGACTTCATGTGAAGTTACTAAAGGTTTTTTTTTTTTAATCTCATTTGACTTATTGAAAGTCAAATTCCTTCCTCTTAGGGTAAAATGACCATTTTACCCTTGGTCCTTCCTTCGGTAGGGTTTTCATACTCTTGTCTTCATTTTGCTTCCGCTGAGTCTCAAAATTCCTTGAAGGGCCATTCTTGCATCTTAGGGATGATGTACATCTCTAAGAACTTAGTTTCATTTTGCTTCCACATTTTGGATCCACTTCGGGTCATCACAGGACACACTAGGCTAAAAAATCCAGGGTCGTCACACTTAGAATTTCCTTATAGTCGTTTTCCCCAGTTTTAGGGTTTTCGGCCCCGATTGCCGCCAAACTTGTTCGGGGCATATCTTTTTACACGAGACTCTGTTTTTGACGCCGTTTCTTCTGTTGTTTATTTTTTTTCATTTCAATTCTTTTTTGTTCATGGTGTTTTACCGTTTGAGTGTGTCTGCGCAAATTCCACTTTTCCGGACCCGACGGGGCACTTTTAGGGTTTTACTATAAATAGGGGGTTATAAAATTAAAAACTTTTGATCCGTTTCTTCTCACATTGCTGCAGATCATCCATGGCAACCTAAGGGGGTTGCCACCCTTCTTCTCTCAAATTAACCTTCTTCCCCTCTGTAAAATGTCGCAGTACCTTAGTGTTTCACGTAAGCCTTGGCGAGGTGCTCCTTTTTCCTCTGATTAGTAGCCAATTCCGACCATTTTTGAGTTCAGGTTTGGATTTTCATGTTGCCTCAAGGGTTAAAATTGCTTCCCTCGTAGTCCCCGACATAACCTAGAAGTATCGTCGGATTGGGAGCGATTTCCTTCCGGTGGGGATTTGAGATTTTATCTTAAAGTGAAGTAGGGGATATCTTAGGTTTACATAATTGTTGTATTGATTGTTTTATAAGCTTATACAACTTATATGCATGCCTAGGTAAAATTTAATTTAATTATTTTCTTTGTGCAAGATTTAATTCTCATGGTTGTATATAGTTTGGAATTAAATTGTGGCATGCTATTAAATTAAGCCTTGATATGTTCATTAACATATATTAAATTGAGAGGATTTGAATAAGTTTTGCAAATTTTATTTAATCTTTCACTTGTATGAAAATTTAATTCACATGGTTGTAACTAGCATGGAATCAACGTGTAATGTGATATTAAATTAGACATTGGTATGTTCTTTGACATATGTGAACTTGAGAATATTCGGAGTTATATTAAAATCTAAAGAAAATTAATTAATTAGGTTAATTAATTTTATTTTAAGTGTTTTACTCACTTAATTGGATTTTTAACTTGATATTGTTGATAAGCTTGGCATGTACTATCATACACATTAAATTGAGAATATTTGAATAGGTTTTGAGACTTTTATTTAATTATTATTTTTGTATGGAATTTAATTCACATGGTTGTACCTAGCATGGAATGAACTTGCAATGTGATATGGGGATAATGTTGTGACGTTCTAAGTTGCTTTATAAAGCCACTGTAGACGGTTTGCATTCCGCATATAAGGAGGATGAGGGAAAGGCTTTGATATTTGCTTAGGCAAATGGATGTTGTTTTTTTAGCAATGTTTAAAGGATATATTTCGGGGTTGGATGATTACTTACGAAACTACAAAAGGAACTTTTGTAAAATAATTTTGCAAGTTGTTTTCTAAGGAGACTATCTTTTCTAGAAAGAATGATGTCTTGAGTAGGATTGTATTTTGTTTTATTGTATGTCATACATGTTTATTTTCGTTAATTATTTGGGTTTTGATATGTGGGTTAGTTGGGGACATCAGTGTGTGATCAGCCAACTACTCTTTTGGAGTAATAATGCTAAATTACGCTAGGATTGTGAGTATATGGTAATAGGATTTGGTAGATATACATAAATCTAGCCAATCTATTGGACCAGGACATGCGTCATGATAGTATATTTTTGGGATGGGATAGTTAAACCTTCATTACAAATCAAATAATCTTGTATGATTAGTTTGATATACTTTAACGCCACGATAATTTATCAGAGGTGCTGACTTTGCTGAATATCTTCTTAGGAATTCCAGAAGTTGTCACCAAGTCTAAAGGAGGATTTTGTACTGGTTTAGGTACTTATTGGAATGACACCGACTGAGGATAGTCGACTGACTAAATCTTCATCAGTCTATTCTTAACCAAGACACTATTCACGAGTGTGTTATTCCAGTATTTGTACTATTTATTGATTCTGATCTGTTAGTTCTATCTCTATTTTGTGAGTCCAGATCCAAACAATAAGTCCCAAGGAAGGGCCTGAGCGGATGAGCGCAAGAATAGGATATAGATACCAACTGACCAGAATTATGAGCATGGTCCATTTTACCAGAAACCCACACAAGATTAGTCAGTAACTAGTTATCATGAATAGGTTATTCAGATCCACTTCTTCAGTGAGGTCCAGAGCCAGTTCTTCCCACATTACTCTAATTCCAAGCATAGTCAATGAAGAAGAATATCATATCGAAGACAATATTCCAAGCATAGTCAATGAGGGTTTTTAACTTTGTCGGAGACGAATATGATGATAGGAAACAGGGACAGAGCCAGCTCTCAAAGTTTTTGACCACGGCTCTCTGTGAAAGAGAGAGCTGGCTCCATGGAACTAGGGAGCCAACTCCCTAGGTCACAGAGCCGGATCCCAAGGTAGGGGAACCGGCTCCCTTATGTGGGAGTTTTCTCTCTCATTTTGAGAGCAAGCTCTCTTGTATAGTAACTTACAAGAATTTTTTTTAAAGCACATTTTTTATTTTTTTAAATTTCAGGACTGTTTTGGGGTGGTAAATGGGATTCTAAATTATTTTTCATGACATGTTAGGATCCCGTGATGCATAATCTTAATCTATATGCTAATGATTTTAACAGTATGAAAGTTTAAATAAGTTGGCATGCTGTTAACGAATATAAGGGATTTAATTACTTAATTTTATTTTAGCAATTTAACGGACTGTAACATGATTTTTAAATCTTGTTTTGGATGCATTATATAATTATATACATATCAGATTTTGATTATGTTTGTTCTGGATATTAATTGATGAACTATTTAATTTTGTTCTGTCAATTACATGGATTCGATGGATTGTATGCACCAGTATGGGACGAGGGCATATTAGGTTTGGATTAGATCAAAACGATAATTTCTACCTATTCTGGATTTTAATTGTTGAACTGCTTTATCTGTTCTATCAGTTATATAGATTTATGTGGATTATATACACGGGTATGGGACGGTGGCATATTAGGTTTGGATTAAATCAAAACGCTAACTCCTACCTATTCTGGAATAAATGAATGGATTATAAAATTAAATCTTACTTATATTTATGTCAGATCAACTGAACAAGTTAAATGACTAACTGGATTATTTGCTATTTATATTTAAGTCAGATCAGCTGAACAAAGTTGAATGACTAACTGGATTACTTGCTACTTATATTTAAGTTAGATCAGCTGAACAAGTTGAATGACTAACTAGATTTCTTATGGATGGATAGGATAGGATTTATATATATATGATTATGGTACCGTGATATTAGCTTGAGTCACATAATTGATGGTTAGGGAGCGTATATGCATTGGGATGCATAGCTGGCTATAATGGTAAAGGTATACCCTGTTAGGCTTAGGTAAACATGCCTACTTCAGGTGCGTTTTGCATGTTGCCTTCTATTCAGGTTGAGACGCCCTTTGTAGTCCAGTGAGAGTCCTTTAGTATATATATATATATATATATATATATATATATATATATATAGTTATGGACTATATAGCTATTGTTGAGGTTATCTAGGATATATCTATATATCAAGTCTCTGCTTGGACTGTAGTTAGAATAGAACTTGTTTGTGGGCATGACCCACCATTATTTTTTTCAGGTATACGTCAGGAGTAGGGATTGTTCGTGCTGAGCAGGGATCGTCTACTTCATTCTTCCGAATTATTTACTTAAAAGTTTTCTTAATGTTTCAGTGTTCTAATGTAGTCACTTAATCAATTGGGTTTTTTTTTCTAGGGGTCCACATGGTATGGATTCCCGAGTTGTATTAGTAATGGAGGATTGGATGTATCAAAATACTTTCTTATTTATAAAAATTTATTTTGAGGATTTCATTAATGGATTATCGTTTTAGTTTTCTTTCTGCAATTCTATTTATTCCTATTTATCATATTTATATTCTGTGTTCGATTATTGCCATTATATGCTTCCGTTGAGGTAGTTAGGTATTGGAGTTGTTTTCATGCTTAACTTGTAAAATTGGAACTTGTTGTATGATTACATTATAGTATTTCAGGAGTAGAAGTTATAGTTTAACTTGCTTATGTACACATTATATATTTGACATGTCGTATGCTATTGTAGCTTGAAGACATAGGACGAATATTGTGTGTTTTACTTGACTTGTTTATGCATGGAAATTGACTGATATATTGTGTATACGTATTATACCTTGATGCACAACTTATTGATTTTAGGAAAGCTTACATGGACATTGAATATGTTACGACTAGGGCATGGCTCTAGTACGGGGGATGAGAGCTCCCCCTACAATATATAGTGCACACTATATGTGTTATTCCGGGTTTAGTGTGCACTAGGTAGCACCTTGAGGGCTAGTAACCCGAGATCACCACTTGCTTGGTCATTGAGACCGTATGTCCTTGTCTTTCCGCAACTATTTGATTTCGCATTCAATTTCAAGTTATTTAATATGAATTATTTATAACTTGTAGTGTGGTGTTTGACATTTCAATTAGGTGTAGTATACATGTGCTTAGTATACTTGCATGCATTGTTTTTCAATACAAGTTAATAGCACTAAATTGTCATAACTTGTTGTTTCCGTAGTTTAGATTTCAAGTTGTTAACTTTGATAATCTATGCCTTGATGCGTTGTATTAGAAGTCCTAATGTTAGTTAAAATTGCATTGATATTGTAATTTGGGTATTGATTGTTTAATGTAGCCTAAGATGATTCTTTAGACTCATTTGGAACATAGACGTTAGATGGCATGAACCGTTTCAGTTGTTTTCGCATTTTAGGTTACAAGTTGATAACTTTGAATACCTGTGTCTTGTTGTGTTACACTATATGCTCCTATGTTGTTAAATTGCATGAATGATGTGGTTTATGCTAGAAATGCTCTAAGGTAGCTTAAGATGCTCCGTGAGTCTCACCTTTGACATAAACGCCAAGTGGCATGACCATATGAATTGATTTATAGTAACTTGATAAGTTTGTAAAATTCTAGGTCTATGCATGCTTGTCTCCTACGAGTAGCTTTATGTTACTCACCCACGTAGTGGGGACATTTTTCAGGTACAGGATTCAAGATTTGGGGCTTTGTATTTGCTTTCGGATGTTTTGCAGACTTGAAGTATCTATTTCATTAAAATGTTAGCATGAAATGCTATTTTGATTCAAAATGTCAAAACTTGTATATTTGGTTCTAAATATGTAATGAACACCTAAGTGCGCCATTTGAGATGTTTTTGACATGTATGTAATGAGGCCATGGGCAAATGATATTTTATTTATATTCCAAGTACTTTTATTTCTAAGCTATTTTGTTGAAAAATAGAAAAATGTAATGCTTTACCTACACTACATTTGCATGGGGGGTGCGAAGTGGGCTTTAGCACTTCCATAGGGTCTCTTCAATTATATATGAAGTGTGGACAAAGGCCAAACGGCCCTTTGAAACCATTTGATAATTTTTAGTTTCAAGTTTTTCTTTTAAAAGCCATTTTAGGCAAAATTTGAGGTTTAATAGGTGATATTTTGTATTTAGCGACCATTGAGGCCGTAGGCCATTGGAACGCGTGTAAATATATATATTACGTTTGCGTGAATGCTCACCTTGCACAAAATATTACATTTGTATGAAATGGATGCTTGTTGGTCTTAAGTTTTCCATTTAAGGCATTTTCTTTGCATTTTGAGGTTCGGCTAGGTCGTATTTTGCATCGGGCATTTTTGGGAGCCGCGGACCATTACCGCGTGCTTAAAATCACTAAATACATTTGCATGCATGATCGTTTTAGCACACAACACCATTTAGGGTCAAATGAACACTTGGTGTAAAGTTGTTTATTTATTTATTTTATTTTTATCATTTTGACCTAATTTGATCTGGGGGCATTTTGAGAATTTTTTTAAAAAAATAAATTTCGGCCTTGACATGGTCACATAGAAAACGTGATTTTAGGGGGTTTTCTTCACAACAGATTTTCAGAAAATGCCGTCTGGGTCTCGAAAACCCCACATCAAATTTGTGTGCATATGCACTTTTTGAAAAAGTTTGTTATAAGGACATTTTGGGGATTTAACGTCAAATTGTTTTTTTTTTAATTTTGACGTGGTCAGCTTGGAAAAATTATTTTGAGGGGGGTTTTTTCTTCGTGTTTTTCCAAATTTCGTCATTTAGTATCTTAAAACGGCACCTGTTTTTCAGCATTTTGCCCAGGTCACTATTCATTGCTGTCAAAACACTATTCACAGCCGCGGTGACGTCAAAACTTTGTTTTGACTTTTCTCTTCCATACGGACTCCGAATCAAGTGATTCTTGAGTCTAACTTGATGAATTTTTTGCTGTCTTTCCAATGGTATGCTCGGTAGCACCCAAATCTTGCTAAAAATTACCATTTTGCCCTTAGGGCTAAACTTGTTCATTTTTAAAACGTTACTTCCGCTTGCTTTCTTTTAGGTTCCGTGACTTCATGGGAAGTCACGCTTGTGTCTTGGGGATGATGTACATTTCTAAAGACGTTCTTCTATGTAAAAAGACCATTTTGCCCTCCGGGGCTTATTTGGGTCTTTTTCCGATCTTTTTCTTCCGTATTAGTTCTAATTGAGTTACGTGGCCTCATGGAAGGTCACTTTGGCGTCTTAGAGATGCATTGCACCTCTAAAGACTTGATTTCTATTTTTGCTTCCTCATTCGGATCCGTTATCGAGTCAAACTTTAGTTTATCACAGGACGCACTGGCTTGGAAAATCAAGGCCTTCATAACTTGATTCTCAAAAGCAGAATTTCTAGGAGGAGGTGGAAGATTAGGAGTTTGAGTGGGTTGATTCTTAAACTGAGGTGGACGATAAATGGCAGATTGATTGAAAGAATTATTTTGTGGCAGAGGGTTGGATGAATTTTGGTACTGTCCCTGTGATTGTGGAACAGTGGCTCCTTGACTTTGATTACGCCTTTGATTACACCATGATAGATTTGGATGATCTGTCTAGCCAGGATTATATGTAAAAGTATATGGATTATAAGCTGGTCTAGAGAATGTAGCATTCACTTACTCTTGTGGGATCTCAGATGATTATCCCATCACAGGGCAAGTATTAGCAAAATGGGAAGGATTAGTACAAATTGAACAAACTTCCTTTGGCAAGGCATGGATTAGCAACATGAACATAGCCAGATGATAAGACTTGGTCAAACCTATGGTTCAACGCCTCTATTTGAGTGGCTAACTCACTAGATTTTTCTACCTCATACAGTTTTTCAGCCTTATGAATGCTAGGTGAAGACCTGTACTTAGAGGAAGAAGTATGTTGCATCGAATTTTCACTTAGGGCCTCAAACAGTTCCCAAGCGTCAGCCGAACTCTTACGAAGAAAAGCTCCATTACTGGATGCATCAACCATGTTCCTATTAGAATCAGAAAGACCATCATAGAAAATCTGTACTAAGTGCTATTTAGTAATATCATGGTGTGGACACTTTCTTAGAAGATCATCATACCTTTCCCATGAATCATGAAATTGTTCACCAGGGATTTGGGAAAACGTCATGATATCTCCTCTCATTTGTGAGGTTTTACTCACTGTGTAGTACTTTTTCAAGAACTCTTGTTGCAACATGTCCCATACAGATATGGAATTAGATGGAAGGGACTGCAACCAAGTTCTTACTTTGTCCTTGAGAGAGAATTGGAAAAGTCGTGTCCTGAATGAATCATTGGTAAGAGTAGTCAACTTGGTAGTCAAACACAATTCCAAAAATATATCCAAGTGCGTATAAGGATCTTCTGTTGCAAACCCATGGAAAGTAGGAATCATTTGAATCATAGCAGGCTTGATTTCATAATGGGTTGCATTAGCACCAGGAAATAAAAAGCACGAAGGGGAAGTGTATGTAATTGGAATAAAATGATCCCTCAATTGTGGTTATGGAGGAACAGGTGCTTCTAGCACTCGTTCTCCATTACCCGGTGCATTACGATTATCAACTATGTTATTAGAGGAACTTTTTATTGAATTTAAATCCTTCTTAAGTTTTCTTAGTTGACTAAGAGTTCTCTCTATTTTAGGATCATGCAATATCAAAGGTTCTGAATGAGAATGACGAGTTAACATGCACCAATTCCACTAACCCTAATAGTAAGAAAATAAAATTTTCAAGCGAAAGAAAACAACAAAAACTCATAAAAGGTTTTATAAACCGAAACTTTTTATCCCTTAAGCGTCTTTGTCCTTACTGCTAATTTCCTGCACTTGAGAAGAAAAAGAATTAAGGTGATACATCAGAAAGTCCGAAGACTCGTAAACCAATAATAATAAACTAATTAAAAACTAAACAAATAAACAAATCTCCCTGGCAACGGCACCAAAAATTGTTGTGTTAGTTTAATTACCACTCCCAATAGTACAAATCTTTGTAGGATAGGACAATATAGAGAGTGTCGATCCCACAGGGAGATGAGTGTTCTTTACTTTGTTTCTAGAAACATCCATTTTATTTCTTGGTTTACAGGTAACTGATTGAATAGATTGATTGGTTTTTGCGAACATAAAATAAAATTAAACTGAATTTAAACTAAAGAGATCAGAGAGAGAAAAATCTTAGGGCTTTGACTTCACCACAAACTTCATACTATGGTTGACTGTTCAACTTTGGGGATTTAATAATTTATATTTCAAATGAGTTGAACTCAATAACATTCATTCAATTCGGTTTTAAAGAAAGATATTTTATAAATTTTAATTAATTATAACCTATCTGCGGTTAGCATGGACTATCCACCTACCTACTTTAACTATTTTTGTAAACAATCCATCTTTCCTAAGCATAGACTATGAAAGCATTCATTTATAAAAAAAAACATTGGAACACCATTACATGAACTCCATTCTTATGTCCGGCAAGGCTCCGCCAGATACCGTCCAATAAGAATGGGGTGAGAATAGTCTAAGAATAGTTATATCTAAGACAAGGTAATAAATTTTCAAAAACTATTTAAAACTTTGAAATCCAATTAAGTTGTCTCAATTGCTCATAATCATGTAATCAAAAATATAATATTTTAAAAATATCCCAGAGTTAAAACAATCAAACCATAGTACTTAGATCGGGTTACATCAGTGCCATAAGAGAGGAATTATCTACTCATGACGACACAGAATATCATCTGTGTTGTCATGGACAGCACTTCTCTTCTTAGGATCTTCACCTTCTAAGGTTCTAGAAACCCTAAAAGCCACCACCATAATATCAGAGTTTTGAATAATACAAGAAAAAGGAACGTCTTCTACTAAGGCCTATACTTCTTTTATAGAAGAAATAAGGGTTTGGTGGGCTTTTAAGTCTTCTGGCCTATCTGGAATGAATTAAGACTTGGAAAAGAATAATTCCCGTAACTTGTAAATCTAATCTGTCATTAAAGGCTCGAGTTTAAGAAGTAGAGCTCGAGTTATTTAGCTAAGCTCAAGCTTTAGGAACAAATCTCGAGCTTTCTTGAAATATGGCTTGAGCTTCAAAGGATGGTGCTTGATCTTCACTTTTATATTTAGTCAAATTTCTTCAACTATTTTCGGAAGCATCTTTTCCATCAACAATTAGAATATTTTTGGGTCTTCTTCTTTTAACATTGCTCGATCCTAGCTTCATAGGGCTTAAGCTTTAGGTACAAAGCTCGAGCTTTTAGGGCTCAAGGTTTGATCTCTGAATGATAGTGCTCGATCCCTTGAGGTTTGTCACAAGGCCCTGGGAGCTTGGCTTTCTTGAAATCTACTCTTCGAATTCCGACGCCTCATGCTCGAGCTTGTAGGCAAACGCTCGAGCACCCTTGGGTTAGGCTCGAGCACCACTGTGTAGAGCTCGAGCTCCACTGTGTAGAGCTCGAGCTTTAGAGGTACAAGGCCCAAGCTTTAACGCCTTTGTTGATTTTTCTTCTTTTTCTTGTAGAGCTCGAGCCTCAGAACTTAGGCTCGAGCCTTGGTCCTTGAATTCTTCCAAACTTCGCCATCTAAGCTCTCGGCTTGCTTTGAATGACCGGCAATGACTCTGTAAGCTTCGATATCAGTCTTTTCATCATAAAGTCTCAGTTTTAACCGTTTCTCTAGGAAAGTATCTATAAATACATAATAAACATAAATCAGTCTAATAATAGATAGAAGTATTACTTTAGGTCTTAACATACGTATATTTAGGGGCTCGAATATGCAATATTCAGCACTCATCAAGGTGCACTTAGCTGCACATTACATACCCAAGACAAAAATTACAAGATTTGACATATTAAACCAAATGAAAGCTAACATGCTAACATGTGCATGTTTTCAAAATACGCAAAATACTCCAAGCAACTAAGTAAACCTAGGGATGTTGTGCATCCCAAAACAAGTTTTTTTTACCTGTAAAATAACCTAAACAACTAGGGTAAGTAAATAAGTTACTCGTAGGAAAAAGTACATGCGTATATTATATGGTTTCAAATATCATGCAAGCTCAATATAGATCATTGCAAAAGAGTATTCCACCTAACGTCTATGTTTTCAAGGTGAACTAAGGGATCATTTCAACCTACACAAGCAAATGAAATGATAAATTACAAGGCATACAAGTATACAAGCACAAGTATACTAAACCATTTTGAACATTAAGCACCAAATCACAAGCTACAAGTAATCCATGATTAACAACTTGGAATTGAATGCGAAATCAAGTAGTTAGAAAGACTAGGATATGTGGCCTCAAGACCATACAAGTTGTTTCGGCAATTACGACACACAAGGTACTACCTAGTATGCACTATGACATAGGGAGAATTCTTATTCCCCGTACTAGAGTCAAACCCTAGCCATCACATATTTCATATCCTCACAAGCTTCAAAAAATTAACAAGTTCATAACATATACTCAACAACAATGCATGAAACTACCTACCAAGCACGTGAAACCACACAAACCATGTCCTAAGGTTTCATATCTAAAATGGCATACACCATGTCGAATCTTCAATGTGCGACTCATTACACTTACAATGAACATCAATGTGCGATTCATTGTACGCAAGTCAATGACACTAAGTATTACACTAAACTAATTTACCCTCCATGTTAGTCACAATTACTAATCCACACAATATAGTAATAGACTAATAAGGTAAATACAAGTGCAATTTACAAGATTTTCATAATACACCCTCAATGAAATCTCTAGAATTTAGCAAGTCATTAAACAATAATTTCACTACACAATACAAACATAATTATACATGCTTTAAATCACAAACTCTAAGTCAAGCATATAAAATATCTATTTACATGCAAATACAATAATTGAAAAGCATGTAATCAATATATATACCTCAATAGAGAATTGAATCTCTATAATCCAAGGCAAACCAAAGAAATCTAAGAAACCGTTCTAGGGTTTTATAGAGGAGGATGAGGGGAATCTTTTACCTTCCAAAGGTTAAGCCAAAAGGTGAAGGGAAATAGACCAAAACTATGGTGGTAGGTCTAGGTTTAGGTGGTTCTTCAATGGAGGCAAAAGTAAGGGTTTGTAAGGAAGAAGAAGAGTTAGTGGAGAAATGTGTATTTCTCCACTAACTAAGGGCTTGTTGGCCCAATACACACACACTTACACTACCTCTCTTTCACACACACAATGCAAGATTTAAAATGAAGCTTACACTTGTCACAATCCTAAGCATCCCTCCAAGGCTTAATCATAAGCCTACACTTGTCAAGAATCCAAGCCAATAAGTGGGTGAATCTCCACCCTCCACATGTCATCATCCAAGGCATTCAAATGTCACCACATAATTGCCTACAAGCTTTTCGAAAATTGCATATAGGTCATTTTCCAAATTATCTTGTACATTAAATTGCAAAATGATCCCTAAGATGAAAAATAATTACAAAAAATAATCATACAATTACCCCAAAAAAGCCAAAATGTTTCCGAAGAAACTATACATCCATACGCTTACATGAAAAGTAAACAAGTAGCATACTTTTCTACAAAAGTAAAACTATATATTTCATGGAAATCAAATGTAATGGATGCATGCAAAGCTGTAATCAAATCCTAGCACAAAAAGTGAGGTTACACGAAAGGAAACGACAACTGGGAAAAAGACAAAAAGAAAAAAAAAATTTGGAAAAAGTAAGGAAGAAAAATGACCAGGTCATTACAACCGACGGGTTTTGCATGATGCCTAAAATCTGGATGAGTCTGTCCTATAGTCCAGTGAGAGTCTTTAGTGTGTATCTATATATATATTGACTATGTAGATATTGCATGAGTTGACTAGGATGTATTCGTCCATTCTCTGTATGATGTAGTAGAAAGAACTTGTTTATGGGCCTGACCCACTATTTATTTTTCAGGACCATGTCAGTATCAGGTGTAGATATTGTTCGTGCAGAGCAGAAACTAGTTATCATCATTCTTCCAGTCATCTATGTAGGATTCTAGTTTAGGTGACGGCCCTGGATTTTTCAACCCAGTATGTTTTATAATGACCAGAATTGGATCCAGAATGCGGAAGCAAAAGATGAAACAATGATCTCTAAAGATACAACGTGCCTCTAAGACACCAATGTGACACTCAATGAGGTCACGGAACCCAAAGGAACAAATACGAAAGCGGCGTTTCAAAAATGGACAAGAATGGAACTAGGGGCAAAACGGTCATTTTCACCCTAAAACTGGGTTCTACTGAACACACCATTGGAAAGACAACGAAAAATTAATAAACTTAGACTCAAGAATCACTTGATTCGGAATCCGGATGAAGAAGATATGGCTAACGGAAGAAAGAGGGGTAAAACGGTCAAAATAGTCAACCCTAGGTCATCTAACCGATTACCCAGCCCTTCTAACCGGTTAGAAGACCAAAAATGATGACCAAAACACTGCCCACACTCATCTAACCATTTAGATGACCTCTTCTAACCGGTTAAATGGCAAAAACCAGAACGCTCAACCCAAAAACCTGCCAGCAGGGGTTTTTCGGCAAAAATTGGGTTTTTGAGGCCCTAGATGACATTTTTTGGAAAAACACAAAGAATAAACCCCCTTCAAAATTGAGTTTTCTATGTGACAAATCAGAAGGAATCGAGAAAAACTTACTGTAAGATGCCCAAAATACCCCTCCATGAAATCAGGTCATGAGGGTCCAAAAAGCTGCTAAATGCAAAACTGAAAGCTGAAATTTTTTTTTTTCCTAGTTGGGAAACTCACACACATTGCCTCCACTGAGGTTCGAACTCCTGACCTCCCTTTAGGAGATAAGAGCCTTCTACCGCTAGGCCACAGGCCTGTTAGTAAAACTGAAAGTTGAACTTTGCGATGAATTTCCGGCACCAAGACAACATTTTCTAGAAAAACACAAAAAAGAAAACCCCCCTAAAATCACATTTTCTAAGTGACCATGAGAAGACCGGAATTTATTTCCCGAAGGAAAATTCCAAAATGCCCCTAGACCAGAATATACAAGAATGTGTAAAATGAATCCATAGGAGACTCATTTCACCAAGGAAGATGTTTTCCATGAAATGAACATGCACGCAAACGTAACCTTCCTATTGGCACGCGCTATAATGGTCCATAGCTTAAAAATATCGCTAGTGCAAAATACAACCCCCCCAACGACCGAAATGACAAAAATGAAGTTTGGAATGAAAACTTGGAACTTAAAATTATGAAATGGTTTCGAAATGCCGTTTGGCCCTTGGCCACACTTCATACATGATAAATGAATGCTAATGGATGAATTTCATACACAATGCACGCTCCGGTGCAAAATAACATACTAAAACGCATGATTTTTCATATATTCTTATTAAAGGCAAGTTTTAACATTCATGACGTATATGTAATTCAAAAAGAAGTTTGGCCCTTGGCCTCATGTCATGTACATAAAATGAGAATCAAAAGGTGTGCTTAGGCACACATTACAAATTTAGAACTAAATATACACATTTGACATATGAGGTTACAAATGGCTTTTCAAGCCAACCTTCACAAGAATTGAACCCTTCAAGTCCTCAAATCATCCAAGCATAATAAGAACCTCTAACCTTGAATCCGGTACCTGAAATATACCCCAGTAACTTTGGGGTGAGCAACATAAAGCTACTCGTAGGAAATGAGCATGCATCGACCTACCATTTTACAATTTTATCACCTTAAAGTGAAACATGCTAAAATGGCTCATGCCACCTAACGTCTATGTCAAGGGTGAGACTCAGGGAGCATCCTAAGCTACCCTGGATCATTTCTAGCATACATCATATCATCCATGCCATTCAAACCACATAGAAGCATGATATACAAAGCAACATGATATAGATTCTCAAAGTCATCAACTTGAAATCTAAAATGCGAAAACATCCAAAGTGGGTCATGCCACCTAACGTCTATGTTCCAAATGAATCTATAGGATCATTCATAAGCTACATTTGAACAACAAAACATGAATCACAATATCTATGCAATTTAACCAACATAGAAGCATGTTATACAAGCAACAAGACATAGATTCTCAAAGTTATCAACTTGAAATCTAAAATACGAAATCAACTAAATTTAGCAATTTAGCATAATTAGAATTTCTAATACATCGCATCAAGATATAGATTCTCACAGTTATCAACTTGAAATCTAAAAGTGCGAAAACAACTAAATATTGCAATTTAGTATAATTAGAATTTTTAATTCCACACATCAAGACATAGATTCTCAAAGTTATCAACTTGAAATCTAAAAGTGTGAAATCAAATAGTGGGAGACTTGGACATCATGCCTTGGATAAAGGCCAAGACTTACGATTATTTCGGGCATTAACCCGCTGGGAAGACCACCCTAGTGTGCACTATATTGTAGGGAGAACTCATACCTCCCGTACTAGAGCCAAACTCTAGCCATTTTTCTGTAACAATGTCCCAAGTGACTCCAAAATAGATAAGTTAACAACTTATATACGAAATATATAAAGCACGAAACCACATCCCATGCACAAGTAGTTTGTAAGCACACAAGACGTGCTCTAAATCCACAACTACTATAGGATGACAAATGTCGAATCTTCAGAGCGCGATTCGTTACGCGCTATAATAACATCACATGTCGAATTTTCAGTGCGCGATTAGTTACACTCTATAACAATATAATTCAATATGGAAACATAATCTCATAAATCCATTACAAGTCTAAAATCATGCTTTAGATATACAATTAATGTCAAAAACACGATTAAATTATTAACACAATAGAAACGGAAATTAATCATGTAAACTAATTAATTTCTTTAAGTTTCAAATCTAAATCAAGTGGTCTCTAATTAACACATGTTAAACAATATAGTATGGTCATTGCATATACCAAATCAAAAACTTAATTAGGCCATTGGAATCATTAAATAGATTTTAATTAATCATTTTAATTAAAAACTTTATGTTTTCATACTTATCCAAATGCTCTCAAATTAAAGTATGATAAAGAACATGCCAAGACTTAATTTAAAAACATATCACAACTTAATTTCTTGCAAGGTACACCCATGAAAATTAAACTTTCACAAAAGATAATTATTAAATAAAAAGTGCAATTCTTATTCAAATAATTCCAATCTAATATATGTTAACAAACATATCAAAACATAATTTATCATCATGCCACTTTTCAATTCTAAGCTATATGCATCACTGTAAATTTAATCTTATACGAAGAAATAAATATTACAAATTTTCTAGATTTGATACAAGGCATGCAAACAAGTTGTATAATCATGGAAAACACTCAATACAACACATACAAAATCCTAAAACATCCCTTACCTTCATTTGAGATGAAATCTCAAGTCCCCACCGAAATAAAACGGCTCCGAATCCGACGAAACTTTTAGGTTTTGTCGGGGACAACACGGTGAACAAGAATCCCAAGGAAGCCCCATGAAAATCACAACTTGACTTCAAACCCGAACTCAAGAAATGGCCAAAACGAGATTCCAATCGGTGGAATCAAAGGCCTCGCCAAGACGAATATAAAACACTAAGGCACTATGACTTTTCATTGAAGGAAAGAAGCTCAAAAGAAGCGAGAGAAGATGGCAGCCATGGCTGCCATGAGATCCGGCCAAGAGAGAGGAGAGAGAGTGAGAAATCTGATTTTTCTTTCTAAGATCCCCTTATTTATAGAAAAACTCAAAAAGTGCCCCGAACGGGCCCCGCCTGGTCTGGAAAAGTGGAATTTGCGCAGACGCGCTCAAACGGCAAAACTCTGTGAATGAAAAAGAATTAAAATGAGAAAATATGAACAACCGGAGAAACGGCGTCGAAAACCGAGTCTCGAGCAGAGAGACATGCCCCAAACAAGTCCGGCGGCAACCGGGGCCAGAAACCCTGAAACTGGAGAAAAATAACCAGAAGGAAATTCTAAGAGTACGCAACTCAACGAAAAGTGAAAATGAATCCTGTACGAGAACCAAGGCTCAAAACGAGACATTTAGCAATAACTTTCATTAATTGCACAGTGGCCCCTCCAAAAAGTGAAAACGGCACAACTGGCCCAAAATGAAAATATCTTCCCAAAAATATTTTCTTAGAAACCCTGAAATAAAATATCTTTAAAAGATATTTATGAAAAACACCCCAAGAAAAGAATAAGTTTTCAAAGAACTTTGTATCCATACCCCTATAGACACCGAGAGCAACCAGAGTACTTTTCTGCAAAAGTAAAAATACGTATTTTGTGGAAACCACTTAGAATGAAGATACATGAAGTCAAAAACCAACTCCGAACACAAGAGTGTGGTTATGCCAAAAAGTGACAAACGGGGAAAAGACGAAATAGGGAAAAGGACGAAAAGTGAATAGTGTCCAAAAAATGAAAATGTGGAAATGACACGGTCCTCAAAGGAAATTGTCAATCCAAAGAAAAGAGTCTCGGCAATCATTCCAGAGCACTCGAGATGACACCAAGTGATGAGAAACTGAACTCAGAAAGGAAAAGATCAACGGAAAAAAAAATATACGTGAAAATCTGAGAAAAGAAAAGGAAGGAAAATGACTGGGTCATTATAACCTACCCTCCTTAAAGAGATTTCGTCCCCGAAATCAGGAATAGACAAAAAAGAACCGAACAAGATCAAAATAAGATCAAACTAAAGGACGCACCATAAGGTGTTAAAGGACAACTTCAAAAGCCTGAAAATTATTCGAAGGAACGCAAAACCCAAGAACTGAGTGACGATCCCTAAATGAATCGGCATATTAACTCAACGTCAATCACCGAGAGAACCCCAAAACAACTACAAGTCAAATCAAGGCAGATGACTAAGAATGACACGACAGTATGAACAATGGCCAGAACCCGCCCACACTTACTCGTCAGTAAGGTAGCATGACAGTATAAAGCACTAGTTCATAACATGCCACAAAAAGAAACTTTTCGATACAAATAACATCAATGTTGGAAATGATTATTACCAAAAGCACTATGGAAGCCAGGCATCCGCGAGAGTTGGGGTAGCTAATCCCAAAACTCTAACAACAATGTCAGTGGCACTATTACGCTTAAGGCCTTAAATCCTTAATGCTGGAGTACTAACGAACCCCACATATGAGAATGCGACAACAACAACACCAGTCCCGAATCCACAGCCTAACAAGTCTGTGCCCTCAAGCCAATGGATTGGACCCGCAAAACCAAAACCCTAAGCACAAATCTGAAGTAAGCCTACCGTAAGGCTGCATACAGAAGACAAAATGCTGGGTCAAAATCTCTATACTGGACAACTAAAACCTCAAAGTCTACTACGTAGCTCACACATCTCAATCCCGACAACCAAGGTCACAAAACCCAAACATAAGTGCAGGAAAGATGAAACAGTATAAACCAAATACTCACATAGTGCATGCTCGCAAAAATTTAATGACATAAATCAAATAATATCGTAGTACTAAACACCCAGTACACATAAGGTAAACCAAATAAACCACCTATCACATAGAGGTAAAACAAATAGTAACGTGCTATACACCACCAACGACACTAACATGGTAAACAGATATTGTATAAGCAAATGTATTATATACATTATCACATGGACTACAATATAGTCAGACATCCTAAACATGTTTCTAATGCATGCCAAAAAATAATGGGGCTCATTAACATGTAAAAGTGATCATACAAATGGCAAGTTCGTAAAATCAACAGAAATGAATAGAATGCCTCTCAAAAGACACCACACAGAAAACGTAAAACCGAACCTGGATGAGTCCAATCTCTCATTACGAGGAAAGGAATCATCCCCCAAACCAAGATGCCAACGAGTTCGATAGGAACTCTACAGGATTCTACTATAATCTTAACACAATGCCCCAAGTCTCCAAAGACAAGGGAGAGTAATCAATTCCACCAACGCAATTAATTACACGTGACCGCTCACATCGCAACCGTAGCTTATAAGAGCTGTTCAAGGCAACACAAGAAGATCCTAGGTTAACACACCTATCCAAATCCCAAAACCATTGCCCTAAGAAGGCAAGACACGAGAACTTCACCCTGAGGCTCATAAGGAAACTCCCGACTCCCCAAGGAAGGATTCAAGTCGGCCCTGACTCTTCGTCCCATGACGCTAGAAACAAGGAACTTAATGACATCAATGATGTCAAGACCACCATGAAGTCCTAAGAGATGACACCGACACCTCTAACACCACCATGACCACCTCACAAAAGGAAAAAAGAAAATGAGACGAAACGATGCCTCCATGGCCTACGTCTCATCTCGCCAGATGGATACTACAACACTACGCTCACCTGAGCCCTAACGAGAAGACTCTCCGTGAGTTAAGACTATGACGCTATATGCGTGAAAAAGAAACGAGATCAATAATAACACGAGTTATTATGATCAAATGCAACTCGTTCAATGAATGCATCAATTAATTACCACGTCAATGTATGCAACATACAGTCATGCATGAGCAGATATACATATACAACATGCTAAACAGATAATGAAAACTCCTAGGCACTTAAACACATAAGCACGTATCAAACTATGATGCTTTTAAACGCATAAGCATATAAGTGCAGAAAACATGTTATCACACCGAGCATGTTATCAAAAGGCACATAAACATGTTATGAAAAAGCATGTGAACATATCAAAGTACATCAACAAAAGCATGATATGCACCCAAAGCCCGTCGTCCTAGGTATTCGAAACCGGACGCTCTGATACCACTTGTGACGGCCCTGGATTTTTCAACCCAGTGTGTCCTGTGATGACCTGAACTGGATCCAGAATGCAGAAGCAAAAGATGAAATAACGGTCTCTAGAGATATAATGCGCCTCTAAGACACCAATGTAACACTTAATGAGGTCATGGAACCCAAAGGAACAAATGCAAAAGCGGCATTTTAAAAACGGACAAGAATGGACCTAGGGGCAAAATGGTCATTTACAACCTAAAAGTGGGTGCTACTGAGTACACCATTGGAAAGACAACAAAAAATTAATGAACTTAGACTCAAGAATCACTTGATTCGGAGTCCGGATGAAGAAGATTTAGCTAATGGAAGAAAGAGGGGTAAAACGGTCAAAATAGTCAACCCTAGGTCATCTAACCGATTTCCAAGCCCTTCTAACCGGTTAGAAGACCAAAAATGACGACCAAAACTCTGCCCACACTCATCTAACCATTTAGATGACCTCTTCTAACCGGTTAGATGGCAAAAACCAGAACGCTCAACCCAAAAACTTGGCAGCAGGGGTTTTCCGGAAAAAATTAGATTTTCGAGGGCCTAGATGACATTTTTTGGAAAAATACAAAGAAGAAACCCCCCTCAAAATTGAGTTTTCTACATAAAATCTTAAAAGGAATCGAGAAAAACTCACTGTAAAATGCCCAAAATGCCCCTCCATGAAATCAAGTCATAAGGGTCCAAAAAGCTGCTAAATGCAAAACTGAAAGCTGAACTTTGAGATGGATGTCCGGCACCAAGACAACATTTTCTGGAAAAACACGAAAAAGAAACCCCCCCTAAAATCACATTTTCTAGGTGACCATAAGAAGACCGGAATTTATTTCCCGAAGGAAAACCCCAAAATGCCCCTAGACCAAAATATACAAGAAAGTGTAAAATGAGTCCATAGGAGACTCATTTCACCAAGGAAGATGTTTTTCATGAAACGATCATGCACGCAAACGTAACCTTCCTATTGGCACGCGCTACAATGGTCCATGGCTTAAAAATAGCGCCGGTGCAAAATACGACCCCCCAACGGCCGAAATGACAAAAATGAAGTTTGGAATGAAAACTTGGAACTTAAAATTATGAAATGGTTTCGAAATACCGTTTGGCCCTTGGCTACACTTCATACATGATAAATGAATGCTAATGAATGAATTTCATACACAATGCACTCTCCGGTGCAAAATAGCATACTAAAACGCATGATTTTTCATATATTCTCATTAAAGGCAAGTTTTAACATTCATAACATATATGTAATTCCAAAAGAAGTTTGGCCCTTGGCCTCATGTTATGTACATAAAATGAGAATCAAAAGGTGTGCTTAGGCACACACTACAAGTTTAGAACTAAATATACACATTTGACATATAAGGTTACAAATGGCTTTTCAAGCCAACCTTTACAAGAATTGAACCCTTCAAGTTCTCAAATCATCCAAGCATAATAAGAACCTCTAACCTTGAATCCGGTACCTGAAATATACCCCAGTAACTTTGGGGTGAACAACATAAAGCTACTCGTAGGAAATGAGTATGCATCGACCTAGCATTTTACAATTTTATCACCTTAAAGTGAAACATGCTAAAATGGCTCATGCCACCTAACGTTTATGTCAAGGGTGAGACTCAGGGAGCATCCTAAGCTACCCTAGATCATTTCTAGCATACATCATATCATCCATGCAATTCAAACCACATAGAAGCATGATATACAAAGCAACATGATATAAATTCTCAAAGTCATCAACTTGAAATCTAAAATGCGAAAACATCCAAAGTGGGACATGCCACCTAACGTCTATGTTCCAAATAAATCTATAGGATCATTCCTAAGCTACATTTGAATAACAAAGCATGAATCATAATATCTATGCAATTTAACCAACATAGAAACATGCTATACAAGCAAGAAGACATAGATTCTCAAAGTTATCAACTTGAAATCTAAAATACGAAATCAACTAAATATAGCAATTTAGCATAATTAGAATTTCTAATACATCGCATCAAGACATAGATTCTCACAGTTATCAACTTGAAATCTAAAAGTGCGAAAACAACTAAATATTGCAATTTAGTATAATTAGAATTTCTAATACCACACATCAAGACATAGATTCTCAAAGTTATCAACTTGAAATCTAAAAGTGTGAAATCAAATAGTGGGAGACTTGGACATTATGTCTTGGATAAATGCCAAGACCTATGGTTATTCCGAGCATTAACCCGCTGGGAAGATCACCCTAGTGCGCACTGTATTGTAGGGAGAACTCATACCTCCCGTACTAGAGCCAAACTCTAGCCATTTCTCTGTAACAATGTCCCAAGTGACTCCAAAATAGATAAGTTAACAACTTATATACGAAATATATAAAGCACGAAACCACATCCCATGCACAAGTAGTTTGTAAGCACACAAGATGTGCTCTAAATCCACAACTACTATAGGATGACAAATGTCGAATCTTCAGAGCGCGATTCGTTACGCGCTATAATAACATCACATGTCAAATCTTCAGTGTGCGATTAGTTACACGCTATAACAATATAATTCAAGATGGAAACATGATCTCATAAATCCATTACAAGTCTAAAATTATGCTTTAGATATACAATCAATGTCAAACACACGATTAAATTATTAACGCAATAGAAATGAAAATTAATCAAGTAAACTAATTAATTTCTTTAAGTTTCAAATCTAAATCAAGTGGTCTCTAATTAACACATGTTAAACAATATAGCATGGTCATTGCATATACCAAATCAAAAACTTAATTAGGCCATTGGAATCATTAAATAGATTTTAATTAATCATTTTAATTAAAAACTCTAGATTTTCATACTTATCCAAATGCTCTCAAATTAAAGTATGTTAAAGAACATGCCAAGACTTAATTTAAAAACATATCACAACTTAATTTCATGCAAGGTACACCCATGAAAGTTAAAGTTTCACAAAAGATAATTATTAAATAAAAAGTGCAATTCTTATTCAAATAATTCCAATCTAATATATGTTAACAAACATATCAAAACATAATTTATCATCATGCCACTTTTCAATTCTAAGCTATATGCATCACTGTAAATTTAATCTTATACGAAGAAATAAATATTACAAATTTTCTAGATTTGATACAAGGCATGCAAACAAGTTGTATAATCATAGAAAACACTCAATACAACACATACAAAATCCTAAAACATCCCTTGAGATAAAATCTCAAGTCCCCACCGAAATGAAACGGCTCCGAATCCGACGAAACTTCTAAGTTTTGTCGGGGACAACATGGTGAACAAGAATCCCAAGGAAGCCCCATGAAAATCACAACTTGACTTCAAACCCAAACTCAAGAAATGGCCAAAACGAGATTCCAATCGGTGGAATCAAAGGCCTCGCCAAGACGAACATAAAACACTAAGTCACTATGACTTTTCATTGAAGGGAAGAAGCTCAAAAGAAGTGAGAGAAGATGGCAGCCATGGCTGCTGTGAGATCCGGCCAAGAGAGAGGAGAGGGGGAGAAAAATCTGATTTTTCTTTCTAAGACCCCCTATTTATAAAAAAAACTCAAAAAGTGCCCCGAACGGGCCCTGAACGGGTCCCGCCGGGTCTGGAAAAGTGGAATTCGCGCAGACGCGCTCAAACGGCAAAACTATGTGAACAAAAAAGAATCAAAATGAAGAAATATGAACAACGGAAGAAACGGCGTCGGAAATTGAGTCCCGAGCAGAGAGATATGCCTCGAACAAGTCCGACGGCAACTGGGGCCAAAAACTCTAAAACTGGAGAAAAACAACAAGAAGGAAATTTTAAGAGTACGCGACTCGACGAAAAGTAAAAATGAATCCCGTACGAGGAGCCAGGCTCAAAACGAGACATTTAGCAATAACTTTCATTAATTGCACAATGGCCCCTCCAAAAAGTGAAAACTACACAACTGACCAATGAAAATATCTTCCCAAAAATATTTTCTTAGAAACCCCTGAAATAAAATATCTTCAAAAGATATTTATGAAAAACACTCCAAGAAAATAATAAGTTTTCGAAGAACTTTGCATCCATGCCCCTATGGACACCGGGAGCAACTAGAGTACTTTTCTGCGAAAGTAAAGATACGTATTTTGTGGAAACCACTTAAAATGAAGATACGTGAAGTAAAAAACCAACTCCGAACACAAGAAGTGTGGTTATGCTAAAAAGTGACAAACGGGGAAAAGACGAAATAGGGAAAAAGACGAAAAGTGAATAGTGTCCAAAAAATGAAAATGTGGAAATGACACAGTCCTCAAAGGAAGTTGTCAATCCAAAGAAAAGAGTCTCGGAAATCATTCCAGAGCACTCAAGATGACACCAAGTGACGAGAAACTAACTCAGAAAGGAAAAGATCAACGGCAAAAAAAAATATCCGTGAAAATCTGAGAAAAGGAAAGGAAGGAAAATGACCAGATCATTACAGTTTATGTTTTCAGTATTCAGATGTAGATAGTTATTACTGTTATTTTTTTCATTTTGGGATTTTATAGGGGTCCACATAGTATGGATTCCCGAGTTGTATTTTGGATGATTATTGTTATCAGAGGAGATATTCTTTAATGAATATTATTTTGAGGATTTAATTATTCTTTTAGTTTTCCTTTCAGCATTTTATTTATTCTTTATTTATCCTTTTGTGTTCTGTATTCGTTTAGTGCCATATTGTTTCTGATATCCCCGGGTCTTCGGGCGTGGGCCTAACCAACCCATACATGGAAATTCAGAGGTATCACATCATTCACTGTACTCATGTAAAACACTTACTGCATGTAAAACCTTTACTGAAATAATGTAAAATCTTTACTGAATAATGTAAAACTTGTGCTTAAAAAAAGTAAAATGGAAATTGAAGTAATGTAAAACATTTACTAAATAATATACAATATACATCTTGTAACTCTAAAAATAGGTCTTCAATGAAGCTATGCGGTTGGAAGGTTGTACTTCTCTTCGCCGAAATGTTCTTTGTAACTCCACGGGTTGGGATGTTGAAACAGTTCAGTTTGGTCACTAAAGTTTGGTCATTGTTTGCTTAGATCTTGTCGGAATCAATGGAGCTTTGCTGGTCAAAGCTTACTGTTGGGTCTGTCTTCACCGATGTGAAGGTCACTACTAAGTCTATGTAGCTTCACCAATTTGGTCTTTGTTGCTAACATGTTAGAATCAATGGAGCTCATTCACTGAACTTTCACTACATGTAAAACATTTACTAAATAATGTAAAATCTTTACTGAATAATGTAAAATCTTTACTGAATAATGTAATACTTGTACTTAAACAAACTAAAACGATAAATACAGTAATGTAATACCTTTATTGAATAATGTAAAATATACAGCAAACAATTCTCAAAATGGGTCTTTAATGGAGCTATTCGGTTGGATGGTTGTACCTCTTTGTCAATTTGTTTGTTGTAACTCCACAGGTGAGGATGCTGAAATAGTTTGGTTTGGTCACTAAAGTTTTGTCATTGTTTGCTCAGAGAATGTCGGAATCAATGGAGATTTGCTAGTAGGAGCTCACCCGAATTAATGAAGCTCATTGTTGGGTTTAACTTTGCCGACATGAAGGTCACTGTCGTGTCTCCGTAACTTCACTGGTTTGGTCTTTGTCACTGGCATGAAGCAACCTTAGTAATGGTTGTTAGTAAAGTAAAGATACGAGATGGAAAGAGAAGCAAGGGTTATTTAGTAAATTTCAAAATGTAAGGTTAATTTGGTCTCCATGTATTCATGAAAAGTAAAAATTGACATATTTGTAATTACTTTTGCCTAAACTATTTTTTGGTGAGTTTATTTTTTAGTGTTTACATTCTAGTAATTAACGCTTTATAAGATGTTTTTTAATTTATTAAATTAACCTTATAATAAATGTAAGTTCTTATATGTTATATAATATATCAAAATGCATTACGAATGGGTTTAGAGTTATTAAATGGAATCAACATAAATGTGGCCCAACATATTGCCAAAAAAAAAAAAAGAGGAACCGGAACCGAAACATGGAATCAGTTCATTTCAATTCTGGTTCCATGTCCCAGTAGTTCCGGTTCCAATTTCTAGTAACTGATAAACGTCGAATATTACATATTCAAGCGCCCTTTCTTGCATTAGTTAAGTCCATTATTAGAGGATAATGTACAATTTTAATTCAATTGTGTATTTCTTTCTGATTTCAGGTATTTTCCTGAGAATGATCAAAGAAGTGGTTTTGACAACTTTCTGTTGAAATACGTGCGCCGTGTCAGGGAGTCATCTTCGGGACCTAACCTCTTCAGTCGCCGTTTTTGTGAAGTTCGTGGCTTAATGTTCATAGTGGAAGCCACGTCAGTGCTCCGGCTCGGAAAGGCTTACGAGAAGCCTTGATTTAAAGCTGCAGCGGCAAGCTCTCGCGGGCGCCCGCCAATTCCCTCAACTCTCTGCCCCATTTCGCGGAGCCTTGCTGAGCCCCTGCAGAGGCCCCCGTGAGCTCTCGCCGGCGCTCGCCGGCGCCTCGCGGGTGCAAGCCGAACAAGCCAGTGCCACCCTCGCGAAGCCAAGCCTCCGCGGGCTCCCGCGAAACTGCAGTAGGCAGTTCAACTGCCCCTGAATTTCAGTTGATTAAGCTCTATTTTGGGGATAATAATGTATAATTTTTGGTCTTTTCATAATCTAGAGCATATTACCTCTTGTAATGAATTCTAATGTTTATAAATGATTGTTGTAAGTTAATTATCTTGTCTTAGATGGTTTCTTATATTAATCATAATGCTTGCATTTTCATGGTGACAATGGAAATAAGATTATGAATGGTTTTCAGGGCATGTTGAAAGAGAAACTTGATAGACCATTGCTTAGGTATCCCCTTTGATGGTTTATACTTGATTCCTAGCTTTATGTGCTTTATCATTTGATTTAAGGCTTGATGATCTTTTGCTTAAGAGAGTATGTTTGATGCTACACCCTAGTTTATGGATCATTCCATAATAAGATTTAATATTTTTGTAATATTTCCAGTAAGCCATTCATCACATTCCAATAAGGCAAAAATCTTTCGCATAGACATAAAAATCTTTCCCATTCCATTTTTCTCTTGAGCTTCTTTATTAGACGTGGTAAAGGTCTTTTACCTTCCATCTCTTCTGGATATACTTAGGGCTGCCATTGACAAAAAGTTGCTAGACCTTCAACCAAATTGCAGGTATTAATCTCTTTATCTTCTGAGTATATCACTTTTTTCTTTTTCTTTTTTCTTTTTTTTTTTTTCTTCTTCTTCCTTTTATTTTTTTTGTATATTTGTGTTGAAACGTTTGTGTGATTTCTCCATCTTTCTCTCTTCAAACATTTATATATGGAGCAATGAAAATATAAAATAAAAATTAACAATATGGAGTTAAAATTTGTTTTTCATGATGATAATTTTGTTCCATTATTATTAGGCTACGTTTGGTGTATATGAATGAAATGGAATAAAGCTTCGAATAAATGGAATGGAACAGAATGAACATTGCTTATTTGATTATATTATTGTGTACCCATCTCTCTATATATATATATTACAATAAACAGCTAAGATTTTTTACTCCCTAGAATTTTCTTCTAATATTTACAAGTCGGTTATTACTACTAGAATTTTCTTCTAGATATTTACAAGCCTGTTTTCTTCTAGATATTTACGAGTCTGCATAAGGCTCCGCTGCTCTAAAATATTCTCCATTATACGCCACCACAACGTTTTAGAATCCCCAAACACTACACACAATTATGGAAGATTCTAAAACCTAATTCTTTACACTTGTCGATAAGACGTCATATAGAGTCATCCTTAGTGTTTAAGTGTCGCTTGCGTTGCCCTCCAATTTAGGCATGGACCCAATTCAGGCACAGTGTGGGAGCAGATGCTGCCGCTAGAGTTTTTCCAATTTACATTATTACCAATAATTTTAATTAAAATTTCAAAAATGCCCCTTCTCAATTTTTTAAATTCCCCACTAAATTTTTTGTATTCAAAAAATAAACATCTCTTTTTCGTTATCTACTGCCTTTCATTCATGATAATCAATTCTCCCACACACTCTCATATTCCTACTCAATTTTTTTGACTACCCGCTATATATTAATAATCCAAAAGAAAGTAAAGCAAATAAATTCTCTTGTTTCTTCACTTTCTACAACCCACATCGATGATAATTTAGGAAGCACGAATATGATTAAAATGTCAAAAAATCTTGGTCTCATACCGACACATATTATGTTAGATACAACCCGACGTGTCAAACAAGCCATAAAAAATTGAACTCTTATATTTTTTATTTTATTTTTATAAATACGCGCGCGCGCGCAAGACTCGAATACTCAAGAAAGAAATTAACATATCATATCATTTGGGCTAGTGCGCATTGATATCTGCTCTAATTGTTCATTTGCATAAAAATGTAATAGAAATGATGAATAGGGGGACTGCCGTTTAAAAGTTCAAAAGTTGGTTGCTGTATTCAATTAAATAATTTAAATTAGTTTGCATATAAGAGATTGTTAACCATGCTATCCCTCTGAATGATGCTGTGATGTTCAATAAACTGTTGGAGAGAGAAGTCTCCAGAATCTTTGGCATCTTGCTTCCAACTTGGTATAAATAATAATAAAAAGTGTGTATCGAGTCATTGATAGCTCAAGTGTGTTGATAGCTCTGTCTCATATGCACACTCCATGCTCAAGATGTAAAAGAAAAGGACTCCTCTCCTTTACTTCCATGCTTTTGCGCACTTCTGGACAAAGAGAAGTGGTTGGCTGAGACAAACTCTCCCTTATTTCCTAACAAACTGTAAGAACTCTTTACAACAAGAATCATAATTTTTAGAATATAGCAGCAAGGAAAAAGAGAACCGTATAAATCAAAATTCTGCGACTAAACAATTAATTTGAGAACATGCCGAGGAAGGTCATTTACAAAATTGAGGTTCCGTTGTCACAACTACATGTTTGCCGGTACCAAATAAAAATGTGCCATACCACCATGGCCCCACACCTCAACAAATTGTAACACTACAGAAATGGATGAATCAGGCTCTTCAATTGTCCAAAAAATTTTGTACTCCTATATCTCATCCCAAGTAAAAAAATTTGAACTCTGAATGCTATATTGGAAGGAACGGCAATTAGTCTTCTTTCCACTTGTTCACGTACTTGAGGAAAGCAACAGCAGGATTTTCCCTAGGTGGGGCACGAACACGAGTTGATCTCCGGAGCACAGCCTCCTCCACTGCAATCCTGTGAGCTACCTCCTTAGATCTCTTTTGCAGCTCCGAGCTGTAAAAATGCGTTTAAATGGAAAAAATATATTAGATTATAAACAAAAATTATCTTATTGTCTTCTTCTAGCTTATTGAAAATAAAATTTCAGTCTTACTGTCTTTTACGAGCTTTTCTAATTCCAATTCACTGTCTCAATGATCAAAGGACCATAAATGTTTAAACCCAGTGGCCAAAACCTCTCTCAAATGGACAAAAATCTTAGCATAACTCCGCTTCGGATACAAGTACCAAAAAGCTTCACCATTAAAAGCCAAACTAATTCATGAAACATAATTCTAGAGTCACCAATCAAATTAACAGAAGAAAGTTTTGCTTCACCATTTAAAAGGTTGGGGCACTCATTTCTTTTAATGAAACCACCATGTTTAATCATTTTGTTAACACAACTAATATATGTAATTTTCAGTAAGTATTTTTAAAAGGCAACTACTCTGTATTGATCCCAGTAACTGGAGGTGTTAGGTGGCTGGGTACAAACCTAATCTTTAATAGTATTTGCATTAAAAAATTGCTCTCAACTCAAACCCATGTTCTCACGCTAGAGAAACAAAGTTTTTACAATTGCACCAAACAGTGGTAAAAGAAAGGAAAAACAACAAACATAATTACCATATAAATCTGATTAGTGAGGTTATCATTTGCACAACTTTACAGACCATTCTAAAAGACTGACAGACAAACATTTTGGGTCAATAATCATTGTAAAATTCAACATTCTATTATAAACATGTTTAAATATATCTATTTATTAGTCAAGAAAACTCGCTGGACCAAGTCACAAGTTGTAATAGGTGAATCCCCAACAAAAAAAAAGGCTTGGGAGCCACCCTATCATAAATTTATTAAATAAATAACAATACATGTATATGCATATATGTGGATGCATGCATATCATCATCATCATCATCCTTGCCTTAATCCCATATGAATGGGGTCGCCCACATGAATTCTCTCTCTCTGAGCTTTTCTATCACATGCCATTTAATCCACTATATTTACCTTTTTAAAATCATTTTTAATTACCTCATGTGTTATTTTTGGTCGCCTTCTCTTCCCCTTACCTTCTATTACAAATAGTCTTCCTTATTTGACAGGCACATCTCTAGGTATCCAATGTATGTGTCCAAACCATCAAAGTCACTCCCTCAGATTTTCTCACCAATGGGTGTTACACCTAATTTTTCTCACACTTCCATTAGTGACACTATCTCTTCTAGTCATTCCACTCATCTATCTTAACATTCTCATTTCCACTACGTGAAAGCACTGTTCTTGTTTCTTTTTTAGGGCCTAACACTGTTGGTTTAATAATAGTCAAGTCTACTCCCTCAGATTTTCTCACCAATGGGTGTTGCACCTAATTTTTCTCACACTTCCAATAGAGACCCTATCTCTTCTAGTCATTCCACTCATCTATCTTAACATTCTCATTTCCGCTACATGAAAGCATTGTTCTTGTTTCATTTTTTAGAGCCTAACACTCCGCTCCATACAACATAGTTGGCTTAATAACAGTTTTATAGAATTTTTCTTTTAACCTATATGTTATTCTCTTATCACATAAAACCCCATTAGCTTGTCTCCATTTTATCCAACCCGCTCAAATTCTACTAGTTACATCACTATGTATCTCTCCATCCTTTTGTATTATCAATCCTAGATAACCAAAGTGGTTATTTCGAGTAATCTTTTGGTTTTGGAGTGCTATCATTATATTTTCAATGGTAAATTACACCACACCCCTAAGGTTTGCTCTAATTACACACGGTGATCGAAAATGGCCTTAATTACACCGACTTTCCCTGAGGTTTGACATGTGTGCTCAATAACCCCCCTCCTGATAACTAGCCATTATAACCGTCAACAATTTTTGGCATTATGACGCTTTTGCCCATTCCCTTGATGAAAAGACGTTAGTAGCTTCATAAAATTACATTGATACAAACGGTGATTGCTAGAGTGCCCTTCCCTCCTCTCCACAAAATTTTTATGTTTTTTTTAATGTAATAAGTTTGATACATTTCCATTTTAAATTAATATTTTATTTCATTATATTATACATAGAGGTTAGATTTTAGTATCAAAATTTACATCGCAATTTTCCTATTAGTTACCCTTTTTAATTTTTCTAATTCAGCAATAATTTTTCAGATTTTTCAAATTTATAACTTTTTTTCAAAAGATTAAATTTCCAAATTGATCTGACAAAAATATATATATATTCCAAATTGATTCAGTACTGCAAATCTTCCAAATTTGTGCCCATACCATCACCATTGAAAAATATATTTTTTGATAAGTAACCATTGAAAAATATATAAAATCCCATCTTTTCGATACTATCTCTCTAAATCCAGATTTGAATCTCTATGGAAACTCAACACAGTTTAGAAAGTAAGAGAAACAAATATAATGTAGTCTCTGTGTGTTTTAAAGAGAGAACGAGTGAGACCCACAACGGATTAAATTAGGGCTCCATCACTCTCATTGAAGAACAAAATTTAGAGAATCAATATCTCATGTGATCCTGGAAGGAGGTGACGATCTCCACCTGTCAAACTTTCTATTCCAGTTACCAGAAAAGAAGAAAGAATAAGTTTGCTCTAGCTCCGGCTATCTTTCGCTAGCGATATCAGACGAATTCCAATTCCAAGTACCCATCACTAACTCCAGCAACTGCACCCCTATTCCTAATTCACAAAGCCGTCTTCAAAGGGTCCATGAGTCCACTCCAACGTCACTTACCAGATTCTCGAGCTTACCGCTTTATTACTCCCCATCTACTTAAGTGTGTCCTCTACCTCCATATTGGCAATTTTATTTATCATTCATTTACTTCTACTTCTTCTCTGGGTATTCCTCATTTAATATATTTTGAAAATAATTCTTCCAACTAGTTAATATATTACTTTCTTTGAGTAATATTGTTTTATCAATGACCTTAGTACATATAATTTGATTTAGGTATTTAGTTGATCTATCACGATTCTTTGCTAATTTATAAATAATTTTTTTGTCCTCTTTTGTGCCTAGTTTTTCATATAAGATATTTTGCTTTGTTTAGCTTTACTTACTATCTTCTTTGTTTCCCATTTGAGTTTATTATACGCGTCTAAGTCTTCTTGTAGTTTACCATTTTGGCCATGTTTTAAAGCTTTTTCTCTTTTGTTTAATTACTTGTTGCACTTCCTCACTCCACCATCGTATCTCTTTCTTAATAAACTTCTCTCTTTTAGTATCGCCCAAAATTTCTTTTGTTATTTTTTTTTTTATAAGTAAAAAGTATATTAGAAAAGCGGTCAAAAGGGGAACGCATCCCTAATACAAAAATGAAAAAAGGACCTAAGGACCAATAGCATCCAAAAGATCAAAGAAGTCAACAATCGAGGAGCAAGCGCTTCCTCTTACATAACAGAAAAGAGAACGAAGAATATGAATTTTTAGATTTGCTAAAGACGATTCCTTTCCTTCGAAGTTTCTGTTATTCCTTTCACCATAGACACCACCAAACGCAATGTGGAACAATCCTCTAATAATCATGAGCATGACCTTTGACTGGGCATCGTCTCCATGCGTTAATCAGTTGTAAGGAGTGCTTAGGCATTACCCAATAAACGCCAAACATGCTAAATATGAAATTCCAACAATCGTATGCCACAGGACAGTGCACAAGAATGTGATCCACGGATTCTCCGTCTGCTTTACATAGACAACACCAGTTAACAATGGTGTTACCTCTCTCTTTCTCAAATTATCCAATGTCAAAATCTTTCCTAATGT
The DNA here is from genome assembly GCF_030987335.1 of Cornus florida. Lineage (NCBI taxonomy): Eukaryota > Viridiplantae > Streptophyta > Magnoliopsida > Cornales > Cornaceae > Cornus > Cornus florida. Next base: position 37,105,806 of record NW_026775574.1, on the reverse strand, counting down.
GGCAGTCCAAACGAAGAATGCGATTCTAAGAGGAGCTTTAGAGCGCCAAATAGACTTCCATGGGAAACCGTGACCAACGAAATTAGACAAACACAAGAACATAGATCAGACACCATACCTACCATGGGTTAAAGGGGCCCACAAAATATTGTCACACCCTCTGCCAACATCCTTCTGTCTATACAACAGATCCAAAAAAACACATGCTTCTTCCATCTCCCAATCTTGAAAGGAGCGCCTAAAACGCACATCCCATGTAATTCCACTGCTATCAAGTTGATAACAGTCAATTACGTAGGCGTGCTTATTGTCAGCAATACTGTAAAGTCTAGGAAAAGAGTGAGACAACAGCTGATCTCCGCACCATAAGTCCTCCCAAAATCGAACATGCCTACCATCACAAACCTTGAATATAATATGTGAGGAGAAAACATCCCAACCCTTCCGAATGAATTTCCACAAACCAACACCTCCCGTAGCAAAGACTGGACGAGAGGACCAGCCCCCACTCTCCTCTCCATAGCGACACGAGACAACTTTTCTCCACTGGCAATGGCGTTCCTTACGAAATCTCCATAACCACTTTCCCAATAGAGCTCTATTAAAAGGGACCAGCTTCAAATGCCTAAACCGCCTAATTTCAACGGTGTGCAAACTTGCTCCCAGTTAACAAGATGATACTTAAATTCCTCTCCTCTTCCACCCCATAGAAAGTCCCTCTAAATTTTTTCAATCCTTTCAGCAACAGAGCATGGGATTTGAAATAAAGATAAAAAGTAGGTAAGAAGGGACGAGAGAGTACTCTTAATGAGAGTGACTTTCCCTCCCTTTGAAAGATACTGTTTTTTCCATCATGCTAATCTCTTCTCATATCTATTAATCACCGGGTCCCAATTCTCCACTCTCGTTGAGGAAACTCCCAAAGGCAATCCCAAATAAGGAAGAGGAAAAGTGCCCATTCCACACCCAAGAATTGCAGCTAAGGAGGAAATATCTGCAACATCCCCCACTGGAAGCACACTCTTTCCAAAATTTCTTTTGTTATTCCCAATATAACTTGCCATTTTAAGCCACAAGCTATTTGCATCATCATTCCAATCACATTGTTTTTCCTTTAATATTTGTTCTTTAAACATGACTGCTTTACAACCTTTTAATTCTTTCCACTTAATGTTTTTATGTCCCTTTTTTGCTTTTTTATATTTAAACCCATTTACTACTATGTCTAGAATGTATGCGATGTTGGTTAGTGAGGCTCTCTCCGGGAATCACTTTACAATCTTTACATGAAGCAATAAACTTTTCCCACTTTTAAATGTTTTTTTTTTTTTTTTTATAAGCACTTTTAAATGTTATTAGATGCTCTTCATTTTATTTTTTTAAAGAAAGTGTTAGCTATTGCTAAGTCATATGCTTTTGCAAAGTTTAAGAGTGTTTCTCCAATCTCATTACGCTCTCCAAAGGCATACCCTCCATGGATCCATGTATATCATATCCTATCAACAACCTACATGTCATTAAAATCACCGCCTACAAATATGCTTTCATAGATATAGATTGTATCAATTCATCTAACGAGTCCCAAAAGGCAGTGTCATCTAATGCTCCTTGAGGAGCAGTAGCACTTATTATATTCAAGATATGTTCATCTAGAGAAATTTTTAATAGTTATTAATCTATCTCTTTGTCTTCTCACTACTACTTTATTCCTCATGTAGTGATCTACTACTATGCCTACCCGGTTTCATTGGTTATCTTTCCTTCCGGAGTAAAAAAGTTTATATCCTTCGCCAATCTCTCTAGCTTTTTCACTTTTCCATTTACTCTCTTGTAAGCAAATTATGCTTACTTTTCTTTGTTTTAAGGTATCTACTATTTCATTACACCTATTGGTTAACGTCCATATGTTCCATGTTGCTATCCTAATATTTTGTGACTCAGCCTCGTGGTATTTTTTATTTAAGTGAGAATTCATCAAACTGACTTGACATAGGTTTTACATTCGGTTGTCTACCCGACACTAACCCACCTCCTTTATGCATCCTGCCTTGGGTACTGGCAATGGGAGAGTCAAAAGGATGTATGCATATAAATATATATATATATATAACAAGAAATATGCATACATGTATAGTTAAAGAGATATATGCACAGGCAGAAAGAGAGGATATATTGGCTGCAGAAAAAGGTAAGGAATTTTGCTGCCTTGTAAAAAGGACTTGAAGGAGAAAAGAAATTGAGCTATCTTTTAATGGGCTATTCAAAAGAAGGATTCTTAATGTAGACATACTTGTAACACAAGAAATGAAGAAAAAGAGCATGGTTTGAAGAAAGAATGCAAACTGTAAAGAAATAAAGGGATATTTATGTCTCACATTCTTCACATACTTGGCAAACAAAAGTGAAAATGGGTTCCCAAAAAGAATGTAAATAGAATTAAAACCATTCAAAGATGACAAATATATGTTTGAGAACAAGTTGAAGGCTAACCATATTCGAGCATAGCACTTCTCAAGCTGCTTTTTGAGTGCCCTCTCTCTCACCCCCTTTCGGTTCAGTGAGCCCATCAAAGCATCAAGCTGTTAATGAAATAGAGGGGAGATCATTAAAGTTTGAAGAGAATAGATAACACACAGTTTGAATTTATGCAACATACCTCTTCCTTGGTACTGTAATAGCCCCACAGCGCTGAGTCAGAACTTTCTATAAATATCCTCCCATCACGTCGGAAAAACCAATACCTGTTATAAATCTTGTCTTTTCCCAAAGGATTGTTGCGAATGAATCTTTTCTCTATCTCCCGTTCAAGATATTCTTTCTGCAGGATACACTGTGTTAAGACAACATAAAGAGAAAACCAAGCTCACCGGGGGGTGGGGGGTTGTTCATATGAGTGAGCGAGCGCACACACAGACACGCATAAACACACACACACACACACACACAGAGAGAGAGAGAGAGAGGAGCTTGCACCCTCTGTTCTTTACTCCTTTTTTCTGTTGCTTCATTTCGATCATCCCCTGTCAGTTTCAGAGCTCCCTTCATGGATGAATCTTTTATATTTTCTACCTCGACCTCTCTATCAATTTTCTTCTTCACATTCTTCTTCAAAATGTTGTCTTCTTGCTTACTCTCCCTGTGAGAAAATTAGAGATAACCCCATATCCTATGTAACTCATAATCCAAAATGTTTCATTAGGAAAAGTTAATTCGGACCTTCTTTCAAGTGCATGTTTCTGCTGAGATGAGTGAACCTTCATATTCTTTTTCTCCAAAGCCTCTCCATTTTGTCTATTGTGATTGTCATTCACTGGTTCATGTGATTTTCTTCCTAGTGACTCCCCACTAAGCCCTTTTGTTGTTTGATTGCCATCAGACTCCGCTTTCAAACGTTCTTTATCTCCCCTCTTCTTTCTAGCTTCCTCTAGTGCTTCCACTCTTCTTGTGGCTGCAAGTGCCTGCCGCTGTTCGATATACTCATTCAACTTCTCCCTAACAACATCTGTGGCGAGGGCTTGATCAACCAATTCCAGGAAGATTCTCAATTTAGCATAAATGTCTACAAGGCCATAATGACCCCTCCTAATTGTTGTTATGAGAGTTGATAATTCAGCAACGTCAATCATTTCTAAGAAATCACACAAAAACTCCGTCCAAGTAACTAATGTAATCTGAAATAAGAAGGCAACATCAGAGGATATCGACAACGGCACTATATTGAGGGAGAAACAAGAAAGCACCTTAGGAGATGAAGATATAGGTATTTAATTCTTCCAACAAAGAGGATATTAATCCTTGTGTGAATTATATAATTTAAGATAACAAAACTGACTTGAATATTGCTAGAATATCTGACCTTTGGTTTTCGCTTTTTATTCTTGACAAACACAGAATATTCTCCATTATCTTTCATAAGCAAGCGAAGAAGAGCAGAATGAGACTCCACAATGAGAGTCGGATTGCTGTCCTTATGGCAGAGAGCACTTCTAAAATCATCAAGAGAGAATGGCCATAAGTGCAATAGCCTGCTAAAAGAAGAACAAAAATCCCAAACCATTAAAAGATCGCCAACGCAGTCCATGGGAACATTAAAGTCCCTCGATGGCGAAGGGCGTTCAGTGAAAACTGGATCATCTGCAGCAGGTTGCACCAACTGATCATCGATTGGATATTTAATGGGCTCTTCCTTCAGTTTATCATCTTCTGTAATTTTGAGATAAATTAAATGAAAAATAAAACACACACACAAATTATCAAAATGACAATTAATAGACTCAAAAGTCCTAAGCCTTCGTAAGGGAACAATATAAGGACTCCAGCAAAAAACCATCTGAACAAGGAACAAGGATTGAGGCAACCCACCCCCCCCCCCCCCCCCCCCCCCCCCACACACACACACACACACACACAAAAAAAAAACACACACACACACACACATCCCACCACAACAAATAAATAATAATAATACATGTCAATTAAATACAAAGAAATACTTAAAAAGATTTTTAGGAAAGAATGTGGCTTTGACTATAAAGGCAATAATCTAAGAACCACCACCATCGACCTGGCTATAAGCCACAATTAAACCTACCTTTCTCTACATTGTTCCTAAAGATCAAGGCTTCAGTTTTCTCCCGCCCCAGTTTTTTTCGTTTGCGTTCTCTAGATTCTTCTTTATCTGCCTCCTGAATATGATATATTATTAAGAAATGTAAATAATATCAAAAATCATATATTCCATGGGGAGAAAAAATCAAAGTAAACCAAAACAATTACCATGGTATTTTGTCCATCTTCCTCATTTTCTCTTTTTTTCTTATTGATGACTACACGTCCATCCTGGAAGAAAATTTTGGTTCTTAATTCTTCTGGAGGATCAGTAGAAATTCCATGCTTCTGTGCCAATTTATCATGTAGCACCCAGGGCACGCTTCGATATGTGGATTCTCTGATGAAAGACTTCAGAACATCTCTACTAAAAGGAAGCTTCTTCCGTACCAAATCTTCTTCATTTACTACAGCACTTCCAGTTATTTTCTTATCTTCGTCAAGCCATGCTACCTCGTATCGGGTTCTGTCAGCCTCTTCCTCCAGAACTTTCACAATTTTGCATGGATAAACACGATTATTCCTCCTTCCACACAACTCAATGCCCTCTAACAATCGTTGCTGTAAATTAGCAGCAATTGAGTTGACAAGATCTTTCAGTGTGAGCATGCCTGCAGAAACAAATGGTGGTCATTAAAGAAAATAAGGCAAACAACAAATAGGAACAGGAGAAGCAGATGATAACTAAACTCGAACGGAGTCAATAAGATCAAAATAATCCGCCACACGTACTTAGAACAAGAGCACTTTATCCGTAACTAGCACATTGTGTGTGTGTGTGTGTATTTCAAACTAGCACTTTATCTATGTAACATAGGATCTACGTATACAAATAGACTTGTTTGAGAACTTTTACAAACATCACTGAAATGTTTTCAATCAATTCATTCAAATCATCAACATTCTGATTCTTCAAATTCAAAAAGATCATGGTAGGTCTTATCTAGTTGTTAGTTAGCAGTCAGCTGTTGGGCAACTTCCATTTGTACAATGCTATTGGACAAGGGCTCACCACACTAACCATTAATGTCACTTTCATACTATACCAAACTTACACACTACTTTTTGATTCCATATATTACAGAACTCGCAATTCAAAAGGTCAAGAGAGAGAGAGAAACTGGACTATCGAGTTGGAAAATAAAACCCCATATTTTTGTAGAACCCTGCAAAATTTCCCCACATTTTTTTTCCCCCGGAAAATCAAGCAAATTCCCTCACGTTTTCACTCTGTGTGAAAATAGATTATAGAAAGTCATGTGCACCACACAACATACTGGCCAGTAAGTCGTTTCTTTTTCAAACGAATGTACTCATCATCATTCTTGCCTTTATCCTGTACAAACGGTGTCGGCCAGATGGATTTTCTTCTTCTTTTTTCTTAACCAAGAATAATTTTACCTAATTCTGAATTATTTATGTATGCTTCCAACTAGGAAAAAAAAAATTATGTATGCTTCTGTACTGCATTTTTGAGTTTCTGTTCATTGTCGTGTTACTCCATAGTAATAGAACAATTTGCAAGCTGGAAATTTGTTCTTCATTGTTCTGCATTTTACATTCAGGTTCCTAATCTTTTCTTGGGTAGTTATTCTGGGAATATATCTTGTATGGAGGGTCAGCCATCCTAATAATGATGCAAGATGGCTATGGTTTATGTCTGCAGTTTGTGAGATTTGGTTTGACTTCTCTTGGCTCCTCTATCAGCTTCCCAATCTCAGTCCTGCCTATTTTTTCTTTGTCACTTTCATTTTCATTTTCATTTTCTTTTTCATTTTGTAAGAGAACTTATGTAATTTTATCACTCCACAAATGATTGAATGGCACAACGGTCTTGTTTAAAATCTTTTATGGTTTTTGTCTTTTTCCTGAATTTTAGGGGCATTATTTTGCAAATGTGACATAATTCAAACAGATTTTTTTAATTTTGCCCTTCCAAATATTCATTTCCGAACTTAAGTATTTTATAAACTTTTAATTCCAAAGAAAGACCCCAAATTGGCAATTTCGAACTTATCATCCACAACTTTTTGTTTCAAGTCAATATTATTTTTTCTTTTCTTTATATGTGAGTTGATACTATGTCATCAAAACACAGATGTTACATGATTAATTTAAACATATGCAATAAAAGCAAGTTATATGCATAACAAGGATTATAAACTCGAAACATTAAATACAATTCTTAACATAGAGGACCTAAACCAACCTTAAGGATCAAATTCTTGTATCTTCTTTCAGTCTAAAAGTATACCTAAAGAGCCAAAAGTATTTCTGCATCAATTATGACAAAGGAAAAGCGGAAAGGACTCTTGCACAAAGCAGCCAATTGTTGATTTCTCAAACAAACTAGACGATTTTTAACTATTTATTTATTTTTTAGGGGAGGGAAGGGAAAGAAATCAATAATTCTTTTTTTTTTTTTAATACTAGTTCAACATAATTTTTGACAACCAAGATCAAGTCTTCCACGAAGCACTAGGTGTTGAAATCCCTCAACACCTTCTTTCATGTAATTTTCATGCATGCTTCACAAAGTCCTACATGTAAGGAACCCAATTTACGAATACAGGCTTTAGCAATAATGCCTCTGTGCAAACAATTTAGTCCAGCTGAATGCAATTCAGCTCTCCACATAAGTTGTTCTTAATGAAAAATAAATAAAAGGTGAATTAAAAAAATAGAGGAAAAAAAATGTTGCATATATATTCAATTAAAACCATGAAATGAATATTAGTAAAATTTTATTGCTAACAACGGCCTGAAATTTAATTAATAGGTGCTGCCTCAAAACTAATTTGGGGGAGAAATTGTAAATCGATAGGGGAGTTAGTGGATTTTGTGGATATGTAGAGTTTTTAGGGGCTTGGTCCTTGTGTAGTTTTTGGGATGCGTACCCTTCTGAGCGTTGTCTCTAATACTTCACTTATTTCTACTCTTTTTTGTTGGGTTTCAGGGAGAGTTTATAGATCTATGGAGGAAATTATTGTTTTTTTGGCCTCTCTGAAGGTCTAAGGCGCCCTTTGGCCCTTTTGTTCCTTTTGTTTCTTTGGGCTTCGCTCCCCTTTTTGAGCGTTTTTAATAAAATCTTACTTATCAAAAAATATATATATATATATACATATATAGAGGCCATTGTTATCAAACTTAAACCTTTTCATAATCATCCTCTTAAAATGGCTCGTATAGTTTCCCTTTCTTCTAAAAGAAATCCATGCTTCCTCAAGATCTTCTCTACTAAAAGCATATTGGATCTCTATACAAGAGAAGAAGCACGCGAATAGTCGACACCTTTCGCAGCTTAAATTTAAGAGAGACATGCTTTTTTCATTATTCCAAGACCAATACCACAATTTATTTTCCATCAAAGGCATGATTATTCCATCATCTTCAACCGACCAATGATCATCCTTGTGCTTCTTTAAAGAATTTAGGCCTACTTGAGCATCTTTATTATCAACCTCTTCAACTAAAGTTGGAGAATTTTCAATAGCAAGACTACATTCTTCAACTTTTCGGAAAAAGAGTACATTCTTCAGAAGAAACCAATTCTAGCACTTCGTTACCACTGTTTTCTCTTCAAAATACATAGTCAATTTGCTCTCTTTAGCCAACCTTCGGAAGTAAATTGAAAAATTAAGCACGTAGTTGTCAAGTAATCGCTCCCCTAATCTTCAATTCTGCTCATGTCTTCACACACACTAGTTAAAAGGGTATGCAATAGTTTTTGTAGACTTTTTTGATAAGAATAGTTTTTTGTGAAAGAACATCACTTTCTTCTAATATAGGAGTGATTTTTTTTTTTATAAGTAAAGATTCATAGAAACGCACGCTCAAATTGGGAGCACATCCGACAAAAACTATACAAGGACCAAATAGGGCCCCCAATCTCTCAATATGTCCAAAAAAATCCACTATCTCCCCCAAAGATTTACAATTTCTCCCATAAACCCACCCACAAAGAGAACTAAGTACAGAAAACTTAAGCGCCCCTATAGGAGTTTCCTCGCGATCAAAGGATATCCTATTCTGTTCCTTCTACAAGCTCCACCACATACACAAAGGTGCCACCCTCCAAAACACGCGAGCTTGGGAACCCACTGTACATCCTGTCCAGATTATCCTATCACTATCAATCCGATAACAGCCAACAATCGGCATGTCTGTCCATGGAAATCCTGAAGAGTCTTGGAAAAGGGCACACCAGGGTCGTATCACAGCACCATAGATCCTCCCATAAGCAGAAATCCCTAACTCCCCGAATCTTGAACCGAATGTATTTAAAGAATCCATCCCACCCCTTCCTGATGAATTCCCATACACCCACCCCTGCTCGGCCCTTCCCTTTATAGTGCACCAACCACCCCTCTCCTCCCCAAATCTATAGCAAATCACCCTCCTCCATAAGTTGCGTCTCTCCATACCAAATCTTCAAAGCCACTTGCCCAAAAGAGCTTTGTTGAAAGGCGTCAATCTCCTAATCACCAAGCCTCCCACCTGGATTGGACAGCAAACCTGTTCCCAACTCACAAGATGGTATTTGAACTCCTTCCCCATACCACCCCAAAGGAAGCTCCGTTACTGCTTAGATGAAAAACGCACTCTGAATGACAATCCCTCATCTCTATTAGAGAAACTGTAGGAACATGTAAACAATCAAACTCATCACATTCCATCTAGCATTACGAAGCATAATTGACCCATGCAAATGTGTCAATAATTTTGACCCTCCTACTACAAGAAGGACCAATCTATCATATAGACTTGCAAAAGATCATACAATCATCTGAAGATTAAAATACTTCCTTCGTCTCATCATCGTTATAAGGAAGATCTGATGTTGTGATCTATGTTATCTCACTGAGGCGTGAGGCTACGACAATTTCATCATCATCTCAGTGCTATGCGAAAGTGCTGCTTTTATTGACATGCACAGATCTTGTTGTACCTTGTATAGAAAGTAATCAACTTGATAAAGCAAAAGGAGGTCATTGACTGATGATGGAGGTTGGAGAAGCCTAATTTTTCAGAGCTTCTCTTCAAAATTGAACCTGCAAATGTCATTCTTTCCAATGCTCACTGGTTCACACATTACTTCTTTGGACTTAGTGAGGACTTGGGCAAGCAAAAAGAGTTCATTGACTGAAGACGGAAGTTGGAGAAGCCTACTTTCTCAGAGCTGCTCTTCAGAATTGAACTGGCAAATGCCATTCTTTACTCTGCTAACTGGTTCACAGATTACTTATTTGCACTCTGTTAAGACTTGGGCTGATCTGAACTGATCCTAATGTCAAATTTGTTGGGTTAAATCTTATTGAAATGGGTCTGGGCTGTTGGCAAAATTTTTAACATGGATCGGATCTAGGGCTAGAGGCTAGAGCTAAAATTTACATTTGGGTCAGCTCCGAATCTAAGCTTTACGTCTAGTTGGATATGGGATGGCTCAGCAGCCTCTGGTTCAAAGCTGGTTCAGGTTTAATAAATGGATAAGATTTGGTAAATAACAACCCTTTTCCTTGTCCAGTCAAGATCTGTAGTGGAAGAGAACAGGAGCTGTGTAGCAAACCCTACAACAGCAAAGGTCATGCGAGATTTCAGCATTGATAAAACAAGACAGTTAGAAGTTAGGCTTGAGGCAATGCAGCATTTCCAATGAGGTGACAGCACAAGAAGATGGCAGCTATTTTTGGGCTTCATGTTGCCTTCAGCTGGTCTTTTTAACAATGGTTGACTCGTGGCAGCAGCGGTGGTTCACAACAATGGCAATGACGGCTGGAGTTAAGTGCAATGTTGATGGTAAAAACTTGAAAACAACGAATCAACGTCAGTGATGGCTACATGATCTAAGCTCTACTCACAAATCTGAGATGGTGAAGATGCAATGGCAATGATACAACACAGAGGAGTCGACAACGACAAACAAGGAGATAAAAATGCGTGAATGATTGCTGGTTATGGCAGATTTCTGATGGTTGACGGTTGTAGTTTGGGTTTTGATTGGATTTTGGCAAAGGATGCCGATGGTAATCTTGAAGGGGACACAATGATGACATAGCAAACTAGGACCAAGGTTGCATATCCTATGGTTTGTGCATAGTGAGTTTTTGATGGGTTTGTTGATTACCGGCTATGATGGAAACAAGGCTTTGTTGGATAGTGTTAGCGGGGCTTCATTGACAATCATTTTATGTTTTTTAGGCTGATGGGTTTTGGGTTTGCAGAGGCTACAGAGAAGAGGGGGCTTGGAGGCGAAGGAGAACAAACTACAAAGACTAGGTTCAGCAGTGCTGCTTGATTTTGTTCATGAACTGTTGAGATGGAGAGTCAAATATTTAACCTTGATTGAAGTGTGCTTTGATTGTTTTACTCTATCAACGGCAAATCAACACGTTCTTGAAATCTCTCTTACCGATACTAATTTGGTGTTAGGACGTATAATGTTGTGATGCAAAACTGATGTAGAACTGAAGGAGAAAGACGAGAGAGAAGAAAACAAAGAGAAGAAAGAAAAAAAAAGTGGATGAGAAGACAAGGAAAACTGATGTGAAGATTGAGAATGGGGTGAGACAAAGAAAGAATGGACGCAGAGAAATCTCTTGAAGTCACAATAATTGTTCAAGGAGACCTATGGATCCCATAAGAAATCTCAGTACCAAGACAGGAGCAGCATCAATACCCAAAAAGGGAAAAAAAAAATATATATATATATATATATATATAGACAAAAGAGTCTTCTGATATTAGAGTTGCCATATAAAATACATATATTTTTTTTTATAAGCCATATAAAATACATATATAATTTATACACAACTCATTTCCCTATGATTTGAACTCTTAACAAACCCTATTCGAAACAAGTCTCCACATTTGGCCTAAGTACAAGGGACAATACAACTAATCCCCAAAATAACAGTTTATCTTCATTTTATTAATTAAAATGTGTTTGATGAATGCATACCCAAACCCCTACATCATAAGATGAATTTAGTGATATTCAGACACACATACGCAGTTAACATCGAAACCCAATTCATGTGCACGACAAAAGCAGTAGAACTAATTAGATATATGTCAGTGGAACTTCCCATAGATATTATGAAAACGATTGTCGCAAATAAATAGCTAAAAAGAGTTCCGGTGCATTTTATACAAGAAGTCTTAAAAGATTACAAAGCACAACCGTAATACTAACAACAAGAAGGCAGAGAAAGAAGAAGAAAAAGCAACAGAACATGTAATGTAAATGTAATGCACTAGAGTGAGTTCTTACTGAATTGGACATCGCGGAGCACGGGCACTACTAGTTCTTTGGGGAATTGTTGAACCTTCTCAGTTGCCTTTCTTTCTGACACCAATGCCTCTTCATAAGTAAAGTTAGTCTTTCCAGTAACTTTACATGTCCAAATTCTTTGGCGATATAGATTTATCCGGTTCAGGTATTCGCTATAAATTCATGTTAAGAGTTACAAAGCAGACAGATGGCACAGAAATATCAGTAACAATTCAATACCAAATCAGTGTAGGCTGTCAGTGACATCAAATTGAAAAATTAGAAAAAGAGAAGGATACCTATAATCCCTATATATCTCTTTCGTGAAACGAACTTGAAATACAAGCTCCTCCGGCTTCAAATCCTTGGGCCTTTCCAACAGAGGAAAAGGTTTTCTTTTGTATAGAGGCATTATCGGACAACAAGCAATATGCAGTCTACATTCAACAACAAACGTAAGCAATTGAGAGAGAGAGGGACTTGTCAAGTTCACAAAAGACTTTGAAAATTCGTACAAGTGTTGGTTTGAATTAGTCAATTCGAAGTTCTAAAGAATGCAATAGCAATAGAGAAAACCCAGAAAACAAACCCAGATGTGTCCGTCAAATGAAAAACCCTAGAATGTTTTGTATTGGGGATCCTGAAAACCAATATAGGAACACAAAAATAAAATATGACAACTCAAAAACAAAATGTTGCATGTTGTTGGACTATACATGAGTGACCCATTGAACTATGTACACAACCCAACAAAAAAAATAACAAAATTTGAAGGAATGAGTGCATTGAAAAGGAAACATTCAATGGGAATACAAAATTTTTCATTCCCGCCAGAACTCGATCTTCCAGTGCAGAGCATGATTGAGAGCGAAGAGCTTTAGAGAGAGAATAAGGAGAGAGAGAGATATATTACCACTAAAAATCTGATTAATGCACCGGAGGAATTTGTGTTGAGGCGAGAATCGAGAGAGCGGTGTTTCGTTTTGTGTATATTTGACGTGTTAGCAAAGCGTTTCTCTCTCTATATTTCTTTCTCCGTTGGCCGTCTCGACTCTCGAGTTGTGTCCCTCCTTGTAGGAACAATTTTTTGAGATATATAAATGCTAATTTATTCAGTTCTGACCCTGAGTATCTGCTTAATTACAAAAAAGACCCAAATAAAGTCACTTAAATTGATGCTGCATTTGCGGGAATGGAATGGAGGGCCCATTTTAACTATTCATATGTTTGGTATGTAATTTAGAGTGGGACTTTGGAATGAAAATACATTCCACAATTAAACCTATGGAATGACCATTCCATTTCTAAGTAAATGTTTTTTAAAAATCAAAGTCCGCAAAAAACCCTCATGTTTCAAGTCCAAAAACTGTCGGTCCCACCTTTGAATTAGGGTTTGTCCTTTAAAATGTCAAAAATTCCATCATAGGTTCTTGAGTAGGCTAGAAGTGATATGGGCCGGATATGAACCGCGAACATGGCATCCGGTCCGAGCAGCTGGGTCCAGCCCATAAAGAAATACTGCCATATGGGCCGAACGCGAATAGCCCATCGAAGATGACCAAAGCCCACAGAGGAACAAGCCCAGATCTAGCAACCCATTAATGTTTGTAAATACCTATAAATATGAGAAGTAATGGGGAGAGAGATTGATTCTGTTGAAGTGTAAGAATTCTAGAGAGAGAAAATGGAAATGAATTCCTTGCATCTTCAATTGGCGCTGTCTGTGGGAATCGTTGAAGATTGATTGATCATTGATCAATATCGCGTGGATTCAGACCAATTCGTGAAAACGAAACTCGATCTTTGGGAGTTGGATCCAGATCTGAGAGATTGTGACCTATTCTGGAGGAATTTTAGTTCTGTTGCTTTGACGGAAGTGGCTTCAGATCTACGCAACAACGAGTTGTTCGATTGCGGCCGGATCTGACGGATTTAGAATTTGGAGAATTCAGATCTCGTCAACCGTAAGCATAACTCGGAGAATTCGAGTCCAGATCTGAAAAATTCGCGCTCACGAAGCTCAGATCTACTCAAGAACTTGAGATTAATGCCTTTACTCCGTTCAGGAATAATGATAGGTGAAAGCTCCAATCCGATAGAGGCTGTCCAGCAAACGAAGCTTGAGGAGTTGATGAACTTGATCGAAGCTCTCAAAAGAGAGAATGCAGAATTGAAAGCTGGAATGCAGCATCAGCAAATATCGGCGGTTCCGCGTCCACTTCCGGCCGGTGAAGGAAGTATTCAATCTAATATCACACATCAAGGCGAGCAGGACGAGAACAATCAGTCAGCTCTCCACCGTGATGAAAGGAGGATGGACGATTTGCCGCCAAATGTTCGTCGAGTTGAGGATCACGAAGGATCGACTCATGTTGATCCGCGACATGAGCAGATCAGACAGAACGAAGCCATGACCTTTGATCCGCATCAGGAAAGGTTCAACCGAGAGGAAGTGATAGAGGTTGATCGCCGCTGAGTTGTATCGCCTTGGCAAAGAGAGCTCATTGAGGAACGGTCATTCGATCCGTCTTACCGGCCCTCCATGGCTACACTCACTCATCGCGGTTCGGAGAGCAGATCTGTAGCTCATAGAGCTACCGCTGGGCTCCAAAGAGAGAATGAAGCACTCCGATCCGCGGCTCGGACAGTTGATTCACCATTTACTGATGAGATCCTGAATGCTCCGTATCCAAGGAAGTTTGCCATGCCAGTCTTTATTCTGTTTGACGGAACAACCGATCCGATCGATCATGTGTACCATATCCAGTTGAAGATGGCTCTGAATACGGAGAACGACTCTTTAATGTGCAAATGTTTCCCTACAAGTCTAGCCAGACCGGCGCTTAGCTGGTTCAAGAACTTGCCTAGGGGCTCGATTGATAGCTTCTGGAACCTGTGCGATCGGTTCATAAGCCAGTACTATGGGAACAAGCGTCCGCCGAACGACATCTTGAGCCTATTCACAATGAAACAGCACAAAGATGAACGTCTCCAGGCTTTTCTCACCAGGTTTAACCTCACTAAGAGTATGGTGATTGAATGCCACCCTTCTACAGCGATTCAAGCCTTCAAGTTGGCCATGACACGTGGCACTCCGTTCCATACCAGTCTGGTAGTGAACACGCCAACGACTATGGATGAACTTAATGAAAGAGCCGATGGCTTTGTGCGCCTGGAAGAAGAGGAGGCAGCCAATGCTCGGACAGCGTCGGTCGTGTCGACTGAGGAAAAGTCCAAGGCAAAGATCAGGCAGAAGCAGGCTCAGCCGCAAAGTCAGACCTCTTGGAAGGCAGAAAAGAGGTCCAGGGAGGAAGAGCTAATCACTCCGTTGAAGGTCACTCTGGCGAGGCTATATCAGGAGAACAAAGATAAGTTTCATCCACCACTGCCAATTAGGCAACCCCTCGAACAGAGGGATCAGACTAAACATTGTGCTTTCCATTCTGATTTCGGTCATCAGACTAACGAATGCAGGAATTTGAGAAGGCAAGTGGAGATGTTGATTGCTAGAGGGGAGTTCGCGAGTTATGTCCAAGGATCGGCGATAGAGCAGAACCGACCGATGGAGCAAGTAAAAAGAAGTCAGAAGCAAAGCTCCCATAATTCACAGCCAATTCGTATAATCAATGCTATTTACGGTCGACCCGAGCCTAGCGAAGACTCAGATGAGCTACTCCGAACGCGCCTACGGCAGGCGCAGATGAAGAAAAGGGTCAGCAGTGTGAATACTTTGCACCAACAGATTACATCGATACAGATAAAGTTCGACAGGACAGACCTGCTGCGTGTTCAAATC
Organism: Cornus florida; assembly: GCF_030987335.1. Taxonomy (NCBI): domain Eukaryota; kingdom Viridiplantae; phylum Streptophyta; class Magnoliopsida; order Cornales; family Cornaceae; genus Cornus; species Cornus florida. Next base: position 37,090,129 of record NW_026775574.1, on the reverse strand, counting down.
CCCCATGAAGATCCGTTGGTAGTCAGCTTGACAGTGGCGAACTGCCTAGTGCGCAGAGTTCTGATCGATCCCGGAAGTAGTGCGAATGTCATGCCAAGGGACACATTTGATCGGCTCGAGATTAAGCCAGAGAGGCTCAAGCCCACTGGAAATCCCCTATTAGGATTTGATGGTAAGAGGGTGGAGCCCATCGGTATGGTGGAAGTAGAAGTTCAAGCTGCAGAACTAGCTCTTATGGAAACTTTTGTGGTTGTGGAGATTCACCCCTCGTACAATCTCTTGATGGGAAGAGGATGGATTCACAGAGTCCAAGGTGTGCCCTCAACTCTGTATCAGGTCATGAGGTGCCTCAGACCCGATGGAAATAAGGTGATAGACATTCATGGGGATCAGGTTGCAGCCAAAGAGTGTTATTCTGTCACACTAAAATATGCTGGGAAAGGGAAGGCACCCATCCGTTCGGCGAGCCCAAGATAGCAATTACAGGAACCTCCACCCAAGCAGAATAGGGTGGAGGAGCCAGTTGATTTGACCGAAGAGCCCCTTCTGGATGTGCAGATCGATCAGTCCAAGCCAGAGCAAACTACCAGAGTAGGAGTAAGACTGACCAGGGAAGAGCAGCAGGAGCTAATTGACTTCTTGTCTCACAATGCCGATGTATTTGCATGGAGTCACCTAGACATGCCTGGAATTAATCCCTCCGTATCCTGTCATTCCTTGAATGTCAATCCCAATTTCAAACCAGTAAAGTAGAAGCAACGAAGGTTTGCTCCAAAACGTAACCAGATCATAGCCGAGGAGGTTGATAGGCTGCTCGATGCGGGATTCATCAGAGAAGTGCACTATCCTGATTGGTTGTCCAACGTCGTTGTCGTGCAGAAGAAGAATGGGAAATGGCGAGTATGCATTGATTTCACCAATTTGAACAAAGCCTGTCCGAAGGATAGCTTCCCGCTGCCTAAGATTGATCAAATGGTGGATGCCACCACCGGGTATGAGCGTTTAACCTTTCTGGACGCTTATTCAGGTTATAATCAGATCCCTATGGACCCGGCAGATGAAGAAAAAACTTCTTTTGTTACTGAGCGAGGGACATACTGTTACAAAGTTATGCCTTTCGGACTAAAAAACGCGGGAGCAACTTATCAAAGGCTTGTTAGCAAAATTTTCAAGGATCAAATAGGAAAGATTGTGGAAGCCTATATTGATGATATGGTGGTAAAGAGTAGGAAGAAGGATGATCATCTGAAAACATCTGTAAGATGTATTTGATGTGCTGAGGCGATATGGGATGAGGCTCAATCCAACCAAGTGCTCGGTGTGAGTTCCGGTCAATTTTTGGGACACGTGGTCAATCGTAGAGGCATCGAAGCTAGCCCTGCTCAAGCAGAGGCTTTGATTAAGAATGCCGAGCCAAAGACGATCAAAGAAGTGCAAGCCCTCACAGGACGAATAGCTGCATTAAGTCGATTCATTTCTAAGTTGTCAGACCGCTGCAAGCCGTTCTTTGACACGATCCGGAGTCATGGAAGACAGGTCTGGGGGGATGAACAACGACAAGCATTAACCCATTTGAAGGAATATATGCAGAATCCACCAGTCCTGTCAGCCCCGGATCCAAAAGAGAAATTATATCTATATCTCGGAGTATCTAGTGTTGCGACAAGTGCCGTTCTGATTCATTGCAAGGAAGGGGTGCAACACCCGGTGTTTTATGTCAGTAAGACAATGACCGAGGCAGAACGAAGGTACTCGAAGGCCGAACGGGCGATACTTTCACTCGTAAACGCAAAAAGAAAGTTGAGGAATTATTTCGAATCCCACCCTATAGCTGTCCTAACAACTTTTCCAATCAGAGTGCTTATGCACAAGCCAGAACTCTCGGGCAGAATGACAAAATGGGCCATAGAGTTAAGCTCATTTGACATAACGTATGAGCCGAGAACGGCTGTCAAAGGACAAGCGGTAGCTGATTTCCTGCTAGAATGTGACTCTGAGGATACGGAAGAAGACCTTAGATGCGGCTCTTGGAAACTTTATGTGGATGGCTCCTCTAATCAGATGGGGGCGGGAATTGGGGTTAAACTGCAAACCCCAGAGGGTACTTCTTTGAGTCAAGCACTCAAACTTGAGTTCCGAGCCACCAATAATGAAGCGGAATACGAGGCGTTGCTGAATGGGTTAAAGTTGGCCAGAGAGTTACAGGTCAGAAGTTTGACTGTTTATAGTGACTCACAGTTGATTGTTCGGCAGGTAAATGGTGAGTACGCGACCAAGGATGACACGATGGAGGCATATCGTTCTGCCATTCTGCATAAAGCCAAGGACTTTGCAAAGATTGAATTCATACAGTTACTGAGAGAACATAACGCAGATGCAGATCGGTTAGCATGTAGTGCTTCGAGCTCTGGCGAGACATTGGCGAGGGTGATTCCAATAGGAATACTGACCCAGCCATCTATTTTTGAAGAACCTTTAGACTCTGAACCTTGGCAAGTCAATGTCATACCGTATGAACCGAGTTGGATTGACCCCATCATCACTTATATTCGAGATGGCGTTCTGCCTATGCAAAGGGATGAAGCTAGGAAAATAAAAAAGAATGCTGCAAAGTACGCCATAATGCATAACCAGCTGTACAGAAGATCCTACTCTGGCCCATACTTGAAGTGTGTCACCCCCACAGAGGCTCGGCAGGTATTGCGAGTTATTCATGAAGGCGTATGTGGAAATCATTCTGGGGGAAGATCGTTAGCGCACAAAGAAATGACACGAGGGTATTTCTGGCCGAACATGTCAAGAAATGCGGAGGAGTTCTCTCGAAGGTGCGATAAATGCCAACGGTATGGAACATTGATCCACCAACCACCTGAGGAATTGCACGTAGTGGCCTTACCATGGCCTTTCGCGCAATGGGGGATGGATGTGGTCGGTCCTCTACCAACTGCGAGAGCTCAGAACAAGTATGTGCTACTGGCCACGGATTACTTTACTAAGTGGGTGGAAGCAGAACCATATTTGAGCGTGACTCAGACTCATGTCAGACGATTTATCTGGAGCCATATTATCTGCCGTTTTGGCGTTCCAAGGTCAATAGTCATGGATAATGGCACGAACCTTGACAGCAAGCAAGTAAGAGAGCTGCTGGAGGAGTATGGAATTAATCAAAAGTTAGCTGCAGTAAGTCATCCCCAGGCCAATGGATAAGCAAAAATTATAAACTGAACAATTTTCGCCTGCATTAAGAAGAAGCTGGAGGACCATAAAGGGAAGTGGTTGGATGAACTCCCGAACGTCCTATGGGCTTACGGAACCACCCCAAGGCGGCCGACTGGGGAGAGCCCGTTTGCAATGGCGTATGGTACCGAGGCGGTTATACCGGTTGAGCACTTGGTCCCAACTATCAGAAGCTTAACATGGAGTCAAAGTCAGAACGACAGAATGTTAAGATTGAACCTCGATATGATAGATGAAAAGAGGGACGCTGCAGCAATAAGGCTTGCATCATACCAGCAAGTATTGGCGAATAGTCACAATAAAAGAGTGAAACACAGAGATTTTGCCCCTGGCGATCTGGTTCTGAAAAGAAAGGTGGGAATAGTCAAAAAAATGATGCCACCCTGGGAAGGCCCATACAGAATTGCAGAAGTCATAGGGAAGGGGACATATACATTAGAAACCATGGCAGGAAGGTTGGTCAACAAGCCCTGGAATGCTACGTCTCTGAAGAGGTACTATCAATAAAAGCTAAGTTTCAATTTTATCGGATGTTGTTTGTTTTCAATCAAGTACGTATGAATGTGCAAATTCCTAAGATTTATAAAAATAGCTTTCCTTTTCAAGGTGTTAAAAAAAAAAAATGGATGAAAAAATGAAAAAATAAAAAGCCAAGTGGCAAGTGGCATTCTAGCCGAGCGCTAGGCACTTAAGCAAGACAAGTGGCAGCTGGCACCATGAGCCGAACGCCAAACACTTGCTAAAAATAAAAAAAAGAGCCAAGCGGCAAGTGGCATTCTAGCCGAGCGCCAGGCACTTAAGCAAAACAAGTGGCAGCTGGCACCATGAGCCGAACGCTAAACACTTGCTAAAAATAAAAAAGCCAAGTGGCAAGTGGCATTCTAGCCGAGCGCTAGGCACTTAAGCAAGATAAGTGGCAGCTGGCACCATGAGCCAAACGCCAAACACTTGCTAAAAATAAAAAAGCCAAGTGGCGTGTGGCATTCAGGCCGAGCGCCAGGCACTCACTCACACGGCAAAGTCAATATGTAAAAGTATTGAAAGTGGGTTTGAATAGAACATAGTACAAAAAGTCTTATCGTCTCATTTATAATAAGCTTCGAGGTTACAAAAAGTGAAGCATTCCAATCACATGACTACAAAAGAGTATGAAATTGAGGGATCTGAAGAGCCCTAGCTAGCTGCCTCAGTACCGTCAGCTTCCTGGTTGTGCTGACTCGCCTCCTCGTTCCCATTAGCCATCTCACCCTCACGAGGTGGGGAATCGAGATGAATAACAGAGTCGTTCTGCTGGGGCCCAACATCAGCAGTGACTATGGGAGATACCATAGTTGACGAAGGAAGGGCGATTAGAGGCTGAACGGTAGAAGGAGCTGTAGTGATCCTGGAGGAAGCAATCTCCTGACACTCATCAAATATGTGCTCGGCTGCGGTGGATTCTGGGTCAACATAAACCCCCAGAGGGTCAATCCCTAGATCCTTATCAATTTCATCCGGAGTTGAACTGGTCTGGCCCTCAACTGGAACTCAGTCGGAAAAGCCATCCCGGAATCCCTGAGCATATCTAAGAGCTCTAACTCTTGAAAACCGAGCATGAAGAGCCAACATGCCACCATTCACTCTGCTAATGGTGTCAATCAGAGCGTTGCGCTCGTCCAGAGCTCTTTTCTCAAATGCCATCCGAGCAGACTGCTCGTCAGCCAGAAAGCGCTGGAGCTCTACCTTTTCATCTCTGACTGAATCGCGCTCAGTCTGTCAGACACTCTTCTTAAGCTGAAGGGCATCTTTTTCATCCTGAAGAGAGTCGGTTTCCTTCTTCAGAGCATCTCTCTCTTTTTCAGCTTTTTCAAGCTGAGCCAATATCTCGGTGTTCTTGTTGGCAAGAATATTGTTTTCCTTATTAGCCACATCCAGGCTATCAGAGAATTTACGGGCCCTAGCGTTCCCCATTTCCACCTGTTTCTGCATAGCCATCATATCAAACAAAGTCTGCATAGATATGCATGAATACTGGTTAAACCGATTGCCTGGTCAGACGAAGGTAAGAGCAAATATTATGAGAAGATTCATGAGTTAGAAAATAAAAGTCACCTCCATGGCAGATTGGGGAAAGCGGCTGAACACATCCTTTTGTGACAGACCCTTCGCTGCCTCAAGGTCTTTTGGAGTCCACATGCTCCTATAGTACGCCATGGCAGTCTGGCCATCCTTGATCATGGTCTCGTTCGGCTTCACGAACGTCCTATCCGTTCGGGTGTATCGAGGAGCCCATGGTGGTAAAACAAGAGTAGAAGCAGAGGCAGAAGCTGAAGCAGAAGCAGAGGCAGCAGCTGCAACAGGCCCGGAGGGGGCAGGAGCTCTGACTGGGCGATGCAAGAGAGCGCTCGGCCCAGAAACTCGGGTCCTCCTTGTAAGAGATTCCTCCTCGAGGTTGACTCCACCGTCAGGATGAGGTCTTTTGCCTCGCTCTTTGTCCCGAACACCCCCAGCAGCAGCAGGGGTAGTAGTGATATGTGGAGATGTGCTCGGGTTGGTAGCAGGGGTGCTAACAACAGGATCAATAGCCACCACACTCGGGATAGTGTCAGAGATGGTGGCTGAAGAAGAGACTGATGCGGGAGAGGAGGTTGCTCCAGCAGCAGTAGTGGCTGGGGGAGGATTTTTCCTCCTACCAAAGGAAGGAATCTGAAGCCTGCTCATTATATAGCCGAGGGATGAGAGCGCTAGAAGGTTGTCTGAAGTGAGGAGGTCTGAGCAAGAAGGAATATCGTTCAGAACGTATTTCTTCAAGTAATTACTCCTATCCCTGCAAACACTGTAGCTCAAGTCATCACAAGGTATGCCTAAGGAGCGACATAAGAAAGTACAAAAGCGAGGAACACATGTTTCGCAGGGACAATCGTTTTTATGAGATTTGAATTTCTTATACGAGGAGACAGAACAGACGCCAAAGGCGCTCGGGATTGGGTAATCCTCTGCAGCCGGCAAAGACCAGGCCCCACTAACACCCACAATGTTATCCCTCCAACCCTTTTCAGATTTGATTGTATCTGTACATATGGACATCTTGTCGATCGGGTAAAGGTGGTAGAATGGCTCTTCAGTTCGGATCTTACTGACCTTATAGCAAAGAAGAAGATCTATGAGGTCAAGATCCAGACCTCTATCACGAATCAGTAGTAACATAACGGATATGATTCTAAGGAAATTTAGGTTTACCTGTAGAGGGGATATCCCCAGTCTATTGAAAACATAGTTAAAAAAGGGATGCAGAGGGAACCTAACGACATTTAGTTGAAGGTTAGTAAATAAAACCTCACCGGGAAGAAGGCCGGCATCGGTCATAATATTAACATCCCTAGGGCAAACCCTAACTTGGATGTCATTAGGAAGTCTAAGTCTCATATGAAGAACATCTAGATCTACAACCATGGTGAAAGCGAATGAAGGATCCAAAAGTGTAAAAGAAGTCTACCGAAAGTAAAAAGGAACAAGACTAACCTCTGGGGTAGAAAGCAGCAAAGAACGCTGCAAGATCGCTGGAAGAGTGACTCTTGAAGAATTTCACCGGATGAAACTTAGCACGGTTCTAAAAAGACAAGCGAGAGATTTGACTGATGATGGAGAGAGATGGAGACGGTAAAAAAGCATGAAGTGACATTCTAGAGCCTTGTAAAGACGAAGTGGACCTAAGGGCCGAAGCGTTAGGAAGGCGAGAAGTTTATCGAATCTCGGAACATTGATTCCGGATCCGACCATCCATTCCCCCATAAGAATGTCTTGAGCCGTCAACGTCATAATGAGACGCCTTTGATAATTACCCCCTTACTAAATAGGGAGTATTATGGGGGCAGTTGAGGAGGCCAGAAATGATATGGGCCGGATATGACCCGCGAACATGGCATCCGGTCCGAGCAGCTGGGTCCAGCCCATAAAGAAATATTGCCATATGGGCCGAACGCGAATAGCCCATCGAAGATGACCATAGCCCACAAAGGAATGGGCCCAGATCTAGCAACCCATTAATGTTTGTAAATACCTATATATATGAGAAGTAATGGGGAGAGAGATTGATTCTGTTGAAGTGTAAGAATTCTAGAGAGAGAAAATGGAAATGAATTCCTTGCATCTTCAGTTCTCTACATTGAGTTCTGATACAGAATATTTAACTAGTTAGGAAGTCTAATCGATAAGGGAACCCAAAGGGCCTAGATAAATTCAAGGAGGTAAAGATAACTACTACCACCCTATCCAATGACTCTTCCAATTCATGATGGGTAAGGAAAAAGAGTTGGTTTCATAATGGGACACTACCACCATTAATGCTTCTATAAAATGAGTAATTGGGCAACTTAAAAGGTACGCCAAAAATTCAATATAAAGTCTTCTTTTGACTTATAATGGCTCAAGTACTAACTTAACCGTCGAAGTGCACCCGGCCAGTACCACGCTGGTCGTCACTTCTCTATTGTTTTGCATGAGACACTCCTGGCTCTGGACCATGTAGATTTTTGCATCAACGGTTGGCACCATCTGTGGGAACGAATACTAATTGCCAGATAAGTTATGGCTCCAACGTTCCACACATTTATTATTATATCACAATATTACTTGCAATAGGTTTTGTTAATGCCATCGTTAGCCGTCTTATGATTTTAAAATTAAAGGCTTCCACAAACACTACCACTCAAAGGGGCTGTCTTATTTTCATATGGAGTATTATATTTAAGGGTCTTATGGGTCAAATTTGAAGACACGTGATGAACCATTCATGAGATACATGATAAGCATTGAATATTGTCTTATTTGTATGTACTTTCCCAAAGAAACGGTTAAAATCTGGACTTTAAGATGAAAAGATTGATATTGAAGCTTACAGAGTCGTTGTTGATCATCCAAAGCAAGCTTGAAGTCAAAATGGTGAAATATGGAGAATTTCAAGTTCTACAGCTCGAGCCTAAGTCCATTGGCTCGAGCACAAAAATAAGAAGCAAGAAAACCTACTAAGGCAAAATAGCTTGAGCTGAGATCCTTGGGCTCGAGCCGAACCTCAAGGTGCTCAAGCCTTTCCCAAGAAGCTTGAGCAGGGAGTACGTCAGAATATAAAAAGTTACTTCAAGAAAATCCATGTTACCAGGGCCTCGAGCCAAGACTCAAGAGCTCGAGCTATTGTCAAATAGCTCAAGCTAGAGACCTAAGGCTTGAGCACCATGAATGAGGGATCGAGCACTGTTGAAGAAGAATTCCAAAAATATTTTAAGTGTTGATGAAAAAGACGCTTCGAAAAAGATTTGAAAAAATTTGGCTAAGTATAGAGGTTAGGGCTCGAGCACCCTTCCATATAGCTCGAGCCATTGACCAAATAGCTCGAGCTGAAGTTTCTAGGCTTGAGCTATTAAAGATAAGTCAGAACTTTAAGTTGCGGGATTTATTCTAAGCATAATTATGTCATATTTCATCCTAGATGGGCCCAAATCATCCCAGAAGACCTAAAAGCCCGTTCACACCTTAATAGAAGTTAATTCTTCTATGAAAGGAGGCACAAGGCCACAGAAAAACTCTCTTGGTTTTAGTTCAATTTTTATCTTAATTTTCTGTGGTGGCTTTTAAGGTTTTTGTAGTTAGAAAAAGTGCAGATCTAAAGAAGAGAAGTGTAGTCCATGATGATGAAGACCACAACAACATAGATGATATCTTGCATCATCATAAGTAGTTAATTCCTCTCTTAGGGCATTGATGTAACCCGATCTGAGTATTATGGTTTAATTGTTCTAACTTTAGGAATTTAATAATTTATGTATTTTGTTTGCATGATTATGAGCAATTGAGTAATATCAATTGGAGTTTTATGAAATAATAGTTTTTGAATAATTAATACCTTGTCTTAGATTTAATTGTTCATAAATTATTCTCAACATATTCTTAATGGACGATATGGCGGCATAAGGGCTTCTCGACATTAAAAATAGAGATCATGCAATGGTGTTCTAACGTTTTTTTATCAATGAATATTTTCATAGGCTATACTTAGGAAAGATGAATTATACTGCAACTTTAGTTAGAAGTAGGTAGGTGGATAATTCATGCTAACTGAAGATATGTTATAATTAATTGAAATTTATGAAACATCTTTCTTATAAATCGAATTAAATAAATGTTATTGAGTTTAATTCATATGATACATAAATTGTTGAAATCCGAAGGTTGAACGACTGACCATAATACAAAGTTCATGTGAAGTAAATCCCTAAGTCTCTCTCTCTCCGATCTCTTTACTTTAATTTAATTTAATTTTCTTTTATGTTTATCACAAACAAACAACCATCAAACAATTCTTATTCTCTGAATCAAAAGTTTGGATTTATTGAAATTAAGAGTAAACATTTATCGCTTTGTAGGATCGACATCCTTAATATAGCTCTATTCTACAAAGATTTGTGCTATTGCGAGTGATATATTTGACACACATCAATACACTCTGTATCTGCTGTCAAAAGAAATAGTGGTGACATAGAGATATATATGGGGTCTGCAAAAGAGCAAAGCTCAATCAAAATGTCTCTTAAAAAGATATATCTCTTTCTTCTCTCACCCAAGCCAATGAGCTTCATTATTTTCGTCGGTGCATAGTGCAAAATAAAGGTGGATGGTGCCCACCTTAAACGAAAATAATAGAGAGGGCTAAGATGAACTCAACTATGTGCTTCAACTCCATATCAGAGATGTAGATACAGTGAGAGACTCAACTCCATGAAATCTAATACAGTAACGTTGAAATGGATGACTTGGATCTAAGCTTTGAAAAGCGGGAGTCCTGAAAGCTCCAACATCATGTAAACCAAAGAGATCCAGAAGCAAAACAACCCAACCGACAGCATTCATGAACATGAACACCGGTGATTACAAAGAACAACACCCATGAATGCCAGCAAGAATCTTCAATCATAAAAAATCGATGAGACCCGGAAGCAACCAATCAACTGGAGAGAGCTTCAGTGACCAACACGATTCAAATTGGCTTCCTTAAATAAGCTAGCCAGAGCCAATTTTATAGGGTAACACCAAATGCTATAAGCAAGGCTACCTCTGGTAACAGTTGACGACGGCCGTTCCTATACGCCAAATTGATGTAGTGAATGTGCGGTTCAAGAAAAGCCTTTTAGGTCAAATTTAAATTTATAAAAACCACTACCAACACTACTACTAACGAAGCAAGAGTGAGTAGGGATCGTCCCAAGGGATTATACGTGTTGGAATTTAACTTCGACTCTAGTGGATCACAAGATTGCAAAGAGAAGGTTTGGATTGATTAAACTAAGGTACAATGCAATTAAAATGCAATTAAAATGAACTAATTAGAGATAAGGATTTAAGAGATATGAAGAGAGGACTTGGGGTGTTGGAATCACCACTAAACTCGTGTAATTAACCACTTGCTTTCCATTAATGGGGAATACATTGTTGTGAACAAAATGCGACTACCAATTGCAATATTAAGCATAAACCATCTAATTTATGTATGAATTGTCTACCTAAACTAAGTGTAGCACAATCCATCAATTTTAAGCATGACCCATTTAGGTAGCAACAATTGTAGCATACATCAATCTAGAGAATCATGGAATTTGCAATAATAAGCCATGGAATATCTAAGCAAGCATAGATTGTCTACCTACCTACAAGCATGAATTAAATTGTAGAACACCCCATCAAGTATAAGTATAAACCATCAAATTAATTAACAAACCCATTCAATAAAAACCCATGCTTAGCCATCACTAGATTTTCAATCAACCACACATAGACGTACAATTAATATAGAAAAACTAGTGTAGAGATCAATTCCCAAATAACCACACATAAGATAACATGTAATTACAAAGAGAATCAATAGAAATAATTAATCCACATGAATCATGTAAGAAATAATTCCTAATTTAATCACACATAGACATGTAAATAAATTAGAGAATTAATAGGAAGAATTAAACCATAGAAATCATAAAGATATACCAAGATTCATTAAATTCACAAGGCTAGAGCACTAATCACAACAATATATATATAAATCCCCAAAAATAGAAATACAAGGGTTTACATTACATAAGACTTAGGGCTCATCCAAGCCCTAAGTGTAGATCTAGCCAATCATGGAGGAGGTAGATATGGTCATGAAATCAAGTTCCAAACATGGATCCATCTTCTTCTTCTTCTTCTTTAAAGCTCTAGAGATGGAGAGAGAGAGTGGTCTAGAGATGGATCTTGAGATGTGCCTCCACTTCCCTCTTTTTTTCTAACCCTAATCTCTAACTTTTTTAGAGAGAGAAATAAAAATTACAATGTAGAAATAAAAATGATAAAAGCTTCTTTACAAAATGAGTCACTTCCCTTTATATAGAAGGTCCTTTTCTTAGTCATTAAGTCAGGAATATAGGTCGAAAAATATCTAATCCCGTACTATGTGATAGGTGGACTTTTGGGCGCGCATAGAATAAGACAGCTCGCTGCCAGCAAAAGTTTGATCGATCCGACTTTGATTTTCGATCGGTCCAACTTTTTCAGAAAGTTAGATCGATCCAACTTTGATTTTCGATCGATCCAACTTTTCTCAGAAAGTTGGATGGATCTAACTTGGCAGATTTTCAGCATCAACCTCTTTTTGCTCCAAATCATCCTCTTTTTACTCCGAATCATCACTAAGACTTAGTTTGATTCCAAAAAGGCCTTAAGAAACTATTTTTAGCCCATTTTAACATTATTGACCTGAAATAGACAAAAACACAAATAAGTACTAAAACGGAAAAATAAGATAGATAAAGGTCCTAGAACACTCAAGCTTAAGGGGTTTAAAAGTGTACTTTTCAGCGTTCATCACACCCTCAAACTTAAATATTGCTAGTCCCTAGCAATGAACTATGAAGTAAAGAAATGAAATGAACAACTAAACAACTATAACTAGAAAGCAATAAATGGATAACGCCACTTTCGTAGGGAACACGATTGCACTTAGCATATGCAACAAGTCTTTTAAACCCCTAGGTTACCCCTAGTGGACGAGTGAAGTCTCGTGAGGGTTTCCAAAAATGATACCTACAAACATTAAGCTCATTCTTTCAAAAGAGATACCAATATTTCAAACAAGCATTGGGAGAAAACTACCTCAAGTATGCAATTTTTCAACTCTTTCCGAGCAATCTCCCAAAATCTCAACATCAAACAAGCAAATATGGTCCTCCACACATCAAGAAAATGATCATACAAATCAAAACAACTCTAGAATCCTTTTTGAGTGGTCCGGCATCAATGTGTTGATATCTTAGCCAACTAAAGAATTAATCACATCCTTACCCTCAAACTAGCACCCAAATCTAGTACCGATCATCAAGATAAAAAGTTGATCTTTTATTAAAGCTTATTGTTCTAGGTGTGCTTATTCTTTTCACTCGATTTTTTTTTTATTTTTTTATTTTTATAAAGGATCAAAGATGGAAGCATAGTGCAATGTGTTGATCTCTTAAGCTTTCTAGCAATTTATGAGGTCGAGTGTTAGGTCAATGACTCCCAAACCAGACGGCTTTAGGGCACTAGGTATTCAAACATCCCTACGGACTTACAAGCTCAATCAACTAGGCTACAAATCAAAACAGCCTCCATCTAATCATTTCCCATTTCTCACCATTTGGGAGAAGTCCTCACTTTTTATTACTTCTTCTTCTTCTTCTTTTTTTTTTTTTTTTTTTTTTTTTGTATAACAAGTTCAATTATTAACCTAGAATTTGGGCCCTCCACCTTTCGGCGCGAGAATTTCAATACTTGATGAGGCTAGAATCCCAGTTACTTAGTGAAAAGGGGTTGTATGACGGCCCAAGTTTTTCAACCCGGTGCATCAGTGATGAACCAAAATTGATCCGATAACGGATCCGAAATGCGGAAGCTAAAGGTAAACCAAGGTCTCTAGAGATAAGAGTCACTCCTAAGACACAAATGTGACCCTCCATGAGGTCACGGAACTTAAAGAGGACAAAAATGGAAACAAAGGTCAAAAAGGACAAAATTCGTCATCCAAGGGGCAAAAAGGTCAATTCACTATTAAAAGGAGAAACTTGACTCTAAATAAGTCAAACAAGGTTAATACAACCTAATCTAATCATTTTGAAACATTCCAAGAGGTTCCATGAACATTGGCTAAGAATCCCACAAAATGCCCCGTCCCGGTTGAAGTGAAAACTGACACTGCTTCACTAAAATATACATAACTCCCACCATGTTTTGAATTTGAGAATGATATTGGTGCCATTGAAATCTGACTCAAAATCCTTGAGTTTAGGCTCAAGAATCACCCCATTTGGATTAGAAACGAAGAAGTTATGACCCGTTGAAGTTGGATGATCAGTGCTGGAACTCCACATAGACTAGGCTTAGGATCAAGCTATTTCGGTCAACCAAAATGAAAGTGTTGAGACCTGAAATCATGAAGAAAAGGTTCATGTTGCTTCGGTAGACCGAAATAAAGGTTCGGTCGACCGAAATGACTCATGAACAGTGCATTTGGCTATTGGAATGTGATTATATTGTGCATTGGCAATTCCATTTGCCTTTGATCGACCGAAATGGAGTTTTGGTCGACCGAAACACCACGAAAAGCTGCTAAAAAGGCTGCTATGAGTCCAAGGTGTTAAGGTTCAACCTCAACTTTGAATCCCATGATGTTTTGGTTCACAATGAATATGTAAAACTGATTTTTCATGAATTTTAAGAATGTGAACATGTCAACAACTTTGATATGAATAAATAAACATAAAACAATGGCCCATGGCCTCATACACATCATTTACAAGATTTTCATATGTCAGACCTCAAACTTTGGTTTAAATACACTTTTGATGCAAAGGTTGATACCAAAAGTGTCCAAGTACAAAGTATACACGTTTGGCCCTTGGCCTTTTTACATACATGTTTATAATGTCAAAAGTAAATGTTTGAGTGTCATTACATATCAAGAAAGCTACTAAAGCTCCAAAAGTACCATACACCCATGGCATTCAAAATATGATATCAAAAGAAAGGCATGCTAAACACTTGCATGTCAATAAACAAAAATGCTTCATTTAGCTCAAAAACTTCTAAGGATGATGAGCCTCCAAGAACATAGTCTATTTACCTGAAAAATAACCCAAACAACTAGGGTGAGTAATTAAGTTACTCGTAGGATGTGGTGCATGCGCATACCCTATAGTTTCAAGTATAATGTGAACCAAACATAGACCATCACAAGGGTGCATTCCACCTAACGTCTATGTTCCCATGGTGCTCTAAGGGATCATCTCAAGCTATACAAATGTTGAACGGTAAACACGTAACATCCAAGTATACATAAGAAAGTACACCAACCACATTAAAACAAAGATTTACCGAATCACAAGTTACGAGAAATCCATGATTTACAACTTGAAAAGTAATGCGAAATCAAGTAATGGAAAGACTATGATATGTGGCCATGAGACCATACAAGTTATTTTGGGTAATTATGACCCACAAGGTACTGCCTAGTGCGCACTATGACTTAAGAGAATTCCTATCCTCCGTACTAGAGCCAAACTCTAGCCATCAAACATTTCATATCCTTACAAGCTTCCAAAAATTAACAAGTTCATGACATTTATACAATCTCAATGCATGAACTACCTATCAAGCACAAGTAGGGTAAAACCACACAAACCATGCCCTAAGGTTTCATGTCTAAAGTGGCAAGCTAATGATATTACACATTATGCCACATGGATTTAATATTAATGTAGGCCACAATTACTAATTATGCAATGTAGCAATTTACCTACAAGTAATTTCAAGTGATACTTACAAGACTTTCAATGAAATTTATATTACTTAACAACACAAGAGTAATTTCAAGATATTCATCATAAATCCTCAATGAAATCACAAGTACTAGGCAAATCATTAAATAATAACCTACCTATACAATTTAATAGTCATATACATGCTTTAATCCACAAATCCTAAGTTAAGCATACAAAATCTCTATTTATATGCAAATACAAGAATTTTAAAGCATGTAATCAATATATATCAAGCTCCAATATATATAAAACCCAAAGAGGATAAACATACAACCACCCCTACCTCAATAGAGAATTGAATCTCTATAATCCAAGCAACCAAGCCTTAAATATAAAACAAGTTTAGGGTTATTGAAGAGGAGAATGAGAGGAAACTTATCTCTCCCAAGGTTTTTACTTTAAGGTGTAAGGAAGTGAGCCAAATTGAAGGGAGAAGTTATGAACTAAGCTTTCCTCCAATGATGGATTTGCTAGGGTTTAAGAGAGATAATGAAATGTAGAAGGTAAAGTGTAAAATGGTGAGTGGAAGGGCTAGAAATCCTTCACTCACTATGTGCTCTTGCACTACCTCTCTCACACATACTATGCAAGACTACACCTTGATCTTACACTTGTAACTAATCCAATGCCTCTTCCAAGACTAAATCCCAAGCCCACACTTGTCACAAATCAAAGGCCACATGTGCACTAATCTAAGGCCAACACATGGATGAATCTCCAGCCACCAAATGTCAAGAAGTCATGGTGCCAAGTCTCTTCATCTAAATGCCAACAAATGGCTCCATGAGAGTGTGACACTTGTCACACTTTCCAAAAATTGCAAAATGGTCATTTTTCAAAATATCTTCTAAAATAAATTACAAAAAGGTCCGTAAAATGAAGAATAATTATTTTACATAATTACACTAAAACTCCAAAAGTTATGGATAATTACATATTCATGCCTTTTACAAGAAAAGTACTAATCTAGCATGCTTTTCACGAAAAGTAAAAATACCAATGTCATGGAAATCAAATACCATAAATGCATGCAAAACCGGAATCAAATCTGAGCACAACAAGTGAGGTTATGCAAGGAAAAAAAAAAACGGAAAAAAGACGAAATAAGGAAAAGACAAAATAGGAAAAAGACGAAAAAAGAAGATCGCCGAAAAGGGAAAAGGAGGAAAAAGACCGGGTCATTACAGGTTGTTATCCACCTTTATCATGAATGAAAGCTTTCAATGCACTACTAGCTCAATTGGGATATAACCAATTTAATAATCAACAAAGCATGTACCCTACAAATGAATGATAGTGTGCGCCTGTGCTAGTGTAGAATTCTAGAATGAATCTCAAAACAATTACAAAATCAGGATGATGTGGACCACAAGTGCAAGCAAGATATCAATCTTTCGAAAAATTTACTCCTAAATGGCATCCATAAGGCATACAATGAGTATTGGACTCTCAAGTCAAGCAATTTTTAAATTTTAAGTAATATAGTCCTCAAAAGATCAAAATCATAACTAACATCAATCCCAAATCTCAATTATGCAATTAAAACTCAACTTTAAGTAGAATGCAATAAGACACCTTACCCCCAAACTTAAACCGCACATTGTCCTCAATGTGTAATGAGAATAATGGAAAAGATGGAAAGAGTATACCATGGTGGTGAAAACGTGAAGCCCGGCAATGATCCAATTTGAAAGACGTTTCCCCCAAACTTGGAATCAACAACCTACTTTAATAACCACACTAGCAAACTCACATCAAATATCAAATGGGATAAGAATAATCAACCATTCTAAGGCAATTTAGCACAAGGTGAAAGAGAGATATGAGATCAAGCCCTAACTAAAACATAAAGTATGCATGACTACACATAAGGGCACAATGGTGAAAAGTTTTTATATTTTTCTTTTTATGAAAGCAAGTATATACAAAATGCAAGAAAAATAAAGAATAAAATACATGAACAAAATATAAAAAGAAAAAAAAAAAAAAAAGAAGGTAAAATGTAATGAAAGAATATGTACAATGCAAGAAATGAAAAACAATATGTACAATGCAAGTATATAAAAAAATTTCTTACTTTTTTTTTTCATTTTTTTTTTAATTATTTTTTTATGAAATAACAAGTATGTACATACACACAAAAATAAAACAAATAAACATGCAAGAAATGAAAATGCAAGGAAATAAGGGATGCAAAAATTTGTTATTTATTTATTTATTTATTTTTTTGAGAAAGTATGTACAATGAAACAAAATGCAAGAAAAATAAAAAAAAAATTAAAATGAAAATGAACATGTATGAAACAAGAGATAAATGACACAATGTGTCATTTGGGTGCTAAGTTTAACGTCTCTGACAAGATGGAATGCTACTTTGAAAAACCATTTTTTTATTTTTTTTTAGACAAAACAAATATGTACACAAACAAAAATAGAAATTTTTTTTTATTTATTTATTATTTTTCGAAATTAAAAATTAAAAATTAAGAAAAATTAAAAATTAAAGTTAAACAAAATATTTTTGGATTTTTTTTTAATGAAATATAAAATAAAATGAAATAAAAGAAATATTTTTGGGATTTTTGAAATATAAACAAAAATAAAAATAAAAGTAAAAATAAAAATAAATTTTCAAAACCTGCAGAGATGTTTGATCGATCTGACAAAATGCTCGATCGATTTGACATAGAGGTGAAAATATGCAGGTTTTTGGGTTCAAAAATTTTCTAAGTATTGGAACTTAAGATTGATCCAATAATGAAGTTGGATCGATCGAAGAACTTCAAATCGATCTTGAAATATTTTCGATCGATGGGACAGAGAGCTGAAATATGCAGGTTTATGCAGGCTCAAAATTTTTCTAAGTGTTGAAACTCAAGATCGATCGAACTTGATGTTTGGATCGATCGAAGGTCTTCTGATCGATCTAATTGAGAACTGAGATTTGAAGATTTTCTTGGATCGATGAGACAGAGAGTGATTTGGATGCAGGTTTGCTACAGGAATGAAGTTCGATCGATCGAACTCTCATTTGAGATCGATCGAACTTATGCAAAATGCTCAATTTCAACATGAAAGTTTATGCAATCCTTATCACAGTTCCTAGCAATGTATATAAACCCAAAACAAATATCTAGGCTTCACAAGAAACGAAAAATAAAAAGAAATGAGGGAGGAATAGAGTTGTGAAACTCTACGAATACTAGTGTTTAACGTCTCTAGCAAGACGTTGGGCCAACTCACTAATCAAAAGAATCAAAAACCGAATATGAAACATCCTTATTGACCCTCTTTTCAGTTTTCTCATTTAATGTCCTACTTATAACAATGAAATCATCCTCCAAAAGAATAACTTGAAAAGAAATAAAAGAGATGATATTGTTCTTTTCATCCACGGTCTTGAAAACAAAATCAATCATGGTTAGCCCTGCCTCAATTTTGTGTTCTTGAAACACATTCAAATGATTATTCACTTTGATAATTGGTGAGGCATTGTCTTTCAAAGACTCATTTGGAATATCAAGGAACACCTTCTCTTCATCCCTATTCTCTTCCTCAAAAATAACCATCTCCTCACCTTCTAAGTTAGCTAAGGAGTCCATTAGAGAGTTCACTTCATTTTTGGAGATTTTAAGGTCAAAACCACAATTTTTATATATTTCAAAAAGACACTCCTCAAGAGGGTCATTGGAGATAATAGAAGGAAGGCCCTCTTCAACAAGTTCCTCCTCCTTCTCTCCTACCTCAAGTGTGGTCAACATCTCCTCATTCTCTAGAGTAGCAAGGTCATAGATAAAATCATAATCAAAACAAGAAAAGTTCTCATTAATCATGTTATGCTCTATTGGATTAGCCACTAACTCACCTGCCACTTCCTCCTCTATACAAGATAGAGTGCTAGCATTAACTCACTTGTCTCATCCTCCTCACTCCCATCAACCTCATCTATATACATTGAAGTTCTTACCATTTTTTCATTTGCCTCTTCCTCCTCCTCTTGACGAGAAAGAGTACTTGCAATATTCTCAACTTGAGCTTCAAGCTTGGCTAAAGTTTGAGAATGAGAATTAATAAGTGAAGTGTGTGAAATATGCACATCAAGTAAAGCTAACACTTTTTCTTCAAATCCAGGTGAGTACCTAGAAGGTGGTGGATTTGGTTTTTCATAAAATGGTGGGGGAGGGTAATAGTCATAAGAAGGATTAAATGAGTGATCAAGTCCATAATAAGATGATGCATGAAATGAATTGGACTCAATCTCATAAGGATTAAAATATGATGGAGGGGCATAAGGTGGAGGGATATAATTTCCTCCCAAACTTGGATCAAACAATTCCTCCATTCACAATTAAAATCCAAATGCAACAAATAATGGCCTCAACAAGGGCCTATGCTTGGACAAAGATAAAGCAATATAATGAGTCTCAACAAGGGCTATCACAAGCATTCAAAGAACTGAAACAATTAAAATACAAGAGTTCCAAGAATTGCTCATAATGATCCTTAAGTAATTTCAAATTTTAATTTTAGCTTTAAGCTCCAATGATTGCTTCAAGTTCCAAAGTTTGTTTTCCTTGTAGTCAAGTACCTAATTGAACAAATAATAATAAGAACAAGAGAAAAGAATATACAATGAAAAATAAAATAAAAATAGAAGCAATCAAACGAACACTATTATCTAGTTTAATTCCAACAAAACCATTAATCCCCGGCAACAGCGCCAAAATTTGACGACTGCCGTTCCTACACGCCAAATTGATGTAGTGAATGTGCTGTTCAAGAAAAGCCTTTTAGGTTAAATTTAAATTTATAAAAACCACTACCAACACTACTACTAATGTAGCAAGAGTGAGTAGGGATCGTCCCAAGGGATTATACGTGTTGGAATTTAACTTCGACTCTAGTGGATCACAAGATTACAAAGAGAGGGTTTGGATTGATTAAACTAAGGTGCAATGAAATTAAAATGCAATTAAAACAAACTAATTAGAGATAGGAATTTAAGAGATATGAAGAGAGGACCTAGGGTGCTGGAATCACCACTAAACTCATGTAATTAACCACTTGCTTTCCATTAATGGGGAATACATTGTTATGAACAAAATGCGACTACCAATTGCAATATTAAGCATGAACCATCTAATTTATGTATGGATTGTCTACCTAAATTAATTTTAAGCATGACTTATCTTGGTAGCGACAATTGTAGCACACATCAATCTAGAGAATCTTGGAATTTGCAATAATAAGCCATGGAATATCTAAGCAAGCATAGATTGTCTACCTACCTACAAGCATGAATTATATTGTAGAACACCCCATCAAGCATAAGTATAAACCATTAAATTAATTAACAAACCCATTTAATAAAAACCCATGCTTAGCCATCATTAGATTTTCAATCAATCACACATAGACATGCAATTAATATAGAAAAACTACTGTAGAGATCAATTCCCAAATAATCACACATAAGACAACATGTAATTACAAAGAGAATCAATAAAAAGAATTAATCCACATGAATCATGTAAGAAATAATTCCTAATTTAATCACACATAGACATGTAAATAAATTAGAGAATTAATAGGAAGAATTAAACCATAGAAATCATAAAGATATACCAAGATTCATTAAATTCACAAGGCTAGAGCACTAATCACAACAATATATATATAAATCCCCAAAAATAGAAATACAAGGGTTTACATTACACAAGACTTAGGGCTCATCCAAGCCCTAAGTGTAGATATAGCCAATCATGGAGGAGGTAGATGTGGTCATGAAATCAAGTTCCAAACATGGCTCCATCTTCTTCTTCTTCTTCTTTAAAGCTCTAGAGATGGAGAGAGAGAGTGGTCTAGAGATGGATCTTGAGATGTGCCTCCACTTCCCTCTTTTCTGCTAACCCTAATCTCTAACTTTTTTAGAGAGAGAAATAAAAATTACAATGTAGAAATAAATATGATAAAAGCTTCTTTACAAAATGAGTCACTTCCCTTTATATAGAAGGTCTTTTTCTTAGTCATTATGTAATACCCCGTATTTTATTAAAGATTTTAGTTTATTTAAATTCATTTATGTGTGGATTTCTTTACCTATTATTGTGCATGCTACATTATTATATTAGGTTCATTTAATGGTGCATGTAAATTAATTGTGTATGTTAAAATAGTAAATTTATTCATTTAATTGTGCATGTATTATTATTAATAATATTTATTTGTTGGTTATGTTTATATTAAGCATTATTAGTTAATTAAATTATTATATTTGTGTTATAAAGTATTATGATGATATAATGTATTCTTATGTAATAATAATAATAATATAATAATGATAATAGTGATAAATTAATCATAATAGTAATAATAAGAATAGTATTATTAAAACAAGTTATGATGCCAACTTAGTCTTAAGATAGAATTTTCACTATCTTGGTTGAATGTGATGATTTCAAAGAGGACTTAGGGGCATGGCATTAAAGGAATGTGGTTAGGGAAGTTTAGGAATATTAATAATAATAATACTAATAATAATAGTAATAATCATAATAATAATCAAATGATCAAATGTCATGATGGGAACTTGACATAATGGTAGCATTTTGGTTAAGTCAATGTACTTGACTTGGATTGCATGCTTTAAGTAAATATAGGTGGGAAGTTAGATGGTTAGTAAAAAGATATTTGTAATATTTAAATTATATAAGTTATTTATATATAGAAGTTAGCCCTTTGGTTGAGGATTCACGTAGGTTGAAGAAGGAAATAATAAAAAGGAGTTCTTGTATAAGACTGAAAGGAAGAGAGAGAAAGAAAGGAGCTTGGACCGGTGTAGGGAATTTACATGACTACGCGCAGACCGGCAGATTTATTTTAAATCCATAAGGCAAGTTATTATCTATTTTTCCCCTTTGAATTAATAAATTAATTGTTTAGTTTATTTATATTATTTTAGAGCATAGAGATCATGTAAGGAGTTTAATAAATTAGGAATTTTAGTTTATTAAATTTGTGAAATTTTAATTATATAGGATGGTATATGTTTATTTAATGTCCTATGAAATTAATAATAGCTGAAAATAATTAAATAAGGCTTTAGGGATTTTTCTAGAATTTTCTAGAATTTTTCGGGATTTTTCTGTAATTTCCGGCGAGGCTCCGGCGAGATTTCCGGCCACCGGCAACGAGGAAGGTGACCGGCGTGATCCCATGTGGTGCGGCGCACAAGGCTTACTATGCGCGCGCATCAGTAGCGGTTAGATTGGATTTTAAATCACAGATTGATTCGGTATAACGCAGCACACAATAGCATGGTGCACGCAAGTCAGGAGCCGTTGGATTAAAGGATGAGCCTTGGATCAATTCCATGCAGCGCACCCACAACAAAGTCCATGCAACCACCGAATCAGGAGCCGCCGCGTCAGCAAAAAGCATTAGAGGGCGCGTGGCTGATGCCAGACGCGCGTGGAGGCGCGTGGGAGAGTGGGGAAGGTTGGGCTGCGCTTGGGGGAGCTTAGGGCGGCGCGTGGGGGCGCATGAGGGGCCCTGTCAGCTGCTGAAAATTACCAGAATACCCCTAGGGCCTGTTTTGTAAATTCCAGAACCTTAAACTTGGATTTTTAGGTACTGTGTTGGTATTTACGGGTTTAACGGGCCACGAAATTATTATTTTAATACCCGTTACTTATTCTTATGGCCGATTAATCTTTTCTAAGCATGTATTGGCTCGTTTACGGTACGGATATTAATGTGATTTATTTAACGACATTGTTAAATATAAATAGTGTTATTATCTTATTAAAGGGTATCAAACATTACTGTTAAATTAAATAATGCCATGGTTTTAGTCATATAAATTATCCATGATATCTTATGGGATATTTATACTGTTAAATGATATATAAACCATGATTATTATTCTGCGTGCATTTCAGGAAATAAATGGACTGTTTAATTATGTCGCATTTATATTATATGGATGTGTTGCCATATAGAACCATGTGAGCTGGCTAATAAGTTTAGACTCATTTATACCTTATGCATTCGTTGCTATAGACAGATGTGTGGCTGTCGGGGTATGTGGTTTAATATTATTTGCATGTGTAACCTAATTTAGTAATATTATTGGCATGTGTTGCCTAATTTATATGCTCAGTATATTCATCAGTACTTTGAGAGGTGTTATCACTGTGTAGTTCGTTATAGTCTGTGTTGTCAGTACCGTGCACCATGTATAATAGCTGATTTCCTGGGTAGGGAAAGGCGACACTTAACCACCTAGTGTGAGTCTAAGTGATCACCGTCTATTTTGGTTGAGGTCATGTTATACATTGGATAGTTCCATTAGGAGGTATACAGATATAGTACTCATCCGGATATAAATGATTAATTT
This sequence comes from Cornus florida, assembly GCF_030987335.1. Classification (NCBI taxonomy): domain Eukaryota; kingdom Viridiplantae; phylum Streptophyta; class Magnoliopsida; order Cornales; family Cornaceae; genus Cornus; species Cornus florida. The sequence goes on along the minus strand of NW_026775574.1, from coordinate 37,066,636 downwards.
ATTTGATTCTCTAATTTGGGTCATAGTAGAGAGGACTTGCTCGTGGGGTTGACCCACCATTGTTGTTATTTCAGGATACGGTCCGTACCCTTTGCAAGGTTGAGGTTAGCAGTGTGGGACCACCATCCGAACTCATCTACTCTTACGATCCAATTCAGGGTAGAAGTTTTATGTATTACTTCAGTTTCAGTTTTTATTTACTTTTGACGTTGAACTCTCATGTTTATATTTAGGGATCCTTGACATAGGATTTCCAAGTTGTAATGGAGTACTGTATTAAATAAAGGATGGATGGATGTTGTATTATTTAGTGTTCCTTTCCTGTCTAAATTCTTTCATTATCATCATTTTGTATTCCATGCTTGTATATTGCCAATTGTTTTTTGATATCCCTCGTTTTTTGTGAATAAGCCTGATCAACTTATGTGTGGAAAATGTGGGGGTGTCACAGTTGGTATCAGAGCCAGGTTCGAGTGTCTTAGGGATCTGTGATTACTATACTTCTGCGTTGTGTATTCTGATAATTAGAGCCTAAGTATTAGGGTTCTTTGTATTCTTTTAGTCGGTCCATTATAATGTACTGACGTTAGATTTTTCTGAATTCAAAAGATGGATGTCTCGGCGTGGGACAAGGAATGCGAACCGTCATCGCAGTATTTCCCCAACTCAAAATGAGAATCAGGAATTTTCCCCTCAAGTTGCTGATATTATTGCACGAGCTGTAGCAGCAGGAGTAGCATCTGCTCTACAAAACCAGCAACCTCCTCCGATAGTACCTGTTCCTGAACCAGTGGCACAGCCAATGTCATGGGACAAAACTCGTCACTCGTTTATCAGAGGGAATCCACCATCGTTTGCAGGGTCCACAGATGTCCTGTTAGCATATCAGTGGAAACAGGAGAGCGAGCGTCATCTTCGGATGGTAATCTGTACCGAAGTGCAGAAACAGATGCTAGCTACGTTTATGCTGATAGGCAATGCATTGCAGTGGTGGGAGTCTATTACTACTGTCGAAGAGAGGACTAGATTGACTTATGGTGAATTTCAAACTCGCTTTGACGACAAGTATTTTCCTATGTCAGTAAGATCAGCGATGAAGACTGAATTTCTGGATCTGCAACAGGAGGATATGACTGTGGCTGAGTATGAACAGAAGTTCATTAATTTGTCATTATTTGCACCAGAGGAGGTCAATACGGAAGAAAAGAAGAGAGACCGCTTTGTTAAGGGGTTGATATGGCCGATTAAAGTGGTGATCATAGGTAGTCCTGCATATACTACTTATATCCAGGTGGTTAATGCCGCTTTACAGCACTGCCAGATGAGAAGTGATTACCGGAAGTCCAAGGGAGATAAGCGGACTAACCGAGACTACCAGACAGTGGAGAAAGGAAGCAGTAGTGGTACCAAGTCCAATGATCGGGGTAGATTTCAAGGACATCAACCTTGGAAGAAAAACAAAGGAAACCCAGATGTGCAGAGGGATGGAGTTCCTAATCAGGGTAGACAAGGTGGGGTAACTCAGACCGGACAGGAACAGTGGTCGGGAAATCAACAGAGAAGGCAGGCAGGTCCTTTTACGGGACGTTGTTATCACTGTAGAGAGATTGGGCATCCGGCCAAAATGTGTCCCAAAGCTAAGCAGGGACAGTATGGGCAGCCAAGACCTAATCAGCCATTACCTCTACCGGCCCCACCGATGCCACGTGGGCAAGTTCAAAATTTTCCGGCACTTCCAGCACCACCATTTCCTCCGGGACAACCTCCACAACAGTTGTATCATGGCAGAGTTTATAACTTCATGCCACATAATGCGCAGGCTCCTCAGGCTATTGAGGGTATGTTTTCTATACATGGTAGAACTGCTCGTATACTGTTTGACACTGGTGCATCACATTCTTTTGTGTCTAGATCTTTTGTTACCTTATCTAGTATGACGACTCAGTTATGTGACCAACCTCTTAATATTTATACACCATTGGGAGTTGGCGCAATTTTACGAGAGTATAGCGGTGATATCCTTATAGATATGGGCCGGCTTCGATTTCTTGCAAATTTGTTAGTGTTAGATATGCATTCGTATGATGTTATACTTAGGATGGACTGGTTATCTCAGTACCATGCTTAGGTTAACTGTTACAAAAAGTCTATTGTATTTGCTATACCTGGACAGGAGATGTATCTTCTTGTCGTACCACAACCGGATAGAGGGCCTAGCACTTATTTATTCGTTCTTGAGGAGGACTCACAGGAAGCGACTGCGGTATCTCTTGACAGTATTCCGGTAGTACAGGAATTCCAGGATGTATTCCAGGAAATTCCAGGCTTGCCACCGAGTCGAGAGATAGACTTCGTCATCGATTTAGCTCCAGGCACTACGCCTATTGCTAAGGCGCCGTACAGAATGGCACCAGTGGAGATGCGAGAGTTAAAAGATCAAATTCAGCAGTTGCTCAGCCAGGGATTTATTCGCAGGAGTACTTCACCATGGGGAGCACCAGTACTGTTTGTCAAGAAGAAGGATGAATCTCTTCGTCTTTGTATTGATTACAGAGAACTGAACAAGGTCATTATTCGCAACAAGTACCCGTTGCCCAGAATTGATGACCTGTTTGATCAGTTGAAGGGAGCTACTTACTTCTCAAAGATCGATTTGAGATCTGGTTATCATCAGCTACGAGTCAAAGAATAAGATGTTCCAAAGACAGCATTTCTCACAAGGTACGGATCTTATGAGTTTCGTGTTATGCCTTTCGGTTTAACGAACGCTCCAGTTGTCTTTATGGACTTGATGAACAGGGTATTCAGAGAATACTTAGATCAGTTTGTCATTGTTTTCATTGATGATATTCTGGTTTACTCTAAGTCGGAGAAGGACCATGCCAGACATTTACGCACAGTGTTGCAGACACTTCGAGAACATCAGTTGTTTTCGAAGTTTGAGAAGTGTGAATTTTGGCAGAAAGAGGTCAAATTTCTGGGTCATGTAGTGTCAGAAGAAGGGTTAGCAGTAGATCCAGCCAAGGTTGCGGCCGTTATGGAGTGGGGACAGCCTACCTCACCGACAGAGATTCGCAGTTTTCTGGGATTGGCGGGGTATTATCGTAGGTTCATCCAGGGATTTTCCAAAATTGTGGGTCCACTTACTCATCTGACTAAGAAGAATGTACTATTTGTATGGGATGATTCATGTCAGACTGCTTTTGCTGAATTAAAGAGTAAGTTAACTTCTGCACCTGTCTTAGCCACACCTCAGAGTGGAATCGAGTATTTAGTATTTACCGACGCTTCTCTGAAGGGTTTGGGTTGTGTGTTGATGCAAGAAGAGTGACCAGTTTCTTATGGGTCCAGGAAGCTTAAGCCTCATGAGCTTAATTACCCGACTCACGATCTAGAGCTCGCAGCAGTGGTTTTTGCCTTGTGTATTTGGAGGCATTATCTTTTGGGGGAGACTTTTCGATTATTTAGCGATCATAAGAGTCTACAGTATTTGTTCACACAGAGGGAACTGAATATGAGACAGCGCAGAAGGTTGGAGTTCGTGAAAGACTATCACTTCTCTATTCAGTATCATCCAGGGAAAGCGAATGTTGTAGCAGACGCACTCAGCCGTCGACCCTATGTCAGCCTTTCAGCTTTGTTTGCAACAGAGTGGGATGCTTTGAAGACTGTTGATGAGTTAGCAGACGCTTTTATGGCATGTGTGGTAGTAACTCCTTCTATCATTCATCAGGTCATTCAAGCGCAACTCTCAGATCAACAGTGTATTGATCGGGTTTTGGAGTTAGCCTCCGGAGATGTTCCTTTTTATTCTATAGGGACTGATGGAGGATTGAGGTACAAGGGACGTTTAATTGTGCCTTCAGCTGATAATTTGAGAAATGTTGTGATGAGAGAGACACACACTTCTCAGTTCTCTGTACATCCAGGGGGAGACAAGATGTATCAGGACATGAAACGCCAGTTTTGGTGGGCCGGCATGAAAAGAGATATAGCTATCTTTGTCTCTAAATGTAGCACCTGTCAAATGATTAAGATTGATCATCAGAGATCGCCAGGATCGTTACAGCCACTTCCCATACCAGAGTGGAAATGGGAGAGTATTTCCATGGACTTCATAGAGGGATTACCTACTTCACAGCATAATCACAACTCTATTTGGGTCATTGTTGATAGATTGACCAAGTCCGCTCATTTTCTGCCTGTTCGTTCAAACTTTACGTTAGAACAGTATGCTAAGCTTTATATTGCAGAAATGGTGAAACTTCATGGCGTACCATTGTCCATCGTATCAGATAGAGATCCGAAGTTTGTATCAGGATTTTGGAGGAGCTTTCAGCAGGCATTGGGTACAGAACTTTATCTTAGCACTGCTTATCATCCTCAAACAGATGGACAGACTGAACGAGTTAATCAGATTTTAGAAGACATGTTGCGGGCATGTGTTCTTGATTTTAAGGGCAATTGGGAGGAATATTTGCCGCTGTCAGAGTTTGCTTATAACAATAGTTATCAGAAAACTATTGGCATGGCACCATTTGAGGCTTTGTATGGTAGACCGTGTAGGTCTCCTGTCTGTTGGCTTGGAGTTGGTGAGAACAGCTTTTTGGGTCCTGAATTTATTAAGGACACGTCAGAAAAGATCGCTATCAGTAGGGATCGGATGCGTACAGCTCAAAGTAGACAGAAAAGTTATGTTGACCGTCGAACTCGTGTTTTGGAGTTTAAGGTTGGTGATCAGGTTTTGCTTAAGGTTTCTCCTATGAAGGGAGTAATGCGGTTTGGGTCCAAGGGTAAGTTATCGCCTCGTTTTGTGGGTCCTTTTATGATTACAGATCGGATTGGGGCAGTAGCTTATTGTCTGGCGCTACCAGATAATCTTCATAGGGTACATAATGTTTTTCATGTATCCATGCTGCGGAAATTTCTACGAGAAGAATATCGATATCAACACATTGATGTGGGTGAGATTGAGTTGCAACCCGATGCAACCTATTTGGAACAACCTTACTGTATTCTCGATCGTAGGAATCAGATACTGCGCACGAAGACTATTCCATTAGTACGTGTACAGTGGAGTCATCATAGTGCTACAGAGTCTACTTGGGAACGGGAAGATATTATCCGTGCCAAGTATCCAGAGCTCTTTAATACAAGTATGTAGTGAATTTCGGGGACGAAATTCCTTTATTAAGGGGGGAGAATGTAATACCCCGTATTTTATTAAAGAGTTTAGTTTATTTAAATTCATTTATGTGTGGATTTCTTTACCTATTATTATGCATGCTACATTATTATATTAGGTTCATTTAATGGTGCATGTAAATTAATTGTGTATGTTAAAATAGTAAATTTATTCATTTAATTGTGCATGTATTATTATTAATAATATCTATTTGTTGGTTATGTTTATATTAAGCATTATTAGTTAATTAAATTATTATATTTGTGTTATAAAGTATTATGATGATATAATGTATTCTTATGTAATAATAATAATAATATAATAATAATAATATAATAATGATAATAGTGATAAATTAATCATAATAGTAATAATAAGAATAGTATTATTAAAACAAGTTATGATGCCAACTTAGTCTTAAGATAGAATTTCCACTATCTTGGTTGAATGTGATGATTTCAAAGAGGACTTAGGGGCATGGCATTAAAGGAATGTGGTTAGGGAAGTTTAGGAATATTAATAATAATAATACTAATAATAATAGTAATAATCATAATAATAATCAAACGATCAAATGTCATGATGGGAACTTGACATAATGGTAGCATTTTGGTTAAGTCAATGTACTTGACTTGGATTGCATGCTTTAAGTAAATATAGGTGGGAAGTTAGATGGTTAGTAAAAAGATATTTGTAATATTTAAATTATATAAGTTATTTATATATAGAAGTTAGCCCTTTGGTTGAGGATTCACATAGGTTGAAGAAGGAAATAATAAAAGGGAGTTCTTGTATAAGACTGAAAGGAAGAGAGAGAAAGAAAGGAGCTTAGACCGGTGTAGGGAATTTACCCGACTACGCGCAGACCGGCAGATTTATTTTAAATCCATAAGGCAAGTTATTATCTATTTTTCCCCTTTGAATTAATAAATTAATTGTTTAGTTTATTTATATTATTTTAGAGCATAGAGACCATGTAAGGAGTTTAATAAATTAGGAATTTTAGTTTATTAAATTTGTGAAATTTTAATTATATAGGATGGTATATGTTTATTTAATGTCCTATGAAATTAATAATGGCTGAAAATAATTAAATAAGGCTTTAGGGATTTTTCTAGAATTTTCTAGAATTTTTCGGGAATTTTCTGTAATTTTCGGCGAGGCTCCGGCGAGATTTCCGGCCACCGGCAACGAGGAAGGTGACCGGAGTGATCCCATGTGGTGTGACGCACAAGGCTTACTATGCGCGCGCATCAGTAGCGGTTAGATTGGATTTTAAATCACAGATTGATTCGGTATAGCGCAGCACACAATAGCATGGTGCACGCAAGTCAGGAGCCGTTGGATTAAAGGATGAGCCTTGGATCAATTCCATGCATCGCACCCACAACAAAGTCCATGCAACCACCGAATCAGGAGCCGCCGCGTCAGCAAAAGCATTAGAGGGCGCGTGGCAGCGCGTGCGCGCGCGTGGCTGATGCCAGACGCGCGTGGAGGCACGTGGGAGTGTGGGGAAGGTTGGGCTGCGCGTGGGGGAGCTTAGGGCGGCGCGTGGGGGCGCGTGAGGGGCCCTGTCAGCTGCTAGAAATTACTAGAATACCCCTAGGGCCTGTTTTGTAAATTCCAGAACCTTAAACTTGGATTTTTAGGTACTGTGTTGGTATTTACGGGTTTAACGGGCCACGAAATTATTATTTTAATTCCCATTACTTATTCTTATGGCCGATTAATCTTTTCTAAGCATGTATTGGCTCGTTTACGGTACGGATATTAATGTGATTTATTTAACGACATTGTTAAATATAAATAGTGTTATTATCTTATTAAAGGGTATCAAACATTACTGTTAAATTAAATAATGCCATGGTTTTAGTCATATAAATTATCCATGATATCTTATGGGATGTTTATACTGTTAAATGATATATAAACCATGATTATTATGCTGTGTGCATTTCAGGAAATAAATGGGCTGTTTAATTATGTCGCATTTATATTATATGGATGTGTTGCCATATAGAACCATGTGAGCTGGCTAATAAGTTTAGACTCATTTATACCTTATGCATTCGTTGCTATAGACAGATGTGTGGCTGTCGGGGTATGTGGTTTAATATTATTGGCATGTGTTGCCTAATTTAGTAATATTATTGGCATGTGTTGCCTAATTTAGTAATATTATTGGCATGTGTTGCCTAATTTATATGCTCAGTATATTCATCAGTACTTTGAGAGGTGTTATCACCGTGTAGTTCGTTATAGTCTGTGTTGTCAGTACCGTGCACCATGTATAATAGCTGATTTCCCGGGTAGGGAAAGGCGACACTTAACCACCTAGTGTGAGTCTAAGTGATCACCGTCTATTCTGGTTGAGGTCATGTTATACATTGGATAGTTCCATTAGGAGGTATACAGATATAGTACTCATCCGGATATAAATGATTAATTTATTTGATTCTCTGATTTGGGTCATAGTAGAGAGGACTTGCTCGTGGGGTTGACCCACCATTGTTGTTATTTCAGGATATTGTCCGTACCCTTTGCAAGGTTGAGGTTAGCAGTGTGGGACCACCATCCGAACTCATCTACTCTTACGATCCAGTTCAGGGTAAAAGTTTTATGTATTACTTCAGTTTCAGTTTTTATTTACTTTTGACGTTGAACTCTCATGTTTATATTTAGGGATCCTTGACGTAGGATTTCCAAGTTGTAATGAAGTACTGTATTAAATAAAGGATGGATGGATGGATGTTGTATTATTTAGTATTCCTTTCCTGTCTAAATTCTTTCATTATCATCATTTTGTATTCCATGCTTGTATATTGCCAATTATTTTTTGATATCCCTCGTTTTTCGTGTATAAGCCTGATCAACTTATGCGTGGAAAATGTGGGGGTGTCACACATTAAGTCAGGAATATAGGCCCAAAAATATCTAATCCCGTACTATGTGATAGGTGGACTTTTGGGCGCGCACGGAATAAGACAGCTCGCTGCCAGCAAAAGTTTGATTGATCCAACTTTGATTTTCGATCGATCCAACTTTTTCAGAAAGTTGGAATGATCCAACTTTGATTTTCGATCGATCTAACTTTTCTCAGAAAGTTGGATGGATCCAACTTGAGAGTTAGATGGATCCAACTTGGCAGATTTTCAGTATCAATCTCTTTTTGCTCCAAATCATCCTCTTTTTGCTCCGGATCATCACTAAGACTTAGTTTGATTCTAAAAAGGCCTTAAGAAACTATTTTTAGCCCATTTTAACATTATTGACCTGAAATAGACAAAAACACAAATAAGTACTAAAACGGGAAAATAAGATAGATAAAGGTCCTAGAACACTCAAGCTTAAGGGATTTAAAAGTGTACTTTTCAGCGCTCATCACATCCCCAAACTTAAATATTGCTAGTCCCTAGCAATGAACTACGAAGTAAAGAAATGAAATGAACAACTAAACAACTATAACTAGAAAGCAATAAATGGATAACGCCACTTTCGTAGGGAACACGATTGCATTTAGCACATGCAACAAGCCTTTTAAACCCCTAGGTTACTCCTAGTGGATGAGTTAAGTCTCGTGAGGGTTTCCAGAAATGATATCCACAAACATTAAGCTCATTCTTTCAAAAGAGACACCAATATTGCAAACAAGCATTGGGAGAAAACTACCTCAAGTATGCAATTTTTCAACTCTTTCCAAGCAATCTCCCAAAATCTCAACATCAAACAAGCAAATATGGTCCTCCACACATCAAGAAAATGATCTTGCAAATCAAAGCAACTCTAGAACCCTTTTTGAGTGGTCCGGCATCAATGTGTTGCTATCTTAGCCAACTAAAGAATTAATCACATCCTTACCCTCAAACTAGCACACAAATCTAGTACCGATCATCAAGATAAAAAGTGAACCTTTTATTAAAGCTTATTGTTCTAGGTGCGCTTATTCTTTTCACTCGATTTTATTTTTTATTTTTAAAGGATCAAAGATGGAAGCATAGTGCAATGTGTTGATCTCTTAAGCTTTCTAGCGATTCATGAGGTCGAACGTTAGGTCAAGATTCCCAAACCAGACGATTTTAGGGCACTAGGTGTTTAAACACCCCTACAGACTTACAAGCTCAAATTAACTAGGCTACAAATCAAAATAGCCTCCATCTAATCATTTTCCACTTCTCACCATTTGGGAGAAGTCCTCACTTTTTATTGCCTTTTACTTTTGCTTCTTTTATTTATTTATTTATTTATTTTTTTGTATAGCAAGTTCAATTATTAACCTAGAGTTTGGACCCTCCACCTTTCGGCGCGAGAAGTTTAATGCTTGATGAGGCTAGAATCCCGGCTACTTAGTGAAAAGGGGTTGTTATCCACCTTTATCAAGAATGAAAACTTTCAATGTACTACTAGCTCAATTGGGATATAACCAATTCAATAATCAACAAAGCATGTAACCCACAAATGAATGTTAGTGTGCGCCTGTGCTAATGTAGAATTCTAGAATGAATCTCAAAACAATCACAAAATCAGGATGATGTGGACCACAAGTGCAAGCAAGATATCAATCTTTCGAAAAATTTACTCCTAAATGGCATCCACAAGGCATACAAGGAGTATTGGACTCTCAAGTCAAGCGAATTTTAAATTTTAAGCAATATAGTCCTCAAAAGATCAAAATCATAGCTAACATCAATCCCAAATCTCAATCATGCAATTAAAACTCAACTTTAAGTAGAATGCAACAAGACACCTTACCCCCAAACTTAAACCGCACATTGTCCTCAATGTGCAATGAGAACAATAGAAAAGATGGAAAGAGTATACCATGGTGGTGAAAACGTGAAACCCGGTAATGATCCAATTTGAAAGACGTTTCTCCCAAACTTGGAATCAACAACCTACTTTAATCACCACACTAGTAAACTCACATCAAATATCAAATGGGATAAGAATAATCAAGCATTCTAAGGCAATTTAGCACAAGGTGAAAGAGAGATATGAGATCAAGCCCTAACTAAAGCATAAAGTATGCATGACTACACATAAGGGCACAATAGTGAAAAGTTTTTATATTTTTCTTTATATGAAAGCAAGTATATACAAAATGCAAGAAAAATAAAGAATAAAATACATGAACAAAATATAAAAAGAAAAAAAAAAGAAGGTAAAATGCAATGAAAGAATATGTACAATGCAAGAAATGAAAAACAATATGTACAATGCAAATATATACAAAATTTTCTTACTTTTTGTTTTTCATTTTATTATTATTATTATTATTATTATTATTTTTTATGACATAACAAGTATGTACACACACACAAAAATAAAACAAATAAACATGCAAGAAATGAAAATGCAAGGAAATAAGGGATGCAAAAATTTGTTATTTATTTATTTATTTTAAAAAAGTATGTGCAATGAAACAAAATACAAGAAAAATAAAAAAAATAAAAATGAAAATGAACATGTATGAAACAAGAGATAAATGACACATTGTGTCATTTGGGTGCTAAGTTTAACGTCTCTAACAAGACGGAATGCTACTTTGAAAAACCGTTTTTTTTTTTTTTTTTTTTTTTTTTTTTTTTTTTTTTTTTAGATAAAACAAATATGTACACAAACAAAAATAAAAAGGCAAGAAATAAAAATGCAAGAAAATAAAGAATGCAAATAAAAAAAAAAATTTATTTATTTATTTTTAATTTTTAGAAATTAAAAATTAAAAATTAAGAAAAATTTAAAATTAAAGTTAAACAAAATATTTTTGGATTTTTTTTTTAATGAAAAATAAAATAAAATAAACTAAATAAAATAGAAGAAATGTTTTTGGGATTTTTGAAATATAAACAAAAATAAAAATAAAAGTAAAAGTAAAAATAAATTTTCAAAACCTGAAGAGATGTTCGATCGATCTGACAAAATGCTCGATCGATCTGACAGAGAGGTGAAAATATGCAGGTTTTTGGATTGAAAATTTTTCTAAGTGTTGGAATTTAAGATCGATCTAATAATGAAGTTGGATCGATCGAAGAACTTCAGATCGATCTTGAAATATTTTCGATCTATGGGACAGAGAGCTGAAATATGCAAGTTTATGCAGGCTCAAAATTTTTCTAAGTGTTGAAACTCAAGATCGATCGAACGTCTTCTGATCGATCTAACTAAGAACTGAGATCTGAAGATTTTCTTGGATCGATGAGACAGAGAGTGATTTGGATGCAGGTTTGCTACAGGAATGAAGTTTGATCGATAGAACTCTCATTTGAGATTGATCGAACTTATGCAAAATGCTCAATTTCAACATGAAAGTTTATGCAATCCTTATCATAGTTCCTAGCAATGTATATGAACCCAAAACAAATATCTAGGCTTCGCAGGAAATGAAAAACAAAAAGAAACGAGGGAGGAATAGAGTTGTGAAACTCTACGAATATTAGTGTTTAACGTCTCTAGCAAGACGTTGGGCCAACTCACTAATCAAAAGAATCAAAAACCGGATATGAAACATCCTTATTGACCTTCTTTTCACTTTTCTCATTTAATGTCCCATTTATGACAATGAAATCATCCTCCAAAAGAATGATTTGAAAAGAAATAAAAGAGATGATATTGTTCCTTTCATCCACGGTCTTGAAAATAAAATCAATTATTGTTAGCCTTGCCTCAATTTTGTGTTCTTGAAACACATTCAAATGATTATTCACTTTGATAATTGGTGAGGCATTGTCTTTCAAAGACTCATTTGGAATATGAAGGAACATCTTCTCTTCATCCCTTTTCTCTTCCTCAAAAATAACCATCTCCTCACCTTCCAAGTTAGCTAAGGAGTCCATTAGAGAGTTCACTTCATTTTTGGAGCTTTCAAGGTCAAAACCACAATTTTTATATATTTCAAAAAGACATTTCTCAAGAGGGTCATTGGAGATAATAGAAGGAAGGCCCTCTTCAACAAGTTCCTCCTCCTTCTCTCCTACCTCAAGTGTGGTCAAAATCTCCTCACTCTCTAGAGTGGAAAGGTCATAGAAAAAATCATAATCAAAACAAGAAAAGTTCTCATTAATCATGTTATGCTCTATTGGATTAGCCACTAACTTACTTGCCACTTCTTCCTCTATACAAGATAGAGTGCTAGGCATTAGCTCACTTGTCTCATCCTCCTCACTCCCATCAACCGCATCTATATACATTGAAGCTCTTACCATTTTTTCATTTGCCTCTTCCACCTCCTCTTGACGAGAAAGAGTACTTGCAATATGCTCAACTTGAGCTTCAAGCTTGACTAAAGTTTGAGAATGAGAATTAATAAGTGAAGTGTGTGAAATATGCACATCAAGTAAAGTTAACACTTTTTCTTCAAATCCGGGTGAGTACCTAGAAGGTGGTGGATTTGGTTTTTCATAAAATGGTGGGGGAGGGTAATAGTCATAAGAAGGATTAAATGAGTGATCAAGTCCATAATAAGATGATACATGAAATGAATTGGACTCAAACTCATAAGGATTAAAATATAATGGAGGGGCATAAGGTGGAGGGATATAATTTCCCCCCAAACTTGGATCAAACAATTCCTCCATTCACAATTACAATCCAAATGCAACAAATAATGGCCTCAACAAGAGACTATGCTTGGACAAAGATAAAGCAATATAATGAATCTCAATAAGGGCTATCACAAGCATTCAAAGAAGTGAAACAATTAAAATACAAGAGTTCCAAGAATTGCTCAAAATGATCCTTAAGCAATTTCAAAAATTTTAATTTTAGCTTTAAGCTCCAATGATTGCTTCAAGTTCCAAAGTTTGCTTTCCTTGTAGTCAAGTACCTAATTGAACAAATAATAATAAGAACAAGAAAAAAGAATATACAATGGAAAATAAAATAAAAATAGAAGCAATCAAATGAACATTATTATCTAGTTTAATTCCAACAAAACCGTTAATCTTCGGCAAGGGCGCCAAAATTTGACGACGGCCGATCCTACACGCCAAATTGATGTAGTGAATGTGCGGTTCAGGAAAAGCCTTTTAGGTCAAATTTAAATTTATAAAAACCACTACCAACACTACTACTAACGTAGCAAGAGTGAGTAAGGATCGTCCCAAGGGATTATACGTGTTGGAATTTAACTTCAACTCTAGTGGATCACAAGATTACAAAGAGTGGGTTTGGATTGATTAAACTAAGGTGCAATAAAATTAAAATACAATTAAAATAAACTAATTAGAGGTAGGGATTTAAGAGATATGAAGAGAGGACTTAGGGTGTTGAAATCACCACTAAACTCATGTAATTAACCACTTGCTTTCCATTAATGGGGAATACATTGTTGTGAACAAAATGCGACTACCAATTGCAATATTAAGCATAAACCATCTAATTTATGTATGAATTGTCTACCAAAACTAAGTGTAGCACAACCCATCAATTTTAAGCATGACCCATCTAGGTAGCAACAATTGTAGCACACATCAATCTAGAGAATCATGAAATTTGCAATAATAAGCCATGAAATATCTAAGCAAGCATAGATTGTCTACCTACCTACAAGCATGAATTAAATTGTAGAACACCCCATCAAGCATAAGTATCAACCATTAAATTAATTGACAAACCCATTCAATAAAAACCCATGCTTAGCCATCACTAGATTTTCAATCAACCACACATAGATATGCAATTAATATAGAAAAACTAGTGTAGAGATCAATTCCCAAATAATCACACATAAGACAACATGCAATTACAAAGAGAATCAATAGAAAGAATTAATCCACATGAATCATGTAAGAAATAATTCCTAATTTAATCACACATAGACATGTAAATAAACTAGAGAATTAATAGGAAGAATTAAACCATAGAAATCATAGAGATATACCAAGATTCATTAAATTCACAAGGGTAGAGCACTAATCACAACAATATATATATAAATCCCCAAAAATAGAAATCCAAGGGTTTACATTACACAAGACTTAGGGCTCATCCAAGCCCTAAGTGTAGATCTAGCCAATCATAGAGGAGGTAGATGTGGTCATGAAATCAAGTTCCAAACATGGCTCCATCTTTTTCTTCCTCTTCTTGTTCTTCTTCTTTGAAGCTCTAGAGATGGAGAGAGAAAGTGGTCTAGAGATGGATCTTGAGATGTGCCTTCACTTCCCTCTTTTCTTCTAACCCTAATCTTTAACTTTTTTAGAGAGAGAAATAAAAATTACAATGTAGAAATAAAAATGATAAAAGCTTCTTTACAAAATGGGTCATTTCCCTTTATATAGAAGGTCATTTTCTTAGTCATTAAGTCTGGAATATAGTCCCAAAAATATCTAATCCCGTACTATGTGATAGGTGGACTTTTGGGCACGCACGGAATAAGACAGCTCACTGCCAGCAAAAGTTTGATCGATCCAACTTTGATTTTCGATTGATCCAACTTTTTCAGAAAGTTGGAATGATCCAACTTTGATTTTCGATCGATCCAACTTTTCTCAGAAAGTTGGATGGATCCAACTTGGCAGATTTTTAGCATCAGCCTCTTTTTGCCCCAAATCATCCTCTTTTTGCTCCGGATCATTACTAAGACTTAGTTTGACTCCAAAAAGGCCTTAAGAAACCATTTTTAGCCTATTTTAACATTATTGACCTAAAATAGACAAAAACACAAATAAGTACTAAAACGGGAAAATAAGATAGATAAAGGTCCTAGAACACTCAAGCTGAAGGGGTTTAAAAATGTACTTTTCAGCGCTCATTAACAGTTCTTTCTCCCTTTTTATTGGTCTATTATCATCCTTACTTTTATCATGATTTCTTATTATTGTCTACTTTAATCAGTATTCCATGCATGGGATAGCCCGGTTGTACTAAAAGTATCCTTGTTTTCTAATAATCCTTTACAAATTAGAATACAATGGAAGATAAACTACAATAGAATATAAGATCTAAGATCATCCCTCATTGTGGAAAACCTTAATTTATGCAATAACAGGTTGGTAAACATCTCGAAACAATTTTCCATATAATGACCACAAAGAAAAAAAAAAACCGCAATATGGTTTTCAGTTTATCCCCACTCTTGATCTTCTTTGCTTTGTTGAAGTTCTATGTAGGGCTCTTTAACCTTCTGTCAAACACTCAATAATTATACAGACTAGATATTGATTAAGTGCCCAATGTCTAGAAGTCTCAAGTGTCTCAATCACTTATATTTTGCATTTGTTGGACTCTACACCTTCGATCGACGGAAACCTTGATTTTGAATATTTTTCTAAAGAATCAGTTTTTATGAAGCTGAAGTTCCATTTTAGCCGACCGAAATAGAGAGACAATCTGAATCGGACGACCGATTTGGGCAGTAGCTAGGCTAGTTTGAAAGTCACAACCGGTAGACCGAAATAACATTTCGGCCAACCAAAGTAAAACTGCAATGAAAGCCTCAGGTTATTTTGGCCAACCGAAATAAAAAGGCAATTCATTTTGGCCGACCGAAGCAGGTACTAGATCTATTTTATTAACAGATTCAAATCCAAATTCAAACCTTGCGACTTCTTTGTTTTGAGCCTTGTTTAATCTACTCATAACAGCTAAATTTGACCTTACTTGATCTGCATATCAAGAAGGATTCTTCTCAATATTTGAGGAGACTTTAAAAGGGAACATTGATGCTATAAAGTCAAAATCAGAGCTATTTCTTTCTTGACCCATGTGAACTCCAACAGCCACATTTGACTTGGCTTTACCTTTGTCTTGAAGTCCATGATTTAATTCATTCCTTCTGTAGTTTTTCTTATAGGTTGTTCCCCGTGTGTATTCTGACTTGAATACTTTATGTAGCATGCTTGGACTTTACATCATTGAAGAAATAACTTCACAACGGCTATTTAGATCAAGAAAGTCTTTATATACTGAGATATGTTGTCTGCAAAAATGAGAGGAATAGAGCTACGGAAATAGAAAGTTATTCCAGACCTCTAATCAGATTTTTTGCTCTACAAGCTATACTTATACAGAGCTACTATTCTGTCATTCATTCTCTCACATTCATTACACTTAGAAAGGAAGCTTTACTTGTATTCATTGATTCTATAGAGCGAGTTATAATCTGTAAATCAAAGAGAGAGAGAGATTTGTAACACTTCTATATTTCCAATAAATCTGTTGTAAGCCTAAGAGAAGGAGTTCTCTTAGCAAAGCTATTGTAAGGGTTGGTGTGGCCCAAAAGAAGACTAAGAGAAGGGTACGTGTTCTCTTAACAAGGTGAAGCAAAGAGTTGCTTCATGTAAATGTTTGTTCTCCACCTGTAAGGAGGTGCTATAGTGGATTGGGAAGTCTCAAGAGAGGTTTTGAGTAGAGGAGTACGAGTTTCTAAACCTCACTAAAATCACCGTGTGAATGTTTGCAATATCTCTTCCCTTATCTCTTTTACTATTGTGCAATTAATTGCTTATGTCTATATCTTGATTATTGAATAATTATTCTAAGGTGCTTAATAGAATTTGCAAAACAATTAAAACTGAAAATTAGCCATTGTTTGCAATAGACTTTATTCACCTCCCCTTTAGAGTCAATACTTGGGCGACAATTAGCATTAGAGCCTAACTCTATCTAAAAGACTTAATCGTCTTAGAGTACGATCATGGCCAACAATGGTATGTTTACATACTTCGAAGGACAATCCATAAATAGACCTCCTTTGTTTGATGGAAATGATTATGCTTTTTGGAAAACCAAAATAAGAGATTTTTCTAAGAAGTGTAGATATTGATATATGGGAAGTTGTAGAAAATGGTGATATTATAATTGCTAAGTCAAAAGAAGAATGGAATGTAAATGACTGTAGATTAATTCAATGCAATGCTAAAGCCATAAATAATCTTTATTGTGCATTGAATAAAAATGAGTTCAATAGAATTGCTAATTGTAAAATGGCAAAAGAAATTTGGGACTCACTTGAGATATTCCATGTTAGTACTTGTAATATTGAGGAATTACATTTATGCATGCTTATCAATGAAAATGAATCTTATAGCATGAATGACAATGGTTCAAATAATGAGATGAATTTTAGTTCTACTAACATTACTAATCATGTGAACGATCTTGCTAAAACTTACTCATCTTCTTATAGTGAAAAAAATGAAGCAATTTAAAGGTAGAGTGAAACTCTCCAAGCTTCTAGCAAAGAAGCAAATGATATCAAAGATATGGTTGATCATCATGAAATATTACTCTTTGTCTCATAGTCATTGAAGATGAGGTAAAATCTAACCATGATTCATTACATGATGAAGATGTTTCCTATAATGAACTAATTGATGCACACAATGAATTACTTGACTCTTTTAATATGATACCCCCTGATTTTGGAATACGGGTTGATCAAGTCCACGCACAAAACTAGGGAATATCAAAATAATTAAAGTATTTCAAACAAGCACAGATTACAAAATGAGATTGAGATTAAATAATAAGGTGAAGAAAAACTAATAAATAATAATTTCCATTAATAACTCCCCAATGGTTACAACTCGAGAATCCCGTAACTCAAAGACCCCTTAACTAAATTCCATTATCCAATAAATAACAATACTACTTAAAAGTAAACAAGATGTATAGATGAATGACAGTCTCCCAGTTGTGGATCCTCAACCTTGAGACTCGAACTTCTAATAACCTAAAAAACAAATCGTGGATTAAACCCTACGAGCAAGCTCTCTCTACCAGGCTTCTGAAAACTAATAAGCAGATCATCTCTGATCAAAACCAAACATAATAAAGTTTTAAGTTTAATAAACAATGATACGCATATGTATAAATAATTATATACAGTATAACCTTCACATCCATTAATAGTTTCATTAATTTTCAAAACCATTAAACTTTGATTAAATTATAATCATACCTAAACCAATTCAAAACTCCTTCTCTTTTAAAGAGAAACCCCTTTAACCTGAACTCCATTTTAAATAATTATTTAATCATTTAAATAATAAAATATAATTCAAGGAAAATTATATTTAATCCAAAAACCAATAATGAATTTAATTATTTAAATCATACAGCCAATACTTAGGCTTTGACAAATCATCAATGTCTCTACCAATATTATTTTATTAATATATATAAAATAATACACTAACATGTAACTACTAGATTATTCTAATTTAAGAATGTTTAAACCTAATCCAACTTATACATACAGTATCCATAGATAAATTTTAATCATCTAATACACATATCAATTTAATTATGCTTTAGCAATTTAACTATGCCATTATAAATATATTTATTTATATATATTGGCAATTCAACCATGCCTCCTTTAAGTATATTCATTTATACATTGGCAAATCAACCATACCTCCACAAGTATATTTATTTATACATTGGCAATTCAACCATGCCTCCACAAGTATATATATTTATATTTGTAAACAAGTAACTCATCTATGCTTCCTATATATGTATTTTATTCATACAAATACTTAAGCAATATATTTACGCCTTTCGCAACTCATTCATACCTACAATTCAACCATGTACCAACTTTAAACTTAACAATAACCTAAATCATACATAGACATTTCATGCATATTATATTCATATCAATAATTTAACAACCAACCTATTATGATATAATCAACTACACTTCTATACCAAATAAGAATAATAATATTAACACTCTTAAATGATATATATACATACACATATTTTATATAAATGTGTGTAATACCATTCATAATAATAATTGATTATTTAAAATCATATATATATATATATATATATATATGTATAGAATGAGGTATATATATATATATTTATATATATATATAACTATATATATATATATATACATATAATATATATATATATACACCTCCTTCCAGGGCAAAATATTTAATTAATTATATTTACGCCAATTATATGCTACTAAATATCTTAGTAACATTCTAAAGCTCTCAAAACACCAAGAACACACCCTCTAATGGTTAATTTCAACCCTAATAAGCTTAAAATGTGACGACCCTGGTTTTTAGGCCAGCATGTCCTGAGATAAACCATAAGGATGATCCGATAACGGATCCGAATGCGGAAGTGAAAACAGAAAACAAGACTCTAAGAAGTCAAGGTGACCTTCCATGAGGTCGTGGAACTCAACAAGAACTGATGCGGAAGTAAAAGATCGAAAATATGACAAATAAGCCCCCAGGGGCAAAATAGTCATTTCTAAAAACTATAGATTCGGGTGTCATTGAGCACACCGCTGGAAGAAAAACGAAAAACTAATCAAGATGGACTCAAGAATCGCATGATTCGGAGTCCGAACGAAGGAGAAATGGTATGACGAAGAAAAACGAGCACTTAAAGCAAAAAGGGTAAACTGGTAATTATACAGAAAGAACCGGGTGCAACCGAGCACACCGTTGGAAAGACAGCGAAAAATTAGTCAAGTTCAAAAAAAAATTCACTTGAATCGGAGTCCGGACGAAGGAGAAAAGCTCAAAAGAAGAATTGACGTTGTGGTGGCCCGACGAGGGGCCATGGCGCACACAGCGCCCATGCTCGAGCCCACCGGCATGCATGGCGGCGCCCAAAGACATGGCTGGTGGCAGCCCTTGGCTGCTGCTACATTTTTTTTTGATCTGCCCAGAACTGAGGCTTGAAACGGAGGTCAAGACGAGTTTTTCTGGAAAAACACGAAGAAGAAACCCCCCTAAAATCGAGTTTTCTACCCGACCAAGCGGACGGAATCGAAAAAAACTCACTGTGAAATCCCAAAAATGCCCCTAGATCAGAACTGAACAAGAGGGTCATAAAGCTGCTAAATGAAAACTGGAAGCTGAAACTTCACGAGGGATTTCCGGTACCAAGACGACATTTTCTGGAAAAACACGAAGAAGAAACCCCCCCTAAAATTATGTTTTCTATTCAACCATATTAAAAGAAGAAAATAAAACTGATACAAAAGGTCCATAATGCCCCTAGATCAGAATATGTAAAAAAAAATGCGAAATGAATTCACAAGAGGCTCAAAACACAAACGATAAGGTTTTGCCTGAAAACGACCATGCATGCAAACGTAACATACCTATTTAGACGCGCTACAATGGTCCATGGCTTAAAAATATAGCCGATACAAAATCTGACCCCCCAACGGGCAAAAAGGCAAAAATGGACTTGGAATGGAAAACATGGAATCCAAAAATGTAAAATGGAGTCAAATGACCATTGGCCTCCGGCCTCATCTCATACATGTCAAATACATTGAAAGGAGTACACTTATGTACACATTACATACATGGAATCAAACATCCATATTTTGACATATAAGTCTACAAAATGACATTTCATGCTAACATTTGCATGAAATGGAAACTTGAAAGCTACTCGACATCCAAGGAATGCTAGGCTTCACGAACCAAGTCTTCGTACCTGAAATATGCCCCAGTATCGTAGGGGTGAGTAACATAAAGCTACTCGTAGGAGATGAGCATGCATCGACCTAGCATTTTACAAATTTATCACCTTAAGGTGAAACATGTTAAAGGGGCTCATGCCACCTAACGTCTATGTCCAAGTGAGACTCGGGGAGCATCCTAAGCTACCTTAGAGTCTAAGCAACAAGAATCATGATATACATACGTGTATGAAACGAATCATGGTTGGGATAATCTAAAGAACACGACAAGAAGAATGCTTGAGCATATATTAACATGAATTGCAATTTCAATACAATTGAACTAGGTCTAGAGTAATTCATACAACATAACAAAAGCATATTTGAATATAAGTTAACAAAAATCACATTATCCATGCAATTCAACAACAAAAGAGCATGTTATACAATGCAACAAGGTTTAAGTTCTCAAAGCCATCAATTTAGAATCTAAAGCACAAAATAACAATAGTGGTTCATGCCACTTAACGTCTATGCTATAAAAGAATCAATAGGATCAATCTTAAGCTTTATTAGAACGTCAAAACACGATTTTCAATATCGATGCAATTTAACTAACATTGGAACTTCCAATGCAACGCATAAAGCACAATTTCGCAAAGTTAACATCCTGTAACTTAAAATGGAACGACAAATAAGAAACAACAAGTTACAACATCATCAAGTTATCAACTTGAAAATGAAATGCGAAATCAAATAAAGTGGATACTCGGACGTCACGCCGGATCAGACCGACAACATAGTTACTTTAGGGTTACTAGCCCATGGGTAAGCTCCCTATGTGCGCACTAGACTATATATAGAGGGACTATCCCCCGTACTAGAACCACGTCTTAGCCATAGTCAAATAACGACATCCCCAAGTTTCCAAAATCAACAAGTTGCGCAACAACGCATATATCAACAGGAATATGCAAGATAATCAACTATCTACTAAGCACAACCGAATTTGGAAACCTATACAATACATGCTCTAAATCCACAACTAATACGATATGATGAATGTCGAATCTTCAGTGTGCGATTCGTTACACGCTTTGCATGAAAGATGTTAAATACGAAGTGTGCAAATCATTACACAAGGCAACAATATATTCAATAAGGAAAACATATTCTCATGAATACAAACATAGCAACTATGTTATCCAATGTTCAAAACATAACCAAATGAATATACAACAAGTCCAAGTCCATAATTTGAATATAGAAACCACTTCTAAAACACAACTAGATCATGGAGCAAATTTATAGAATTTAAATAGATAAACACAATTAAATTCTCTAGAATCCGATCCAATTTCAAATAACCTCAATTTAATACATGTTAAAGGACATGGCATGGTCATCACCTATATCCATTCTAAAACTCAATTAGGTTGTTGGAACAACAAGGTAGAACTTTAATTAAATCATGCTAATTTAATTACCAAGGTTCTAAAGCAACTTCAAATGGTCCATAATTAATATATACTAGTAAACAAGTCATGGCCAATACAAATATCAAGTTAAAATCTTAATTAAGCCAATGGGACCACAAAATAGATTTTAATTAATTCTTTTAATTAAAATCTCTAGATTTTCAAACTTAACCAAATGCTCTCAATTTAACATATCTTAGAGAACATGCCAATGACTAATGTAATATCACATTACAAGCTTATTTCATTCAATTTAAGACCATGTGAATTAAACTTTCACTAAAGTTAAATATAAAACAAAAGTTGCAATTCTCATGTAATAAATCCCAATTTTATACATGTGAACAACCATACCAAAACTTAATTGTCTAGCATGCCATAATACAATTCCAAGTTGTATATCACCATGAGGATAAAATCTTAAACATGGAATTTAATTAAATAAAAGGTTTCAAAACCTAACCGAATATTCTAAATCAAATATATGTGAAGCTATATGGCATGTAAATCAAGAATATCAAGTCAGAATTTAAATAGAGTGAATAGTGCACTCGGGGCAAATTAATTAATAATTACTAATTTTCAAAACACCTCCAAACACTTTCAAATTCAACAATGTTGGAGAGCATGCTAAGGCCTAATTTAATATGCTAACACATATTGATTTTAAGCTAGTTAAGGCCATGTGAATTAATCTTTCACCTAAGATAAATATTAAATAAAATCTTTAATACTTATTCAAATGTTCCAATTTTAATACACGACAATGAGCATATCAAGGGGCAATATAAAATTATGCTACATGTTTAAACCAAGTCATGAGCAACTGGGAAAATTAGATCCCGTACAAGAAAAATAAATAATAAAATCTCAAGATTTAATATTTAATCATGCAAACAAGTAGTATTAGCATCACAAGCATGCTATATAATAAGAATTTAAACCTTGAACATCTCCTACCTCAATTTGAGATGAAAATCCCAAAGGCCCACCAAAATAAAAGTGCTCCGAATTCGACGATACCGAGAGGTTTTGTCGTGGACAACACCGTGAACAAGAATCCGCAAGAAGCCCCATGAAAATCATAACTTGACCTCAAAACGAAACTCAAGAAATGGTCAAAACTAAATTCTAATAAGGGGAAAAGGTAGAGCACGGCGAGGGGAACAACAAACGTTAAGGCCGAAGACTTTCCATCAAGGAAAAGTGAACCAAAAGAGGAGAGAGAAGATGGCAGCACCCCTTGGGCTGCCATGGGAGCTCCAGGTCATGCATGAAGAGGGGAGAAGATGAAAAATGAAATGTCTCACCCCCCTTTTATAGAAATCTCAAAAAGTGCCCCGAACGGGCCCCGCCGGGTCCGAAAAAGTAAAATTTAAGCAGATGCGCTCAAATGGCAAAACTTTGTGAACAAAAAAGATTCAAAATGATAAAACATGAATAATGGAAGAAACAGCGTCAAAAACTGAGTCCCTAGCAGAAAGTTATGCCTAAAACAAGTTTGGCGAAAACCGGGACCAGAAACCCTGAAACTGGAAAACATCGACCAGGAGGAAATTCCAAGAGTACACAACTCGACCAAATGTGAAAATGAATCCCGTACGAGGATCCAGGCTCCAAATAAGACATTTTTGCAATAACTTTCATTAATTGCACAATGGCCCCTCCAAAAAGTGAAAACTGCACTTATGGCCCAGAATGAAAATATCTTCCAAAAATATTTTCTTAAAAACCCCTGAAATAAAATATCTTCAAAATATATTTACGAAAAACACCCTAAGAATAGAAAATAATTTCAAAGAACTTTGCATCCATGCCCTATGGACACCGGGAGCAATTAGAGTACTTTCTTGCAAAATTAAAGATACGTATTTCGTGGAAATCACTCAAGATGAAGGCACGTGAAGTCAAAAACCAACTCCGAGCATGAGAAGTGAGGTTATGCCAAAAACTGATAAACGGAGATAAGACAAAATAGGGAAAAGGACGAAATAACGCATAGTGTCGAAAAACGAAAAATGTGAAAATGACTTAATCCTTAAAGGAAGTTGTCAATCCACAGAAAAGAGTCTCAGGAACCAATTCTGAGCACTTAAGATGACACTAAGCGACACGAAACAGAGCTTAGAAAAGAAAATTAAACGAAAAAAATTCGTTCGTAAAATTTCAGGAAAAAGGAAAGGAAGGCAAATGATCGGGTCGTTACAACCTACCCTCCTTAAAGGAATTTCGTCCCCGAAATTAGGAACATACCAGAGAGAATAGAATAATGACCGAACAAAAGGTCAAATCAAAGGACAACTCACAACGCACTGAAGGACAAATCCTGAAGTCTAAAGATCAACTGAAGGAAGACGAAACCATGAACTGAGACAACATCTCATAAGAACTGGCACATTTACTTAACGTCAACCACCGAGAGAATCCCAAGAAAACAAAGTGTCGAACACAGTGAAAGAAGAGAGTGACAAGGCAGTACGAACAGTGACCAGAACCCGCCTACACTTACTCGTTAGCAAGGTAGTATGACAGTATAAGGCACTAGTTCATAACATGCCCCAACCAGGTCAACTCTGAGAAACCTATTGATACAGATGACATCAATGTCGAAAATGATCATTACCAGAAGCACCGCGGGAACCAGGTATCTGCGAGAATTGGGGTAGCTAATCCCAAAACTCTGACAACAATGACACTGGCACCATTATGCTTAAGGCCTTAGATCTAAAAGCCACGATGGAAAAGGAAATGAAATGGTGCCTCCCTGGCCCACGTCTCACTCCACCAGACAAGGAAAAGGAAATGAATCGCAGTCGTCTACGCTCACATGAGCCTCACTCGCATCAACCAACAGAACAGACAAGAAGGTTCCCCACATGGGTCCTCACAGAATGAATTTCTCCTATCTAAGGAAGAAACTCGTGAAACAAGAATGCATCCAAGGGATGCGACAAATCCTAAGAGACAATGCAAAAACCTGACATAAAGTAAACAAGTAGCATGCAACATAACATAACTATCTACTCACATAAGTACTAAACAAGTTGCCACATAAGCAAATAGGCATGTTTTCAAATCAAACATGTTATCAAGAAGCACGCAGACATGTTATCACACCAGAACATGATAGTGACACAGAATATGTTATCAAGAAGCATATATACACAAAAGCATGCTCAACCAATGATAGATGTCTCAAAACACCTGAACATGTGAACATGTTATCATACAAGACATGTTATCAAGATACAAATGAAAAATCAAAGCAAAACAACATGAGCATGATATGCACGCAAAAATCGTCATCTAAGGTATTCGAACCCGGATGCTCTGATACCACCTGTGACGACCCTTGTTTTTAGGCCAGCGTGTCCTGTGATAAACCGTAAGGATGATCCGATAACGGATCCGAATGCGGAAGCGAAAACAGAAAACAAGACTCTAAGAAGTCAAGGTGACCTTCCATGAGGTCGTGGAACTCAACAAGAACTGATGCGGAAGCAAAAGATAGAAAATATGACAAATAAGCCCCCAGGGGCAAAATAGTCATTTCTAAAAACTGTAGATTCGAGTGCCACCGAGCACACTGTTGGAAGAACAACAAAAAACTAATCAAGATGGACTCAAGAATCGAATGATTCGGAGTCCGAACGAAGGAGAAACGGCATGACAAAGAAAAACGAGCACTGAAAGCAAAAAGGGTAAACTGGTAATTATCCAGGAAGAATCAGGTGCAACCGAGCACATCGTTAGAAAGACAGCGAAAAATTAGTCAAGTTAAAAAAAAAATTCACTTGAATCGGAGTCCGGACGAAGGAGAAAAGCCTAAAAGAAGAATTGACGTCGCGGCGGCCCGACGAGGGGCCATGGCGCACACAGCGCCCATGCGCGAGCCCACTGGCATGCATGGCGGCGCCCAAAGACATGGCTGGTGGCAGCCCTTGGCTGCTGCTACATTTTTTTTTTGATCTGCCCAGAACTGAGGCTTGAAACGGAGGTTAAGACGAGCTTTTTTGGAAAAACACGAAGAAGAAACACCCCCTAAAATCGAGTTTTCTACCTGACATAGCGGACGAAATCGAAAAAAACTCACTGTGAAATCCCCAAAATGCCCCTAGATCAGAACTGAACAAGAGGGTCATAAAGCTGCTAAATGAAAACTGGAAGCTGAAACTTCACGAGGGATTTCCGGTACCAAGACGACATCTTCTGGAAAAACACGAAGAAGAAACCCCCCTAAAATCATGTTTTCTATTCAACCATGTCAAAAGAAGAAAATAAAACTGATGTGAAAGTTCCATAATGCCCTTAGATCAGAATATGCAAAAAAAAAAATGCGAAATGAATTCACAAGAGGCTCAAAACACCAATGATAAGGTTTTGCCCGGAAACGACTATGCACGCAAACGTAACTTATCTATTTAGACGCGCTACAATGGTCCATGGCTTAAAAATATAGTCGATACAAAATCCGATCCCCCAACGGGTAAAAAGGCAAAAATGGACTTGGAATGGAAAACATGGAATCCAAAAATGTAAAATGGAGTCAAATGACCATTTGGCCCTTGGTCACACTTCATACAAGATTAATAAGACCCTATGAAAGAATGAAAATGGAATTCCCACACCCGATGCAACCATGGTGAAGCAATGACTTGCGATTTTTCAAGGTTTTCATAATATTTCATGAAGTTAAAAAGTTGTATAGAATACAATACACATGTCATTGGCCTCCGGCCTCATCTCATACATGTCAAATACATTGAAAGGAGTGCACTTATGTACACATTACATATATGGAATCAAACATACATATTTTGACATATAAGTCTACAAAATGACATTTCATGCTAACATTTGCATGAAATGGAAACTTGAAAGCTACTCGACATCCAAGGAATGCTAGGCTTCACGAACCAAGTCTTCGTACCTGAAATATGCCCCAGTATCGTAGGGGTGAGTAACATAAAGCTACTCGTAGGAGATGAGCATGCATCGACCTAGCATTTTATAAATTTATCACCTTAAGGTGAAACATTTTAAAGGGGCTCATGCCACCTAACGTCTATGTCCAAGTGAGACTCGGGGAGCATCCTAAGCTACCTTAGAATCTAAGCAACAAGAATCATGATATACATACGTGTATGAAACGAATCATGGTTGGTATAATATAAAGAACACGATAAGAAGAATGCTTGAGCATATATTAACATGAATTACAATTTCAATACAATTGAACTAGGTCTAGAGTAATTCATACAACATAACAAAAGCATATTTGAATACAATTTAACAAAAATCACATTATCCATGCAATTCCATAACAAAAGAGCATGTTATACAATGCAACAAGGTTTAAGTTCTCAAAGCCATCAACTTAGAATCTAAAGCACAAAATAACAGTAGTGGATTATGCCACCTATCGTCTATGTTATAAAAGAATCAATAGGATCAATCCTAAGCTTTATTAGAACGTCAAAACACGATTTTCAATATCGATGCAATTTAACCAACATTGGAACTTCCAATACAACGCATAAAGCACAATTTCGCAAAGTTAACATCCTGTAAATTAAAATGGAACGACAAATAAGAAACAACAAGTTACAACATCATCTAGTTATCAACTTGAAAATGAAATGCGAAATCAAACAAAGTGGATACTCGGACATCACGCCGGATCAGACCGACAACATAGTTACTTTAGAGTTACTAGCCCATGGGTAAGCTCCCTATGTGCGCACTAGACTATATATAGAGGGACTATCCCCCGTACTAGAACCACGTTCTAGCCATAGTCAAACAACGACATCCCCAAGTTTCCAAAATCAACAAGTTGTGCAACAACGCATATATTAACAGGAATATGCAAGATAATCAACTATCTACTAAGCACAACCGAATTTGGAAACCTATACAATACATGCTCTAAATCCACAACTAATATGATATGATGAATGTCGAATCTTCAGTGTACGATTCGTTACACGCTTTGCATGAAAGATGTTAAACACGAAGTGTGCAAATCATTAAACAAGGCAACAACATATTCAATAAGGAAAACATATTCTCATGAATACAAACATAGCAACTATGTTATCCAATGTTCAAAACATAACCGAATGAATATACAACAAGTCCAAGTCCATGATTTGAATATAGAAACCACTTCTAAAACACAACTAGATCATGGAGCAAATTGATAGAATTTAAATAGATAAACACAATTAAATTCTCTAGAATCCGATCCAATTTCAAATAACCTCAATTTAATACATGTTAAAGGACATGGCATGGTCATCACCTATATCCATTCTAAAACTCAATTAGGTTGTTGGAACAACAAGGTAGAACTTTAATTAAATCATGCTAATTTAATTACCAAGGTTCTAAAGCAACTTCAAATGGTCCACAATTAATATATACTAGTAAATAAGTCATGGCCAATACAAATATCAAGTTAAAATCTTAATTAAGCTAATGGGACCACAAAATAGATTTTAATTAATTCTTTTAATTAAAATCTCTAGATTTTGAAACTTAACCAAATGCTCTCAATTTAACATATCTTAGAGAACATGCCAAGGACTAATGTAATATCACATTACAAGCTTATTTCATTCAATTTAAGACCATGTGAATTAAACTTTCACTAAAGTTAAATATAAAACAAAAGTTGCAATTCTCATGCAATAAATCCCAATTTAATACATGTGAACAACCATACCAAAACTTAATTGTCTAGCATGCCACAATACAATTCCAAGTTGTATATCACCATGAGGATTAAATCTTAAACATGGAATTTAATTAAATAAAAGGTTTCAAAACCTAACCGAATATTCTAAATCAAATATATGTGAAGCTATATGGCATGTAAATCAAGAATATCAAGTCGGAATTTAAATAGAGTGAATAGTGCACTCGGGGCAAATTAATTAATCAAATTAATTAATAATTACTACTTTTCGAAACACCTCCAAACACTTTCAAATTCAACTATGTTGGAGAGCATGCTAAGGCCTAATTTAATATGCTAACACATATTGATTTTAAACTAGTTAAGGCCATGTGAATTAATCTTTCACCTAAGATAAATATTAAATAAAATCTTTAATACTTATTCAAATGTTCCAATTTTAATACACGACAATGAGCATATCAAGGGGCAATATATAATCATGCTACATGTTTAAACCAAGTCATGAGCAACCGAGAAAATTAGATCCCGTACAAGAAAAATAAATAATAAAATCTCAAGATTTAATATTTAATCATGCAAACAAGTAGTATAAGCATCACAAGCATGCTATATAACAAGAATTTAACCTTGAACATCTCCTAACTCAATTTGAGATAAAAATCCCAAAGGCCCACCAAAATAAAAGTGCTCCGAATTCGACGATACCGAGAGGTTTTGTCGGGGACAACACCGTGAACAAGAATCCGCAAGAAGCTCCATGAAAATCATAACTTGACCTCAAAACGAAACTCAAGAAATGGTCAAAACTAAATTCTAATAAGGGGAAAAGGTAGAGCACGGCGAGGGGAACAACAAACGTTAAGGCCGAAGACTTTCCATCAAGGAAAAGTGAACCAAAAGAGGAGAGAGAAGATGGCAGCACCCCTTGGGCTGCCATGGGAGCTCCAGGTCGTGAATGAAGAGGGGAGAAGATGAAAAATGAAATGTCTCACCCCCCTTTTATAGAAATCTCAAAAAGTGTCCCGAACGGGCCCCGTCGGGTCCGAAAAAGTAAAATTTGAGCGGACGCGCTCAAATGGCAAAATTTTGTGAACAAAAAAGATTCAAAATGATAAAACATGAACAACGGAAGAAACGGCGTCAAAAAATGAGTCATGAGCAGAAAGTTATGCCCAAAACAAGTTTGACAAAAACCGGGGCCAAAAACCCTGAAACTGGAAAACATCGACCAGGAGGAAATTTCAAGAGTACACAACTCGACGAAATGTGAAAATAAATCCCGTACGAGGATCCAGGCTCAAAACAAGATATTTTTGCAATAACTTTCATTAATTGCACAATGGCCCCTCCAAAAAGTGAAAACTGCACTTATGGCCCAGAATGAAAATATCTTCCAAAAATATTTTCTTAAAAACCCCTGAAATAAAATATCTTCAAAAGATATTTACGAAAACACCCTAAGAATAGAAAATAATTTTAAAGAACTTTGCATCCATGCCCTATGGACACCGGGAGCAAGTAGAGTACTTTCTTGTAAAAGTAAAGATACGTATTTCGTGGAAACCACTCAAGATGAAGGCACGTGAAGTCAAAAACCAACTCCGAGCATGAGAAGTGAGGTTGTGCCAAAAACTGACAAACGGAGATAAGACAGAATAGGGAAAAGGACGAAATAGCGCATAGTGTCAAAAAACGAAAAATGTGAAAATGACTCAGTTCTTAAAGGAAGTTGTCAATCCACAGAAAAGAGTCTCAGGAACCAATTCTGAGCACTCGAGATGACACTAAGCGACACGAAACAGAGCTCAGAAAAGAAAATTAAACGAAAAAAATTCATTCGTAAAATTTCAGGAAAAAGGAAAGGAAGGCAAATGACCGGGTCGTTACATAAAATAAATTCTGAAAATTCACCAGACTCCCTAGACACTTTTCGGGACCTCACACGCATCCCCACGCATAGCCACATGCCGCCATACGTACCTAGAACATTTCTACGTGTTTCCACGTGCTTCCCTTTACTGGCAGGTGCATTTATGCGCTTCCCTTTACTGGCAGGTGCATTTATGCGCTTTCCTTTACTGGCAGGCGTGTCCACGCGCCTGAAAGCGCTTTTACAGGCCAGACCTACTCTCAGCGTGTGTTGTTTTATTTTGGTTGGCTCTCCTCTGCATGCTGGTACACTCGCCCATGCCGGATTATTATTTTGTTGACCAGACCTACTACATGGTCCAAATCTAATGCGCACCTATTTTCCATGCATCTCCACTACACTGGATCAATTCGCTTATACTAAAATAAACCAAGGGCCCAGATCAGCGTATGTACCCTATTTCTATGCACATGTAAACACGGAATCCTTTTATGATAAATTAGGACCATAGAATGGTCCTGATGTGGGTGCACTAAAAGCTTGTATGCCGCGCCATACAAGATTACGTCCTTTAATGAAGGCGCCGATTTCTACAGTAGCATTATATATATATATATATATATATATATATATATATATAAATAGTATATTTATATATAATTACCAAATAAATATACGAAAATAAATCCAATAAATTCCTAAAGATTATTGAAAAATACCAGAAAATTCTAGAAAATTACAGAAAATCCTAAAAATTCTATAAACCCTAAATAACCCTCTTGGGTCATAGATCAAGTATCACAGTTGATTTTAAATATATATAACCTATATATATAATTAAAATCCAACAATTCCAAAAATAATAATAATAATAATAAATCATGTTTTTAATACTCCGATTTAATCAAATAAAATTTAATTAATGCTTTTGATTAATCTGTTCTAATCATAATTTAAATTAATAAATTTAATCTAATGCCTTGATACTCAAGGTGAATTATTTATGAGTTCTAAGAGGAAAGATAGAGAAAAACTCGCCTGAAGGTTTCGAAATGAAACCGACGCTTCAAACCTTGATTGTCTATTCCAATCCCGACGTCCTCTTTCTCAGATCCGGCCTCCTCCTTGTCAGCTCCTCTTCTTCCTCTCTCTTTACCTCTCTTATTTTTCTAACGTGTAAAACTCTTAACCCTAAAGCCTTATGTGTATATTTATACACATTAAAATCCAAATACTATTCCAACTATGACTACCAAATAAAAGAAATCACAGTTGTCTTAAATAATATATATACACATGTATTATATAATATATATATGTATATTTCCTTCCATGGCAATCCTTAACTAATTAAATTATATACACATATATACATCAATAAATATATATATATTTCCTTCCATAATAATTGTTAATTAATTATATTTATATACATATAATTATATAATTATGCAAAGATAATTATTTAAATATCTTTATAACCATTGGCCTTTATTAATTAACCCAACAAAGCTTCCTTTAAGCCCAAGACCACATCCATTGGTCCCATTCCTCTTTAAGCCCAATCCAATTAAAATAATTAAATTAAATATTATAATTACAAATAATTAATAAAAAATTCACACAAAAATAAATACACACAAATCAAATAAAAAATTTAATCAAAGCATTCCACAAAGCAAAACACTATATCAATTCAACAAGTTTAATTACGAAATATAATCTAATTAAAATATAACAATTAATCTAAGCACTCAATTAAATAAGACAAATCATTTAAAAATAAAATAAAAGTAATTAATTCTAATTAAATCAAACAAATCATTTAAAAATAAAATAAAAGTAATTAATCACAATTAATAAATCCTTTAAAATATCGAGGTACTACATTTAAAGAATTGCATCATGTGCTAGGAAAAACAATTTTGAAGTGCACATCTCTTAAAAGGGAAAATCATGATCTGGTGCAAAAACTTAAAAAGATTCAAATTGAAAATGAGTTATTGAAAAAGGAAAATGAATGTGTATTTTCTAAAGAATCATCATCAATTGATCTTTTGTCCTAAAATGAATCTTTTAAGAAAATCATTGATGATCAAAATGACATTTTGGCAAAGTTTACCAAAGAAAAAGAAAACTTGAGTATTATGCTTGGTAATCAAAGAAGTGCCTTTTTAAAAAATGGAATAGGATATGATCCTCACATTAAAGATGCATATTTATTGAAAAAGAGAAAGTTCTAAAATGATTCATTTGGCAAAATTTCTCTTCAATATCATAAATGAAATTATTTTTAAAAGTGAGGACACATAATTCAAAATTGTCCATTTAGAAAAAGGGTGAGGACTAAGAAGATTTGGGATCCAAAAGGAACTTATGGATTTGGGTACCAAAAGAAGAACTCTTGAGTTTTTCTTGTAGGAATGCTTGAAGGGCAGTAAATGACAAGAGATTGCTCCAACTTCCACACTCTCAAAACTTATAATGAAGGAAGTTTTACATGTGGGAACAACTCTAATGTCAAGGTAATAAATATCATTACATAGGCGAGGAGTACTAAATGTATTGTAATGTAGAATAACATTGGTATTTCAAGTTAATGATATGATGTATATCATGCATCATCTTGGTACAAGCTTTAATTGAAAATGCAAATTATGTTTTAATGCATGGTTTATTGAAAATAATTTTGTTCATGTATTACCTTCTTGATATAGCATTTATTTTGCTATACTTATAATTGGTTAAAATTTGATTTGAATAGTGTAGGTCTCAAGAGAAGCATTACTTTCCAATATACTATCATTCCTTGAAAATGGAAATTTATTTTAGGAAAGAAAAACTCTTCCTTAATTGTTGAATCCTTTAAGGATTTAAAAAATGGGGCACTTAATTCATTTTTGCACACTTAGGAAGAATGTTATTATTCTTGTCAATTCTAGAATATGATTATGTATAATGCACATAGAATTACATTATGATCTATATATGAAATTATGATTTCCATTTAATTGTTACTAATTTCATATTGGTTCATTGGGTTGTATTTTGCCATAAGCATATGTACTTATTGAATTGACAATTGCACTAGTATACTAGAGACATTTGAAATTCTAATTTTGTTTGAAGCATGTTAATTAATGAGAGTACCACATTTGTGCCTTGTATTGAATTTTGTTCCAAAAGGAACCTTATTAATGTGTACTAACTCATGAGAACCCTAAAAGTGTTGGGTACCAAAGAATGTCACTTGAGTATGTTTTGAAGGTTTAAAATCATTTTCACTCAAGAACAAGTGGATTCTCAAAATGGATACTTAAAGCATAAAAGAAAAATCATGTCAAGATTTCTTCTCTCTCTCACTAAAGGATGAAGGTTATATTACATTGCGAAACAACTCCAAAGCTAATGGAGTTAGTATCTTGGGTAAAGAATTCCTTCTTTATTAATGTGTTTTCATTCAAAGAATTATATCTTGAGTTTATTGTTGGACCAAGAGCGGGGGGGGGGGGGGGGGGTGAATTGGTCTGATTCAACTTCTTTGAAATTAGTCAGTTCAAACAAATCAAACACATATGATGTACATGACACAAGATATAGTAGGAAACCCTCTAAATAGGGAAAAACCTTGGTTTTTGGCCTCAGCCAATAAAAGCCTCCACTAGTTGTATGTATCTTGTTACACACTCAGCTGTCTCACTCTTTGCACACACCCTTATACCAGAATAGACACTAGCTTTCACAACCAGTACACACAATCTAGCTTATCAACAACACTTGCCGTATGCAAGTAGTTACTCACTCAGCTGCCCCACTTTCCAACCATCTTGTACTCACTAGGACACTGACTTTCACTCCCTCTACACACACATAAGCTTCAACAATAAGCATATATGCACTCCCCCTATCCAAAGCAACCCTGCTTGGACTTACAAGCTCTCAGTAGCCAAATCAACAATAGAATGAGGTGTCAATACACCAAGTATATACTACTTTAGCTACAACAACAATAATAAAAGAATGCAATACGCAGCCTCAAGTAGAACAATCTGGAACCCAAGTCTTCACTTCTCTGTAATCAAAAGATAGACTGTAAAAGCACAATGTAGCTTCACTTGATGCTCAACCTAGGTTCCCACAACCTTGTCTCAGCAAAATACACTTGCTTGAATGAATTCCTTAATAAGAAAAAGAAGGTAGAACAATATATATCACACTAGGTAAAAACCCTAAATTTAAGGGTATAGTAGTCACTTCACAATGTAGCCATTAGAATGGCCTGCAAATGTCTTCCACAGCTGTCACAGGCTTAGATACACTTGCTTGAGAAAGAAACTCAATGAAATCAGCAAGATGAAGTAATGAAGAAATAGAATAGCCTTGACTCCTTTAAAAACCCCAAATATAGCCTCTTAATAGTAATATTGTAATTGAGCCTCAATTGCACACCAAACTTTACACCCTCAGTCAATAATATATAAAGAACACTTGCTCAGTTGATAAGAACAATTAAAACAGTAGGGTATGACATTTAAAATATCAGAATGAACAAAACCCCAATTAAACCCTTGCTTTGTAGCTTCAAAGGGTCCTTTAGTAATGTAGCTTCAAGGACAACCCAAACTTCACTCCCCCAGTCTTCAATAGTCAAAATACACTTGTTCACATGATATTCTCAATTTCCACAGCAAGATGAACACATTGCAGCACTAAAACAACAACAAAACAGCTTGCTACAGGGTCTGTTTTTAGGCTACTGTGAAGCTACTGTTCTGAGGGTACAGTGGGTATTTTGAATTGTTTCAGGCCTGGAATAGACTCTCACATACCCATTTCAACTTCACACAAAGACTCAGGGGCAGAGCACAACAACAAGCATATCAATTACAGCCCCAAAAACTACTCAGAATCAGTTTCTGCATAATTCTGCTGTCAAAGGGTATTTTTGGAAATTCGTGTATCTACAACCTTGAACTCAACTCCATTAACCTCAAATCAGTTATATATATATGCTTAGAAGGTTTTCATAGCAGTGCTAGCAATATATATCAACTATAATAATTTCCAATACTCTATGCAGGCTGTTTTTGTTTTAATAAGGCTGTTAGGTTTGGTTTGTGGGCTCAAACTAAAATGCACTCAAGTTTCAATCCAAATCTTTGTATACACAACTTTATAATGATAAATTATACTTGTTCAAAAAATAGCCTCAACAAATATAGCAAGTAAGCATCATTGAAACAATTCATCAAAAGCTATGCACCAGAAAATCAAATTTAAGGTAGGTTTGAGATATGAAAACTGATACCAGCCATTGTGTAGTTGATTAAATGCCCTCTGCAAATGTAAACACCTCAAAGAAACATGCTCAACCCTTGTTCCAGCCCTAGACACCACCACAGCTAATTCTTCACCTTCACAGCCTCTTGTTTACACCAGAAAATCAAACTGTTCTCAGTCCTCTATGAATGCTTGTGGGATACTCATCTTCTACTGAATTCAAGGTTGAATCTCAGGTAACATTAACATTCAAAATCCCAGAAAACCTCATTCATTCTTTGGCCTCGAGAACCCTCTTGCACAACAGCTGAAAATGTAGCTCAAAGGGCCTTTTTGTGTGCACACTTTTCTGCAACTGCTATAACAGCATACTTATACCCTCACACTGTTGCCCTAGTGTAGATAAGTATATTCAATCATTGGCCAATCATAGATAAGGAAATATTCTGACCTTACATACTATAAATGAACCAAGATACCCCTTGTACAGCCCTAGCTTGTCACTAAAAGGCAACTTTTCTGCAGCCCTCATCAGACGTTTGTACAATGTTGAAGCATACAGCTAAGAGTTTCAATTTTGTGTAAATTCTTCTCTCACTAGGACCACTGTGCACATGTAATGACCCGAATTTTTCACGGATAATTTTTTTTTCTGTTGTCCTTCCTTTCGGAGTTTGGTTTCTCATTGATTAGTGTCATCTCAAGTGCTCTGGAATGATTTCTGAGACTCTTTTCTTTAGATTGACAACTTCCTTTGAGGACCGAGTCATTTCCATATTTTCACTTTTTGGACACTATTCACTTTTCGTCCTTTTCCCTATTTTGTCTTTTTCCCTATTTTGTCTTTTCCCTGTTTGTCACTTTGTTGGCATAACCACACTTCTTGTGTTTGGAGTTGGTTTTTGACTTCACGTATCTTCATCTTGAGTGGTTTTCATGAAATACATATCTTTACTTTTGTAAGAAAGTACTCTGGTTGCTCCCGGTGTCCATAGGGGCATGGATGCATAGTTCTTTGGAATTATTTTCTTTTTTTTTTGGGTGTTTTTCATAAATATTTTTTGAAGATATTTTATTTCAGGGGTTTTTGAGAAAATATTTTTTGAAGATATTTTCATTCTGGGCCAGTTGTGCAGTTTTCATTTTTTGGAGGGGCCATTGTGCAATTAATGAAACTTAATGCTAAATGCCTTGTTTTGGGCTTGGATCCTCGTACATGATTCATTTTCACTTTTCATTGATTCGAGTACTCTTGGGATTTCCTCCTGGTCATTGTTTTCCAGTTTCAGAGTTTCTGGCCCTAGTTAGTTCCAAACTTGTTTAGGGCAAAACTTTTTGCTCGGGACTCAGTTTTTGACGCCGTTTCTTCCGTTGTTCATCTTTTCTCATTTTGAATCTTTTTTATTCACAGAGTTTTTCCATTTGAGCGTGTCTGCTCAAATTTTACTTTTTCGGACCCGGCGGGGCCCTTTCGGGGCACTTTTTGAGATTTCTATAAAAGGGGGATGAGATATTTCATTTTTCATCTTCCTGACACCTCTTGCATGACCTGAAGCTCCCATGGCAGCCCAAGGGAGGCTGTCACCTTCTCTCTCCTCTTTTGAGCTTCATTCCTTTGTTAAAACATAGTAGTGCCTTATTGTTTGTTGCTCGTCTTGGCGGTGCGCCTCTTTTACTCTTATTGGAACCCATTTCTGACCATTTTTCAAGTTTGGGTTTAAAGTCAAGTTGTGATTTTGATAGGGCTTCCTTGGGGGTTATGATCATCGTGTTGTCCCAGACAAAACCTAGTAGTTTCGTCGGATTCGGAGCCGTTCCATTTTGATGGATTTTGAGATTTTTATCTCAAATTGAGGTAGGGAATGTTTTAGGATTGTTTGTGTGTTGTATTAAGTGTTTCCCATGATTATACAACGTATATATGCCTTGTATCAAATCTAGAAAATTAGTATTTTTTTTTCTTTGTATAAGATTTAAAATTCAAAGGTGTATATGGCTTAGATTTGAATTGTGGCATAATGATAAATTATGTTTTAATATATTTGTTAACATATATTAAATTGGGATTAATTGAATAAGAATTGCATTTTTTATTTAATATTTATCTTTTGTGAAAAATTAAATCCCATGGTCATGCCTTGCATGAAATTGACTTGTGACATGCCTTTAAATTATGTGTTAGCATGCTATTTAACATACTTTAATTTGAGAGCATTTGGACAAGTATGAAAATCTAGGGATTTTAATTAAAATGATTAATTAAAATCTAATTAAGGGTTCCATTGGCCAAATTAAGTGTTTAACTTGATATTTGTGATAACTATGACTTATGTTCTAGCATATGTTAATTTGGAACCATTTGATGTTGTTTTAGAAGTTAGGGATTTGATTATCATGATTTAATTAAATTCCACTTTATTGTTCTTATGGCCTAATCAAGTTTTGATGTGGTGTATGTAATAACCATGCTATATTGTTATCATGTATTAATTGGAGGCCATTTGATTGAGATTTGAAACCTAGGGAATTTAATTAGTTTATTGATTAAATTCTGTTTCTATTGTATTATTGATTAACTCATATATTTGACATTGATAGTATGTTTAAAGCATGACTTTTGACTTATAATGAATTTATTAGTTTATGTTTTCAATATTGGATTATATTGTTATAGCGTGTAATGAATCGCACTTTGAAGATTCGACATTGTCATCCTATAGTAGTTGTGGATTTAGAGCATGTATTGTGTGGATACAATCTACTTGTGCATGGAAGGTGACTTAGTGCATTATATAAATTACGTATAAGTTGTGAACTTATTTGATTATTTTGGAGTCTTGGGACATTGTTACTGTGATATGGCTAAAGTTTGGCTTTAGTGCGGGAGGTATGAGTTCTCCCCAATTGAGATAGTGCGCACTAGGGTGGTTTTCCCAGTGGGTTAATGCCTGGAATAACCAATTTGTTCTTGGTTTAGTCGAAGACGTGATGTCCAAGTCTTGCACTATTTATTTTCGTATTCAATTCCAAGTTGACAACCAATGTTTAATTGTGACTTGTGGTTTTGGTTATTGGCGATTTGATGTTGTTAAGTACATCCACACTAAATTGTTATATTTAGTTGTTTTCACAATTTTAGATTTCAAGTTGATAACTTAGAGAATCTATATCTTGATACTTGT
This sequence comes from Cornus florida, assembly GCF_030987335.1. Classification (NCBI taxonomy): domain Eukaryota; kingdom Viridiplantae; phylum Streptophyta; class Magnoliopsida; order Cornales; family Cornaceae; genus Cornus; species Cornus florida. The sequence continues at coordinate 37,027,547 of NW_026775574.1, read as the reverse complement.
GTAGTATACTTCTATGTTGGTTAATTGAGTAGATATTGTGATTTGTACCTTGTTGTTCAAATGTAGCTTAGGAATGATCCTATAGATTCATTTGGAACATAGATGTTAGGTGGTATGACCATTTTTGTCGCTTTCGCATTTTAGATTTCAAATTGATGACCTTGAGAATCTATGTTTTGTTACTTTGAATAGCATGCTCTTATTTTGTTTGAAAAGCATGAATGATGTAATTTATGCTAGAAATGATCTTAGGTAGCTTAGGATGCTCCCTGGGTCTCACATTGACATAGACGTTAGGTGGAATGAACCACAATGATTAAATTATGCAAACTTGTATAACGTAAGTCGATGCATGCTCATTTCCTACGAGTAGCTTTATGTTGCTCGTCCTTACGTTACTGGGGCATATTTCAGGTACAGGATTAGAGATTGGAGTTTTGCACTTGCTTTGGGTGAATTACAGAGTTGAAGTCTCTTTAGAAGTATTCGTGTTTACATGCAAGTGTTGGCATGTTTAGTTTTGCTTATGAAATGTAATTTTTATAACTTGGAGATTTGACATGTAAAATGTTGTAAATGAATTGTAATAGGGCCTTGGGCCATTGTAACATGTTTAAAATGTTATTTTTCACTTGCGTGGATGTTCATATCATCACACACTTGCACATAATGTAAATTGATCATGCTATGGGGGATTCAAATGAAAACATAAGATCCATTTTTAGAAATTGTGCATAGCAAGTTCATTCTCAGTATTTCAACTTATTTCGATCGACCGGTGGGTTGTTTCGGTCGACTGAACCTCCTCGAATTTCAATTGTTCAGCACAAAGTCCAATTCCAGTAGCCTTTTGCACTTTGAGGCTTATTTCATTTGACCAGTTTGTCATTTCGGTCGACCGAAGTGAAGGTTCATCTCCTTCTTTTCTTGGTCCATTTCGGTAGACCGAAGCTCCATTTCGGTCAACCGAAATTGAGCTGTTTTGTGGTTTTTGCTTGGTCGTTTGTTTCAGCTGGTTAGTTTTGTCTGTTGTTCCCATAGAACTTGGTTGATCTTGTCGAAGCCATTTAGTGGTGAAGTTGGTCTAGTTTGAACTAGACCTTGTTCCTTTGGTTGTCATTGGTGCCATAGGGTACTATTTGACCTTTCATTTTAGTTTTGCTTTCGTATTTCGGATCTGCTTTAGGGTCATGTTTTGGTTCACCGTTAACGCACCGGGTTGGAAAAACTTGGGCCGTCACAAGTGGTATTAGAGCTCCTTGGTTTGAATACCTTGGACGACGGGTTTTGGGTGCATATTATGCTTTTGTTGCCATGCTCTATGTGTTTGTATGCTTCATGATAACATGTTTTGGTTTGATAACATGTTTATGTGCTTACGTGCTGTATGTGGTATACTATATGTTTAGCTTATTTTAATTCTAATGTAAAGAGCATGATGTATGATGTGTGCTAGATTAGAATTGTATATGCATAACTGTGTTGCATATTTGGCATGACACGTGATTGGTCATTGAGGCACGAGTTGAGGATTGATGGTGATTGTTGTCATAGTCTCGTGGTAGTATAGGTTGTTGTTGACCTAGCATTGGTTTTGAGGTAGGTGAATGGTCACCTTTTTGTTTAGGCTCTCGTGAGATGAATTGTTTGGCGTTACCATAGTGATGGATTTGTTGGTTTTGGGCCATTATGAGGTTATAGACCTCTTAGGATCCTTGATTGTTCGTAATGGTTCCTCTGGGATTGCGTTTTTCATAGGCGGGTACGTTGTGGGCGGGTGCATGGCACTGTCATGCTATCGTACTGGCTAGCTGCAAGTGTAGTTCAGATGGAATCAGGGTTGGTTTTTGTTTTGATAGGCGTTGTCCTTTTGATCGATGATGATGATGGTTATTTTGAGGATCAGTTGTAGTGATTGATTTGGTTGTTGTTAGTATGGCTATAGTTGCCTTTTTTTTTCTTTGAGGAGTTCTTGCGTGATGACGCTTTTGGGATCAAGTCGATTGATTAACGTTTCGGGTAGAGAGAGCATTACACTGTTAGTGTCACTTGTAGTGTCACCTCTAGTTTCAGAGATGGATTGTTAGAGTCTTACCGTTGTGGTAAGGGCTCACGTTTGTTTGGAGACAGGTTGTTGTCGCATTGGTTTTGGAGACAGTTTATGACTAGGAATTGTCCTTTATTTTCTTAGACACTCTAGGACACGATGTCCATAGGGTTCATTGTTGCATCATTTGTCTTATGCAGTTTCGCTTCCTATCATGTTAGTAGTATGACTTATGTTATTGTGATGTATGAGTAGGTGGAGGTTTATCCACATTTGCCTTCTTGTTGTATGGCATTAGCATGCCTTCTTTATATGCTTAGAGATGCCATGTTATTACTGTAATTTTATGACATGCTTTTATGCTTACGTGGTGACGTGTTGCATATACCTTTGATTTTATCTATGTGAGTAGATTTTCTTTCTGGTAGTTGCATTCCTTGTCATATGCATGGCTTCCAGGTTTGGTTTTCCTTTTTATTTTCCCCTCGGCAGCACGTAGTGTCTGTGTGGGTTTCCGTAAGGGTTTCGTTGTGAAATTCCTTGTAGAGGAGTTGTCACATTTGTTTTGTCTTGAGCTGTCCACTTCCCTAAAGTGGGAAGGATGCTCCATTTCTGTGTTTGTCATATCGACATCAGAGGGAGGATAGGGTTTCTTCTCTTTTCTTGGTTCGAGTAAAGGACTTCACAAGGAGTGAGTCTCTTCTCTTCGTTGTGTTGTGCACTGTTTTGAGGTTGGTTGGTCCGTGAGGATCACTACTGTTGTCTTAAGTCCTTGGTGAGGATTTGATGGATTTTGGTCGACTTACTTCCATGTAGGGGTGGAGTCTTTGACCTTGTTGTCTTTCATTTCAGAGATGGATTCGTGGTGTTGTCCTTCTTAGGACTGGTGGTTTCCTTTCTTCGTGTCTTTCCTTGGGGAGTTTTTGCCGTGGTTGTTGGCAGAGTTGTGGTGCTCAGAGTGAGTTGATCGGTGTGAGGTCATTTTTCGAGGACTTATGTCCACATCATTGAGGATTGTTTGATCCGAGAGGTGAGCTCGATGCTCTTTTAAGAATGTCTTTTGGAGACTTGTTTCCGTTTTGGAAACCTGGAGGTGGTTGACTCTTAGGAGGAATTTTGGAGGATTGCTGTTGGATGTGACTTGTTTGTTAAGTTTTCTTGTCCTAGTTATGACTAGGCATAGTTTTGAGGAATCATAGTTCCAGTGATTGATTGTGGATCGATGGAAATTGTGGAATTTTGATTTAACTTGGTGTTTCCATGTACGGTTTTGAGAGACTCATTTGGTGATTTTGATTGTTGAGATTTTGATATGTGTGCCATGTAGTGGACTTGTATTTCGAGGATTTAGTTATCCATGATAGGGATGTGGATTCGAGGTATGATCAAAGTGTAGTTTGTAGTTGATCTGTTTCAGAGAGATATGTAGGACTTTCGATGAGATGTCTTATGGTGAGGTTTGTCTTGGTTTCTGGAGGTTTGGATTGCTTGTCAGGCTTTAGATTATTGATTGATGTTATTAATGCAAGTATTTTGAGACGTTGGAGTAGTCGGTTTTGTTGTATTGAGGATTTGAGACCTTAAGCTAGAAGGTACCTGTAGCATTGTCGTCAAGATTTTGAGAATAGCCAGGATGTCGACGTCTTTGCACCATGTCTCAACTCTTGCGGGATGTCGGGTTACCGAATTGCTTTTGGTAGTGATGATTTATAACATTGATGTCATTGGTATCGAGAGGTTCATGGGTAAACTTAATGGGGGGCAGGTTATGAATTAGTGTCTTATATTGTCATGCTACCGTACAAATTGTGTGTTGTGGGCGAGTGCTAGTTGCCGTCGATGCTACCTTACTGACGAGTAAGTGTGGGCAGGCACTAGGTACTGTCATTGCTACCACACATTTGAGTATGTCGTGGGCGGGTTCTGGTCACTATTCGTACTGTCATGTTGTCCTTATTCGGTACCCTGATTTGATACATGGTTATTTTAGGAGTTCGTTTGATGGTTCATCGGGAGGAATGTTTACAGTTGTTATCTTCCATTCCTTTGTCTGACCTTGGGTTATGTGTGTGAGTTTTGACTTGTCATGTGGCTATGTAGTCATTTTTCTTTTGAGAGGTGCTCCTGTCATGAACACGTGGGTGCGAATGACATTGGTCTGTGCGTTGTCTTTCAGTTTGGGTTTGCTTATGTAGCATGTTGTGAGGGATACTCAGAGATGTATTCTGTAGTTATCCTGGTTTCACCTTTTTGTTTTGTTGGGGTTGGATTTCGGGGACGAAATCCCTTTAAGGTGGGAAGGTTGTAATGACCTGGATTTTTCACGGATAATTTTTTTTCCGTTGTCCTTCCTTTCGGAGTTTGGTTTCTCGTTGATTAGTGTCATCTTGAGTGCTCTGGAATGATTTCTGAGACTCTTTTCTTTGGATTGACAACTTCCTTTGAGGACCGAGTCATTTCCATATTTTCACTTTTTGGACACTATTCACTTTTCGTCCTTTTCCCTATTTCGTCTTTTTTTCCTATTTTGTCTTTTCCACGCACTTTGTTGGCATAACCACACTTCTTGTGTTCGGAGTTGGTTTTTGACTTCACATATCTTCATCTTGAGTGGTTTCCATGAAATACATATCTTTACTTTTGTAAAAAAGTACTTTGGTTGCTCCTAGTGTCCATAGGGGCATGGATGCATAGTTCTTTGGAATTATTATTTTTTTTTTTTTTGGGTGTTTTTCGTAAATATATTTTGAAGATATTTTATTTCAGGGGTTTTTAAGAAAATATTTTTTGAAGATATTTTCATTCTGGGCCAGTTGTGCAGTTTTCACTTTTTAGGGGGGCCAATGTGCAATTAGTGAAAGTTAATGCTAAATGCCTTGTTTTGGACCTGGATCCTCGTACGTGATTCATTTTCACTTTTCATTGAGTCGTGTACTCTTGGGATTTCCTCCTGGTCGTTATTTTTTAGTTTCAGGGTTTCTGGTCCTAGTTAGTACCAAACTTGTTTGAGGCATAACTTTCTGGTCGAGACTCAGTTTTCGACGTCATTTCTTCCGTTGTTCATATTTTCTCATTTTGAATCTTTTTTGTTCACAGAGTTTTGCCATTTGAACGCGTCTGCTCAAATTTTACTTTTTCGGACTCGGCGGGGCCCGTTCGAGGCACTTTTTGAGATTTCTATAAAAGGGGGATGAAATATTTCATTTTTCATCTTCCCCACACCTCTTGCACGACCTGAAGCTCCCATGGCAGCCTAAAGGAGGCTGCCACCTTCTCTCTCCTCTTTTGAGCTTCATTCCTTTGTTAAAACATAGTAGTGCCTTATTGTTTGTTGCTCGTCTTGGCGGTGCGCATCTTTTACCCTTATTGGAACCCATATCTGACCATTTTTCAAGTTCGGGTTTAAAGTCAAGTTGTGATTTTGATGGGGCTTCCTTGGGGGTTATGATCATCGTGTTGTCCCCGACAAAATCTAGTAGTTTCGTCGGATTCGGAGCCGTTCCATTTTGATGGCTTTTGAGATTTTCATCTCAAATTGAGGTAGGGAATGTTTTAGCATTGTTTGTGTGTTGTATTAAGTGTTTCCCATGATTATACAACGTATATATATGCCTTGTATCAAATTTAGAAAATTAGTATTTTTTTTTTCTTTGTATAAGATTTAAAATTCAAAGGTGTATATGGCTTAGATTTGAATTGTGGCATGATGATAAATTATGTTTTAATATGTTTGTTAACATATATTAAATTGGGATTAATTGAATGAGAATTGCACTTTTTATTTAATATTTATCTTTTATGAAAGATTAAATCCCATGGCCATGCCTTGCATGAAATTGACATGTGACATGCTTTTAAATTATGTCTTAGCATGTTGTTTAACATACTTTAATTTGAGAGCATTTGGACAAGTATGAAAATCTAAAGATTTTAATTAAAATGATTAATTAAAATCTAATTAAGGGTTCCATTGGCCAAATTAAGTGTTTAACTTAATATTTGTGATAACTATGACTCATGTTCTAGCATATGTTAATTTGGAACCATTTGATGTTGTTTTAGAAGTTAGGGATTTGATTATCATGATTTAATTAAATTCCACTTTATTGTTCTTATGGCCTAATCGAGTTTTGATGTGGTGTATGTAATGACCATGCTATATTGTTATCATGTATTAATTGGAGGCCATTTGATTGAGATTTGAAACCTAGGGAATTTAATTAGTTTATTGATTAAATTCTGTTTCTATTGTATTATTGATTAACTCATATATTTGACATTGATAGTATGTTTAAAGCATGACTTTTGACTTATAATGAATTTATTAGTTTATGTTTTCAATATTGGATTATATTGTTATAGCGTGTAATGAATCGCACTTTGAAGATTCGACATTGTCATCCTATAGTAGTTGTGGATTTAGAGTATGTATTGTGTGGATACAATCTACTTGTGCATGGAAGGTGACTTAGTGCATTATATAAATTACGTATAAGTTGTGAACTTATTTGATTATTTTGGAGTCTTGGGACATTGTTACTGTGATATGGCTAAAGTTCTGCTTTAGTGCGGGAGGTATTAGTTGTGGTTTTGTTTGTTGGCAATTTGATGTTGTTAAGTACATCCACACTAAATTTTTATATTTAGTTGTTTTCACAATTTTAGATTTCAAGTTGATAACTTAGAGAATCTATATCTTGATACTTGTGTCGTATGCTTCTATGTTGGTTAATTGAGTAGATATTGTGATTTGTACCTTGTTGTTCAAATGTAGCTTAGGAATGATCCCATAGATTCATTTGGAACATAGACGTTAGGTGGTATGACCACTTTTGTCGCTTTCGCATTTTAGATTTCAAATTGATGACCTTGAGAATCTATGTTTTGTTACTTTGAATAACATGCTCTTATTTGTTTGAAAAGCATGAATGATGTGATTTATGCTAGAAATAATCTTAGGTAGCTTAGGATGCTCCTTGGGTCTCACATTGACATAGACGGTAGGTGGAATGAACCACAATGATTAAATCAAGCAAACTTGTAAAACGTAGGTCGATGCGTGCTCATTTCCTACGAGTAGCTTTATGTTGCTCACCCCTACGTTACTGGGGCATATTTCAGGTACAGGATTCGAGATTGGAGTTTTGCACTCGCTTTGGGTGAATTACAGAGTTGAAGTCTCTTTAGAAGTATTCTTGTTTACATGCAAGTGTTGGCATGTTTAGTTTTGCTTATGAAATGTAATTTTTATAACTTGGAGAGTTGACATGTCAAATGTTGTAAATGAATTGTAATAGGGCCTTGGGCCATTGCAACATGTTTAAAATGTTATTTTTCACTTGCGTGGATGTTCATATCATCACACACTTGCACATAATGCAAATTGATCATGCTATGGGGGATTCAAATGAAAACATAAGATCCATTTTCAGAAATTGTGCATAGCAGGTTCATTCTCAGTATTTCAACCTATTTCGGTCGACCAGTGGGTTGTTTTGGTCGACCGAACCTCCTCGAATTTCAATTGTTCAGCACAAAGTCCAATTCCAGTAGCCTTTTGCACTTCGAGGCTTATTTCAGTCGACCGGTTTGTCATTTTGGCTGACTGAAGTGAAGGTTCATCTCCTTCTTTTCTTGGTCCATTTCGGCAGACTGAAGCTCCATTTCGGTCGACTGAAATGGAGCTGTTTTGTGGTTTTCGCTTGGTCATTTGTTTCGGCTGGTTCGTTTTGTTTGTTGTTCCCACAGAACATGGTTGATCTTGTCTGAGCCATTTAGTGGTGTACTTGGTCTTGTTTGAACTAGATCTTGTTCCTTTGGTTGTCATTGGTGCCATAGGGTACTATTTGACCTTTCATTCTAGTTTTGCTTCCGCATTTCGGATCCACTTTAGGGTCATCTTTTGGTTCACCGTTGACGCACCGGGTTGGAGAAACTTGGGCCGTCACAGCACATGACACACTATAGAGAGTCCATCATAGCACACTGAAATTCTAGAATTGCCCTCACAATGGCCATGTAATTGCTGCAACACTTGTCTATGTGTGTAAGTGCTTGAATGCAAACTCTGTAATGTATTTCAGCATATGGGAGGAGAAAAACACACACACGCACAAGAGTATAATGACTGAAATACCCCTGTGATACCAATATAGAGAGATTGGCCATGAACACTTTTGACTTCCATTTGACATTAAAAGGGCAAGCCTCAACCAACAATCTCCCTCTTTTGCCTTTAATGTCAAAACCCCAAGAATTCTCCCCCTTTTTGACATTGAAGTCAAAAGAGTAAAGGGGAAAATGAAGAGTAGATAAAGACTTGAACTTCAACATGTAATTCTGAGAGAAGTTTCAAACCAGGCTTTTCAATGGCATACACAGAGTTCAAATCAACACATGAGAATTACTTCAACTTCAAGAGGAGTGAACTATCCGTCTTCAAATAACACATGCTCAAGAGAGAATACCAGCAAAAAGAGGGTCAATATGTAAAAAATTCAGTAGGAAAACTAGGCAGAAAACACTTTGAAGGTCATTCAAACTTTGAATGTCACCAACAATCAATGCTCAGCAGTGGAAAGATCAAAATTCTGTTTGAAATAGTCTTCAACATAGATTTTGCAGAAATATTGTTCTTTAAGGGGCAGTAATGAGAATTCTTAATAGCATTGTCACATAGCTTTGTTCGTATACTCCAGTGACAGTTGAAAACTCATTCTCAGAATAAGGAGGTTAAACACACAGCAGAGAGAGAATAGTATTTAGACAATTCAACCTCTTTACTTCAATAAGTTTAGTGACTTCAAAAGAGAACCATAAAATTCTGTTGAATTGTGAGTTGAGCAGGACTTCAATAGACATGAACTAGCAAACCTCTCTTAGATAGCCAACAATCAAGACATAGTTGAAGAAAATCATAATTCTGTTTAACATAATTCTCTACATTGATTCTGCAGTAGCACTGATATAAGGTTAAGCTAGGTATTTCACCAACTGTGCAGCCCTAGATTTTGGTACTTACAAATGTATATTGACTATCTAAGCATACTCAAAAGAGAGATACACTCGGCACATCAATGTATTGCACTATCAACCCTCAAAACAGCCTTGTGAACACGTGAAACTCAAGCTTGTGTGGTTCATATAATTAGAATTTGAACAAGTCTTTTCTCAAGCTAAATTTCAACATGGACAGCTTGGAATCAACAAACAACATATGCTCAGACAATGTAATCTTAACTCTTAGAAGAATAATCACATTCAAGGTTCATAATACAGAATTAATAGGAACAGAGAGCTTAACCTGATACCACTTAACACAGCAGGTTTTAAGATTCAAATACTAACAACAACAATGATTTGCACTTGAAGATCCACATAGTAGTTGTGAAATGATAAAACATATATGCTAAAATGATGAGAGATATGAATTGAACATAGTGGTACCAGGACAAGGAAGATTTTCAGCATAAAATAGTCTTCACATTCAAATCTGTAGTATTTTAATTCATAGAGGCAACCATGGAAACTTCACAGTAGTGCACACTAAACCTCAGGTCCAATATACATTTATTATGCTCAAGTGGATATCATAGTGGTGGCAGCATAGTAACACAATTTCATATCACACCACAGATTGTAAACAATTGAAACCCCTATTATACAAAATCTGAACATAAGATGATCATTTCCCAGGTCAAGTCTCAACTTGATTAGACTTGAACAATTTAATCCAACATACTTAGATCATAAATACATAGTGTGTAAATCTTACTCCATAAAACATGAACTGTCATAGGAATAGAGATACCAAAAGTTCACAGAATTGAGAATGTGAGATAAAACCTGTTTCCAGCAGTTGTAAAGTATCAAAGCAAATATATTTCAGCCCGTGTGAAGTGAGAAACCTTATCTCTGAATGGAGGAGGTCTTAGCCCTTCAATAATAATGCATTTTGAGATATCAAGGAGACTACTTAACCACAAATATTGAGTAGTAAAACTTAAGTGAATGGAGAGCTGAGAATCTGAGAAAAGACCAGTGTTATTAGCTTTGAGGCATTTGAGGTTACACTGCAGTAATTCAGTCATTTCTTCATCAGAGTAATGGACCACTTTGTCTCTAAGTGGAGGTGGTCTTTAGCTTTCAATAAGAGAACTTTTTAACCATAAATGCTGAACATTAACATTATAGAGACTAAAGAGCTGAGAATCAGATAAAGAACTAGAGATGTTATCTTCAAGGAACTTTAAATTGCACTTCATCATTATGAGCTTAAGAAAGTGTTTCATGTCTTTGAATTCAAGACACCAGTGCATTTCAAATCTATTTATAACAGGACCAGAGGATAATCTAGGATGAATCAAAGGACTGATTGTGAAGTAAGGTCTATTATTATTTGGGAGAGAAGGTGAAATACTAGTAGCACAATGAGTATGCTTGAAGGGTCTTTTTCTTCTTGAGTTGAGAGAGATTGAGCAACACAAGTACACATTTCTGTACAACCTATAACTTCTCAAGAAATCTGTTGGCCTGAATGTATAGGAAGTAATGCAGAGAGTGGAGAATCCTTTGTCAATTTTAGGTCTCACAGACCTAGAGTGAACATCATTCTTCTTTGACATAGCCTTTACCATGTTGAAAATAATGAGTGAAAAGGAAAGTGGAATTGAAAGATTAGTCTTGAAAGATTCAAGATAAGGCCTTTGCTCAACCTTATCTCCTTAAATACAAACTGTCTGAGATGTTTTGAAATCTTCAATGAGATCATAGAATGCCCCAAGAGTGTCCCACACATCTTTGGATGACTTGCAGTCTTTAACCTTAATAAGATCCTGGAAATTAAGACCACTAAACAGTGCATATCTTCCCTTTACATCATTTGACATTGCTTCTTCATTTGACACAGTCACTCCTTTGATGGTAGTGTACCACACATCATATGATTGAGACATAAGATAAGCTTCCATCTTGATTTTCCAGTCCTCATAACAAGTACCATCAAACCATGGTGCATCATCAATACACAGACCTTCCATTATACTCCAAGAACTTTTCTGCAGACTTGTTAATGCCTTGGTTAAGCAGACCAAGGCTCTGATACCAATTATTGGACCAAGAGGGGGGGGGGGGGTGAATTGGTCTGATTCAACTTCTTTAAAATTAGTCAGTTCAAACAAATCAAACACATATAATGAACATGACACAAGATATACAATAGGGAAAAACCTTGGTTCTTGGCCTCAGCCAATAAAAGCCTCCACTAGTTGTATGTATCTCGTTACACACTCAGCTGTCTCACTCTCTGCACACACCCTTATACCAGAATAGACACTAGCTTTCACAAACAATACACATACACTAGCTCATCAACAACACTTGTTGTATGCAAGTAGTTACTGACTCAGCTGCTCCACTTTCCAACCACCTTGTACTCACTAGGACACTGACTTTCACTCCCTCTACACACACACAAGCTTCAACAATAAGCACATATGCACTCCCCCTGTCCAAAGCAACCCTGCTTGGACTTACAAGTTCTCAGTAGCCAAATCAATAATAGAATGAGGTGTCAATACACCAAGTACATACTACTTCAGTTGCAACAACAATAATAAAAGAATGCAATACGCAGCCTCAAGTAGAACAATGTGAAACCCAAGTCTTCACTTTTCTGCAATCAAAGGATAGAACAGTAAAAACATAATGCAGCTTCACTTGATGCTCAAGCTAGGTTCCTACAGCCTTGTCTTAGCAAAATACACTTGCTTGAATGAATTCCTCAATAAGAAAAGCAAGGTAGAACAATGTAAATCACACTAGGAAAAAACCCTAAATTCAAGGGTATAGTAGTCACTTCACAATGCAGCCATTAGAGTAGCCTGTAAATGTCTTCCACAGCTGTCACAGGCTTAAATACACTTGCTTGAGAAAGAAACTCAATAAAATCAACAAGATGAAGCAATAAAGAAATAGAATAGCCTTGACTCCTTTAAAAACCCCAAATATAGCCTCTCAATAGTAATACTGTAATGCAGCCTCAATTGCACACCAAACTTTACACCCTTAGTCAGTAATATATAAAGAACACTTGCTCAGTTGATAAGTGTAATGACCCAGTCATTTCCTCCCTTTCCCTTTTTCTAAAATTTTACGGATAAATTTTTTTCCGTTTAATTTTCCTTTCTGAGTTCGGTTTCTCATCGTTTAGTGTCATCTCGAGTGCTTGGAAGTGGTTTCCGAGAATCTTTTGTATGGATTGACAACTTCCTTTGAGGACTGAGTCATTTCCACATTTTCACTTTTCGGACACTATTCACTTTTTGTCCTTTTCCCTATTTCATCCTTTTCCCTATTCTGTCTTATCTCCGTTTGTTAGTTTTTGGCACAACCTCACTTTTTGTGCTCGGAGTTAGTTTTTGACTTCACGTGCCTTCATCTTGAGTGGTTTTCTCGAAATACATATCTTTACTTTTACAAGAAAGTACTCTGGTTGCTCCTGGTGTCCATAGGGGCATAGATGCACAATTCTTCAGAATCTTTTTCTTTTCTTGGGGTCTTTTTCGTAAATATCTTTTAAAGATATTTTATTTTAGGGGCATCTAAGAAAATATCTTTTGGAAGATATTTTCATTCTGGGGCAGTTTCACAGTTAACCCTTTTTGTAGGGGCCATTGTGCAATTAACGAAAGTTATTGCAAAATGCCTCATCTGGAGCCTGGATCCTCGTACGGGATTCATTTTCACATTTCGTCGAGTCGTGTAGTCTTAGAATTTCCTTCTAGTCGTTTTTCTCTAGTTTCGGAGTTTTTGACCCCGGTTGCAGCCGAACTTGTTCGGGACATATCTCTCTGCTTGGGACTTGGTTTTTGATGCCGTTTCTTCCGTTGTTTATATTTTATCATTTTGAATCTTTTTTGTTCACAGAGTTTTGCCATTTGAGCGCGTCTGCTCAAATTCCACGTTTCCGGACCCTGCGGGGCCCTTTTGGGGCACTTTTTGAGATTTCTATAAATAGGTTGCCCTAATTTTTAAAATCAGATTTTTAGACCTTCTTCCTCCTCTTGGCCGGCAGCCATGGGAGCCCAAAGGGCTGCCTTCACTCTTTCTTCTCCTCCACTTGATTTCCTTGGTAGAAAATCTTCGGCCTTAAACATTTATTGTTCGCCTTGACGTGCTCTACCTTTTCCCCTTATTAGAATCCATTTTTGACCATTTCTTGAGTTCAGGTTTGAAGTCAAGTTGTGATTTTCATGGGGCTTCCTTGGGATTCTTGTTTACCGTGTTGTCCACGACAAAACCCCGAAGTATTGTCGGATTTGGAGCCATTTCGTTTCGGTGGGGATTTGAAATTTTCATCTCAAGTTGAGGTAGGGGGTGTTATAGGTTATTATTCTTGTTATATTGCATGCTGGTGATGTTTATGCAGCTTATTTACATGCTTTGGTAACAAATCTAGAGATTTTATTATTTATTTTTCTTGTGAAGGATTTGATTTTTTCGGTTGATTATAGCTTTGTTTAAACATGTGGAATGGAATTATATTACCCCTTGATATGGTCATTGACATATATTAAATTGAGAATTTTTGGACAAGTAATGAAGATTTTATTTAATATTTTTCTTGAATAAATATTTAATTCATGTGGCCTTATCTAGCTTGAAATCAATATGTGTTAGCATATTATGTTAGGCTTTAATACACTCTTCAACATATGTGAAATTGAAAGTAATCGGAGATGTTTTGAAATCAAGTAATTATTAATTAATTTGATTAATTAATTTGCTCCAAGTGCACTATTCATTTTTTTGAAATTCCGACTTGATATTCTTGATGTGCATGCCATATACTTTTACATATATTAAATCTAGAATATTTGATTAGGTTTTGAAACCTTTCTTTTAATTAATTTCTTTGTTTAAGATTTAATCCTCATGATGATATACAACTTGGAATTAAAGTGTGGCATGCTAGTAATTTAGGCCTTGGTATACTTGTTAACATATATTAAATTGGAATCATTTGAATGAGAATTGTAACTTTTATTTAATATTTATCTTTGGTGAAAGTTAAATTTACATAGATGTAACTTGCATGAAATAAACTTGTAATGTGATATTACAATAGGCCTTGGCATGTTCCCTAATATATGTTAATTTGAGAACATTTAGATGAGTTTGAAAATCCATAGATTTTAATTAAAAGGATTAATTAAAATCTATTTAATGGTTCCCTTGGCTTAATTAACTTTTTAACTTGATATTTGTAATGACCATGACTTGTTTACAAACATATAGTAATTTGGGACCATTTGAAGTTGCTTTAGAACCTTGGGATTTAAATTAGCATGATTTAATTAAAATTCCACTTTATTGCTCCAACAACCTAATTGAGTTTTAGAATGGATATAGGTGATGACCATGCTATGTCCTTTAATATGTATTAATTTGAGGTTATTTGGAATTGAATTGGAATCTAGAGAATTTAATTGTGTTTATTTAATTAAATTCTATCTAATTGCTCCATGGATTTAATTGTGTCTTGGAAGTCGTTTCTATGTTTAAATCATGGACTTGGACTTGTTGTGTATTCACTTGGTTACATTTGAGCATTTGATAACATTGTTGTTATATTTAAATTCATGAGCTTATGTTTTCAATGTTGAAAGATATTGTTACAGCGTGTAACGAATCACACATTGAAGATTCGACATTTGTCATGCCATAGTAGTTGTGGACTTAGTACATGTATTGTATGTGTTTCCAAATTTGGTTGTGCTTGATAGATAGTTGATATCTTGTATATACATGTTGATATATACGTTGTTGCACAACTTGTTGATTTTGGAAACTTGGGGATGTCGTTGTTTGGCTACGGCTAGGACTTGGTTCTAGTACGGGGAATTGTCCCTCTATATAGTCTAGTGCGCACATAGGGAGGTTTCCCATGGGCTAGTAACCCTAAAGTAACTATGGTGTCGGTCTGATCTGACGTGACGTCCAAGTATCTACTTTGGTTGATTTCGCATTTCTTTTCAAGTTGATAACTAGATGATATCGTAACTTGTTGTTCTTTGTTTGATTTACCATTTTAAGTTGCAAGATGTTAACTTTGAGAAATCATGCTTTATGTGTTATATTGGAAGTTCCAATGTTGGTTAAATTGTATCGATATCATGATTTGTATTTTGATGTTCAAATGTAATTTAGGAATGATCCTATAGATTCATTTTGAACATAGACGTTAGGTGGCATGACCCACTCTTGTTGTTTTCGTATTTTAGGTTTCAAGTTGATGACTTTGAGAATCTATATCTTGCTGCTTTGTATAACATGTTTCTATGTTGTTGAAATACATGAAAGATGTGATTTATGCTAGAAACACTTTAAGGTAGCTTAGGATACTTCCTGAGTCTCATTTTGATATAGACGTTAGGTGGCATGAACCCTTTTAACATGTTTCACCATAAGGTGATAAAATTGTAAAATGCTAGGTCGATGCATGCTCATCTTCTACGAGTAGCTTTATATTACTCACCCACGTAGTGAGAACATTTTTCAGGTACAGAAATCAATGTTGAGATTCTCATTATGCTTGGATGATTTGTGAACTTGAAGATTTTCATTCTCGTGAAGGTTGGCTTGAAATGCCATTTGTAGCCATTTTGTCAAATGTGTATATTTGATTCCAAACTTGTATTATGTGCTTAAGCACACTTTTTGGTATTCATTCTATGTACATGATATATGGCCAAGGTCCAAACTTCATTTGTAATCCATGTATATTGAAAATGTAGAATTTTGCCTTTAATGAGAAAAACATGAAAACTTGGGTTTTAATATGTCATTTTCGCACCGGTGTATGCATTGTGTATGTAATTCATCCTTTAGCATTCATTTGCCATATGTGAGGTGTGGCCAAGGGGCAAACACCATTTAGTTTTCATTTTTGCATTTGAATTCACATATTGCATTTTTAGGCTAAAATAGTAGAAACTGAGCCTTTAAGGGTTCATTTTCAAATCGGGTGGTGTAAAGTGTGTTCTGACACCTCCACTAGGTCTCATTTATCTTGTATGGAGTGTGGCCAAGGGCCAAACGGTCATTTGAAACCATTTCTTAATTTTGGTTTCCATATTTTCCATTTCAAGTTCATTTTCCCCTTTTTGGCCGTTGGGTTGGACTTTGACTCAGCCATTTTCGAGAGCCGCGGACCATTCCTGCACGCTCAAAATCACCATTTACGTCTACATGCATGATCGTTTCCGGGAAAAACCCATTCCTTTGTGATTTGAGCCTCCTATGGAATCATTTTTCAATTTTCTTGCATAATCTAATTTTAGGGCATTCTGGGGTTTTCCTTCGGGAAATAAATTCCGGTCTTCACATGGTCACTTAGAAAATGTGATTTTAGGGGGGGGGGGGGGGTTTCTTCTTTGTGTTTTTCCAGAAAATGTCGTCTTGATACCGGAAATCCCTCGTGAAGTTTCAGCTTCCAGTTTTCATTTTAGCAGCTTTTTAGCTTTCTTGACCAGATTTCTTGGGAGGGTATTTTGGCCATTTTGCAGCAAGTTTTTTTTTTTTTTCATTTTCTCTCGCGTAACTGGGTAGAAAATTTGATTTCGGAAGGGGTTTTTTCGTTGTGTTTTTCCATAAAAATTCGTTTGGTAACCCGTTTTCAATCTCAGATCTTGTAGCAGCTTTTTTACCTTTGGGGATTTTACAGTGAGTTTTTTTCGTTTCTTTCTGCGTAGTCGGGTAGAAAACTCGATTTTAAGGGGGGTTTCTTCTTCGTATTTTTTCAGAAAAATCCGTTTCGGATCTCGTTTCGGCTCTCAGTTCTGGCTGAATTTTTCTCTTTCCTAGCATGTCATGGTACATGCCATCGGACGCCGAATGGGGCACCGGCATGGGCACCGGGTGCGCATGGGGCATGCCATGGCCTTCGTTGGGCCGCCACGACGTCACAACTTCAAACACTCATTTTTGGAATCCAAATCGAGTGAAAATTTTTTTGTACTTGACTAATTTTTCGCTGTCTTTCCAACGGTGTGCTCGGTTGCACCCGGTTCTTCCTGAATAATTACCAGTTTACCCTTTTAGTCTTAAGTGCTCGTTTTTCTTCGTCATGTCATTTCTCCTTTTTCCGGACTCCGAATCATGCGATTCTTGAGTCCATCTTGATTATTTTTTTGTTGTATTTCCAACGGTGTGCTTGGTGGCACTCGAATCCATAATTTTTAGAAATGACTATTTTGCCCCTGGTGGCTTATTTGTCATATTTCTGATCTTTTACTTTCACGTTAGTTTTCTTTAAGTTCCGTGACCTCATGGAAGGTCATCTTAGGGTCTTAGAGGTGTGTTGTGCCTTGGGAGACCATTTTCTTGTTTCTTGCTTCCGCATCGGGATCTGTTACCGGGTCAACTTTCGGGTCACCATTGACGCATCGGGTTTAATAAAACCTAGTTCGTTATAATAAGAACAATTAAAACAGTAAGGTATGACATTTAAAATATCAGAATGAACAAAACCCCAATTAAACCCTTGCTTTGTAGCTTTAAAGGGTACTTTAGTAATGTAGCTTCAAGGACAACCCAAACTTCACTCCCCCAGTCTTCAATAGTCAAAATACACTTGTTCACATGATATTCTCAATTTCCACAGCAAGATGAACACATTGCAGCACTAAAACAACAATAAAACAGCTTGCTACAGGGTCTGTTTTTAGGCTACTGTGAAGCTACTGTTCTGAGGCTACAGTGGGTATTTTGAATTGTTTTAGGCCTGGAATAATCTCTCACATACCCATTTCAACTTCACACAAAGACTCAGGGGCAGAGCACAACAACAAGCATATCAATTACAGCCCCAAAAACTACTCAGAATCAGTTTCTGCATAATTCTACTGTCAAAGGGTATTTTTGGAAATTCGTGTATCTACAGCCTTGAACTCAACTCCATTAACCTCAAATCAGTTATATATATATGCTCAGAAGGTTTTCATAGCAGTGCTAGCAATATATATCAACTATAATAATTTCCAATACTCTATGCAGGCTGTTTTTGTTTCAATAAGGCTGTTAGGTTTGGTTTGTGGGCTCAAACTCAAGTGCACTCAAGTTTCAGTCCAAATCTTTGTATACACAGCTTTATAATGATAAATTATAATTGTTCAAAGAATAGCCTCAACAAATATAACAAGTAATCAGCATTAAAACAATTCATCAGAAGCTATGCACCAGAAAATCAAATTTAAGGTAGGTTTGAGATATGAAAACTGATACTAGCCATTGTGTAGTTGATTAAATGCCCTCTACAAATGTAAACACCTCAAAGAAACATGCTCAACCTTTGTTCCAGCCCCAGACACCACCACAGGTAATTCTTCACCTTCACAGCCTTTTGTTTACATTAGAAAATCAAACTGTTCTCAGCCCTCTATGAATGTTTGTGGGATACTTATCTTTTACTAAATTCAAGGTTGAATCTCGGGTAACATTAACATTCAAAATACCAAAAAACCTCATTTATTCTTTGGTCTCGAGAACCCTCTTGCACAGCAGCTGAAAATGTAGCTCAAAGGGCCTTTTTGTGTGCACACTTTTCTGCAGCTGCTATTACAGCATACTTATACCCTCACACTGCTGCCCTAGTGTAGATAAGTATATTCCATCATTGGCCAATCATAGATAAGGAAATATTTTGACCTTACATACTGTAAATGGACCAAGATACCCCTTGTACAGCCCTAGCTTGTCACTAAAAGGCAACTTTTCTGCAGCCCTCATCAGACATTTGTACAATATTGAAGCATACAACTAAGAATTGCAATTTTGTGTACATTCTTTTGTCACTTGGACCACTGTGCATGTGACACACTATAAAGAGTCCATCATAGCACACTGAAATTCCAGAATTGCCCTCACAATGGCCATGTAATTGCTGCAACACTTATCTATATGTGTAAGAGGTTATATGCAAACTCTGTAATGTATTTCAGCATATGGGAGGAGAAAAAAACACATACACAAGAGTATAATGACTGAAATACCCCTGTGATACCAATATAGAGAGAATGGCCATGAACACTTTTGACTTCCATTTGACATTAAAAGGGCAAACCTTAAGCAACATTTATAAACACAAATCAATTATGTGAAAAGGACAATAGAGTTATTCTTACATCTATCTTGACAAAATTGAATGTATGATGTTTTTAATGTGTTACTTGTTGCTAATAGATGTAAAAGTGTCTATATTATAGATTTTGATGATTTATATGAAAGTAGTATATTATGGCATATTGTCGACCCTTAATATTATTTCGTTTAATGTTAATCAAATCTTTTAAAGTGGTTTTGTCTAAGAAAATCATTTATATACTTGTGTGATGATAATTGTTTTATCTACATTTTATTGGCATCAATCCTTGCATACATGAAAATTAGGTTATTGAACTTGAAAATGTTTAGATAGGCTTAACAAAATCAGAAATCAAATAAGTCCTCACTTGAAAATGTAATGACCCAGTCATTTTCCTCCCTTTCCTTTTTCTCAAATTTTACGGATAAATTTTTTTTGTTTAATTTTTTTTTCCGAGTTCCATTTCTCGACACTTAGAGTCGTCTCAAGTGCTCATAAATGGTTTTCGAGACTCTTTCCCTTGGATTGAGAACTTCCTTTAAGGACCGAGTCATTTCCACATTTTTACATTTTGGACACTATTCACTTTTTGCCCTTTTCCCTATTTTGTCTTTTCCCCGTTTGTCACTTTTTGGCATAACCTCACTTTCCGTGCTTGAAGTTAGTTTTTAACTTCACGTATCTTCATTCTAAGTGATCTCCACGAAATGCGTATCTTTAATTTTGCAGTAAAGTACTCTGGTTGCTCCCGGTGTCCATAGGGGTATGGATGCATAGTTTTTCAGAATCTTTTTCTTTTCTTGGGGTGTTTTTGGTAAATAACTTTTAAAGATATTTTATTTCAGGGATTTTGAAGAAAATATTTTTGAAAGATATTTTTATTTTGGGTCATTAGTGTAGTTTTCACTTTTTGGAGGGGCGATTGTGCAATTAATGAAAGTTATTGCAAAAATGTCTCGTTTTGAGCTTGCATCTCCATATAGGATTCATTTTCACATTTTTTCGAGTTGTGTGCTCTTAGAATTTCCTTCTGGTCGTTTTTCTCCAGTTTCAGGGTTTTTGGCCCTAATTACCGCCGAACTTGTTCGGGGCATATCTCTCTGATCGGGACTCGGTTTTCGACACTGTTTCTTTTGTTATTCATATTTTCTCATTTTAGTTCTTTTTTGTTCATAGAGTTTTGCCGTTTGAACGCATCTACTCAAATTCCATTTTTCCGGACCCGGCAGGGCCCTTTTGGGGCACTTTTAGGGTTTTTCAATAAATAGGGAGTTATAAAATTAAAAAGTCATATTTCTCTCTCTTTATGCACGACCAAAAGCTGCCATGGTAGCCTAAGGGGGGCTGCCACCCTTCTTATCTCAATTAAACCTTCTTCCCATTGTTAAATAGTCACAGTGCCTTTGCGTTTTGTGTTTGTCTTAATTACACGCATCTTTCCCCCTTATTAGATCTAGTTTTTGGCTAATTTTTGAGTTTGGGTTTGAGGTCAAGTTAGGATTTTGGTAGGTCCTCTTTGGTGTTTAATGTTCACGGCGTTGTCCTCGACAAAACCCCGAAGTATTGTTGGATTCGGAGTCGTTTCATTTTGGTGGCTTTTGAGATTTTCATCTCAAATTGAGGTAGGGGATGTCTTAGGCTTTTATTTATATTGTATTGATGATTTTATAAGCTTATACCACTTGTATGCATGTTTTGTATTAATCCTATAATTTAATTTAATTATTTTCCTTGTATAGGATTTAATTCTCAAGGATGTGTATAACTTAGAATTAAAGTATAGCATGCTAGTAAATTTGGCCTTGGTATGATTGTTGACATATATTAAATTTGGGTAATTTGAATAAGAATTGCAACTTTTATTTAATATTTTTCTTTTGTGAAAGACAAATTCCCATGGCCGTACCTTGCACGAAATTAACTTGTGATAGGCTATTAAATTAAGTCTTGGCATGCTCTTTAACATACTTGAATGTTGGAGTATTTGGATGAGTATGAAAATCTAGAGATTTTAATTAAAATCGATTTAAGGGTTCCATTGGCTTAATTAAGTTTTAAACTTGATATTTGAAATGACTAGGACTTGTTTACTAGCATATATTAATTTGGGACCATTTGAAGTTACTTTATAAGTTAGAGATTTAATTATCATGATTTAATTAAATTATACTTTGTTATTCCATTGGCCTAATTAAGATTTTGAACGGATGTATGTAATGACCATGCAATGTTGTTTAACATGTGTTAATTAGGGGTCATTTGATTGAGATTTGAACCTTATAGAAATTAATTAGTTTATTTAATTAATTTCCGTTTCTATAGCATTAATGATTTAATCATGTGTTTGACATTGGTTATATGTTTAAATCATGATTTTGGACTTGCATTAGATTCATGAGTTTATGTTTTCAATGTTGAAATATATTGTTATAGCGTGCAACGAATCACACACTAAAGATTCGACATTTGTCATGCCATAGTAGTTGTGGACTTAGTACATGTATTGTATGTGTTTCCAAATTTGGTTGTGCTTGGTAGATAGTTGATTATCTTGTATATTCCTATTGATATATACGTTGTTGCACAACTTATTAATTTTGAAAACTTAAGGATGTCGTTGTTTGACTACGGCTAGGACATTGTTCTAGTACGGGGGATTGTCCCTCTACAGTTTAGTACGAACATATGGGGGTTACCTATGGGCTAGTAACCCTAAAGTAACTATGGTGTCGGTCTAATCCGGCGTGATGTCCAAGTATCCACTTTGTTTGATTTCGCATTTCATTTCAAGTTGATAACTAGATGATATCGTAACTTGTTGTTCTTTAATTGATTTCCCGTTTTGAGTTTCAAGATGTTAACTTAGAGGAATCATGCTTTATGCGTTGTATTGGAAGTTCCAATGTTAGTTAAATTGCATCAATATTGTGATTTGTGTTTTGATGTTCAAATGTAACTTAGGAATGATCCTATAAATTCATTAGAACATAGACGTTAGGTGGCATGATCCACGTTATTTGTTTTCGTGTTTTAGATTTCAAGTTGAAGAATTTGAGAATCTATATCTTGATATTTTTTATAATATGTTTCCATAATTATTTGAGTTGCAAGAACGACGTGATTATGCTAGAAATGGTCTAAGGTAGCTTAGGATGATTCCTTAGACTCATCAAAACATAAACGCTAGGTGGCAAGACCCACTTTAGTTGTTTTCATATCTTAATGTTGCAAGTTGATACTTTTGAGAACCTATATCTTGTTGCTTTGTATAACATGTTTCTATGTTGTTTAAATTGCATGAATGATGTGATTTATGCTAGAAATGATTTAAGGTAACTTAGGATGATCCTTGAGTCTCATTTTGACATAGACGTTAGGTGGCATGAGCCCCATTAACATGTTTCACCTTAAGGTGATATAATTGTACAATGTTAGGTCGATGCATGCTTATCTTTTATGAGTAGCTTTATGTTACTCACCCACGTAGTGGGGACATTTTTCAGGTACAGGGACCTTGATTGGGATGCACACTAAGCCATGGAAGTTTTTTAGACTTGAAGTATCATTTTCATGAAAATGTTGGCATGAAATCCTATTTGTAACTTTGTATGTCAAAAATTGTATATTTGATTCCATATATATAACGTGTACATAAGTACACCTTTTATGATGTATTTGACATGTATGAGATGAGGACGGAGGCCAATGACTATTATTTTGTATTCTATGTAACTTTTAACTTCAAGAAATATTTTGGAAATATTGGAAAATGACAAGTCATTGCTTCACCATGTTTGCATCGAGTGTGAGAATTCCATTTTTATTCTTTCATTGGGTCTCATTAATCATGTATGAAGTGTGGCTAAGGGCCAAATGGTAATTTGAAACCATTTCATATTTTTGGATTTCAAATTTTCCATTTTGAGTTCATTTTTGCCATTTTTGGTGGTCAGGGGGTTGTATTTTGCATTGGCCATTTTTGAGAGCCACTGACCATTCCCGTATGCTTAAAAACACTGAATACGTTTGTGTGCATAATCATTTTAGCCTAGAAATGCATTGAGGGTCAAGTGAACACTTGGTGCAAAGTTACATTTTCCTTGTTTTTGGCTTAGACTGATTAGGGGCGTTCTGGGCATTTTATAGCACATTTTTTTTCAATTTTCGACATGGTCGGGTAGAAAACATGATTTTAGGGCGAGTTTATTCATCGTGTTTTTTCAGAAAATGTCGTCTTGGTACTGGAAATCCTTTGCAAAGTTCAGTTTTCTGCTATGAATGTAGTGGCTTTTTAACCCTCTTAGCCTAAACTGATTTAGGGAAATTTTGGGAATTTTCTTCAAGAAATAAATTCCGGTCTTCACATAGTCACTTAGAAAACGTGATTTTGGGGGGGGGGGGGGGGGGGGGGGGGGTTTCTTCTTCGCATTTTTCCAGAAAATGTCATCTCGGACTTGAAAACCCTATGTCAAAATTTGATTTCCTGTGCGCACCTGCACTATTTAAAAAAGTCTGTTGCAAGGGCATTTTGGAGATTTCATGTCAAAAATTGTGATGGCCCTAGATTTTCGAACCTAGTGTGTCCTGTGATTACCCGAAGGTGATCCGTTAACGGATCCGAAAAGCGGAAGCAAAAGACACGACTAAGGTCTCTAGAGATGTACGTCATTCCTAAGACACAAGGGTGGCTTCCCAAGTAGTCCCGAGACTGAACGGAAGCAAGAAGAAAACAAGGGTTTTTAAACCTTATTAGAAATGGACCAAGGGTAAAATGGTCATTTCATAGAGAAATGGATGCTACCAAGTATACCATTGGAAAGACAACGAAAAATTTATGACGATAGACTCAATAATCACTTGATTCGGAGTTCGGATGACAATGATATGAAGATAGAACAAGGAGGCATCCTCCGATTAGGAGATACCATAACCCTATCTCACTAAAACTATCATAACTCTCAAAAATGAAATACAAGTCCCCACAACATAGATAAACATAAATGATCATATGCAAGTGTGAGAAACATACTTAAGGTGCAATTTAATCAATAAAAGGAAATAAGCAAAAAATAGCTCTAAGGCCTCATTACATATACGCCCTAAGAGTAACAAAAGGTGCACTTAAGTGCACATTACATAGCTTAGACAATAAATACAAGTTTTCATACAATACATCAAAAAAGATCATGATACGCTAACAAGTGCATATTCAATGTCACCAAAAATACTCCAAGAATTCTAGTAAGTCTAAGAGTGTTATGCATCCCACAACAAAGCTTCTTTACCTGAAAAACACTCGGTAACTTTGGGGTGAGTAAACAAGTTTACTCGTAGAGAATGAGCATGCATAAGTTTAACTTATTACAAAGTTTTTAATTCAATAGAATTTAGCTCATGCTATTAAAATGACATTAGAGCTTTTAACATAGCACAATGAGATGCAATATCACAAGGTTATCAAGTTTAGAAATTAAAGAGTGAAATCAAACTAAGGTGGATACTTGGATATCGCCCGGACTAAAACCGTACTCTTGGGATCACTTTAGGGCTATTAACCCATGTGTACTTTCCCCTAATGCGCACTATAGTATAGGGAGCTCTATATCTCCCGTACCAGAACCAAGTCTTAGCCATGTCAAGTTTTTGATGATATCCCAAGTTTCCAAAATCAACAAGTACAATAACAAGTTATGATATGTGATAAAACACAATAAGTTTCATGAATTACATGACTAAATCATTAGATCAATATGATAGAAATTAAGTAGACCAACTAGGTAATTTCTCTAGATTTCAAGAGTTATTCAAATGGTTCCAATTTAATATATAACAAGGAGTAACTCATGGTCATGCCATATATCAAGTCTAAAATGGATTACAAGCATGGTATAATTAAGTAGAATTAAAATTAATTAATTCTCCAAATTTAAAAGCTCATTTAAATCATGCCACATTAATATACAACAAGGTTCAAGTCATGGTCATGCCATAAATTAAGTCCTAAGTGAGATATATACAAGTTACAATTAATCATTAATGTCTCAAATTGGTACTAGACATGCATACCATTTATAAATCACTACAAATCAATTATTCTACTTAGATAATAAACTAGAACACCCCCTACCTCAATAGAGAATTGTATCTCTATAATCCAAGGCAACTAAGCTTCAAAATGGCAAAATCAAATAAGGGTTTTATAGAGGAGAGTGAAAGGAAACTAAAGTATTCCAAGCTTAAAGGTCTAGGGTGAGTGGAAGGAGGCCAAAATGAAGCTTAAAGCTTTAAACTAAGCTTTGCTTCAATGGTGGCTAGGTTAGGGTTTGAGAGGAAAGAGATAAAATGAAATAAAAACACAAGCCCTAAACTAAATGTGGTGGGATTCTCCACTCACTAGGTGTTCTTGCACTACCTCACACACACACATTTGCAAGATTAATTGTGAGGCCTACACTTGTCATTCATCTAAGGCTTTTTCCTAGGCTTAATCCTAAGCCTACACTTGTCATTCACCTAAGGCAACAAGTGCTCCAATCCTAGGTCAACAAATGGGTGAATCTCCACCCTCCATGTGTCAAGAGATTAAGCCTCCAAGTGGTTCCACCACAAGATCAACAAGTGACACAATGAGAGTGTGACACTTGTCACATTTTTCAAAAAATTGCAAAAAGGTCCTTTTTGAAAATATCTTCCAAATTAAATTACAAAATGGTCCCTAAGACGAAAAATAATTACTTTATTTAATTACACTAAAACCCCACAAGTTAAGAATATTACAAAAAAAGTTATGCATCTATACCCTTTACAAGGAAAGTAAACACTTAGCATGCTTTTCCACAAAAGTAAAAAATATAGATATCATGGAAATTAAATATCATGGATGTATGCAAAGCCGGAATCAAATTCGAGCACAAAAAGTGAGGTTATGCAAGGAAAAAATGAAAAACGATAAAAATGATGAAATTAGGAAAAAGACGAAAAAAGAAAAGGAGAAGAATGACCGGGTCATTACAACCTACCCTCCTTAAAAGGGATTTCGTCCCCGAAATCATGTCGTACCTGAAAGAGAGAACAAACGGGGATACCGAGATCGAACCTCCTGTTCGAGCTCCCAGGTAGCCTCCTTGATGCCGTGGTGTCTCCACAAGACCTTGACCAATGGAATGGTCTTGGTCTGTAAGACCTGTTACCTTGAGTCAAGAATCTGGACTGGGCCTTCCTCGTAGGTCACGTCCTCATCAACAACCACATCAGTCCACCGTAGAACATGCGATGGGTCCGGCTCGTACTTCCTCAGCATAGAAACATGAAAGACGTCGTGAACCCTATCCAAGTCTGGCGGCAATGCCAAATGATAAGCAACTTCACCGACGTGCTCTAAAATCTCAAATGGTCCAATGAACCTAGGAGACAACTTACCAGTCTGTCGGAATCTTAGAAGTCCCTTCTACGGAGAAATCTTAAGAAAGATATGGTCCCCTACCTCAAAAGACAAGGATCATTTCCTCCTGTCAGCGTAACTCTTCTGTCTACTTTGTGCGGTAGCCAACCACTGCTGAATTAACTTGATTTTCTCTGTAGTTTCAATGACAATGTCGTGACCCAAAGCAACGGTATCACCGACCTAGGTCCAACAAACTAGAGATCTGCAAGGTCTGCCATACAACGCCTAAAATGGTGCCATGCCAATACTGGTCTGGTAACTGTTGTTATAGACAAACTCAACCAAAGGCAAGTAGTCCTCCCAACTACCCCCAAAATCTAAGATACAAGCCCATAACATATCTCCAATATTTGAATGGTGCGCTTCGATTGACCATCAGTCTGAGGATAGAACGCCGTGCTGAAATGAAGCCTCGTATCAAGAGCTTCCTGAAAACTCTACCAAAAGTGAGACGTGAACCGCGGATCCCTATCTGAAACAATGGATACAGGAACCATGAAGCCTGATAATCTGCCTCAAATACAGTCCACTCAGTCCTTTTGCACTATATATTACTGCCATGGGCAAGAAATGAGCCGTCTTAGTCAACCTGTCAACTATGACCCCAACGGCATCATTCCCTGCCTAAGACCTCGGAAGTCCCGTTATGAAATCCATAGTGATATGCTCCCATTTCCACTTAGCTACTGGTAATGGATGCAACAATCCTGCCAGTCGCTGATGCTCTGCCTTCACTTGCTGACAAGTAAGGCATCGAGCCACAAACTGTGAAACATCCTGTTTCATGCCCTTCCACCAAAATTGTCACCGCAGATTATGATACATTTTCGTACCACCAGGATGAACTGCGAGCCGAGAATGGTGAAATTCTCGAAGAACATTTTCACGACAAGACAAGGGAACAAACATCATCCCCTTGTACCTGAGACTATCGTCTGAATGTAAGGTCCAACCCTCTACATTCTCGCCACCTGAAATTCGAATATGGATGGCCTTCATCTCCTCATCCCCCAACTGTGCCTCAATAACTCTGCTAACAAGAGCCGGTTGAGCCACAAGGCTAAACAAAATAGCCAGTAAAACATCCTCATAAGACTGTAGACCAAGATCTGCAAGCTCTTCTAGCATCTTCCATCTATGAACGAAATTGCTAGCAAGAGTTCCCTGTGACTTCCTACTCAATGCATCGGCCACTACGTTGGCCTTATCTGAATGGTACTATAACTAAAAGTCATAGTCTTCCATGAACTTGACCCATCTGCGCTGTCTCAAGTTCAAATACTTCTGAGAGAACCTCAGGGCAAAGATAACTGCTGCTAACTCTAAATCATGTGTCGAATAGTTCAACTCGTGAGTTTTCAACTATCGAGACCCATAAGCAACCACCCGCTCCGTCTGCATCAAGACACAACCTAAACCTTCGCGCAAAGCATCATAAAAGATCACGTAACCTAAACTATGTTCAGGAATGATCAAAACTAGGGCCGAAGTCAACCTAACCTTCAACTCCTGAAAAGCAAACTCACATGCCTCATTCCATACGAACTTGACCCCCTTGCGGGTAAGTCGAGTCATAGGTGCTGCTAAATGAGAGAAATCCCGAACAAATCTCTGGTAATAGCCGGCTAAGCCAAGGAAACTCCAAATCTCAAACACCGTCTATGGAAACTCCCAATCCATTACTAAATCCATCACTGACTCAATCTTCGATGGATCCACTGTAACACCGCCCCTTGACACAGCATGTCTAAGGTACTTTACTTCCGGTAGCCAAAATTCACATTTCTCGAACTTGGCATATAATCGATTATCCCTAAGGATTTGAACACTGTTCTTAAATGATACTCATGCTTTTCTACCGAAGCTAAGTATACGAGAATGTCATCAACAAAAACCACAACGAACTGATCAAGATTGTCGTGACCAGAGTTTTATTCAACTCGGTACGTCAGTGATGATCCGAAAGTCAACCTAGTAACGGATCCTAAATGCGTAAGTGAATGATAAACTAAGGTCTCTAGAGATAGAAGTCATCCCTAAGGCACTAATGTGACCATCCATGAAGTCACAAAACTCAAGGAAAGGCGAATGAAAAAACGAGAGTCAAAACGAGTAAAAACCGGTAATTAAGGGCAAAATGGTTAATTCACAATCAAAAGGAGAAAATTAACTCTGAACAAGTCAAACAAGGTGAATACAACCTAATCTAACTATTTCACAACATTCCAAGAGGTTCTAAGAATTTTAGATAAGAATCCCACAAAATACCCATTCCCGGTTCAAGCGAAAATTGACACTACCTCACTAAAACCTTAATGACTCCTACTGTGTTTTGAATCAGAGAGTAGAATTGGTACCATTGGAAAGATGACTCAAAATCCATGATTTTAGGATCAAGAATCACCCCATTTGGATTTGAAATGAAGGAGATATGACCATTTGAAGTTGGAACTTCAGTGCTAAAACATGATCTGGAAAGCTGGCGTGTGAAGGCTGTTTCGGTCTAATGAACTAGACATAAATTTGCTAAAAACATGTGGTTTTGGGAGGAGGTAGTTTCGGTAAACCGAAATTGAGTTTCGGTCGACCGAAATAACGCTGAACAGTGAAAAAGGCTACTGGAATGGATGATTAACTGTGCAAATGAATTCCCAAAAGCCATCGGTCGACTGATTTGGTGTTTTGGTCGACCGAAACACCTCAAGAAGCTGCTATAAGGCCTGCTATATGCCAAAGGTCTTAAGGTTCAACCCATGCTTTGAATCTTATGATGATTTGGTTCAAAAATGAAAGTTTAAAACTGATTTTCAAGGAGATTTAAGTATGTGAACATGCCAACAACCTTAATATGAATAATTGAATGCAAAACATTGGCTCATGGCCTCATATATGTCAATTATAAGTATCTCATATGCTAAACCTCCAAGGTTGGTTAAAATATGCTTTTAAAGCAAACTATTGCACTAAATGAATATAAGTGCTAAAGTAAACATGTTTGGCCCTTGGCCTCATTACAAACATATCCGTAGAGTATCAAAAGGTGCACTTAAGTGCACATTACATGGTTTGAACAATAAATACATATTTTGTCGTAATAAGCAAAATGAAGTGTGATATGCTAACAAGTGCATATTCTAACATAGCAAAAGTACTCCAAGTAGTCTAGCAAGTCTAAGATTGTTGAGCATCCCACAATATTGCTTCTTTACTTGAAAAACACCTGGTAACTTCGGGGCGAGAAAACAAGTTTACTCGTAGGGAATGAGCATGCATAAGTTTAACTTATTACAAAGTTTGTAATTCAATATAATTTAATCCATGCTATTAAAGTGACATTAAAACTTTCAACATAGCATAATGAGATGCAAATTCACAAAGTTAACAACTTGGAATTTAAATGTGAAATCAAACCAAAGTGGATACTTGGATATTACCCGGATTAAAACCGTACTCTTGGGATCACTTTAGGGCTATTAACCCATGGGTACCTTCCCTTAGTGCACACTATAGTGTAGGAAGCTCTCTATCTCCCGTGCTAGAACCAAGTCCTAGCCAGGTCAAGTTCTTGATAATATCCCAAGTTTCCAAAATCAACAAGTTGAGCAACAAGTCATGATATGTGATAAAACACAATAAGTTCCATGAATTGAATGACTAAATCATTAGAATAATAAGATAGAAATTAATTAAACTAATTAAGTAACTTCTCTAAATTTCAAGAGCTGTCCAAATGATTCAAATTTAATTTATAACAAGGAGTAACTCATGGACATGCCATATATCAAGCCTAAAGTGAATTATATGCAAGCTACCATTAGTCATTTATTTCTTAAATTAACATAGGACATGTATACAGCTTGTCTATCATTACAAGAACAATTAAATCACTTGAAAAATAAATTATAACACCCCCTACCTCAATAGAGAATAAAATCTCTATAATCTAAGGCAACCAAGCTCAAAGATGAAAAGCCAAACAAGGGTTTTGTAGAGGAGAGTGAGAGGAAGCTAAAGTATTCCAAGCTTAGTGGTTTTAGGTGAGTGGAAGGAGGCCAAAAATGAAGTCAAAGCTCTAAGTTAAGCTTTGCTTCAATGGTGGCTAAGTTAGGGTTCTTGATAGGAAAGAGATGAATGAATTAAAATGCAAACCCTAAGCTAAATGTGGAGGGATTCTCCACTCACTAGGTGCTCTTGCACTACCTCTCACACACACACTAATGCAAGACCAATTGTGAAGCCTACACTTGTCATGAATCTAAGAAAACTTCCAAGACTTAATATTGAGACTACACTTGTCAACCATCCATGCCAACAAGTTCTCCTATCTTAGGCCAACAAATGGGTGAATCTCCGCCCTCCATGTGTCAAGAGATTAAGCTTACAAGTTACTCCACCTTAATGCCAACAAGTGGCACCATGAAAATGTGACACTTGTCACATTTTTTCAGAAATTGCAAAAAGGTCTTTTTTGAAAATATCTTCCAAATTAAATTGTAAAATAGTCCCTAAGATGAAAAATAATTACTTTATTTAATTACACAAAATCACTCAAGTTATGAATAAATACCAAAAGTTATGCATCCATACCCTTTACAAGAAAAGTAAACATTTAACATGCTTTTCTACGAAAGTAAAAATGTATATATCATGGAAATGAAATATCATGGATGTATACCAAGCCGAAATCAAATTTGAGCACAAAAAGTGAGGTTATGCAAGGAAAAATGAAAAATGATTAAAGGACAAAATAAGAAAAAAGACAAAAAAAGAAATTATCGAAAAAAAAGAAAAAGGAAAATGACCAGGTCATTATAACCTACCTTCTTTAAAAGGGATTTCGTTCCCAAAATCAAATCGTACCTGAAAAATAGAACAAATGGGGGTACCGGGAGCGAACCTCCTGCTTGAGCTCCCAGGTAGCCTCCTCAACGCCGTGGTGTCTCCACAAGACCTTAACCAATGGAATGGTCTTGGTCTGCAAGACCTATTCCCGTGAATCAAGAATCTGGACTGGACCTTCCTCGTAGGTCACGTCCTCATCAACAACAACATTTGTCCATCGTAAAACATGCGATGGATCCAGTTCGTACTTCCTCAGCATAGAAACATGAAAGACGTCGTGAACCCTATCCAGGTCTGGCGGTAAAACCAAACGATAAGCAACTTCACCGATGCACTCCAATATCTCAAATGGTCCAATAAATCTGGGAGACAACTTGCCAGTCTTGTAAAATCTCAGAAGTCCCTTGCGTAGAGAAATCTTAAAAAGGACATGGTCCCCTACCTCAAAAGACATGGATCACCTCCTTTTATCAACGTAACTCTTCTGCTTGCTCTGCCCGGTAGCTAACAGCTACCGAATCAACTTAATTTTCTCTGTAGTCTCAATGATAATGTCGGGATCCAAGGCAAAGGTATCATTGACCTCGGTCCAACAAACTGGAGATCTGCAAGGTCTGCCATACAACGCCTCAAAAGGTGCCATGCCAATAATGGTCTGGTAACTGTTGTTGTAGGCAAACTCAACCAAAGGCAAGTAGTCCTCCCAACTACCCCTGAAATCCAAGATATAAGCCCGTAACATATCCTCTAATATCTAAATGGTGCGCTCCAACTGACCATCAGTCTGAGGATGGAATGCCGTGCTAAAATGAAGCCCCGTGTCAAGAGCCTCCTGAAAACTCTGCCAAAAGTGAAACATGAACCGCGGATCCCTATCCAAAACAATAGATATAGGAACCCCGTCAAGCCTGACAATCTGCCCCATATATAGTCCACTCAGTCTTTCTGCACTGTCTGTCACTGCTATGGGCAAGAAGTGAGCCACCTTAGTCAACCTGTCAACTATGACCCATACAGAATCATTCATTACCAGAGACCTCAGAAGTCCCGTTATGAAATCCATAGTGATATGCTCCCATTTCTACTCAGCTACTGGTAATGGTTGCAACAATCCCGCTGGTCACTGATGCTCTGCCTTCACTTGATGACAAGTAAGGTATCGAGCCACAAACTATGAGACATCCCGTTTCATGCCCTGCCACCAAAACTATCATCGCAGATTGTGATACATCTTCGTACCACCAGGATGAACTGCGAGTCGAGAGTGGCAAAAATCTTGAAGAACGTCTTCACGACAAGACAAGGGAACAAACATCATCCTTTTGTACTTGAGACCACTGTCTGAATGTAAGGTTCAACCCTCTACATCCTCACCGCCTGAAATCTGAATATAGATGGCCTTCATCTCCCCATCCTCCAATTGTGCCTCAATAACTCTGCTAACAAGAGCTGGTTGAGCCACAAGGCTAAATAAAATAGCCAGTAAAACATCCTCATAAAACTGCAAACCAAGATCTGCAAGCTCTTCTAACATTTTCCATCTACGAATGGAAAAGCTAGCAAGAGTCCCCTGTGACTTCCTACTCAAAGCATCGGCCACCACATTGGCCTTACCCGGATGGTACCGTAACTCAAAGTCATAGTCTTCCATGAACTCAACCCATCTGCACTGTTTCAAGTTCAAATCCTTCTGAGAGAAGAGATACTTGAGACTCTTATGATCGGAGAAAACCTCAAACTTCTCCCCGTACAAATAGTGTCTCCACCCCTTAAGGGCAAAGATAACTGCTGCCAACTCCAAATCATATGTCGGATAGTTCAACTCGTGAGTCTTCAACTATCAAGACCTATAAGCAACCACCCACTTTGTCTGCATCAAAACACAACCCAAACCTTCCCGTGAAGCATCATAGAAGATCACATAACCCAAACCACGTTCAGGAATGATCAACACTAGAGCCAATATCAACCTGACCTTCAACTCTTGAAAAGCAAGCTCACATGCCTTAATACGAACTTGACCCCCTTGCGGGTAAGTCGAGTCATAGGAGCCGCAAAACGAGAGAAATCCGGAACAAATCTCCGATAGTAGCCAGCTAAGCCAAGAAAACTCCGAATCTCAAACACTGTCTTTGGACGTTCCCAATCCATCACTGCTTCAATCTTCGATGGATCCACTGCAACACCGCCCCCTGACACAACATGTCCAAGGAACTTCACTTCCTATAGCCAAATTTCGCATTTCTCGAACTTGGCGTATAACTGATTATCCTTAAGGATCTGCAACATTGTCCTCAAATGATACTCATGCTCCTCCACCGAAGCTGAGTATATGAGAATGTTATCAACAAAAACCACAACGAACTGATCAAGATGGTCACTGAATACACGGTTCATCAAGTCCATAAAAGTTGCTGGAGCATTGGTCAAACCAAATGACATCACCAGAAACTCATAATGGCCATACCGTGTATGAAAAGCGGTCTTGGATACATCCTCATCCTTAACCCTCAGCTGATAGTAACCTAATCTCAAATCAATCTTCAAAAAATAAGTGGCTCCCCTCAACTGATCAAAAAAGTCATCAATCCTAGGCAAATGATACTTATTCTTGATTGTGACGTGATTCAGCTTGTGATAATCGATGCAAAGTCTCAAAGACCCATCATTTTTTTTCGCAAAAAGAACCGGTGCTCCCCAGGGTGAAGCACTAGGACAAATAAAGCCCTTAGCTTTTAAATCATCCAATTGAGCTTTAAGCTCATCAAGCTCTGTCGGTGCCATACGGTACGGTGCCATAGAGATGGGCACTGTACCGGGAATGACATCAATGGCAAAAACAACTTCCCTTAAAAGAGGTAACTCTGTCAGCTCATCTAGAAAGACATCAACAAAATCCTCAACAACTGCCAAAAGAACACGGCCCAAACAACTATCCTCATCGACTAGCAAACTAGCCAAGTAGGATCTGTGGCGACTCCAGTCACTAATACTGAAAATCATTATCGAGTGGGAATCGCTCTGATCTCCCACGAAGTGAAAACAATCTCCTGTGGGAGTGCAAATAAAAACTCGCCCGCGGAAGCAATCGATTGTGGCACGAAAGAAGAACAACCAATCCATCCCGAGAATGACGTCAAAGCCCGTCATGTCAAAGACGACGAAATCAAACTCTAAAGTCTGCCTAGCTATCTCGATAGCACAACCCCGACAAACATGGTCCAAAAACACTAGACCCCCAACTGGTGTGTCAACACAAAGGAAACCATCCCGTTGCGTGACCTCTAGACCCAAAGAATATGCAAATGAAGCAGATATGAATGAATGTGATACACCTATGTCAACAAGAACTCTAGCCCAAGAACTAAAAATTGGAAAGATACGTCGAACTATAGAAGTTCCAGCGGAGGTA
Organism: Cornus florida; assembly: GCF_030987335.1. NCBI lineage: Eukaryota > Viridiplantae > Streptophyta > Magnoliopsida > Cornales > Cornaceae > Cornus > Cornus florida. The sequence goes on along the minus strand of NW_026775574.1, from coordinate 36,992,659 downwards.
TCGGCCTGTGGCAATGCATAAGCTCGTCCTTGAGCACCTAACTGCTGAGAACTACCTTAGTGAGCTGACTGATGTCCGGAATTAGTAGGCGTAGAACCCCTACCCGGATAAGAACTAACTGGAGGTGCCACTGGCTGTGGTGCCTGAGGCACCCTGAAACTCGACTGAACAACTGCAGACTGTGCTGGTGTGGCCTGTGAACTAGTGCCACCCTGTGCTTTGCTCCGTGGATGAGGGCAATCCTTCCTTATGTGCCCGGGCTACTTGTAATAGTTGATAGTCCCCTGAAACCCCTTTGTCAAAGCTGTAGTCTTACTAGCTTGTGGTTGACTGGTCTGTGGCTGAAGCTATGGGCAGCGAGGCTTGATGTACCCCGGCTGCTGACAATGGTGACAAATTACTCCTCGAGTTGACCCCAAAGATATTGGTACTGCAGATGCAGACCGATTCTGCTGTGGTGCCCCTTGTGAGTGTGTACTATTCCTTGCCTTAGCCTTCTTCCACTGATTCCCGGAAGATGACGGAGCATCGTTGCGAGGCTGCTTGTGTCAACCCCTGATCCGTAACTGATCTCGTTCCTCTGCCTCAGCTAGCATTGCCCTCTGGACCACCTCTCTATAAGTTCTCAAATCAAGAATTGAGACCCGTGGCCTGATGTCAAGATGTAGTCCATCCTGAAATTTCATTGCCCTAGCCTCCTCTTTCGCCACTATGTCCTCGGCATAATAAGAGAGAGAAGTAAATCGTGTCTCATACTCAATGACACTAATAGTGCCCTGATAAAGACCTGTGAACTGTATCCTTATCTCCCGCCTTATAGCCCTAGGAAAGAAGCGGTCGAAGAACAATTCTTTGAACTCATTCCAAGTTATCACCTCCACATCGTGGATATTGGTCATAGACTTCCACCAGATATCGGCATCTTTCATGAACATAGAGGCTGTCAAGGAGATCCTCAATTGGTCTGTAGGCACTGTCATGCTATCGAGCTTGCGTACCATGAGATAAAACCATGCCTCTGAAGCAAGCGGATCCATACTCCTTGCAAATTGGTCGATCTTAACCCTCTGTAACTTCATGAAGTAGTCCAATGCCTCATTAGCAACTGGTGCCGGTGCTAGTACCAATATCGGGATCTACATCCCTAAAATATGCTGATGAAACATCTGCTGAATGGACTCTGACATCCCCAGAGCCACTCCCTATGCAATCTGCTCCTCATAAGTCGGCTCGTGGTGGATTAGGATCCACACTACGAGGTCGAACCCTGGGCCTCCCTGGACCCCGTGTGATCCCGGTGTCCTCAACCTGCTCATCCACTCCGTCATGACGAGAAGACTCTCTACGAGTCAAGACCATGATGCTAAACGCACGGAAAGAAAGAGGCCAACAATAACACAAGTTATTATGACCGAATGCAACTCACGCTATGAATGCACAAAACAAGAAGCATGTCAATGTATGTGACGTACAGTTATGCTAAAGCAGATAAGCATATACAATATGCTAAATGGATACTGAAAACTTCTAGGTACTTAAACACACAAGCACACAGACATGTCATCAAACTAAACATGTAAACATGTTATAATACAAAAACATATTAACGAGTAGCATATAAACATACAAAGTAAATCAACGAAAGAATGACATGCACCCAAACCCATTGTCCAAGGTTTGCGAACCTAGGAGCTCTGATACTATTTGTCGTAACCCAAGTTTTATTCAACTCGGTACGTCAGTGATGACCCAAAAGTTGACCTAGTAACGGATCCTAAATGCAGAAGCGAATGATAAACTAAGGTCTCTAGAGATAGAAGTCATCCCTAAGGCACTAATGTGACCTTCCATGAAGTCACAGAACTCAAGGAAAGACGAATGAACAAACGAGAGTCAAAATGAGTAAAAACTATTAATTAAGGGCAAAATGGTCAATTCACAATCAAGAGGAGAAAATTGGCTCTAAACAAGTCAAAAAAGGTGAATACAACCAAATCTAACCATTTCACAACATTCCAAGAGGTTCTAAGAATTTTAGACAAGAATCCCACAAAATGCCCTTTCCCCGTTCAAGTGAAAATTGACACTACCTCACTAAAACCTGAATAACTCCCACTTTGTTTTGAATCTGAGAGTGGCATTGGTACCATTGGAAATCTGACTCAAAATCCATGAGCTTAGGCTCAAGAATCACCCCATTTGGATTAGAAATGAAGGAGATATAAGCGTTTGAAGTTGGGACTTCAGTGCTAAAACATGATTTGGAAAGCTGGCGTGTGAGGGCTGTTTCGGTCAACTGAACTGAACATAAATTTGTTGAAAACATGTGTTTTTGAGAGGAGGTAGTTTCGGTAGACCTAAATTGAGTTTCGGTCGACCGAAATGACCCTGAACAGTGAAAAAGGCTATTGGAATGGATGATTAACTGTGCAAATGAATTCCCAAAAGCCATCGGTCGACCAATTTGGTGTTTTGGTCGACTGAAACACCTCGAAAAGCTGCTATAAGGCCTGCTATATGCCAAAGATGTTAAGGTTCAACCCATGCTTTGGATCCTATGATGATTTGGTTCAAAAATGAAAGTTTAAAACTGATTTTCAAGGAGATTTAAGTATGTGAACATGCCAACAACCTAATATGAATAATTGAATGCAAAACATTGGCTCATGGCCTCATACATGTCAATTATAAGTATCTCATATGCCAAACCTCCAAGGTTGGTCAAAATATGCTTTTAAAGCAAACTATTGCACCAAATTAATACAAGTGCTAAAGTAAACATATTTGGCCCTTGGCCTTATTACAAACATATCCGTAAAGTATCAAAAGGTGCACTTAAGTGCACATTACATGGTTTGAACAATAAATACATATTTTGTCATAATAAGCAAAATGAAGTGTGATATGCCTACAAGTGCATATTTTAACATAGCAAAAATACTCCAAGGAGTCTAGCAAGTCTAAGATTGTTGAGCATCCCACAATATTGCTTCTTTACCTGAAAAATACCCGGTAACTTCGGGGTGAGTAAACAAGTTTACTCGTAGGGAATGAGCATGCATAAGTTTAACTTATTACAAAGTTTGTAATTCAATATAATTTAATCCATGCTATTAAAGTGACATTAAAACTTTCAACATAGCATAATGAGATGCAAATTAACAAAGTTAACAACTTGGAATTTAAATGCGAAATCAAACTAAAGTGGATACTTGGATATTCCACGGATTAAAACCGTACTTTTGGGATCACTTTAGGGCTATTAACCCATGGGTACCTTCCCCTAGTACGCACTATAGTGTAGGGAGTTCTCTATCTCCTGTACTAGAACCAAGTCCTATCCAAGTCAAGTTCTTGATAATATCCTAAGTTTCCAAAATCAACAAGTTGAGCAATAAGTCATGATATGTAATAAAACACAATAAGTTCCATGAATTGAATGACTAAATCATCAGAACAATAAGATAGAAATTAATTAAACTAATTAAGTAATTTCTCTTGATTTTAAGAGTTGTCTAAATGATTCCAATTTAACATGTAACAAGTAGTAACTCATGGACATGCCATATATCAAGTCTAAAGTGAATTATACGCAAGCTACCATTAGTCATTTATTTCTTAAATTAACATAGGACATGCATACAACTTGTGTATCATTACAAGAACAATTAAATCACTTGGAAAATAAATTATAACACCCCCTACCTCAATAGAGAATAGAATCTCTATAATCCGAGGCAACCAAGCTTAAAGATGAAAAGCCAAACAAGGGTTTTGTAGAGGAGAGTGAGAGGAAGCTAAAGTATTCCAAGCTTAGTGGTTTTAGGTGAGTGGAAGGAGGCCAAAAATGAAGTCAAGGCTCTAAGTCAAGTTTTACTTCAATGGTGGCTAAGTTAGGGTTCTTGAGAGGAAAGAGATGAATGAATTAAAATGCAAACCCTAAGCTAAATGTGGTGGGATTCTCCACTCACTAGGTGCTCTTGCACTACCTCTCACACACACGCTAATACAAGACCAATTGTGAAGCCTACACTTGTCATGAATCTAAGAAAACTTCCAAGACTTAATATTGAGCCTATACTTGTCAACCATCCGTGCTAACAAGTGCTCCTATCTTAGGCCAACAAATAGGTGAATCTCCACCCTCCATGTGTCAAGAGATTCAGCTTACAAGTTACTCCACCCTAATGCCAACAAGTGGCACCATGAGAATGTGACACTTGTCACATTTTTCAGAAATTGCAAAAAGGTCCTTTTTTTTAAATATCTTCTAAATTAACTTGCAAAATGGTCCCTAAGACGAAAAATAATTACTTTATTTAATTACACAAAACCCCTCAAGTTATGAATAATTACCAAAAGTTATGCATCCATGCCCTTTACAAGGAAAGTAAACATTTAACATGCTTTTCTATGAAAGTAAAAACATAGATATTACGGAAATGAAATATCATAGATGTATACCAAGCTGGAATCAAATCTGAGCACAAAAAGTGAGGTTATGCAAGGAAAAATGAAAAACAACTAAAGGACAAAATAGGAAAAAAGACGAAAAAAAAATTACCGAAAAAAAAAGAAAAAGGAAAATGACCGGGTCATTACAAAGATGGTTACTGAATACACGGTTCATCAAGTCCATGAAAGCTACTGGAGCATTGGTCAAACCAAATGACATCACCAGAAACTCGTAATGGCCATACCATGTACGAAAAACGGTCTTAGATATATCCTCATCCTTAACCCTCAACTGATAGTAACCCGATCTCAAATCAATCTTCGAAAAACAATTGGCTCCCTTCAACTGATCAAACAAGTCATCAATCATAGGCAAAGGATACCTGTTCTTGATCGTAGCATGGTTCAACTTGCGATAATCGATACAAAGTCTCAAAGACCCATCCTTCTTCTTCGCAAAAAGAACCGGTGCCCCCCAGGGTGAAGCACTAGGATGAATAAAGCCTTTAGCTTTTAAGTCATCCAATTGAGCTTTCAGCTCATCATGCTCTACTGGTACTATACGGTATGGTGCCATAGAGATTGGTGCAGTACCGGGAATGACGTCGATGGCAAAGATAACTTTCCGAAAAGGAGGAAACTCCATCAATTCCTCTAGAAAAATATCCAAAAACTCCACAACAATTGCTGGATAAACGCAGTCTGAACTGCTGTCATCATCAACTAACAGGCTAGCTAAGAAGGACCTGTGGTGACTCCAGTCACTGATGCTGAAAATCATCGTTGAGTGGGTATCGCTCCATTTCCCACGAAGTGAAAATAATCTCCCGTGGGAGTGTAAACTGACACTTGCCCGTGGAAGCAATCAATTATGGCACGAAAAAAAGACAACCAGTCCATCCCAAAGATGACGTCAAAGCCCGTCATGTCAAAAATGATGAAATCGAACTCTAAAGTCTGTCCAGCTATCTCGATAGCACAACCCCGACAAACACGGTCCAAAGACATTCGACCACCAACTGGTATGTCAACACAAAGGAAACCATCCCACTACATGACCTCCAGACCCAAAGAATGTGCAAATGATGCAGATATAAATGAATGCGATGCACCCGTGTCAATAAGAACTCTAGCCCAAGACCTGAAAACTAGAAAGATACCTCAAACTGTAGAAGTCCCTACAGAGGTATCGGCCTGTGTCAATGCATAAGCTCATCCTTGAGACCTTGATTGCTGAGAACTGCCATGGTGGCCCGACTGATGTTCGGAAGCAGTAGGTGTATAACCTCTACCTAGATAAGAACCAACTGATGGCGCTACTGGTTGTGGTGCTTGAGGCACCTTGAAACCTAACTGTGCAACTGCCGACTGTGTTGGTGTAGCCTGTGGTCCTACGCCACTCTGTGCCCTACTCCATGGATGAGGGCAATCCTTCCTCATGTGACCGGGTTACTTGCAGTAGTTGCAAGTCCCCTGAAACCCCTTCGTCGAAGCTGTAGGCTTACTAGCTTGTGATTGATTGGTCTGTGGTTGCAACTATGGGCAGCGAAGCTTGATATGCCCTGGCTGCTAACAATGGTGACAAATCACACCCCGGGCTGACCCCGAAGATACTAGAACTGTAGGAACAGACTGAGGCTACTGTGACTATCCCTGAGTACGTGAACTATCCCCGGCCTTAGCTTTCTTCAACTAGCCCCCAACAGATACTGATAGCCTCTCCACGTGGCTGTTTATATGAACCCTTGATCCTGTGTTGGTCTCGGTCCTCTGCCTCAACCATTATAGCCCTCTGGACCACCTTTCCATAGGTCCTCAAGTCCAACACTGAAATCTGTGGCCTAATATCAAGATGTAACACATTTTGAAATTTCCTTACCCTGAGCTCATCGGTAGCTACCATTTCCGGTGCATAGCGAGAAAGAGAAGTGAAGCGTGTCTTATACTCAATGACACTCATCATGCCCTGATAGAGACCTGTGAACTACACCCTAATATCCTGCCTCATAGCCCTCGGAAAGAAGCGGTGGAAGAACAATGCCCTAAACTCCTCCCAAGTCATCACCTCCACATCGTGGATATTGGTCATGAACCTCCACCAGATATCGGCATCTCCCATAAACATAGAGGCAGTCAAAGAGATCTTCAATCGGTCTGTAGGTATTGCCATGCTAACGAGCTTGCGTACCATGAGATCTAGCCATGCCTCTGAAGCAAGCGAATCCAAACTCCCTGTAAATTGGTCGATCTTAACCCGTTGTAACTTCATAAAGTAGTCCAATGCCTCATTAGCAAATGGTATCAGTGCTAGTGCCGGTACCGGAATCTGCATCCCTGTAATATGCTGATGAAACATCTGCTGAATGGACTCTAACATCCCTAGAGCCACTCGTTATGCAATTTGCTCCTCGTAAGTTGGCGCTTGTGGTGGATTAGGATCCACGCCACGAGGTCGAACCTTAGGCCTCCCTGGACCCTGTGTGAGCCCGGTGTCCTCAATCTGCTCATCCGTTTTGTTATGACGAGAAGACTCTCCACGAGTCAAAACCATGATGCTAAATGCACAAAAGGAAAGAGGTCAACAATAACACAAGTTATTATGACCGAATGCAACTCACGCTATGAATGCACAAAACAAAAAGCATGTCAATGTATGTAACATACAGTCATGCTAAAGTAGATAAGCATATACAACATGCTAAAACAGATACTGAAACTTTTATATACTTAAGCATGTATGCACATAAACATGTTATAAAACTAAGCACGTAAACGTGTTATAATACCAAAACATGTTAACAAGTAGCATATAAACATATTAAAGTAAATCAACGAAGGCATAATATGCACCCAAAACCCATCGTCCTAAGGTTTTCGAACCTAGGAGCTCTGATATCACCTGTGACGGCCCTGGATTTTTGAATCCAGTGCGTCCTGTGATTACCTGAAGGTGATCCGTTAACGAATCCGAAATGCGGAAGCAAAAGACACGACTAAGGTCTCTAGAGATGTACGTCATCCCTAACACACAAGGTTGGCTTCCCGAGTAGTCTCGGGACTGAACGGAAGCAAGAAGAAAACAAGGGTTTTTAAACCTTATTAGAAATGGACCAAGGGTAAAATGGTCATTTCATAGAGAAATAGATGCTATCAAGCATACTATTGGAAAGATAATAAAAAATTTATAAAGATAGACTCATGAATCACTTGATTCGAAGTTCCGATGACAAGGATATGAAGATAGAACAAGGAGGCATCCTCTGATTAGGAGAATACCACAACCCTATCTCATTAAAACTATCATGACTCTCAAAAATGAAATACAAGTCCCCACAACATAGATAAACATAAATGATCATATGCAAGTGTGAGAAACATACTTAAGGTACAATTTAATCAATAAAAGGAAATAAGCAAAAAACGGCTCTAAGGCCTCATTACATATACGCCCTAAGAGTAACAAAAGGTGCACTTAAGTGCACATTACATAGCTTAGACAATAAATACAAGTTTTCATACAATACACCAAAAAGGATCATGATATGCTAACAAGTGCATATTCAATGTCACCAAAAATACTCCAAGAATTTTAGCAAGTCTAAGAGTGTTGTGCATCCCACAGCAAAGCTTCTTTACCTGAAAAACACCCAGTAACTTTGGGGTGAGTAAACAAGTTTACTCATAGGGAATGAGCATGCATAAGTTTAACTTATTACAAAGTTTGCAATTCAATAGAATTTAGTTCATGCTATTAAAATGACATTGGAGCTTTTAACATAGCACAATGAGATACAATATCACAAGGTTATTAAGTTTGGAAATTAAAGAGTGAAATCAAACTAAGGTGGATACTTGGATATCGCCTGGACTAAAACCTTACTCTTGGGATCACTTTAGGGCTATTAACCCATGGGTACCTTTCCCTAGTGCACATTATAGTATAGGGAGCTCTCTATCTCCCGTATTAAAACCAAGTCCTAGCCATGTCAAGTTCTTGATGATATCCCAAGTTTCCAAAATAAACATATACAGCAACAAGTCATGATATGTGATAAAACACAATAAGTTCCATGAATTACATGACTAAATCATTAGATCAATATGATAGAAATTAAGTAAACCAACTAGGTAATTTCTCTAGATTTCAAGAGTTGTTCAAATGGTTCCAATTTAATATATAAGAAGGAGTAACTCATGGTCATGCCATATATCAAGTCTAAAATGGATTACAAGCATGGTACAATTAAGTATAATTAAAATCAATTTAAATTAATTAATTCTCTAGATTTAAAAGCTCATTTAAATCATGCCAAATTAATATACAACAAGGTTCAAGTCATGGTCATGCCATAAATCAAGTCCTAAGTGAGATATATACAAGTTACAATTAATCACTAATGTCTCAAATTGGTACTAGACATGCATACCATTTATAAATCACTACAAAACAATTATTCTACTTAGATAATAAACTAGAACACCCCCTACCTCAATAGCGAATTGTATCTCTATAATCCAAGGTAACCAAGCTTAAAGATGGAAAATCAAACAAAGGTTTTATAGAGGAGAGTGAAATGAAACTAAAGTATTCCAAGCTTAAAGGCCTAGGGTGAGTGGAAGGAGGCCAAAATGAAGCTTGAAGCTTTAAACTAAGCTTTGCTTCAATGATGGCTAGGTTAGGGTTTGAGAGGAAAGAGATAAAATGAAATAAAAACACAAACCCTAAACTAAATGTGGTGGGATTCTCCACTCACTAGGTGTTTTTGCACTACCTCTCACACACACACTTGCAAGACTAATTGTGAGGCTCACATTTGTCATTCATCTAAGGCTTTTTCTTAGGCTTAATCCTAAGCCTACACTTTTTCATTCACCTAAGGCAACAAGTACTCCAATCCTAGGTCAACAAATGGGTGAATCTCCACCCTCCATGTGTCAAGAGATTAAGCCTCCAAGTGGTTCCACCACAAGATCAACAAGTGGCACCTTGAGAGTGTGACACCTGTCACCTTTTATAGGAAAATTGCAAAAAGGTCCTTTTTGAAAATATCTTCTAAATTAAGTTACAAAATAGTCCCTAAGATGAAAAATAATTGCTTTATTTAATTACCTTAAAACCCCACAACTTAAGAATATTACAAAAAAGTTATGCATCCATACCTTTTACAAGGAAAGTAAACACTTAGAATGCTTTTCCACAAAAGTAAAAATGTAGATATCATGAAAATTAAATATCATGGATGGATTCAAATCCAAGCACAAAAAGTGAGGTTATGCAAGGAAAAAATAAAAAACGAGAAAAGGATAAAATAGGGAAAAAGACGAAAAAAGAAATTATAGAAAAAAGAAAAGGAGAAAAATGACCGGGTCATTACAAAAATAAAATTTTCTTTTAACATGGTCAGCTTGGAAAAATTATTTTAAGGGGGGTTTCTTCTTCGTTTTTTTTTCCAAAAAACATTGTTTAGTACCTCAAAACGGCGCACGAACTTCAGCATTTTGCCCAGGTTACTATTCATTACTGTCAAAACACTATTCACGGCCTCGGCGACGTCAAAACTTTGTTTTGACTTTTCTCTTCCATCCGGACTCCGAATCAAGTGATTCTTGAGTCTAACTTGATTAATTTTTCACTGTCTTTCCAATGGTGTGCTAGGTAGCACCCAGATCTTGCTAAAAATTATTTTTTTGCCCTTGGGGCTAAACTTGTCTGATTTTCTTTTTTCTTTTTAAATTTCTTCCGCTATGCTTTCTTATGAGTTTCATGACTTCATGGGAAGTCACGGATGTGTCTTGGGAATGATGTACATTTCCAGAGACGTTGCTTCCATGTAAAAGACTATTTTGCCCTTGGGGGCTTATTTGGTTTTTTTCTAATCTTTTTTTCCGCGTCGGTTCTCGTGGAGTTCTGTGGCCTTATGAAAGGTCACTTTGGTATCCTAGGGATGTTGTATATCCCTAGAGACTTGTTTTCTATTTTCGCTTCCGCATTTCGGATCCATTATCGGGTCAAACTACGGTTCATCACAGGACACACTGGCTTGAAAAACCAGGGCCATCACAGGTGGTATCAGAGCTCCTAGGTTTGAATACTTTAGGCAACGGGTTTTGGGTGCATATCACGTTTTTGTTGCTATGTTATACGTGTGTATATGCTATTTGTTGACATGTTTTGGTATTATAACATGTTTATGTGTTTCTTGATAACACGTTTGGTATTATGACATGTCTCTATGCTTATATGCTTATGTGTTTAAAAGCATCCTTGTTTGATATGTATGCTTATTTGCTTAAGTACTTAATTATTTAAACAACTTTCTTTGATTACCTTTGCATGACCATATGTTGTATACCCTATCTTGCTTTGTGTTTGGTACATTCATAGTGTGAGTTGCATTCGATCACAATAACTCATGTTATTATTGATCTCGATCCCTTTCCATGTATATAGTGTCACAATCTTGACTCGCGGAGAGTCTTCTTGTTAGGGCTCGGGTGAGCGTAGGGTTGTAGTATCCATCTGGCGAGATGAGACGTAGGCCACAAAGGCACCGTTTCATCTCATTTTCTTTCATCTTTTTGTGATGTGGTCATGGTGGCGTTGGAGGTGTCGATGTCATCTCTTAGGACTTCATAGTGGTCTTGACATCATGATGTCATTGAGGTCTTTATTTCTAGCGTCATGGGATGATGAGTCAGGACTGACTCGAATCCTTCAATAGGGAGTTGGGAAGTTGCCTTGTGAGCCTCAGGGCGAGGTTCTTATGTCTTCTCTTCTTAGGGCGATGGTTTCGTGATTTGGATGGGTGTGTTGACCTATGATCTTTCTTGTGTTGCCTTGGTTAGCTCTTATGGGCTATGGTTGGGATGTGAGTGGTTTCGTGTAATTAATTGCGTTGGTACAATTAATTATTCTCCTTTGTCATTGGAGGCTTGGGGGGCGTTGTGTTAAGGTTCTGGTAGAATCTTATAGAATTCCTATCAAGCTCATTGGCATCTTGGTTTGGGGGTTTTCCCGTTGATGTCTTGTAACGGTTAGCCTTGGGGCTGTCCATTTTGTTGTTGCCTTGTTTCGTGTAGTGTTGGGATTCCATCAGGGTATGAGCTGGTTTTGGGAAAGACGTGCTAGCTCTATGTTTAGGAGACCTTAGTGGTCATTAGGGTGAATAATTCCTTTCCTCGTAGTGAGCGATTGGACTCATCCAGGTTTTGTGTTACTTTTTCTAAGAGGTTGTTCCTTTTGAGAGGCATTCCATTCATTTCTTTTGATTTTACGAACATGCCATTTGTATGATCACTTTTACATGTTTATGAGCCCCATTATTTTCGGGCATGCCTTAGAAATATGTTTAGGATTTATGACTATGTGGTAGTTATATGAGGATGTATATGATACGTTGCTTAAACAGTATCTACTTACTATGTTTATGCCGTTGGTGGGGTATAGCGCGTTGCTATTTGTTTGACTCCTATGTGATAGGTGGTTTATTTGGTTTACCTTATGTATACTTTGTGTTTAGTACTATGATATTATTTGATTTATGTCATTTAATTTTTGTGAGTATGCACTATGTGAGTATTTGGTTTATACTGTTTCATCTTTCCTGCACTTATGTTGGATTTTGTGACCTTGGTTATTGGGATAGAGATGTGTGAGCTACGTTGTAGACTTGCATTTTGAGGTTTTAGCTGTCCACTATAGGGATTTTGACCCAGCATTTTGTCTTCTGTATGTAGCCTTATGGTAGGTCTACTTTAGATTGGTGCATAGGTTTTTATTTTTGTGAGTCCAATCCATTGGCTTGAGGGCATAGATTTGTCAAGGGTTCATGACTGGTGTTGTTGTGGGGGTCGCTGTTACTCCAGCATTAGGGATTTAAGGCCTTAAGCGTAACGGTACCAATGACATTGTTATTAGAGTTTTGGGATTAGTTACCCTATCTCTCGCAGATGCTTGGTCTCCGTAGTGGTTTTGGTAATGATCATTTTCGACATTGATGTCATTTGTGTCAAAAAGTTTTTTTCTGAGTTGATCTGTTGGGGACATGTTATGAACTAGTACCTTATACTGTCATGTTACCTTACTGATGAGTAAGTGTGGGTGGGTTCTGGTTATTTTTCGTACTACCATGTCATTCTTAGCCATCTATTTTGATCCGACTTGTCGTTGTCTTGGGATTCTTTCGGTTATTAACATTGAGTTAATATACCGATTTGTTCGGGGAGTTGTCTCTCAGTACTTGGTTTTCGTTTTCTTTCGGATGATCTTTAGGCTTTTGGAGTTACCCTTTAGCACCTTATGGTTTGTTCTTTGGTTTGACCTTGCATTCAGTCTTAGTTCTTTTCTCCTCGGATGTTCCTAATTTATGGGATGAAATTCCTGTAAGGAGGGTAGGTTGTAATGATCCGGTCATTTTCCTCCCTTTCCTTTTTCTCAAATTTTATGGATAAATTTTTTTTGTTTAATTTTCTTTTTCGAGTTCTATTTCTCAACGCTTAATGTCGTCTCGAGTGCTCAAAAATGGTTTTCGAGACTCTTTCCCTTGGATTGACAACTTCCTTTAAGGACCGAGTCATTTCCACATTTTCACTTTTCGTCCTTTTCCCTATTTTGTCTTTTCCCCGTTTGTCACTTTTTGGCACAATCTCAGTTTCCGTACTTGGAGTTGGTTTTTGACTTCACGTATCTTCATTTTAAGTGGTTTCCACGAAATACGTATCTTTACTTTTGCAGTAAAGTACTCTGGTTGCTCTCGGTGTCCATAAGGGCATAGATGCATAATTTTTCAGAATCTTTTACTTTTCTTAGGGTGTTTTTTTGTAAATTTAAAGATATTTTATTTCAAGGGTTTTTAAGAAAATATTTTTGGAAGATATTTTCATTCTGGGTCATTAGTACAGTTTTCACTTTTTGGAGGGGCCATTGTGCAATTAATGAAAGTTATTGCAAAAATGCCTCGTTTTGAGCATGGATCCTTGTATAGGATTTATTTTCACATTTCGTCAAGTTGTGTGCTCTTAGAATTTTCTTCTGGTCATTTTTCTCCAGTTTCAGTTTTTTTGGCCTAGTTGCCGCCGAACTTGTATGGGGCATATCTCTCTGCTTGTGACTCAATTTTCAACGTCGTTTCTTTTGTTGTTCATATTTTCTCATTTTAGTTCTTTTTTGTTCATAGAGTTTTGCTGTTTGAGTGCGTCTTCTCAAATTCCACTTTTCCGGACCCGGCAAGGCCCTTTCGGGGCACTTTTAGGGTTTTCATATAAATAGGGGGTTATAAAATTAAAAAGTCATCTTCCCCTCTCTTCATGCATGATCAGAAGCTTCCATGGCAGCCAAAGGGGAGCTGCCACCCTTCTTCACTCAATTAAACCTTCTTCCCTTTGATAAAAAGTCATAGTGCCTTTGCATTTTGTTTTTGTCTTGACTACGCGCATCTTTTCCCCTTATTAGAACCCCTTTTTGGCCAATTTTTGAGTTCGGGTTTGAGGTCAAGTTAGGATTTTGGTAGGTCCTGTAATGACCCGGTCTTTTTCCTCTTTTTTCCATTTTCGGTGATTTTTCTTTTTTCGTCTTTTTCCTATTTTGTCTTTTCCTTATTTCGTCTTTTTCCCGTTTTTCATTTTTCCTTACATAACCTCACTTCTTGTGCTCAGATTTGATTCCCGTTTTGCATGCATTCATAATATTTGACTTCGATGACATTTGTATTTTTACTTTTGTAGAAAAGCATGTTAATTGCTTACTTTTTCATAAAGGGCATGAATGCATTTATTATTTTAATTATTCATTATTTTTGGGGTTTTGGTGTAATTACATAAAGTAATTATTTTCATTTTAGGGGCCTTTTTGCAATTTAATTTGTAAGATATTTCGAAAAAGGACCATTTTGTAATTTTTAGGAATTGTGACAAGTGTCACATTCTCGTGATGCCACTTGTTGGCAATGGGGTGGAGTGACTAGGGAGCATGATCTCTTGACATTTGGAGGGTGGAGATTCACCCACATGTTGGCCTAGGATTGGTGCACTGGTTGGCTTAGATGGTTGACAAGTGTAGGCTTAAGATTAAGCCTAGGAAGGCGCATTGGATTAGTGACAAGTGTAGGATCATGATTTAGTCTTGCATTGTGTGTGTGAGAGAGGTAGTATAAGAACACATAGTGAGTGGAGGATTTCTAGCCCTTCCACTCACCATTTTACATTTTATCTTTTTCATTTCACATGTTCTTCAAGAACCCTAGCCTAGCCACCATTGGAGAAAAGCTTGGTTTATAGCTTTGACTTCATTTTTGGCTTCCTTCCATTCACCCTAGACTTAAAACCTTGGAACACAAAAGTTTTCCCTCACTCGCCTCTTCATTGACCCTAAACTTGTTTTTCATTTTGAGCTTGGTTGCTTGGATTATAGAGATTCAATTCTCTATTGAGGTAGGGGTGGTAGTATGTTTATATTTTAAGTGTTTTATAATCTTTGGGGTTTAATACATATTGTATACATACTTTTAATATGATAGTCTTGCATATTATAGGAAACCCTCACATCTTGACTTAACGTTTATGGATTTAAGCATGTATGATATGTATAAACCATGTGTAGAAGGATTATATAATTTAGTAGTATGCTAAATTCTTGTATTTTCACATGTAGTGATGATATAGAACTCTTGTGGAATTATTAATGTTAGTTGCAATTTCCATTGACTTGAATTGCTATATTTGTTAAGATAATAATTCTATATTCTTGTAGATTACAAATTGTAATTATCATAGAAGCTTATTGCTTTAAATGTTGATATTTAGTTTATAAAACTTGTTGTTGAGGCATGATTGAAATTGATAAGTTGGTGGTATTGTATTGTGCATAATATCATGATGATGACTTGTCATTTAGCATTCCATTCTAGACTTAGAACCCTAAGACATGGTTCGTGTGGTTTCAAAGTACTTATGCTTGTAAGGTGGTTGATATGCCTTATTATTTATGTATAAGTTTTGAACTTGATATATTTTGGATTCTCTTAGGACATGGTTATAAGTAACATGGCTAGAGTTTGGCTTTAGTGCGGGAGGTATAAGTTCTCCCCAATCGAGATAGTGCGCACTTAGGGTGGTCTTCCTTGCTAGTTAATGCCCGGAATAACCGTTGAGGTCTCGGTAGAATTCCGAGCTTAGATGTCCAAGGATTCCACTTTTTGATTTCGCATTCAATTCCAAGTTGACAATCAATGGTTAAATTGTAACTTGTAATTTTTGTTTCATGCGATTTGATGTTGTTAAGTACATCCTTTTTGATATTATGTTGCTAGATTCATCCAAGTTAGCTTAAGAAGATCCCTTAGAACACCTTGAACATAGACGTTAAGTGGAATGCTCCCTTGTATTCGTCTATATTGATCTTGCAATGATATTAAAACTTTAGTGTATACGCATATGCTTCTTCCTACGAGTAACTTGATTACTCACCCTAGTGGTTTGGGTTATTTTTCAGGTAAGGAGACTATGTTCTTGGATGCTCATCATCCTTAGAGGCTAATGAGCAATTTGGAACATTTTTGTACAATTGACATGCAAGTGTTTAGCATGCTTAACTTTTGATGTCATATTTTGTATACCATGGGTGTATGGTACTTTAGAAGCTTATGTAGCTTTCTTGACATGTAATGATACTTAAGTATTCACTTTTGACATTATAAGCATGTATGTATGATTACTTTTGTACTTATACCCTTTTGGTATCAAACTTTTCTTCAAAAATGTATTTTAACCATCTTGGAGGTTTGCCACATGAAATTCTTGTAATTGACATGTTCATATGTTCAATCTTCTTTAAAATAAATCAATTTTTGATCTATGCATGTGAGTAAGATGAATCCCATAGGTTCCATTGAAATTTCACATGTTTGTAGGAGCTTTCAGCAGCAATTCGAGGAGTTTCGGTTGACCGAAACTCTATCTCGTCGACCGATCCCTCTTGTGGCCAGTTTCGGTCGATCGAAACACTATCTCGGTCGACTGATCCCTTTTTGAGACCAAATGAACAGTAAAAATTAGCCTTTAGAAAACATTCTGTGAGCTTCGATCGACCGAAACTCTAAGTCAGTCGACCGAAACTCTAAGTCGGTCTACCGAAATAGCCCCTGTGCACCAGCACTTCTAGATTTCAATTTAGCACTGATGGTCCAAATTTGAAAGGCCATAACGTCTTCGTTCCTTATCCAAATGGGGTGATTCTTGAGCCTAAACTCAAGGATTTTGAGTTAGCTTTCCAATGGTACCAATGCCATTCTTAGATTCCAAACACAGTGAGAGAAATTCATGTTTTAGTGAGGTAGGGTCAGTTTTCACTTAAATCGGGAAAAGGGCAATTTGTGGGATTCTTGGCTAATGTTCTAAAACCTCTTGGGATGTTGGGAAATGACTAGATTAGGTTTTATTCACCTTGTTTGACTTTTTAGATTCAAGTTTCTCTCCTTAATTGTGAATTAACCATTTTGCCCCTTGGACAACGAATTTTATCCTTTTCGACCTTTGTTTCCGCTTTTGCTCTCTTTAAGTCCCGTGATCTCATGAAAGGTCACATTAGTGTCTTAGGAGTGATTCCTATCTCTTAAGACCTTGGTTTATCATTTGCTTCCGCATTTCGGATCCGTTATCGGATTAACTTTCGGTTCATCACTGACGCACCGGGTTGAAAAACTTGGGCCGTCACAGGTCCTCTTTGGAGTTTAATGTTCACGGCATTGTCCCCGACAAAACCGCGAAGTATTTTCGGAATTGGAGCCGTTTCATTTTGGTGGCTTTTGATATTTTTGTCTCAAATTGAGGTAGGGGATGTCTTAGGCTTTTAGTTATGTTGTATTGATGATTTTATAAGCTTATACCACTTGTATGCATGTTTTGTATTAATCCTAGAATTTAATTTAATTATTTTCCTTGTATAGGATTTATTTCTTAAGGATGTGTATAACTTAGAATTAAAATATAGCATGCTAGTAAATTTGACCTTGGTATGGTTGTTGACATATATTAAATTTGGGTCATTTGAATAAGAATTGCAACTTTTATTTAATATTTTTCTTTTGTGAAAGATAAATTCCCATAGCCGTAACTTGCATGAAATTAACTTGTGATAGGCTATTAAATTAAGTCTTGGCATGCTCTTTAACATACTTTAATTTTGGAGTATTTGGATGAGTATGAAAATCTAGAGATTTTAATTAAAAGAATTAATGAAAATCAATTTAAGGGTTCCATTGGCTTAATTGAGTTTTAAACTTGATATTTGAAATGACTATGACTTGTTTACTAGCATATATTAATTTGGGACCATTTGAAGTTGCTTTAGAAGTTAGAGATTTAATTAAATTATACTTTATTGTTCCATTGGTCTAATTAAGATTTTGAATGGATGTATGTAATGACCGTGCAATGTTGTTTAACATGTGTTAATTAGGGGTCATTTGATTGAGATTTGAACCTTGAAAAAATTAATTAGTTTATTTAATTAATTTTCGTTTCTTTAGCGTTAATGATTTAATCATGTGTTTGACATTGGTTATATGTTTAAATCATGATTTTGGACTTACATTAGATTTGTTAGTTTATGTTTTTGATGTTGAAATATATTATTATAGCGTATAACGAACCGCACACTGAAGATTCGACATTTGTCCTGCCATAGTAGTTGTGGACTTAGTACATGTATTGTATGTGTTTTCAAATTTGGTTGTGCTTGGTAGATAGTTGATTATCTTGTATATTCCTGTTGATATATACGTTATTGCACAACTTATTGATTTTGGAAACTTGGGTCTGTTGTTGTTTGACTACGGCTAGGACATGGTTCTAGTACAGGGGATTGTCCCTCTACATTCTAGTGCGCACATAGGGAGGTTACCCATGGGCTAGTAACCCTAAAGTAACTATGGTGTCGGTTTGATCTGGCGTGATGTCCAAGTATTCACTTTGTTTGATTTTGCATTTCGTTTCAAGTTGATAATTAGATGATATCGTAACTTGTTGTTCTTTAATTGATTTCCCGTTTTGAGTTTCAAGATGTTAACTTAGAGGAATCATGCTTTATGCGTTGAATTGGAAATTCCAATGTTGGTTAAATTGCATCGATATTGTGATTTGTGTTTTGATGTTCAAATGTAACTTAGCAATGATCCTATGATTTCATTAGAACATAGATGTTAGGTGGCATGATCCACTTTATTTGTTTTCATGTTTTAGATTTGAAGTTGAAGACTTTGAGAATCTATATCTTGATATTTTCTATAATATGTTTCTATGATTATTTGAATTGCGTGAATGATGTGATTATGTTAGAAACGGTCTAAGGTAGCTTAGGATGATTCCTCAAACTCATTGGAACATAGACGCTAGGTGGCATGACCCACTTTAGTTGTTTTCGTATCTTAATGTTGCAAGTTGATACTTTTGAGAACCTATATCTTGTTGCTTTGTATAACATTTTTCTATATTGTTTAAATTGCATGAATGATGTGATTTATGTTACAAATGATTTAAGGTAGCTTAGGATGATCCCTAAGTCTCACTTTGACATAGACGTTAGGTGACATGAGCCCCTTTAACATGTTTCACTTTAAGGTGATATAATTGTAAAATGCTAGGTCTATGCATGCTCATCTCCTACGAGTAGCTTTATGTTACTCACCCATGTAGTGGGGACATTTTTTAGGTACAGGGACCTTGATTGGGATGCACACTAAGCCATGGAAGTTTTGTAGACTTGAAGTATCATTTTCATGAAAATGTTGGCATGAAATCATATTTGTAGTTTTGTATGTCAAAACTTGTATATTTGATTCCATATATGTAACGTGTACATAAGTACACCTTTTACGATGTATTTGACATGTATGAGATGAGGCCGGAGGCCAATGACTATTATTTTGTATCCTATGTAACTTTTGACTTCAAGAAATATTATGAAAATATTGAAAAATGACAAGTCATTACTTCACCATGTTTACATCGGGTGTGGGAATTCCATTTTTATTCTTTCATAGGGTCTTTTTAATCATGTATGAAGTGTAGCCAAGAGCCAAACGGTAATTTGAAACCGTTTCATATTTTTGGATTTCAAATTTTCCATTTTGAGTTCATTTTCGCCATTTTTGACAGTCGCGGGGTCGTATTTTGCATCGGCCATTTTTAAGAGCCACGGACCATTCCTGCATGCTTAAAAATACTAAATAGGTTTGCGTGCATAATCATTTTAGCCTAGAAATGCATTGAGGGTCAAATGAACACTTGGTTCAAAGTCATATTTTCCTTGTTTTTGGCCTAGACTGATCAAGGTTCTGGGTATTTTACAGTGGATTTCTTTTTCCCGATATGGTCGGGTAGAAAACGTGATTTTAGGGGAAGTTTCTTCTTCGTGTTTTTTCAGAAAATGTCGTCTTGGTACCGGAAATCCCTTGCAAAGTTCAGTTTTCTGTTATACATGTAGCAGCTTTTTAACCATTTTAGCCTAAACTGATCTTGGGGCATTTTGGAAATTTTCTTCGAGATATAAATTCCGGTCTTCACATAGTCACTTAGAAAATGTAATTTTGGGGGGGGGGGGGGGGGGGGGGGGGGGGCTTCTTCTTCATATGTTTCCAGAAAATGTCATCTCGGACCCGAAAAGCCGCGTCAAAATCTGATTTCCTGTGCGCACCTGCACTATTTGAAAAAGTTTGTTGTAAGAGCATTTTGGAGATTTCACGTCAAAAATAAAATTTTCTTTTGACATGGTCAGCTTGAAAAAATTATTTTAAGGGGGGTTTTCTTCTTTGTGTTTTTCCAGAAAACATTGTTTAGTACCTCAAAACAGAGCATGAACTTCAGGATTTTGCCCAGGTCATTATTCATTGCTGTCAAAACACTATTCACAGCCTCGGCGACGTCAAAACTTTGTTTTGACTTTTCTCTTCCATCCGGACTCCGAATCAAGTGATTCTTGAGTCTAACTTGATTAATTTTTCACTGTCTTTCCAATGGTGTGCTTGGTAGCACCCAAATCTTGCTAAAAATTATTATTTTGCCCTTGGGGCTAAACTTTTCTGGTTTTTTTTTTTTTAAAAAAAATTTCTTCCGCTATGCTTTTTTTATGAGTTTCATGACTTCATGGGAAGTCACGGATGTATCTTGGGAATGATGTACATTTCTAGAGACGTTGCTTCCACGTAAAAGACTATTTTGCCCTTGGGGGCTTATTTGGTCTTTTTTTGATCTTTTCTTCCGCGTCGGTTCTCGTGGAGCTCTGTGGTCTTATGAAAGGTCACTTTGGTATCCTAGGGATGTTGTATATCCCTAGAGACTTATTTTCTGTTTTTGCTTCCGTATTTCCGATCCGTTACCGGGTTAAGCTACGGTTCATCACAGGACGCACTGGCTTGAAAAACTAGGGCCGTCACAAAAAACCTCAAGGAACAAAACTCCTTGGAAGAGCCATCTCATGAAAATGAAAAATGGGAATTTGTAATGCCTTCCTAAGAGTTGAAGAATAGTTCATTTTCATTTGTTGATCCATTATTGGTGAAACATGCCATATAGCTTCACATATATTTGACTTACAATATTCGGTTAGGTTTTGAAACCTTTTATTTAATTAAATTCCATGTTTAAGATTTAATCCTTATGATGATATACAACTTGGAATTGTACTGTGGCATGCTAGAAAATTAAGTTTTGGTATGGTTGTTCATATGTATTAAATTGGGATTTATTGCATGAGAATTGCAACTTTTGTTTAATATTTAACTTTAGTGAAAGTTTAATTCGCATGTTTGTAAATTGAATGAAATAAACTTGTAATGTGATATTACATTAGTCCTTGGCATGTTTTCCAACATAAGTTAATTTGAGAGCATTTGGTTAAGTTTGAAAATCTAGAGATTTTAATTAAAAGAATTAATTAAAATCTATTTTGTGGTCCCATTAGCTTAATTAAGGTTTTAACTTGATATTTGTATAGGACATGACTTGTTTACTAGTATATATTAATTTGGGACTATTTGAAGTTGTTTTAGAACCTTGGGATTTAAATTAGCATGGTTTAATTAAAGTTCTACCTTGTTGTTGTATTTAAATTCATGAGCTTATGTTTTCAATATTGAATATATTGTTATCTTGCGTAATGATTTGCACACTTCATATTTAACATCATTCATGCATAGCGTGTAACGAATCGCACACTGAAGATTCGACATCCATCATATAATATTAGTTGTGGGCAGATTCTGAAAAATTTCATGTAGCATCTAGTTTGGTCTAAAAGGACCATTTCAACCCATGTAAAGTATCCTTGCCGCATTGATTTCAAATCCAAAAGTTTGATTTTATGAAGCTTTGGAGTTCCATATTTTCTTCATCCGGACTCCGAATCAAGTGATTCTTTGAGTCCATCTTGATTAGTTTTTCGTTGTCCTTCTAGTGGTGTGCTCGGTGGCACCCGAGTCCACAGTTTTTGGAAATGACTATTTTGCCCCTGGGGGCTTATTTATCATATTTTTGGTCTTTTGCTTCCGCGTCAGTTCTCATTATGTTCTACAACCTCATGGAAGGTCATTTTGACTTCTTAGAATCTTGTTTTATGTTTTCGCTTCCGCATATCGGATCCGTTATCAGGTCAATCTTCGGTTTATCACAGGACACGCTGGCCTAAAAACCAGGGTCGTCACACGATCGAAAGACACTGGACCCCCAACTGGTGTGTCAAGTGTGTCAACACAAAGAGACTATCCCGAAGTGTAACCTTCAAACCCAATGAGTGTGCAAAATGATGTAGAAATAAAAGAATGTGATACACCTATGTCAATAAGAACTCGTGCCCAAGAATTGAAAACTGGAAGGATACTTTGAACTGAAGAGGTGCCTGCAGAAGTATCTGCCTATGGAAAAGCGTAGGCTCGTCCCTGAGTCCCTGAGCCCTACTGTGAACTACCTTGAAAGCCTGACTGATGTGTAGAAGCAGTAGGTGTAGAACCCTTGGCTGGATAAGTGCCAACTGGTGCCACTGGCTGTGGTGCCTGAGGAACTCTGAAACTAGACTGAACCACTACAGACTGTGCCGGTACCATCCGTGAATCTGTGCCACCACGTGACTTATTCAATAACTTTGGACAATCCTTCTTGAGATGGCTTGGTTGCCTATAATAGAAGCAAGCTCCCTGCCCTGCTCTCATAGAAACTGATGTCTGACTGGCCTGTGGTCGAAGCTGTGGGCAGCGAGGCTTGATGTGCCCCGGCTGCTGACAATGGTAACAAATCACACCTGGGCCGATCCCGAAGATACAGGAACTGTGTGTGCAGGACGATTCTGCTGTGGTGCCCCCTGTGAGTGTGTACTGTTCCCTGCCTTAGCCTTCTTACACTGACCCCCGAAAGATGACGGAGTGTTTCCATGAGGCTGCTAGTGTGAACCCCTGATCCGTAACTGATCCCGTTCCTCTGCCTCAGCTAGCATAGCCCTCTGAACCACTTCTCTGTAGGTCCTCAAATCAAGAATTGAGAACTGTGGCCTGATGTCAAGATGTAACCCATCCTGAAACTTTATTGCCCTGGCCTCGTCTGTCGCTACCATATCTTTGGCATAACGAGAGAGAGAAATAAATCGTGTCTCATACTCAATGACAATCATAGTGCCCTGATAAAGACCTGTGAACTTTATCCTTATCTTCTGCCTCATAGCCTTAGGAAAGAAGCACTCGAAGAATAAATCTCTGAACTCGTTCCAAGTCATCAACTCAACATTGTGGACATTGGTCATAGACCTCCACTAAATATCTGCATCTCTTATGAATATAGAGGCTGTCAAAGAAATCCTCAACCTATTCGTGGGTACCACTATACTATCCAACTTGTGAACCCTAAGGTCCAACCAAGCTTCTGAGACTAGTGGATCTGAACTCCTTACAAATACATCAATCTTCATCCTCTGTAGTCGTATAAAGTACTCTAGTGCCTCATTGACTATCGATGCCGGTGCCGATGCCGGAATCTGTATCCCTGCTATCTGTCTACATATCAATTCCTGCAGGGATTCAGCGATCCCTTGATTGATTCCCTGAGCCACTCGCTCCTCATAAGTCGGTGTCCGCGGTGGATCAGCATCCACGCCACGAATTAGAATCTTGGGCCTCCCTGGACCCCTCGTGAACTCGGTGTCAGCCACCTGCTCCTCAGTGCCCTGACATGAAGACTCTCCATGCGTGACAACCATGATGCTAAACGCACGAAAGGAAAAAGGTCAACAATAACACAAGTTATTATGACCGAGTGCAACTCACATTATGAATGCACGAAACACAAAGCAAGACAAGGTATGCAACATAAGGTCATGCTGAAGTAATAAAGAAGGATCTTAAAATAGTTAAGCACTTAAGCACAAAAACATACATGTCAAACAAAGATGCTCTTAACTACGTAGGCATATAAGGATAAAGACATGCCATACTACCAAGCGTGTTACCAAGAAACACATAAACATATTATAAGGCCAAAACATGTTATCAAAAGCATGTGAATATATCAAAGTAGGTCAACAAAAGCATGATATGCACCCAAAACCTGTCATCCTAAGGTATTTAAACCTAGGAGCTCTGATACCACTTGTGACGGCCCAAGTTTTTCAACCCGGTGCGTCAGTGATGACCCTAAAGTTAACCTGATAACGGATTCGAATTGCGGAAGCAAAAGATGAAACCAAAGTCTACAGAGACAAAAATCATTCCCAAGACACCAATGTGACCTTCCATGAAGTCACGGAACTCAAGAAAAATGGATGAGTAAACGAGAGTCAAA
Organism: Cornus florida; assembly: GCF_030987335.1. Classification (NCBI taxonomy): domain Eukaryota; kingdom Viridiplantae; phylum Streptophyta; class Magnoliopsida; order Cornales; family Cornaceae; genus Cornus; species Cornus florida. Next base: position 36,968,389 of record NW_026775574.1, on the reverse strand, counting down.
ACGGGCCAAATCCGTCAATTAAGGGCAAAAAGGTCAATTCACTAATAAAAGGTAAATACAACCTAATATAATCATTTCACAACATTGCAAGAGGTTCTAAGAACTTTGGACAAGAATCCCACAAAATGCCCTTTCCCGGCTTAAGCAAAACTGACACTACCTCACTAAAACATAAATAACTCCTACATCCTTGAGTTTAGGCTCAAGAATCACCCTATTTGGATTAAAAATGAAGGAGTTATAACCCTTTGAAGTTGGAACTTTAGTGCTGAAACAAATCCTGGAAAGTAGGTGCATGAGGGCTATTTCGGTCAACCGAAATAAAGTTTCGGTCAACCGAAACTCACAGAAATTTTGCAGAAATCATGACTTTAAGGTGAGTTTGGTTCGGTAGACTGAATTGGGCCATCGATCGACCGAAATAGGCCATCGGTCGACCAAAATGGTCCTGAATAGTGAAAAAAGCTACTGGAATTGAAGATCTACTGTACAATGAAGCTTCCAAAGGCCATCGGTCGACTGAAATGGAGTTTTGGTCGACCAAAACACCTCGAAAACCTACTATAAGACCTGCTATATGCCCAATGTGTTAAGGTTTAACCCATGCTTCAAATCCCCTCATGAATTGGTTCAAAAATGAAGTTTAAAACTGATTTTCAATGAGATTTGAGTATGTGAGCATGTCAACAACCTTAAAATGAATAAATGAATATATTGCAACAACTTATAGCCTCATACATGTCCATTACAAGAATTTCATATGCAAAACCTCCAAAGTTGATTCAAATGCAATTTAAAGCAAAAGTTTTATACCAAGTGAAAACAAGTACTAAGGTAAATATGCTTGGCCCTTGGCCTCATTACATACATGCTTATAATATCAAAAGTAAGTACTTAGGTATCATTACATATTAAGAAAGCTATATTAGCTTTTAAAATACCATACATCCATGGTATACAAAATATGTTATCCAAAAATAAAGCATATGAAACAAGTGCATGTCCATATACAAAAATACTTCAAATGGCTCATGAGCCTCTAAGGATGATGAGCATCCAGAAACATTGGCTCCTTACCTGTAAAACAACCCAAACCACTAGGGTGAGTAATCAAGTTACTCGTAGGAAGAAGCATATGCGTATACCTTAAAGGTTTAATATCTTTGCAAGATCAATATAGACGAATACAAGGGATCATTCCACTTAACGTCTATGTTCAAGGTGTTCTAAGGGATCATCTTAAACTAATGCAATAATTCCATCATAACCCAATAACAATATAAATGTACTTAACAACATTAATTCGCCAATAACAAAAATCACAAGTCATAATTAAACATTGGTTGTCAACTTGGAAAAGAATGCGAAATCAATTAGTAGAATACTTGGACATCAAATCTCGGATAAAGCCAAGACCTAAATGGTTATTTCGGGCATTAACCTACTGGGAATACCACCCTAGTGCGCACTATAAATGGGGAGAACTCATACCTCCCACACTGGAGCCAAACTCTAGTCATGTCACTTGTAACAATGTCCCAAGATAATCCAAAATACAGCAAGTTCAAAACTCATACATAATCATTAAGGTATATACACCACCTTCCATGCACAAGTATTTTGAAACCACACAAACCATGTCTTAGGGGTTCCAAGTCTAGAATGGCATAATAAATGAGTACTCATCATGATATAATGTGTAAAACAGTATCACCAACTTATCAATTTAAACCATGCCTCAACAAAAAGCTGTATATACTAGATTATAACATTATAAAATAATTACAATTACCAATATTAATTCACTGGAATGTAGGATTAACATCACAATAGTGTAGTAGTTCAAATCAATGAGAGTTCTATACAACATTAATAATCCTACTCAAGATACATACACAATATACATGCTTAAATCAATAAATACTAGGTCAATCATAAGGATTTCCTATAGTATGAAATACTACAATTCTAAAAGCATGTACATAATATATATTAAACTCCAAAGGATTTTAAAACACTTAAAATATAAACATACTACCACCCCTACCTCAATAGAGAATTGAATCTGTATAATCCAAGCTACCAAGCTCAAAATGGAAAACAAGTTTAGGGTTAATGAAGAGGAGAGTGAGGGGAAACTTTTGTCTTCCAAGGTTTTAAGTCTAAGGTGAGTGGAAGGAGGCCAAAATGAAGAAGAAAGCTATTAACCAAGCTTTTCTCTAATGGTGGCTAGGTTTAGGGCTCTCGAAGAACAAGTGAAAATGAAAAGGATAAAGTAAAAATGGTGAGTGGAGGATCTAGTATTCCTCTACTCACTATGTGTTCTTACACTACCTCTCACACACACACAATGCAAGACTTATTTTGGTGCCTACAATTGTCACAAATCCAAGGCTCCTTCCTAGGCTTAATCTTAAGCCTACACTTGTCAACCATTTAAGCCACCATTTAAGCCAACAAGTGCACCTATCCTAGGCCAACAAGTGGGTGAATCTCTACCCTCCAAATGTCAAAAGATTATGCATCCAAATCACTTCACCCCAATGCCAACAAGTGGCACCATGAGAATGTGACACTTGTCACATTTTTCAAAAATTGCAAAAAAAGTCCTTTTTAAAAATATCTTACAAATTAAATTACAAAGTGGTCCCTAAGATGAAAAATAATAATTTTACATAATTACAATAAAACCCCAAGAATAAAGAATAATTATAATAAAGTATGCATCTATGCCCTTTATGAAAAAGTAAGCAACTAGAATGTATTTTCTACAAAAGTAGAAATACAAATGTCATAGGAATCAAATATCATGAATGCATGGAAAACCGGAATCAAATTTGAGCACAACAAGTGAGGTTATGCAAGGAAAAATGATAAAAGGGAAAAAAGACGAAATAGGGAAAGACAAAATAGGAAAAAGACGAAAAAAGAAAATCACCGAAAAAGAAAAAGGAAGAAAAAGAAACCAGGTCATTACAATACATGATGTGGTTCACAACTACAATGGCATGCAAATTGTTGAATAATCATTATGCAACTTATCATATTTCATAACAATATCATTTAATAATAGGAACATAGTCTCACAAGTATGTCACAAGTTTAAAATCAAGACTTAGACATGTAATCAACAAGAAATTCATACTCAACTCATTAACACAACAAGGATAGAAATTAATTTAATAAAACAACTACTTTCTCTAGATTTCATTTCTCATCTAAATACCCTCAATTTAATATATGTTAAAGAACCTATCATGATCATTATATATATCCCTTCAAAACTTAATTTAAATTATGGAAACATATAAATAAAAATTAATTAAATTAATTAACTAATGTCTCTAGATTTCAAAACAACCCTATGTAACTTCAAATTAAGGTAAGTTATGAATCAAGTCATGGCCTTTCCAAAAATCAAGTCCTAGCTTAATTTCATGTAAGGTACCATTAGTTGTTAACTTAAAATCTTAGTTTAACTGCATGTAATACCTATAAACCATGTTATAAAGCATATAAAACATCAAAAACATAACTTAGAACTCCCCTTACCTCACAAGAGGATTGTTCCTCTTGAATCCAAGGAAAGCAAAGGAATTTCAAGTTTTCCTTCTAGGGTTATATAGAGGAGAGTGAGAGAAAGCAAAAGTATTCCAAAGTTTTAAGTCTACGGTGAGTGGAAGGAGACCAAAATGAAGGTTAAAGCTTTAAACCAAGCTTTACTTCAATGGTGACTAGGTTAGGGCTCTTGAGAGGAAAGTGTCGTGACCCATGATTTTCAACCCGGTGCGTCAGTGATGACCCGAAAGTTAACCCGATAACGGATTCGAAATACGGAAGCAAAAGATAAAACCATAGTCCTTTGAGATATAAATCACCTCTAAGTCACCAATGTGACATTCCATAATGTCACGGAACTTAAGGAGAGCGAAAGAGGAAACTAGAGTTAAAACGGGCAAAATCTGTTAATGGAGGGCAAAATGGTTAATTCACAATTGAGAAGAGAAAATTGACTCTAAACAAATCAAAAAAGGTGAATACAACCTAATCTAATCATTTCACAACATTCCAAGAGGTTTTACAAACTTTGGACAAGAATCCCACAAAATGCCCTTTCCCGGTTTAAGTGAAAACTAACACTACCTCTCTAAAACATGAATAAATCCCACTGTGATTGTAAACTAAGAATGGAATAGGGACCATTGGAAAGATGACTCAAAATCCTTGAGTTTAGGCTCAAGAATCACCCCATTTGGATTAAGAATGAAGGAGTTATGACCTTTTGAAGTTGGAACTTCAGTACTGAAACACAACAAAGAAACTGCATGCAAACAAGCTGTTTCGGTCGACCAAAACTCACAGAGACTTACTGGAATCTTGATTTTTAAAGTGATTTTGGTTTGGTAGACCGAATTGAAATAGGTCATCGGTCGACCGAAATGGCCCTAAAAGCTGAAAATGGCTACTGGAATGTACACTTTACTGTGCAATGATGCTACCAAAAGCTATCGGTCGACTAAAATAGAGTTTCGGTCGACTGAAACACCTCAAAATACTCCTATATGACCCGCTATGTGCTAAGTGTGTAAAGGTTCAACCCATGCTTCAAATCCCCTCATGTAATGGATCAAAAATGAAAGTTTAAATATGATTTTCAATGAGATTTGAGTATGTGAACATGTCAACAAACTTATGCATATTTGAATGTAAAACAATGGCTCCTAGCCTCATACATGTTTTTTACAAGATTTTCATATACCAAACCTCCAAAATTGGTAAAAATACATTTTTATAACAAAAGCTATTACCAAATGTGTACAAATGCTAAAGTAAACATGCTTGGCCATTGGCCTCATTACATAGATGCTTCTAATATCAAAAGTTAGTACTTAGGTATCATTATACATCAAGGAAGCTACATTGGCTTCTAAAATACCATACACCCATGGTATACAAAATATAGCATCAAAAGTAAAGCATGTTAAACACTTGCATGTCAATTTACAAAAAATATTCCAAATTGCTCATATGCCTCTAAGAATGATGAGCATCCAAGAACATAGTCTCCTTACCTGAAAAACAGCCCAAACCACTAGGGTGAGTAATCAAGTTACTAGTAGGAAGAAGCATATGCGTATACCCTAAAGTTTTAATATCATTGCAAGATCAATATAGACGAATACAAGGGAGTATTCCACTTAACGTCTATGTTCAAGGTGTTCTAAGGGATCATCTTAAGCTAACTTAAATATCTTTTAGCAACACATATCAATATCAATGTACTTAACAACATCAATTCGCCAATAACAAAAATCACAAGTTACAATTAAGCATTGGCTGTCAACTTGGAATTTAATGCTAAATCAATTAGTGGAATACTTGGACATCACGTCTCGGACTAAACCAAGATCAAAATGGTTATTTCGAGCATTAATACTTTGGGAAGACCACCCTAGTGCGCACTATCTCAATTGGGGAGAACTCATACCTCCCACACTAGAGCCAAACTCTAGTTATATCACTTGTAACAATGTCCCAAGATAATCCAAAATCACAATCAAGTTCAAAACTCAAACACTATAATTAAGGCATATAAACCACCTTCCATGCACAAGTATTTTGAAACCACACAAACCATGTCTTAGGGTTCCAAGTCTAAAATGGCATACCAAATAACAAGTCCTCATCATGATATTTTGTATAATACAATACCACCAACTTATCAATTTAAATCATGCCTCAACAATAAGCTATCTATACTAGATTACAACATTATAGTATTAAGCTTCTAAAATAATCACAATTGTCATCAACAAGATCATAGAATTATCACCACCATAAATATAGCAATTCAAGTCAATAGGAATTGTATATAACATTAATAATTCTACAAGAGTTCTATATCACTACACATGTGAAAATACTAGAATTTAGCATACTACTAAATTATATAATCCTTCTATCCATAAATTAGTAAACCCTAAGTCAAGAAGTGAGGGTTTCCTATAATTTGAAATCTATCATATTAAAAGCATGTACACAATATATATTAAACCCCAAGGATTATAAAACACTTAAAATATAAACATACTACCACCCCTACCTCAATAGAGAATTGAATCTCTAAAATCCAAGCAACGAAGCTCAAAATGGAAAACAAGTTTAGGGTTAATGAAGAGGAGAGTAGGGGGAAACTTTTGTGTTCCAAGGTTTACGGTCTAAGGTGAATGGAAGGAAGCCAAAAATGAAGTCAAAGCTATTAACTAAGCTTTTCTCCAATGGTGGCTAGGTCAGGGTTCTTGAAGACAAGGGAAAATGAAAATGATAAAGTGAAAATGGTGAGTGGAGGAATACTAGATCCTCCACTCACTATGTGTTCTTACATTACCTCTCTCACACACACAATGTAAGACTAAATTATGATCCTACACTTGTCACAAACCAATGGCTCCTTCCTAGGCTTAATCTTAAGCCTACACTTGTCAATCATCTAAGCCAACAAATGCACCTATCCTAGGCCAACATGTGGGTGAATCTCCATCCTCCAACTGTCAATACATCATGGTCCCAAGTCTCTCCACCCCAATGCCAACAAGTGGCTCCATGAGAATATAACACTTGTCACATTTTCCAAAAATTACAAAAAGGTCCTTTTTGAAAATATCTTCCAAAATAAATTACAAAATGGTCCCCAAGATGAAAAATAATTACTTTATGTAATTACACAAAAACCCCAAAAAAAGGAATAATTACAATAAAGTATGCATCCATGCCCTTTATGAAAAAGTAAGCAACTAGAATGTACTTTCTATAAAAGTATAAATGCAAATGTCATGGAAATCAAATATCATGAATGTATGCTAAACCGGAATCAAATTCGAGCACAACAAGTGAGGTTGTGCAAGGAAAAATGATAAAGAGGAAAAAAGATGAAATAGGGAAAAGACAAAATAGGAAAAAAAAAAAAAGACGAAAAAAGAAAATCACCAAAAAAGGAAAATGAGGAAAAAGACCGGGTCATTGCAGAAAAAGATGAATGAAATACAATATGAAAACCCTAAGTTAAAAGTGGTGGAATCCTCTACTCACTAGGAGCTCTTGCACTACCTCTCACACATACACAATGCAAGACTTAATTTCATGCCTACACTTGTCACAAATCCAAGGCTCCTTCCTAAGCTTAATCCTAAGCCTACACTTGTCAACCATCTAAGCCAACAAGTGGTCCAATCCTAGGCCAACAAATGAGTGAATCTCCACCCTCCATGTGTCAAGAGATTATGCCTTTAAGTCTCCCCATCCCAATGCCAACAAGTGGTCCAATCCTAGGCCAACAAATGAGTGAATCTCCACCCTCCATGTGTCAAGAGATTATGCCTCTAAGTCTCCCCACCCCAATGCCAACAAGTGGCACCATGAGAATGTGACACTTGTCAAATTTTTCAGAAATTGCAAAAAGGTCATTTTTTAAAATTATCTTCCAAATTAAATTACAAAATGGTCCCTAAGAAGAAAAATAATTACTTTTCATAATTACACTAAAACCCCAAAAGTCAAGAATATTACCAAAAAGTTATACATCCATGCCTTTTACAAGAAAAGTAAACATCTAGTATTCTTTTCTACAAAAACAAAGATGTAGATATCATGGAAATTAAATATCATGGATGTAGGCAAATCCGGAATCAAATCCGAGCATAAAAAGTGAGGTTATGCAAGGAGAAATGATAAACGAGAAAAAGATGAAATAGGGAAAAAGACAAAAAAAAGAAATTTGCCAAAAAAAGAAAAGGAGAAAAATGACCGGGTCATTACAACCTACCCTCCTTAAAAGGATTTCGTTCCCAAAATTGAAGCATACTTGAAAGAGAGACCAAATGGGGATACCAAGAGCGAACCTCCTGCTCGAGCTCCCAGGTAGCCTCCTCAATGTTGTGGTGTCTCCACAAGTCCTTAACCAATTGAATGGTCTTAGTCCGCAAGACCTATTCCCGTGAATCAAGAATCAGGACTGGACCTTCCTCATAGGTTACGTCCTCATTAACAATAACATTTGCCCATCATAAAACATGTGATGGATTTGGCTCGTACTTCCTCAGTATAGAAACATTAAAGACGTCGTGAACCCTATCCAGTTCTGGCTGCAACGCTAAACAATAAGCAACTTCACCGACGCATTCTAAAATCTCAAACGGTCCAATAAACCTAGGAGATAACTTACCCGTCTGTCGAAATCTCAGAAGTCCCTTGCGCGGAGAAATCTTAAGAAAGATATGGTCCCCTACCTCAAAAGACAAGGATCATCTCCTCTTGTCAGCGTAACTCTTTTGTCTGTTCTGTGCGATAGCCAACCGTTGCTAAATCAACTTAATTTTCTCTGTAGTCTCGATGACAATGTCGGGGCCTAAGGCAATGGTATTACTGACCTCAGTCCAACAAACTGGTGATCTGTAAGGTCTACCATACAACGCCTCAAAAGGTACCATGCCAATAATGGTCTGGTAACTGTTGTTGTAGGCAAACTCAACCAAAGGTAAGTAGTCCTCCCAACTACCTCCGAAATCCAAGATACAAGCCTGTAGCATATCCTCCAATATCTGAATAGTGCGTTCCGACTGACCATCAGTTTGAGGATGGAATGTCGTGCTGAAGTGGAGCCCCATATCAAGAGCTTCCTGAAAACTCTGCCAAAAGTGAAACGTGAACCGTAAATCCCTATTTGAAATAACGGATACAGGAACCCCGTGAAGCTTGACAATCTGCCTCATATATAGTCCACTCAGTCTCTCTGCACTGTCTGTCACTGCTATAGGCAAGAAGTGAGCAGTCTTAGTCAACCTGTCAACTATGATCCAAACAGCGTCATTCCCTGCTTGAGACCTCGGAAGTCCCATTACGAAATCCATAGTGATATGCTCCCATTTCCACTCAGCTACTGGTTATAGTTGCAACAGTCCTGCCGGTTGCTGATGCTCTGTTTTCACTTGTTGACAAGTAAGGCATCGAGCCACAAACTATGAAACATCCTATTTCATGCCCTGCCACTAAAACTGTCATCGCAGATTGTGATACATTTTCGTACTACCAGGATGAACTGCGAGCCGAGAGTGGTGAAAATCCCAACGAACATCCTCATGACAAGACAAGGGAACAAACATCATCCCCTTGTACCTAAGACCACCGTCTGAATGTAAGGTCCAACCCTTTACATTCTCGCCACTTGAAATCCAATCATAGATGGCTTTCATCTCCCCATCCTCCAACTGTGCCTCAATAACTCTGCAAATAAGAGCAGGTTGAGCCACAAGGCTAAATAAAATAGCCGGTGAAACATCCTCATAAGACTATAAACCAAGATCTGCAAGCTCTTCTAGTATCTTCCATCTATGAATAAAAATGCTAGCAAGAGTACCTCGTGACTTTCTGCTCAATGCATCGGCCACTACGTTGGCCTTACCCGATTGGTACTATAACTCAAAGTCGTAGTCCTCCATAAACTCGACCCATTTGCGTTGTCTCAAGTTAAAATCCTTCTGAGAGAAGAGATACTTGAGACTCTAGTGATTGGAGAAAACCTCAAACTTCTCCCCATACAAATAGTGTCTTCACCCTTTTAGGGTAAAGATAACTGCTGCCAACTCCAAATCATATGTTGGATAATTCAACTCGTGAGTCTTCAACTGTCGAGACCCATAAGTAACCACCCGCTCTGTCTGCATCAAGACACAACCCAAGCCTTCTCGTGAAGCATCATAAAAAATCACGTAACTCAAACCACGTTCAAGAATGATCAAAACTGGAGCCGTTGTCAATCTAACCTTCAACTCCTAAAAGGCAAACTCACAGGTTTCGTTCCATACGAACTTGATTCCCTTATGGGTAAGTCGAGTCATAGGCGCTGCTAAACGAGAGAAATCCCAAAAAAATCTCCGGTAATAGCCAGCTAGGCCAAGAAAACTCCAAATCTCAAACACTGTCTTCGGACGCTCCCAATCCATCACCGACTCAATCTTCGACGGATCCATTTCAACACTGCCCCTTGACACAATATGTCCAAGGAACTTCACTTCTAGTAGCCAAAATTCGCACTTCTCGAACTTGGCGTACAACTTATTATCCCTAAGGATCTGCAACACTTTCCTCAAATGATACTCATGCTCCTCTACCGAAGCTGAGTATACGAGAATGTCGTTAACAAAGACCACAATGAACTAATCAAGATGGTCATTGAATACACAGTTCATCAAATCCATGAATGCTACTAGAGCATTGGTTAAACCAAATGGCATCACCAGAAACTCATAATGGCCATACCGTATGCGGAAAGCGGTCTTGGATATATCCTCATCCTTAACCCTCAACTGATAGTAACCTGATCTCAAATCAATCTTCGAAAAACAAGTGGCTCCCTTCAACTGATCAAACAAGTCATCAATCCTAGGCAAAGAATACCTATTGTTGATCGTGACATGGTTCAGCTTACGATAATTGATGCAAAGTCTCAAAGATCCATCTTTCTTCTTCGCAAAAAGAACCGGTGCTCCCTAAGGTGAAGCACTAGGATGAATAAAACCCTTAGCTTTTAAATCATCCAATTGAGCTTTAAGCTCATCAAGCTCTGCCAGTGCCATACGGTATGGTGCCATAGAGATCAGCGCAGTACCGGGAATGACATCAATGGAAAAGACGACTTCCCGAAGAGGAGGAAGCTCCATCAACTCCTCTGGAAAAACATCCAGAAACTCCACAACAACTGCTGGATAAACACGGCCCGAACTGCTATCCTCGTCAGCTAACAGGCTAGCCAAGTAGGACTTGTGGCGACTCCAATCACCAATACTAAAAATCATCGTCGAGTGGGAATCGCTCTGATATCCCACGAAGTGAAAACAATCTCCCTTGGGAGTGCAAACAGATACTCACCCGTGAAAGCAATTAATCGTGGCATGAAAAAAAGATAACTAGTCCATCCCGAGAATAACGTCAAAGCCCGCCATGTCCAAAACAAAAAAATCAAACTCTAAGGTCCGCCCAGTTATCTTGATAGCACAACCTTGACAAACACGGTTTAAAAACACTATACCCCCAACTGGTGTGTCAACACAAAGGAAACCATCCCACTGCGTGACCTCCAGACCCAAAGAAAGTGCAAATGAAGCAGCTATGAATGAATATGATACACTTGTGTCAACAAAAACTCTAGCTCAAGAACTAAAAACTGGAAAGATACCTCGAACTGTAGAAGTCCCTGCGGAGGTATCGGCCTGTGGCAATGCGTAAGCTCGTCCCTGAGCCCTTGACTGCTGAGAACTACCCTGGTGGCCCGACTGATGTCCAGAAGCAGTAGGCGCTGGCTGTGGTGCCTGAGGCACCCTGAAACCCAACTGAACAACTGTAGACTCTGCTGTTGTAGCCTGTAAACCAGTGCCACCCTGTGCTCTGTTCTGTAGGCGTAGATACTCCCTTTTGAAATGTTCAGGCTGCTTATTGTAATTACAAGCTCACTGGAGCCCCTGCATCGAAGCTGAAGACTTACCCATCTGAGAATGACTGCCCTGAGGTTGCAACTGTGGGCAGCGAGGCTTAATGTGCCCCGGCTGCTGACAGTTGTGACAAATCAACTTTCGCAATGGAATAGGAATTGTGGGTGCAGACCGAGCCTACTGTGACTGTCCCTGAACATAAGAACTATCCCCGGCCTTAGCCTTCTTCCACTGACCCCTAACAGATACCGATGAAGCCTCTCCATGAGACTACTTATATGAGCCCTTGATCCTGAGCTGAACTCGGTCCTCTGCCTCAACCAACATAGCTTTTTGGACCACCTCTTCGTAGGTCCTCAAATCCAATACTGAAATCCGTGGCCTAATATCAAGATGTTATCCATCCTGAAACTTTCTTGCCCTGAGCTCATCGATAACTACTATCTTCAGTGCATAGCGGGAAAGAGAAGTGAAACGTGTCTCATACTCAATGACACTCATCCTGCCTTGATAGAGACCTATGAACTGTACTCTCATGTCCTGCCTCATAGCCCTCGAAAAAAAGCGGTCGAAGAACAATGTCCTGAACTCCTCCCATGTCATCACCTCCATATCGTGGATATTGGTCATGGACCTCCACCAAATATTGGCATCTCCCATGAATATAGAGGCAGTCAAAGAGATCTTCAATCAATCTATAGGTATTGCCATGCTATCGAGCTTGCGTACCATGAGATCAAACCAAGCCTCTGATGCAAGCAGATCCATACTCCCTGTAAATTGGTCGATCTTAACCCGCTGTAACTTTATGAAGTAGTCCAATGCCTCATTAGCAATTGGTGCCGGTGTTAGTGCCGGTACCAAAATTTGCATCCCTACAATATGCTGATGAAACATCTATTGGATAGACTCTGACATCCTCAGAGCCACTTTCTATGCAATCTACTCCTCATAAGTCGGTGCTCGTGGTGGATTAGGATCCATACCACGAGGTCGAACCCGGGGCCTCCCTAGACCCTATGAGCCCGGTGTCCTCAACCTACTCATCCACTCTGTCGTAAAGAAAAGACTCTCCGCGAGTCAAAACCATGATGCTAAATGCACGAAAGGAAAGAAGTCAACAATAAGACAAGTTATTATGACCGAATGCAACTCACGCTATAAATGCACGAAACAAAAAGCATATCAATGTATGTGACATACCGTCATGCTAAAGTAGATAAGCGTACAACATGTTAAAATAGATACTAAAAACTTCTAGGTACTTAAGCACGTAAGCACGTAGACAGGTTATCAAACTAAGCACGTAAACATGCTATAATATCGAAACAGGTTAACAAGTAGCATGCAAACATATCAAACCAAATCAACAAAAGCATGATGTGCACCCAAAACCCGTCTTCCTAAGGTATTCAAACTTAGGAGCTCTGATACCACTTGTAATGACCCAAGTTTTTATTCAACCTGGTGGGTTAGTGATAAACAGTGGATTGACCCATTAATGGATCCAGATACGGAAGCAAAAGATAAACCAAGGCCTCTAGAGATATAAGTTATCCCTAGGGCACCAATGTGACCTTCCATGATGTCACGGAACTTAAGGAAAGCAAAATAGCAAGTGAAAGTCAAAACGGGCAAAAATTTATTAATTAAGGGCAAAATGGTCAATTTACAAATAAGGAGGGAAATTTGACTCCAATCAAGTCAAATGAGGTCTAAAGAACCTAAACTAATCATTTCACAACATTCCAAGAGGTTTTAACAATTTTAGATAAGAATCCTACAAAACGCCCTTCCCCGATTTAAGTGAAAACAGACACCCTCTCACTAAAACATGAATAACTCTCACTGTGATTTGAATCTAAGAATATAATTCGTAACATTGGAAAGTTAACTCAAAATCCTTAAGTTTAGGCTTAAGAATCACCCCATTTGGACTGCTCCTGAAAGAAATCAAATCATTGCTGAAGAAGTAGGCAAGTTGCTTCAGGCGGGCTTCATCCGGGAAGTACATTACCCTTAGTGGCTCTCAAACATAGTGGTGGTCCAAAATAAGAATGGAAAATGGAGAGTTTGCATAGGTTTCACCAACCTTAATACGGCCTATCCCAAAGATAGTTTTTCACTACCAAAGATAAATCAAATAATGGATGCAACTACAAGATATGAAAGACTCACATTCCTCAATGCATACTCCGGATACAACTAGATTCCCATGAATCCCAAGGATGAAGAAAAAATAGCCTTATCATAGAAAAGGGAACTTATTATTATAAAGTTATGCCCTTTGGACTTGAGAATGCAGGGGCTATTTACCAACGTCTTATCAACAAGATTTTCAATGAGATACTAGAGAAGACAGTCAAAGCTTACATTGACGACATGGTTGTCAAAAGTGAGAGGAAGGAAGATCACCCCAGGCATCTCCAAGAAGTCTTTGACACTTTAAGAAAATATAATATGAGGTTAAACCCTTCCAAATGTTTCTTTGCAATCTCTTCAGGACAATTCCTCAGCCATATTGTCAACAAGAGAAGAATAGAAGTAAGCCCATCTCAGGCTCAAGCCCTCATATAGAATCAAGAGCCAAAAACTCGTGGGGAGGTACAAGTTCTAACCGGCATAATAGCAGCCCTCAGCCGCTTCATATCCCAATTGTCCAATAAGTGCAAACCTTTCTTCGATGCTATAAGGTCAAAGAACAGAGATATATGGGGACCTCAGAAGCAAGAAGCTGTTACTCAATTAAAGAACTACATGACTAAACCCCCAATTTTGTCTGCCCCGAAGCCTGACGAAACCCTCATCATATATTTGGCAATCTCTGGCATTGCCACAAGTGCCATGTTGATCCGAGAGGAAGGAAGGAATCAGTATCCAGTGTTCTACATAAGTAAGATAGTGATAATGCTAGAACAAGATATAACAAGGCAGAAAAGATCATACTAGCCTTATATATGCAAAAAGAAAGCTTAGGCACTACTTCGAGTCTCACCGTATTGTGGTCCTCACAAATTACCTTATACGAGCCATCCTTTCCAAGCCAGACCTGTCTAGGAGAATTACCAAATGGGCAATCGAAATCAGTTCTTTCGATATAGCTTATGAACCGAAGGTGTTGCACAAGGGACAAGCCATAGCTGATTTCCTCCTAGAATATGAACATAAGCCTGAAGAGCCAGAACTTCTCGAACCACAATGGGAGCTACGGGTATATGGTTCCTCGAACCTAACCAGTGTAGGAGCAAGGATCATCATCACAACCCCAGAAGAAACCAAGTTGTAGCAATCAATCCGTTTAAATTTTCCTGCCACCACAATGACGCCGAATATGAGGCCTTGCTAGCTGGACTTCGATTGGCAAGCCAGCTTCAGGTAAAATGTTTAAAAGTTTTTAGTGACTCACAACTCATTGTGAATCAAGTGACAGGAAAGTACCAGCCAAAAGAAGAAAGAATAAAGGCATATAAGGAAGTTGTAGAAAGTGTTACGTGTGGATTCGATCAAATCGAATTTAACCAAGAACCAAGGAAGAGAATTCTAAAGTAGATAAACTAGCCACAGCGGCATCCTCCTCAGATGAAGATTTGATCAAGATAGTGCCTATCAACACTCTAGAAGAATCTAGCTTGAATCCTTAGCTGCAGATAATGGTGATCCCAGAAATTTCACGAGAGCCATGTTAGATGGACCCGTTAGAAAGTTATCTCAAGAACGGAACCTTTCCAAATCAGAAAGATGAGGCTAGAAAAATAAGGTTCGCATCAACTAAGTAGTCCATTATTAATAACCATTTATACAAAAAGTCATTTTCAGGTCCTTACTTGAAATGCTTAAGCCCCATTGAAGCCTTCGAGGTGTTAAAACAAGTTCATGATGGAGACTGCGGCAACCATTCCAGCAGGAGATCCCTTGCCCATAAGGTCTTAACTCAAGGCTACTTCTCGCCATACCTGGCTCGAAATGTCGAGGAATATGCTAGAGGATACGACAAATGCCAATAATATGGCCTAATGAAGCACCAACTGGCTGAAGATTTGCGTACAATGGCAAATCTATGGCCTTTCGCTCAATGGGGAATAGATATAATGGGTCCTCTACCCAAAACTCAAGAACAAAAGGAATACATGTTATTGGCCATGGATTATTTCACAAAATGGGTAGAAGCAAAGTCCTATTCAAGTGTGACTCATGAGCAACTGAAAAGTTTTCTGTGGAACAATATAATCTGCCGATTAGAGTACCAAAAGTCATTATGATGGACAACAAAAAGAACCTGGACAACAGGAGCACAAGGAAGTTCTTTGCCGAGCATGGAATCAGACACAAGTTAGCCGTAGTAAGCCATCCACAAGGGAATTGACAGGTTGAGATAACTAATCAGACCATTTTCGATTGTCTGAAGAAGAAATTGGAAAAGCTCAGGTCTAAATGGTACAAAAATCTTCCTAATGTGCTTCGGGTTTATCGAACCACTCCAAGAAGGCCAACAGGGGAAAGTCCCTTTGCAATGGCTTATAGGTCCAAAGTTGTCATCCCAACAGAATCAACAATCCCAACTCTTTGGACATACTTGTTACTCGAAGGGAATAATGATCAACAGCTCAAACACAGCCTTGACCTCTTGGAGGAAAAGAGGGACGCTACGGTAGTTCGACTCGCTTCATATCAACAACAGTTGAGAAACAGTTACAATAAGTGGGTTAAGTTCAGAAGCTTTATAGTGGGAGATTGGGTGCTAAAGCAAGAGACAGCACACGTAAAGAAATTGTAACCCAATTGGACTGGACCCTACCGAATTACAGAAGTAGTGGGGAAAGGCACTTACAGGCTAACTAAAGCTAATGGGCGAGTGATTGCACGCCCATGGAATGCCATACACCTCAAAAGGTACTACCATTAGAAAATTTCATCAATTTTTCCATGTTTCTTTATACGAATAAGCTTGTTTATGGCCCACATAATAAAATTTCTCATTTACTACATCTTTTTACATCTTCTTTTGTAAATTTGTGATATAGTGATAGTCCAAAAGATGGAGAACGTTGGATACACCAACGATCAGTGGTCTTGTGTATCCAATGATCTTCATTATGATATATGAACGTCAAAACCCCACAAACATATCAATTTTTCAGTTACTGTTTATTCGATGTGGGATACTTTTCTCTTAAATTCATTTTTCTTTTTTCGTAATAAGGGGCAAGACTGGTATCCTAATATAGATATTACGAAAAAGAAAAAAATTCAATATATTTTCCTTTAAATCTCTCTATTTCTATCCCACATCGGCAAAAAATAACTTGAAAAATCCTTTTAAATAAGGAAACACTTAAACATATAAGCATATTGCAAAGAGGGCCCATTGGAAACTAGGGCGGCCCATGAGCCATTCTCAGGCCCTATGTCTAGGGGACAATCTTTGTAATAATTCCCCCTATTTTTTGTATACAAGAAGCCCAAAATACTTGGCAGAAAATGTACCTTTATTTCTGTCCCACATCAACTAGAAATAAAATGGATATATAGTTAATATAAACATATCCTGTAGTAAGTAAGTGGCATAAAATGAGTGCCAGAGACGAAAAGACTTCCGGTCACATGTATAGAATGTTAAATAGTCTCTGTGACTCTTTTTCTTGGCCTCTTCCTCTTTTAAAGGCTTCATACCCCATGAGTCCGAAGACAACAATCAATTCCTCTAAGGCATATATCATTACCGAGGAAGTCCACACTTTAGACCACAAAAGTCTGACTATATCAACAAAATACAAGTTTCAGACCCCAAGAGTCTAAAGACATCAATACATTCCTCTAAGGCATATATCATTGCCGAGGAAGTTCAATCTTCGGACCACAAGAGTCCGAAGATCTTAACAAAACACAAGCTTCAGACCCCAAGAGTCCGAATACATAAATTCCGCTAAGGCTTATATCATTGCCGAGGAAGTTCACAATTAGGACTACAAAAGTCTGTTGGACCAAGAAGGGGGGTTGAATTGGTCTTAGGTACTTTCTACCTTTTTCCACTTGAGTACAAATATGATTATCATAGAAGACAAAACTCAAGGCAATCAATCAAATCACATGGACACAAGATATACAAGGAAACCCTATTAATAGGGAAAAACCTTAGCTCTTGGCCTCAGCCAATAAATGCCTCCACTAGTAGTATGAATCTTGTTACATACTCAGTTGTCTCACTCTCTGCACACACCCAGGCACAAGAATCGACACTAGTTTTCATAACCAATTCACACTCACTAGCTCACCATCTTCATTTGTTGTATGCAAGTAGTTATTCACTCAGCTGCCCCATTTTCCAACCACCTTGTACTCACTAGGACAATGACTTTCACTCTACCCACACACACACAAGATTAAACAATGTGCACACTGGCACTCCCCCAGTCCACAGCCCCTATGCTTGGACACACAAAGCTCTCAATAGCTTGATCAACAATGGGGTGAAGGATCATGCCTCACTACCATTATCAACAATGGGGTGAGGATGTAAAGCCTCACTACCATTTACAATAAAGTGTAAATACACCAAATACACAATGCTTCAGCTGCAACACAAGATAAAAGTGAACACACACAGCCTTAAGTACCACACTAAAAGAGAGCCTAGCTTCACTTGTCTGCAACAAGAAGGATAGAATTGGTAACTCATAATGTAGCTTCACTTGATGATCAAATTAGATTCCCACAGCCTTGGCACGGTCAAATACACTTGCTTGAATGATGTATACAAGTAGATAAGCAAGGTAGAACAATGTTTGCTACCAAAAGGCTAAATCCCTAATTTCAAGGGTAACAAATTAACTTCACAATGCAGCATCAAAAATAAATAGCTTCAGCACAAAGTGGCTTTAGCACAGAATAGCTTCAGCACAAGATAGCTTTAGCACAGGATAGCTTCAGCATAAGATAGCTTCAGCACAAAATAGCTTCAGCACAGGATAGCTTCAGCACAGAATAGCTTCAACACAGAGTAGTTTTAGCACTAACCTGTATTTGTCACCCTTGGTCTTGATATCTTCATAAACCTTTGCTTAATAAGATTCACAGAGATTGGAGAAAGGTACAACAATGATTACATACAAAAGGCTTAATTCACAAATTCAACGATAGAATGGTCTCTTCAGTTCAGCCCTGTAAATGCCTTCCATAGCTCTTAGTAGCTAGGATACACTTGCTTAAGAGATAAACTCAATGAAACCAGCAAGGTATAATAGAGATAACTTTGTAATTTAGCCTTAGGAGCACCCCAAACTATACTCCCCCATTCTTCAATAGGCTAAATACACTTACTTAAATGGATTGAAACAAATTAAGAAGCAAGGTATCAACAATTTATGTTCACAGCAACAATATCAGATCTCCAATGTTAGTTTTCAGCATAGGCCAAACACAGCTTTAAGATAATTCAAAACATGGCTTACCCTTCATGAGTAAGGTTTCCGCAGCTTAAACTCTTCATAATACACATGCTCAAATCATCAAACTTCAGTTTATAGCAAGTTAATATCAAATTTCAGTTCACATAAGGCTTTATAAGACAGTTTCTGCTGCAGCCCTGTTATGTGGGTATTTTTGGTTTTTCCCACTTCAAAAATTCTGGATTTCAGCTCTCTCTAGTGTATATTCACAAAATAAACATGTTCAGTTGAATAACATAACAATCACAGTAGTATATTGAATTTTCAATACTCCAAGCAGACTTGAAAACATGTTCAAACACAGGCAGATAAGGTTCACAATATCAAGTACTGACAAGTCCCTTCCTCAGGAAAAATCTCAACTTGGACAGTCTATAATCAACAATCTAGACATGTTTAGATGATGAAAAGTTGGTATATAGCATGATTTCAACATGATAAGTTCAGTTTCAGTAGCTTAAATCAGAAAACCAAGATTATCTAGAGATTTGAGATATGATATTCAATACTAGCCTTGATATGTAGTCTCAGGCACCTTCAACTGTTGTATATCACCAAAACATGTATGCTCAGCCCTTGTTCAAGCTCCAGAAATGACCTCAGCAACTTCGAACCACTTCAGCCACCTATTGCACCAGAAAATCAGCTCTTCACAGCCTCATTCATCTTCACTTCAACTGTGCTCCCTTTGGGCAGATTTCAGAGATTCATTGAAGCTCAAACATCATACAATATCTCTGAAATTGTTGTTCATTCTCAGCTCTTGAATAGGACTCTCTCTCAGCTACTGCAGACTCAATTTTTTTTTTTTTTTTTTTAATATGGAAGGCACACTCTAAAAGGCCCTATAATAGCATATATATATCAGTACACACAAAGCAACCCTATTACAACAGCTCTAATACACCTGTTACCTTCCACCAATCATTGACAAGAATGATTCAGATCTTTTTCAGAGCAATGCACCAATGCTGGCCTGTCACCTCAGCTGTTTTGTCACTATTCTCACCATATAATGACACCTTATGAATCAGTAAAATTAGTTCATACAGGTGAGACCATAATAACTTTTATCTTTGCTTAGCCTCTAAGTTCTGCAACATCATTAGAGGACAATATTTTCATGGACCATAGCCACGTGTCACAGGTATATTCTAAGCACATTCACGGCACACAAATGCACATAGCAAACTTATTTTTGAAATTATTTTCCTTAGAGACAAAGCAAGGCTGTTATCGCACTCTCTCTGAAGGACCATTGTGCACGTGTCACTTGAATATATATATATATTTTTTCATAATTGGTGTTGTATAAAAAATAAAAAATAAAAAAAGAAATATTTACAGATCACAAAAGGCATACCCTCAGAAAAACAAACAACTAAAAGATTGAGGTTGAAGACAAAATTAGAAAATAAAACCAAACAAAAATAACCCTAAAAAAACAATAAGGCATAGTCAGCAGCCCAAAATCAAGCCAAAATGTCAGCCAAACTAGCATCTTGAACATGCGGAACCTCCATAATCATAGTTCGAGCCACCACTTCAAGAGCACTAGTGACCCCATCATGTAATCTAATATTTTGTTCCTTCTAAACAGCTCATAAAAAAAACAAGAAACAGACTTTTAAGTGATCTAGAGTGAATATATCGATGATGACACCATTCTCAAATCTGATCAACTGAATTTAAAACCAAAAATTGATCCATCTCCCATCTTAAGACACCTCTTAACCACCTCTAGAAAGTTGAAGTGAAGGAACATGAGACAAACAAGTGTGCACTTGTGTCCATAGCACGTAAACACAAGGAGCATCGAGGGGCTAATTGAATCTTCCTTCTCTGTAAATTAACCATACTAGGAAGTCTGTTGTGCAACACACACACTGTTGTAGTAGACCATCGAGGACGAGCCTTACCCCAGCAAATTTTGTACCACTGCACAGTACCAAAAGCAAACCTGCAAATATCCTAAGAAGCCTTAAAAGAAAATTTACCTCCATCCCACAAAATTTTGTCAACCTAAGTTCTATGCAAGGACTGTAAGAACTGTCTAAAATGAAGAAATATATCATCGAACAACAACTGAAAATCCCAATCCCCATTAACTATCAAAGCATTAACTTTGCTGTACAAGTCCAAAGACAGTCTTCGAGCCATCTTATGGCCAAATTTTTGTGTGAGAGTCTAACCAAGACACCAAGGATAAAAAAAAAAGCTGAACCAAATTCCCATTCCCAATCTGATAAGAAATACTAGCTCTTATAAAATCTTTAATGTCTACTATAGATTTCTAAATGACAGAATTTATCCCTCTAGAAATCACATTCTAATATGAAGAGTTAGGAACGTATTTCTTCTTAAACCATGAGATCCATAACCTATCCTTGCTTAACAGGAAGTCCCATACCAGCACACTTCTTGACACCATTCGGCCTTCAGCCTTCAGCCTTGCATAAAAAATGCCTTCAGCCCATTTAGCCTTCGGCCTTCAGCCTTCATTCTTGTATAGAAATGCCTTTAGCCTTCAGCGTTGTGCTGAACCATAAGCTCGCTGAACCATGAGCTTGCTGCTAAACCATTAAGTGCCGAACCATTAAGAGCCAAACCCTGTAAGTGCTAAACCATCTCATCAACAAGACACATGTTATAACACATTTAAAGTGCAAAACACTTGATCAACCCTGAATCAACAATCTCCCCCCTTTTGCACTTTCAAATGTTAAAAACCTAGTAGTCCATTTCTCCCCCTTTTTGACATTAGAAGTCAAAAGGTGAATAGATATATCACTAAAGAATTGAAGGCCAAAACCTTTTCAATTGGGAAGTATCAGAGAAGATGAGGTATAAACTTTGAAGTGAGATATAGAAGAATTCTGAACAAGGAGCTGCCGAACTAAGCATCATACCTGCAGGATTAGTTGCAGATCCTTGTATCTGAGAGGGGGAGGCCTGAGATTGATTGATTTAGCTACTACAATGATCACCACACCTTCAGAATGAATTTTTTAGGTCTTTGTCTCTGAGTGGAGGTGGCCTTGAAGAATCAATTGCAGAAATACTTTCCTCCTTATCATTTCCCTTTCCAAAGGAATTCATCTTACTGCTGAATTTCAACTTTGATAGGCTTATGAAGGCTTTGAGTTCTTGAACTTTTGAGAGTTCAGCAAGTTTTCCTATTCTTGAAGGGCTTGTAGCTGTGAGATCTATCATCTCTGAGGCTTGAAATTCACTTGTTTTGAAGAGGTCACTAGTATTTGATCCTGAAAGAAATCTGTTAATCCTGAAACTTGAATGCTTAGACTTTCTCACTGAGTATGGCTGCTTTGATTTGCTGAAAGGATTTGTGGAAGAAGGATTGTGAGCCTCTAAGTATTCAACATCAAGTGGTCTTCTCCTTGGTGGCTTAAAGACTGAATTGATCAAGTTTAGAACAGGTGAAAGATCTTTATACACAAGGATAGCTTTATCTTTAGAAGCTATTAACTGAGCCTGTTAAAAACATCTTGTAACATCTCTCTTTGGAACACTGTCAGTTTCTTAAGTCAATTTAGGAACATTCTTCCACCCTTCTTGATATTTCAATAAGCCTTCTACTGAAACATGAGAGGTAGGACACCACAAATGCAATTTTTTACATTTTCCAAGTCTTCTCAAGGAATGTTTTGATCTGAAATCAGTTAGATAGTGAGCTGTAAATGAGAACAAGCTTGTAATAAATAGATTAGCTTTAGGTGAACCAAGAGGTACACTTCTAGAAAGCTGCCAATTGGAGTTCGGTTTGCCACCAATATCTTCAAATGTAACACTCTCTTCTTTGAATACATCTTTGCTTCCCATTTCAGTTTGTTGTTTCAATGATCTACCAGTTTTAGAAATCCATTCACATATTAAATCTTTCTTTGGATAACTCAGACTAGAGTTTCCTGGAATTTTTACTGAGGGAATCTTCTTCTTAAAACTCTGTAGAACTGAACCCTTATAGAGATCCTTTGCAATGTAATTACATTCAACACTAAAATCTTGTTCATCCTTATTATCTTTTGTTACAAGTGCTATAAAACTATCTTTGTCTCTATTGTTCTTTCTCAAGGCTTCCTTAGAATTGAGCTTCATCATGCTATAGACAATAAGTGAAAAAGAGGTTAAGACTGAGAGCTTAGGCTTGAAGCCTTCACCTCAAGTACCTTATTCAGCTTCTTCTTCTTGAAGAAGAGCTTTTGTAGGCTGAGTGGTCATCTCTTTGGATTTCTCTGATGCTTCATAATTTTCTTGAAAAGTATATTCTGTCCGAAGTAAGTCCCACATTTCCTTTGATGATTTACAGCCCTTGACCTTCATAAGATCCCGATGAATTAGACCACTGAGTATAATTTGTTTTGCCCTTGAATCACTTGACATATCATCTTCATTAAGAATAAGAATCCCTTAGTGGCAGCATACCACACCTCATATAACTGAGCCATTAGATAAACCTCCATTCTGATTTTCAATCTTTAAAGTTTATGTTATCAAGATATGGTGCATTGTCAATGCAATAACCTACCATAATGTTCCATGAATCCTTATTGCAGGCTTGTTAATTCCTTGGTCGAGCAGACCAAGGCTCAGATACCAATTGTTGGACCAAGAAGGGGGGGGTTGAATTGGTCTTAGGTACTTTATTCCTTTTTCCACTTGAGTACAAACATGCTTATCATAGAAAATAAAACTTAAGGCAATCAATCAAATCACATGGACACAAGATATACAAAGAAACCTTATCAATAGGGAAAAACCTTGGTTCTTGGCCTCAGCCAATAAATACCTCCACTAGTAGTATGAATCTTGTTACACACTCAGCTGTCTCACTCTCTGCACACACCTAGGCATAAGAATAGACACTAGTTTTCACAACCAATTCACACTCATTAGCTTACCATCTTCACTCAGCTGCCCCACTTTCCAACCACCTTGTACTCACTAGGACACTGACTTTCACTCCACCTACACACACACAAGATCAAATAATGTGCACACTGGCATTCCCTAGTCTATAGCCCCTATTCTTGGACACACAAAGCTCTCAATAGCTTGATCAAAAATGGGGTGAGGGATCATACCTCACTACAATTATCAACAATGGGGTGAGGATGTAAAGCCTCACTACCATTTACAATAAAGTGTCAATACACCAAATACACAATGCTTCAGCTGTAACACAAGATAAGAGTGAACACACACAACCTTAAGTACCACATTAAAAGAGACCCTAGCTTCACTTATTTGCAACAAAAAGGATAGAACTGGCAACTCATAATGCAGCTTCACTTGAGGATCAAACTAGGTTCCCACAGCCTTGACACAATCAAATACACTTGCTTGAATGATGTACACAAGTAGATAAGCAAGGTAGAACAATGTTTGGTCCCAAAAGGCTAAATCCCTAATTTCAAGGGTAACAAATTAACTTCACAATGTAGCTTCAGAAATGAATAGCTTCAGCATAAAGTGGCTTTAGCACAGAATAGCTTTAGCATAGGATAGCTTCAGCATAGAATAACTTTAGCACAGAATAACTTCAGCACATGATAGCTTTAGCACAAAATAGCTTCAGCACTAAGTAGCTTCAGCACTAACTGCATTTGTCACCCTCGGTCTTGATATCTTCATAAACCTTTGCTCAACAAGATTCACAGAGATTGGAGCAAGGTACAACAATGATTATATACAAAAGGCTTAATTCACAAATTTAACGGTAGAATGGTCTCTTCAAATTGTAGCTTCAGTCCAGCCCTGTAAATGCCTTCCATAGCTCTCAGTAGCTAGGATACACTTGCTTAAGAGATAAACTTAATGAAACCAGCAAGGTATAATAGATACAGCACACAACATCCTTGTAGTCTTCAAAACCCCAAATTGAGCCTCACAAGGGTAACTCTGTAATTCAGCCTCAAGAGCACCCCAGACTATACTCCCCCATTCTTTAATAGGGTAAATACACTTGCTTAAATGGATTGAAACAAATTAAGAAGCAAGGTATCAACAATTTATATTCACAACAGCAATATCAGAACACCAATGTTAGTTTTTAGCATAGGCCAAACATATCTTTGAGATAATTCAAAACATGGCTGACCCTTCATGAGTAAGGTTCCTACAGCTACTTCATAATACACTTACTCAAATCATCAGACTTTAGTTTATAGCAAGTTAATATCAAATTTCAGTTCACAGAAGGCTTTACAAGACAGTTTCTGCTGTAGCCCTATTATGAGGGTATTTTTGGTTTTTCCCACTTTAAAAATCCTGGGTTTTAGTTCTCTTATTTGTATATTCACAAAGTAAACATGCTCAGTTGAATAGCACAACAATCACAGCAGTATATTGAATTTTCAATACTCAAAGCAGACTTGAAAAAATGTTCAAACACAGGCAGATGAGGTTCACAATATCAAGTACTGACAAGTCCATTCCTCACTCAACTTGGACAGTCTCAAATCAACAATCTAGACATTCTTAGATGAAGGACAGTTGGTATATAACATGATTTCAATAGGATAAGTTCAGTTTCAGTAGCTTAAATTAGAAAACCAAGATTATCTAGAGATTTGAGATATGATATTCAATACTAGCCTTGATATGTAGTCTCAAACACCTTCAGCTGTTGTATATCACCAAAATATGTATGCTCAGCCCTTGTTCAAGCTCCAGAAATGACCTCAGCAACTTCGAACCACTTCAGCCACCTCTTGCACTAGAAAATTAGCTCTTCACAGCCTCATTCATCTTCACTTCAATTATGCTCCCTTTAAGCAAATTTCAAAGATTCATTGAAGCTCAAACATCATACAATATCTCTGAAATGGTTGTTCATTCTCAGCTCTCAAATAGGACTCTCTTTCAACTCTTGCAGGCTCATTTTTTTTTACTCTGGGAGGCACACTTTAAAAGGCCCTATAATAACATATATGCATCAGTACACACATAGCAAGCCATTACAACAGCTCCAATACACCTGTCACATTCCACCAATCATTGACAAGAATGATTCAGATATTTTTTAGAGCAATACACCAATGTTGGCCTGCCACCTCAGCTGTTTTGTCATTATTCTCACCATATAATGACACCTTGTGCATCAGTAAAATTAGTTCATACAGGTGAGACCACCATGACTTTTATCTTTGCTTAGCCTTTAAGTTTTGCAACATCATTGGAGGATAATATTTTCATGGACCACAGCCACGTGTCACAGGTATATTCTAAGCACATTCACGGCTCAAAAATACACATAGTAGACTTATTTTTGAAATTCTTTTCCTTAGAGACCAAGCAAGGTTGTTATCACACTCTCTCTGAAGGACCACTGTGCATGTGTCACTTGAATATTCATTGTATAGCCTTGTGACCACAATTGTATATGGACTTCCAGAAATGCCCTTCAACTTAACACTTGTTACTTAAACCAGATGTTTTTTGGTGCAGTTCATTTAGCCTTCGGCCTTCAGCCTTGCATAGAAAATGCCTTCAACCCATTTAGCCTTCGGCCTTTAGCCTTCAGTCTTGTATAGAAATGCCTTCAGCCTTCAGCCTTATGCTAAACCATGAGCTTGCTGCTGAATTATGAGCTCGCTGAACCATGAGCTTGCTGAACCATAAGCTTGCTGAACCATTAAGTGCCGAACCATTAGGTGCCGAACCTTTAGGTGCCAAACCTTTAAGTGCCGAACCCTATAAGTGTTGAACCATCTCATCAACAAGACACATGTTACAACACATTTAAAGTGCAAAACACTTGATCAACCCTGAATCAACAGAGTCCAAAGATATCAATAAAATACATACTTTAGACCCCAATAGTCCGAAGACATCAATAAATTCCTCTAAGGCATATATCATTGCTGAGGAACTCTATGCTTCAGACCACAAGAGTCTGAAGACATCAATAAAAGACATCAATAAACTTCTCTAAGGCATATCATATTGCAGAGGAACCTCAAGAGTTTGAGGACCTTAGGAATCTAAAGTTGTCAATAACTTCCTCTAAAAGAATATTCTATTGCTGAGGAAGTTTAAGCCTCGGATATCAAGAATTCAAAGGAATCAGCCTTCCATATAAGCTTAAACCCTAATAGAGGCAAACATCCTTAATGGATATTTTCCTCAACCATAATATTGGTTTAACATGGTAAGCCCCATTAGATAAAAAAAGTCCCACATCTAAAAAATACAAAAGCAGGAAAGCATTGATATACTCATGTCATAATCTAATGCACAACAAGAAGGGTTCCCTTCATAGAAAAGTCACCGAGTGATATAACGATCTCCAATTAGTGACCGAGTTATCATGGGAACTCTCTTCTTGTTACATGTCATTTTTTATGTCTTCAGACCATACAAATCTGAAGGCCTAAAGGAGAACAATTTTTTCTCTAAGGCATGAAAGATTGCCGAAAAGAAGCATACAACTTTGAAATACTCAGAGATATAGAAATTCTTCAAGATATACGTAGGGAATAAGCAAGTTAAAATAGACATAGTCCAAAACATATTATTCGGAAGACCATTGGTTCAGATAAATAATACATAAGACAAATTCATTTCCTTTTAAGATCAAAAGGAGCTGAAGTGAAGGCATCAACCATGTGCAAACCTGAGGCTGCAACAAAAGCAACTGAGGAACTTGAAGCTGGAAGATCCCCTTGATGACTCTTCACCATCTCAGCAAATAAAACTTCAGCCTCTTGGGCCTTTGAACCCTCATTATAAGGGAAGGTTACTTCTATATCTTTGTCAAAAGCATCAAGCTCCTTCAGCTTATCCCTTGTGCCTTAAGCAAAATCGAACTGAAAAGCCCTTGCGCTAGATAGGCGCACCAGAGAGGAGTAATGATCTTGCATCTGCTTCCCAGTAGTTATGCAAGTGTTAACTGAATCCCTCCAACGCAGATTCTTAACTTCTAATTCCTTCACCTTGGCTTAAGAAGCTGCAAGACGACCCTTGTATACATCTCTCGCATCATAGACCATCTTGACATCCATAAGTGCATTAGAAAGCTTCTTGTCAGCAGCAGCAAGGTCCTTTTCCAATTTTCAAATAGAGATAGACTAAGCCTCAGCAGTCGCACATAAAGCCATGGTGTGATACAAATTCTACAGAATCAATCAGGGTATAAATAAAATGAAGTGACAAGTAAAAGAAGAATGAAGTGAATAAAGAATACAAACCTCTATGGCCCGAACAGGGGTAGAAGGAAAAAGCTGCACCAACCCCATATTTCCTATTATCTCTTCATCTTTAGGTAGCCACATCCCTCGAGCGACTACTAATGCAGCAGAAGGATCTATTACTATAAAATCTCCAGAATGAAGAACTGATTTGTCAGCCCTAGAGAAAGTTGGTTTCCAAGCTTCCCCTTTTTCTACCAAGGCAAAAGCCAGAACTTCCTCTTCAAGCTCCACCTCCTTGTCTTTCTTTCCTTTGTTCTTGCCAAGGTCAATACCTTTGCCTTTGTAGAAGGAGGAGGATTCTTCTTAGCTTTTTTCTTTAAAGGAAGTTCATTAACTTCCTTTTCCTGCTTAGTAGAGCGCACAACTGCAAGAGGCTCATTCTCTGTAGCCTTCTTCTTAAGAGCTTCAGCCCTCTTCTTCTCTTTATTAGTTAAAGGAAAACTATTGAAAGAAGGAAGTGACAAGTCCATGAGATCAGCTACTAAAGCACTAGATGCAAGTTCCTTCAGATTGGATGAAGAAAGTAGGCCCTCTGCCGAAGGTGAATTGTTCCAAACTTGTTCCTCAAGGAAAACAAGCCTTTTCCTAGCAGCAAAAGATGGGAATGCTGCGGAAAAAACACCAAGAAATTCGTAAATATAACGAAAGAGTAAAACTTAACATGGGAAACAACCCGAGCATTTTTTATGAAAGGGAGATAAATTTTTAATACCTAATATCCCAAATTTGTGGGGAATAGGAAGTTTGTTTGATTGAGACACAGACTAATTCCCCCTAACAATAATCATCTTCTCTTTCCATCTCTTTTTGGAAGTAGGGAGGTCTGTACATATCCTCTGTTGAAGGGAAGAAGTAAAATAATAACGGCCAAGCTCGATCTGATGTCTGGAAATAGTATAAGTGATCAATAAGTCAGCGAGAGTCAAATCAAGACTCTAACCTTCGACGTACAAGAAGAGCCGACACTATTTGAAGAAAGTTAGGGTTTAATTGAAAGGGGGCAATACCTAACTTATTGAAGATTAAATGATAAAAAGGATGAAGGAGAAAATGAAGGGTATTCAAATAGCCAATAGATAAAAGCAATTCATTCTCACCCACCCCTTCACCAGGACTGAAATCGGCATTATTAGGGTATTCAACAATCTCTACCCCCTCGAGAATCTCAAACTCTTCCATTACAGAATCAATGGTGAACTTGATACGCTGAACTGATAAAATCAACTCTCTTTCCTTTTTTGAAAAAATACTGTCCAATCCAGAAGTGGATACCTCCGCTTGAGGCAAAAAAATCATCTATTTGAAAAACAGAATCGTTCGTAGTCTCAAGGGAATTAGAAACCCTAGAAGGTGGGACTCTAAGAAGAACAGGATATGATGAAGGTGTGGATTCAGAATCTATAATCTCTATATGGTCGTGGGTGGATGAAGTGCTCATGATATACAATCAGTAAAGAAAATGAAGAAGTAACCTGGTATCACGACGAGGCAATGAACTCAGTGAAGACAGAAGTAAAATTTGAAGAAGTTCTTCAGTCAGAATGTCAATGGTCACGTCTCAAACATCCTCTTACAAAATTGGCAACTGTGCAAATTTAATTCCCTTCCAATTAAAAGCCGTAGTTCAATTTAGAGGGAATTGGGGATAAAGTGTGGAGGGAAAAATCCTCCTTTAATAAGAATCATCCACATCATTAAAATAAGGTATTACCTCATTGGTTCTCTAATAACCCATCAAAATCCAATCTTGATGTAGCCAAATTAAATTTAATATCGATCCAAGGTTATTAACGTTACCCTCTTAGCCTGCTAAAGAACCCATCCAGCCCATTATGTATATGATCCAAGTCCAATTCAGATTAATCAAATCCTACTTATCAAATGATCCTTCATATAAGGAAGTTCTGCGTAGGAAAAGTCTTGCATGGTAAGAATTATAGAAGGAAAGAACCTTATAGGTAAAGAGTTATATATAGAATGAATTGGAGGACAAGCATAGCAAATCCTACCATAATTCCACTATCTTTTTGTATATAAATAGAGGCTTAGACCTCCAATAAAAGGCATTGAGCATTATAAGTTTTTCTCTAAATTGTTCTTGTTATTAATTATTCTTTATTTGAGTGAGTTATATTTATTTTGATGACTACCTGAGCGTGTGCACAAAATAATGCACAACACTTTGAGTTTGGAAATTAGTGTCAAGTGGGCATCATACTTTAAATTTTTAAACCACTTAACACCTATACTATGTAGTATGAGTGAGAAGGGATCGTCCGCAGAGATTATACGTGTTGGAATTTAATTTCGACTCTAATGTAACAATTGATTATAAGAGAGAGAGAGTTGGGTTGGTTGATTACTCTAGGATTCAATTAATTAAAATGCAAGTAAAATAAAACTAAGTTGAGATAGGGATTTAAGAGATGAGAAGTGAGGTCTTGGGGTCCATTGGAATTGCCACCAAGCTTATTCACCAAACCACACATTTTTAACTAATTAGGGAAAACCTTCTTGTGAATAAAATGCGACTACCAATTACAATATTAAGCATAGACCATCAAATTAAAGAACGAATGGTCTACCTAACCAACAAATAAACTAAGTGTAGCATAACCCATCAATTCTAAGCATGACCTATCAAACTAGTCACAATTGTAGCACACATCAATCTAGAGAATCATGGAATTTACAATAATAAGCCATGGAATATCAAATCATGTAAAGATTGTCTACCTACCTACAAGCATGAATTAAATTGTAAAACAACCCATCAAGTATAAGAATAATCCATCATATTAATTGACAAACCCATTCAATGAATACCATGCATAGCCATCACTAGATCCTTAATTAATCACACATAGACATGCAATCAACATAGAGAAACTAGTGTAGAGATCAATTCCCAAATAATCACACATAAGACAACATGTAATCACAAAGAGAATCAATAGGAATAATTAAACCATATGAATCATGTAAGACATAGTTTCTAATTTAATCACACATAGACATGTAAATAAACTAGAGAATTAATAGGAAGAATTAAACCATAGAAATCATAGAAATATATCAAGATTCATTTTATTCACAAGGCTATAGCACTAATCACAAGATAAATTCCCCAAAAAGTCAAGAGAAAGGGTTTAATTTACAAGCTTGGGGTTCATCCAAACCCCAATGAGAAGCCTAGCCAATCATAGAGGAGGTGGGTGTGATCGTGGAACCCTCAAGGGCAATCCCTAAACATGGCTCCATCTTCTTCCACTTCTTCTTTGTTGAATTCTAGAGAAAGAGAGTGTGTAGATCTAGAGATGTGTTCTTGGTGCCTCCACTCTTCTCTTTTCTTCTAACCCTAATCTTTAACTTTTCTAGAAAGAGAAAATAAAATTGCAATGTAATAAAATTAAAGACAAAAAGATATATAGATATTTTACAAAATAGTTCAATTCCCTTTAAATACAAGGTCCTTGGAGTAGTGAACAAGTCAGAAAATAAGCCCTTAAAATATCTAATCCCGCAACTATGTGGTAGGTAAAGTTCGGGCGTGCGGGAATAAAACAGCACACTGCCAGCAAGCACTTAGATCGATCGAAGATATTCGATCGATCAAACACTTAGCTTCAATCGAAGCTAACATGGCATCAAAATATTATCTAGGCCTTATCCACTTTGCTGAGCTGGCACCACCTCATTTCGATCGATCGGGACTTCCCTTCGATCGATCGAAGTTCTCCTGGTGCATTTTTCTTAACTTTTTTCCAACTTTACTCCTTAGCTCCAAAATTGAGCTAAATGGCTCTTGTTAGCCTGTTTGAACTTTATTAACCTGAAATAGGCAAAAACACAAATCAGTATCTAAGACATGAAAGTAAGATAGATGAATGGACTAAAATACCCTAACTTAGGTGTTAAAATGCGTCACATTTAATTTAAACGAATCATTTTAGCTTTTTAGTTAAATGAATTATTTGCACCTACAAAGCTAATTCTTTGTTATAACTAATATTCTCAACCACTCCTTTCAACTTATCAATTTTGCATCAACTTTCTAAAAACACTATTTTGATTTAACAAACTCACTACTCAAATTATCAATTTTTAGTTCCATTGACTTATTAAACAAATTTACCTTCTTAAGTTCCTTTTCCAGAAAATCAATCTTATGAAGTAGATTCAAATTCTTATGGCCAATTTTTTCCAAATTCTTATTAGAGACAGAAACTTCTAACTTATAAATATATCTATCAAGTTCCGCAAGATTCAATTTCTCTAACAGATTTTCAAAATCCTTTTTAAACTTGGACCACTCAATTTGCATGCTTGTAACAGAATCAAAAATGGGAGGTAAAGATAATATATCAACAAAAGCTAAATTTTCAGACATGATGCAAAAATCAACAATAAATCAACAAATAATATCTACTTAGTATATCGAGTATCCCGCTCTGATAACAATTATGAAAACAGTGTTAACACGAGGTACGGAAGCTATTAGTTGATTTTAATTGTGATTAACTCCTTTAATGACCTAGATCTGATTATTAGGTCAACTTGCTCAATTTATGATTGAATAAATTATCTAATCAATTAACTATTCACAATCATAAATGTAAATACTAAAAAGTAAAGTAAGTTAAGGTTAGAGAGATTGCACTAGGATTTTTAGTGAGGAAACTCCAGTTGATAAAATACGTCAACTATTTGCATGGAAAAAACCTCGTGGACTATGCAGTCCAAAGTAAACCGATCCACTATGTTTGAAACAAAGTACACTGAACTTTGACTCTGGCTCACACCCTATCATTCTACCAAACACCAATTGCTGACAATCCTCTGGCTTTACGATGTCCTGTCCAACAGTAACTTGACCTCAAGCTTATGCTTGATCTTTGTAGAAGAGTAGTAGGTAGATCAGACAACACTCCTCAAATGCTCCAACCCTTTCAAAGTGTGATCGGTTTTACTTCTGTTTTTCAAGTTCTAAACTCGATGTAGAAGAATTCAATCCTACTTTTCATTTAGAATCTCTGAATCTTCAATATAGCTCCAATTCCGATGAGTTAGAGAACAACACTACTAAATCACTAATAAATATATATATGTGTGCTCTCAAAAACTCATTCAAAATAATCAGATTTGATTTTCTGAATTTTCTATCTTTAAAAGGCTTTTTCAAAATATAGAATTGATGTTCCTTAAAGCCATGAACAAACCTAGAAGACTATCATGGTTTATATAGAGTTTAGAATGTCCTAATGCCTCTAAAAATATAGAATTTTTTATACATAGGACTTGGAAGGAAATTAGGATAAAAAAAGGAAACAAATAGGAATAAGAAACTAGAATTCTGATGCTGCCAAGACTTCTTACTACCGGTTTAGCCTTTTAGCTACCGGTTCAAGTTTGGCAGATAAGAACCTGTTGTGAACTAAGGTTTGGCTACCAATTCCAGAATTCTCCTACCGGTTCCTAATGGTCATAATTGAAATCTTTGTTTCTTTCAACCTTCTAAAACTCCCTAAGTGTTGTCACTCCCTCACATACCTTTCTAAAGCATTGTTCTCATCATCCTGGAGTGTAGTAAATGATGAGCGCTGAATATTTGCATATTCGAGCCACTAAATAAACATATGTTGCAGCCTAAAGTGATATATCTATCATGTTTTAGACTAATTTATGATTAATGTGTGTTTGTAGGTACTTTTCCAGAAAAATAGTTAAAATCGGGACTTTATGATGATATCAAAGCTTACAGAGTCGTTGCCGGTCATCCAGAGCAAGCCGAGAGCTTTAGTGGCCAAGTTTAGAGGAGTTTATTATCTAATGCTCGAGCCCAAGTCTTGAGGCTCGAGCCTTACAAGCAAAAGAAGACAAAAATCTAACAAGGCATTAATGCTCGAGCCTTGTACCTTCAGGCTCGAGCCTGAACAAAGCGTGCTTGAGCCTGAACAAAGGGTGCTCGAGCCTTGACCTTTAAGCTCGAGCACAAGGCGTCGGAATTTGAAGAGTTGATTTCCAAGCTCCCAGACCTCATGCCTCAACCCAAGGATCGAGCACCATCCATTGAAGAATATTCTAAGTGTTGAAGAAAAAGAAGATTTGAAAAATAATTGAAGAAATTTGGCTAAGTGTCAAAGTGAAGATTGAGCACCAATTCTTGAAGCTCGAGCATCAAGCCAGAGAAGCTCGAGCCTTGTTCCTTAAGCTCGAGCCTTGAACCTTAAAGCTCAAGCCTTGGTTCCTAAAGCTCGAGCCTTCCATGACATGTCAGATTAAGTTACGGGATTGCTTCCTTTTCAAGCCGTATCTCATTCCAGATGGGCCAGAAGACCTAAAAGCCCACCAAATCCATATTTTCTTCAATAAAAGAACGCTTAAGCCTTGATAGAAGAGGTCTGAATTTCCAAATCCTTTTGCCGTGTTATTCAGAAGGCTGATACTATGGTGGCTTTTAGGGTTTCCATAACCTTAAAAGGTGAAGATCCTGAGAAGAGAAATGTCGTCCGTGACGATGAAGACAACTCCAATACAGATGATATCCGACATCGTCATGAGTAGCTAATTCCTCTCTTAGGGCACTAATGTAACCCAATCTAGTATTATGGTTTGATTGTTTTAACTCTGGGATTATTTTAGTATATTATGTTTCCTTGATTATATGACTATAAGCAATTGAGACAACTCAATTAGTTTTCATGCTTTAATAGATTGCAAACTATTATTACCTTGTCTTAGATATAACTATTTGTTTTCTATTCTCCACCTATCTTATTGTACAGTATCTGGTGGAGCCCTGCCAGACATAAGAATAGAGGTTATATAAAGGTATTCCAATATATTTTAAGTAGTTAAAGTAGTTAGAGTAGGTAGGTGGATAGTCCACGCTAACCGCAGAAAGGTTATAGTTAACTGAATTTTATAAAACATCTTTCTTTAAAACCTAAATTGAACGAATGTTATTGAGTTCAATTTATTTGAAAAACGTAATTGTTAAATCCCCAGAGTTAGTACAATTAACCATAGTATGATGATTGTGGTGAAGTGAAAGCCCTAAGATTTCTCTCTCTGATCATTTAATTTATTTTAGTTTCATATTTTGCTTTAATTTTAGTTCATTTTTAATCGTGACAACCAACATGTAATGACCCGGTCATCTTCCTTCCTTTCTTTTTTCTCGAATTTTCACGGATATTTTTTTTCCATTAATCTTTTCCTTTCTGAGTTCGGTTTCTCGTCACTTAGTGTCGTCTTGAGTGCTCGGGAATGGTTTCTGAGACTCTTTCCTTGGGATTGACAACTTCCTTAAAGGACTGCGTCATTTCCACATTTTTATTTTTTCGACACTATTCACTTTTCGTCTTTTTCCCAATTTTGTCTTTTCCATGTTTGTCACTTTGTTGGCATAACCTCACTTTTCGTATTCGGAGTTGGTTGTTGACTTCAAGTATCTTCATTCTAAGTGGTTTCCACGAAATACGTACCTTTACTTTTGTGGAAAAGCACTCTAGTTGCTCCCGGTGTCCATAGGGGCATGGATGAATAGTTCTTCATAAACATTTTCTTTTCTTTGGGTGTTTTTTATAAATATCTTCTGAAGATATTTTATTTTAAGGGTTTTTAAGAAAATATTTTTAGAAGATATTTTCATTCTAGGTCATTAGTGCAGTTAACTCTTTTTGCAGGAGCCATTGTGCAATTAATGAAAGTTGTTGCAAAAATGCCTCGTTTTGAACCTGGATTCTCATACGGAATTCATTTTCACTTTTCGTCGAGTTATGTACTTGTAAAATTTCCTTCTGGTCGTTTTCCCCCAGTTTCAGGGTTTCTGGCCTTAGTTGCCGTTGAACTTGTTTGGGGCATATCTTTCTTCTCAGGACTCAATTTTTGATGTTGTTTATTCCATTATTCATATTTTCTCATTTTGGTTCTTTTTCATTCACGGAGTTTCACCGTTTGAGCGCGTCAACTTAAATTTCACTTTTCCGGACCCGGCGGGGCACTTTTAAGGTTTTACTATAAATAAAATGTCTTAAAGTGAAAAATCACTTTTTCTATCTTCTTCCTCCCTCTTGGTTGGCAGCCATGGAAACCCATGGGGCTTCCACCTTCTCTCTCTTCTTTTAGACTTCTTCCCTTTGTTAAAAAGTCGTAGTGCCTTCGTGTTTTATGTTTGTCTTGACTACGCGCATCTTTCCTCCTTATTAGAATCCGTTTTTGGCCATTTTTGAAGTTCGGGTTTGAGGCCAAGTTAGGATTTTGGTATGTCCTCTTTGGAGTTTTATGATCACAGTGTTGTCCCCGACATAACCTAAGAGTATCGTCGGATTCGGAGCACTTTTCCTTCGGTGGGGATTTGAGATTTCATCTCAAATTGAGGTAGGGGATGTTATAGGTTATAATTTTTGTTGTCTTGCGTGCTATTGATGCTTATACAACTTGTATGCATGCTTTTGTTCATAATCTAGAATTTAATTTAATTAATTTCTATGTTTAAGATTTAATTTCATGATGATATACAACTTAGAATTAAATTGTGGCATGCTAGAAAATTAGGCTTTGGTATGTTTGTTAACATATATTAAATTAGGTTTATTTGAATAAGCATTGCACTTTTTATTTAATAATTTCCTTTTGTGAAAGATTAATTCTCATGGACGTACCTTACATGAAATTAACTTGTGATATACTTTTAAATTAAGTCTTGGCATGTTCTTTAACATACTTTAATTTGAGAACATAGTTTGAAAATCTAGAGATTTTAATTAAAATGATTAATTAAAATCTATTTCATGGTTTCATTGGTTCAATTAAGTTTTTAACTTGATATTTGTGATAACTAGGACTTGTATACTAGCATATATTAATTTGGGACTATTTGATATTATTTTAGAA
This sequence comes from Cornus florida, assembly GCF_030987335.1. Taxonomy (NCBI): domain Eukaryota; kingdom Viridiplantae; phylum Streptophyta; class Magnoliopsida; order Cornales; family Cornaceae; genus Cornus; species Cornus florida. Next base: position 36,931,351 of record NW_026775574.1, on the reverse strand, counting down.
TTTAGGGATTTGATTATTATGATTTAATTAAATTCCATTTTATTGTTCCAATGGCCTAATTAAGTTTTTGAATAGATATATGTAATGACCATACTATGTTGTTTAACATGTGTTAATTAGGGATCATTTGATTGAGATTTGAAATTTTGAGATATTAATTAGTTTGTTTAATTAATTTTCGTTTCTATTGTGTTAATGATTTAATCATGTATTTGACATTGGTTATATGTGCAAATCATGATTTTAGACTTGTATTTGATTATTCAGTTTATGTTATCACTATTGAATTATATTGTTATAACGTGTAACGTATTGCACATTGAAGATTCGACATGTGATGTTATTATAGCATGTAACGAATCGCTCTTTGAAGATTCAACATTGTCATCATATAGTAGTTGTGGATTTAAAGCATGTATTGTGTGGTTTTGTGACGGCCCAAGTTTTTCAACCTGGTACGTCAGTGATGACCCAAAAGTTAAACCGATAACGGATCCGAAATGCAGAAGCAAAAGATGAAACCATAGTCCCTTGAGATAAAAACCATCTCTAAGAAATCAATGTGACATTCCATGAGGTCACGGAAGTTAAAGTGAGCAAAAGAGGAAACTGGAGTTAAAACGGGCAAAATTCGTCAATAAAGGGCAAAATGGTCAATTCAAAAATAAAAGGAGAAAATTGACTCTAAACAAGTCAAACAAGGTGAATACAACATAATCTAATCATTTTACAATATTTCAAGAGGTTCTAAGAACATTGGCCAAGAATCCCACTAAATGCCCTTTTTTGGTTTAAACGAAAACTGACACTATCTCACTAAAACTTGAATAACTCCTACTATAATTGGAATCTGAGAATGGAATTGATACCATTTGGAAAGCTGACTCAAAATCTATGAATTTAGGCTCAAGAATTACCCCATTTGGATAAGAAATGAAGGAGATATGGCCATTCAAAGTTGGAACAGTAGTGCTGAAACTGAACTGAAAGAGCTGGAGTACGAAAGCTATTTCGGTCAACCGAAATGGAGTTTCGGTAGACCGAAATGACTAAAAATTGTGCTGAAAAACATGAATTTCAGGGCTGGTTGCTTCGGTAGACCGAAATAAGGTTTTGGTCGACCAAAATAGGCCTTGAACAGCAGATTTGGCTACTGGAATGATGAAATTACTGTGCATAGACAATTCCAATTGCCATCGATCGACCGAAATGGAGTTTCGGTCGACCGAAACACCTCGAAATGCTACAAGAAAACCTGGTATGAGTCCAAGGTGCTAAGGTTCAACCTATACTTTGAATCCCATAACAATTTGGTTTAAAATGAATGTGTAAAACTGATTTTTCATTGAAATTCAAGTGTGCGGATATGCCAACAACTTTGATATGAATACTTGAATGTAAAACAATGGCCCATGGCCTCATACATAACAATTATTTTCATATGTCAAACCTCCAAAATTAGTTCAAATACATTTTGAAGCAAAAGTTTGATGTCAAGAGAATGCAACTACAAAGGTGAACATGCTTGGCCCATGGCCTCTTTACATACATACTTATAATGTCAAATGTAATTACTTAAGTATCATTACATGTCAAGAAAGCTACATAAGATTCTAAAGTACCATACACCCATGGTATACAAAATGTGACATTAAAAGAAAGGCATGCTAAACACTTGCATGTCAATACACAAAAATGTTTCAAATAGCTCATAGGCCTCTAAAGATGATGAGCATCCAAGAACATAGTCTCTTTACCTGAAAAATAACCTAAACCACTAGGGTGAGTAATCAAGTTACTCGTAGGAAGAAGCATATGCGTATACCCTAAAGTTTCAATATCATTGCAAGATCAATATAGACGAATACAAGGGAGCATTCCACTTAACGTCTATGTTCAAGGTGTTCTAAGGGATCATCTTAAGATAACTTAAATGATTCTTTAACAACACATATCAATATCAATGTACTTAACAACATCAATTCGCCAATAACAAGAATTACAAGTTACAATTAAACATTGGTTGTCAACTTGGAATTTAATGCGAAATCAATTAGTGGAAGACTTGGACATCACGTCTTAGACTAAACCAAGATCAAAATGGTTATTCCGGGTATTAACCCGCTGGGAAGACCACCCTAGTGTGCACTATCTCAATTGGGGAGAACTCATACCTCCCGCACTAAAGCCAAACTTTAGCCATGTCACCTTAACAATGTCCCAAGAGAATCCAAAATATATCAAGTTCAAAACTTATATATAGATAATAAGGCATATCAACCACCATACAAGCACAAGTACTTTGAAACCATACAAACCATGTCTTAGGGTTCCAAGTCTAGAATGGCATGTTAAATGACAAGTCATCATCATGATATTATGCATAATACAATACCACTAACTTATCAATTTTATTCATGCCTCAACAATAAGCTTTATACACTAAATATCAACATTTAAAGCAATAAGCTTCTATGATAATTATAATTAGTAATCCACAAGAACATAGAATTATTATCTCAACAAATATAGCAATTCAAGTCAATGGAAATTGCATATAACATTAATAATTCTACAAAAGTTCTATAGCATCATTACGTGTGGAAATATAAGAATTTAGCATACTACTAAAGTATAATCTTTCTACACATGGTTTATACATATCATACACGCTTAAATCAACAAACCCTAAATCAAGATGTGAGGGTTTCCTATAATATGCAAGACTATCATATTAAAAGCATGTATACAATATAAATTAAACCCCAAGGATTATAAAACACTTAAAATACAAACATTCTACCACCCCTACCCCAATAGAGAATTGAATCTCTATAATCCAAGCAACCAAGCTCAAAATGTAAAACAAGTTTAGGGTTATTGAAGATGAGAGTGGGGGGAACCTTTTGTGTTCCAAGGTTTTAAGTCTAGGGTAAATGGAAGGAGGCCAAAAATGAAGTCAAATCTATTAACCAAGCTTTTCTCCAATGGTGGCTATGCTAGGGTCTTGAAGAACAAGTGAAATGAAGAAGATATAGTATGCAATGGTGAGTGGAAGGGCTAGAAATCCTTCACTCACTATGTGTTCTTACACTACCTCTCACACACACACAATGCAAGACTTATTTTGGTGCCTACACTTGTCACAAATCCAAGGCTCCTTCCTACGCTTAATCCTAAGCCTACAATTGTCTACCATCTAAGCCAACAAGTGCACCAATCTTAGGCCAACATGTGGGTGAATCTCCACCCTCCAAATGTCAAAAGATAACACATCCAAGTCACTCCACCCCATTGCTAACAAGTGGCACCATGAGAATGTGACACTTGTCACATTTTCCAAAAATTGCAAAAAGGTCCTTTTTGAAAATATCTTCCAAAATAAATTGCAAAATAGTCCCCATGACGAAAAATAATTACTTTATGTAAGTACACGAAAACCCAAAAATAATGAATAATTACACTAAAGTATGCATTTATGCCCTTTATGAAAAAGTAGGCAACTAGAATGTATTTTCTACAAAAGTAAAAATACAAATGTCATGGAAATCAAATATCATGAATACATGCAAAATCGGAATCAAATCCGAGTACAACAAGTGAGGTTATGCAAGGAAAAATGATAAACAGGAAAAGACGAAATAGGGAAAAGACAAAATAGGAAAAAGACGAAAAAGAAAAATCGCCGAAAAAGGAAAAAGACCGGGTCATTACAACCTACCCTCCTTAAAAGGATTTCGTCCCCGAAATCGAGTCATACCTGAAAGAGAGAACAAATGCGGATACCGAGAGCGAACCTTCTGTTCAAGCTCCCAGGTAGCCTCCTCAACACCGTGATGTCTCCATAAGACCTTAACCAATGGAATGGTCTTGATCCGCAAAACCTGCTCCCTTGAATCAAGAATCTGGACTGGACCCTCCTCGTAGGTCACATCCTCATCAACAACAACATCTGTCCACCGTAAGACATGCGATGGATCCGGCTCATACTTCCTCAACATAGATACGTGAAAGACGTCGTGAACCCTATCCAGGTCTGGCAGCAATGCCAAACGATAAGCAACTTCACCGACGCACTCCAAAATCTGAAATGGTCCAATGAACCTAGGAGACAACTTGCCTGTCTGCCGAAATCTCATAAGTCCCTTCCGTAGAGAAATCTTGAGAAAGACGTGGTCCCCTACCTCAAAAGACAAGGATCTCCTCCTCTTATCAGCATAACTCTTCTGCCTGCTCTGAGTTGTAGCCAACCACTACCGAATTAACTTAATCTTTTCTGTAGTCTCAAAGACAATATCGAGACCCAAGGCGACCGTATCACCTACCTCGGTCCAACAAACTGGAGATCTGCAAGGTCTGCCATACAACGCCTCAAAAGGTGCCATGCCAATACTGGTCTGGTAACTGTTGTTGTAGGCAAACTCAACTAAGGGTAAGTAGTCTTCCCAACTACCCCCAAAAATCCAAAATGCAAGCCTGTAGCATATCCTCCAATATCTGAATGGTACGCTCTGACTGACCAGCAGTTTGAGGACGGAATGCCGTGCTGAAATGAAGCCCCATGTCAAGAGCCTCCTGAAAACTCTACCAAAAGTGAGACGTGAACCTGGGATCCCTATTCGAAACAATGGATACTAGAACCCCGTGAAGCCTAACAATCTGCCCCACATACAATCCACTAAGCCTCTCTGTGTCATCTGTCACTGCCATAGGCAAAAAGTGAGCCGTCTTAGTCAATCTGTCAACAATGACCCAAACGGCTTCATTCCCTGCTTTGGATCTCGAAAGTCCCGTCACGAAATCCATAGTGATGTGCTCCCACTTCCATTCTGCCACTGGTAGTGGTTGCAACAAACCTACCGGTCTCTGATGCTCTGTCTTCATTTGCTGACAAGTAAGGCATTTACCCATGAACTGAGAAACATCCCATTTCATGCCTTTCCACCAAAACTGTCTCCGCAAATTATGATACATCTTCGTACCACCAGGATGAACTACGAGTTAAGAATAGTGAAAATCCTGAAGAACAACATCATGACAAGACAGAGGAATAACCATCTTCCTTCTGTACCTGAGACCACTATCTGAATGCAAGGAGGTCCAACCCTCTATATTCTCGCCACCTGTAATTCAATCGTAGATGGACTTCATCTCCCCATCCTCCTGCTGTGCCTCAATAACTCTGCTAACAAAAGCCGATTGAGCCACAAGGCTAAACAAAATAGCCGGTGAAACATCCTCATACAACTGCAAACCAAGCTCTGCAAGCTCTTCTAACATCTTCCATCTGTAAATGAAAATGCTAGCAAGCATACCCCATGACTTCCTACTCAATGCATCGGCCACCACATTGGCCTTTCCTGGATGATACTACAACTCAAAGTCGTAGTCCTCCATGAACTCAACCCATCTGCGCTGTCTTAAGTTCAAATCCTTCTGAGAGAAGAGGTTTTTGAGACTCTTGTGATCGAAGAAAACCTCAAACTTCTCCCCGTACAAATAATGGCTCCACCCTTTCAGGGCAAAGATAACTGCTGCCAACTCTAAGTCATGTGTCAGATAGTTTAACTCATGAGTCTTTAACTGTTGATACCTATAAGCAACCACCCGCTCTGTCTGCATTAAGACGCAACCCAATCCTTCTCAAGAAGCATCACAATAAACCACGTAACCCAAACCATATTCAGGTATGATCAAAATTGGAGCCGATGTCAATCTGACCTTCAACTCTTGAAAGGAAAAATCACAAGCCTCATTCCATATGAACTTGACTCCCTTGCCAGTAAGTCGAGTCATATGTGCCGCTAAACAAGAGAAATCCCGAGCAAACCTCCTGTAATAACTGGCTAGGCCAAGAATGTTCCGAACCTCGAAAACTGTCTTCGGACTCTCCCAATCCATCATAGACTTAATCTTTGACGGATCCACTGCAACACCGCTCCTTGACACGACATGTCTAAGGAACTTCACTTCCGATAGCCAAAATTCGCATTTCTCGAACTTGGCATACAACTGGTTATCCCTAAGGATCTGCAACACTGTCCTCAAATGATACTCATGCTCCTCTACCGAAGCCGAGTATACCAGAATGTCGTCAATGAACACCACCATAAATTTGTCAAGATAGTCACTAAATACACTGTTCATCAAATCCATAAAAGCTACTAGACCATTGGTCAAACCAAATGGCATCACCAGAAACTTATAATGGCCATACCGCATGCGAAAAGCGGTCTTGGATATATCCTCATCCTTAACCCTAAACTAATAGTAACCTGATCTCAAATCAATCTTCGAAAAGCATGTCACTCCTTTCAATTGATCAAACAAGTCATCAATCCTAGGCAAAGGATACCTGTTCTTGATCATAGCATGATTTAACTTGCGATAATCGATGCAAAGTCTCAAAAACCCATCCTTTTTCTTCGCAAAAAGAACCAGTGCTCCCCATGGTGAAGCACTAAGATGAATAAAGCCCTTAGCTTTCAAATCATCCAACTGACTTTTCAGCTCATCAAGCTTTGCCGGCACCATAGAGATGGACATTGTACCGAGAATGACATCAATGGCAAAAATAACTTCCCTTAAAGGAGGTAACTCTGTTAGTTCCTCTGGAAAGACATCAACAAAATCCTCAACAACTGCTGGAAGAACACGACCCAAACTGCTATCTTCATCAACTAGCAAACTAGCCAAGTAGGATCTGTGGCAACTCCAGTCACCAATACTAAAAACCATCGCTGGGTGGGAATCACTCCGATCTCCTACAAAATGGAAACACTCCCCTTGGGAGTGCAAACAGACACCCTCCCATGGAAGCAATCAATCGTAGCCCGAAAGAATAACAACCAATCCATCCCGAGAATGACGTTAAAGCCCGTCATGTTAAGAACAACGAAATCGAACTCTAAGTTCCGCCCAGCTATCTCAATAACACAACCCTGATAAACATGATCCAAAGACACTGGACCCTAACTGGTGTGTCAACACAAAGAAGATTATCCCGAAGTGTGACCTCCAGACCAATAAATGTGCAAATGATGCAGAAATGAAATAATGTGATGCACCCGTGTCAACAAGAACTCGTGCCCAAGAACTAAAAACTGGAAAGATACCTTGAACTGAGGAGGTGCCAGCGGAAGCATCCGCTTGTGGAAGAGCATAGGTTCGTCCCTGAGCCTGCTGTGAACTACCCTAATAGCCTGACTGATGTGTAGAAGCAGTAGGTGTAGAACCCCTGGCTACATAAGTGCCAACTGGCGCCACTGGTTATGGTGCCTGAAGAACTCTGAAACCAGACTGAACCACTGTAAACTGTGCCGGTACCATCTGTGAATCTGTGCCACCACGTGACTTATTCAACAACCTTGGACAATCCTTCTTGAGATGACCTGGCCGCTTGTAATAGAAGTAAGCTCCCTGCCCTGTTTTTGTAGAAACTGAAGTCAAACTGACCTGTGCCCGAAGCTGTGGGCAGCGGGGCTTGATGTACCCTGGCTGCTGACAATGGTAACAAACATTCACTGGGCTAATCTCGAAGATATAAGAATTGTAGGTACAGAACGATTCTGCTGTGATGCCCCCTATGAGTGAGTATTGTTCCCTGCCCTGGCCTTCTTCCACTGACTCCCGGAAGATGATGGGTTATCTCCACGAGGCTGCTTGTGTGAACCGCTGATCCGTAACTGATCCCGTTCCTCTGCTTTAGCTAGCATAGCCCTCTAGCCCACTTCTCTGTAAGTCCTCAAATCAAGAATTGAGACCCGTGGCCTGATGTCAAGATGTAGCCCATCCTGAAATTTCATTACCCTGGCCTCATCTGTTGCTACCATATCCTCGGCATAACGAGAGAGAGAAGTAAATCGTGTCTCATACTCAATGACACTCATAATGCCCTGATAAAGACCTGCGAACTATGTCCTCATCTCCCGACTCATAGCCCTAGGAAAAAAGCGCTCGAATAACAAATCTCTGAATTCGTTCCAAGTCATCAACTCAACATTGTGGACATTGGTCATAAACCTCCACCAAATATCTGCATCCCCCATGAACAAAGAAACAGTCAAGAAAATCCTCAACCTGTCCGTGGGTACTGCCATACTGTTTAACTTGCGAACCATAAGGTCCAACCAAGCTTCTGAGGCTAGCGGATCTAAACTCCCCGCAAATGGATCAATCTTAACCCTCTGTAGTCACATAAAGTACTCTAGTACCTCATTGACTATCGGTGTCGGTGCAGGAAACTGTATCCCTGCCACCTGCCTACGTATCAACTCCTGTAAGGATTCAGCGATCCCCTGATTGATTCCCTAAGCAATCCACTCTTCGTAAGTCGGTGCTCGTGGTGAATTAACACTCACACCACGAACTGGAATCCTGGGCCTCCCCGGTCCCCTCGTGAACTCGGTGTCAACCACCTGCTCCTCAGTGCCTTGACGTGAGGACTCTCCACGTGTGACAATCATGGTGTTAAACGTGCAAAAGAAGGAAGGTCAATAATAGCACAAGTTATTATGACCAAGTGCAACTCACACTATGAATGCACGAAACACGAGGCAAGACATTGTATGCAACATACAATCATGCTAAATCAATCAAGGAAAGCTGTGTAAATAATTAAGTACTTAAGCAAGTAAGCATACATGTCAAACAAGGATGCTTTTAAACATATAAGCATATAAGCCTAAAAACATGTCATACTACCAAGTGTGCTATAACGGAACATATAAACATGTTATAAAGCTAAAATATGTTATCAAAAGCATGTGAACATATCAAAGTAAATCAACAAAAACATGATATGCACCCAAAACCCTTCATCCTAAGGTATTCAAACTTAGGGCTCTGATACCACTTGTGACGAGCCCCAAGTTTTTCAACCAGGTGCATCAGTGATGACTCGAAAGTTGACCCGATAACGAATCCGAAATGAGGAAGCAAAAGATGAAACCATAGTCCCTTGAGATAAAAACCATCTCTAAGACATCAATGTGAAATTCCATGAGGTCACGGAAGTTAAAGTGAGCAAAAGAGGAAACTAGAGTTAAAACGGGCAAAATTCGTCAATAAAGGGTAAAATAGTCAATTCATAAATAAAAGGAGAAAATTGACTCTAAACAAGTCAAACAAGGTGAATACAACATAATCTAATCATTTCATAACATTTCAAGAGGTTCTAAGAACATTGACCAAGAATCCCGCCAAATGCCCTTTTCTAGTTTAAGCGAAAACTAACACTACCTCACTAAAACATGAATAACTCCCACTATGATTGGAATCTGAGAATGGAATTGGTACCATTGGAAATATGACTCAAAATCCAAGAATTTAGGCTCAAGAATCACCCCATTTGGATAAGAAATGAAGGAGATATGGCTATTCAAAGTCGGAATAGCAGTGCTGAAACTGAATTGAAGGAACTGGAGTATGAAAGCTATTTAGGTTGACCAAAATGGAGTTTCAGTCAACTGACATGACCAAAAATTATACTAAAAACATGAATTTAAGGGCTGGTTGCTTTGGTAGACCGAAATAAGGTTTCGGTCGACCGAAATAGGCTTTGAATAGTAGATTTGGCTACTGGAATGATGAAATTACTGTGCATAGACAATTCCAATTGCCATTGACCGAAACACCTCGAAATGCTAATAGAAAACCTATTATGAGTCCAAGGTGCTAAGGTTCAACCTATACGTTGAATCCCATGACAATTTGGTTTAAAATGAATGTGTAAAACTGATTTTTCATTGTAATTCAAGTGTGCAGATATGCCAACAACTTTGATATGAATACTTGAATGTAAAACAATGGCCCATGGCCTCATACATAACAATTACAAGATTTTCATATGTCAAACCTCTAAAATTAGTTCAAATACATTTTGAAGCAAAAGTTTGATGTCAAGAGAGTGCAACTACAAAAGTGAACATGCTTGGCCCTTGCCCTCTTTACATACATACTTATAATGTCAAATGTAATTACTTAAGTATCATTACATGTCAAGAAAGCTACATAATCTTCTAAAGTACCATACACCCATGGTATACAAAATGTGACATCAAAAGAAAGGCATGTTAAACACTTGCATGTCAATACACAAAAATGTTTCAAATAGCTCATAGGCCTCTAAGGATGATGAGCATCCAAGAACATAGTCTCTTTACCTGAAAAATAACCCAAACCACTAGGGTGAGTAATCAAGTTACTCGTAGGAAGAAGCATATGTGTATGCCCTAAAGTTTCAATATCATTGCAAGATTAATACAGACAAATACAAGGGAGCATTCCACTTAACGTCTATGTTCAAGGTGTTCTAAGGGATCATCTTAAGCTAACTTAAATGATTCTTTAACAATACATATTAATATCAATGTACTTAACAACATCAATTCGCCAATAACAAGAATTACAAGTTACAATTAAACATTGGTTGTCAACTTGGAATTTAATGCGAAATCAATTAGTGGAAGACTTGGACATTACATCTCGGACTAAACTAAGATCAAAATGGTTATTCCAGGCAGTAACCCGCTGGGAAGACCACCCTAGTACGCACTATCTCAATTGGGGAAAACTCATACCTCCCGCACTAAAGCCAAACTTTAGCCATGTCACCTTAACAATGTCCCAAGAGAATCCAAAATATATCAAGTTCAAAACTTATATATAGATAATAAGGCATATCAACCACCTTATAAGCACAAGTACTTTGAAACCACACAAACCATGTCTTAGGGTTCCAAGTCTAGAATGGCATGCTAAATGACAAGTCATCATCATGATATTATGCATAATACAATACCACTAACTGATCAATTTCATTCATGCCTCAACAATAAGCTTTATACATTAAATATCAACATTTAAAGCAATAAGCTTCTATGATAATTATAATTAGTAATCCACAAGAATATAGAATTATTATCTCAACAAATATAGCAATTCAAGTCAATAGAAATTGCATATAACATTAATAATTCTACAAGAGTTTTATATGATCATTACGTGTGGAAATATAAGAATTTAGCATACTACTAAAGTATATAATCCTTCTACACTTGGTTTATACATATCACACATGCTTTAATCAATAAACCCTAAGTCAAGCTATGAGGGTTTCCTATAATATGCAAGACTATCATATTAAAAGCATGTATACAATATATATTAAACCCCAAGGATTATAAAACACTTAAAATATAAACATACTACCACCCCTACCAATTAGAGAATTGAATCTCTATAATCCAAGCAACCAAGCTCAAAATGTAAAACAAGTTTAGGGTTATTGAAGAGGAGAGTGAGGGGAACCTTTTGTGTTCCAAGGTTTTAAGTCTAGGGTAAGTGGAAGGAGGCCAAAAATGAAGTCAAAGTTATTAACCAAGCTTTTCTCCAATGGTGGCTATGCTAGGGTTTTGAAGAACAAGTGAAATGAAGAAAATAAAGTGTGCAATGGTGAGTGGAAGGGCTAGAAATCCTCCACTCACTATGTGTTCTTACACTATCTCTCACACACACACAATGCAAGACTTATTTTGGTGCCTACACTTGTCACAAATCCAAGGCTCCTTCCTAGGCTTAATCCTAAGCCTACACTTGTCAACCATCTAAGCCAACAAGTGCACCAATCTTAGGCCAACATGTGGGTGAATCTCCACCCTCCAAATGTCAAAAGATAACACATCCAAGTCACTCCACCCCATTGCCAACAAGTGGCACCATGAGAATGTGACACTTGTCACATTTTCCAAAAATTACAAAAAGGTCCTTTTTGAAAATATCTTCCAAAATAAATTGCAAAATAGTCCCTAAGATGAAAAATAATTTCTTTATGTAATTACACGAAAAGCCCAAAAATAATGAATAATTACACTAAAGTATGCATTTATGCCCTTTATGAAAAAGTAGGCAACTATAATGTATTTTCTACAAAAGTAAAAATACAAATGTCATGGAAATCAAATATCATGAATACATGCAAAACTGGAATCAAATCCGAGCACAACAAGTGAGGTTATGCAAGGAAAAATGATAAACGGGAAAAGACGAAATAAGGAAAAGACAAAATAGGAAAAAGACTAAAAAAGAAAATCGCCGAAAAAGGAAAAGGAGGAAAAAGACCGGGTCATTACAGGTTTCAACCTACTTGTGCATGGAATGTGGTTTTCATGCTTTATTTAATTCGTATATAAGTTATTGATTTATTTATTTTGGAGTCACTTGGGAAATTGTTATAGAGACATGGCTAAACTTTGGCTCTAGTACGGGAGGTATGAGTTCTCCCTATTTTATAGTGCGCACTAGGGTGGTATTCCCAGTGGGTTAATGCTCGGAATAACCGTTTAGGTCTTGGCTTTATCCAAGATTTGATGTCCAAGTATTCCACTATTTGTTTTCATATTCAATTCTAAGTTGACAACCAATGTTTAATTGTAACTTGTGGTTTTGTTTATTGGTGATTTAATGTCGTTAAGTACATTTATGTATTATGATTTTAATGAATCATTATAGGTTTTAATGTTGACAAGTACATTTAGGCATTATGATTTTTAAAGAATCATTACAAACTTTAATGTTGTTAAGTACATCTATGCTATATTGTTCAAATGTAACTTAGGGATGATCTTATAAATTCATTTGGAACATTGACGTTAGGTGGCATGACCCACTTTAGTTATTTTTTTTGCATTTTAGATTTCAAGTTGATAACTTTGAGAATCTATATCTTGTTGCCCTGTATAAAATGTTCATATGTTATTGAAATTGCATGAAAGATGTGATCTATGCTAGAAATGATCTAAGGTAGCTTAAGATGCTCCCTAAGTCTCACCTTTAACATAGACGTTAGGTGGAATGAACCAAAATGATTAAATTACGCAAATTTGTAAAACTTAGGTCCTTGCATGATCATCTTCTACGGGTAGCTTTATGTTACTCACCCCAAACTTACCATGGATATTTTTCAGGTACAAGAATCAAGGTTGAGATTCTCGTTATGCTTGGATGATTAGTGGACTTGAAGGTTCCATTCTTGTAAGGATAGCTTGAAATGCCACTTATAGCCTTATTTGTCAAATGTGTATATTTGTTTCTAAATTTATAATGTGTGCCTAAGCACACTTTTTGATTCTCATTTTGTGTATATGATATGAGGCCAAGGGTCAAACCATATTTGAAATTCATGTATATTCATAAATGTTGAATTTTGCCTTAATGGGAATATTATGAAAACGTTTAACTATGTGTTTTAATATGTCATTTATGCACCGGAGTGTGCATTGGGTATGAAATTCATTATCTAGCATTCATTTAATATGTATGAGGTATGGCCAAGGGCCAATCACCATTTTGTTTTCATTTTTGCATTTTAGTTTTATACATTGCATTTTGGGCTAAAATAGGAAATCTGAGCCTTTAAGGGTTTATTATCAAATCGGGTGATGCAAAGTGTGCACGAGCACATTCATTGGGACTTATTTAATATGCATGAAGTATAGCCAACGACCAAACTATCATTTGATTGCATTTAGGTCCAGTTGTTGCATATTTTACCTTTAAAGGACATTTTTTGAGCATTTGGGGATTGATAGGTCATTTTTTGCATCGGCGGTATTTTTAAACCGTAAATCATTGTAGCGCGTTCTAATAGGTAAGTTACGTCTGCGTGCATAAACGTTTCCGGGAAAAGCCCTTTCCTAGGTGAAATGAGCCTCTTATAGACTTATTTTATATTTTTCTTGCATATTCTAGTTTAAGGGCATTTTGGGGTTTTTCTTCGAGAAATAAATTCTGGTCTTGACTTTGTCATATAGAAAATGTGATTTTAGGGGTAGTTTTTTCACGACATTTTTCCAGAAAATGTTGTCTTGGCCTCAGAAATCTCAAATCCATTTTAGTTTCTGTTTTCTGCATTATTTTCCAAGAAAAAGCTATTGCAGCATGCCTTCAGCCCAAAAGAGCTGACTCGGTTCTAAAAGAGCCGACTCTTTCTTCAATTGAGCCAGCTCGGTTCACAAAAGAGACGATTGGGTTCATTCGGGCATTATTTTATTCATTTTTTGTGCTATCAGCCCAACCTAGCCGACTCAGTTGGCAACTGAGTCGACTCAGTTTTGCTGCAGCGATGACCTATCTTCAAATGGTCATAACTTGCTCATTTTAGATCCAAATTAGGTCATTCTTAAGTCTAAATTCAAGATCTTGAAGTCAGCTTTCCAATGGTACCAACCACACCCTGAAATTCCAACCGTAATGAGAGTTATGATGGTTTTAGTGAGATAGGGTTGTGGTATCTCCTAATCAGAGGATGTGTCATTGTTCTATCTTCATATCTTTATCATCCGAACTCCGAATCAAGTGATTTTTGAGTCTATCTTTGTTGATATATTGTTGTGTTTCCAATGGTGTGCACGGTGGCACCTATTTCAGTTTTAAATGACCATTTTACCCTTGGTTCAGTTCTTTTCGAGTTTGAAATCCTTGCTTCAGTACTTGACTCATTTGAGTTTCATGGCTTCATGTGGAGCCATTTTGGTGCCTTAGGGATGACGTACATCTCTAGAGGTCACTTTTTTTCTTTTGCTTCTGCATTTCAGATCCGTTATCGGGTCAACTTTCGGTTCATCACTGACGCACCGGGTTAAAAGACTTGGGCTGTCACAAGTGGTATCAGAGCTCTTAGGTTTGAATACCTTAGACGATGGGTTTTGGGTGCATATCATGCTTTTGTTGACGTACTTTGATATTTTTACATGCCTTTGGTAATATATTTCGGCGTTATATCATGTGTTATATGTTTCTTGATAACACGTTTGGTATTATGGCATATCTCGATGCTTATATGTTTATATGTGTTTAAAAACATCCTTGTTTGACATGTATGCTTATTTGTTTAAGTGCTTAACTGTTTAAACAGCTTTCTTTGATTGTTTTAGCATGACCGTATGTTGCATACATTGACATGCTATTTATTTGATGCATTCATAGTATGAGTTGTATCCAATCATAATAACTCGTGTTATTATTGATCTCGTTTTCTTTCCACGCATATAGCGTCACAGTCTTAACTCACGGAGGGTCTTCTTGTTAGGGCTCAGGTGAGCGTAGTGTTGTAGTCTCCGTCTGGCGAGATGAGACGTAGGCCATGGAGGCACCGTTTCATCTCATTTTCTTTTATCTTTTCATGATGTAGTCCTAGTAGTGTTAGAGGTGTCGGTATCATCTCTTAGGACGTCATAGTGGTCTTAACATCATGATGTCATTGAGGTCTTTGTTTCTAGCATCATGGGACGAAGAGTCAGGGCTGACTCGAATACTTTCTTTGGGAGTTGGGAAGTTACCTTATGAGCCTTAGGGTGGGGTTCTCGTGTCTTGCCTTCTTAGGATAATGGTTTCGGGATCTGGATGGGTGTGTTGACCTAGAATCTTTCTTGTGTTGCCTTGGACAGCTCTTACGAGCTACGGATAGGATGTGAGCGGTTTCGTGTAATTAATTGCGCTGTGCAATTAATTACTCTCCCTTGTCTTTGGAAACTTAGGGTGTTATGTTAGGATTCTAGTAGAATCCTGTAGAGTTCCCACTGAACTCGTTGGCATCTTGGTTTTGGGGGATGATTCCTTTCCTCGTAGTGAGAGATTAGACTCATCCAGGTTTTGTGATACGTTTTCTGGGAGGTTGTCCTTTTGAGAGGCATTCCATTCATTTCTTCTTATTTTGTGAAAATTCCTTTTGTAAGATCACTTTTATATGTTTATGAGCCTCATTGTTTTCTAGCATGTCTTAGAAACATGTTTAGGATATATGACTATGTGGTAGTCCGTGTGAGGATGTATCTGTTTATCATGCTAGTGTCGTTGATGGTGTATAACGCGTTGCTATTTGTTTTACCCCTATGTGATAGGTGGTTTATTTGGTTTACCTTATGTGTAATGTGCTTGGTACTAAGATATTATTTAATTTATGTCATTTAATTTTATGAATATGCACTATGCGAGTATTTGGTTTATACTGCTTCATCTTTCCAGCACTTATGTTGGGGTTTTGTGACCTTGGTTGTTGGGATAGAGATGTGTGAGCTACATAGTAGACTTGCATTTTGAGGTTTTAGTTGTCCACTATAAGGATTTTAACGCAACATTTTGTCTTCTGTATGTAGCCTTACGGTAGGTCTACTTCAAATCTGTGCTTAGGTTTTCAATTTTGTGGGTCCAATCCATTAGCTTGAGGGCACAGACTTGTCAGACTATAGATTTGGGACTAGAGTTGTTGTTGTCTCATTTCCATATGTGGGAGTCGTTGTTACGCCAACGTTAGGGATTTAAGGCCTTAAGCATAATGGTGCCAATGACATTGTTGTTAGAGTTTTGGGATTAGCTACCCCAACTCTCGCGGATGCTTGGTTCCCGTAATGCTTTTGGTAATGATCATTCTCGACATTAATGTCATTTGTATCGAAAAATTTCTTTCTGAGTTGATCTGTTGAGGACATGTTATGAACTAGTGCCTTATATTGTTATGCTACCTTACTGATGAGTAAGTATGGGCGGGTTCTGGTCATTGTTCGTACTGCCATATCATTCTTAGCCATCTATCTTAATTCAACTTTTCGTTATCTTGGGATTCTTTCAGTGATTGACATTGGGTTGATATGCCGATTCGTTTGGGAGGTGTCACCCAGTTCTTGGTTTTGCGTTTTTTTGGATGCTCTTCAGGCTTTTGGAGTTATCCTTTAGTACCTTATGGTGTGTCCTTTGGTTTGATCTTACTTTGATCTTGTTCAGTTCTCTTTGGTGTGTTCCAGATTTTGGGGACGAAATCCCTTTAAGGATGGTAGGTTGTAATGACCCGGTCATTTTCCTTCCTTTCTTTTTTCTCGAATTTTCACGGATATTTTTTTTTCATCGATCTTTTCCTTTCTGAGTTTGGTTTCTCGTCACTTAGTGTCGTCTTGAGTGCTCGGGAATACTTTCTGAGACTCTTTCCTTGGGATTGATAACTTCCTTAAAGGACCGCGTCATTTCCACATTTTCATTTTTCTGACACTATTCACTTTTCGTCCTTTTCCCTATTTTGTCTTTTCCCCGTTTGTCACTTTGTTGGCATAACCTCACTTTTCATGTTCGGAGTTGGTTTTAACTTCACGTATCTTCATTCTAAGTGGTTTCCACGAAATACGTATCTTTACTTTTGTGGAAAAGCACTCCGGTTGCTCCCGGTGTCCATAGGGGCATGGATGCATAGTTCTTCAGAAATATTTTCTTTTCTTAGGGTATATTTCATAAATATCTTTTGAAGATATTTTATTTTAGGGGTTTTTAAAAAAATATTTTTGGAAGATATTTTCATTCTAGGTCATTAGTGCAGTTAACCCTTTTCGCAAGGGCCATTGTGCAATTAATGAAAATTATTACAAAAATGCCTCATTTTAAGCTTGGATCCTCGTATGGGATTCATTTTCACTTTTCATCGAGTCGTGTACTCGTAGAATTTCCTTCTGGTCGTTTTCCCCTAATTTTAGGGTTTTTGGCCCTGGTTGCCATTGAACTTGTTTGGGGCATATCTTTCTGGTCGGGACTCGGTTTTCAACGTCGTTTCTTCCGTTATTCATATTTTCTCATTTTGGTTCTTTTGTGTCCACAGATTTCACCATTTGAGCGCGTCTGCTCAAATTCCACTTTTCCGGACCCGGCAAGGCACTTTTAAGATTTTACTATAAATAGAATGTCTTAAAATGAAAAATCATTTTTTCCATCTTCTTCCTCCCTCTTGGCCGGTAGCCATGGAAGCCCATGGGGCTGCCACATTCTCTCTCTTCTTTTGGACTTCTTCCCTTTGTTAAAAAGTCATGGTGCCTTTGTGTTTTATGTTTATCTTGACTACGCGCATCTTTCCTCCTTATTAGAATCTATTTTTGGCTATTTTTTAAGTTCAGGTTTGAGGCCAAGTTAGGATTTTGTATGTCCTCTTTGGAGTTTTATGATCACCGTGTTGTCCCCGATATAAGCAAGGAGTATAGTCAAATTTGGAGCACTTTTCTTTCGGTGGGGATTTGAGATTTCATCTCAAATAGAAGTAGGGGATGTTATAGGTTATAATTTTTGTTGTTTTGCGTGCTATTGATGCTTATACAACTTGTATGCATGCTTTTGTTCATAATCTAGAATTTAATTTAATTAATTTCTATGTTTAAGATTTAATTCTCATGTTGATATACAACTTAGAATTAAATTGTGGCATGCTAGAAAATTAGGTTTTGGTATGTTTGTTGTTAATATATTAAATTGGGTTTATTTGAATAAGAATTGCACTTTTATTTAATAATTTCCTTTTGTGAAAGTTTAATTCTCATGGACGTACCTTGCATGAAATTAACTTGTGATATGCTTTTAAATTAAGTCTTGGCATATTCTTTAACATACTTTAATTTGAGAGCATTTGGATAAGTTTGAAAATTTAGAGATTTTAATTAAAATGATTAATTAAAATCTATTTAATGGTTCCTTTGGTTCAATTAAGTTTTTAACTTGATATTTGCGATAACTAGGACTTGTATACTAGCATATATTAATTTGGGACCATTTGATGTTGTTTTAGAATTTAAGGATTTGATTATTATGATTTAATTAAATTCCATTTATTGTTCATAATTAAGTTTTTGAATGGATATATGTAATGACCATACTATGTTGTTTAACATGTGTTAATTAGGGATCATTTGATTGAGATTTGAAACTTTAAGAAATTAATTAGTTTATTTAATTAATTTTCGTTTCTACTGTGTTAATGATTTAATCATGTATTTAAAATTGGTTATATGTTTAAATCATGATTTTAGACTTGTAATAGATTCTTCAGTTTATGCTTTCAATATTGAATTATATTGTTATAGCGTGTAATGAATCGCACATTAAAGATTTGACATGTGATGTTATTATAGCGTATAACGAATCGCACTATAAAGATTCAACATTGTCATCCTATAGCAGTTATGGATTTAAAGCATGTATTGTATGGTTTCAACCTACTTGTGTATGAAAGGTGGTTTTCGTGCTTCATTTAATTCGAATATAAGTTGTTGACTTATTTTTTTTGGAGTCACTTGGGACATTATTACAGAGACATAGCTAGAGTTTGGCTCTACTACGGGAGGTATGAGTTCTCCCTATTTTATAGTGCGCACTAGGGTGGTATTCTCAGCGGGTTAATGCCCGGAATAACCGTTTAGGTTTTGGCTTTATCCAAGATTTGATGTCCAAGTATTCCACTATTTGTTTTCGCATTTAATTCCAAGTTGAGAACCAATGTTTAATTATGACTTGTGGTTTTGGTTATTGGTGATTTAATGTTGTTAAGTTCATTTATACATTATGATTTTAATGAATCATTGCAGGTTTTAATGTTGATAAGTATATTTAAGCATTATGATTTTTAATGAATCATTACAAACTTTGATGTTGTTAAGTACATCTATGCTATATTATTCAAATGTAACTTAGGGATAATCCTATAAATTCATTTGGAACATAGACGTTAGGTGGCATGACCCACTTTAGTTGTTTTTTTTTGCATTTTAGATTTCAAATTGATAACTTTGAGAATCTGTATCTTGTTGCCTTGTATAACATGTTCCTATGTTATTGAAATTGCATGAAAGATGTGATCTATGCTAGAAATGATCTAAGGTAACTTAGGATACTCCCTGAGTCTCACCTTCGACATAAACGTTAGGTGGAATGAACCAAATTAATTAAATTATGCAAATTTGTAAAACTTAGGTCCTTCCATGCTTATCTTCTACAAGTAGCTTTATGTTACTCACCCCAAAGTTACCGGGGATATTTTTCAGGTACAGGAATCAAGGTTGAGATTCTCGTTATGCTTGGATGATTAGTGGACTTGAAGGTTCCATTCTTATAAAGGTTGGCTTAAAATGCCACTTGTAGCCTTATTTATCAAATGTGTATATTTGATTCTAAATTTGTAATGTGTGCCTAAGCACACTTTTTGATTCTCATTTTGTGTATATGATATGAATTTCAAGGGCCAAACCATATTTGAAATTCATGTATGTTCATAAATGTTGAAATTTGCCTTAATGGGAATACTATGAAAACTATGTGTTTTAATGTCATTTATGCACCAAAGTGTGCATTGGGTATAAAATTCATTATTTAGCATTCATTTAATATGTATGAGGTATGGCCAAGGGTCAATCACCATTTTATTTTCATTTTTGCATTTTAGTTTCATACATTGCATTTTGGGCTAAAATAGGAAATCCGAGCCTTTAAGGGTTCATTTTCAAATCGGGTGATGCAAAGTGTGCACGAGAACATTCATTGGGACTTATTTAATATACATGAAGTGTGGCCAAAGACCAAACGGTCATTTGATTGCATTTAGGTCTGGTTGTTGCATATTTTACCTTTAAAAGACATTTTTGAGCTTTTGAGGTTTGATAGGTCATTTTTTGCATCGGCGGTATTTTTAAGCCATGAATCATTGTAGCGTGTCCTAATAGGTAAGTTACGTCTGTGTGCATGAACATTTTCGGGAAGAGCCCTTTCCTTGGTGAAATGAGCCTCTTATGGATTCATTTTACATTCTTCTTGCATATTCTAGTTTAAGGGCATTTTGGGGTTTTCCTTTGGGAAATAAATTCCGGTCTTGGCTCCGTCTCATAGAAAATGTGATTTTAGGGGTAGTTTTTCACAAAATTTTTCCAGAAAATGTCATCCTGGCCTCAGAAATCCCAAATCCATTTCAGTTTTTGTTTTCTCCATTATTTTCCAAAGAAAAAGCTATTGCAGCGTGCCCTAAGCCCAAAAGAGCCGACTCTTTCTTCAACCGAGCCGACTTGGTTCACAAAGAAGCCGACTAGGTTCATCCAGGCCTTAATTTCCTCATTTTTTTGTGCTCTCAGCCCATCCCAGTCGGCTCAGTTCTTAAGGGAGCCGACTGGGCTCAATTACGCCTCACTTTTGTCATTTTTGGTGCTCTTGGCCTAAAAGAGCAGACTCAGTCGCCAACTGAGTCGACTCAGTTTGGCTGCAGCGATGACCTGTCTTCAAATGGTCATAACTTGCTTATCTTAGATCTAAATTAGGTCATTCTTGAGTCTAAATTCAGAAGCTGAAGTTAATTTTCCAATGGTACCAACCACACCCTGAAATTCCAAACGTAGTAAGAGTTATGATGGTTTTAGTGAAAGAGGGTTATGGCATCTCCTAATCGGAGGATGTCTTTTTGTTCTATCTTCATATCTTTGTCATCCGGACTGCGAATCAAGTGATTCTTGAGTCTATCTTTGTTGATATTTAGTTGTGTTTCCAATGGTGTGCACAGTGGCACCCATTTCAATTTGAAATGACCATTTTACCCTTGGTACATTTTTTTTCGGGTTTGAAATCCTTGTTTCAGTACTTAACTCATTTGATTTCCATGGCTTCATGTGGAGTAATTTTGGTGCCTTAGGGATGACGTACATCTCTAGAGGTCACTTTTCTTCTTTCACTTACACATTTCAGATTCGTTATCGGGTCAACTTTCGATTCATCACTGACGCACCAGGTTGAAAGACTTGGGCCGTCACACAACAAATTTTGCAACTAGTTACCTGTAAACCATTAGGACTAAAGTAAAAACTAAATATTAATCTCATCTCCCTGTGGGTTCGACATCCTCTTTACGTAGAGCTATCCTACACGGA
The DNA here is from genome assembly GCF_030987335.1 of Cornus florida. NCBI lineage: Eukaryota > Viridiplantae > Streptophyta > Magnoliopsida > Cornales > Cornaceae > Cornus > Cornus florida. Next base: position 36,909,644 of record NW_026775574.1, on the reverse strand, counting down.
ATCGTTCTATTGCGAGAAACATCAATTTTTGGCGCCGTTGTCGGGCAGATTAGTTTTAGTTTAGTTTTTAATTAGTTTATTTTTGTTTACCAGTCGTTGGACTTTCTGATATCTCACCTTATGTCTTTTTCTTTTCAAGTACAAAGAAGTGGCAGTGAGGACAAAGACGCTTAAGGGATAAAAAGCTTCGGTTTATTAAACCTTTTGTGAGTTTTTACAGTTTTTCTTGTTACTTGGAAATTTTATTTTTGTCACTGTTTAGGATTAGTGGAATGAATGCATGTTAACTCGCCAAACTAGGTCAAAACCTTTAGTGCATAATCCTGAAATTGAGAGAACTCTTAGTCAGTTAAGAAAACTTAAAAAGCATTTGAATAATATAGGAAGTTCCTCTGAAAACATGGCTGATATTCGTGATGCACTGGGTAATGGCAATGGTAATGGTAATGGTAATGGAGGACGGGTTCCACCTGTCCCTCCACAACAACAATTGAGGGACCATTTCATTCCTACCACATACACTTCTCCTTCATGCTTTGTATTTTCGGACGCTGATTCAACCCATTTTGAGATCAAGCCTGCTATGATCCAAATGCTTCCTACCTTCCATGGGTATGCAATAGAGGATCCTTATACGCACTTGGATGTATTTTTGGAATTGTGTTCAACTACCAAGTTGACCACTCTTACCGATGATTCATTCTGGATATGACTTTTCCAATTTTCTCTTAAGGACAAAGCAAGAACTTGGTTGCATTCCCTTCCTCCAAATTCCATATCTACATGGGAGATGTTACAACAAAATTTCTTGAAGAAGTACTACACAGTAGGTAAAACTTATCAAATGAGAAGAGAAATCATGGCGTTTTCCCAAATCCCGGGAGAACAGTTCCATAATGCTTGGGAGAGATATAATGATCTTTTAAGAAAGTGTCCACACCATGATATTGCACAATGGCACTTAATTGAGATTTTCTATGATAGTCTCTCCGATTCTTATAAAAACATGGTTGATGCTTCTAGTAATGAAGCTTTTCTGCGTAAGAGTCCAACTGACGCTTGGGAACTGTTTGAGTCCCTAAGTGAAAATTCAATGCAACATACGTTTTCCTCTTGGTTTAGGTCCTCACCTAGAATGCATAAAGTTGAAAAATTCTTTGAGGTAGACAAATCTAGTGAGTTAGCTGCTCAAATAGAAGCCTTGAACCGTAGGTTCGATCAAATTCTAACATCTGGCTTTGCTCCTGTTACTAGTCCATAAACTGGCTTGCCAAAGAAAGTTTGTTCCATCTGTGCTAATCCTTCCCATTTTGCTGACACTTGCCTTATGATGGGACAATTATCTGAGATACCATAGGAGCAAGTGAATGTTACATTCTCTAGACCAGCATACAATCCATATTCTTCTACATATAATCCTGGCTGGAGAGATCATCCTCATCTATCATAGCGTAACCAAAGTCAAGGAACCACTGCTCCTCAATCTCAGGAACAGTATCAAAATTCATCCAATCCTATGCCACAAAATAATTCTTTCAACTAATCTAGTATTTACCGTCCACCTCAGTTTAGGAATCAACCCACTTAAGCTCCTAATCTTCCACCTCCTCTTAGAAATTCTACTTTTGAGGAACAAGTACTCAATGCTCTTGTTGATATTAAAGCCAATACCCAATTTCTTAATTTTCATTCTCAAGCCATAGCAAAGCTAGAGGCACAAGTTGGGCAAATAGCAAGTACTCTATCTCAAAGAGAGGATGGAAAGTTTCCTAGTTAGTCAATAGCCAACCCGAAAGGGCAAACTTATATGATTGATGAAACCAATTCCTTAGGTATTCATCATGAGCAAGTTCATGCTATCACTATATTGAGGAGTGGTAGAGTGGTTGATAATGAAGTTGAAAAAGGACAGGAAGAGAAAGAAAGGCTTAGAATTCACATTGTTCCCATCATCTATAATCCACATCCCAAGGATGTTTCCTCAAGTTCTATTCCACAATCTACTACAGGAATTGAAGGTAGAGTCACTTCTTCATCAGCTCCTATTCCAGAGACAGCTTATGAGCCAAGAACACCTTATCCGGAACGTCTCAATGAACCCTCCCACTTTAATAAACAAGGGGAAAAAATTCAAGATATGATGGAAGTCTTTAAACAAGTCAAAATCAATCTTCCTCTACTTGATGCTATAAAGCAAATTCCCGCTTACTCCAAATTTTTAAAGGACTTGTGCACTCTTAAGAGGAAATCCAAAAGCCAAGTTCCTAAGAAAATTTGTCTTACCGAGCAAGTCAGTATTATTCTTAAGTATAACACTCCTCTAAAGGTTAAAGATCCTGGTGCTCCTATAATTTTTTACATCATTGGAAACAATGTGATAAAGCGAGTACTTCTTGATCTTGTAGCTAGTGTTAATCTTATACCATACTCGGTGTATGCGAAGTTAGGTCTGGGTGAGTTAAAACCTACGTCGGTTGTTCTACAGCTTACTGACCGTTCTGTCAGACAACCACGAGGTTTTATTAAAGATGTACTCATAAAAGTGGACAAGTTCTTCTTTCTGAGCAATTTCTTAGTGTTTGATATAGAACCGGTCCATGATTCCAAAAAGTATAGTCCTATTATTCTTGGGCATCCTTTTCTATCCACAGCAAATGCTAGCATTAACTGTAGGACTGGAGCCATGGATTTATCTTTTGGAAATATGAAAGTCAAGCAAAACATCTTCAATGTTATTCATCATCCCCACGATAATAGTGAATGATTCTTCCTTGATGTTATTGATGAGTTGGTAGAGGAATCAATCCCAACTATTTTATCCAAGGATCTTTTAGAGGGTTGTCTGAATCACTTCAATTATGAAGATTTCGATATTGAATCTTCAATAGCTGAAGTGAATTCTTTGCTCAACTCTACTCCTATCACATATTTTACTCCATAGAAATCTAGATTAGAGCATCTTCCACCACTTTCTAGTATTCCGCCTGTTCCTTCCTTAGAGTCTCCACCTAAGCTTGAGCTTAAGCCACTTCCGAACAAGCTCAAGTATGCTTTCTTAGGTTTAAATGACACCCTTCTGGTGATCATTGCTTCTAATCTTACGAGTTCCCAAGAAATTAGTCTCTTAAAAGTTCTTAAGCAAAACAAAGAGGCTATTGGGTGAAGTGTGGCTGATTTAAAAGGAATTAGTCCCACCATTTACATGCATCAAATTCATTTGGAGGAGGATTCCCGAACATCTCGGGAGCTCCAACGAAGATTGAATCCTAATATGAAGGAGGTAGTTTTGAAGGAAGTTATGAAGTTGCTAGATGTGGGAATAATCTACCCCATCTCAGATAGCAAGTGGGTGAGTCTTACTTAGGTAGTACCTAAAAAGACAGGTATTATACTAGTTGAGAATTCCGAGGGAGAATTAGTTCCACAACGCACCACCACTAGATGGTGTATGTGTATTAATTACCGAAAACTCAACTTCTGTGATATCCCTCGATTCTGGAGCCACGGTTGATCAAGCCCAAGCACAGATCTGAGGGATACCAAACAATTAATATGTAAATAAGCACAGAATACAAAATAGAAATAAGGATAAAATAATAAAGCTGAAAGAATTCTAAATTAAAATCCTCAATATAAAATTATAAAAATCCAATAATCCAAAACCTCCACTAATTAAACAACTTATGAATCCATCTAGTGGACCCCTAATAAAATCCAAAACTGAGAAGGAAACAACTGAAACAAAATATAAAGCAAAGCATGGAAAGCAGTCATACGTAGCCGGAGGAGTGAGTGACTGTATCTGCTCTACACAATCAAGCTCTAACCCTTGAACTGACGAACACCTGAAAAATAAGAGTGGGTCGGGCCCACATGCAAATTCTATCCTACTACAATCCATACAGAAACTCGATGCGCAGATACATCCTAGATAGTTCAACAATAACTAGAATAGTCCATATATGTATAAATACACACTATAGGATACTCACTAGCCCAATAGGTCTGTCTCAGCCTGAGTAAAGATACCATGCAAATCGCACATAACGTGGTCATGTGTACCTAGACCTCCCAAGGAACAACAACTATATCCAGTTATCCATCCTAGGCGATATACGCACCCTAACCATAGTCCTCAGACTCAAGCTCATACCATGGCACCATAACCATAAATATATAAAATCCATATAAGCCTAATACCAAATATCATCCATCTAATATAATGGCCTAACATAGGTATAACAATCCATCCAGAAACCAAAGTATGTCATTCAATTAATGATTGACCTGACACCAATATGAGTAGGACTTAACCTTTATGGTTAATCCATACCTCAATCCAGAATAGGTATGACTTAGTGTATAAACTAATCCACCCCTAGTATGCCACCGTCCCATACTGATGCATACAATCCTCCAAATAACATAACTGTTAAAACAGTAACAGGTATTTACCAACCATTCTCCAAGATATGCATAAATAAAGTTTAATACATATATGACAATATTAGGCATTCATTATAAGACCTAAAAATCATGTTCCAATCTTTTAAATAGCTAAAATAAATTTAAGCATTTAAATCTTTCAAACCGTCCATAAACTGACACGGTTTACGGTAAATTAAATATCAATTAAATCCAAACGAAGCATAGTTAATTTCAGATAATCTACTATACTTATAACTCTGTTGAAATATGACTAAACAGTATCAAATCATATACAAAAGAATCTCTAAGTTCCAGTAAATAAATTAACTAACAAAACAGTGTGCAACATGTAGGTTTTTCCTTAAATTCATATTGTGTAGGTTTTTCCTTAAATTCATATTGCTCCATTCTTTAAGCCATTTATAAATTAATGTTTTCCCATATTTTTTACAGGTCCTCAGAATTCGCTCTTACCTTCTTCCAATATTTTAGGAAACTATGAGCGAATGACATCCTCCCATTCCCAAGTAGACTCAGCCTCATTGTGGTGACTCCACTGAACACGTACCAAAGGATAACCTTATTATGAAGGATTTGATCTTGACGGTTGACAATACGACACGGTGGCTCCAAATATGTTACATCCGGCTGCAACTCAATCTCCCCAACATCGATATGCTGATACCGATCCTCATCTCGCAGAAATTTCTGTAATATGGGACACATTGTGTACGCGATCCAAATTATCCAGAAGTGCTAATCGATAAGCTATAGCACCAACTTAATCTGTAATCATGAATGGACCGACAAACTACGGTAACAACTTCCCTTTCTTCCCAAAACGTATTACTCCTTTCATAAGAGACACTTTGAGCAGAACCTGATCCCCAACCTGAAACTCCAAAGCACGAGTATGACGATCGGCATAACTCTTTTGCCGACTCTGGGCAGTGCACATGCAATCCCTAATAAGAGCAATCTTTTCAGAAGTATCCTTAATGAACTCAGGACCCAAAAATCTGCTCTCTCCAACCTCCATCCAACAAATAGGAGATCGACGGCCATACAATGCCTCAAACGGTGCCATACCAATAGTTTTCTAGAAACTATTGTTATATGTAAGTTCCACAAGTGGCAAATAATTCTCCCAGTGGCCCTTGAAATCAAGAACACACGAACGAAGCATGTCCTCCATGATCTAATTAACCCTCTCAATCTGTTCATCAGTCTGACGATGATAAGCAGTGCTAAGATGCAACTCTGTACCCAAAGCCTACTAAAAACTCTTCCAAAATCTTGACACAAAGCTCGAATCCCTGTCTGATATAATAGACAATGGAATGCCATGCAACTTCATAATCTCTTAAATGTAAAGTCTCGCCAGCTGCTCCGAAGTGAAATCAGTGCGAAAAGGCAAGAAATGAGCTGATTTAGTCAATCTATCAACGATGACCCAAATAGAATTGTGATCTTTAAAGGAATTAAGCAATCCATCCATAAAATCTATAGAAATACTCTCTCATTTCCACTCCGGTATAAGTAGTGGCTGTAGAGCTCCTGGCGGCCGCTGATGATCAGTTTTAACCATCTGACAAGTACTACATCGAGAGACAAAAATAGTAATGTCCTTTTTCATACCTGCCCACCAAAACTGCCGCTTCATATCCTGATACATCTTGTCTCATCCTAGATGAATAGAAAACTCAGAGTGATGAGTCTCAATCATCACATCCTTCCTCAAATTATCAGCAGAAGGTACTACTAAACATCTTTTGTACCTCAGACCTCCATCAATCCCTACATAGTAAAATGGAACCTCTCCAGAAGTTATCTCTGCAATTTTGTCAATGCACTACTGATCCGTGAGTTGCGCCTTCAAAACATTGTGAATAATAGAAGGTGTAACTACCATGCAAGCCATGAAAGCATTCAACAACTCATCCATCATCTTCAAAGCATTCCACTTAGTGGTGAATAAAGCAGAAAGACTAGCAGCGGGTCGATGACTAAGTGCATCTGCCACCACATTCGCTTTCTCCGGATGGTACAGTATAGAGAAATGATAGTCTTTCACAAACTCTAATCATCGACGTTGTCTTATATTCAGCTCCTGCTGAGTGAATATATATTGCAGACTCTTGTGATCACTAAACAATCTGAGGATTCTCCCAACAGATAATGCCTCCAAATGCGTAAAGCAAAGACTACAGCTGCTAATTCCAAATCATGTGTTGGATAATTAAGCTTAGAAAGCTTAAGCTTACGAGATCCATAAGAAATTGGTCTCTCTTCCTACATCAAAACACATCCAAGACCTTGCAAAGAAGCATCTGTGTAGACAAGATACTCAATCCTGCTCTGTGGAGTATACAGAACTGGTGTAGAAGTCAAGTTGCGCTTTAGCTCATCGAAAGCTTTCTGACAGTGTTCATCCCACATGAACCGTACACCTTTTTAGTCAGATGGGTGAGTTGTCCAGCTATCTTTGAGAACCCCTGGATGAAACTACGATAATATCCTGCCAATCCGAGAAAACTCTGAATCTCAGTAAGTGAAGTAGGTTGTCCCCACTCAACCATTGCTGAAACCTTGGCCGGATCTACCGCTATTCCTCTTTCTGACACTACGTAACCTAGAAACTTCACTTCACGCTGCCAAAATTCACACTTTTCGAACTTGGCATATAACTGGTGTTCACGAAGCATCTGCAACACTCTACGAAGATGTCTAGCATGATCATCCTCTAACTTTGAATAAATCAAAATGTCATTTATGAAGACAATGACAAATTAATCTAAATAAGCCTTGAAGACTCAGTTCATTAAATCTATAAAGACTGTTGGTACGTTAGTTAGTCCGAAAGGCATGACACGAAACTCATAAGACCCATATCTAGTGAGAAACGCTGTCCTCAGAACGTCTTGCTCCCTAACCTAAAGTTGATGATATCTAGAACGCAGATCAATCTTAGAGAAGTAAGTAACTCCCTTTAACTAATCAAAAAGATCATCAATCCTAGGCAACGGGTACTTGTTACGAATAGTAACTTTATTCAATTCCTTGTAATCTATACACATGTGAAGTGAACCACCCTTCTTCTTCACAAACAACACTAGTGCTCCCCAGGGTGAAGTACTCTTATGAATAAAGCCTTGGCTTAGTAATTGCTGAATCTAATTCCTCAGCTCTCGCATCTCCATTGGTGCCATCCTGTATGGTGCCCTAGCAATAGGTGTAGTGACTGGAGCTAAGTCAATCACAAAGTCTATTTCGCGACAAGGTGGTAACCCTGGAATCTCCTGAAAAATATCCAGAAAGTCCTGTACAATTGGTATGCTATCCAATGCTACAGAAATCTCTTCCTCCGTTTCCTCCTCCATATGGAACAAAGAAGTGCTAGTGACCTATTAGAACGTGGCATAGCAACGACGTACACATCTTGACCAAGTATGGTGAACATAATAGACCTATAACAATAGTTAACTTGGGCATGGTAGTGTGATAACTAATCTATCCCAAGTATCACATCATAAGTGTGCATGTCCAAGACCTATAGATTGGCTAGAAATCTGAGTCTACCAATATCTACTGTCTCAGACCCATCACTCTCATAAAAAATGGCAGTATCGCCTAAAGGTATAGATATACCCTGAGGTCTATCACATACTTATGTCACCACTAAACTATATCCCAAATGTTCAGAATACTTCGTAGAGCAAAACACGTAAGGTAAACAAAATATTCCGAAATCTACTCACTTTTAGATTATCGCTCTTCCTTCGAAATCAGACTTACCATATTGATTTACACAAGTTCGTTTATAAACTTCTTGGTAATCATCCCGTCTTAACACAACATTTATACAAGTAAATATTTGTTTAGCCTGTCAAAAACCAATCACTCCACTATGATAATCATTTATAATCGCAACATACATATTCCAATACAGTTTAATAAAACTATATGTGTAATCATCACTAAAATGTTCTCATAAAATATAAGAGAAAAACCAAAACTACTTTATTAAGAACTTCTTTAAACCAAAATCTGTCCAAAAAAAAAATCGTAAAATATTTTTAACATAGTACTAGTGTACGTGATTAAATCCGTACTACACTACCTCCACTAATATTAGTAATTAACATTACTCTTAAAAGAGCATTCATCATTCAACTCCGATACCCTCCAGCTTAGACGCTCCGGTCTCCTCCATCCGGATCTTCTTCGGGGTCTTCCTTTCCACTTGGCTCAGCTTCGAGCACCACCGAAGTTATGTTAGGTCTACAGTATGGTGTCCAATCTTGCACACCAGAAACCTTCCTTAACTTGTACTCCGAAGCAACACCTATGGGAACCAATTCCTTGGTCTCCAATTCGGCCTTTTTGGTCGGCCATCGCAGGGGAATCGTTGGAGTAATCTTTTTCCTCCTTTGATCCTTCTTTGCTTTCATCGCGGACCACATCCTTTTCCTAGTGCCAAACATTCTAAAATTACAGAATAAACTTGACATCAATACTTTCTAAACGAACTATAAATGAATACAACGAATCCTAAACTTAAGGTCTAGACAAGAGAATACGCTACGCGAAAGTCTTAATATGAAAGAATCCTAGTGACACTGAACCTGGAGTGCTCTAATACCAACTGTGACACCCCTCGATTCTAAAGCCACGGGTGATCAAGTCCGAGCATAGATCCGAGTGATACCAAACAATTAATATATAAATAAGCACGGAATACAAAATAGAAATAAGGATAAATTGATAAAGTTGAAAGAATTCTAAATTAAAATCCTCAATATAAAATTATAAAAATCCAATAATCCAAAACCTCCACTAATTAAATAACTGGGGAATCCATCTAGTGGACCCCTAATAAAATCCCAAACTGAAAAGGAAACAACTGAAACAAAATATAAAACTAAACATGGAAAGCAGTCCTACGTAGTTGGAGCAGTGAATGACTATATCTGCTCTACATGATCAAGCTCTAACCCTTGAACTGACGAACACCTGAAAAATAAGAGTGGGTCAGGCCTACATGCAAGTTCTATCCTACTATAATCCACACAGAAACCCGATACGCAGATACATCCTAGATAGCTCAACAATAATTAAAATAGTCCATATATGTATAAATACACACTATAGGACGTTCACTAGCCCAATAGGTCAGTCTCAGCCTGAGTAGAGATACCATGCAAATCGCACATAACGTGGTCATGTGTACTTAGACCTACCAGGGAACAGCAACTATGTCCAGTTATCCATCCTAGGCAATATATGCACCCTAACCATAGTCCTCAAACTTAAGCTCATACCATGGCACCATAACCATAAAAATATAAAATCCGTATAAGCCTAATACCAAATTTCATCCATCTGAAATAATGGCCTGACATGAGTATAACAATCCATCCAGAAACCAAAGTATGTCATTCAATTAATTATTGACCTGACACCAATATGAATAGGACTTAACCTTTATAGTTAATCCATACCTCAATCCAGAATAGGTAGGACTTAGTGTTTGAACTAATCAACCCTTAGTATGCCACCGTCCCATACCAGTGCATATAATCCTCCAACTAACATAACTGTTAAAACAGTAACAGGTATTCACCAACCATTCTCCAAGATATGCATAAATAAAGTTTAATACATATATGAAAATATTAGGCATTCATTATAAGACCTAAAAATCATGTTCCAATCCTTTAAATAGCTAAAATAAATCTAAGCATTTAAATCCTCCAAACCGTCCATAAACTGACACAGTTTACGGTAAATTAAATATCACTTAAATCCAAACCAAGCATAGTTAATTTTAGATAATCCACTATACTCATAACTCTATTAAAATATGACTAAACAATATTAAATCATATACAAAAGAATCTCTAAGTTCCAGTAAATAAATTAAGTAACAAAACAGTGTGCAACATGTAGGTTTTTCCTTAAATTCATATTGCTCCATTTTTTAACCCATTTATGAATTAATGCTTCCCCATATTTTTTACAAGTCCATAGCAATTACTTACATCATGTAATGCAATTTAAATGGATTAAAAATACCCTGTACAGCCCAAACAAAACTTTAAAACCATTAATACACGTTTCTAGGCGAGAGCAGGCTCTCAAAAGTTAAGAGCCTGCTCCAAACACTTGGGAGCCTGCTCTATAAAAATGGGAGCCTGCTCTAAGGATTTGGGAGCTGGCTCTACACTCTTAGAAGCTGGCTCCATCATTGAGGGAGCTGGCTCCCTCATTTAGGGAGCCGTCTTTCTCTCCCTATGAGCCGTTATACCTGTTCTGATCGTCTTCTTCGCCTCCGGCGCTATCTAAACCCTTTGTACTGCTTATATATATGTTATTAGGGTTCAATCTCAGTCCCAGATTAATCATACAACATTGTTATACAACCACGACATGAATTGAACACAGGCTTTTAAAACAACGACAACAGGATTCAATTAGAAACTTTAAGAAAACTTAACCCAGTTTAATTCAACGAAATTAAATACAGTTTAAACATATATAAAAGATATGTTTTAGCATTAATTAACCCCTGGAGTCTACTTAGGCATGCACAGAACACAGGTTTAAGGGAATGAGTTAGAATAGAGACTTGCCTTGAGGTTTTAGTTCAAAACCGTAAACCACCGTCTCTGTGTTTTCCGACCACTTCCTAGACTGCCGTTCTACACCTCCATTGCTCTCGGTTCAACCCAAAAGCAATCCGTTCCGTCCTCCTTGAACCCCTTTATTAATCTCTTAAGTTTCACTCTCTGTTTCTCTCTGCCTCTTAATACATGAATAAGGTTTCTGTTTTACCCTATACAAACGTATAATGTTGCATTTATAGGCTTCCATACAAACCTAATTCTAATTCTAAACTAACCATAAGTCGGCTAAATCCCACCCACAACTAATTACAAAGAAAAATAAAACCCTACAACCAATTGTACATAAAAACCAAACACGGAATAAAACATTTAATAAAAAAAACAATTATGTAATTAAATGACCACATAAGCATATACTAATAAAACAATTTATCAATTAATTCAATTACATCACCAATTAACCAAATATTTCAATTTAATAAACAATGAACCAAATAATGAAATTAAATAAAAAATTAAACAATTAATTCAAAGACATAATAAAATAATTAAAAATTCAGCAAATAATTAAATAAAAATATAACAAAACTATTAATTAAATACCGAGACTATCCATTTAAAATTAGGGGTATTACAACTCCGCTAATAGAAAAGATCATTTTTCACTTCCATTCATTGATCAGATTCTAGAGCGATTGGCTGGCCAATGCTATTATTGCTTTTTAGACTGATATTTCAGCTATAATCAAGTGGCCATTGATCCTAAGGATCAAGAGAAAACTATTTTCACTTGTCCATTTGGTACATTTGAATATAGACGGATGCCTTTCAGATTATGTAATGTGCCGGTAACATCCAAGAGGTGTATGATATCTTTTTTTTCGGACATGGTTGAAAAGTTTCTCGAAATCTTTATGGATGGCTTCTCTGTTTTTGGATCCACATTCAAGAACTGTCTCCAAAATCTATCCCTAGTGCTTAAGCGTTGTAGGGAAACCAATCTTATCCTTAGTTGGGAGAAAAGCCATTTTATGGTTCAAGAAGGGATCATTTTAGGACATATCATTTCAGAGAGAGGTATTGAAGTTGATAGAGTTAAAGTAGATTTGATCTCTAAATTGCCTCCTCTTACCTCTGTAAGGGGAGTGCGATCATTTCTTAGGCACGCCGGGTTTTATCGACGCTTCATTAAAGATTTCAGCAAAATTTCTCATCCTTTGTGTAATCTACTTGCAAAGGATGTTCCTTTTGTCTTTGATGAGTCATGCTTAGAAGCTTTCATAAGCTTCGCTCTCTTCTTTCTTCAGCTCCTATCATGAATCCTCCAAATTGGGCTATACCATTTAAGATTATGTGTGACGCATCTGATTACGTTATGGGTGTTGTCTTAGGACAATGAGTAGGTAAGCTTCCTCATGTTATCTACTATGCTAGTAAAACTCTTTCAGAGGCACAATTGAATTATACCACTACTGAAAAAGAGTTACTTGCAGTTGTCTTTGCTTTAAACAAATTCAGATCATATCTATTGGGAAGTCATAGTCTACTCTGATCTTTCTGCTTTGAAACGTCTTCTTTCCAAAAAGGAAACCAGACCCCGATTGACTCGATGGATCCTCTTGCTTCAAGAGTTTGATTACGAAATCCGAGATAAGAAAGGGTCACAGAATGTGGTAGCTGGCTATCTTTCTAGAATTTTAATTGCAAATACCTCAACTTCACTTCTAGTTTGTGATTCATTTCCAGATGAACAACTGTTTAGGGTTTCTCATTTGGATTTGCCTTGGTTTGCTGATATTGTGAATTACCTCGCAATAGGCGGAATTCTTTTGTCTTGGTCAAAGCAGGAAAATGATCGATTCTTTTCTTAAATAAAGATATACTATTGGGAAGATCCTCAGCTCTTTAAATACTGTGCTGATCAAATCATTCGTAGATGTGTTCTTGAGAGTGAATTTCATAGTATTCTGACCTTATATCATAGCTTAGCTTGTGGAGGTCATTTCAGTGCAAAGAAAACTGTAGCTAAAATTCTTCAATGTGGTTTTTTTTTGCCATCACTCTTTCGGGATGCATATTTGTTCTATAGGTCATGCCTTAGATATCAGCAGTTAGGATCAATTTCTAGATGAAATATGATGTCTTTAACTCTAATCTTAATTATTGAGGTTTTTGATGTCTGGGGTATTGATTTCATGGGTCCTTTTATGCAGTCTAATAAAAATGAGTACATTCTTGTGACTGTTGATTATATATCTAAATGGGTTGAAGTAGTAGCTACTAAAACCGCCGATCACGCAGTCATGGTTGAGTTCATTCAAATGAACATTTTTAGCCAGTTTGGTATGCCACGAGCTATTATTAGCGATGGAGGTGCTTACTTCTGTAATAGGTATTTTTGTACTTTGGTACAAAGTTAGTCTATCACTCATAAAGTTGCTTCTCCCTATCATCCCCAAACAAGTGGCCAAGTTGAATTATCCAATCGTGAAATTAAGAGAATTCTTAAGAAAATGGTTAAGTCAGATCATAAAGATTGGTCTTTAAGACTGAATGATGCTTTTTGGGCTTACCAAACAGCTCATAAGACTCCAGTTGGTATGTCACCTTACCATCTCGTTTATGGTAAAGGGTGTCATCTTCCTGTAGAATTAGAACACAGAGCTTTCTGGCCATAAAAAGCTTAATTTTGATATGAACTCTGCTAGATCTAACAGGAAGCTTCAACTGACAGAGCTTAAAGAATTACGTAATGATGCTTATGAGAGTGCTAAGGTTTATAAATCAATGACTACGGCATTTCATGACAAGTATATCTTACGTAAGACTTTTGAGCTTGGGAAGAAAGTTCGGTTGTTTAACACACGACTGAAACATTTTCTTGTAAACTGAAGTCATGTTGGGAAGGTCCATATATGGTTATTTCTGTTACACCTTATGGTGCAATTGAAATACAAGATTGCAAGACTGGACAACTGTCTAAGGCCAATGGATGGAGACTGAAGCCTTACATAGAGGGTAGTGTACAAAGAGGCACATAGAGTCAGTATAACTTCATGATCTTATTTACTTAGACTGGAGAGGTCAGGTTTTCGTCGACCTATCAACATTAAACTTAGCATGCTGTCGAGCTACCGACGTTAAATTTAACATTTGTATGTTGTACTGTAGTTTATTTCAATTTTTATTTAGTTATTTTTGTTTTTGATTTAGTTATTTTCTTTTCTAGGTTTTAGGTTTATTTTAGTCTTCATTTAGGTTTAGATTAGTTTAGGTTTAAATAAAATAGAAAAAGAAAATAAAAACCAAAAAATTGAGAAAAATTTAAAAATATGTCTCAATGCTCGAGCTTGTACTTTGGTGATCAAGCATCAGCTACCAAAGGCTCGAGCATCAGTACTTCAAGCTCGAGCCTTCCGTCGTCGTGAACATTAGGGTTTTTAGCCGTCATGCTCGAGCCTTAAACCTAGGGCTCGATTATCTGTACATTAAGATATTAAAAAACCCTCGAGATGGACAGCGCATGAACGCCAAGGCACGGGACATGCCATATGTTCTGCATGTTCCACCTTATCCCCCTCCGCTGACTATTCTTTCCACCAATTATGCTGATCCGGAGATGGCGGAGGATAATGATGATGAGGAGTTCGATGATGAGGCTACAGAGGACAAGATAGATGTCCCTGATAGCCAGGCCCCGCTAAGGAGGAGTCCAGTTACTGCAGCCCATTAGAGCTTTACAGGCCAGGGTGGTCGAGCTATAGGATGGCCAGCCAGTGCTGAGACAGATGCTGACTACGCAGCAAAGCATTCTGGAGGAGCTTCTACGCCGCACCCCGTCTGCCCTTTTACCTCTACTGATTTGCCTCCACCACAAATAGATTAGCTCTCTAAGGCTTTTCTATAGTTACTTTTGTTGACTAGGGCAATCTTTTGATGTATTTATTTCATTATGATATATATCTGCCCTAAGTCTATTATTTTGAAAAGTATTGTACTCATTTTACTGATATATAGATATATACATGTTTTCTACCTATTATTTCCTTATGTTGATATTTGAGTTACTTGTGATATTTCTCTCTTATTACTTACTATGCTTGATACTCTGAAATGTTTTGAGTTGGTTGATTGTGCCAGATGCTACAGATTAAGTTTAGGGGTGATGTTTACCTTCTGCGTTTTAGTGTCGTCTATTTTTGCTGGTCTGCGTTTCTGGTAATATCTTTCTACTCTCTCTTTTGTTCTCATATATTGAGGACAATGTGCAAAATAAGTTTAAGGGTAAAGTTTAAGAGTTGTTGAAAAGTTGGAAAATCTGATACCAAGGATATGATATTTGTTGTTACTAGCATAATTTTGAGTCTGTTAATTGTTATATACTCCGTTTGTATTCTGATATTGGTTAGATATGGTTTGTACGCCAAAATATTTTGAATAGGGATTCTTGAAA
Organism: Cornus florida; assembly: GCF_030987335.1. Taxonomy (NCBI): domain Eukaryota; kingdom Viridiplantae; phylum Streptophyta; class Magnoliopsida; order Cornales; family Cornaceae; genus Cornus; species Cornus florida. The sequence continues at coordinate 36,894,137 of NW_026775574.1, read as the reverse complement.
ATTTTGAAATTGGTTGATGGTCTGTGGTCCACTCTGTTAGGATGATCCTTGTTTAATGAAATTAATCTCTAGAATACTACACTTTGCACATATTCACACCTACATGAATTTTGTGGGATAAATTCTAGAAGTCTTGGTTTGTTTTGAGTTAAATTGAGATGAACAGATGGATTTGATGATTTTAATAACCAAGGCATAAAAATAAATAAATTTAAAAAAAAAAGAAAAAAAAAGTTGAAAAAAAATAGAAAAGATTGGTATGTATGCAATAAAGAAAAAATTTCTTCACCAATGTGAATGAAAAAAAATAATAATAATAATAATAAAAAATAAAAAAAAAAAAAGAGTAGAAAATGATCAAGTTCAGATTCTGTACTTAGATTGCTTGAGTGATTAAGTCCTTTGGGGTGTGTTTTGACACCTAATGCCCTAAGATCATCTGGTCTGGGAGTCGTTGGCTGAAAGCTTGTTACATAAGGGGTTTAGGTTGCCTAAATTACTTGAACAATTAAATCCTGAGAGGTGTTTTTATCACTTAATGCCCTAAGACTATCTGGTCTGGGAGTCATTGGCTGAAAGTTCGTTACAAGGGTGATTTAGAAAGCTTAATAGACCTGAACATTACACGGAATCATTTTTGAAAAAAAATGCATACCTTGAAAAAAAAAAATAATAATAATAAATGCCTTGAGAGTTGGAATTTGAAAAGTTTGCCTGTGAATTGAGGAATAACTAGGAATAAATGCTAGTATGGATAGTAAGCCACACGTAGAATTGTAGGATCACTTTCAAAAAGTGTTTTGGAGATCAAAATTATTGAATGACTGATTAAACTGATATATGGGGACCATGGCTGTTAAATTGAAATTAGAAGTTGAAAGTTTTCTTGATTACATGATTGGCTGTACTTGCTATATTTGATTGATTAATGAATTGTAGGGATAATATGATTTAAAAACAGGCTTGAATAAGCTTACTGTGTAATTAAGGCACTAATTTGAGAAGTCTGTGGGTATTTTCACTGGAAACCCTCACGAGATTACAACTCGTCCACTAGGGGTAACGTAGAGGTTTAAAGGCTTGTTGCATAGGTTAAATGCAACCGTGATTCCCACAAAAATGGCTTTTTAGTTCTGTATTGCTAAGGAACTAGCAATATGTAAGTTTGGGGGTTTGATGAGCGCTGAATATTTGCATATTCGAGCCCCTAAATAGACATATGTTGCAGCCTAAAGTGATATATCTATCCTGTTTTAGACTGGTTTATGATTAATATGTGTTTGTAGGTACTTTTCCAGAAAAATGGTTAAAACCGGGACTTTATGATGATATTGAAGCTTACAGAGTCATTGTCGGTCATCCAGAACAAGCCAAGAGCTTTAATGGTGAAGTTTGGAGAAGTTTTTAATCTAATGCTCGAGCCCAAGTCTTAAGGCTCGAGCCTTCCAAGCCAAAGAAGACAAAAATCAAACAAGGCATTAATGCTCGAGCCTTGTACCTTCAGGCTTAAGCCTGAACAAAGGGTGCTCGAGCCTGAACAAAGGGTGCTCGAGCCTGACCATAGCATGCTCGAGCTTTGACATTTAAGCTTGAGTATAAGGCGTCGGAATTTGAAGAGTTGATTTCCAAGCTCCCAAACCTCATGCCTCAACCCAAGGATCGAGCACCATCCATGAAGCTCGAGCCTTGAGAACCAAATGCTCGAGCATGGTACCTAGTGCTCGAGCCCAAAGCTTTGATTGAGCAATGTTAAAAGATTTCAATCCCAAGAATATTCTAAGTGTTGAAGAAAAAGACGCTTCGGAAAATAATTGAAGAAATTTGGCTAAGTGCCAAAGTGAAGATCGAGCACCAATTCTTGAAGCTCGAGCATCAAACCAGAGAAGCTTGAGCCTTATTCTTTAAGCTCGAGCCTTGAACCTTCAAGCTCTAACTTTTGTTCCTAAAGCTCGAGCCTTCCATGACATGTCAGATTAAGTTACGGGATTGCTTCCTTTTTAAGTCGTATCTCATTCCAGATGGGCCAGAAGACCTAAAAGCCCGCCAAATCCTTATTTTCTTTTATAAAAGAAGGCTTAAGCCTTGATAGAAGAGGTCCGAATTTCCAAGTCCTTTTGCATCCTTTTGCCTTGTTATTCAGAAGGCTGATACTGTGGTGGCTTTTGGGGTTTCCACAACCTTGGAAGGTGAAGATCCTGAGAAAAGAAGTGACGTCCATGACGATAAAGACAACTCTACACAAATGATATCCGATATCGTCATGAGTAGCTAATTCCTCTCTTAGGGCATTGATGTAACCCAATCTAGTATTATGGTTTGATTGTTTTAACTCTGGGATTATTTTAATATATTATGTTTCCTTGATTATATGACTATGAGCAATTGAGACAACTCAATTGGTTTTCATGCTTTAATAGATTGCAAACTGTTATTACCTTGTCTTAGATATAACTGTTTGTATTCTATTCTCAACCTATCTTATTGTACGGTATTTGGCGAAGCCCTACCGGACATGAAAATAGAGGTCGTATAATGGTATTCCAATGTTTGTTATAAAAGAATGTTTTCATAGTTTATGCTTAGGAAAGGTGGATTGTTTACAAAGTAGTTAGAGTAGGTAGGTGGATAGTCCACGCTAACCGCAGATAGGTTATAGTTAACTAAATTTTGTAAAATATCTTTTTTTTAAACCCGAATTGAACGAATGTTATTGAGTTTAATTTATTTGAAAAACATAATTGTTAAATCCCTAGAGTTGGTACAATTAACCATAGTATGATGATTGTGGTGAAGTTAAAGCCCTAAGATTTCTCTCTCTGATTGTTTAATTTATTTTAGTTTCATATTTTGCTTTAATTTTAGCTTGTTTTTAATCGTGACAACCAACAAATTTTGCAACCAGTTACCTATAAACCATTAGGACTAAAGTAAAAACTAAATACTAATCTCATCTCCCTGTGGATTCGACATCATCTTGACGTAGAGCTATCCTACACGGAATCGTTCTGTTGCGAGAAACATCAATAAACCATGAACACTTGTACTTCTTCAAATTCGCATCCGATCTTCAAACTTGAATTTTAGAACCAAAAAATTACAACTCGATCGGACTTGTTTTGACAACGAAATTGGCCAATTACAAAATATATATCTCACACAGTAAAGTGGGGCTAACTAATTTTCTATCCGAGATGTGGTAAATGATTCTCGCATCTAGCAATTTCACCATTTCTTTCATCACGACTTCCTTCATGTTAGGATTTAATTGATGATGTACCTCTCTAGAAGGTTTGGTATCATCCTCCAAATGAATGCGGTGCATACAAATGGAAGGGTCCCTTTTAAATCGGCCACTGACCACCCAATGGCTTTTTATGCTCTTGGAGCATGTCATTTAGGCAACTCTTTTGATCTTTGGTTAAAATCTGAAGTAATGATTATCATAAGAGTTTCATTGGAGCCCAAGAATGCATATTTGAGCTTTTCTGGCAATGGTTTGAGCTCAAGTTTGGGCGGGGACACAAGGGAAGGAATTGGAGGAGTAAGAGATGAAAGGAAGAGATTCTTTTGGCAATTTCCGTGGTAGAACATCCATTATTGCCATCGCATCTAGTAAGGCATTGACTTCATATATGGATTGCTCCATGTCAAAATTAGTAATGCCAAAATGAGTCAAGCATGCTTCTAGAGGATCTTGTGTCTAAAGGAATGGGAGAGAATCTTTGACCATTTCATCTATGACATCAAGAAAGAAACACTCACTTGTATCCAGAGGATATTGGGCAACATTCAAGACATTAAGCTTGACTTTCATGTTCCCAAAAGAGATGTCCATGACCCCGGTTCTACAATTTTTGCAAGCATTGGCCGTGGCTAAGAATTGACGATCAAGGATCGGAATGTAACTTTTTGGATTGTGGATCAGTTCCATATTAAGAACTAAGAAATCCACCAGGAAGTAGAATTTGTCAACCTTGATGATGACATCCTCAATAACTCCACGTGATTGTTTGACAGATCTATCCATGAGTTGTAAGACAACCATTGTGGTTTTGAGCTCTCCCAAGTGTAATTGCAAGTATACTCAGTAAGGAATCAAGTTAGCACTTGCTCTTAAATCAAGGAGGGCTTTTTCATCCTCGTAATTACCAATAACACACGAGATTGTTGGAGCACCGGGATCCTTGAATTTTGGAGGGGCGTTATGTTGAAGAATGGCATTTACTTGCTCAGTAAGGTGTACTTTCTTTAGGAATTGCTCTTGAATACTCGCTTATGAGTGCACAAATCCTTTAGAAAATTTGCATGTGGAAGGATTTATTTGATGGCATCAAGAAGAGGGAGGTTAATTTTGACTTGCTTGAATACCTCCATCATATCATGAATTTTGTCTCCTTGCTTCCCAAAGGAAGCCAGTTCCTTGAGATGTTAAGGAAGTGGAGTTTTTGGCCCATATGATGTCTCAAGGCTTGGAGTGGACAAAGAAGAGGCTTCAAATCTCACTTGCTTTTTATTTGATGAATTTTGATGATTAAGGGAATGATTTGGACTTTTGGAGTTTAGATTTGGATTTTCGGGATGATTCAACTCTTCATCTTCTTTTTCTCTCACTTGATTATCTACTACCTTTCTACTCCAAAACGTGATGATAGCTTGGACATGCTCATGGTGAGATCCACTAGGTGGAGCATCACCAATTATGTATTATCCACTTGGGTTTGCCACGAGTTGACTTGGTAACTTACCCTTCTCACTTTGATTCAAGGTATTTGCTATTTGTCCAACTTGGGATTCTAACTTAGCAATGAATTGGGAATTGGGAGTGAGTATGTAATAGTTGAGTATTGGACTCAAGATTGCTCAATGCGGTCAATACTTTGTCCTCAAAGGCGAAATCCCTAGGAAAAGTAGGAGCGGAATGACTTTAAAATTGGTAGGCGGACCCGAATGGTAACTTGAATAATAATTGAAAGGTCGACTATTAGATTAAAAGTTGGATTAATCAAAGGGTTAACCTTGTGGTCTATGGGGTGAAAGCTGAATTTTGTGTGGCTTATTGTGGTTGCCATGAGAAGTTCGGATGATCTCTTCATCTCGGGTTGTAGGTATTAGAATATGGATTATACTCCAATTTAGAACATGCGGCATTGGTTTGCTCAAGATTGGATTCATAGAATTGTCCTTATATAGGACAATCTCCCACATGATGAGAGGGACTAAAGCACAATGCACAAACTTCATGAGCATGATGGAATGAGGAGGAGGAGGAAAAGGAAGATTGGTGGCCATAAGTTGATATAACTTACGGGCTATGCCATTAATTTGGACAGAATCTTCCTTAGCATTCCTGACTTCAAATGGGCTTTCGGCATTTTAAGTACTAGGTGGGGAAATCCTATGAATGAGAAGAATGTTGCATGGAATTTTCACTTAGATTATCAAATAAAGTCTATGCTGCATCCTCACTTTTGGATATAAAAGTGCCATTACAGGAAAAATCAATCATTTGTCTATGTGGCTCGGATAAACCATCATAAAAGCATTACACCACTTGCCATTTTAGGACTTTATGGTGCGAATATTTCCTAAAAAGATCTTTCAATCTTTCCTATGTCTTGTAAAATTGTTCCCCATCCATTTGTGAGAAACTAAGGATTGAGCGACGAATTTGATTGGTTTTTTCGATAGGGAAATACTTCTTTAGAAATTCTTGTTGGATTTGGTTCCAAGGAGTAATGGTATTGGCCTCCAAAGAATTCAACTAATATTTCACCTTTCCTTTTAGAGAGAAAGGGAATAAACGAAGTCGTAAAACATCTTTCGAGAAATCCCGCATCTTTATGGTATAGCATATTTCTAAGAATTCGTCAAGATGCTTGTATGGATCATTATGAGTAAATCCGCAAAAAGATGGTAGCATTTGGATTGTATCGGACTTGATCTCATATTGGGTTGTGATGACCATCAGCATTTGGATACATGAGGGAGAAATATAAGTTGTAAGCATGAAATGATCCCTAAGGACCGCGGGTCTAACTTCTTCTCTTTTTACTCTCTTGACCATGTTATCACTCTCTTGTTCTCTCAACAAAATAGGGTCCATAGGGTTTCACCTAAATTGTCGTAGAGTTCTTTCAAGTGATACAATGCCAAGGTTGCTTTCAAGAGATGGAAGTGATAAAGAACAACGACCCGACATACACACAAATAATCAATATATACAAAAGGAATAAAAGCTCATAGGATGGGATACGAAATCTTACCTGAGGTCCCAAAAATCTCTATTTCCTTTTCCCCAAATGATGACCTTCGTATCTACGAAATGCATTCGTAACAACAAAATATCAAAAACCAAACGTATACAATTCCTAATCTAAAAACCAAACTAGATTTATCTTTAAACTTAACGACAAAACCATTGACACAATCCCCGGCAACGAGCCTAAAAATTGATAAGCTTCAGAAAAGCTCGGTTTTCTTTTCAACTAAACCATTTACAATAGCACAAGTTCGTGTAGGATATGGCTATGTTAAAGGTGTTGAACCACAAGGATTGCAAAGTTATGGCCGTCAAATTCTTAGATCATTTTTGGTTTGATTCGAGAATGGTTGAATGTTAATTGTTGATTAATCTAAATTGCTTGAAAATAAATACTAGAATTGAAATTAAACGATTAAGTTTGCAAATGGAAAGATAGCTAGGGAATTAACTTCACCATCTCCGTTGTAACTATGTTCGATTATATTTGTCATAGGGAAAACAATATTAAGCATAACAATGAATCGTGTGGCATACACTCATAACGAATTCTTCAAGCGAATATTACACATAAAATTCAAGAACTAAGCATAGTTCATCTTTGGTTGGTACAAATTATCTACCTATCTAAATTAATCTAATGTGTAGCACAATTTGTCTTTCCAACGTATGATATATCAAAGTTATTGCCTTGTATGCCATGTAAACATTTGTATAACTTGTCATTTCCATTGTTACTATGAAGATAACCACGACTCAAACACAATAAAAGCTTTCTAAGACAAGAAAATGGTTTTATCATGAAAGAATATAAACATTAAATTCCATTACAAGATATAGATTGCTTGCAATATCAAAGTTATACAACATGGCTATGCATTAACATCATTTTTCCCCAAAATATAAACAAATCAAAACATATTTACTTAGAGATGGCTACATCAACTCCTTAGGAAAGGTTTAGTTGCTCATGGACAAGATGGAGGCCTCCTTGGTGGAAGAAATCATCATCTCTAAGCTAAACACCATGGCTGATCTTTAATCTTCAAGAACCAAGCTTTCTCTCTTTATATTACAAGATAAACTTCTATGTGCAATACAAACTCAATATATGCTTTGTGTGGTCTACAAAGAGGTCAAATTTCGTGCCCTAAAAGTCTGCCACAAGATCCACAAAAAGAGAGAAAGTGTTTGACGAGCCCTTTTTCTAAGTGTTTAGAAAACGGACTTTGTAATATGAGATGTCGCTTCGCAAGGTCAAAATATGAATGTGGTTTAAGGAGGCCTTTCTAGTCAAATTTACATTTATAAAAACCACTGTTGACCTTGAATCTAAGGCTTTTGATGATTATAATTCATTAATGATGCTCTATGTGTTCTAATGTCTACCCTAAGCAAAATTACAGATCTAAGCTCTCATCAAGTCAAGACATTTCATTTTAAGCACAAAGGAAGAGAAACATCATGAAAATACAAAAAAAGTCAAAGGGAATCAAGACCTAAAAGAAAGTTATCAAGATCATATCAATTAAATGGGGTAGCTAAGATGGTGAGCTTTTAGGAACATTTGTCAAAGTATGTATGAACACTTTTGAAGCTCATATCTAGGATCATACATTAATCACTTGCATGATAATCAAGAAACAAAGAATAAAAATCATCTATGAACTTAAAACATGTTTCTTAAAAGATAAGTTCCATTTCGGTCGACTGAAATGGAAGGACAACTTGAAACAGTCGACCGATCACATCAGTTGGTTTAGAGCAAAGTCTCAAGTTATTTTGGCCTACCGAAATAAAAGACTAAATCATTTCAACCTACCGAAATGAATTGATGAAAGACAATCTCTAGTTATTTTGGACAACTGAAATAGAATGACCATATAAATCGGTCGACCGATGATTCCAGTAGGTTTTCTAACAAGCTCCAGGTTATTTCAGACGACCGAAATAAAAGCCTCATCCATTTCGGCTGACCGAAGTAAAAAGGTAAAACTTAGCCTTAGGTTATTTCGGATGACCGAAACAAAGTGGAGTTTCCTCAGTCGACCAAACCTGCGCAGATTCAAATTTGAACGGCTATTTTTCCTCGAAGTGTGTGCCCAACAGCTAGAATACAGATTAGATACGACTGAAACTCTATATAATGAATTGTTTTCTTCATAGAAAGGTATTGCAACCACTGAGAATCATATCCATGCAATCATAGAACCTTTGTATCATCATTCACACACTTCATAGTCTTAAAAGAGTATTGAGCTTCAATTTATTCATACATACTCTAGAGTGAGCTAAAATTTGTACTACAGATCTGAGAGAGATTATATTGTACTTCATTTATCTTCTTCAAATCTTGTAAGGGCTGGTGTGCCCAAGGAAAACTAAGAGAAGGTATTTCTCTTAGCACTTTGAAGCAAGGAGGTGTTTCTTGTAAAATGTTTGCTCTCCACCTATACGGAGAAACCATAATGGATTGGGAAGTCTCAAGAGGGGTCTTGAGCTGAGGAGTAAGAGTTTCTGAACATCGCTAAAATTGCTAAGTATTTGTTTGTAATCTCTCCCTTTATCTCTTACATTTATTGCTTAAAGTTCAACTTGATTAATCTCTTGATAATTGCTGGTAGTTGTAGTTCAAAATTTAAATTGCTTTATTAAACTATTGTTGAGAAAGTTAGTCTTGTACTTGCAAATCAATTGAAATAAAAAATTGATCATTGTTTGCTAAGACTCTATTCACCCCCCTCTAGAGTCAATACTTGGGCAACAACCACAACTACAACTAGTGAAAAATAGTGAGTAGGGATCATCCGCAAGGATTATACGTGTTGGAATTTAATTTCAACTCTAATGTACCAATTGATTGCAAAGAGAGAGATTGGTTAATTAAACTAAGATGCAAGAAAATTAAAATGCAATTAAAATAAACTAAGTTGGTTAGGGATTTAATAGATGAGAAATGAGGTCTTGGGGTGCATTGGAATTGCCACTAAGCTTGTTCACCAAACCACACACTTTCAACTAATTTGGGGAAAACCTTCTTGTGAACGAAATACGACTACCAATTGCAATATTAAGTATGGACCATCAAATTCAATAATGTATTGTCTATCTAACCAACAAATAAATAAAGTGTAGAATAACCCATCAATTCTAAGCATAACCCATCAAACTAGTCACAATTGTAGCACACATCAATCTAGAGAATCATGAAATTTGCAATAATAAGCAATGGAATATCAAATCAAGTAAAGATTGTATACTTACCTACAAGCATGAATTAAATTATAGAACAACCCATTAAGCATAAGTATAATTCATCAAATTAATTGACTAACATATCTAATAAAAACCATGTCTAGCCATCACTAGATTCTCAATTAACCACAAATAGACATGCAATTAATATAGAAAACTAGTGTCGAGATCAATTCCCAAATAATCACACATAAGATAACATGTAATCATATAGAGAATCAATAGAAAGAATTAATCCATAGAAATCAAAGGAGAACCCAAGATTCATTAAATTCACAAGGCTAAAACACTAATCACAAGATATTATTCCCCAAAAAGTATGAAAGAGATAGAGATTTAGATTACAAACTTAGGGCTTATCCAAGCCCCAAGGAGAAGTCTAGCTAATCATGGAGGAGGTGGGTGTGATCTTGGAACCCTCAAGGTCAATCCCCAAACATGGCTCTATCTTCTTCCTCTTCTTCTTTGTTGAATTCTAGAGAGAGAATGTGTATAGACCTTGAGATGTGTTCTTGGTGCCTTTACTCTTCTCTTTTCTTCTAACCCTAATCTCTAACTTTTCTAGAGAGAGAATAAAATTACCATGAAAATAATATTAAAGACTAAAGATATATTACAAAATGGTTCAATTCCCCCTTTATAAATGGTCCTTGGAGTAGTGAACAAGTCAGAAAATAAGCCCTTAATATATCTAATCCCGCAACTATGTGGTAGGTGGAGTTCGGGCGCGCGGGAATAAAATAACTCGCTACCAGCACATTTTTGATCGATCCAAAATATCTTCGATCGATCAAACACTTAGCTTCGATTGATCGAAGCTGATGTGGCATTAAAAATATCTTCTAGGCCTCATCCACTTTGCTGAGCTGGCACCACCTCATTTCGATATATTGTAGAACTCTTCAATCGATCGGGATTCCCTTCGATCGATCGAAGCGTCTCTGGTGCATTTTTTTGGCTTCTTTCAAACTTTGCTCCTTAGCTCCAAAATTGGGCTAAATGGCTCTTGTTAGCCTGTTTGAACTTTATTAACCTGAAATAGGCAATAACACAAATAAGTATCTAAGACATGAAAGTAAGATAGATGAATGGACTAAAATACGCTAGCTTAGGTGCTAAAATGCATCACATTTGAGCACTCATCAGTGGTTTACTTTTCAACCACTATTTTGTCAAAAGCTGGCAAGGAAGGCAATTGGTCACAGGTTTGGGTGACCAAACGCAGGGTGTCATGCACGCATGCTGCGTGCACTGGATCCCAGGCGATGGCACTAGGCGATCGGTCTCCAACTGGGGTGACTGGTCGACCCGAAGATGACCTTGCTGTTTTTTGCATCTTTGTTAAACGCGTCTAGAATTTGGCTTAGCGACCGATCGCCAAGCCCATGTTATAAATGGGTGACCGGTCGCCAATTTAGGGTTGGACCAACTTTTTCTTTTGAGATTGATTTGTTGGCCTGGGATAGACGCATTGCTTGAAGTCCTGAAATTCCAATCTAACTCAATTTTGATGTTAAATGCCTGAAAATAGCAAAAGACACACAAATGGCATAAAAGTGTCAAATAATTAAAATTAAATAAATAACGTGCAAAAATAAGAGGGCTTGGATGTGAAACATTCGGTGCTTATCAAGCCACAGACAAAAGCAAGATCCATGGTTATGGTTGAAATCCGAAGCAAACAAAAGAGACGATGAAGATCAGAGATTAATATTAGTTCAGAAGCCAACAATAGAATAAATGATGCAAATTTGTGTTTACAAACGCCGAACAGTTAGATTGACAGGGATTGATTATATATATATAAACACACACATGCATAAACTGAGTCAAGCTCGAGCCCAAGCTTGTCCAAAAGTTGTCGAGCCGAGCCCAGTGTAGGGTTGGACCAACTTCTTCTTTTGAGATTGATTTATCGGCCTTGGATAGACGCATTGCTTGAAGTCCTGAAATTTCGATCTAACTCAAATTTGATGTTAAATGCCTGAAAATAGCAAAAAACACACAAATGGCATAAAAGTAAGAAATAAATAAAATTAAATAAATAACGTGCATAAATAAGAGGGCTTGGATGTGAAACATTCGACGCTTATCGAGCCACAGACAAAAGCAAGATCCATGGTTATGGTTGAAATCCGAAGCAAACAAAAGAGACGATGAAGATCAGAGATTATGCAAGTTCAGAAGCCAACAATGAAACAAATGATGCAAATTTGTGTCTACAAACGCCGAACAGTTAGATTTGCAGGGATTGATTATATATATATATAAAAACACACACACACATGCACGACTTGAGTCAAGCTTGAGCTCGAGCTTGTCCAAAAGTTATCGAGCCGAGTCCGAGCTTGGCTAGGATAAGCTTGTGCGAGCCCGAGTCGAGCCTAAACACTCCTCTGGCTTAGGAGAGTCGAACTTGAGCAGCCTAAAGCTTGGTTCGGCTCAGTTCATTTACACCCCAACCTCACATAGTGAATACATTATTTGCCACATCACTGGGCTTGCATAAATGGGTGTCAATAGTGGAGAAAAAATTAAATACCCCGGAAGTATGGTACCATGGGGCATCCCAACCCTTGGATGTGGTGGGACCCACCATCACATCTATGATCCAACGGCTCCCACTGTCCTGGGTACCGTACCCTCGGGGTATTTAATACTTTCTTGTCAACCGTGATAGTGTCGGTTTGCATAAAATGAAAATTTATTTTATTATTTCTAACATTTTCTTATTTATTTTTTTATTTGTTACATTTTCTTTTAATGTTTTTACAACATAAAAAAAATAAAATAATATGTGTCTATATTATAACGAATTTTAGTCCCGAATTTTTAATCCATACAACATATCCGTCTTTGAATTTTTACATATATATATATTTTTTTCAGCGTTTATTTTATAATTATTATTATTTTTTTTTATATAAAAAAATTGAATTGTACTCACGTTTCCTTTGTTTTTCAAAAAACCATATTTTACTAACGGAGAAGTTTTCTTCTTTTGTTTAATGTTGGATACAAAAATAACGTTTAGTACAATGTGAGGGGCAGACCAGTGGTGTGTTGAATTGACCAATTCGCAGTCCAACCTGGTTGCTTGTCGGGGCAGACGTGTGCTGTTTAGGCACCTTCCTTCCATTGTACTAGTTTTCGGACGCTAATGATTTGTTGTTGTTATTACATGGAAGAATAATAAACTTCTTAATAATAATATTATTATTAAAATTATATTTTGGCGCGGTCTGGTATTGGGAATCAGTTGGACTTTCACTTCCTCTTCTTTGACTTTTCTGGTCTAACCCGATCGATAACAAAACCCTACTCTTCCTCTTCGCTCCCTTTCTCTCATGTGTGTCAGATCCAATTCTTCCTTTATCTTCTTGCTCGTGAGTATCCTTCCCTTCCTCTTATACTATGTATATATATATGTGTGAATATGTTTCGGATTATTGTTTTTGAAATTTGATTTTTGGGGGTCGATGATCTCAAATGTTTGTGATTATTGTCTTAGCACTGCTGTTGAAATAATTAGCACTGTGTATGGAACTTTTTGATTTTGATATTTGTATCATCTTGATTTATAGCATAATCCCCTTTTATAATGTTCCTTAAAATTTGATAATCTCTCTCTCTAAATGAAAATTTTGGGTGAATTACAGTTTGTTGTCGGTGGACTGGAATTTAACTGCTGATTGCAACCAGAAATGATAGTAGTGGTGATAAAACTGAGCTGCTAAAACATCAGTTGTGGAGGAAGTCTTGCTTTTACACTGAACTACTCTTCCATTTTGTTGTTATTGGAAGCTTGCTAGTGAACTTTTGGACTATTCTCTTTTGAAGCATTTGTTTGTTCTGGTAAACAATGGGAGGGATATGTTCTAGGGCTTCTGTTTCTCAAAATAATAAGTCTTTATATGCCGGTGGCCGGGTTGATCATAATGGATCTGGTAGTGCGGGGTATCAGCGCAATGAGTTGCAAGCGAATAAGAAAATTAATTTGATGGAAAGCACAGAGAAACAAAAGCAGAGCAATTTCGTGCCTGCACAAACTGGGGAAAACATGGAGAAGCAATCACAAGAACTCAAGGAATCCATTATATATGGTGAGATGGACACAACTGGATACAGTAGCAATGAGGATGATTTTTATGATGGGATTCCGCGCTTTCCAAGGGCTTTATCTCGGAAATCTAGATCAATAAGGTCTAAGCAGGTAGGGGTCACAAAGGTACCATTTACTTTTTTTTTTATCCCTAGAGTTAATCAATTCTCTTTGTTACGAGGATCACCACAATCATTTAACTTCAATTGATCAGCGATTTGAAACATTCTCATGTGTTATTGAAAGTAGTTTCAGCTGATAAACGTGTTACCCAATGCTATTGACAAAGTCTAAGCTAAACAGTCTTTGAATTAGGGATGCAGCAAGAACTTAGTTGGTTTGCTATTGGGCAAGCATGTTGCCGTCAACACAGCTTCTGCCATGAATAATCTTATGCACATGTTATGTGGGAAACAATGACTCAAATGATCTATCCACACTGTTGAAGGATACCTTGATGCACCCACTTTTATACTTGCCTGTTGATATTTAATTCACACCTAGCTTGATAAAAGTTTGAAGCATTACCCAAAGTTATTTTTTGTCCAATAGTGCTCTGGGTATCCTGACTAAAACTAACACATTATATTTGATAAAGAGTATTCTAAGAGAATTTAGGCAGCAAATATTTATTTTTTTATTTTTTATTTCGTAAAATTTGAAACATAGTATAGGACTCTAGGTTGGATGGAATAGTTGACAAAAATTTGTTATTGCCAAAGAGAAATGTTCTCTAGTTTGTTTCATACTGTTGAAGGATATATATATTTAAGTTGCACCATCTCTAATAGCTTAAGTTTTTGGAGTAGATGGTTGTTAACATGGTACTGGAGCCAAAGGTCTCGAGTTCAAACCTCACTGTCACCCTAATTTAAAAATTGAAAAACACGCAGCCGCCGGGGGGGGGGGGGGGGGGGGGGGGGAGAGGAGAGGAGCCTAAGCTTTTGGAATAGATGATTGTTAACACATGCTGAAAGGTCTGAAATATAAACTTGTCAACTAGTGTCAGTTAAGCTATATGGCAGACTCCCCTTCTGCCATCAATATGCTCACTTGAATTTGTGTCAATTCATTGGGGCTTGATTGGGAACTAGTTGTAAGAAAATCTCAAAATTTTACAAGTTATTATATGATTTATAGAGCTTAATCTATATTATTGGGATTAAGTTATGCTGTTTCTATCTTTGTTTATTGACAAACTGATGTAGAATGCAAAGGCTGTGATACCAAACTGAGATAGGCTAGACTAACTGAGGGTGTAGAGAAGAGCAAGAATCGGAGGAAGAGGAAGAAGAAGGGGGGCAAGATCTTTGAGATTCACTAATATCAATTTATTCTCAATACTGAATCCAAAACACAAAATAGAACACAAGATCTTTGTTACATATATGCCTATTTATAGGCATAAAAATTTTTTCTTTACAACTAAGGAAACACAAAATATGTAAGAGAATATAATACACAAAAATTTCTCTATCAAATTCAAAAAATCTCTGCAAAAACATCATTGTAGCAGCCATAGCATCCTAATCTGATTGCAGCATTTAGGGTAGCCACCTACGCCTAGCATAGGTTCGTAGACCATCCTATGCTTTGCAAAACACTTTAAACACATGAATACTATTAATAGACCATTATGTACTTCTTCTGTAACGTCCCTCACCCTACCCGACACAATATTGTCCGCTTTTGGCTCCCCCAAACCAGAGACTTCTCAGGAGGTCACCCATTTGGTACTACTCCATTTTAAGCATGCTTAACTCTGGAGTTCTGATAAGTTCACGACCATTATGGCTTTAGAACATGTTGTGTCATAGAAGGATGATGAACCTACATATAACACTTCACTCTTCCACACCCAGATGATGTGGGAATTGTGAGCACATGCATCTCGCACCAGAGCGTTGCCTCTCACAGGCCTGCTCCCGCTCACCAAGCCTCAAAATTCCACCCCCCTTGGGAGCCCGACGTTCCCGTTGGCACACTTCCGGTTTGGTTAAGCTCTGATACCATTTGTAACAGCCCCACTCGACACAATATTATCCGCCTTTGGCTCCCCCAGACCAAAGGGATCGAAAAGCGGACAATATTGTGTCGGGTGGGGTTAGGGCTGTTACATCTTCTTTTCTCTCCACATGGAAAGAGCAAAGACCTTTTTTTCCCATTGCTTCTCTTCAATCTATGTGGCCATCTTGTCAAAATTCTATAATTTGCTTCACACATGCCTCTAATTTCATCATGCTAGGCTATGGTTCCACCCACTCCATGTATCGTTTGGTAACATCCACAAATAGAGTAATATAGTTTGCATCATAACATAGTGTCTCTAACTGGCCCGTCTCAATTGCGTCAATTTTAGAAGTCTAATTGGATGGTAGATTTGCACATTTTAATATATTCAACATTCTATCATTGTTCGATGTGGAAGGTACTGTTATGTACAAGCTACTAATCGGGATACCTACTTCTTACCTTTCGTTCTTCCTTTTGTTTATGAGTAAAATTTATCAAAATTTACTTTTTCACAACTGTGATAAAGGGCCGCCAAGACAAAATATATTCTTTGAGCAGCCAACCTCACATTCTTAACTTCAAATTTTCTCATTTTTGATCCTTGAGCCAATCTTGCTTACCAAATCCTTAAAAGTTCTTAAAGTTAAGATTCAGTTGTAATGTTGGGAAGCTCTTCTAAGAACAAAGTTGTAATAATTGAAGGGCTGAAAATCTTAACCATTAAACTATGGTCTTTAGACTTATTGATCCCGACTTTAGTTACAACCTCAATCATTTGTATCAGAACCTTACAATGGCATTGTGCAGATTTGAGCGGAAGAATTACATTAGCATTCACATGGATGAAAATCTGTCATGCTTGAATTTCCAACTTTTCCCAAGATTGTTATTGTTGGGAGAATATCATGATAGGAGTGATTTAAGCCTTGATAGAATATTGATAGGAGCGATTTATGGGATTGATTTTAGGAATTCTCAATATATGTATTTTCCATATTTATCACTTGTATTCTTTCGCCTATAAATAGAGTTGGTCATTGTAAACAAAACAAAGTGAAAATATAATAGAACTGATGTAGCCCTTTAGGCTTTGTGTGCCTTGGATGTAGGCCGTAGTGGACGAATCACGTATATCCTCGTGTTGTTTCATTCTTAATTTCTCTTTTCAATCTTTTATTTTTTCATCAACATCGCATCAGAGTAGGTTTTTCATACCCTACTTTAGACTCGTCTCGGATCTCCGGATCAATTTGTCTTGGATCTCTAGATCTATTCGTATTGGATCTCAGGATCTACTCATCTCAAATCTTCGGATCAACTTGTTTTGGATCTACTCACCTCAGATTCTCGACAACTTCGTATTTAGTGTCAATTTGGACACTTGATTAGGGGGGGCGGGGGAATCTTCGGATCAACTCGTTTTGGATCTACTCACCTCAGATTCTCGACAACTTTGTATTTAGTGTCAATTTGGACACTTGATTTAAAATCTCTGTGTACCAACTTGTGGTTGGGGGAGGGGGGGGGGGGGGGGGGGATTTTAGGAATCCTGTATTTTTCATATTTGTCACTTGTATTCTTTCATGGTTTGACCTATAAATAGAGATGGTCATTGTAAACAAAATAGAGAGAGAATATAATACAAGTGATGTAACCCTTTGGGCTTTGTGTGTTGTGGATGTAGGATGTAGGATGTAGTAGACAAACCATGTATATCCTTGTGTTGTTTCATTCTTAATTTCTATCTTCAATCTTTTTATTTTTATTTTTTTATCAATAGTTATCTCTTCCTATTTATAACATGGCCACATTTGCATACTGTATGGTTAATTGACCAATGACATAGATTTTTTTATATGTTGATAAGTTTTTTTGGTCTTTAGGTTCCATTTGTTTTGACGTAAAGGTCTTTTTCAGGTAAAATATATATTTTTTATTTTTATTTTTCAGTGTTTGGTAAAGGTCTAGGTTGAGGTTAAAGTCGAGTCCATCAGGAGGGGCATGTAAAATAGCTTGCCGAATTATAATGAATAAGTTATTTTTGTTAGGTTTTAATACATATATATTTTTCTTACATATTTTACTACAACCAAATACCAGAAAACACAGAAAATATTTTCTGAAAAATATTTTACACTCAAAACAAACGGAGCCTTAGTGAAATATTTTGTTTTGAGCAAGCTTAAAATAGAGTGACCCAAAATACAGTCCTAGTAATAGCTATGATACCTTTTAATACTGAAATGGCTTCGCAGAATAAATATGAATGAATTGGACTTGGAATACTCCTATTTTTTTTTTTTTTTTTTTTCATAGAGAAATATCTGATCAAGGATATAACAAGATCCATTTTTCATCATATCTAAGGGATTCCTTGATTCGGGCTGAAGAAGCAATGTCATTCCATCATTATCAAACTGACTGCAATTTTGTTCCATCCGTGAGGATCCCACCAGCACCTTCTACTTCCCATTCATGATCTAATGACTGATTCATCATGTCTTGAGATTTGTTGTATAAATTCCATTATTCTTTGTGCACAAAACTTTGCTTCCCTTTAGATGAGTAAAAAAGTTTTTAGTAGTCAACATTGTGGCATTTTTGAACTCAAAATTTCTGGTTTGATAGGAGACTGAGAAGTTAAGAAAGCTTGGTATTGAAATTTATATGATATTTCTCTCTCTCTCTCTCTAACTCCTAGCATGAAAAGGAAAGAAAATGATTTATCTTTGATGGACCTTTGGCACGCTGTCATGAAGTATGAAGATACACTGAACTTTTGGTTTAATTGACAGAATAGGATGGGGGTAAATTTAAATTTGATTTTCTATATCAAAATATCTAGTTTTGGATTCTAAAATAATTTAGAGGCAATTTTTTTTTTTTTTTTGATAAATAAATGTGGATAGAAACGAAAAAAGCGTTCAAAAGAGGAATACGTCCCATATACAAAAACAGAACCGAAATCTAAGGACCCAGAAGGTCCAAAAAATCTATGACATTATCATTAGAAGAACAATAACTTCCCTTCACCCAACTTAAAATGGAGCGAAGAATAAAAAGTTTTAGAGCCGCCGTGGACGATTCCTTTCCTTCAAATGGTCTGTTGTTCCACTCTCTCCAAGTGCACCACCACACACAATGCAGGACTGTCCTCCAAGAGTCTCGAGCAAGACCCCCTATATAGCATCCCCTCCATGCATTAATCAGGCCTCTTGAAGACCGTGGCATTACCCAATAAATACCGAATAACCCAAAGATCATGTTCCAACAGTCAGACAGGGCAGTGCATAAGGAGATGATCCACAGATTCACCATCATTTTTGCATAGGCAGCACCAGTTAACAATAATATTGCCTCTCCTCCTCAGATTGTCCAACGTCAAAATCTTACCCCAAGGGGCTGTCCATACAAAGAATGCCACTCTAAGGGGAGCCTTAGAGCGCTATACTGTCTTCCAAGGGAAATCAGAACTAGCAAAGTTGAAGAGGCACAAGAACATGGACTGGACATCGAATCTACCATGGGAAGATGGAACCCACAAGAGAGCATCATGACCTTTGCCAACTGCGTCCCGTTGATACAACGAATCCAATAATACACAAACCTTCTCCATCTCCCAATCCTGGAAAGAGCGCCTAAAAGCGCACATCCCATGTAATCCCATTGCTATCAAGCCGATAGTAATCAGCAGCATAGGCGTGTCTACCGGCAGCGATTCCATAAAGTCTAGGAAAGATACAAGACAAAGGCTGGTCACCACACCAAAGATTCTCCCAGAACCGAACACATCTACCATCCCGAACTTTGAAACGAATATGAGAAGAGAAGACATCCCACCCCTTCTGAATGCGTTTTCGCATGCCCACTCCTCCAGCAATGGAAACTGGGCAAGAAGACCACCCACCTCTTTCTTCCCTGAATCTACAAGAGACAATCCTCCTCCATGGGCGATGACGCTCCTTACCAAATCTCCACAACCAGTTACCATGAGAGCTTTGTTAAAAGGGACCATTCTCCTAATACCTAGGCCACCCAGCTTAATAGGCTTATAGATTTGCTCCCATCTAACGAGATGATACTTGAACTCGTCGCCCCTACCGCCCTAAAGGAAATCTCGTTGGATCTTTTCAATCCTTTTGGCAACAGAGCATGGAATTTGGAACATAGATAAGAAATAAGTAGGAAGGCTCGACAGAGTGCTCTTTTTATAAGAGTGATCTTCCCGCCCTTCGATAAATATTGCTTTTTCCACCCCACTAATCTCTTCTCGTACCTATCAATCATAGGATCCCAGCTCCAAGTACGGAATAGGGAAACCCAAGTACGGAATAGGGAAAGAACTTACCTTACACCCAAGAACTGCGGCTAGGGAGTAAATGTCTTGAACTTCCCCAACCGGGACAAGAACACTCTTACCAACATTAAATTTCATCCCAGAAACCGCTTGAAAACAAATAAGGATACACCTCAAATATCTCAATTGGGACACATCAGTATCACAAAAAACCAAAGTATCGTCTGCGAACAACAAATGAGATATCTCCATCGGGTGAGAAGAATCTCTACCCACCCTGAATCCTTTTAATGAAACCCAAGTCCTTTGCCCTCCTCATTAATTTGCTTAAGCCCTCCATAACGATGAGAAAGAGAAAAGACGACAAAGGATCACCTTGTCTCAACCCCCGAGAACTCCCGAAGAAACCAGCAGGTGACCCATTCACAAGAACAGAGAACTTGACAGCCGAAATACGTGTCTCAATCCATCTCCTCCATCTACATCCAAAACCCATCCTCTAAAGCATGTACAATAGGAAGCTCCAATTGACATGATCATAAGCTTTTTCAATGTCTAGTTTGCATAGAATTTCGGGAACGCCGCTCCTTAGCCTGGAGTCCACACATTCGCTAGCGATAAGAACTGAATCAAGGATCTGCCTACCTCCAACAAAGGCATTCTGGGACTCCGAAATAACCCCAACCAACACCTCCCTCATTCTAAGAGCAAGAACCTTAGCAACGAGTTTATAAATGCAGCCCATTAGGCTGATTGGCCTGAAATCCTTAATATCAGAAGCTCCGCCCTTCTTAGGGATGAGGGCAATAAAGGAAGCATTTAACGACTTCTTGAAAACACCGTGAGAATGAAACTCGTGAAAAGAGCCCATGACTTCGCTTCTGACTGCCTCCCAGCTATCCAACAAGAAACGCATTGTAAACCCATCTGGCCTCGGAGCTTTGTCTCCCGTTACAGCTCGACAAAGCCTTCAAAACTTCCACTTCAGAGAATGGGGCCTCATGACCATCTCTATCCGCCTCAGAAATAGTATAAAAAAGAAGACAGTCAAGCCTTGGTCTCCACCCCAATGGCTACTTATAAAGCCTCTGATAAAAGGAAGCAATCCCATTACGAACCTCATCCTCCCTCAACAACTCCAGACCGTCCACACAGATTCGCCCAATATGATTGTTTCTTCTATCGGCATTTGCAAGCCTATGAAAAAATTTCGTGTTACGATCCCCCTCTTTAAGCCATAAGGCCCTAGATTTCTGACACCATGAAATCTCCTCCAAGCTAGCAATCTCAGCAAAATCTGCCTGGCAGGAATCTCTCCTAGAGCGTAGGGACTCTGCATTCCCACCTGCTCCTTCAAGGCGATCAATCTCAGAAATTTCAGCAATAACTGTATTTTTCCTCCATTTGAGATTCCCAAACACTTCCTTATTCCACTTCTTGAGCTCGATTTTGAGAGTCCGCAATTTTCGGGCTAGCACAAAACTAGAGGAACCAGTGGCCTCAGCCTTCTCCCACCATAATCGAACATTCCTTTGGAAATCCTCCACCTTCAACCACATGTTCTCGAAATGGAACGGAGTGCATCGAGATCTCATACCCCCACAATCTAGAACCAAAGGAATATGATCAGATGTAACTCTTGCTAAAGCCACCTGAACAGAATCCAGAAATTTCTCCTCCCACTCCACCGAAATCAAAAACCTGTCCAGCCTTGAAAGAGTTGTCGTATCCCTGCTGTTAGACCAGGTAAAAGCTGCTCCTTCTCAAGGCAAATCAATGAGAAGATGACCATCAACGAACTCCGAGACTGAGTCATCTCCGTGGTCTGCCTACCCCCTGTAGATCTCTCTAATGGAGACCTGACAGAATTAAAATCCCCACCCAGGCACCAAGGAGGAGGCCACATTCCCTGTACATGGCTGAGCTCCTCCCAAAGAAGAAGTTTCACGCTATCTCATCAACTAGCCCGTAGACCCCAAAAAGACCCAACTGAAATTGTCCTTCTCCATCTTGAATAAGCATGAAATATAGAACCTTCCCATCCAAATATCTGTCCTAGACATCCATCTTTGGTCCCACATTACTAAGATACCACCAGAAGTCCCTGCGGCATTAAGGGCCTCCCACTCAACAAACTTTCCTCCACTCAACAAACTTTCCTCCCCAAAGACTTCTGACCACCCCATCCGTCATCGCAGCCATCTTAGTTTCTTGCAAACAGATAACATGGGCACCCCACTTCCTCAAAGCTACCTTCACCACCCTCCTTTTGTCTGGATCGTTGAGACCGCGGACATTTCAGGAAATAATATGTAGCTTCATTAAGAGGCGGAAAAAATCATCTCCCCTCCTCCCACTCCTTGTCCTTCCCCTCTCCCTCGCCATCCCTTCCTTCCCATCATAGTTAACATATGAAATAAGATTCTTCACCTCCTGCTCCCCTTTCCGACATGGTAAAGATCTCTTAAACCGAACTCCATTCGTCTCCTGCTGATTCACCTCAACCTCTCTCCCTTCCACAATAGCATGAAGGATGGACAACGCCTGATTGCCTTTGCCCTCTGAATAGACACCTAGCAATTCGCTTGTAGAATTTAAGACTTTATACTTGTAGAATTGAAATAAAAAGGTGAAGCTGATAAAAGAAAATAAAAAAGAATTAAGGTAAAGGGTGTCAATTGAAATTTATCCTAGTAAATATTCTCACTGCATGAGAATTCTGTTCTCTCTCTCTCTGTCTCCCCTTTCTCTCCCCCTTTCTTTCTCTTCCGCCATCACCTCTAGCCCTTCCTCTTTCTCAGTGCTCACGATGTACTCCAAATAGTTAGTCCTCCTCTAGTCTTACAAATATGTTCCCAAAATCTGAACCAACTAAATGCAAAACTGAACAATATGCACTTTCCACACCATTAACCCTAGATAAACTTGACAATGATGAAATCTTAACTAGGGATATTTAAAATTATAAAACAGAAAGAGAAAATGGAGGATATGAGAAAAAGAAAATGACAAGAATGAGAAAGAAGTAAAAAGAGTTTCGACGGGAGAAAAGAAAATAATCTTTCAAACCTTTTGTTTACAAGAGAGACAACAGAGGGAAAGAGTAAGAATCAAGCTCCTCAATAAATTTTATTACTTTGCTTTTATATCCTCTTATTCCTTGTAAGTATCTGACCGCATTACTCCACCAATTGCCAAGTTGTCAAGCTACATGGAATGTTCAACCAATCACATGACATTTCCATACATGCCCACATTTCAGTGAAGTAGCTTGACATGTGTCACTTTCTAAGGGAAGGATTATTTAATCTCCAGTTGTCGCATGTCAAACATATCAGTCCTTTTGTCAGTGCTCATGGTGTCTACACCTCGGACTTGGGCAAAGCCTTCTATAAAAGATCACTTCAATGTAAGAGAAGGAAGTCACAGATCATCTAGCTTAAGATTCAAAGCAATAACACATTCAGATCAAGCAAAGAAAGCAATATCAGTAGCAGTTCTAGGCTCAGCACCATGAAGCCTAGAAATTCTCTCAATCCAAAGGATCCAAACAACTACTGTAAACACAGATCTGCCAGAAGATTTAAGTTTAGTCTTCTTATCTCTAATACAACTCCTAAGTCCTCGTATCTATCCTCCAAGATTTCTAAGACAGAAGATCTAAGTCTAAATATTAAATTAGTAGTTCCAAAGAGTTCATTTAATCCATAAGTTCAATTTTTTTTGAATTAATTTCTCATTTTCACCTGATTGAGTGTAGATATATTATAAAAGAATTGTTTGCTGTTAGATCTAGAGAGGTTGTTGGTGGATCTTGTTTCGGATCTTCCAATCTACAATTTTACTGATTATTTTAAAATTTTATTCAATTTATTTCTATTGCTACATAGTTAAAAAATTTATTTTTTTGGTGATCTACAAATTGTAGTTGCAATAAGTTGTTAATATTTTACTTTTAGATTTTACTGTATAAGTGCACATGTTATAAAATTAGTGTAAGGTAAAAATATTTAAGTTTTTTTGGCTAACAATGACCTAAAAGTTCAATGTAATAGCATTACCATATTAGATGGTCTTAAAACTTAAACAAAATTAATTCAAAACTAATTTTTTTTTTTTTTTTTTTGATAAGTAAACAATTCAATAAAAGCGTTCAAAAGGGGAACGCGTCCCTAACAAAACCACAAACACCTGGAACCCCTAAGGCCCCAGGGAAGCCAAAAACTCAACAGTCTCCTCAGCAGAAGAGCATAATCTACCCGAACCCCAAAAACAAAGAGAGCAAATAATAGAAGATTTTAGAATAGTAATGGAAGATTCCTCTCCTTTAAAGGATCTTCTATTCCGCTCCCTCCACAAGCACCGCCAAAGACACAGAGGCGCCATCTTCCAGAACCCTTGAGCCTGTGCTCCCACCCAACACCTGGAGCCCCTCTCCAGCTGTCAATCAATTAACAGTTAATAGTGGCGAGTTTGAGAAAACAATTATATGTGGCCCCTCCAAAGTCCATTGTACCTAAGCGTTGCTTTAGAATATCCAAATTTGGTGAAAAAAGTAAGTCCGTTATTGCAGTAGTCTTTGCTACAAATCTACAGTATATATACATTATCTATATGAATTCAAGAGAGAAACAAAAAGGGATGATCGGTACTTGATAGCCTCATTTATTGGCTGCCGGTGTGTTCCTCTCTCTGTCTCTTTTTTGTGGTTTATTAATTTTCCCATCATTGTTTATTTAAGTTGTATTTTTTTTTCCTCAATTTTTTAGGTTGTATGTTTCTTATATTTGTTTTTTATTATACTATGAATAGGGAAAAGATACGATGAGGGAGCTCTAATTAAGCTCGCATATTATAACCATTGGGTTGCAAAGTTTGAGGTCTAGCTCTCCATCGAATGTTTACAAGGATGAAAGCTTAGTGAGAGTGTCCTCTTGACAGGCTTGCTCTTAAAGAACATATATTGAGACGTATTTTAAAGAAAAATTTATTACAATTACTTTGTATATTTTTTGTAATTTTAATTACATAGTCCTAATTTGCACCTCTAACTGAATATTGCTAGGTCTTCCCCTTACTGTTATGACCATTGTAATCGTTACTTAAAACTTTGTTGCACTATTAGTTGAGGCAATACCTTTAGATCCATGTGGTTGGCAATCCTGGTTGAGTTGCTAATGCTTTTTTTAGTTGCGTGTCAGTCTCTAAGAAGTTAGGTTGTACACTTCTTACACTTAACAACAATCTTCAATTTGCTTTCCCATCCAATAGCCATGACGATAGGGTTTGCACTTAATGGACCTTGTCTACTAACGGGATTGAGAGCAGGATCCAAGGAGCTCCTTGAGTTTTTTAATGCACAGCCATAGAGTGAACTGCCCTTTGTGGTTATGTCATGTTCAACTTGGGGTCCTAGGAGTGCTTGTCTTGGTGGTTTAAGTTTAGGATTCACTGAGGTGTCTCTCTCATGGTTCATACCTCAACCTCAGTGTGTGTGTGTGTGTGTGTGAGAGAGAGAGAGAGAGAGAGAGAGAGAGAGAGAGAGAGAAACCATATGAATCCTGAAACCATATACTCTAACAATGGGGCAGTGTTCTATTGGACCACACTAATAATTTGTGTCAACATCTCGTGGCCCTCCTATAATGCATCCCATTCACCACCTCATCATATTCCATTAAATTGCCCAAACGTGGTAGCATATCATTAGGCTTCACAGAGAACACGTAACCATCTCATTCCACCCTACCACTGCATTGTCGTATCTCATCGCAGCTTACCATTCCAATACATCTGAGTGGGGAACGTGGCAATGCCCCATTAGGACCTCACGAACCTCTTTCTTACATCAGCATACTATAAATTTCTACCCCCATCACACTTGAGAGAAATTCTCTGGCACCTTAAATAAAGTCGTAACCCAATTATAAAGGGTACTGAGAGCATCTAGTTAGACTCCCCTCTCTAACCAAGACGAACTCCAAGGGTAAGTAGGACCTCAGGGTACTCAAATATGCCTTGGATTTCCACCTAGTCCACCTGCAACCTTCATCATATTATGACTTGTGATTAATACCTCTATAACCCATTCATCCTTAAGAACCTTCATATTCCTCTTCCCTTGACAAACAAATGGCACCTAACCTTGTGCCTTATTTGCTCGTACGCGAAATATCTATAAATTGCCTAAAGTAAGATTTAAAAAGAAATTGACCCTAGATGGACTTGAAATTGTTTTAGAATTTCAAATACGAAAAATTTCAAATTTGAATGTAATATGTTCTGAAAAATAAAAGTTTTCCTGGCAAGTGTATGTCTGAACCTAAACGGTCTTCTAACATTGAATTACTTGTGGCTTGGTCCACAGTTTAAATTGTTATTGCATCAATTTCCCAGTAATAGAATGTAAAACCTCGCTTAAGTTGTGAGCTGAAAGATTGGTGATACCTTCACGAAATGATTAGATAAGTTTATAGCTTACAACACGTGTACTGTACTACTAATACACATGGAAGAAAGCTTGGAAGAAATCTACTGAATGAAGTAATTATTGCTTCTCTCTAACCAAACCCAGAACACAGTGATTTGGTTATTTGATTTGTAGATGAGGGTATCTTTCAGGAGAAGCTTAATACAACTGTTTTGAACAGTATACTGTACCAGACAGTTAGTGCCCATCAGTTCTGTATCATATACATATATACGTGCACACACTCTAAAAATCCCAGTGAAATAAAAATCTCTATAAACCACTTGCTTCTAAGCTCTTCATAGTTGAACAAATGAAACCTGACACATATATGCTCTGTGTTGTTGGTTTATGAGGAGAGAAAGGATTCTGAAATTCTTGTGTCCTTTAAGAGATAAAAGACATTGAAAGCACAAAAGTTCTTGTGTCTTTCCTTAGATCTGATGCTCGTATTTAAGGGACTTGTATTCTCATGCCTCTACTTATTGTTCAACATTTTCAATGCTTATCGGGTTTTATGCACTGTTAAGTAAGATTTCTATTGCAAATATAGTTGCAGATGGTTGGTGTTGTTTACCTTTTTCGGATATTTAGTATTAGTAAATAAATAATGACATACAACAACCTTCGCCGCTCTGGTTAGACCGTGTTATGAACAATCTAATAACAACTGTAGTGTCACAGGTTTCAGAAGTGAGTTCACGTTTAGGTAGAGCAAGTTCTTTTAGCCTTGAAAAGGCTGTGGATGTCTTGGACACACTTGGGAGTAGCATGGCCAATTTGAACCCAAGCAGTGGATTTGTTTTTGGGGCCACAAGCAAAGGCAACAAACTTTCAATTTTAGCATTTGAGGTTGCGAACACAATTGTCAAGGGTTCCAGTCTTTTGCAATCTCTTTCAAAAAGAAGCATACGAATGCTGAAAGAAAAGGTGCTTCCTTCGGAGGGTGTGCAACTTTTAGTATCAAAAGACATGGATGAACTCCTTAGAATTGTTGCGGCTGACAAAAGGTACCACTGAAGGGAAGGATAACGATTTACAGTAGCGTTTTCCATTGATAAGCGTGCTCTTAATGGTTATTATTGTATTGGTTATTTCCTTTCTAATTTGGTGAATTTGATTCTTTTTTTTATTGTGTATTTATTCTTTATTTGATTGCATATACAGGGAAGAACTGAAAGTTTTTGCAGGAGAAGTGGTTCGTTTCGGAAATCGTTGTAAAGATTCTCAGTGGCACAACTTGGATCTTTACTTTGAAAAGTAGTTTATAACATTTTTGCTTTTAGTATTGAGTTTATTATATATTTTCTGCGTTTATCATGAATTCACTAGGTGATTTCTTATTTCATATATCAGACATGGCAGACAATTTACTACTCACAGGCAGTTGAAAGAGGATGCAGAATTGGTGATGCAGCAATTGATGACCTTGGTCCAGTATACAGTTGTTAGTATTACCTTCTTTTTTTTTTTTTAATTGTTTTTTCCACCAAAAGATGTTTTTTTTTGTGGTAGCTGTTGTGTTAGAGCCTTATTATTGCTCAAAATAAAGATGTATGATCTCTTTTTAAATAAAATTGCAATAGAAAATATGATTGAGAAGAAAACTGGAGGAGAACCATTGTTGTTTTGTGTTGCTTTTATTTCCTAGGAAACCGATTTGATGACACTGATAGAGATCACTTGCGTATCTAGATCCTCACTACATCATCTTCCCCTTCCAAAAAGAACTCCACCTTGTCTAGTTAGGTGTTGGACCAAGAATAAGAGAAAAAAAAAGGGGTAGCCAGTGCAGGAGGAAGCTGCCATTGCGAGGGTTGGGGAGGGTCAGACCAAGAATGCTATCTTTAAAATTAAGTTCAGTTTTAGGAGTAATGAATCTTAATGCTGCTTGAGCTTCTATTGCAGCAAGCTGTTCAGAGTTATATATATGTGATAGAGAGAAGTTTCAGACTTGTATATTCATAATCTAACCTAATAAAGTGTACAAGGCTATATAAAGAGTACAAGTCTTACTTAACTACACAAGGGCCCCTATCAACTTTCTGTAATTACATAGTGGCCCAACACTTATATATATATATATATAAACATTCTTAACACTCCCCCTCAAGCTGGAGAATATATATCAAATAATCCCAGCTTGGAACAGATAGTTCTTAACCGATTATGACCCAATGCTTTGGTAAACATATCAGTTAATTGATCTTCAGGCTTCACAAATGGAGTAGAGATGCTCCCACTTAATATTTTTTCCCGGATGAAGTGACAATCAACTTCAATATGTTTGGTTCTCTCATGAAACACAGGATTTGATGCAATGTGAACTGCTGCTTGATTATCACAGAACAATGGAGTAGGAGCCTCAACTATCAACCCAAGTTCTTTTAGAAAATGTTGTATCCATGTCAACTCACTAGTGGTATGGGCCATTGCCTAATATTCAACTTCAGCACTAGATCGAGCTACCACCGTCTGCTTTTTACTTTGCCATGTAACAAGATTTCCTCCTACAAATGTGCAATAGCCTGTAGTAGATCTCCTATCTGAAAGAGAACCAGCTCAGTCAGCATCTGTAAAACCTTCCACCCTGAGATGACCATTTGATTTATATAGTAACCCTAAACCTGAAGCTTTCTTGAGATATCGTATAATCCGAAGAACAGCAATCCAATGTGGCATTCTAGGAACTCCCATGAACTGACTCACAACACTGACTGCATATGAAATATCAGGTCGAGTGATAGTGAGATAAATTAATTTCCCAACAAGGCGACGAAACCTGCCCGGGTCATTAAATAGATCACCCTCATCAGATACAAGTTTTGTATTTGAATCCATAGGAGTATTAACCGGACGACCACCCAACATACCTGTCTCTTCTAATAAATCCAACACATATTTGCGTTGGGATAAACTTATACCCTTCTTGGATCTAGAAACTTCAATGCCCAAGAAATACCTAAGTTTACCCAAGTCTTTAGTGTGAAATTGATATTACAGAAACAACTTCAACTTAGCGATGCCTTCAAAATCATCACCTGTGATCACAATATCATCTACATACACCACAAGAAATATGAAGCCAGCTTTAGTGCGCTGGTGAAACACCGAATGGTCGGTCTGACATCCCTTAAGACCAAATTTTAACGCCACCTCAGAGAATTTTCCAAACCAAGCCCGTGGAGATTATTTTAATCCATACAGAGCCTTTTTAAGGCGACAAACAGTGTGAAGATACTCCCCCTGAGCAACAAACCCAGGTGGTTGCTCCATATAAACCTCTTCTGCTAAGTCACAATGCAAAAAGGCATTTTTAACGTCTAACTGAAACAGAGGCCAATGTCTATTAGCAGCAAGAGAAATCAAAACGCGAATAGAAGAAATCTTAGCAACGGGAGAAAATGTCTCGTCATAGTCAATACCATAAGTTTGGGTATAACCTTTGGCAACAAGACGTGCTTTTAAACGCTCAACAGACCCATCTGGAAGATACTTCACAGTATATACCCAGCAACAACCAACAGGTGTGACATCCGGAGGTAATGGAACAAGATCCCACGTGCCATTCTTATGCAAAGCATCCGTTTCATCTTGCATTGCGTTCCTCCAGCCCAAATCAGACAATGCATCTTGCACAGTCTTAGGAACGAATGTAGTAGACAACTTAGAGGAAAAACAGGAGAATGATGGCGATAAGGAATTATAAGAGACATAATGAGCAATAGGATGGTTAGTAACACATGAGTGAGGAGCCTTACGAAGTGCAATAGGCAAGGAATCAGACATAGTGGAAGGCGCCAGATCTAAAGACTCTGAAGACAATGGAGGAGGCACGACAACAGATGGCTTTGGTCTTCGAGTGTACACCTGTAACGGGGCAGATGGAGGAACAAGAGATCGAGGTTGAAGAGAGAGTGAGGGAAGAGGAACGGCAGAAGGAGGCGGCTCAAGAGTGATATCAAGAAGTGAATCAGTATTTGAAAAATATGGGATGGACTCAGAAAACGTTACATCTGCGCTAATAAAGTACCGTTGAGAAACAGGACTATAGCAGCGATAACCTTTATGAGAGCGAGAGTAGCCAAGAAATACACACTTTGTGGCACGTGGGTCTAATTGATCAAAACCAGGACCAAGATTGTGGACATAACATACATATCCAAAAACCCTAGGAGGAAGAGAAAACAAGGGAGAATCAGGAAATAAAATAGAATGTGGAGTTTTGCCATCTAATACAGATGACGGCATACGGTTAATAAGATGACAGGCAGTAAGAACAGCATCACCCCAAGACTGTTTAGGCATATGCATATGAAACAAAAGAGCACGAGTTACTTCTAAGAGATGTCGATTCTTACGTTCTGCAACTCCATTTTGTTATGGAGTATAAACGCATGAATTTTGATGAATAATTCCTTTATCACTAAGATATGTATCAAATGGAGTTGAAGAATATTCCTTAGCATTATCACAACGTATAATACGAATTGGACATCCAAACTGAGTTTTGATTTCTTTGCAAAATTTTTGAAAAATTAAAAACAACTCAGAACGATCTTTCATTAAAAACAACCAAGTCAGGCGAGAATAATCATCCACAAATGTCACAAAATAATGAAATTTATTGATTGAAGAATGTTTTATTGGACCCCATACATCTGAATGAACCAAATGAAAAGGACTAGCGACACGATTATTAACCCTAGACTTGAAAGACACGCGATGGTGCTTACTAAGTTCACAAACTTCACATGACAAGAATTTCAAATGACTAAGACTAGGAACTTGACGCTTCAAAACTTGAAGTGACAGGTGACCAAGGCGACAGTGCCACTGAAATGGAGACAGAGAAGACTGAAGAGCCACAGGAGAAGGTTCAAAATCAAAATAATATAAGCCACCAGCTTCATGCCCCGTACCATTCGTCTTCTTCGATTTGAGATCCTGAAACACACAAGAAGTAGGATCAAATGTAACAGAGCACTGGAGAGATTTAGTAAGCTTACTGATAGACATTAAATTAAAGGGAAACTGCGGAACATGTAAAACAGACGAGAGAGACAATGAATCACTAAGTTGAGTTGTCCCCAAACCTAAAACCTGAGTGGATGAACCATTAGCAAGAGTAACACTTTGAGATGGATGTACAGAATGAAAATCAGATAGAAGAGAAGAACATCCGGTCATATGATTAGATGCTCCAGTGTCTATGATCCAAGGACTACGAGTGGAAGACAATAGACATGTGTGTGCAGTACCTGACTGGGCAAAAGTAGCCGTGGAAGATGAATTAGATGCTTGCTTATAAGACAAAAACTGAGTATACTCATCCCGTGGAATAGGAACTGTATCTGATTCAGCTATGTTGTGCGATCCAGAAGCAACATCATTCGGAGAATAGGAAACTTGATTGGCAAAACTAGATGGTTTCCCATGAAGATCCCAACAAAAGTTCACAGTATGATTAGAAAGACCACAATGGGTACACTTTCTGTATTCCCTGCCACGGCCACGTCCTCCATGTGAATCACGACCACCATGTGTGGAGCGTCCCCCACGACCTCCACGGTAAGTATTATGTTCACCCTTTGAAACCACTAATGTTGAACGCTCACCACTCTGTCCAGTATTCAAATTTGAGGTATCACTTGCAAGTGTAGCACGCTGAAGTCTAGAAAACACCTCAGCAAGAGATGGAAGTGTTAGACTGCTCATAATCTGTGCACGAAAAGGCTCATATGCTGATGATAAACTAGTAAGAAAACAGACAACATTAAAGTCCGCACGCTGTTGTTGTATACTGCGAACATCACCTGTAATAGGCTGATACATATTCAGCTCTTCACAGACTCCCATAACTTTGGAATAATACTCTTCTATACTTTGAGTACCTTGTTCAAGATTGAAGTACTGCTTACAGAGCTCATAAACACGAGTGATATTACTTGTCCCAGAATACAATTGCAGTAATCTGTCCCATATCTCCTTGATAGTATCCAAATAAAGTAGAGTTGAACTAATTTGGGGTTCAATACTGTTTATCATCATAGAAATGATCTGAGCATCTTCCTTTTCCCATGCATCAAAGGAGACATCAGTTGCCTTGGGGTTTCTCTTTAGTCAAATGAGAACCAAGACCTCTGCCTTTGAGGAAAATGGCAACAGATTTAGCCCATAATATGTAATTCTTCCCATTGAACTTAACTGAAGTCATGGGAGAATTAAGACTGTTCGTGGGTGAAAGTAAATCTGAACTAGATGCCATGTTGAATCCAGCAAAACAGAGAAGAAAAACGGTAGAAAAAAAAAGATTCTGTATTCTGGCCAAACCTGGAAAACGACTCGGATCTGGAACCGAGTCGGATCTTGAACCGGGCCGGATCTTGGACCACCGGGTCGGGACTGGTCAATGGACCTGGTCAAACGGGTTGGACTGACCTGGGCTATCCAGGTTTAGCAAACCAGGGTTGAGGTAGCTATAACCGTGTAGCCAAATAGAGGTCTTCTTCTTCACACCTTCACAGACGCCGGGGAATAATGCGGCGGCGACGACGGCGACCCAATCACAAGTAACGGCCGAATCAATAAGCAGCGATCCCTGCAACTTCCGGCCAACAGAGATGAACCTCACCTCTGCGAATCAAGATTGCAGAGGTCGGCGAGCTCGTTGCAACCAAAGAGAAGCTGCAGGCAACGACGAACACGGCAGAGACGACGACGAACAACGACGAACACGGCAGAGACAACGACGAACAACTCCCAGATCGGACGACGCTGCAGATCTGACGACGATGAACAAGCCGTTGTTGATAACAACAAACAAGGAACCGACGGTAGAGATCACCAACACCACAACAGCAATTCAAATCTTATACAACAAGAACCCAATTACAGATTCTCACACCCATGATCGTACACTCTGATACCATGTTCAGAGTTATATATATGTGATAGAGAGAAGTTTCAGACTTGTATATTCATAATCTAACCTAATAAAGTGTACAAGGCTTATATAAAAAGTACAAGTCTTACTTAACTACACAAGGGCCCCTATCAACTTTCTGTAATTACATAATGGCCCAACACTTATATATATATATATATAAACATTCTAACACAAGCCAATAGCCACTACATGCTTCATCTCAGTGTTACCATCCTTGAAAGAATACTTATCTTTGTTGCCAGCATCTTCTACCTTCCTACCAAAATGCTTGCCAGCCAGCACATTATGGTACAACATCACACCATCATATGCAGCATTTCACTGCGTAAACTAATCCTCCAGTAAATATGTCACCAAACAACTTTCATAAAGTTTATAGTTGGTGTTTTTCACCAATGCTACTTTTTATGGATTTAGGATGTGCTTCTGTTTTCATTCCAAGTTTCCAAGCTTGAAACTTGTGTTTTCACATATGCATCTGGAAAATATTGCTTCTGCAGCAGTCTGGTTCCTTATAGGAAAAACAAAACAAGTTTTTTATTCATTTTTCTTCAAGGTTCCTGATCGGTTAGGATATTGGGAGGAAGATTTCCAGAACCCTTACAATTGCAGCATCTTATATCAGTTTCAGGTTTGAAATTTAGTCCTCAAGCTGTGTTATCCACTTTTCAGTATAAAGAAAATTTGCCTTCCTTACTAGAACAAGTGAAACCATGCAACTTATTGATTGTCCTATAGCTAAAATCAACAACCTACTCCTACCCTCACTATATTCTTCATGAGGACCTCTCATGAGAGAATTCATGAGAAAATCTTCCTTTGACCATAGAGGCTAATTGAAGTTTTCTTCAAACTTATGGTGTTGGTCTGCACCATGTCAATTTATTGTTCAAGGGGTATATGATGCAGAAATCACAAGATGAAGATATAACTCTTGCTAAGTTTTCATTTAGAATATTTATGTTTTTTATTTATTTTTTAATTATTATTATTTTTTTTTCTGTTCTTTTTATGGGTTTTAGGGATGAATTTTGGATCTCATTTTGTTTCTATGTGGGCACATTTAAATTTAGGAGTTTCCTCTTATGTAGTTCAATCAAAGGCTCAAGCAAGGTTGTAATGTCCAAACTATTCACAATTAGTGCGAATTCATGGCAGGACCCACTCGGAACCTTGCACAGTCAAGGTTTAAATTGAGACTTTGAGTCTAGCCTTTTTGTTTTCTTTCAGTTAGTGTTCTGATAGTTCAATTTTATGTATGTTGTAGAAAGTAAAGGTATTCTGGTAATTTGCAGATTTGTTCGAGATGGGCTGTAGTAATGGTAATTTCTGGGTCAAGTTATGGTTTTTGTTGTGAATATAGGCTGTTTATAGCCTGCTGCAATTAATGAGGAAAGTTGACTATTCTGCTACATGTAATCTGCTAGCTTGATATAGGAATATTCTGATGTATAAAATCTGCTAGCTTGATTATAGGATTTTGATTAGCTTAATTTCTGGTAATTGGCTAAATTAATGTACTGATTGTATGTCTTTGGTTCCTATATAAACCCACGTGTACTCACATCTAAGGGATATACAAGAGATCGTCTCTTCTATTTTCTTGCTCGTATTTACAACATGGTATCAGAGCAAAAATGCTCCTAAGACCCAACTCCCGTCTTCCTCTTCTTCACCCAGTCTCCACCATTTCTCTCTATTGTTCTCACATCAAAAGTCTGGTGCCTTCTAAGAATTGTAGTTTGTTATTTTATTTTTATTTTTTATTTTTACTGCCAGAGTTCTATTTAGTTTTACGTTTTCTTATGTAAATAGTTTAATATCTATTATTTGTTTTATTATGAAAAAAAAAGGAAAAAAAAAGGTTACAGCTTCATCGACTCTATGGCATAGCATAGCCTTGCTTGGAAAGAATCCTCTTGCTGATCTCCTTGCTTGGATCCTATTCTTACTCGGATCTCATCTCGTTCTTGCTCGGTCTCCATGGGTGACAAAACAGATGTTAAAGATTCTCTGTTCTTTGGTTCCATGACCAATATCAAACTCAAGGGTCCCAATTACCTTCAATGGGTCCGAGCTGTCCAAGTTGCTTTGAAAGCTTGAGGGAGGTTCTCTTATCTTAAGTCAACCAAACCTACTGATGCCAAATTAGTT
The DNA here is from genome assembly GCF_030987335.1 of Cornus florida. NCBI lineage: Eukaryota > Viridiplantae > Streptophyta > Magnoliopsida > Cornales > Cornaceae > Cornus > Cornus florida. The sequence continues at coordinate 36,858,639 of NW_026775574.1, read as the reverse complement.
GATGCTTAGGAACAAGAAGATGCTCAAATTATGACTTGGCTATGGAATAGTATGGAGCCCTAGTTCTTCAACAATGTCTCTTTTCTTGAAACCTCTAAAGAGATTTGGGATGCCCTGAAGGAGATGTATTCGTCTGGGCAAAACATCTCTCGGATTGATCAGCTTTATGAGGATCTTTTTGCCACTATACAAGGAGATCGCTCTATTGAAGATTATTACTCCACATTGAAAGGTATGTGGGAGGAATTGAATGTGTATCAGCCATTGACTACTGATATGGAGACTCAAAAACGATACATGGAAGCATTTCGCGTCACAAAATTTCTTTCTAGACTTCGACTTGAATTTGCTCCTGTTAGTTCTCAGATTCTTGCTGGTACACTTTTGCCATTTGCTAGTGAGGCCTATAATCGTGTTCGGCGGGCCAACCTATCTGCTCCAGAGAAAGCCGATTGCTTTACCCTTGCAGCTCCCACTGGCCGCTCTAATAATTCCCATAATGGTCGTGGGGGACATGTTTCGAATAAAGGTTGAAATTTTCAAGGTGGTTGTAGTGGCCTTAAGAAATGTACTCATTGTAATCCCACCAACCATACTGTTGACAAATGTTGGAAACTCCATGGCAAGCCCACATGGGTTAATCATGCTACTGTTGAGGGGGAGAGCTCCACTTCTACTGATGTAGAGACTGTGGCTCTTTCCAAAGCAGAGTATGACTCACTGATGGCGTACACTCATGTTTCATCTACCTCAACTGCGACCTTGGGTGCTTCAAGTAACACTTGCCTCCATTCCTCATCCAATTAGCCATGGATTATTGATTTCGGAGCCTCTGATCATATGACTGGTAATCCCTCTGTTCTTTCTAATCTTTCAAGTACTCCCTCTCCTTCCGTTGTTACAATTGCTAATGGTTCTAAATCTCCAATTCAAGGGGTTGGCAAAGTTACTACCCCTCGTCTAACTTTCTCTTCTGTTTTATACCTACCTCAATTTCCTTTTAATTTATTATATGTTCATAGAATTACCTCTGCTTTAAATTGTTCCGTCACCTTTTTTCCTTCTCATTGTGTTTTTCAGGATCTAAAGACGAAGAGGACGATTGGTGGGGGATATGAAAAGGATGGTCTCTACTACTTCCAACCCTCTCCCATATCAACTTCCTCTGCCTTTCATACCACGACTTCTCCATATCAATGGCACTGTAGACTTGGACGTCCATCAACTGCCAATCTGCGTCTTTTAGTCCCTTTTTTACCTTCGTTTTCTACTTTTAATTGTGAAACATGTGAGCTCAGTAAACATCATCGAGCCACTTTTAAATGTCAACCTGATGGTCCTTGTTTACATCCTTTTGAGTTGGTTCACTCCAATGTTTGGGGTCCAGCTAGAACAACTGGTTTGTCTTGTGCACGTTATTTAATTTCTTTTATTGATGATCATTCCCATTTGACTTGGTTATATGTTCTTAAAGATCGCTCTCAAGTGTTTGATGCATTTAAATCACTAATCAATTTAATGCCAAGTTGCACATTCTTCGTACTGATAATGCTCTTGAGTATAAAGTTCATACCTTTCAGCACTTCTTTGAGTCGAGGGGTATCACTCATCAAACCTCGTGTTGATACACCTCAACAAAATGGAGTTGCTGAACGAAAGAATGGTCCAATCCTTGCTATTACCCGTGCACTCATGCTTCAAATGAATGTGCCTAAACACTTTTGGGGGGATGCTGTTCTCACAGTAGTATACCTTTTTAATAGAATGCCATCTCTGGTTCTTAAAGGGAAATCACCTTTTAAAATGTTCTTCTCTGATAAAGATCCTTTCTATCTCCCTCCAAAGGTATTTGGATGTATTTGCTTTGTCCATAATTTAAATCCTATACGTGATAAACTTGATCCTCGTGCACACAAATGTATATTCCTTGGTTATTCTCGTACTAAAAAAGGGTACCGATGCTATAGTCCTACATTAAGAAAACATTTCGTATGTGCTGATGTGACTTTCTTTGAAAATGTTCCCTATTACTCTACGGAGGGTTGTCAACTGCGAGAGCCTTTACTCCAAGAGTCTGTTAGGCTCCTACCTTTTCTTTCCGTCCCTTCATATCCTAATAGGCTCATCCCTTAATATCCTAAGGTCTATGTTCGTAAACGTCCGCGGTCTTCGTATTGCCCATTTGAACCAATTACAGCACCAGTAGCACCATCCTCAAATCCTCCATTGCTCTCCTCGGCGCCTGCGGATCCTACTCCTCCATCCAGTCCTGACATTCTCATTGCCATTCGTAAAGGTAAAAGGTCTTGTACTAAGCACCCTATCTCTAATTTTGTATCTTATGATCATTTATCTCCTTTATATAAGGCTTTCACAATATCTTTATCTTCTGTCTCTATTCCTAAGACATATAAGGAGGCCCTTTCCCATCCTGGTTGGCGAAAAGCAATGGAGGATGAAATGCATGCTTTGCACTAGAATAATACTTGGACACTTGTTCCTAAGCCTATAGGTGCACACATTGTTGCCGATGGATTTTTATAGTGAAGCAAAATCCAGACGGTACTGTTGACAGGTTAAAAGCCCGTCTTGTTGCTAAGGGCTTTACTCAAACCTATGGTCTTGATTACACTGAAATTTTTTCTCCTATGGCCAAGCTAAACTCGGTTCGTATTATTATCTCTCTTGTTGCAAATCTTGATTGGCCCCTTCATCAACTTGATGTTAAGAATGCCTTCTTGCATGGAGATTTGAGTGAGACGGTGTACATGGCTCAACCACCTGGGTTTTAGTCCAAGGGGGAGTGTGTTTGTCATCTCCAAAAATCTATTTATAGACTCAAACAATCTCCTCGAGCATGGTTTGACAAATTCAGCAAAGTTGTGGTTACTTATGCAATGACTAGAAGTCAGGTTGATCACTCGGTGTTCTTTAAGAAGACAAAACATGGTATTGTGATATTGGTCATCTATGTGGGTGACATTGTGATTACTGGAAGTGACAAGAAGGGCATTCAGACTTTGATTCGTCATCTTGGTTCAAGCTTTCTTACTGAAGATTTGGGCAAGCTTCGTTATTTTCTTGGTATTGAGGTTGCTGTTTTCAGGGGCTTATTTGTTATTACTTATATAATGGTGGGGCTTATGTGTAATTTTTGAAACTTGTTATTATAAATAGAATGTGGTGGAAGGATGAAAGAATTCTTTCATTCTTTCTCTATTTCCCAGTCTCTCTCTCTTTTTCTCTCATCCGCTTTCTTCTTTTTTTCCTCTTCTTCTTTATCACTTACTCTTGATTTGATTATTTCTTAAAGTCAATATGGTATCAGAGCATGGTTTGTAATGCTTTAGGTGTGTAGTTGAAACCCTAGGGCAAGTTTGTGTAAACCCTAGGGTTTTGAAGATCATGATTATTTCTTAAAGTCAATATGGTATCAGAGCATGGTTTGTAATGCTTTGGGTGTGAAGGGTTTTGAAGAGATTCCAATATGGGATTTGTATTTTTTATTTTTATTTTTATTTTTTATTTTTTTGTTTGCGGAGCAACAGCTTTTTCTTCGTCGTTCACGATTTTGGTATGGCCTACTTTGTTGATTTCTAGGGTTTGTGTGGTGATTGTGTGGTCGCTTTTTTATGCATCTCAGAAGACGCTAGTCTTTTTAGTTGAAGTTTGTGTGTTCGAGAGGTGGTTCTCTACGTATTTTGTTACTGTTTTTGTTTCTGAGGATTGTATCCCCAGAAACTGTTTGATAAAATGTCTGGCTCAGAGGTGACTTCAAAAGAAGCTGGGTCTTCTCCTAGTCTGACTCAAGTTTTGGGAGGTAGTAGTGATCACCATCCAGGCCTTTGTATTATGATTATTATGCTGGATTAGATGAACTATATAGAGTGGGCTCAATCTGCTCGTATGCATATCATTGGTCGTAGGATGATCGACCACATTGAAGGGACTGTCACGTATCCCTCCAAGAGCGATCCTGAATTCAAAGAGTGGAGTGCAAATAATGCACTAGTTATGACGTGGTTGTTGCAGTCAATGTAGCCAAAGGGTTTCTGTTTGTGAAAATAGCTAAAGAGCCATGGACGGCTGTGGAAGAGACGTATTCCTCGATTGGTAATTTTGCAAACCGTATGAACTCCAACAACAAATTTCAAGATTCAAGAAGGAAGACCAAACTCTTGCTACATATTACCACACTCTACGTCGTAAATGAGAAGAGTTAGATCATTACCAAGACTATATACCTGTGTGCGCAGCGGATGTTAAAGCATTTCATGTTATGGTAGAAAGGAATCGAATTTATGAGTTATTGGGTGGTCTGCATCCAAGATACGAGCATGCCAAGGTACAATTGTTAGGCAGGTATCCAGCCCCTACTTCTGTTAGAGATGTGTTTTCATATATCCAGGCTGAGGAGAGTAGAATGAAGGCTATGTCTGCACCTGTATACACTAAGCCTGAGCCAGAAGTACTATTGTCTGAGGTATATGCTCTTGCAACATAACAATGGAACAAGCCCAATCCTCCAAAAGGAGGGAAACAGGATGACAAAAGCAAGTTGAGTTGTGATCACCGTGGGCGTACGCGCCACACTAGGGAACATTGCTGAAATCTATACGGTCGCCCTACTCCAGCTCTTGTAAATGCGAATGCTAGGCCAAGGCTTGGTCCATTTAGGGAGGTTATCTACGGCACATACTGCAGAGCGTGAGACTGCTTCTACTGGTCATGCTTCCTCAGGGCCACCAAGTTCTTTGTCCAGGGCTGAACTTGATGCTCTCTGACATCTACTAGCACAACATTCCTCCATTTCCACCTCTAACTTCGCTCAGATAGGTACCTCTCGTTCGGCACATTGGGTTACCACATTATTTGGTGGGCTACCTTGGATCATTGATTCAGGAGCTACTGATCACATGACTGGTATAACATTTGATTTTTCTTCGTACATTTTATGTTCGGTAAGGATAAGGTTAGAGTGGCTAATGGCACCTTCACCTCCATTGCGGGGAAGGGCACTGTTTCTGCCTCTCCTAATCTTACCTTATCCTCTGTTCTTCATGTCCAAAAGTTTACCAATAACCTCTTTTCTGTTAGTCACATTGCAAAAGGCTTGAATTGTAGTGTAACCTTTTTTCTATCTCACTGTGTGCTTTAGGACTTGGACACGGGGAAGACGATTGGAAGTGGACGTGAGAACAATGGCTTGTATTTGCTGAACGCGAGGCCAACGTATTAATTTGAAATCAATTTAGTGTTAGGAATTATAATGTCAATACAGATCTGTTAATAAAGATCTGTTAATTTGAAATCAATTTAGTGTTAGGAATTATAATGTCAATAAAGATGGCATAATAGACTAGGTCATTTACCTCTTCCTGTTTTGAAGCACGTGTTTCCCCGGTTTGCTTCTATTAAATCTTTTGAGTTAAATTATATAACATGCATTCTTGCCAAACAATGTCGTGTTTCTTATCTCACTAGTATTAATAAAAATACAGCTCCTTTGCAGTTTGTTCATTCTGATGTGTGGGGTCCTGAATCTACTACTTCGTTACTTGGTTTTCGTTACTTTGTTGTGTTTGTTGATGACTTTAGTTGATAGACTTGGCTTTATCTTATGAAAACCAAAGATGAAGTTCAATCCATTTTTAAAACCTTTCATAAGATGGTATGTACTCAGTTTGGTTGTCCCCTTAAAATCCTTCGATCTGATAATGGAGGAGAGTTTATGTATGGTGGTCTTGCCTCCTTTTTTGTTGATAATGGGATTGTCCATCAAACCTACACCATAACAGAATGGTGTAGCCGAAAGAAAACACCGTCATATTACGGAGGTGACCCGTTCTCTTCTAATTGGGATGAGAGTGCTTAAAAGTGTTTGGGCTGATGCAACTTTAACAACTACATACCTTATCAATTGCATGCCTTCTAAGGTTCTTGGCTATCAATCCCCCTTCTCTGTCTTACACCATGACACTGCCTTGTTTACTGTCCCTCCGAATGTGTTTGGTTGCGTTTGTTATGTTCACATTCATCATCGTGGGGACAAAATGGACCCTAAGGCAATCCGATGTGTCTTTCTTGGATACTCCGCCACTTAGAAAGGGAATCTATGTTATAACCCTACCACTCGTCGTCACTTTGTCTCCATGGATGTTACATTCTTTGAGTCTGTTCCTTTTTTTTCCACTGCTCGGGATTCTCTACAGGTTGAGACTACTATACAGGTAGAGAATCCGTTGTCCATTAAGAGGGAATGCCCCCTTCCTTTGCCTGTTCCCATTCAGGGGGAGCTTTTTACTGAGGTGCCTATGTCTAGTCCTCCTAACACTAATGATTTGCAGCAGGGAAAGCAGCCAATTGTCTACACCAGGAGGGCAAAACAAGTTATCGACTCACCCCAGGACCAAGAAGTCTCCCTTGATCAGGTAATTCCTTAGTTGACATTGATACTCTTGATTCTTTTCCTAATAGCATTCATGTTGATCTTGATGTCCTTATTGCCTATCGTAAGGGCGTTCGTAGTTGTACAAGGCATCCCATATCTTAGTTTGTATCCTATGATGCCTTATCTCCTACGTATTGTGCTTTCACTTCGTGTATCTCCTCTGTATCTATTCCTTCTAGTGTTTCAGATGCTCTCAGTCAAACTCTATGGAAAAAAGCTATGCTTGAAGAAATGAAGGCCCTTGAGAAGAACGGCACTTGGGATATTGTTCCATTACCTAGGGGTAAGAAACCAGTAGGCTGCAAATGGGTTTACACAATAAAGTATCATTCTGACGGAACAATTGAGAGATATAAAGCTCGGTTAGTTGCAAAGGGCTTCACTCAGACATATGGAATTGATTATCTAGAAACATTTGCTCCAATTGCCAAGATGAACTCTATACGTGTTCTTTTTTCTTTGGCAGGTAATTTGAACTGGCCCTTACATCTGCTGGATGTAAAGAATGCTTTCCTTCATAGTGACTTGGAGGAAGAGGTGTATATGTCTATGTCACTAGGTTTAAGCTTGCCAATGGTCAGAATTTAGTGTGCAAGATAAATAAAGCCTTGTATGGGTTAAAGCAGTCGCCACGTGCTTGGTTTGAGAGGTTCAACACTGCTGTGAAAAGAGTAGGGTGCACAACGAGTCAGGCATATCAGACTCTCTTCATCAAGAAGCACTAGGGCAGCACCACTGCCCTTATTGTATATGTTGACGATATTGTTATCACCGGAAATGATCTAGAAGAGATTCGTCGAATGAAGTCATTCTTGGGGACAGAGTTCGAGGTTAAAGACCTCGGATCATTGAGGTACTTTCTTGGCATCAAGGTGTGCAGACCGAAGAAAGGGGTGTTTATTTCTCAATGGAAGTATGTGTTAGATTTGTTGGCTGAAACATGCAGGCTTGGAGCTAGACCTATTGATATTCCCATTGAGCAGAACCATAGGCTTAATGATGTAGATGGAGACCCATTAGATGATGTGGGAAGATTTAAACGATTTGTTGGGAGACTGATTTACTTATCTCTCACGCGCCCGGATATTGCCTACGCTGTTAGTGTGATTAGTCAGTTTATGTATGCTCCACATACACCTCACGTTGAGGCGGCTCATCATGTTATCTGCTACCCCAAGGGTTCACCTGGTAAGAGGATATTGTTTGGCAGTCATGGCCACTTGCGTGTTGAAGCTTATACTTATACTGATGCTGATTGGGCAGGGTCTGTGACAGATCGACGATCTACTTCAGGATAGTTCACATTTGTTGGAGGTAATCTTGTTTCATGGCGAAGCAAGAAATAGTCTGTAGTAGCTAGATCTAGTGTAGAGGCTGAGTTCAGATCCATGGCACATGGAGTTTGTGAGTTGTTATGGCTACGTACGATGTTTTGTGAGTTGGGTTATCCTGTTTGCAAGTCAATGAAGTTGTATTGTGACAACAAGGCTACTATTAGCATTGCCCGCAATCCAGTTCAACATGACAGGACAAAGCACATTGAAGTCGATGGACACTTCATCAAGGAAAAGCTTCGTCTTGGGCTGATTTGTACTCTATTTGTCAATACACATGATCAGGTTACTGATGTTTTGACTAAGGGTGTGAGCAAGACTTGCTTACAAAATTTGTTAGTCAAGCTAGGTATGATAAATATCTTTGCACCAGCTTAAGGGGGGGTTGTTGTTACGGGCTTATTTGTTATTACTTATATAATGTTGGGGCTTATGTGTAATTTCTAAAACTTGTTATTATAAATAGAATGTGGTGGAAGGATGAAAGAATTCTTTCATTCTTTCTCTCTTTCCCCATCTCTCTCTCTCTTTCTCTGATCCGCTTTCTTCTCTTTTTCTTCTTCTTTTTTATCACTTATTCTTGATTTGATTATATCTTAAAGTCAACAGTTGCGAGATCAAAGAAAGGCATTTATTTGTCTCAACAAAAATGTGTTCTTGATATTTTGAGAGATACAAGTCATCTTGGAGCTAAACCTGTTGCTACACCTATGGAGGCTAATCAAAAAATGGATGTCTAATGTTGGTGACTTAGTTGATGATCCCAAGATGTACATAAGACTAGTAGGTAAGCTGATTTACTTGACTGTCACTTAACCAGATATTTCATATGCAGTTAGTGTGGTGAGTCAATTCATAACCAACCCACGGGTCTCTCACATGAATGCAGTTGTACACATTCTAAAGTACATTAAAGGTGCTCCAGGCCGTAGTCTTCATTACCAATCTTCTGGACATCTTCGCATTGAAGGGTATACTAATGCAGACTGGGCAAGTTCTGCCTCAGATAGAAGATCAACTAAGGGTTATTGTACTTTTATTGGGGTTAATCTTGTGAATTGGAGAAGTAAGAAGCAATTAGTTGTTGCTCAATCTAGTGCTGAGGCTAAATACCATGCAATGGCTTACATAACTTGCGAGCTAACTTGGTTGAGAAGCCTTCTACAAGAGTTCGGAATCTCAGTGCAAGATCCAATTTGTCTCTACTATGATAACCAGGCCGCCATTCATATTGCTAGCAATCCAGTTTTTCATGAACGGACAAACACATTGAAGTGGATTGTCATTTCATTCGTTCTAAGGTGGCTTCAAATGAGATTATGATTCCTTTTGTGCCCTCTTGCAATCAACTAGCTGAGATCTTCACTAAAGCTCTTCCAAAGAATGCATTCGACTCTATTTGTAGCAAGCTGGGAGTTGTTGATATCTACTCTCTAGCTTGAGGGGGAGTGTCATGAATATAGGCTGTTTACAGCCTGTAATTAATTAGGAAAGTTGACTATTCTGCTACATGTAATATGCTAGCTTGATTATATGAATATTCTGATGTATAAAATCTGCTACCTTGATTATAGGATTTTGATTAGCTTAATTTCTGGTAATTGGCTAAATTAATGTACTAATTGTATGTCTTGGGTTCCTATATAAACCCACATGTACTCACATCTAAGGGATATACAAGAGATCTTCTCTTTTATTTTTTTGCTCTTATTTACAACAGTTTTAATTCGTGAATTTTAGTTGGATTGTGTAGTAGTCGTCTATGTATTGCTATGTAAATTGGGCTAGCCCAGTGCATGAGGCTTCAGCAATTGCGGGGTCTGGGAAGGGTGTGATGTGCGTAGCCTTAGCTCCACACTAGGAGAGGCTGTCTCTAGTTTTGAACCCGGGGCCTCCAGGTCATAATGGAGCAACCTTACAGTCTATGTATTGCTATGTAATCTTCTCAATTTAGTAGGGATCAGTTTTAGAAGTGAAGGTTGGCCACACAAGAGCCGCAGGGGACAATGCGTGGTATCACATGGCATGCTTAACTGTAGCTCTTGAGTTACAAAGTTTTCTTGAACTATAATAATTATGAGCATTCTTTCCTCTTGCCAACAATTGTGTGCCCAAGTGTGTGAGACTATGGAAGGCAAGTGAGGGAGAAGGCCGCTACAACACTCGTAGGGTGGCACGAGTGGGTGTGCGTTGGCATGAGGTACATGGGGTTAGGTTACCAAGTTCTTGACATGTGAGGATTAGCAGCTTGGTGCTTCACAGGGTTGGCTAGAGTAGGGGAAACTCCAGGCCCGTGATTCGTGCGTAAAGCAAAAGTTATTGTTCAAGGAAGATTCTATCTAAAGGGAATGAAATTGTTGTTGAGGATTTACTGGAGGAATCAATGGAGGAAAATCTTTCAGTATTGATATTGTTTCCTATATCTATCTCTTTCCATTCTCATTATATCTTTTCCTATATGAAGGAGTCTTCACCATTGTATTGAGCATGAAAAGAGAGATTATTATAATAAAGCCTTTTGGGCTTTGTGTGCCGTGGACGTAAGCCCTAGTGGTTGAACCACGTATATTCTTGCCTTATGTTTTTCATATTTTGTTTCTCTATTCAATTTTAACATGGTATCAGAGCCTAGATGTTCTTGTAATCCCATCTAGAATTTGAGAGGGAGTATTGGTATTATTATCATGGTGCATATTCTCCATGTCTTCACATTCCTTTCCCGGCGTAGTTCCGGCCAGAACCCGGCAAGTTCCAGTTGGTTTTTCGGCATAGTTCTGGTCCCTTTTTTGGATGATTCAGTACCTCGGCGTTCCCAGATGTAGTTCTAGCCCATTTCCCAACGCTGTTTCGGTCATTTCCCAGCGTTGTTTCGGCCATTTCCCAGCTTAGTTTCGGATTTTCCCCGCGTTGTTCTAGCCATTTTCCTCGGCGTAGTTCTAGACATTTTCCCCAACAAGACCTGGTCAATTTCCTGGCTTTGTTCCGGACACCTTCTCATCATCTTTCGAGGCGTTTCTTTGGCAAATTGGGAATTCATGATATTCATGCTCCAATTTAAGGGGAGTGTTGAAATATATAAATATTTCTATATAATCGTGAAGCAAAATCCTCCACCAATCACGGTGATCCAACTATAAATATTTCTATATACCGGTGGAGCAAAATCCTCCGCCAATCATGATGCCTCTTTTGACTATTGTACACCTTCCATATATTCTTATATTTGCCATGCCTATATATAGGCTCTTTGTACTCAAGCAATAAATAGATTTGAATAATAAAAATGTAGCCCTTAGTGGCTTTTTGTCCATGGATGTAGGCTTTAGTGCCGGACCATGCATATGCCTGTTTTTCCATATTTCTCTCTTCCCTTTTTCCTATTTGCATTTCTTATTTCCGTATCCAAATTTTAACATGGTATCAGAGAAGGTAACATTCTTTGTTCATTTCTGTTTTTTCATTAGAGCCATTCTTGGTTCTCTTCTCGGATCTCTAGATCCATTTTTATTGCTACTCGTTTTGGATCCGTGGATTCATTTTTTAATGAGGTTGTCTTCTTACACCTCTTCATCAATTGAGGCTGCTGCTACTCGTCTTGGGATCTTTGGATCCATTTTTATTGAGGTCATCTTGTTACACCTCTTCATCATTTGCACTTGCTGCTACTCGTTATCTCAATGGCAAGTTGGACATTCATGTCATTCATGCTCCAACTTGAGGGGGAGTGTTGAAGATTTACTAGAGGAATCAATGGAGGAAAATCTTCCAGTATTGATGCTCTTTCCTATTGTTGAAGATTTACTGTTATATTTGTTATTGAAGGAATCAATGGTGATGTTTCCTTTTATTGAAGATACTGGAGGGATTTGTGGAGAAAAATATTTCAGTATTGATATTGTTTCCTATATCTATCTCTTTCCATTCTCATTATTTCTTCTCCTATATAAAGGAGTCTTCACCATTGTATTGAGCATGAAAAGAGATATTATTATAATAAAAGATATGTAGCCCTTTGGGCTTTGTGTGCCGTGGACGTAAGCCCTAGTGGCTGAACCATGTATATTCTTGCCTTGTGTTTTTCATACTTTGTCTCTCTATTCAATTTTAACAATTGCAAACTCCAAGGATAAGAGTGAAAGAAAACATCAAAAACTTGGATGAATGAATGGCCTCGTTCATGGTTTATATCAAACTGTGTGACTAAATCAGAGAAGAAGGTTAAGGCATGTTGAAAATTGAGAGCTTGCAAAGACGCAATTTGCTTGTATAGCATAATTGAGTGTGTTAGTTTTATAGTCATCTATATTGCATAGAATTGTATAAGGTTGCGTGGAGTTCTTTATAACGTAGTAGGGTCAGGTAGCGCAGTGTGGGAGTACGATGTTTTAGATTCTTATGGAGTTTTAAGTGCTGTATAAAATGTAGTATAATGTATATTCTAGATTTTTCTATAAAGGAGGTGGTAAGCTTATGTAAAAGGGTGAAGTGTCATTTGTTCCCGTCAAGCGCCTAAGTGTTTGCGAGTGTGCAAGCCAAGTAGTTTTATGTAGCATACATCCAGTATTACATATTTTTCTATAATGCCCAAAAATAGGACAAAATAGGTGCAACAACTTGGTGCAGACTGAAAAATTTGGTGAAACGAAAGATAACTTATTCTGCTCCCTTTATTCTTTTACTAGAATGGAATATTCCAGTCTGTTCTGTCTGTAATGGAATAGATTTTGTGACAGTGGTTTGTACACACTACACACACATGCATGCATGTGCAGACACATACAAATGAATTGTTGTAATGCAGTTCTTATTATACTAAACTTGAATGCTCAAAACCTTAATCCCAACCACTAGTGTCGGCCAACTTGAATAATTTTGCATATCTTTGCTTTAAACTAAGTTTATTTAGTGAGCAAAATTTCAAACTATTTACCAGTTTCATGTCTGTAGTTGACATCATCAACATGCATGTGTATTGTATCATTCTCTTTTCCTACAAGTGACTTGTGTATTCGTAATCCAAAATCGAGATAGTATTAAGAAAGGGATGGAGGAGATTTCTACAGGTTTAAGGGTATAAAACTTCATCTTTGCATTATAGTAAATGTTATTTTGGTGTTCCATTCTTTAGAAAGGAAAATTTTGAAATTTATTTGGTCCACAGGAGTTGTACCACGAGTTGCATGCATTGGACAGACTTGAGCAAGATTATCAGGTTAAGCGTCTGGAAGTTGGTATTTCAAATGCTGTGCAAAGAGGTAACCCTCCATACCCTTTGTTATGTTCTTGGAAATAACATCAGAACATGGCGTCTTTTTGAATGTTTACAATTGTGTAATGTTGTTGTTGTTGTTCTTTTTATTTATTTGAAATGGCAAAGATGACTAATAACTGAATGACTGAAGAAGACTATAATACGGTGTTATTGTGGAGATTCTAATGTAAATTGAAAAAATAACTGGAGGCAACTGTTCTGGACTACCCAGGAAAGATATTCCCAAAAGAAATGGATATTATGAAACCCTAAAAAAAAAAAAATTAATAATGGAAAAGGACCTTGGAAACTACTACCACTCTGTATTTTCAATTGTTTGATGATTGCTATGTTATTCATAAACTACTTCCTATCCATGTATGGGTATTCACTGCCATGTTATTGTCCGGCCAGCTCATGGTAAAGCTGCTACCCTTTACTGAAGGATGCTTTACCAACCCGGCCTCTGGCTTGTCTTGGATACTCCTTAAATTAGTGAAAAAGAAATATGTAAGTTATTGAAGATTTAATGAAGGAATCAGTGGAGGAAAATATTTCACTAATTGATGTTGTTTCCTATTATTGAAGATTTGGCGTTACTAGAGGAATAGTGGAGAAAAATCCTTCTTGTTTCCTATTTTCTAATTCTTTCCATTCTCATAATTTCTTCTCCAATTTAAAGGAGCCTCCACGATTGTAGTATTATAAAAGTGATGTAGCCCTTTGGGCTCTTTGTACCGTGGATGTAGGCCCTAGTGGCTGAACCACGTAATATCTGTGTGTTCTACTTGTTTCATTTATTTCTTCGCTTTCGTTTTATGCTTTGCAACATAAGTAATTGTGTTAGATGTAAATCTATGCTATTTTAGTGTAAAAGAAATGGTTGCAGAGTTATTGATTCTTTACTTTTACACAATTTAGGAAGACTTATCTCCCAATTATTTTTATTTTATTTTTTCAAAATTTTGGTTGTTTTGTTAGGAATTGGAGTTGTTGGCAATTTCTGTGATCAAAACATGAGTTGCAATTCGTTGAACTGTTTTGTTTTTGTTTGGGTAAGTCTGGCCTGTTTTCTAAGTCATGTTGGTTTACTGGATTACTTAAGAGAGATTCACACACATATAAGGTTTGATGGACATGGGATACTTGTAGAAATGTGTTTTATTCGGGCTATAAAACCTTAGAATGCATTTTAAGTTGCTTATACTCAATCTTTATATAGTATGTTAAATTCAGTCCAAAATTGAGTTTTCTGCCTTTTTGGAGTCATAAAATCTTTTATACTACGAATTTAATGATCTTTATGTATCCAGAAAAAAGAAAAAAAAGAGAGAGAAAAAAAAAAAAAAAAAAAAAAAAATTTATTTATCATTTTCCTAATTTTGAGTTCGTTTAGCCACTCAACGAAGTCCAAAAAGTCAAGTTTGGTGCCCAGCCTTTTGAATTTTGTACATGAAGTTTTACTGGTACAACTCATTCATTTTCACTTGTACAATTTTGTCCAGAGTTTTCTTCTACTGCAAAATGATTTTATGCAAATATAACTTGCCTGGAAATGTGCTTTATGAGTTTCCTTATTCAGTTTGGTTTTAATTCATCTAGAGCACGTTCCATACATTTTTCTAATTGATTTCATGATTGTACAAATTTGACTCCTAGAAAAATCCCATGGATAACACACATAATCGAGTTCATATAACATAGCCTGCTACTATAATAGTGCAGTTAGTATCCTAAGGGTCACACCCCAAAATCCCCCTGGCATTGTTCATTAGAGCACACACAAATGAGGCATGGCCTTAAATATCCATAATAACAGACATAACCAAATTCCAATCACATAACATAAATGACTGTTGCAATAACTTCCCACATAATTCAATTTAGATTCAAGGGCTATAAAACTTCCCAACACCCTTATTCTAAGTTTCATGGACTCTTCAAAATTAGGTGAAGTACCAGTGTCAGACATATAATACTCAGATATGGTTGAGGATGTTCTGGAAACTTTTGGTTAGACTTGCACCTCAAAAGTGTCTTAAATAGTTCAATTTTATTATATTATTATTTTAAAATGAGTGAGATGCCAATTTGAACACTATTTTATGTAAAGACATTATTTTACTCTAGAAAATAAAATAAAAATATTAAATAATGTGAATATATAGCAATTGTTCAAGGATTTGACTTATTTGATGCTTGTATACATATCCGCACTCGATACACTTATCTCAGTCCTTGTAACATTGCCCTTATTATAATTTTCGCTCAATTTTACATAACGCAAAATTTCATGGCTACATACAAAATAAATGACATAAATGGATAATAGAAATTCCAAAACAATGTAATCCAAGAACATAGATGTCGTATAGAAGAAATACAGAAGAAATATAAAAAGAAGAAAAAAGGAGAGAATTGTGTGAAGGCTTGAATAAGATTGAATCACCCATTCACAGCTCTAGTATCTATAGATAAAAAGAGCACATGCTCATATTACAAGAAAGGAAATTAAATCAAAGCACAACATATTCTATGGCTAAACATATGCGTAAATAAAGTCAAACTTCATGATTTGTGGCTATCAAATCTCTGCTAATATGGTAAGTCATTCCATAAATCATGACTATCATATTCGCTGACACTTATCAATAGTTTTTTGTTCACTTGGAAAATGTTAAAGGATGTTGCTAGCTGAGATACATTAGCCAAGAATAATAGGATTTGACTTTATTTACGCATATATTTAGGCATAGAATCTGCAGTGATTTTATTTGATTCTCTTTTCTTGTAAAATCGAACATGTGCTCTTTTAGAATATAAATACCAGAGCTGTGAATGAATAACTATTCTCATTCAAGCCTTTACATATTTCTCTTATATTTCTTCTTGATATCAGAGCTATTACCTTTTCACAACTGCTAGTAGCCTTGCGGCCTACGCGAGGCCCCAAGGGACACCTGAGTTCTTTCCGCGACCAATGCAAGGCCACCCAGGCCTCCTGGTCTGCAAAAAAAGAAAAAGAAAAAGAAAAATTGACCCGTTTTTCTCTTGCGGGTTGTGTGACCAGTTCTAGAATGATCTTGTAGCTCAATATATAAGGGCGTATAAGGTTTGGGGTGTGTAACGAGAGAACACTGAAAACTGTAGGAAAAAGAGGAGAGGGAGGGAGAGAGAGAGAGAGAGAGAGAGAGAGCTAGCGTCTAAGAAAAAGTAATAATATTTTACATTATCAACTTGTAAGCCTTCACATTGACACCCATGTAAAATAAATTTTCATGTTTATTCTAGTCATTTGTAGGCCTTGTCCCGCTTTCAATAAGACAGGGTTTAGATTTCTATGCCATTGTGTCTGAGCATTTCTCACGATGGAAGAAAGAGGTTTAGGTAGAAAAGAAATAAAAGTCTTAATACGTAGAAAACTGTACTGATATACTACTGTCATTGATATAAAGTGTAGATGATATTGTTCCTATTGAACACGTTAACCATTCCATAATCCCACTTAGTTTATGCCTTCATATTTAAATAGACACATATTTGAATAGACACTATCTGAAGCTTTTCAAATCTAAAGCTATTTCATTGTATACAAGATGCCGCACTAAACATCCATAGTTGTTTAATATTTGATAAAATTGGTACAACTTGACAAAATAAAATTTAATATACTATAATTTAATCTAAACTCTAATAGAGTTGGGTACAGTTCATTACATTGATAGAGCTGATAATTGTGCTCCATTAACTGGTTCTATTGAGCTCAAACTTCATTTGATTATTGCATGAGAGGGACACTGAAATATGAGCATTTCAGTCATTATTGTTCACTGACTAATGAAAACATTTGACGATTTCAGTCAGTACTTTCTGAATATTCAGCTGGAGTGCTAACTTCCTGCTATCACAGTCTTTCTTTGATTACTTTAGTTGGTTGTAATATCTGTTTGATAATATGATCCTACTATTTATGCCAAATGTCAGTTGAAGGCCTGCTCCGGTGTTAGATGACTGTGTACTAGAGTGGTGGCATATAACACGCAACAGAGATATGCTACTTCTATTCTATGGAATATAAGAAAGGATATTTATAAGGGTCTAGATTGTACATTTTGTGGACCAGAAGTTTAGATTTACTAATGCAGTTACTCTTAATAAAATTGTTCACACTTCTATTTGCATCTTTGAAGAAGATGTACATTTTCCGAATTTGAATTTTATTATTAGTATTGGTGAATCTCTGTATGGCAATATTTTCTTCATTTATAGGTGATGGCCTTTCAGTCTTGAGAGCAGAACTAACAGGCCAAAGGAAGCAAGTAACAAGTTTAAAGAAGAAGTCACTCTGGTCCAGGAGTATGGAAGAGGTAACTGTTGGCTCTTTTTTATAGTGCTGGGATGTTCCCTATTGAATGTGTTTTCTATAACTTAATGATGTCCTCTTACATATAGTACATATACTAATAATTCTACGATGTCCTATTATCTCTAGTTTATATAAATCTAGATATATATATATATATATGCCCTTTTTGCTATGACAATATCCTTATTTGCTATGTCTCACCAATTTTTTCCAAATAAATAGAGGTCTAGATTCTGCTATTGTTAGTAGTGGTATATTTCACAATTTCATTGACTATGAGGAGATAACACTGATTTTGTTCCAACAGTCCATTCTCTGAAAATTGTATGAGTTGAAGTTAAAGATTTTAGAATGGCAATTTGTGTCATGTAATACAGGTGATGGAGAAGCTCGCAGATATTGTCCTTTTTCTGAATCGGGAGATACACGATGCCTTTGGTCATGCTGGTATGCATAAAATTAGTTCTTAAAGATGATTATGTTTACTCCTTACCTTTCAAAGCATGACTGTATAATGTAGTTCTTAGAGAATAATAATTATCTCGTAGTATTTAAATAGCCTCAAATATATTGATCATGTGTTAACTGTCCTATTACCCATATGCGGTGAACATAGTAACTATATAGTTCTACTATAATTTTCTTTTAATAACTAGTAAATGTCAAAAGTTTCTAATAGGAAACAATAGATTGCTATTACTACCAATTACGTGTTATTTCTGCCACTGCATGAATTTTTATTATATTATTAATAAAAGAAATTGATGTCAAGAATATATGTTTAACTTTCATAAAATTGGTGTGCAATTCACAGTTGGAGAGGTTAGGGTTAGGCATAAGATATGGAGTTCTTTTCGTCATGGTTTCTCCCAGCACCATTATACTCAATCAAGTGAATATGTTTTTTATGTGATGCCAATGATGGTTGAGGCAGTTGTTTTAGTAGCAAGTGTCTTAATACAGTGGCATACTTTTCAGTGGTGGTGAAGATTTGATGGTGGTCATCCTTGAGGAAGTAGTGCTGGTGGTGCAATGGCAGTGGTCTCTGCGCTGCTGGTGTTGGTGAAGGGTGGACTAGTGTAGGACGATAAGTTGTGTAATAACAAATGGTGGTTGTGTGGTGGCTATGGCATTGTTGCCTTTTGTTGTTGAAGTTATGGTGTGATGGAAGTCCATTGTGGTGCTAATCTCAAGATCAAACTCCAAAGCATTGAGTGTAATGGTAGTACAAGTGTTAATGTCACAAAATTAGAAATAATTCAACTATTAATTGTCATGTTAAAAGAAAACTCCACAAATTCCAAATATTTAAAGAAAAATTACAATAGTCCGACATGTATAGAGGTTAAGCTATTTGTAAATTCACTTGAAATAGTCTAGCGTCACGACTCGATTAATAGCAATAACGCAATAGATATTTGAAATGCAAGTCCCAAAGCCATTATCTTGTAACCCTTGCACCAACGAACAGTTTTCCTTTCTTTGGTTTCCTTCAACGCCATAATCTGTAAATGGATTAAAAGAGTGGGCATTTACTTTCTCAACAGAGAGATTAGGGGCTAGTTTGGTGTGCAAGAATGAAATAGAGTGGGAATGGAATGAAGCTGAGAATGGAATGGGAATGAGAATGGAACCATTCCATTCTAGTGTTTGGTTGCAAACATGGAATGTGTAAAAATGAAATGATGATTCTCCAAATTACCCTTTTATCATGAATAAAGAAATCAACTTAAAAAATAAATAAATAAATAAATTTAACAAAAAAATTAACGAAATGAAATTGGGGCAAGCAATTTGTTGAAGATTAGGGCAAAAAGGCAAGAAGACGCCATGAAGCAAAGGGGAGGCGTCTCCGGCAGCTGTGGTGAGATAAGGGGTAGTGAAAGAGGAAGACGGAGGCGTCTCCGGCGGCGGTGGCGGCTGGGTTGGGTTGTGATCCAGTGTTCTCAAACAAGGAATAAACAGACTTGATTGATGCTGGGAAGCGGCTGGGCTGGTCAAGACCATTTAAGGATTAAGGATCTGATGTTATCGTTGATCTGTTTTCGTCGACTTGCTTTTCTCAGTTCGATTCCCCCTTTCTGCTTGCTGGATGAAGTCAGAAAAGGCGTTGGATTTGAGAAAAAAAAAAGAGGAGGGCTTTCCAAAAGCAAAGCCAAAAAAGGAGGTTCATCCATCCACTGTCAAAGAATTCTTTCCATTCTTTGTTGTCGCCGTGGTTCTAGGCTATGGAAGGAAATCCGATGTCGATGGGTTGGAAGAGAATAGAGATGGTTTTTTGGTCAAAATATTTTTATCCTATTCCATGTGGGAATGGAATGCCCATTCCATTAGTAAAGAGGAGTGATTTTGGTGGAATGACCATTCTCCGAGAATGGTGGAGAATGATGATTCCACCTTTAATAGCCCACACCAAACCCAAGAATGTAAAAAAAACCATCCCATTCCTTCTTATTTGATTCCATTCACTCACACCAAACATGGCCTAGAGCTAATTGTGATAAAGCGAGGCGGCTAATGACAGCCCAGTAGAATGATTTCCACCATTCTATATACAAGATATATAAAATCATGACACTATATATATATATATATTTTTTTATTTTTTTTCAAGCTGCAATAAAAAGAAACAATCAGTTTAGAAAGTCAAAAATCCATACCAATCATAGTTCCAAGTTTATCATGATGCCAACAAATTTTCATGAGACAATAAGTAAGCCAAACAATCACAAAACTTTGGGTTTTGGCATAGAAAAGTAATCAAGAAACGAGAGATCATGTATCACAAACCGGGCTATGCATTTTGAGTGTTTCATCCCTGGATCATTGCAAATCCTATGAGTCTCACAAGGACGCTAAAGTGTCCTTCCAGAGGAGGTGGGCATTCCTCCCACTCGACATTCCATTACACTAGGCTTTCTGCCATATAAAGTCAACTACCTTTTCCCAACCGGAAATTGACAGGTCTCTTCATTGAACCTAATTATTCTTTCTTTTCTTTTCTTTTATTTTTTTCAGTAATAATCTAAAATTTCACTGTATCAATAAGTAACTACAAATGGGTATAGAACAAAATAATAGTGTAGGATCTATAACCAGCAATGCTTTAATGCTTAACCCATTTCAAATTGTTTTTACAATTTGCAGTATTGGTATATCATATATGGTGCTTCGCTAAGTACTATGGTGTGAAAAAGAAAGGTGTAATAGATCTACAAGTGATTTGAACAATCTGAATTGTTGAAGGATTTATATACTTAAGTTACACCCTCTCTAGTAGCTTAAGCTTTTAGAGTACATAGGTTGTTAACATGGTATCAGTGCCAAAGGTCTCGAGTTCAAACCTTCTGTCACCCTAATTAAAAATTGAAAAAACACGTGTTGGACCAAACGAAGGCCACACGTGGGGGGGCGTGTTGAAGGATTTATATACTTAAGTTACACCCTCTCTAATAGCTTAAGCTTTTAGAGTAGATGGGTTGTTAACATGAATCAATGAAAGTTCACTAGATACACTAACAATACACTGATATACATACATTGAAGCTCTCTTTCTCTAGAGTAATAGATCAAGCAAGTGATGAAAGCACAACTTCTAGAGAATAGAATCAAAGACCTCTTTGATTTTCATTGGAGTTTTTTCAAAATTCTGCACTATGCTTTTTCAATATATATATATATATACACATATCTCCAAATGAGTGAGGGAACCTTGTATTTATAATCTGAGCTGAGAATCTAGCCATTAGAGTACTTGCGAGATTGTTTGGAAATAGGGCTACTATCTAGGAGGAGTCAGCTCAATCTTGTTCCATTTCCATGAAGATGTCTTGTTGACCTAACCTGAGATTTATGAGCTCTCAGTTGTTTACCAACTGCAGAAGGGGAAGATGTCTTATAGAAAACCTGGAGACGTTTTGTGGCTTGTACCTAATACTTAGACATTTTACCATTGCCTAGCCACGTAACATAGTTTAGACGACTTGTACAAACAAGCAACATCTAGTTCACTTCACATATTTGAATTTGAAAACTTTTGGCTCTGAAGTGATATTGCTCTAGAAGAAATATAAAAAGAAGAAAAAGGAGAGAATTGTGTAAAGGCTTGAATGAGATGAATCACTCATTCACAGCTCTAGTATTTATAGATAAAAAAGAGCACATGCTCATATTACAAGAAAAAAAAGAAAATAAAATCTAAATCAAATCACAGCATATTCTATAGCATATGGCATATTCTATAGCATAATCAAATCTCTACTAATACGGTAAATCATTCCATAAATCGTGGCTATCATATCTGCTAACACTCCCCTTTAAGTTGGTGCGTGGATATCTGAAACGCCCAACTTGGACAATGCATTCTCAAACATAATCTTGCCTTTTGTAAAAATGTCTGCAAGTTACTGAGAGCTTGTGACAAATGGAGTGCAAATTTGACCAAAGATGATCTTTTCTCGAATGAAGTGATGGTCTACCTCTATATGCTTAGTCCTGTTATGTTGAACAAGATTTGTTGCTATGCTAATGGCAGACTTGTCGCAGTAAAGTGAGAATGAAAGCGACACTAGAAGGCACAAGTCTGTCATCAAGGTTTTCAACCATAGCAACTCACATATCCCAAGAGCCATAGCCTTATACTCCGCCTCTGCACTGGATCGAGAGACAACATCTTGCTTCTTACTGCTCCAAGTAACCAAGTTGCCACTGATAGTGGTATAATAGCCCGAAGTTGACCCCCTATCTGAAGCTAATCCTGCATAATCAACATCTGTCCAAGCCTCCACACGTAAGTAACCATGATTGGCAAACAAAATACCACGGCCCGGACACCCTTTTAAGCAGCGAAGTATCCGAATAGCTGCATCAAGGTGAGGGGTATGAGGAGAGTGCATGAATTGGCTCACGACACTCACGTCATAAACAATGTCAGGTCGAGTCATGGATAAATAGATGAGCTTCCCAACAAGTCATTGATAATGATCAATATTTAACAACGACTCCCCGTAGAATCAGCCAACCGATGATTCTACTCAATCGGAGTATCAGCAAAATGAGCGCTAAGCTTACCAGAAGCATAAAGCAAGTCAAGAACATACTTGCGTTGAGAGATGAAAATACAAGCCTTGGAGCGAGCCACCTCAATGCCCAAGAAGTACCGAAGGGGACCAAAATCCTTAATCTTAAACTAACGGCCAAGATAGCTCTTAACCTCAGTAATTTCGGCAGCATCATCTCCGGTAAGAACAATATCATCAATATACACAATGAAAGCAACTGTCGTACCGCCTAAATGATGTAAGAACAAGGTGTGATATGGAAACCAAACTTGAGCATGGTAGTGCCAAAGCAATCAGACCAAGCTCGAGGAGACTGCTTGAGGCCATACAAGAATGAGTAGGAGAACGAAAGCCCGGAGGAGGAACCATATACACCTCCTCGTGCAAAGCTCCATTGAAAAAGGCATTCTTGACATCTAACTGAAATAGAGGCCAAGATCAAATCGTAGCAACGGAAAATAATACACGGATGGTATTTATCTTGGCAACCGGGGCAAAAGTCTCTTGATAATCTATACCATAAGTCTAAGCATAACCCTTGCAACC
The DNA here is from genome assembly GCF_030987335.1 of Cornus florida. Lineage (NCBI taxonomy): Eukaryota > Viridiplantae > Streptophyta > Magnoliopsida > Cornales > Cornaceae > Cornus > Cornus florida. The sequence continues at coordinate 36,835,631 of NW_026775574.1, read as the reverse complement.
AACCGGGTCTTGTAACCAGCAATTGTCCCATCTGGATTATGCTTAGCCATAAATACCCAACAACAACCTATAACCTTCCATCCAATAGGAAGCGGAACCATGTCCCAAGTATGATTTTTCTGAACTGCTTGTAGTTCTTCTATCATAGCATCATGCCATTGAGGTTGTGCTAGTGCATCTGCAATGCTAGAAGCAAGAAAACTCAAATAGGAGGGTGAGAGAGCACAGGTATCATAAGAAGGAATAATAGAAGACGAAATAGGCAAAGGTAGAGGAGTTGAAGACGGAAGAAGGTGATCATCAATTTTAGTCAATAGGAACCATTCACTTTTAGAACCACTGTACTATGGTGTATGCTCAAAGAAAGAAACATCCATAGATATAAACTACCAACAACTGAGAGGATGGTAACACCTATAATCTTTTTTAGAGTGAGAATAGCCCAAAAACACACACTTCAAAGCCTTGGGGTCAAAGCTGTATACAAGTCTGCCCTAACTGCTGAACAAATCACATGCATCCGAAGACTCGCGGTGGAATAAAAAAAAGAGATGAATTGGGATGGAAGATTGAGAGCGGGGCTGCAAAGTTAAGAACCCTAGAAAAAGTTCTATTAATAATGTAGACAACTGTAAGAACTGCATCTCCCCAAAATGACTAGGGAACATTCAGGCCAATGCAGATTGCTCTGGCTAAGTCAAGGATGTGGTGATTCTTTCTCTCAGAATGGCCATTCTGTACATAACCAGCTGTACCTTCCCATAAGTGTACTCCATACCCTGGTCAGATTTGAATTTTTTATTGGTATGACCATATTGAGTCTGAACCAGTGTCATAAAATTTTAAAAAATGGTGTACACCTTATTTTTTGTTTTCATAAGATAAACCCATGTAACACGACTATGATCATCAATGAACAACACAAAATATCGAAATCCAAGGCTAGAAGTAACTAGGCAAGTACCCCACACATCTGAATGAACAAGATCAAAAGGTGTTAAAACAGATTTATTACTACTAGCATGATAATTGGAATGAACATGTTTAGCCAGGTGACATGCCTCACAGGATAAATCTGAGACTGCCACGTTACAAATTAAGGAAGGAAACAAGTGTTTTAAATAACCGAAAGAAATATGTCCTAAATATATGTGCCAATGCATAAGCTGACCTTTATTGGATGAAACAGAATTAAATAATGAAACTGAATGTGCTTGAGGTGACAAAGGAGCATCCAACAGGTATAGGACATCCACTTCACGCCCACTGCCAATTGTCCGTTTCGACACCAGATCCTGAAAAATAAGATTTGTAGTCAAATGTGGAACATGAAGTGTATCTGACAAAGTTAATGAAGGAGTAACTGATATGTGACCCTTCCTAGTCATATTGTCTGAAGCATCAGAATCAATGATCCATGGTGTCGAAGATGTAGATACACTATGTGCAGATGCAATAGTACTTGAGTGGGCATAAGTGGAGGTTGGCTAAGATGATGCCTCCATTTGATTAAAGAATTGTTTGAACTTGTCTAAATCAGCTTGAGTCATGCTAACTATGACAGAAGATGTAGAGGCAGAGTTGTCAAGAGTTGACAACGAGACTGGTTGTGTAATAGAATGTGCAGAGGATCGAGGTTGTTGTTTCTGTTGCGGTGGGCGTCCATGTAGTGCATAACAACAAGATTTGGTGTGACCAATTTTCCCATAATGATCACATCTCCCACGTTGTTGTCCTAGAGGAGGACCGGTGGTTGAACTCTAAACTGACTAGGATGGTGCAGTTCCTGAAAGGTTGGGAACCCGAACTGCCATAGCTGTACGATTAACAGAAGTAACACCTAATGGATGAGTCCGATGGCTCTCATCTGACAACACATAGGAGTATCGATCCTCAAGAGTAGGGAATGAAGATAAGCCCAATAAATGAACATAAGCATACTCAAACTCATCGTTCAACCCGGCAAGAAATTGAAACACTCGATTCTTCTCCACAATCCCTACATATAAAACTGCATCATCCGGATCCTTCCAAGAGTGGAAGTAATCATAATATGACATCTCCTCCTAAATAGCACGAAGCTTAGCGATGTAACCTGAAACTGTCAAGTCACCCTGAGAAATCATGGTGACGTCTCTCCCCAACTGGAAAATCCATGCACTATTCTGCTTATGAGAATAATTGCGTTGAACTGAATCCCAAATCTGCTTAGCAACCTTCATAAACATATAGCCAACGGCTACGTTTGGCTGTATCGAATTGACTAGCCAAGATATAACCATAGCGTTATATGCAAATCACTGTGGATATACCTTCTCAAACTTGGCTCTTTCTCAGAACCAGTAATATAGCCAATCTTGCCTTTGCCACCAATGAACATCTTGGTAGACTATGCCCAAATCAAATAGTTGGAGCCATCTAACTTCACTGTGGTGATTTGAAGTCCTAGATTTTCTGATGAGTTGGTGGGAAAAATGGCACCACCACCTATAGAACTTAAGCCAAGAGAATTAACAGTCGAGTACCCTAAATCTGCTATAATCTGTCACACAACAATAAATAACTCCAAAAACACCACAAATTCTATTAATAAATCAAAGGGTATCCTCAGACCAGAAACAATAACAATGTCTCCTCAGACCATTCCCGAAAAGTCCAAATATATATTTTTTTAAGGAGCGCTGCCCGCTTACATATAGCCTGACAACCTCCTTAATATCTAGAACCTCTCTGTAGACTCAAAAAATTTTACCCAAGCCTTTCTAAGTGTTGGAGACCAATGATCCCAATTTACCCAACCCTAGAAGGGTAAAAAAGAAATTGTAAAAACTTAAAAAATACATGTTTTCGATCACAAAATAGCAACACGGAAAAACATTTGTAGGCAATGTAAGACGATGTTTCAAACAACCTAAGATGGGTGTTGCACAAGTATTAAGGCTACTGAAAGGTGTGGAAATGTGTTGGCTCTGATAATACCAAGAAGAAATATAAAAAGAAGAAAAAAGAGAGAATTGTATAAAGGCTTGAATGAGATGAATCACTTATTCACAGTTCTAGTATTTATAGATAAAAAAGAGCAGATGCTCATATTACAAGAAAGAAAATAAAATAAAATCTAAATCAAATCACAACATATTCTATGGCATATTCTATAGCATAATCAAATCTCTAGTGGCTATCGTATCTGCTAACAGCTCTCTCTCATGAAAATCATTCTAGTGAATGGGCTAAGTCATTTCTGTTAAGGACCTTGAAAACATTTGATTTTAACTTGGTCCATATTTTAATTTTTAAGGGTTGAGCTTTTGAATCAACATGCAACATGATATTACAATATAAGGATTGTAGCTCTCATTAAACCCTTATCCCCTTGGTCTTGAATTTGATCCTCAACTTTGAGTTCCATCACCGTGAGCTTGATCCATATTTGAGCTTGCGCATTTTATCCCATGGATCTACTTAGTACTTGAGTTTTGTATAATATCCTGAAAATCATCACACTCAACTCGAGTAGATGTAAATTCTCACATTAATAGGTTGTTGTCATGAAACTTACCAAGTTGCCTTGGCTTGAAACCTTTGGGTTAACAATTAGCACTTTAGTTGATGCCAAAAAAAGAGAAAAAAGAAAAAAGGAAATTTATTACACTCCTACCCTTCATCACCTGCAGCAATTGTTTTCTTAATAGGATCCCAACTGAGTATGCTATCCTTGCCAATCAACTTGTTCCGAATTTGCCACTCTTTCTGTGTGGCATCCCACTTATGTTTTTAGATGCTTTAGTCATGTTTTCTTCCAATGTTTTCGGCGAAGTTTCTATCCCATTCCTCTAGCCGACCTTGTTAAAATGAGTATTCAGCCTATTACCAGCTTGAACTTCTTCCACACAAGTATCTATGAAATCCTTATATGTCCTAGGATCCCAAATTGCCTTTGGGAACTTTCCCTTTGAGGTAACTTGATCTGTATTTCCATCTAAGAATCATACAAAACTTAACACACACACTGGAATTATGCACTATTTATGAGTGAAAATTTCAGTATTTTTTATCACACAAGTGAAATGATGACAAATAAATTATATAATTACAGTAAAGAAATATAGAGCTAGTCTTTTAATTCTTGGCTGGGTCCATTTGAACATCATAATAGGATTTGAGCCCTTGAATTCACAGCTAAACATAGAGAATAATATTTCTGACATAAATAATTTGAACTAGTCAATGACTAGTATGCAAATAATAAAATATAATAATTTCATACAATATGTATAATAATATAAATTTTTATACTGTGTGCTTAATGAATGTTTACTTTTATTAATTAGAAAAAAAAAATCCGTCAAAATTATTAGAAAGATCATTTAAGAGGCCAAAAGATGGAATCTAGAGTAACATAGTTTCATCAATGGAAACACCCTTATTTTTTATATATATTTTTTTCCCTAGTTGATACTGATTTCATGAGGTCAGGTTTGGCTGTTTTAGCAACAAGAATAAAACTCTAGCTCTAGGAGTTGTTTCGGCAGGCACTCACATAAATTGGCTGTGGGCTTTCAAATTTGTGAGATGGTCTATGCTCCAACTGGTATCCTCTTTTAGTGGTAAATTAGGAGGATCTTATCATCTTAAGGAATGAATATAACGGTTGTTACCCCATCGTCAATCCAAAAAAAAAGGTATGTTTTTTTAAGATGGGAACCTTATTCAGTGCCTCTGTAGGTCTGTTTATCTTGGGGGTTGGCATATCAAGTTCAAATTCAAGCATACAGTAGATTATTTTTGCTGCCCAAATCATCGTTTCTCATATTTTTGGGTTTTGATTTGTCAAATACTCTTATGTCCTATTCTGTGTGGAACTGCACACAGAACTCACACATAAAATTTTACAGTCGTCAATTGGCTGAGTGTGAGAGAGAGAGAGAGAGGCATACCTTATGCGTAGAGAAATGGCAACAATACCGGTGATGCAAAGTGATCAACGACAGAGTCCCAGACTAGACACGTTTGTTTGCATAATCGTTATAGATGAAACAAAGTGCGAGCAACATCCAACAGGTGGCGATGCTTTCGCTCAGCAACACCATTCTGTTGAGAAGTGTGAGCTAGTCTGATGAATAATACCACGATCAGCACACAAGGAATCCATGATAGACTCTGTATACTCCAAGGCATTATCAGATTGAATTTTTTTAATGCGCTTACCAAACTGAGTTAGAATTTCATTGTAAATTTAGCAACAATAAGAGGTAACTCAGATCTCTCTTTCATAAAAAATAACCAAGTCATTCGAGAATAATCATCAACAAAGATAACAAAATAAAGGAATCCATTCAAACCAGCGATTTTAGAAGGACCCCAGATGTCCGTGTGGACTAAGTCAAAGGACTTGGCCTCACATCTATGACTACGACTCGGGAAAGAACTACGATGATGCTTACCCAACTGACAAGCTTCACACTCTAGAACAGAGATATGACTCAACGTAGGAATAGCTAATCGTAACTTTGCTAAAGATGGATGACCCAAACGAAAGTGCCACTGAAGAGGAGAGACTGTAGCACTCAAAGCTGATGACAAGACAGGCTGGGGTTTACCAGGGTCAAGATAATATAACCCGCCTTTCTCATGTCCCGAACCAATCACCTTCTTTGTCCTAAGGTCTTGAAAGACACATGAAGTGGGAGAAAAAGTTATGGAACAGTTTAATGTTTTAGTCAATTGACTGACAGAAAGTAAATTAAAAGGAAAATTAGGAACACAGAGACTCGAAGATAGTGATAACGAATCGGAAGGGTGAAGGACACCTTTTCCAAAGACAGGTTGAGAAGAACCGTCAGCTAAAACAATGTGATGGTTAATAGGATTTAAATCAGAGAAAAGAGATGATGTGCCCGACATATGTGAGCTTGCTCCAGAGTCAATGACCCAGGATCGAGAGGATTTAGCCTTACATGCAATATTGTCTGAATTAGCCAAGGTAGCAGTGGAAGTGGGTGAACGGGTAGTTTGCAAAGTCTGAATAAGCTTGCTAAGTTGTGTGATAAGTGCATCATGAAAACTAAAATCAGAAGCTACATGTCCTGAAACATAAAGCTGCAATGGTTTACACTTCCTGTCATGTCGTCCACTAGGATGGCCACCACCACGGGAACCACAAGAACCAGCCCGAAAATAAGATTGTTGTTTATGGTCAGCTATGGACAAAATTTGGACAAAAAAAGGGATAAATCAGAATTCCAAAGTCAAAAAATTGCAGGTCCAAGTCCAAATTGTGACAATTATAGGCCGAGTTTGTTGTAAACAATTGTGAACCAGACTAAAAACCTGCTGCCTTAGCAAAAGTACTGGTCCAGAATCAAATCAAAAGCCAACAATGAAGCTGAATTGCAATTCCACAGAAGAAATCTCAGAAGCAAAGGAAAACAGTGTATATTCAATTTCGGAACCACGGAAGACCTGTTTGACTAACCCTTAGAGCCACATAAATTGTTCCAGATTCAATACATAATCCAAGAATCAACAACTAAAGTCTTTCCAAGCTCAAACACATCAAATAAGATGAGCTTCACATGACCAATAGCAAAATCCCTATGATCAGTGCTGAAAAAAAAACACCCAAGCAGTCCAGATTTGATAAAAAAACTATGCAAACACCTTGAATCTTCCAATCAAACTGAACACAAAAAATCCAGATAGCCAAGATGCATCCCTCTGTGTTGGATTGAAGCAAAGGAAGTATTGAAGATTTAATGGAGGAAAATCTTTCGGTAATTGATGTTGTTTCCTATTATTGAAGATTTGGTGTTACTAGAGGAATCAGTGGAGAAAAATCCTCCTTGTTTCCTATTTTCTAATTCTTTCCATTCTCATAATTTCTTCTCCTATATAAAGGAGCCTCCACCATTGTATTATAAATGAATTGAGAGAGTATTATAAAAGTGATGTAGCCCTTTGGGCTCTTTGTGCCGTGGATGTAGGCCCTAGTGGCTAAACCACATAATATCTGTGTTCTACTTGTTTTATTTATCTCTTAGCTTCCATTTTATGCTTTACAACATGGTATCAGAGTCTAATTTCTCTTCCTAGGTTTGGACCCCTGTTTTGGGGTATTCCCTTAGCATCTGAAATGTTGCTAAGGGTTTCTCGGTGTTATTTTTGACTTGTTTGGGCTACTGGTTTGTTCGGCAGTAATGTTCTTCGTCTTTGCCGTCTCTCTGGCAGTATTTTTATTGACTTGTTTGGGCTGCCGGTGTGTTCAGTAGCATTGTCTTCATCTTTGCCGTATCTCCAACAGTTTTTATCATACTTGTTTGGGCTGCCGGTGTGTTCGGTAGCATTTTTTTTTTCCTAGTTGGTACTCATACACACTTGTCTCTTCTGAGGCTTGAACCTCTGACCTCCCTTTGGGAAGTGAGAAGCTAATACCGCTAGGCCACTGGCCCGTTGGTTGTGTTCGGTAGCGTTTTCCTCGCCTTTGCCATGTCTCTAGAAGTTTTTTGTTGATTTGTTTTGGCTGGCGGTGTGTTCAGTAGTATTGTTCTTCGCCTTCTCTCTTCTCTCTTCATCATTCAGAATTGTTGTTACTCGTCATCTTAATGGCAAGTTGGGCATTCATGCTCCAACTTGAAGGGGAGTATTGAAGATTTAATGGGGGAAAATCTTTTGGTAATTGATGTTGTTTCCTATTATTGAAGATTTGGTGTTACTAGAGGAATCAGTGGAGAAAAATCCTCCTTGTTTCCTATTTTCTAATTCTTTTTATTCTCATAATTTCTTCTCCTATATAAAGGAGCCTCCACCATTGTATTATATATGAATTGAGAGAGTATTATAAAAATGATATAGCCCTTTGGGCTCTTTGTGCCGTGGATGTAGGTCCTAGCGGCTGAACCACGTAATATCTATGTTCTACTTGTTTTATTTATCTCTTCGCTTCCGTTATATGCTTTACAACAGGAAGAAGCCAAAACCCCCCAGAAAAACAGATCTACAAAAATAGGCTAAAATCCAGAAAAAAGTTTTGAAAAATGGAAAGTCAACTCAAACAACCTCTGAATGGAGAACAAACACCACCATAATTATCAGAAAATTCAGGCGAGCCACCCCATATGGTTCTCGGCCTGTAAGTGCTGATGTCAGCATGTGCACTTTGACAGTCAATCTGATGATTTACTGAAACTCTCTTTGGATGGATTCACAGTCTTGCTCGGATACCAAGTTAAATTGGATAACAGTGTGTTTTAGGGTTAGAGAGAAGAATAAGAAGAAGAACAAGACAGAATCTGGTGTATGTCTACACACCACCTCTCCTATTTATATTAAGTAAGCAAAATTACAATAATGTCCTTAATAATCAAAATAAACTCAAACAGTTACCTATAATATTGAACCTTTACTTGGAATGCATTTTTGAAAAGCTATAATTTTTAGCTTCAAAAAGCTCTAGTGAGCTAAAATCTCTACTACCTAAATGCACTTGTTTTTTTCTTTTGATTTTATTTTATTTTTTATTTTTTTATTTTACCAAACACATCTAAATGAAACTTTTTAATAAGGTTGAACAGCAATCCCAAACGGGCTCCACATTGGATCCCTTCCTTTATCTCTATCTCTTGTTAGCTTGTTTTCCTTCCAGAAGTCCAAAAATAAAAAATAAAAATATTTATAAAATGGTTATTAACCTGTGTATAATGTGCTAACAAGTGCTTCACTCCGTACATCTTTTCAAAAAATGTTGGTAATTTAGTTTTTTGAATGGCATTTAAAAACTAAAATGAAGGGTGCAAATTTAAATGGTCTTGTTCACGTAATTATCTATTGTGAGATCTCCTCTTTGAAGCTGATTGACTGATTAGAGTTCCAATTAAGGAGCTGGTATTTATGCTTCAAATGTTTGGTCACAATCTTCATTTAATTTTGATATGCATTCTAAGATTGTTGTCCCTGTGGCTTTTTTGCAGATGGTGATAAACCATCGATAGGATCTCTTGATAATATGCATAGACTGGGACCTGCTGGTCTTTCATTACATTATGCAAATGTTATCATCCAGATTGACACAATTGTGAGTATATCATTCCTTTATTGTCAGATACCTCTTTGAGCAATTCTTTTTTATAAATATATTGCAATTTGTAGATTGAGTTCCTATCATTTCTCTTTGATTTGCAAGTTTTGTTCATAGATATTTACCATTGGGTCACTCTAAGTCTCAACATTGCTCTAAAATTGGTGGTGATTGATAAATTATATTGCCATTGTGAATATTTTTGCAATCATAAATATGATAGGTCTTTGTCTGTCTGTCTGTGTTTGTGTGTGCGTGTGTTTGGACTGTTGTGTAGGGATGTCTGCAGAGTGCCAATTTACAAAGATACTTTGGTGGAGATGTAATCATAACTCTGGTAGCTCCTTAGAAAATGTAGGTAAAATGATTCTTAAACTTACACTACATTAGTTTCTAATAACCTTTTAAGAATATTATTTGTAAATTGTCAAATTCCATTTCAAACTAAAGTTCTTGCAATAGTGTGTGTTGAAAAAAATGTAATTTTGAGTCCAAGTCTGTGAGTCCTTGACGGTCATCTTGCCTAGAAATTTCAAGCTCACAGTGAAAATTGAACAATGGAGATGAAATCTACATCAGAATAATTGCAGGCTATGCTCCATGGTGCTCAATCACACTTGGGAAAAAGTAACTGAAACCTTAGAAAGCTTAGGAGTTAAGTTGGTTATGGGTTAGATAGATTGGATTAACTCTGACATTGTGTTTGGGACTTAATTTGACTGATAAAGGTGTTTTGAAGCCAATTTAGAGGTTTAAATTGATTAAATCTTGATTTGGAATTGGAACAGGAACAATGGTGACATGGATTACTCCTATGGTTTTTTGTTCTGTGGGGTTGTCTATGTTAAAATCCAGTGTTTTCAATCCCTCTACTAGCCTTTTGATTTTTATGTTTTGTGGAATTTTATGTAATTGGTTAGGTGCATATTTCAAAATAGGTTTTAAATTGAAATTATTCACAAAAGAAGCAAGTAAAACCATTCATTCCTCTTCTAGGTCCGTGGGATTCATATAAATCAACTGCCATCAACACAACCACTTGCATTGGTGACTCTCCCATCCAACTGATAAGTAATATAATTTGGGTTCCTTTGCTTAGACTTCGGCATAGTTCCTATTCCTTTTGTTTCTTAAATGGAGAATCGAATTTTTGAAAAATTGTAAAGAAAGTTTTGTTGGTAAGTTGGAGATCCAAGATGTATGTCTGGAACGAGTCAAGCATACTTGTAGAGAAGCATACTTCATTTGTTTTGGAACTGTTTTTCATATATTAATTCATAGATTGTTTTTTGCTAGACATACCGTTGTATGGAAATTTAGGAAAAATAAATGTGGAAATATTTTACAAAATTTTTGGAGTTGGGCAGCATTATTGTCTTTTTGGCTCGCCTAGAAGTTGGTTGTTTGTTGAGCCAATGTTTCTAACCAAGGACACATGAAACATTTTGATGTTAACATATCAGTCAAGTTATTGAACTTAATGTCTACTTGAGTTTATGCAAAACTACATGCAAGCAACTCAAGTGAGCTTGTGGATCAATCACAAAAGCCAAGGAAGATCCAGGATTTAAAAATCTTATTCAAAGCTCAAAAGAAATTGAAGTTTGATAAAATCTTTCAACTCAAGGCACAAAAGACATCAAGATCAATATTGAAGACTTGGGTAGATAGTCTATGGTGAAAGCTAGAACTTATTGTAAAGTTATTTTTGAATAACTTGTTTTCAAAGCTCAAATCTAAGACAGTCTTGGGCCTTATTGCGTATCATTGATATTGGTCCGTAGACACTTAGAGATAGGATTTGAACTGAATTGCACATATTCTTAAAGTCCTAGATTGATGAGAAATGGAAATGAGCATTAGATGAATTTAGAAAGGTTAAAATCCCAAGATAGGCCAATTCAATCGATTCATATGATCGAGAGAGTTGCTTTACTGAAGCTTAATCTTGTCACTCGACTCATAATGTTGCAGCAGACGATTCATTCTAAATAGAGAGTGGCCATTACTGAGTTGCAAGTCAGTCAATTGATCCCAAAGGACCAGTTGACTGGTTCTTTCAAGAGAGTTGAAGACTCTGAGGACATGAAGAATTAGTCGAAATCATTTATATGGATCAGCAGACTTGTCTAGCCAAACCAGTCAACTACTCTTAACACCAGTCTACTGCATTTGTCAAATTTAATATCTAAGGTCTAGTTCTATTGTCGCTTCGCGTATTAAATGCTTCCAACAACTATATTTTTTAATGGGGCTTTTAAAATGTCCTTATATCAACATTTATGATTAAGAGACACGATTTGGGACCTCTATTGATTATCATTCATCAATACTCATAAACATTCATCCTAGATTAAGCTTTCAATTTGATTATTCAATCTTAATTCTAGAATTGTGAGCTTACACTTGTACAAATCTATCTATTGAGATATCATTGTTCTACAAAAGCTCAAATTTCATTAATTGTGAGTGATTAGGGTTGTTAATCCTTGAAAAGACCAAGTGAAGTGAATTACACTTGACAAGAGAGCTTAGGGATAAATTTGTAAAGGTTGGCCCTTCACTAGCAAGAAGGAGCAAGGTTTCTCTCTTCACCTGTAAACAAGAGAGTGTAAAGGTTTTCTTTCAACCCGTAAGGAAAGTCTCATAGTGGACTTAGGAGAATCCTCAAGTGGGCATCTTGAGGCAAGGACGTAGGCTAGAGTGTTGAACCTCGTTATATCGCGGAGTTTGATTTTCTTTATCTGTTAATGTTTGATACCTTAAAGACTCATTTTTGGGAAAATCTTACTGTTGAAAGAGAGAGAGAATATATGAAAACATATATCTTATTGAGTACGTAATACAATAATACAATGGTGTTTATATTGGATAAGTTACAGGAGTAGGTGAGTGGAGAACAAGTAAATTGGTAGTGCGATATATGGTAATGAGGGGTAGGTGAAGGTGGCTACAGAATACAGAAAATGCTAGTAAACCCTAGTCTAACTATACAAGTGTGACAACTCATAGAATACTGTACAACACTCCCCCTCAAGTTGGAGAGTAAATGTCAATAACTCCCAGCTTGCTACACATGGAATCAATAGAGTTCTTGGGAAGCACCTTAGTGAATACTGTAAAACACTCCCCCTCAAGTTGGAGAGTAAATTTCAACAACTCCCAGCTTGCTACATATGGAATCAATAGAGTTCTTGGGAAGCGCCTTAGTGAATATGTCGGCAGAAGGAACAAAAGGTGTAACAATCTCATTCGAGTCAACTTTAGATCGAATGAAATGGTAATCTACTTCAATGTGTTTAGTCATCTCATGGTAGATTGGATTGCTAGCAATATGAATATCTACCTGATTGTCACAATGGATAGGAATTGGGTACTGGACTGAAATCTTAAGTTCCTGTAAAAAAAGTCTTCAACCAAGTAAGTTCACAGGAAGTGTGCGCTATGGCACGCTACTCTGCTTCAGCATTGGAACGAGCAACAACTGATTGTTTCTTACTCCTCTAAGGTACTAGATTTCCTCCTATGAAGGTGCAGTAACCCATGGTGGACCCTTGATCAGAAGGAGAACCAGCCCAATCTGCATCTGTGTATCCCTCAATCCGAATATGTCCAGTAGATTAATAAAGTATACCACATCCCCGAGTACCTTTGAGATACTTGAAGATACGTATAAATGCCTCCATGCGGGGTACCCGAGGATTGGTCATGAACTGGCTCAACTGCATAGGAGATGTCTAGATGAGTGATTGTGAGGAAATAAGTTTACCCACAAGTCTCCGATACAACTCTAGATCACCGAGTGGGTCACCATCATCCACCTTAAGTTTTACATTAGTCTCCATGGGTGTAGCTGCAGGTTTCGAACCAAGCTATCCAGTATCCATTAAGAGGTCAAGAGTATACTTCCGCTAAGAGAGACTAATGCCTTGCTTCGACCGAGCTACATCAATTCTTAGAAAACCGAAGTTTGCTCAAATCCTTAGTAAGGTAGAACTCAAGTGATGTATTAAAACTTGTATTCCATCTCTTTCACTGCCGATGATAAGGAGATCATCTACATACACCACAACAATCACAATACCTCATTTCATTTTCTTTTTTTTTTAAAAAAAAAAGAGTGATTAACCTGGCTTCTGGTCGTACCATGAGCTACCAATGCTTTACTACTTATCAAACCACGAGGGGACTGTTTAAGCCCATAAATAAACTTCTTGAGATGACACACACACTCCCCCTTAGACTCAAACCCAGGTAGGTGGTTGAGCCATATAGACTGTCTCAATAAGGTAACCGTACAGAAAGACATTTTTAACATCAAGTTGATGAAGTGGTTAATCTAGATTAGTTGCAAGAGAGATTATCACATGAACATAATTTAGTTTGGCCACAAGAGAGAACGTCTCAGTATAATCAAGGCAATAAGTTTAAATGTAGCCTTTAGCAACAAGTCGAGCTTTGAGTCGGTTAACAGTACCATCAAGCTTTTGTTTGACATTGAAAACCTAATGAAAACTAACAACCTGAGTATCAGCAGGCTTAGGAACAAGATCCCAAGTATGATTCAATTTTAAAGCGTTTATTTATTCTTCCATAGCTTTCCTCCACCCTGGGTGAGAAAGTGCCTCCCTGTAGGACTTAGGAAGAGCAATAGAGGATAACGATAAAGAAAAAGCTTGAAAGGAGGAGGACAATTTATCATATGATACAAAGTTAGAGAAAGGGTGGTAGAGAACAGTGGCAGCAGCCTTTTAAAGTATATAAAAGGCGTGGCAAGGAGGGTTCTAAGGCTTACGCCTAAATTTGGCACATGCTAGACGATGGGGTCCACTTGGAGTCTTGTATAATTAGGGGGTTTGGTCAAATTTCATTATATTGGTAATTGCGTTAATTATGGAAAATCTGCATTGTTTTGGTAAATTGCATTATTAGATTAAATTGCATCAATTAAGTTATTTGTTACTTTATTAAGTTAGAGTCAACTTTTGATTACCTCCATTGTAGGGTAATCCAAGGGTCATCTTTTATTATAAAAGGATACTATGTAATTCTTAATACGGAGCGAATGGTTGAATAAAATTTTCCATTGAGATTTCTTTGTGAGTGATTCACAAATTCTGAGGGTGTGAGGCCTTCTCTAGGTGTGATACCTAGGTCCTATTGGAGTGATTCCAATAGGCTTTTCTTTGTTAATTTCAATCCTTCTTTTCTACTAACAAACCCTGAATCTTAGCTTTGTTTTTGAATTTCCAGCCCATAACTCTTATTTACTTTCTTCTATTTGAGCCTGTCCTTTGTCCTACATCAAAGGGTGATTGGTATAAGACCTTTTACCTTTCCGAACAGCATTAGGTTGATCAAGATCAGAGTCCAGAGAGATGGAAGAATCTCCAGGCGTTGAAGCTACTGGTGGAAATGGCAAGGATGGGTTTACTACTTTAGTCGTTGGTATATAATTAACTACTCTTTTCCGGTGGTGAGCATAGACATGAAGAGCTGGTGGGATGTCAGAATAAAAAACTGGAGTTGGAAGAATAGACTTTTGAAGAACCGAGTCCTCCAAACGACTTACTTCTTGGGAATAATAAGGAACATCCCCAACAAAAGTTACATCTACACACACAAACTGTTTATGAAGAGTTGGACTATAACATTTATATCCATTTTGAGTGCGTGAATAACCTAAGAAAATACATTTGTGGGCATGAGGATCAAGTTTGTCTCGTACCGGGCTTAGATTTATGAACAAAGCAAACAAACCCAAACACCTTTCGAGGAATGGAAAAAGGGTCTTTAATCAGAAAACATCATTTGGAAGGGTGATTTTCCTTGAAGGACCCTAGAAGGCATGCGTTTTAAAAGATAAGCAGCAACCAGAATTGCATTTGCCTAAAAATGTTTTCGAATATGCATTTGAATTATTTAGGCACGAGCGATAGCTAGGAGTGATCCATTCTTATGTTCAACAATTCCATTTTGTTTAGGGGTATCAACACAAGATGTTTGATGGATAATGTCCCTCGACTCAAAAATTTTTTTTAAAATATTAACTTTATATTCAAGGGCATTGGTAGTTCTAAGAACAAGTAGTTTTGCATCAAATTGATTTTGAATTTCAGCATAAAACGATTGAAAAATAAAGACCGCTTTAGATCTATCTTTAAGAATATAAACCCAAGTTAAACATGAAATACAAAATAATGAGCACCAAATAAACCAATAGTACGAGTTGGTCCCCAACAATCCGGATGTACTAACTCAAAAAGTTTCATACTCTTATTATCAAAACGAGACTTAAAAGTAGCCCGACGATGTTTAATGAGTTCGCAAGTAGTATAATTAAACTTATAAAAATCAACTGAAGAAGGGACCAAGGCTCAAAGACTTTTTGAAGAGGGATGTCCAAGGCGACTATGCCACTGATAAGCTGAAGAGGAGGTGGAATGTAGAGCTGTTGGAGCAGGAGTTGGCTGGAAGTAGCAAAGACCTGTTGCAAAATTAAACAGAAAACACAAGAAAGAGATCACACACACACACACACAAGAACACATAGATTTTACTTGGTTCACCCAAATCAGGGCTACTTCCAAGGGTTGTAGGGATTTTCACTATGGTGATAAAAAATAGCAGCGGGTATAGAGAGTTTAAAATGAATAAATACCCTCACACTAGAGCATATAGTTGGATTTGCAGAGTTAGGGCTTAATGTACAGTATCTATCAAGCTCCACACTATCCATCAAGACCATCCTTCTCAAACCCCCTACCAATTGTCTTCTTCGTCTTGAGATCCGAAAAGACACAAAGGGAAGGAGAAAAAATAACTGAGCAGTTTAAATCTGATATGAGTTTGCGAACTGACAATAAATTGAATGAAAATTGAGGGATATATAAAACTGATGAAAAAGTGAGATCCGAAGTGCGGAAGGTACCAATTTCATGAACAAGTGATTGGGCACCATTCACTATAGTAACAACCAATGGTGAGAAAACATGAGAAATATCAGAAAGAAGAGATAGATTACCTGTCATGTGATCGGATGCTCCTAAATCAATGATCTAAGGTGTAGAAGATGAAGCATGGAGACAGACATTACCTGAATTAACAATAGTAGCAGTGGAGGAAGAGGGCTGATTTGCACGATCACGCTTTACCAGAGAATTATACTTGGCTTTGGAAAGAACTACTCGTTCATTCGCAAGAGTGGGAGTAGTCTCCGCCTGAACCAAAGCCTGATTAGCCCAATCTGGCTTGCCATGAAGAGCCCAGCAGAAGTCAACAAGAGTGATTGTTTCAGCCACAACGAGTAGCACGGCCTGGGTTGGAAGGACCTCTACCCTCTCGTCCTCCACGGAAAGTATCATGTCGCTCAGTAAGAACAACGGGAGCAGAGTGGTTATCCTTCTCAATCACAGGAAATGAATAGATGCTCTTCGAACTCGAGCAAAAGTCTTACTAGCTGTGGGTATCTCCTTGCCAGATAAAATCTACAAACTGATCAGAGCGAGTTCGGGTTTAAGTCTAGATAAAAATTTTGCCACTTGAAACTCCTCCCTATGCCATTTCTGTTGTTCTACGTTTGTAGTCAATGGTTGGTAGACATTCAATTCTTCCCACATACCCTTTAGTTCTGAGTAATAATCTTCAACAGAACGATCTCCGTGCTGGAGATTAAAAAATGTCCTGGTACAACTGATAAATACAAGAAATATTCTTCTTTGAAGAATACATGTGTTGAAGATCTCAGGCTCCAATCTATTCCATAACCAAGTCATAATCTAAGCATCTTCTTTCTCCCAAGTCTCAATAATCTTTTCATCAGTGGTGGGTTTGGTTGATTGAAGATATGACAGTTTTCCTCAAGCCTATAAGAACACCTCTACAGTTCGAGACCATTGAAGCTAGATCAAGCCTTTCAATTTGCTTTGAAGAAGTGGAATGCCCATGTTATTTGTTTGCAAGAAACCAAGTTGGCTTCTATTTCTGATGCCGTGGTTAGAAGCCTTTGGGGAAGTAGGTTCGTGGATTGGGAAGCCTTGAACGCCTATGGTACATAAGGCGGCATTCTTATTATGTGGGATCGTAGATGGATGTCCAGAACAAATATCTGGAAAGGGCTATTTTCTTTGTCTTGCGTGTTTCAAATGGAAGATGATAACTTCAGTTGGGTATTTTCTGGAGTTTATGGACCCGTTATTGATTGTGTTAGACCTGTTTTTTGGCAAGAACTCAGCTACATTAAGGAATTGTGGCCATTGCCTTGGTGTTTAGGCGGGGATTTCAATTCTGTTCGGTTTCCATTTGAAAGATCCACAGGGGGGAGGTGGTTTTCAGAGATGACCCAGTTCTCTGACTTTATTGATGGTCACCTTCTTATTGATTTGCCTTTGGAAGGGGCAACTTTCACTTGGTCTAGTGGTAGAGACCCAGTTACTTTATTAAGGCTTGATTGATTCCTGATTTCTGAAGATTGGGAGGAGAAGTTTCCGGATGTCACTCAGTCAGCTTTGGTTAGAGTCACGTCTGATCATGTGCCCTTAGTTCTTGATTGTGGAGGTATGAGATCTAGACGGACTCCATTTCGTTTCGAAAATATGTGGTTGAGAGCTGAGGACTTCCAAGGGAAGGGCCAGTCCTGGTGGGAAGAAACAAAGCTTACTGGCTCTACTAGCTATGTGCTTGCTAAGAAGTCTGAGATTCTCAAATCTGAGCTTAAGAAATGGAATAAAGAAGTGTTTGGGAATCTTGAATGGAAGAAAAACAGAGTCCTGGCTGATTTCGCTGATCTTAATCGTCTTGATGAGATAGGGCAAGATACAGATTCTCTACGCTCTAGAAGAGCGTCTTGTCAGGTGACTTTTGCTGAGATTGCTACTATGGAGGAGATATCGTGGCGTCAGAAATCTCAGGCTTTATGGCTTAAAGAAGGTGACCGTAATACTAAATTCTTTCATAGACTTGCTAACGCTCATAGAAGATACAATAATATTGAGCGTATTTGTGTAAATGGTTCAGAGTTGTGGAAAGAAGATGAGGTGCGTGGGGGTATTGTTTCTTTTTATTAGCAGCTCTATACTGAGACTTTGGAATGGAGACCAAAACTTGATGGTTTGTATTTCGATGCTATTTCTACACTGGATAGTGATATGCTTGAGGTTCCTTTCTCTGAAGAGGAAGTTCTTAAGGCGTTATCTAGTTGTAATGGTGATAAAGCTCCAGGGCCAACGGATTCACTATGCGGTTTCTTAAAGAGAGTTGGGAGGTGGTGTGTAATGAGGTAATGGGCACTTTTCAGGAATTTTATTCTCATGGCACATTCGAGAAATCATTAAATGCATCTTTTATTGCTCTTATTCCTAAGAAGAGCAATGCGTCTGACATTAAGGACTTTCGGCCAATCAGTTTAGTGGGGTGTATGTATAAGTTTATTGCCAAGGTCCTTGTTCTTAGAATGCGGAATGTTTTGGATGGAATCATCTCAGAGTTGCAAAATGCTTTTGTTGGTGGTAGACAAATTTTAGATTATGTTCTTATTGCAAGAGAATGTGTCGATTCCAGGTTGAAGAGTGAAGTTCCTGGTGTTTTATGCAACCTTGATATCGAGAAAGCTTATGATCATGTGAATTGGAAATTTCTTTTTGACTTGCTTCGGAGAATGGGGTTTGGGGATCGATGGATAAAATGGATTGAATCTTGCATCTCATCAGTTATGTTCTCTGTGCTTGTGAACGGCTCTCCTGCTGGTTTTTTTCCAAGTTCGCGTGGTTTGAGACAAGGAGATCCTTTGTCATCTTTTCTTTTCCTTATGTCATGGAGGGATTGACTAAATTAATGAAAAAGGCAGAGAATCTGGGTTACATAAGGGGGTTCACTGTTGGCAGAGATGTTGCTAATCAGATTGAGATATCCCATTTGTTGTTTGCAGATGATACCCTGGTTTTCGTAATGCTGATGTTTCCCAACTCAGGTATTTGAGGTGCATTCTTACATGCTTCCAAGCAGTGTCTAGTCTTAAGATTAATGTTGGAAAGAGTGTGCTTGTCCCAGTGGGGGAGGTCTCTAATATTTCCACTTTAGCTGCTGTTCTTGGGTGTAGAGTGGGTGCTTTTCCACTCCCTTATCTGGGCTTACCTTTGGGAATCTCCTCCAGGAGAGTGGGGACTTGGGATCCGGTGATTAACAGATATGAAAAAAGATTGGCTGGATGGAAAAAATAGTATCTTTCGAAAGGGGGGAAGGTCACTCTTATTAAGAGCACCCTCTCGTCCCTCCCCATATATTTCTTATCTCTATTTTAGATCCTGTGTTCTGTTGCTGAATGAATCGAAAAAATTTAGAGAGATTTTCATTGGGGTGGAAAAGGAGAGGAGTTTAAGTATCATCTTGTTAAATGGGAGCAGGTTTGCAAACCGTTGAAGTTTGGCGGTTTAGGTATCTGGAAGTTAGTCCCTTTCAATAGAGCCTTATTGGGGAAGTGGTTATGGAGATTCGGTAAAGAGCGTCATCGACAATGGAGAAGAGTTATTTCGTGTCGTTTTGGGGAGTAGAGTGGAGGTCGGTCCTCTCGTCCTGTTTCTATTACCGGGGGCGTTGGCGTCTGGAAGTTCATTCGGAAAGGTTGGGATGTGTTTTCCACCCATATTCGGTTCAAGGTTCGTAATGGTACGTATGTTAGATTTTGGGAAGACTTATGGTATGGTGATCAGTCGTTGTCTCTTTCTTTTCCTCGTCTCTTTAGCATTGCCGAGAATAAGCATGTTTACGTAATTGACTGTTATCATCTTGATAACAGTGGAGTTACGTGGGATGTGCGTTTTAGGCATTCTTTTCAGGATTGGGAGATAGCTGAAGTTTGTGTTTTTTTGGACCTGTTTTATAGACAAAAGGATGTTGGCAGAGGTTGTGATGCTATTTTTGTGGACTCCCTCTCTTCATGGTAGATTCGAAGTTCGATCCATGTTCTTGTGTTTGTCTAATTTTATTGGATATGATTTCCCATGGAAGTGTATTTGGCACTCTAAAGCTCCTCTTAGAGTTGCCTTCTTTGTTTGGACTGCTGCCTAGGGAAAAATTCTAACATTGGATAATCTGCGTAAGAGAGGTAATACCATTGTTAATTGGTGCTGACTTTGTAAAAATGATGGTGAGTCCGTGGACCATCTTCTTATGCATTGTCCTATTGCATCTGATTGCTGGAATCTCATATTCAGTATTTTTGGTGTTCAGTGGGTAATGCCTAAGTACTCTTTCCAATTAATTAATGCTTGGAGAAGATGCCCTGTTTCTGGTCATACTCGTGATTTTTGGAGGGTCGCCCCACATTGTGTTTGGTGGTGTATTTGGGGAGAGAGAAATAACAGAAACTTTGAAGGGAAGGAATCGTCTTTTGCAAACCTAAGTCTTTTATTCTACGCTCTCTTTTCTATTATGTTAGAGGCAGCGCTTGCTCCTCAATCGATGACTTTTTTGTTTTATTGGACTACGTTGGTCCGTAGGTTTGGCTTTTGCTCTTTCGTTTTTGTGTATTAGGGACGCGTTCCCCTTTTGAATGTTTTTCTAATATATTTTTACTTATCAAAAAAAAAAAAATTGGTGCTGGTGATTGACCTAAGAAGATGAGAGTCCTTGGTATCCATAATGAGGGCTGCCAAACAAATAAGTTATAGTGATGAGAGAGAGCTGAGATGAGAGAACCAAGATCAAGCCGACATGAACCCGAGATAAATTGTCGAGGAGAGAGATGAGAAGGGATCCAAGAGAGATTGCCGAGACGAGAACCGAGATCACTGAGGAGAGATTTCTTAGAAAAAGCCAAGATGGAATCAAGATTAGAGTCTGAATAAGAGTGTAAAAATAAATAAATAAATGAAAGAGGGATCAATCTCGGCTCTGATACCATGCTGAAAGAGAGATAATATATGAAAACGTATATCTTATTGACTAATACAATAATACAATGGTGTTTATATATGAGAAGCTATAGGAGTAGGAGAGTGGATAACAAGTAAACTCTATACATGGTAATGCTATAGATGGTAATGAGGGGTAGGTGGACGCGGCTACAGAATACAGAAAATAATAGTAAACTCTAGTCTAACTGTACACGTATGACAACTCATACAATACTGTACAACTCTTACATGTCTAACCCTTCCCAAAATCCTAAAGCCTGTCCAACCATGTCAGACTAGGTAAGAGAAACATAGAGCAAAGAAGAGACTATCAAAGAAGGAAGAAGAAGAAGAATGGGAGAAATCCGGATCAGTCCCATTTGATCTTCAACCACAAGATGGATTGATTGCAAGATGATACCTAGATCTCGACTTCCATATGAAGATTGGATCAAGTTGATGACCAAGGGACCTCAAGCACAAGAAGAGCAAGGAGTTGACAGAGAATATAGAACCACCTGCTCCTGATTTCTTCCATCCTAGAGCCTAGGCGAGTTTTTTATGTTGACAAAGGGGAAGAAAGATGGATTGACATGTTAGATTAAAATGTGAAGCTTCTGTATCTCTTTGCAGAGACAAAGCTCCCCTAGTCATTCAATCTCTATCAATCTCCAATATGATACCTTGTCAAAAAGCATTATAGCTAGGATCTAGGGAGTTGGGACTAGGATTCTAAAAAGAGAGTTTAATCACTCTTGGAAGGAGAAGATTGATCGCTAGGAATGTGTAGACGTTTAGGATTATCAAACTATTGTTGAATAACTTCTTTTACAAAATGCTGTATTGACTTGCTGCAATGTTCAGAGGAGAGGTATTTCTCTGGCATCTATTTGTTTACTCTGTCTCAATCATGAGGAGAATGTGGATCATCTGTTTGGTGGTTGTAGTTATGCTTGGCAAGTGTGGTGCTGTATTGCTGAGGTGTTCCAATGGAGTCTACAAAAACCAGATTCTATTTTAGGACTGGCTCATGACATGTCTCAGTTATTTGCAGCAAAAACTACTAGGAATAAAATGTTTAGAATGCTGTTCTCTGCCACCTTGTACATCTTATGGAGTGAAAGAAATGGTAGAATTCATGATACTACTCCTAGGGAGCCCAGATTGCTTGCTAAATGCGTTGTGTGGGAGGTTATGGATGTCTTGGGGGTATGCCTCCAAGATGCCATTAGCTAGCTTTGTTTTATCTTGGTGTATCAGGGGTATGCCCTTGCTCACCTTCTTGCCTAACTTCCATTAGGCTTTGTGTTCAATGAGGGTATGCCGTCATTTTTTCTATTGTACTATATTGTTATATTTATAATTTTTTTTCTTCATTTAGGAAAAAAAGAAACTCAAATCTATGACTTAGTCCCTAGGAGCTATTGCATATCATTCATGTCATTGATATTGGTCCCTACACACTTAGAGATAGGACTTGAACTGAATTGCACATATTCCTAAAGTGCTAGATTGACGATAAAAAGGAATTGAGCATTAGATGAACTTAGAAAGGTTAAAATCTCAAGATATGCCAATTTAGTCGACTCATATGATCCAGAGAGTTACTATGTTAAACGTAATCTTGTCACACGACTCGTGATGTTTCATCAGTTGATATATTCTAAATAGAGAGTGGCCATTACCGATTTCCTTGAAGTCAGTCGACTAATTCTGTCCAGAAAGTTGAAAACTCCAAGGACATGTAGAATTAGTCGACTCATTTATATGGATCAGCACCAGTCGACTGAATTCATCGAAATTCAAAATCTAACGGCTAGTTCAACTGTCCTTTTCACACATTAAATTCTTCCAACAACTATATTTTTGAATGGGACTGTATAAATGGCCTTGTATTAGCATTTTTTCAAACGGGATTGTATTAGCATTTATGAGTAAGAGACACCATTTGAAACATCTATTGATTATCATTCATCAACACTCATAAGCACTATTAATCCTAGATTGAGCTTTCAACTTGATTATTCAATCTTAATCCTAGGATTGTGAGCTTACACTTGTGCATATCTATCTATTTTGAGATGATTGTTTTTCAAAAACTCAGATCTCATTTATTGTGAGTGATTAAATGTTGTTGACCCTTGGAAAGACCAAGTGAAATGAATTTCACTTGGCAAGGGGGCTCAGGAGCTTGTAAAGGTTAGCTCTCCACCTGCAAGAGGGAGCAAGGTTTCTCTCTTCACCCTTAAGGAAAGTCCCATAGTTGATTTGGGAGACTCCTCAAGAGCACATCTTGAGGTGAGGACGTAGGCAGGATTGTCAAACCTCGTTATATCGCGGAGTTTGATATTCTCTATCCCTTGAACTCTCTTATTATTGTTTGTCTGGGAATGGTGAAGATAAGGAGGGTGGACACATTTTCTGCTAGTGATGACAATGTTATTACTTAACATCATGATGCTGAAAAACATTGCTATCACTGGCAGAGCATTCTTTCACCTTCCTCATCTTTATCATTCTTAGCATCATCATCACTCTCAGCCCCACCCTGATCCTTTTTTTATGTCCTTGCTAAAAGGTATTATGTTCTATTAATTAGAATCTGATTTTTATTTCTTATCTTCAAATCATATACCCATGACATATGCTAATTTTGTTGTTCAAGCTGTGAAGCATCAACTGGTTGAGGTTGATTTTTGTTTAGATTTTGGTGAGGGCCTTGGTTGGGGATGACGGAGGAAAACATATTGTACAAATTAAGCCAATTGAATCCACTTAAAAATTTACTCTTTGCAAATAGCTTCTGCAATGATATGCTGGCCTAAACTTTTTACTGCTGCACTTCGCAGTGAACTCTAAAGATTAAAAAAGAAAAAAGAAAAAATAAATTTTTGCAAAGGATTTTGCAAATTTAACTGGGCGATCAAATGGGGTACTAAGGCCTTTTGCATATTATTTATCCATGTTATCCTTGTAACTTTTATCCCACTGCAGATAGTTTAAATAGAAATTTTTGAAAAGAAATACGAAATATCAACTAAATTATTATTATTTTGCCAGACCTACCGTAGTAAGATTGTTTTCACGACATTATTAACCATTCTTCTTTTACGTTTTTTAATCTAGGAAACATTGGATATGTAATAATGTACCGCATTGTATTTAGGGGGGTTAAGGAAGTGTGTACGTATGGGCTTCTTTAGATACTTTTTACATTCATAATATACATCTGTTAGATTTTCTTTATTGTTGTTTTTCTTCCTGAAGTTGCATTGTTAGAATTCTTGCCCATTCACAGGAGAATGTTATTACATATTATTATCTTGCACAAACATATACCGTATGTGTTGTAAAGCATAAAACATATGTGAAAAGAAATTAAATGAGAAAAACACACAGATATTATATTTTAGTCACTATGGCCTACATCCACAGAACAAAGAGTCCAAAGGGCTACATCACTTTTATAATACTCAATCAATTCATGCACAATACAATGGTGGAGACTCCTTTATATAGGAGAAGAAATTATGAGAATTGAAGGAGAGAAAAAATAGGAAACAAGGATGATTTTTCTCCACTGATTCCTCTAGTAACACTAAATCTTCAATAATAACATCAATTACTGAAAGATTTTCTTCCACTAATTCCTCCATTAAATCTTCAATACTCCCCCTCAAGTTGGAGCATGAATGCCCAACTTGCCATTGAGATGATGAGTAGCAACAAGTGTGAATGATGAAGAGAGAAGACGGAGAACAATGCTACCGAAAACACCGGTAGCCGAAAAAAGTCGATAAAAACTGCCGGAGACACGGAAAATGCGAGGACAATGCTACCGAAAACACCGGTAGCCGAAAAAAGTCGATAAAAATTACTGGAGACACGGCAAAGACAAAGACAATTATACCGAACACACAGACAGCCCAAACAAGTCAACAAAAAACTGCCGGAGACATGGCAAAGGCGAGGACAATGCTACCGAACACACCTGCAGCCCAAACAAGTCGATAAAAACTGTCGGAGACACGGCAAAGGCGAAGAATATTACTGTCAAACAAGTAGCCCAAACAAGTCACAAATGGTACCGGGAAACCCTTAACAACATTTCAGATGTAAATAATGAAATAGAAGTGGAGAGAAATGAAACAAGAAGAACACATATATTTAAATATATTTACACAAACACTTCTAATCTTGTCTAATCTCCCAAAATTCGAGGACTTAAATTTTTTTTGTTGCAGTTTCTCTAGTCCAAGCTTTTAAATTCTAGGCTTTTTTTATGGTTTAACATCCTTTATGTGACAAACTTAGTGGAGGTATTATTGATATTTCTGAAAACATATTATAATAAAATATCGTCAATCATATTTTTCCTTATTCTGTTTATGATACACAGTATTTGTTCTTTCTCAAGTCTATTTTTGTTATCTCAATGTCAAAGGCCTAGGGTGTAGTTCAGCAAGGTAGCTGACCATGCGAAACAGATTCAAATGAGATCCATAGGTGTGCAGCTGATGAAGAACCTCGTTAACTTACAAGTTAAATTTTTATGTGCATGATTACTTGTTGAAAAGTTCTTCGGTTTTTTATACAACATTTATCATCCTAGATAATTTTTGTTTATTATTTTAATTTTGCACTTCATTTTGTCTTGAAGCTTCTCCTTGTGTTTTCATTCTTTAAAATCATGTGTTCAGCACTTTTCACTAAGCTTCTGAAGTTGTCAGGTGGCTCGATCCAGTGCTATGCCTTCCAACTCGAGGGATACGTTGTACCAGAGCTTGCCACCTACCATAAAATCATCATTACGTTCCAAACTACAATCCTTTTGTGTCAAGGAAGAGGTACATCTTTACATGATGTTACTCCTCATTATATTCACCAATAACTTGTGTTCATTTTTATGCTCTATGCTCCATTCCACTAAAATGGATGAAAGGAAAAGGAAAACAAGATTCTGAACAAAGTGAATTGTTCAATCTCTTCAGTAATTGAATCATTATGTTTTGTAGCGCCATAAAATTCTTTAAATGAAAGTTGTAATATCTCTGCCTCCAGCTCACTGTTACAGAAATTAAAGCTGAGATGGAAAAAACTTTACAGTGGCTTGTTCCTACTGCCGTGAATACAGCCAAGTAAGACTTCCAACCTTCCTGTGAACACCTAACCTTTTCCCTTTTCATTGACAATTTCCATTTCCATAGTTCTCTTGCACCTCCTCCTAATATTCCTAATTGTTTTTTCTTTGTTTCAAATTGTTTAAATTAGGTTCCATCATGGTTTTGGTTGGGTTGGAGAGTGGGCAAATACAGGGTAAAAAAATTCATCGTATTTTGTTTGAATGTGTATTTTTTTGCTTCTCTCTCTTTATGGGATTGGTGAATTGTGTTAGAGATTGAATAAAAATATCGGTTTACATACAGGTCTGCGGTAAATCGAAAGCCTACTGGACCAACTGATGTGATTCAAATCGAGACACTCCATCATGCAGACAGGAAGAAGACCGAAGCTTACATTCTTGAACTTGTGTTGTGGCTTAACCATTTGGTGAGCCAATCCAAGGTTAATGGTGGTGGTACAAGATCACCCATTAGATCTCCAAATCACTCACCCCTCCAAAGGACGAATCAGCAGCCCGTAAATGAGGCTGCCTGTACCTCATCATCCATTCTAAGCACTGAAGAACAGGAGATGCTGCGGCATGTAAGCAACAATAAACGGACACGAGGAATAAGTAAGAGTCGGGA
Organism: Cornus florida; assembly: GCF_030987335.1. Classification (NCBI taxonomy): domain Eukaryota; kingdom Viridiplantae; phylum Streptophyta; class Magnoliopsida; order Cornales; family Cornaceae; genus Cornus; species Cornus florida. Next base: position 36,808,917 of record NW_026775574.1, on the reverse strand, counting down.
CTTTGAATTCGTTGAAAACAGATTAAGAAAGCACGAGAGACCGACCAAGAGTTGCAGCAACTCCCCGTCAAAAGGAAGCGAGGAACTATTCCCTTTAAACGGGCTTTCTTCAGGCATTTCTGTCATTGATGTGTGTCGTCACAAAGAGAAACCATTGAATGTCAATGAATAAGTGGATGCACCCGGAGAAGTAGTTATTAAAGTTATTGTACATAATCATCATTGCGGTATGTTTGTCGTCACACAGAGAAACGGGCTTTCTTTTTTACATGTTTGTGTTTGCACTATTGTAGCACAATAAGGGTCCCCTTTACTGTTTCACTGGATTGATTCTTGTAGTGTGCTTCATGCACTGGTCTTCTATAAGATTATACTTGAAGAATACTATCTACCAGTATTGCAAAAGATTGTATTTGGAGGTGGTGGAAAGATAAATGTTACTTGGTGGATAAATCTGTAAGAGTTCTGATCGTTTCTTGGTTGTGAATTAAGATAATAGGGAAGACAGCTGAGAGATTTTGTATGTGTATAGGCTACGTGGCATTTATAATAATAATTTTTTATTTTATTTTATTTTATTTAAGATCATGTTCCTTCTATTTCTTCACATCTCCCTTCTTTTGGCTTCTGTTTCCATAATTATTTCATTTGTGGATACATTTATTTTGAAGTTTGATTTTAAAGGATTATAATGATGATGACAATATATTGTTAGGCCGAACTGTCTTTTCCTTTAGAGAAATTTCGCTTGACAAAAGCCTTGCGCTATAATTTTTTTCTTTTTGTGGGCGTAAAAATATTTTTTGAAAAATACTTTCTATCATTTTCGGGTGTTTCATTGTCCTAAATACTATATATATATATATATATATATATATATATATATATAATAAGTAAAATGTTTTACCAACTTTCTTCCTTGAAAAAGGATTTCCCCAAATATTTTGGGTAAGTCAATTTCCAATTCTAATTCCGATCGCACAAAATTATAGGAAATTGCTTTGGATGTAGCTGGAGATCTAGTATTTAAAATCATAATCACAACATACAAAAGAAGAACAAGAAGAAAATTATTCAACTATGCACATAGAAGAATTTTAAGTATAAAAATGAAAGAAAAAAGAAAGAAAATTGAGAGAACTTTAAGAGGAAAAAGTTAAGAGTTTCAATTGAGAAAGAAAAATTTAACTTCTTTTTTTTTTCTTTTGTGGGCGTAAAAATATTTTTTGAAAAATACTTTTATCATTTTCGGGTGTTTGATTGTACTAAATACTATATATATATATATATATATATATACACATTTTATAAGTAAAATGTATTACCAACTTTCTTCCTTGAAAAAGGATTTCCCCAAATATTTTAGGTAAGTCAATTTCCAATTCTAATCCCGATCTCGCACAAAATTATAGGAAATTGCGTTGGATGTAGCTGGAGAACTAGTATTTAAAATGAGAATCACTACAGTCATCATTTCAATAACTGATTTGTACTAGACTCTATGAGCCACGACGGAGCCAGGATTTCAAGTTAGGGGGCACCGTCGCAATATATATATATATAACATAACAAATATAAAATACAAAAGAAGAAGAAGAAGAAAATTATTCAAATATGCACATAGAAGAATTTTAAGAAGTAGAAAAAGGAGAGAAATATGAAAGAAAAATGAAAGAAAATTGAGAGAACTTTAAGAGGAAAAAGTTAAGAGTTTCAATTGAGGAAGGAAAATTTAACTTCTGTTTTTTTAAGGGAATTTAAGGAATTTAAAAAGTAAAAGAGAAAATAAAAAGATAATTTTAGAAACCGCAAAATTTAGGGGACAGTATAATTTTTTCATATATATGAAAAAATTTAAAAAACTTAACACCTATACTATAGAGTGCCGGGCCACGCCAGGGAGCACGTGCCCCCTGCCCTTCATTGGCTCGGTCCCTGATAATACAATTATTATTCATTCATCATCCTAATTCTGACTAAGATTTTAATTTATTTGTTTTGAAGTTCTTTTTAGTATTTATTTAAAAATAATAATAATAATAAATAAATAAACGGAACAACTAAAACTAAAAGGTCCAGTACTGTCACTAAGACCTCCCACTATTTTTATATTGCAAGATGATAAGTTGGAAGAATTTTTTACTTCCTACATTTTTAGGGCTTTGATCTTTTAGGAAGCCTCATCATTTCAGTTCAGGAATACTATGATTTCATTTTTAATGTTTGCTCTCTTCCTTTTCTTTTTCTCCCTTTTTGTTTTATAACTGATAAGGAGATTTAAAATAGGGATGTCAACTCGAGGTTGTGGCTTGACCAGCCAAATAGAAGCATGTAGTTCGACCGATTTGAAATGGAGCGAATTCAAATGAAGATTGACACGATAATAAGACTTCAAATTTAAAATGGCAGATTAATCACTGAAAAAATCTGTACTGGATCTTAACAACTCTAGCGGACAATGACCACCGACCAAAAAACCACATGAAAGAGGTATGACACAATTAATGCATTAAATTCCTGCTGTTACTTTAGAGCTTCGGTGACTAACTTGATCGTCGGAAAGCTCTTAGTAGACACCATACTGGTGCTGGTCAAGTTTCTTCTCTTTGTAGAGAAACGGTCAAGATTCATTTATTCTCTATGAAGAGAAATGGTGTTATTCCGAATTATGCAGAATCTTGCTTCAACAATTGGTACGGTACATGAAAACAATGAGTTTATGAAGAAATTATGATCCATGCGCGATATAATATTTTTTCTCCATTTTTGAAATCACGAAACTTTTCTCCACTCTCTATTGCATATATCCAATATGTACATACATGAGAACAGCAGGAGGATGGACATATGGTAATTGATGTGCCACTATAGATTTTGGCTCAAACACGGGAAAGGCCACACATAGTGGGGCAAATCATCATCCTGGTGTTGGGAAACGTGCAAGTTTTAAAAACTTTTCGAGTAATTTTAATTCATAGATCTTGATTCATCACATAGAGATAAGTTTTATGCAAAAATAAAATATGATGTATCATTCAATTAACAGATTGAATACTTACATCGAAAGTCTGAGTAAACCTTTAAATCTTTCCTCTAAAGTGAATGTTCTCACTTATTGAAGATCCCTTAGCAAGATGCCTTTTCCTTGGATCTTCATCTTCTTGGAAATTGTTTTGCCTTTAGGAATCACTCATAAGCCTCCATGAATGACCTTGGAAAACTAAGCTTGTGGGAGCCTCTATTAGATGAAAACATAAACCCTAATTTTCTAGAGAGAAAAAATATATTCATTTTTCCTTCTCATAAAAATCACCCCTAAAATATACATAGACCATGTATATTTATAAGCAACATAAAAATAAAGAAAAAGAAACAACAAATCCTTCTCAATCTCTAATTCAAATGTCTCAAATCTAATAGGATTCTAATATCAAGTTGGGTTATGAGTGAGAATCCTTTGGGCTTATTATTTTATTAGCTATAATGAATTAATAATTGGTCTGGTACATGGACCCAATTCAATTAATTCATAAATTAATTTCTACTCTACTAAAAGAAATTAATTGAATTCCAATTAAATAATAAATAACCTCTAAGTTAATATTGCACTTTGACCCCTCTATGCATAATTAGTTATCAGATAAATAAAGCCATCAATTCGACTACTTAATTAATATATTTATTTTGGTACCATTGATTATTTCTAGCGCGATCACAATAAAACATTTGTTTGACAAAAATAATAATTTAAATAAATAAATATATAATAAATCATTTTGTCTAAAAACACACGAAGGCCTTCGAATTTACTTTGTGATCAACCATAATCAATACAAAATAAATACAAGTAGCAATGATGCAAATATTGAAAATATAACCCTCTAACTATTAATTATATAACTACCCAAAATGTCGGTCTAAGGATCCCGAAGAATCCGCCGAACAAATCAAAGTAATTATTAATTAATAAAAGAGTTTATACTTTTCTCATGCTTAAGAGTCAAATGCCATGACGGTGATAGGGAGCAATTGCATACGACGGCTCTCGCAATATATCTTAACCTAACCCGGATCCAGTTCAAGTCTTAATTAATTATGAGTCCATCCATAATTACCGACTATGAACCATTTATGATTACTATTTATATTCATGTATTGATCCCCATCACATACACATATAAATATCTCTTGTAATCAAGTGGACACTATCAATTCTATAATGAATCGAAACATAATACATTGAATTTACCAATTGTATAAAGCATAAATATTTCAGAAACGTCAGAAACATATGTCACTATAATCCAGATAGGAATTTGCTATGCCAAGGCATATAAATCCCAACAGCTCCCATTTGCCCTCATAGCCAATTCAAATTGCATCTAATTCCAATGTTAACCAGATGACGATCAAAATTATTGATCAATAACACATTTGTTAATAAATCAACAAAGTTATTGTAATACCCCGTATTTTATTAAAGAGTTTAGTTTATTTAAAGTCATTTATGTGAGGATTTCTTTACTTATTATTGTACATGCTACATTATTATATTAAGTTCATTTAATGGTGCATGTAAATTAATTGTGTATATTAAAATAGTAAATTTATTCATTTAATTGTGCATGTATTATTATTAATAATTTTATTTGTTGGTTATATTTATATTAATCATTATTAGTTAATTAAAGTATTATATTTGTGTTATAAAGTATTATAATGATATAATGTATTCTTATGTAATAATAATAATAATAATTATAATAGTTTAATAATAATAATAATAATAATAATATAATAATAATAATTATAAAAGTTTTATTAATAATAATATTAGTAATAATAATAATAATAGTTATAATAATAATAATAGTATTAAATCACAATGCCATGATGAAATTAGAGATTAGAATAGGATTTCATTAATGTGTATGGGTAGACTTGAAGCCATATGGTTGGGAAGGTGGTTAGTAAATATAAAAATTAGATATTTGTAATATTTATATTATATAATTTGTATATAAATTAGCTAGCCTACCTTAGAAGGAAAGAAAGGGAGTTAGAAACAAATTATAAATTCTAGTGAGCCATTGTAAAAGTGTGGAAAGGAAGAGAGAGAAAGAAAGGAGCTTGGACCGGTGTAGGAGAAATCTACCCGACTACGCGCAACCGGCGGATTTATTTTAAATCCAAAAAGGCAAGTTCTTATCTATTTTTCCCCTTTGAATCCATAAATTAATTGTTTAAATTATTTAAATTATTATGGAGCCTTGAGAGCATGTTAGGAGTTAATAAATTATTATTTTTAGTTTATTTAATTAATAAAATTTTAATTATTTAGGATGGTAGATATTTAATTATTATCCTATACAATTAAATCTAGCTAAAAATACTTATTTAAGGCTTCAGGGATTTTTCTAGAATTTTTCGGTAATTTTATGCATTTTCCGGCGAGGCTCCGGCGAGATTTCCGGTCGCCGGCAGCGGGGAAGAAGACCGGAGCAATCCGGTGTGTTGCGGCACAAGGTACCCTGTGTGCGCATGGATCCATGACCGGTTGATGGGAAATTGATTAAAAGATGGATTCGGTGTAGCGCGGGACACCATATGATGGTGCGCGCTAATCATCAGCCGTAGGATGAAAGGAGCATAGGTGGATTGATCCGGTGTGGCGCGCATGTAGGAAAGGTGATGCAGCCAACCAACCGGAGGACGCCACATCAGCAGGAAGCCATCAACGCGCGCGTGGGAGCGCGTGCGCGCGCATGGAACTCTCCAGACGCGCGTGCGCGCGCGTGGCTGATTCCAGACGCTCGTGGAGGCGCGTGGGAGAGTGGGGAAGGTTGGGCTGCGCGTGGGGAGGCTCTGGGAGGCGCGTGAGGGCGCGTGTGGGGTCTCTACAGCTGCTGGAAATTACCAGAATACCCCTAAGGCCTGTTTTGTAAATTCCAGAACCTTAAACTTGGATTTTTAGGTACTGCGTTGGTATTTACGGGTTTAACGGGCCACGAAATTATTATTTTAATACCCGTTAAGTATTATTATGGCCGATTAATATTTCTAAACCTTAATTGGCCCGTTTACCGTACGTATATGAATGTGACTCATTTGACCACATTACTATAGATGGTATTATTATGTTATTAAATGGTATTCATTATTATTGTTCAAATATAATAATGTCACGGTTATCGTCATATAAATTATCCATTATATTATGGGATATTTATACTGTTAATCATACATCAACCATGATTATTATGCTGTGTGCATTTCAGGGAATAAATGGACTGTTTATTATGTCGCATTTATATTATATGGATGTGTTGCCATATAGAACCATGTGAGCTGGCTAATAAGTTTAGACTCATTTATACCTTATGCATTCGTTGCTATAGACAGATGTGTGGCTGTCGGGGTATGTGGTTTAATATTATTGGCATGTGTTGCCTAATTGACATGCTCAGTATGTTTAGTAATATTATTGGCATGTGTTGCCTAACTTATATGCTCAGTATATTCATCAGTACTTTGAGAGGTGTTATCACTGTGTAGTTCGTTATAGTCTGTGTTGTCAGTATCGTGCACCATGTATAATAGCTGATTTCCCGAGTAGGGAAAGGCGACACTTAACCACCTAGTGTGAGTCTAAGTGATCACCATCTATTCTGGTTGAGGTCATGTTATATATTGGATGGTTCCCTTAGGATGTATACAGATATAGTACTCATCCGGATATAAATGATTAATTTATTTGATTCTCTGATTTGGGTCATAGTAGAGAGGACTTGCTCGTGGGGTTGACCCACCATTGTTGCTATTTCAGGATACGGTCAGTACCCGTTCCAAGGTTGAGGTTAGCAGTGAGGGACCACCATCCGAACTCATCTACTCTTACGATCCAGTTCAGGGTAGAAGTTTTATGTATTACTTCAGTTTCAGTTTTTATTTACTTTTGACGTTGAACTCTTAGGGTTATTTAGGGATCCTTGACATAGGATTTCCAAGTTGTAATGGAGTACTGTATTAAATAAAGGATGGATGGATGTTGTATTATTTAGTGTTCCTTTCCTGTCTAAATTCTGTTATTATCATCATTTTGTATTCCATGCTTGTATATTGCCAATTGTTTTTGATATCCCTCGTTTTTCGTGTATAAGCCTGATCAACTTATGCGTGAAAAATGTGGGGGTATTACAGTTATATTCCAATGCAATGTTCTAGCCACAAGTACATTTTCTTACTGGACAATATTATGTAGAACATAATACTTCCTCTCAGTGTATCTTGTTCCTCTATGGAACCTTGGGTCATTGGTTTGGACTACTTCTGCACTATTGTCGCAATATAGCTCGATAGGCAGGCTAGTATGCTCCATAACCTCTAAATCAGTGAGATCAAACCAAAAAGGCTTCCATTGCCGCCTTTAAGGCTGCAATGTACTTCACCTGCAGGTTTAAGTCAGCAGTTGAAATCTGCTTAACAATCTACTAACTGATTTCCCTTCCATTGAGTGAACATACACTAACTCATGAACCTCATAGTATCTACTTCTGATTGAAAATTAGAACTAGCATACCTGACTAGGACCATATCATCACACCCATAATTTGGGTAAACGTTTTTAAAAGTGTTTGTGAAAACTAGATGCCTAGGAGGCGTCTAGTGGTCCGTGGTGTTAGTGTGGTATAGAAGGGAGTATGGTTTAGCTAACTAGGCCGGATGCGATGCCTTGGAGGTGCCTTGTGGTCGTGGATAGTTAGTCAACCCTTCATTCGTGATGCCTTAGAGGTGCCTTGGGTCGGATTACACTAACGGTTTGGAAGTTGAAATGACATTGTTTCAGAAATGGGGAGTGACATTGCATGGCATGGCATTACATTGACATACATTGTATATTTGGTGGTTAGACGACTTGCGTACGTATTTATTGATTATTTTTGGTACTTTGCTTGTTTTTCCTGAGATATGATTCCGTTATCTTGTATCCTATTCATTGTATGGATTCATGGGGTCGTAAGAGGTGTGTCTTAGATGCTTCCTACTGAGCTTTATGCTCACCCCATCATTTTAACATTTTTTAGGTCATGGGAAGGAAGTGGCGGATGACGTTCCTCCATAGGTTTGAATGGGTTAGTGGATTGTTTTATTATCTTTTATATTTGTGATTTCATTTGTTTTGAATAAGTTTTGGGATGACACGTACATTATGTATCAGCCTTAGAACTTACCATAGTGCCAATAGACGACCTCGGGTTCGGGTAAGAACCCGATTAGCGATTCAAACCCTCGGGTTCAGGTCGTTACAAATTTGGTATCGGAGCAATGGTTTGAAAACTAGTAAGACAACGGGTACAGGCCTACCTAGGGTTGTATGGAAGGTCGATTGCATTGTTTACGTGCTTATGTGTTAAAGTATTTGGCATACTTACTTGCTTAATTACTTATGTATTTACGGTTTTAAAAGGCATGCTTATTTGCTAGGTATTTACATACTTAAATGATTAATTGCTAAAATGTGTGTTATATGGGTATGACGATGAAATGTATAAATAATTGAAAACATATTTAGTATGATATGATAACAAATGTGATTTAGGTGGTAACGACAAGTGATAGGCACAGTGTGTGCAGTTTTATTTTAAATGATAATTTAATAAGTAGTGAGCACGGTAGGTGCAAGTATGTCTCGTATGGTATTGTGATGGTTATTAGGCATGGTTATGCAAGTATATATATTTTTTAAAATGAAAGACAGGGTGTTTAAAATAAATGAATTTAAATGATAGGACATGATTGTGTCATGGTATGGGATACGGTTATTATATATATATATATATATATATATATATATGTATATGTATACATGTATAGGAGTATGCGGTTGAACATGGATGGTTGTGTGGGTTTTGACCTGAGTAGGCGAGGAGCTCAGTTGGTCTAGGGTTGTTTGGGGTGCCGGTTCTTATCGAACGAATGGCGTGGACTTCTAGCTCGTGGATTGAGCTATTCAGTGTGTAGTCATCCTAATTTTTCTTGTTACATTTTGTGCGGTGCTTATGGCATGACTTCAGAACTGATTCATATTTCATGGCATGGTGTCTTTGTTGTGTGTGAATTTCATACATCGGTGGATGGGTTCTTGTGACCCTAAAGGTTAAGTGTGCGAGTGAGGGTTTCGAAGGAAAAAGGTATAACCTTAGGAGGTTAGTGTTTGTGACTTGGGTCACAGTTTGGTGCAGAGGTTCTTTTCGAACCGGTCGTGTTAGGTGTAACAGAAGTTGTTTGAGTCACAAATGTAGTCTATAGGTTGTAGATGTGTATTGCGGGTGTTCTGGTGCTGTCTAAGAAAATGCGTTGGTTACGGTTGGTTAAGAGGTGATTTTTCCATTTCAAAAATTGCAGGAATGCGTTGCGGGTAATTGGCTCTCGGTGAGTTGATCGCAAGGCTCAGTTGATGAGTGGGTTTTTGGGTTGGCACGATTGTTTAGAGAGTCTCGAGGTAGTGTATAGTGGTTAGCTTTAGTTGTGTAGAGCAGGATTGCGCTATAAGGCAGGTTGTATGATGTCATTGAAGTGTTTGGTCGTTTGCGGATGAAGTGATTGATGGTAAGTATTGTGCTACCGAATAAACTTTGTTTTGGAAGTTGTAAGCTGTGGACTGATTAACGGATCGATTACAATTATAAATCAACCCTTTTGCAATAGCACAAATCATTGTAAAATAGGGCTATTGGTCCGGTAAGTCGAACCACTGGGACTACTAGTTTATGGCAACTAAGGTGTCTAGAATCATTTTTAGAATGATGATGGGGTATAGAGGTTTGTGAGAGTTGTCACTAAAATTATGAATTGAAAAATGTATAAAACAGTAATGCTAAGAAGTAGAGAAGTAAAGACAATTACAAAGGGACTAGGGAAGTGAATCCGCACTAAACCCTGAATACATGTTAGATCAAGACTACATTGGGGATAGACAATATATATATGATGTTAAGAATTATACAGCAACACATGGTTGCCTTATAATCATCAAGAAGTTCATTAAATCAAAATAAGAATGATCCATCAAAAGTTTATACATTTGAACTACCTAAACTAGGGTGTAGCATCAACATACTATCTTAAACAAAAGATCATCAAGCCTTTAATCAAATGATAAAGCACATAAAATTAGGAATCAAGTATAAACCATTAAAGGGAATACCTAAGCAATGGACTATCAAGTTTCTCTATCAACATGCCATGAAAACCATTCATAATCTTATTTCCATTGTCACCATGAAAATGCAAGCATTATAATTAATATAAGAACCATCTAAGACAAGATAATTAACTTACATCAATCATTTATAAACATTAAAATTCATTACAAGATGTAATATGCTCTAGATTATGAAAAGACCAAAAATTATACATTATTATCCCCAAAATAAAGCCTAATCTAGTACATTACCTCCCTAAATGGAGGTTTAGTTACCCATTACTGCAAGGAATGAAGAGGATGAAGAAGAAGAACTCTCCATTGTTGCACCTTAAGATCCAAGAACACCCAAAACCTCTCAACCCTCTTTTTCTCTCTAAAAACTTAATGTAAAAATGTGAGATATCCCAAAAATAAGCCTCTCATCCTTTATCTACCCAAAATCTACTCTCCATCCACTCCATCACGAGTTCCAACCACCCTAGAGCCATTAGAACCACAGAAAATGCATAAAAGACAAGAATCAGTTTGAATTCAGGAGCAAGTGACCTGCTGTCTACATATCGGCGGGCGCCCGCAAGCTTTCAACCTCGAAGATTGCTACTAGCATGTTTGGCGGGTGCCCGCGGTGGCACAGCGGGCGCTCGCAGTGGCGCAGCGGGCGCTCGCGGGAGCTCAGTGGGGGCCCGCGAGCCTGTGGCGGGGCCCCGTGAAACTAGGCAGAGAGTTGAGGAGTTGGCAGGCACCCACAGTCTCCCGCGGGGCCTTGTGGCTGCAACTTCATCAAGGCTTCTTGTAAGCCTCTTCGAGCCGGAGCGTTGACGTGGTCTCCACTTTGAACACTAAGCCACGAACTCCATGCATACGAGGACTCAAGAGGCCTGGCCCAAAAGACAGTTTTCAGCAACGGCGCACCTACTTCAACAAGAATGATGTCAAAATCGCTTCTTTAATCATAATCAAGGAAACCGACCTAAAACAAGACAAAAGTGCACAAGTAAAGTAAAATTGTACATTATACTTCATTAATGGACCTAACTCAAGCAAGAAAGGGCGCTTGAATATGTAATATTCGGTGCTTATCACACCCCCAAACTTACATTTTGCTAGTCCCTTAGCAAAACAAAATATAGAACCTAACCAAAATGACAACATATGAAATGCCGTCAACATGCATCAATCATGGAGCAAGAAATTACCAACGAAGCTCAAATGTAACTTGGAACAACAAAAATTTGGAAATAGACTCATTAAGCAAACTACCTTACATATATAAAGCCTTGATACTCAAAATGGCAAAATAAGTTTCAACTTTTACGCACTGCTCATTAAGACCTATACAAACATTTCAATTGTCATTTCTAAAATGGAATTTAACTCTAACTTCAGTGAAAGTGAACCGGATTCCCAATATGCGGCTTTTACCCTCTTTTTCCAATCCCAAAAACACAAGCTTTCAAATCCTTAAATCTCCTTCTAAATGAGGTCCCCAAGGCTTAACTTTATTCACAAAACAACTTTTGTTGCTTAATGACGATTTTATTGATCAACTTAAAAGATCACTTACTATGGTCGTGCAATGTCAAAATCCTTTAAGCTTTCTAACCAACCCATGTAGCAAGTGTTAGGCCAACAACTCCCAAACCAGATGGCTTTAGGGTGTTAAGTGTGACGACCCTGGTTTTTAGGCCAGCGTGTCCTGTGATGAACCGTAAGGATGATCCGATAACGGATCCGAATGCGGAAGCGAAAACAGAAAACAAGACTCTAGGAGGTCAAAGTGACCTTCCATGAGGTCGTGGAACTCAACAAGAACTGATGCGGAAGCAAAAGATCGAAAATATGACAAATAAGCCCCTAGGGGCAAAATAGTCATTTCTAAAAACTGTAGATTCGGGTGCCACCGAGCACACCGCTGGAAGGACAACGAAAAACTAATCAAGATGGACTCAAGAATCGCATGATTCGGAGTCCGAACGAAGGAGAAACGGCATGACGAAGAAAAACGAGCACTTAAAGCAAAAAGGGTAAACTGGGAATTATCAAGGAAGAACCGGATGCAACCGAGCACACCGTTGGAAAGACAGCGAAAAATTAGTCAAGTTTAAAAAAAAATTCACTTGAATCAGAGTCCGGACGAAGGAAAAAAGCCTAAAAGTAGAATTGACGTCGCGGCGGCCCGACGAGGGGCCATGGCGCACACGGCGCCCATGAGCGAGCCCACCGGCATGCATGCCGGCGCCCAAAGACATGGCTGGTGGCAGCCCTTGGCTGCTGCTACATTTTTTTTTTGATTTGCCCAGAACTGAGGCTTGAAACGGAGGTCAAGACGAGTTGTTCTGGAAAAACACGAAGAAGAAACCGCCCCTAAAATCGAGTTTTCTACCCGACAGCGCACACGGAATCGAAAAGAACTCACAGTGAAATACCCAAAATGCCCCTAGGTCAGAACTGAACAAGAGGGTCATAAAGCTGCTAAATCAAAATTGGAAGCTGAAACTTCACGAGGGATTTCCGATACCAAGACGACATTTTCTGGAAAAACACGAAGAAGAAACCCCTCCTAAAATCATGTTTTCTATTCAACCATATCAAAAGAAGAAAATAAAAATGATGTGAAAGGTCCATAGTGCCCCTAGATCAGAATATGCAAAAAAAATGCGAAATGAATTCACAAGAGGCTCAAAACACAAACGATAAGGTTTTGCCTGGAAACGATCATGCACGCAAACGTAACTTACCTATTTAGATGCGCTACAATGGTCCATGGCTTAAAAATATAGCCGATACAAAATCTGACCCCCCAACAGGCAAAAAGGCAAAAATGGACTTGGAATGGAAAACATGGAATCCAAAAATGTAAAATGGAGTCAAATGACCATTTGGCCCTTGGTCACACTTCATACAAGATTAATAAGACCCTATGAAAGAATGAAAATGCAATTCCCACACCCGATGCAACCATGGTGAAGCAATGACTTGCGATTTTTCAAGGCTTTCATAATATTTCATGAAGTTAAAAAGTTGTATAGAATACAATACACATGTCATTGGCCTCCGGCCTCATCTCATACATGTCAAATACATTGAAAGGAGTGCACTTATGTACACATTACATACATGGAATCAAACATACATATTTTGACATGTAAGTCTACAAAATGACATTTCATGCTAACATTTGCATGAAATGGAAACTTGAAAGCTACTCGACATCCAAGGAATGCAAGGCTTCACGAACCAAGTCTTCATACCTGAAATATGCCCCAGTATCGTAGGGGTGAGTAACATAAAACTACTCGTAGGAGATGAGCATGCATTGACCTAGCATTTTACAAATTTATCACTTTAAGGTGAAACATGTTAAAGGGGCTCATGCCACCTAACATCTATGTCCAAGTGAGACTCGGGGAGCATCCTAAGCTACCTTAGAGTCTAAGCAACAAGAATCATGATATACATACGTGTATGAAACGAATCATGGTTGGAATAATCTAAAGAACACGACAAGAAGAATGCTTGAGCATATATTAACATGAATTGCATTTTCAATACAATTTAACTAGGTCTAAAGTAATCCATACAACATGACAAAAGCATATTTGAATACAAGTTAACAAGAATCACATTATCCATGCAATTCAACAACAAAAAAGCATGTTATACAATGCAACAAGGTTTAAGTTCTCAAAGCCATCAACTTAGAATCTAAAGGACAAAATAACAGTAGTGGTTCATGCCACCTAACGTCTATGTTATAAATGAAATAATAGGATCAATCCTAAGTTTTATTAGAACGTCAAAACACGATTTTCAATATCGATGCAATTTAACCAACATTGGAACTTCCAATACAATGCATAAAGCACAATTTCGCAAAGTTAACATCCTGTAACTTAAAATGGAACGACAAATAAGAAACAACAAGTTACAACATCATCTAGTTATCAACTTGAAAATGAAATGCAAAATCAAACAAAGTGGATACTCGGACGTCACGCCGGATCAGACCGACAACATAGTTACTTTAGGGTTACTAACCCATGGGTAACCTCCCTACGTGCGCACTAGACCATATAGAGGGACTATCCCCCGTACTAGAACCACGTCCTAGCCATAGTCAAACAATGACATCCCCAAGTTTCCAAAATCAACAAGTTGTGCAACAACGCATATATCAACAGGAATATGCAAGATAATCAACTATCTACCAAGCACAACCAAATTTGGAAACCTATACAATACATTCTCTAAGTCCACAACTAATATGATGTGATGAATGTTGAATCTTCAGTGTGCGATTTGTTACACGCTATGCATGAATGATGATGTTAAATACGAAGTGTGTAAATCGTTACACAAGGCAACAATATATTCAATAAGAAAAACATATTCTCATGAGTACAAACATAGCAACTATGTTATCCAATGTTCAAAACATAATCAAATGAATATACAACAAGTCTAAGTCCATGATTTGAATATAGAAACCACTTCTAAAACACAACTAGATCATGGAGCAAATTGATAGAACTTAAATAGATAAACACAATTAAATTCTCTAGATTTCCGATTCAATTTCAATTAACCTCAATTTAATACATGTTAAAGGGCATGGCAAGGTCATCACCTATGTCCATTCTAAAACTCAATTAGGTTATAGGAACAATAAAGTAGAACTCTAATTAAATTATGCCAATTTAATTACCAAGGTTCTAAAGCAACTTCAAATGGTTCACAATTAATATATACTAGTAAACAAATCATGGCCAATACAAATATCAAGTTAAAATCTTAATTAAACTAATGGGACCACAAAATAGATTTTAATTAATTTTTTTAATTAAAATCTCTTGATTTTCAAACTTAACCAAATGCTCTCAATTTAACATATCTTAGAGAATATGCCAAGGACTAATGTAATATCACATTACAAGTTTATTTCATTCAATTTAAGACCATGTGACTTAACCTTTCACTAAAATTAAATATAAATTAAAAGTTGCAATTCTCATGCAATTAATCCCAATTTAATATATGTGAACAACTATACCTAAGCTTAATTTTCTAGCATGCCACAATTCAATTCCAAGTTGTATATCACCATGAGGATTAAATCTTAAACAAGGAATTTAATTAAATGAAAGGTTTGAAAACCTAACTGAATATTCTAAATCAAACATATGTAAAGCTATATGGCATGTAAGTCAAGAATATCAAGTCGGAATTTAAATAGAGTGAATAGTGCACTCGGGGCAAATTAATTAATCAAATTAATTAATAATTACTAATTTTCAAAACACCTCCAATTACTTTCAAATTCAACTATGTTGAAGAGCATGCTAAGGCCTAATATAATATGCTAACACATATTAATTTCAAGCTAGTTAAGGCCATGTGAATTAATCTTTCACCTAAGATAAATATTGAATAAAATCTTTAATACTTATTCAAATGTTCTAATTTTAATACACGACAATGAGCATATCAAGGGGCAATATAAAATTATGCTACATGTTTAAACCAAGTCATGAGCAACCGGGAAAATTAGATCCCGTACAAGAAAAATAAATAATAAAATCTCTAGATTTTATATTTAATCATGCAAACAAGTAATATAAGCATCACAAGCATGCTATATAACAAGAATTTAAACCTAAAACATCCCCTACCTCAATTTGAGATGAAAATCTCAAATGCCATCAAAATGGAACGGCTCCGAATCCGACGAAACTACTAGGTTTTGTCGGGGACAACGCCGTGAACATAACCCACATGAAAGCCCCATCAAAATCATAACTTGATCTCAAAACCAAACTCAAGAAATGGTCAAAACTGAATTCTAATAAGGGGGAAAGGTAGAGCTCGGCGAGGGGAACAAAAAACGTTAAGGCCGAAGACTTTCCATCAAGGAAAAGTGAACCAAAAGAGGAGAGAGAAGATGGCAGCACCCCTTGGGCTTCCATGGGAGCTCCAGGTCGTGCATGAAGAGGGGAGAAGATGAAAAATGAAATATCTTACCCCCCTTTTATAGAAATCTCAAAAAGTGCCCCGAACGGGCCCCTCCGGGTCCGAAAAAGTAAAATTTGAGCAAACATGCTCAAATGGCAAAAATTTGTGAACGAAAAAGATTCAAAATGATAAAATATGAACAATGGGAGAAACGGCATCAAAAACCGAGTCCTGAGCAGAAAGTTATGCCCAAAACAAGTTTGGCGAAAACTGGGGCCAGAAACCCTGAAACTGGAAAACATCGACCAGGAGGAAATTCCAAATGTGAAAATGAATCCCGTACGAGGATCCAGGCTCAAAACAAGACATTTTGCAATAACTTTCATTAACTGCACAATGGCCCCTCCAAAAAGTGAAAACTGCACTTATGGCCCAGAATGAAAATATCTTCCAAAAATATTTTCTTAAAAACCCCTGAAATAAAATATCTTCAAAAGATATTTACGAAAAACACCCCAAGAAAAGAAAATAATTTCAAAGAACTTTGCATCCATGCCCCCTATGGACACCGGGAGTAACTAGAGTACTTTCTTGCAAAAGTAAAGATACGTATTTCGTGGAAACCACTCAAGATGAAGGCACGTGAAGTCAAAAACCAACTCCGAGCATGAGAAGTGAGGTTGTGCCAAAAACTGACAAACGGAGATAAGACAGAATAAGGAAAAGGACGAAATAGCGCATAGTGTCGAAAAACGAAAAATGTGAAAATGACTCGGTCCTCAAAGGAAGTTGTCAATCCACGGAAAAGAGTCTCAGGAACAAATTTCGAGCAATCGAGATGACACTAAGCGACACGAAACAGAGCTCAGAAAAGAAAATTAAACGAAAAAAATTCATTCGTAAAATTTCAGGAAAAAAGGAAAGGAAGGCAAATGACCAGGTCGTTACAACCTACCCTCCTTAAAGGAATTTCGTCCCTGAAATTAGGAACATACCAGAGAGAACAGAATAATGACCGAACAAAAGGTCAAATCAAAGGACAGCTCACAACGCACTGAAGGACAAATCCTGAAGTCTAAAGATCAACTGAAGGAACGCGAAACCATGAATTGAGACAACACCTCATATGAACCGGCACGTTAACTCAACGTCAACTACCAAGAGAATCCCAAGACAACAAAACGTTGAAACATGATAGAAGAAGAGAGTAACAAGGTAGTACGAACAGTGACCAGAACTCGCCCACACTTACTCGTCAGTAAGGTAGCATGACGGTATAAGGCACTAGTTCATAACATGCTCCGGAAGGGAACTTTTCGATACAAATGACATCAATGTCAAAAATGATCATTACCCAAAAGCACCACGGGAACCAGGCACCTGCGAGAGTTCGGGTAGCAAATCCCAAAACTCTAACAACAATGACACTGGCACCATACGCTTAAGGCCTTAGATCTGGAAGCCACAAAGGAAAAGGAAATGAAACGGTGTCTCCCTGGCACACGTCTCAGTCCCCCAGACAAGAAAAAGGAAATGAATCGCAGTCGTCTACGCTCACATGAGCCTCACTCGCATCAACCAACAGAACAGACAAGAAGGTTCCCGACATGGGTCCTTACAGAATGAATTTCTCCTATTCAAGGAAGAAACTCGTGAAAACAGAATGCATCCAAGGAATACGACAAATCCTATGAGACAATGTCAAAACCTAACATAAAGGAAGTAGCTAGCATGCAACATAGCAATAGACAATCTGCTCTAGGTGCCACATAAGCAAACAGACATGTTATCAAATCAAAACATGTTATCAAGAGCATATATACACATAAAGTATGCTTAATAAATAATAGATGTCTCAAAACACCTGAACATGTGAACATGTTATCATATAAGACATGTTATCAAGATACAAATGACAAATCAAAGCAAAACAACATGAGCATGATATGCACCCAAAACCCGTCGTCCAAGGTATTCGAACCCAGACGCTCTGATACCACCTGTGACGACCTTGGTTTTTAGTCCAGCGTGTCCTGTGATGAATCGTAAGGATGATCCGATAACGGATCCGAATGCGGAAGCGAAAACAGAAGATAAGACTCTAAGAAGTCAAAGTGACCTTCCATGAGGTCGTGGAACTCAACAAGAACTGATGCGGAAGCAAAAGATCAAAAATATGACAAATAAGCCCCCAGGAGCAAAATAGTCATTTCTGAAAATTGTAGATTCGGGTTCCATCGAGCACACCGCTGGAAGGACAACGAAAAACTAATCAAGATGGACTCATGAATCGCATAATTCGGAGTCCGAACGAAGGAGAAACGGCATGACGAAGAAACACGAGCACTTAAAGCAAAAAGAGTAAACTGGTAATTATCCAGGAAGAAGCGGGTGCAACCGAGCACACCGTTGGAAAGACAGTGAAAAATTAGTCAAGTTTAAAAAAAAATTCACTTGAATCAGAGTCCGGACGAAGGAGAAAAGCCCAAAAGAAGAATTGACGTCGCGGCGGCCCGACGAGGGGCCATGGCGCACACGGCACCCATGCGTGAGCCCATCGGCGTGCATGCCGGCGCCCAAAGACATGGCTGGTGGCAGCCCTTGGCTGCTGCTACATTTTTTTTGATCTGCCCAGAACTGAGGCTTGAAACGGAGGTCAAGACGAGTTTTTCTGGAAAACACGAAGAAGAAACCCCCCTAAAATCGAGTTTTCTACCCGACAACGTGGACGGAATCGAAACAAAATCAATGTAAAATCCCCAAAATGCCCTAAGATCAAAACTGAACAAGAGGGTCATAAAGTTGCTAAATCAAAACTGGAAGCTGAAACTTCACGAGGGATTTCTGGTACCAAGACGACATTTTCTGGAAAAACACGAAGAAGAAACCCCCCCTAAAATCATGTTTTCTATTCAACCATGTCAAAAGAAGAAAATAAAACTGATGTGAAAGGTCCATAATGCCCCTAGATCAGAAGATGCAAAAAAAATGCGAAATGAATTCACAAGAGGCTCAAAACACAAACGATAAGATTTTGCCCGGAAACGACCATACACGCAAACGTAACTTACCTATTTAGATGCGCTACAATGGTCCATGGCTTAAAAATATAGCCGATACAAAATCCGACCCCCCAACGGGCAAAAATGCAAAAATGGACTTGGAATGGAAAACATGGAATCCACAAAATATAAAATGGAGTCAAATGACCATTTGGCCCTTGGTCACACTTCATACAAGATTAATAAGACCCTATGAAAGAATGAAAATGCAATTCCCACACCCGATGCAACCATGGTGAAGCAATGACTTGTGATTTTTCAAGGTTTTCATAATATTGCATGAAGTTAAAAAGTTGTATAGAATATAATACACATGTCATTGGCCTCCGGCCTCATCTCATACATGTCAAATACATTGAAAGGAGTGCACTTATGTACACATTACATACATAAAATCAAACATACATATTTTGACATATAAGTCTACAAAATGACATTTCATGCTAACATTTGCATGAAATGGAAACTTGAAAGCTACTCGACATCCAAGGAATGCTAGGCTTCACGAACCAAGTCTTCATACCTGAAATATGCCCCAGTATCGTAAGGGTGAGTAACATAAAGCTACTCGTAGGAGATGAGCATGCATCGACCTAGCATTTTACAAATTTATCACCTTAAGGTGAAACATGTTAAAGGGGATCATGCCACCTAACGTCTATGTCCAAGTGAGACTCGGGGAGCATCCTAAGCTACCTTAGAGTCTAAGCAACAAGAATCATGATATACATACGTGTATGAAACGAATCATGGTTGGAATCTAAAGAACACGACAAGAAGAATGCTTGAGCATATATTAACATGAATTGCATTTTCAATACAATTTAACTAGGTCTAGAGTAATCCATCCAACATGACAAAAGCATATTTAAATACAAGTTAACAAGAATCACATTATCCATGCAATTCAACAACAAAAGAGCATGTTATACCATGTAATAAAGTTTAAGTTCTCAAAGCCATCAACTTAGAATCTAAAGGACAAAATAACAGTAGTGGTTCATGCCACCTAACGTCTATGTTATAAATGAAATAATAGGATCAATCCTAAGCTTTATTAGAACGTCAAAACACGATTTTCAATATCGATGTAATTTAACCAACATTGGAACTTCCAATACAACGCATAAAGCACAATTTCGCAAAGTTAACATCCTGTAACTTAAAATGGAACGACAAATAAGAAACAACAAGTTACAACATCATCTAGTTATCAACTTGAAAATGAAATGCGAAATCAAACAAAGTGGATACTCGGACGTCACGCCGGATTAGACCGACAACATAGTTGCTTTAGGGTTACTAGCCCATGGGTAACCTCCCTACGTGCGCACTAGACCATATAGAGGGACTATCCCCCGTACTCGAACCACGTCCTAGCCATAGTCAAACAACGACATCCCCAAGTTTCCAAAATCAACAAGTTGTGCAACAACGCATATATCAACAGGAATATGCAAGATAATCAACTATTTACCAAGCACAACCAAATTTGGAAACCTATACAATACATGCTCTAAGTCCACAACTAATATGATGTGATGAATATTGAATCTTCAGTGTGCGATTCATTACACGCTATGCATGAATGATGTTAAATACGAAGTGTGCAAATCATTACACAAGGCAACAATATATTCAATAAGAAAAATATATTCTCATGAGTACAAACATAGCAACTATGTTATCCAATGTTCAAAACATAATCAAATGAATATACAAAAAGTCTAAGTCCATGATTTGAATATAGAAACCACTTCTAAAACACAATTAGATCATGGAGCAAATTGATAGAATTTAAATAGATAAACACAATTAAATTCTCTAGATTTTCGATTCAATTTCAATTAACCTCAATTTAATACATGTTAAAGGGCATGGCAAGGTCATCACCTATGTCTATTCTAAAACTCAATTAGGTTATTGGAACAATAAAGTAGAACTCTAATTAAATTATGCCAATTTAATTACCAATGTTCTAAAGCAACTTCAAATGGTCCACAATTAATATATACTAGTAAACAAATCATGGCCAATACAAATATCAAGTTAAAATCTTAATTAAGCTAATGGGACCACAAAATAGATTTTAATTAATTCTTTTAATTAAAATCTCTAGATTTTCAAACTTAACCAAATGCTCTCAATTTAACATATCTTAGAGAATATGCCAAGGACTAATGTAATATCACATTAAAAGTTTATTTCATTCAATTTAAGACCATGTGATTTAACCTTTCACTAAAGTTAAATAAAAATTAAAAGTTGCAATTATCATGCAATTAATTTCAATTTAATATATGTGAACTATACCTAATCTTAATTTTCTAGTATGCCACAATTCAATTCCAAGTTGTATATCACCATGAGGATTAAATCTTAAACAAGGAATTTAATTAAATGAAAGGTTTGAAAACCTAACCGAATATTCTAAATCAAACATATGTGAAGCTATATGGCATGTAAGTCAAGAATATCAAGTCGGAATTTAAATAGAGTGAATAGTGCACTCGGGGTAAATTAATTAATCAAATTAATTAATAATTACTAATTTTCAAAACACCTCCAATTACTTTCAAATTCAACTATGTTGAAGAGCATGCTAAGGCCTAATATAATATGCTAACACATATTAATTTCAAGCTAGTTAAGGCCATGTGAATTAATCTTTCACCTAAGATAAATATTAAATAAAATCTTTAATACTTATTCAAATGTTCTAATTTTAATACACGACAATGAGCATATCAAGGGGCAATATAAAATCATGCTACATGTTTAAACCAAGTCATGAGCAACCGGGAAAATTAAATCCCGTACAAGAAAAATAAATAATAAAATCTCTAGATTTTATATTTAATCATGCAAACAAGTAGTATAAGCATCACAAGCATGCTATATAACAAGAATTTAAACCTAAAACATCCCCTACCTCAATTTGAGATGAAAATCTCAAATGCCATCAAAATGGAACGGCTCCGAATCCGACGAAACTACTAGGTTTTGTCAGGGACAACGCCGTGAACATAACCCACATGAAAGCCCCATCAAAATCATAACTTGACCTCAAAACCAAACTCAAGAAATGGTCAAAACTGAATTCTAATAAGGGGGAAAGGTAGAGCTCGGCGAGGGGAACAAAAAACGTTAAGGCCGAAGACTTTCCATCAAGGAAAAGTGAACCAAAAAAGGAGAGAGAAGATGGCAGCACCCCTTGGGCTGCCATGGGAGCTCCAGGTCGTGCATGAAGAGGGGAGAAGATGAAAAATGAAATATCTCACCCCCCTTTTATAGAAATCTCAAAAAGTGCCCCGAACGGGCCCCGCCGGGTCCGAAAAAGTAAAATTTGAGCAGACGCGCTCAAATGGCAAAAATTTGTGAACAAAAAAGATTCAAAATGATAAAATATGAACAACGGAAGAAACAGCGTCAAAAATCGAGTCCTGAGCAGAATGTTATGCCCAAAACAAGTTTAGCAAAAACTAGGGCCAGAAACCCTGAAACTGGAAAACATCGACCAGGAGGAAATTCCAAGAGTACACAACTCTACGAAATGTGAAAATGAATCCCGTACGAGGATCTAGGCTCAAAACAAGACATTTTGCAATAACTTTCATTAATTGCACAATGGCCCCTCCAAAAAGTGAAAACTGCACTTATGGCCTAGAATGAAAATATCTTCCAAAAATATTTTCTTAAAAACCCCTGAAATAAAATATCTTCAAAATATATTTACAAAAAACACCCCAAGAAAAGAAAATAATTTCAAAGAACTTTGCATCCATGCCCCCTATGGACACCGGGAGCAACCAGAGTACTTTCTTGCAAAAGTAAAGATACGTATTTCGTGGAAACCACTCAAGATGAAGGCACGTGAAGTCAAAAACCAACTCCGAGCATGAGAAGTGAGGTTGTGCCAAAAACTGACAAACGGAGATAAGACAGAATAGGGAAAAGGACGAAATAGCGCATAGTGTCGAAAAACGAAAAATGTGAAAATGACTTGGTCTTCAAAGGAAGTTGTCAATCCACGGAAAAGAGTCTCAGGAACCAATTTCGAGCAATTGAGATAACACTAAGCGACCCGAAACAGAGCTCAGAAAAGAAAATTAAACGAAAAAAATTCATTCGTAAAATTTCAGGAAAAAGGGAAAGGAAGGCAAATGACCGGGTCGTTACATTAAGTGTAGGGACACTCCTAGGGCTTAGTAACTTGAATTGGAAAGGCTACGAATTCGACGAACCATATTTATTTATTTTTGAATGACCGTGCAATGTCTAAGTCCTTTAAGCTTTCTAACCAACCCATGTAGCAAGTGTTAGGCCAACAACTCCCAAACCAAATGGCTTTAGGGTGCTAAGTGCAAAGACACTCCATGGGCTTAATAACTCGAGTTAGAAAGGCTACGAACTCAAACTGGTCATAATTTTTTTTTTTTTTTTAATTTAATATGCCAAGGCTATCCATTTATTAGGGTCATTAATTCAGATCAACTGAGTCCTGGTCAAGGTCAATTGGGTTACATACCTCACAATTAAGTTTCCTGTGTGCATATGTGCAATGTGAAATGTAAAAGAGTATAAAGTCCAGCGAAAATCTAATTGAAGTACTTATACAGACCAATACGAATCAACATGCTTATTTCAAAAAAATTCTTTATTTTCAAAAATCTCTTGGCTTCTATATGCGAAGTATTAAACACATGTTTCGATTTCAAAAGTTCCAAATTACACTATCATTGCTCCCAACAACACGATTTTATTAATTAACATGTATAAAAAATGAACAAAAATCATAAGAATGTAAGCGCATGCACCCCCAAACTTGAATGTCACATTGTCCTCAATGTGAGAAGACAAAGGATAAGAAAAATAAAAATAAAAAATGGAGAGTGCCAAGAACAATAGTACTAAGTTGAGGAGGAATGGAGTGGCGGTGCAAAAATAGGCCACTTCGTGAATTCTATGAGCATACCTCCAAACTTGAATTCAAAAACCTGTCAAAAGCATCTATACAGAGAAAGAATCATATGAATCCCAAAATCTCTAATGATAACTGCAATTTATTTCAAAGCTAATATCTATGCAAAAAAGTAAAATGGAATGCAGTTATAAGTTCAAAAGAAACTGGAAAATAAATGCCAAACGCGGCCCAAAAGAAGTCTAAAATAGTACTACGGGAAAAGGAAAATAAAACTGAAAGCATAAAATCACTCCACTATCGGAGTGGAGAAAGAAGCACTAGGTACGCCAGGCGCACGGTCAATCAATGACTAGAGCATAGCCTGTAAAATCTCTTGATTCTTCTGAGTCTTCTAGACGGCGCCCTTTATGGCATCAAAATGCAAGCTAAATGCATTGAGACGAGCATTCAGGGCGAGATAATCAGCTCGGGTCATGACATCTAACGGCGGAAGCGCAGGGGTATCATGAATAGGCGGAGCAGGAGCCACAGGGGGTGCTAGAGCACCCCAATCTAACTCGCCCCCAATGTGGGCTTGATGGGACGTCTGAAGCTAAGCTGTGCTCGACTTCCAGACCCCAAAAGAAAAATCAAGAACCGTCTTTTCTTTAGCTTCACCCCAGGGTGCTTTGAATCCGGCATCTTTAAGCATCCTTGTAATAAGGTAAGGAAAAGGGAATGCCCATGTGGTGGTAGTGTGCTACCTAACCAAGATTAATTCATTGTAAATTTTTAGCATTTGGTCCTAGACAAGCTGTGGGACGCAAAACCAATACTCCTTTTCAGCATTGTAGAGGGTTTTCAGAAAATCCCCCTTACGCTCAGAATGGCCTGGCACGGGAAGGACATTCTTAGCAAGGACCAAATCAATATACCACAACCGACATGGCAAAAAGGACTTGTTGGTGTTTGTGATTCTAGTGCCGGTGAATTGGCCGTGGCAAATCTCCCCCACAATGTCGGACAAGGTGGCGTCGGGAGGAGCAACATAGAGAGGTAAGCCCGCCCCATCCACGGGAGATCCCAATGGGCAGTCCATAGCCATAGCAAGGTTATCAAGGCTGAACTCATACTCATAATCATCAATGGTGGTTTTGATTTTGTCCGGTTCCGCACATGAATAGAACATGTTGGCGTAGAAGAGACGGACCACGCGGGGGTAGTAGAAGTAAGCACGTGGTTTGAAGAGAGTTTCAAGACCACACTCCTTTAATTCGCGGACGGACCATGCCGTATCATGATTATGCTCAAAACCATCTTTGATAGCGAACTTAGCTTCGGGAACGATTGGCCATTCAGCCTAATTTGGGGTTGGAGGCGTATTAGAAGGGCCCTCGGACGATCTAACATGCTTGGAGGCTACTCTAGAAGCCATTGGATGGAAGAGAATTGGTTCAGACCTTTTTACGAACACCTGGTGGGTAGTAAGAAAGGGAAGAGATGCACAAAGGTGAGAGAACTTGAAAAATCCCAAAAATTTGAAGTCTTTAATCAACAAAACCCAAGTCCCAACAACTACACATCCTTTACACAATCAACCCCGTCCGCCATGAAGCAAAACTTAAAGGAGGAAGAAGAAAAGGAACTTACCAAACTATGAAGAACACAAGACCTTGCTTGCTTGATTGATGGGAGATGGGAATGAGAGTTTGTTGACGGGAGATGAGATGTGAGATGGATGGGATGAGATGGAGATGGACAAGATTAGGAGGAGAGATGGAGGTTTTGAGGGTTTGAGAGGGGTTGGGGCGAGAGTGGAAAGGGAGAAGAAGAGTTTATAAAGCATAAATGGGCTTGAAAGCCCATTTAAAAATCCAGTGGAGGGAAGTCGCGGGCGGCCGTGGAAGAGCGGTGGGCGCCCGCGGTGAGACGAGGGGCTACTGGATAGCTTGGCGGGGGCCCGCGGGAGGATTCGCGGAGGCCCGCGAGACACGGCGGGGCCCCACGGATTTGTTGAGCACACTGGTAAGTTTTGCGGGCGCCCGCGGTGGCGCGGCTGGCGCCCGAGGGGCCTCTTGTAAAGCTACCTTATGCAGCATAACTCAGCTTTGCAAGGCCCGGACGTGATCACCTTGACTTTAAACATGGGTGGAAACACGTTGGAGAAGCTAGTACCCGCGTATAATTAAATTAAATGAAACAAACTCATAAGCTACATCCATGAGGGTCAAATGCTATAAGACTTTGGATAAAATGGGAGACATACCCAAATGACCGTGAATACTTCCAGGAGTTGAACAAAGACCTGCATATGATGAAGACAACCAAATGCAACTGCCGGAATGCCCGATGAACTAATTCCAGAAGCATGCATATTTTTGGTTAAACTTACTGAATTTCTGAAAAATTCGGGGAACTAGGCACTTGGAAGCAGGAAGCTCGGAAGATGAAAGAATTGCTTCCTTTGAGTGCTAAATTTAACGTCGATAGCTAGACGAAGCAAGATCGCACATTAGTCCTCGTAGACTGGGTCCATTAATAGGACTTTCTCTACTTTGCGGATAGAGACTATGCTGTTAATGTAAGGCTTAAGCCATTGGCCATTAACCTTAAATAGAGATCCATCAGCCAGATCTTGAAGCTTGACTACTCCATGAGGAAAAACGGCGGTGATAACATATGGACCATCCCACCGTAAACGGAGTTTACCGGGAAAGAGTCTTAATCTATAATTGAAAAGCCAAACTTTTTGTCTAGGGGCAAAAGACTTTTTGACAATGTGCTTGTCATGAAAAGCTTTAGTCTTTGCCTTATAGATTTTGGCACTTTCATACGCATCATTGCGAAGTTCCTCAAGCTCATTGAGCTGCAATTTGCGAGTAGAGCCGGCTTATTTGAGATCAAAGTTGAGCCTTTTTATAGCCCAATAAGCACGGTGCTCTAGTTCGACTGGAAGATGACAGGCTTTACCAAAGACAAGTTGATATGGTGACATGCCAATTGGTGTCATATAAGCTGTCCGGTAAGCCCAAAGCGCATCGTTTAGTCTCAATGACCAATCTTTGTGGTCCGGTCGAACCATTATTTCTAGGATATGCTTAATCTCCTGATTAGATACTTCCACTTGACCACTCGTTTGAGGATGGTAAGGTGTGGCAACCTTATGAATGACAGAGTACTTGGAGAGGTAGGATTTAAGGTAACGATTTCAGAAATGAGATCCACTGTCACTGATGATTGCTCGGGGAGTAACAAAATGACTAAAAATGTTGGATTGAATGAACTGGATCACGACTTTATGATCATCAATTTTGGTAGCCTCGGCTTCAACCCATTTGGAAACATAATCCACCGCTACAAGGATATACTCATAGCCATAAGAAGATGGAAATGGTCCCATGAAGTCGATCCCCCACACATCAAAATTTTCAATAATGAGGATGGGAGTGAGGGGCATCACGTCTCTCCTAGACATGGATCCGAGCTTTTGGCAAAGCTCACAAGATTTACAGAAATTGTAAACATCTCGAAACAAGGATGGTTAATAAAATCCGCTTTGAAGGACTTTGTCAGCAGTCGTTCTGGCACTAAAGTGTCCCCCACAAGCAAGAGTGTGGCAGAAATTTAGGACAGTTGTGGTTTCATTGTCGGGAACGCATCTCCGGATGATTTGATCCGGGCAGTACTTGAACAATTCCGGATCTTCCCAAAAGAAATGCTTAACTTGGGAGAAGAAACGGTCTCTTTCTTGTTTTAACCAATTAGAGGGAATTTTGCCTACCGCAAGGTAGTTAACAATGTCCGCAAACCAAGGGAGATTTGAATGGGAAATCTGAAATAATTGCTCATCCGAAAAGGAGTCCCGGACCGCAGCAAATTCAGAGGATTTCTCAGTGAGTAGACGAGAGAGATGGTCTACGACAACATTGTTTGTCCCCTTCTTGTCCCGGATCTCAATGTCAAACTCTTGGAGTAAGAGTATCCATCGAATTAGGTGGGGTTTGGTCTCTTTTTTCGCGAGCAAATGCCTAAAAGCAGCATGATCCGAAGAGACAATGACCTTGGATCCAAGAAGATAGGAATGGAATTTATCCAAGGCATACACCACAGCTAGCAATTCTTTCTCAGTGGTGGTGTACTTTAACTGGGCATCGGAGAGTGTCTTGCTAGCATAATAGATGACGTATGGAAGTTTCTCCACACGTTGGCCCAAAATCGCACCTAATGCATAATCGGATGCATCACACATGATCTAAAATGGAAGAGACCAATTAGGCGGTTTCATGATTGGGGCAGATGAGAGAAGAGTGCGAAGTTTCACGAAAGCTTCTACACAAGCTTCATCAAAATTGAACGGAACATCCTTGGCAAGAAGATTACACAAGGGCCGAGAAATTTTGCTAAAATCTTTGATGAAGTGACGATAGAAACCGGCATGGCCAAGAAAAGAACAGATTTTACGAATAGAATTTGGAGGAGGGAGGTTGGAGATTAACTCAACTTTGGCTTTGTCCACCTTAATTCCCCGTTTAGAAATGACATGTCCTAGAACAATGCCTTCTTGGACTATAAAGTGGCTTTTCTCCCAACTTAGAATGAGATTGGTTTCCTTGCACCTTTGGAGTACAAGAGATAGATTGTGGAGACATGAGTCAAAGGAGGAGCCAAAAATGGAGAAATCGTCTATGAAAACTTCTAAGAATTTTTCAACCATATCCGAAAAATATGGACATCATGCATCTTTGGAACGTGGCCGGAGCATTGCATAGCCCAAAAGGAATGCATCTATATGCAAAGGTTCCGAAGGGGCATGTGAATGTGGTCTTCTCTTGATCTTGCAGATCAATTGCCACTTGGTTATAGCCGGAATAGCCATCAAGGAAACAATAAAAGCTTTGGCCGGCTAACCTCTCTAGGATTTGATCAATGAATGGGAGTGAAAAATGATCTTTCCTAGTGGTAGAGTTAAGTTTCCAGTAGTTGATGCACACACGCCACCCGGTGGTGGTGCGTTGTGGCACTAGCTCTCCCGTGGAATTTTCAACAACGGTGAGGCTGGATTTCTTAGGAACAACTTGAGTGGGACTCACCCACTTGCTATCAGAGATGGGGTAAATGATTCCCGCATCTAGTAGCTTGATCACTTCTTTCATGACCACTTCCTTCATGTTAGGATTCAACCAGCGCTGGACCTCTCTAGTAGGCTTTGCGTCGTCCTCCATATGAATGCGATGCATACAAATAGAAGGGTCGATTCCTTTCAAATCAGCCACTGCCCAACCAATAGCTTCTTTATGCTCTTGAAGCATCGCTAAAAGGTTGGTTTCTTGGTCCTTAAGAAGGTCCGATGCAATGATGACTGGAAGAGTTTGATTTGCACCAAGAAACACATACTTGAGGTGGGCCGGGAGCGGCTTAAGCTCAATTTGTGGTGGAGATTTCAAGGACGGGACCAGAGGAGTAGTGGAAAGTTGAGGAAGCGGTTCTTTTGGAATTTTCCAAGGAGGAGTATCCATGATGGCACCCACATCGAGCAAAGAATTTACTTCTTGGATGGATTGGTCAATATCAAAGTTTGAGACGTCGAAATGAGACATGCAAGTTTCAAGCGGATCTTTGCTTAGAATGAATGGGAGAGATTCTTCAACCACCTCATCGACCACATTAATAAGGAAACAATCATCCTCTTTGGAAGGATGTTGAGTGGCATGGAAAATGTGGAGTTTGACTTGCATGTTTCCAAAAGCAATGTCCATCACCCCGATTCGGTAATTGATGGAAGCATTAGCCATAGCTAAGAAGGGCCAACCAAGGATCACAGGAATATGCTTTTTTAGATCATAGACCGGTTTCGTGTCAAGAACCACAAAATCTACCGGGAAGTAGAATTTGTCCACTTTGATTATGACAACTTTAAGAATGCCCCGTGGGTGCTTGACTGATCTGTCGGCAAGCTGCAAGACCACGGAGGTTGGCTTTAGGTCTCCCAACCCAAGTTGTAAGTAAACTGAATATGGAATCAAATTTACACTAGCTCCTAAGTCAATAAGGGCCCTCTCTATCTTGTTGTCACCAATGACACACGAGATAGTTGGGCGCCCGGATCCTTATACTTTGGAGGAGCACTGTGTTGAATGATTGCACTCACATTTTCAGTTAATCTCATCTTTTTTGGCAAATGATTTTTGGAAGTGCGCTTTTGAGCGCACAAATCCTTGAGAAATTTTGCGTAAGGCGAGATTTGCTTTATAGCATCCAAGAGAGGCAAGTTGATCTTTACTTACTTGAAAACTTCCCACATGTCTTGAATTTTGCAATTCTTGTTCCCAAAATGTGTCGACTCTTGGAGACGTTGAGGAAACGGAGCCTTAGGCTCATAAGAAGTCTCCACATTTAGGTTGACAAGCTTGGGATTTTCATGAATGGAATTTGGATTAGAAGAGCTAGGATTTGGATTTGAATATGCTTATGACTCGGCCCACTCGGAGGAGGGGTTTCGTCAATCACATAAATCCCTCTAGGATTCTCAAATGGTTGAGCGGGAAGCTTACCCTTGTCTTTTTGAAGCAATTGGTTCATAGAATTAGCTATTTGTCCCACTTAGTTCTCAAGCTTAGCTATACATTGAGTATGGGAATGAACCATTTGGAGAGTGGGGTGCAAATATGACAAGAGTTGCTTGTTGGATTCCATTATTTGCTTGTTTAGAGATTCCATCATTTGCTTGTTTGCAGCCAAAATCTCATCAGTTGGGAACGCAGGAGGTTGATTAGAGACATTTGGATTATACGGAGGACGGTAGCTTGACGAGGCCTGAAATGGCCTATTTTGAAATTGAGAAGAGGGCTGATTTTGATGCCCTTGATTTTAAAATTGAGAATTTTGTGGGGCTTGTTGCCGCCACAAAAAATTCGGATGATCTCTCCAACCCGGATTGTAGGTATTGGAATATGGATTATTTTCGGGCCTTGAGAACATTGCATTTACTTGCTCTTGATTGGGATTAGGAAATTGTTCTGGTGTGGGACAATCTTCCGAGAGACGGAAATGACTAGTGCACGATGCACACACCGTACTAGCTGAATTTTGAGACAAGGAAGGAGATAGATGTGGTGCCATCAATTGATAGAATTTATGAGCTATGGCATCATCTTAAGATGATTCTTCCCTCATTATTTTCGGTTGACAAGGGTTGGTGTTCTTGGCATTGGTTGAGGCTGGAGCCCTACGAGAAAAGTGTTGCAATGAATTCTCACTCAGATTCTCTAGTAAGGTCCATGCCTCATCCGCACTTTTAGACATGAACATCGCTCCACATGATGAGTCAACCATGAATCTATGGGTGTCGGTCAAACCAGCATAAAAAGTTTGCACCAATTGCCATTTTGGAATTAGGTGGTGCGAACATTTCCTAAGGAGGTCTTGTAGTCTTTCCCAAGTCTCATGGAGTTGTTCCCCATCGCTTCGTGAAAAGCTAAGAATAGAACGCCTCATTAGATTGGTCTTACTCACCGGATAATATTTTTTAAAAAATTCTTGTTGCAATTGAGCCCATATAGTGATGGAATTTGCAGCAAGGGAGTTCAACCAATATTTTGCCCTATCTTTTAAGGAGAACAGGAAGAGATGCAAATGGAGAGCATTGTCAGGGAAGCCCCTCAGCTTGATGGTAGAGCATATTTCAAGGAATTCATCAAGGTGCTTATAAGGGTCCTTATTTTCAAAGCCATGAAAAGATGGAAGCATTTGGATGGTGCTAGATTTGAATTCATATTGAGCAGCCTCAATATTTGGCATCACTATGCAAGAGGGAGAAGCATAAGGGGTAGGGATGAAGTGGTCCCTAAGAGTCATGGGAACCACGTTTGGAATTTCAGCTCTATTATTATGGATTCCCTCATTTTTGACATCTCCAACATTTTCAGCAATTGTGTTAAATTCAGTTTCAAGTTCTCTTATGCTAGTAGATTCCCTAAGATTTCTTCTAAGAGTTCTTTCAAGTGAATTTATGTCAACTGGCGAGTCAAGCGTTGGTAAGGAAAGTGACCTACGGCCAAACATCAACAACACATAGCACAATCAAGACAACAATTCATCACCATCAACTCCACATACGATGTTCCCTTTCTCCTCAATTATCAAGACAGAAATATAAATGGCCACGACAAGGACCGATGCTTGCAATTGAAAAGAAAAAATAAATAGCCTCGACAAGGGCTTCATAACTTAACTAAATCTAATCTAACACATGCAAGATATTCACAACTTTGAAACTAGAGCTTCGAAAACTTACCTGAAGTCGTCTAGACTTACAAATTTGCTAGCTTTCTTAAGCAAGCCTTGAATATCTAGAATCTCACAAACACTTAAAACGTCACAATGATTAAAACAACATAAGAATATATTCACAAAACACCATATTGACAATCAATCCAGAGGTAATCCTAAAACCTCAGTTTCAAAACCGTTTGCAGTCCTCGGCAACGGCGCCAAAAATTGATCGACGGATCGATTATAATTATAAATCAACCCTTTTGCAATAGCACAAATCATTGAAAAATATGGCTATTGGTCGGGTAAGTCGAACCACTAGGACTACTAGTTTATGGCAACTAAAGTGTCTATAATCATTTTTAGAATGATGATGGGGTATAGAGGTTTATGAGAGTTGTCACTAAAATTATGAATTGAAAAATGCATAAAACAGTAATGCTAAGAAGTAGAGAGGCAAAGACAATTACAAAGGGACTAAGGAAGTGAATCCGCACTAAACCCTAAATACATGTTCGATCAAGACTACATTGGGGATAGACAATATATATATGATGGTCAAGAATTATACAGCAACACATGGTTGCCTTATAATCATCAAGAAGTTCATTAAATCAAAACAGGAATGATCCATCAAAAGTTTATACATTTGAACTATCTAAACTAGGGTGTAGCATCAAACATACTATCTTAAGCAAAAGATCATCAAGCCTTTAATCAAATGATAAAGCACATGAAATTAGGAATCAAGTATAAACCATCAAAGGGAATACCTAAGCAATGGACTATCAAGTTTCTCTATCAACATGCCATGAAAACCATTCATAATCTTATTTCCATTGTCACCATGAAAATGCAAGCATTATGATTAGAATTCATTAGAAGAAGTAATATGCTCTAGATTATGAAAAGACCAAAAATTATACATTATTATCCCCAAAATAGAGCCTAATCTAGTACATGATTACAAGGGGAGGCTTCATCACCTCCCTAGATGGAGGTTTAGTTACCTATTACTTCAAGGAATGAAGAAGAAGAACTCTTCATTGTTGCACCTTAAGCTCCAAGAACACCCAAAACCTCTCAACCCTCTTTCTCTCTCTAAAAACTTAATGTAAAAATGTGAGATATCCCAAAAATAAGCCTCTCATCCTTTATCTACCCAAAATCTACTCTCCATCCACTCCATCACGAGTTCCAACCACCCTAGAGCCATTAGAACCATAGAAAATGCATAGGAGACAAGAATCAGCTTGAATTCAGGAGCAGGTGACTTGCTATCTGCATATTGGCGGGCGCCCGCGGGGCTCCAGTTGGCACCCGCGGGCTTTCAACCTCAAAGATGGCTACTGACATGTTTGATGAGCGCCCATGGTGGCGCGGCGGGCGCCCGCGAGAGCTCGGCGGGGGCCCGCGATCCTGTGTAGGGGCCCCGCGAAACTAGGCAGAGAGTTGAGGAGTTGGCGGGCGCCGGTGGTGGCACGGCGGGCGCTCGCGAGGCCTTATGGCTACAATTTCATCAAGACTTCTTGTAAGCCTCTTTAAGCCGAAGCGTTGACATGGTCTCTACTTTGAACACTAAGCCACGAACTCCATGCATACGAGGACTCAAGAGGCGTGGCCCAAAAGACGGTCCTCAGCAACGGCGCACCTACTTCAATAAGAATGATGTCAAAACCGCTTCTTTAATCATAATCGGGGAAACCGACCTGAAACAAGACAAAAGTAGATGACAAAAGTTCCTGAAATGCTGTTGCCTTGTTGACTTTGTCTGGTTTGTTGTCTTGGTAGGTTAACACCATAGTTCCCTCTTGATACTGTTGACCTTGTTTAAGCCATTTAATGGCACACGTGGTATAGTTTGAACTAGATCAACTTCCTTGGGTGTCATTTGTGCCTGAAGGCACCATTTAGCAATTTTGACTTAGCATCTGCATTTGGATCCATTATCGGGTCAGGTTACTCATTGGTGCATTGGGTTAGCCATAATTCAGGCCATCACAAGTGGTGTCAGAGCTTGAGGTTCGAAAACCTTAGGACGACGTGTTTTCTTGGGTTCATTCATGTTTCTTGCTGAATGCTTTGATATGTTTACATGATTGCTTAATTGTTTAAGTGTTTAAGGGTTTTCCTTAATTGTTTTAGCATGATTGTATGTTGCATACATCTTCGTGCTTTGTGTTTCATGCATTCACTGAGTGAGTTGCATTCAGTCATAATAACTTATGTTGTTATTGACCTCATTCTTCGTGCATATAGCATCATGGTTAGGACACATGGAGAGTCTTCACGTCAGGCTAAAGGGGATGAGCAAGTGGATGACACTGAGCTTATCAGGAACCTTCCTAAGAGGGCAGAGCTCATGCTCGCGGTGTGGATGTTAATCCACCACGGGTTCCTACGAATGAGGAACATATTGCTCAGGGAGTGGCTCTTGGGATTTTAAAGTCCATTCAGGAGCTGTTTCATAGACAGTTTGCTGGGACATAGTTCCTGCACCTATACCAGCGCCGGCACCGGCACCAGTAGTCAATAAGGCATTGGACTACTTCATGAAGCTTTAGAGGGTGAAGATTGATCAGTTCGCAGGGAGTTTGGATTCGTTGGTTTCAGAGGCGTGGCTCGACCTCATGGTTCGTAAGTTGGACAGTATGGTAGTGCCTACGGATAGGTTAAGGATCTCTTTGACCGCTTCCAATGTAGAGATTTAGTGGAGGTCTATCACCAATGTCCACAATGTTGAGATGATGACTTGGGTTGCATTCAGAGAGCTTTTCTTCGAGCGCTTCTTTCCGAGGGCTATGAGATGGGAGATGAGATTCCAGTTTGTAGGTCTCTCTATCAGGGCGCTATAAGTGTCATTGAGTATGAGATACGGTTTACTTCTCTTTGCCGCTATGCAGAGGATATGGTAGCGACAGACGAGACCAGGGCTATGAAGTTTCAGGATGGGTTTCATCTTGACATCAAGGCACGGGTTTCACTTCTTGATTTGAGGACCTATAGAGAGATGGTCCAGAGGGCTATGTTATTCGAGGAAGAGGACAGAGATCAATTGAGAATCAGAGGTTCACGTAAGCAATATCATAATGAGGCTTCATCTTCTTTAGGGAGTCTGTGGAAAAAGGCTAAGGCTGGGGACAGTACTCACACTCAGGGGCTATCACAGCAGGCTCGTTCTGTACCCACGATTCCTGTATCTTCAGGATCAGCTCGGGGAGTGGTTTGTCATCATTGCAAGCAGTCAGGGCACATCAGGCCTCGTTGCTATAGCTTCATCCACAGGCTAGTTAACCTATGGCTTCCACGAGGGGAGGACAAATAGTTTGTCATTACTGTAAGTAGCAAGGGCATATTAGGAAAGAATGTCTAAAATGGCAGGGCAGGGCAGCTAGTGGCACAGGTTCACAGGCTGCATCGGCAAAGTCTACAATGATTCAATCAGGGTTTAGAATTCCTCAGGCACCATAGCCAATTGCCCCAGTTGGCATTTATCAGGTCAGAAGCTCTACACCTAGCACTTCCATACTTTAGTCAGGCTATTAGGG
The DNA here is from genome assembly GCF_030987335.1 of Cornus florida. Lineage (NCBI taxonomy): Eukaryota > Viridiplantae > Streptophyta > Magnoliopsida > Cornales > Cornaceae > Cornus > Cornus florida. The sequence goes on along the minus strand of NW_026775574.1, from coordinate 36,772,977 downwards.
CGGTTCACAGTAGAGTTCAGGGGCTCAGGGGCGAATCTATGCTCTTCCTCAGGCGAATGCTTCTGCAGGACCTTCAGTTGTTCAAGGTATCTTTCCAGTGTTCAGTTCTTGGGCTTGAGTCTTGATTGACACGAGTGCATCGCGTTCTTTTATTTCATCATTATTTACACATTCATTAGGTCTAGAGGTTTCTTTTCGGGATCGTTTCCTTTGTGTTGACACTCCAGTTGGAGATCCAGTGTCTTTGGACCGAGTTTGTTGGGGTTTTGCTTTTGAGATAGCTGGGGCAGACTTTGGAGTTTGATTTCGTCCTTCTCGACATGACGGGCTTTGACATCATTCTTAGGATGGACTGGTTGTCTTTCTTTTGGGCTACGATGAATTGTTTTCGAGGGAGAGTTTCCATTTGCACTCCAATAGAGGTTGTTTCCATTTTGTGGGAGATCTGAGTGATCCTCACTCGGAAGTTGTTTTCAGCATCGATGATTGGAATTGCCACAGGTCTTACTTGGCTAATTTGCTAGTCGAGGAAGACAAGAGTTTAAGGTGCATTTTTTCAGCAGTTGTTGAGGAATTTATTGATGTCTTTCCACATGAGTTGATAAAGTTACCTACTATATAGGAAGTTATTTTTGCCATTGATGTCATTCCCGGTACAACGCCCATCTCTATGGCACCGTACCGTATGGCACTGGTTGAGTTGGATGAGTTGAAGGGACAGTTAGATGATTTGAAAGCTAAGGGTTTTATTTGTCCTATTGCTTCACTATGGACAGCGCCGGTTCTTTTTGCGAAGAAGAAAGATGGGTCTTTGAGACTTTGCATCGATTATCGCAAATTGAATCACGCTACGATCAAGAACAAGTATCCTTTTTCTTAGGATTGATGACTTGTTTGATCAATTGAAGAGAGTGACATATTTTTCAAAGATTGACTTGAGGTCAGGATACTATCAGTTGAGGGTTAAGGATAAGGACATATCCAAGACCACTTTTCGTATACGGTATGGCCATTATGAGTTCCTGGTGATGCTATTTGGTTTGACCAATGCTCCAGTAACTTTCATGGACTTGATGACTATCTTGATAGATTCGTTGTGGTGTTTGTTGATGACATTCCCGTGTACTCATCTTCGAGGGAGGAGCATGAGTATCATATGAGAACAATTTTGCAGATCCTTAGGGATAATCGGTTGTATGCCAAATACGAGAAGTGCGAGTTTTGGCTACTTTAACTAAAGTTCCTTGGTCATGTTATATCAGGGGGCGGTGTTTCAGTTGATCCGTCGAAGATTGAGTCTGTGATGGATTAGGGACATCCGAAGAGTGTGTTCGAGGTTCGGAGTTTTCTTGGCCTAGCTGGCTATTACCGGAGATTTGTTAAGGATTTCTCTCATTTAGCGACTAAACTTACTTGCAAAGGAGTCAAGTTCATATGGAATGAGGCTTGTGATTTAGCTTTTCAGGAGTTGAAGGTCAGGTTCACATTAGCTCTAGTTTTGATCATACCTGAATGTGGTTTGGGTTATGTGGTCTTTTGTGATGCTTAGCGAGAAGGTTTAGGTTACGTCTTGATACTGACAGAATGGGTAGTTGTTTATGGGTCTAGACAATTGAAGGCTCATGAGATGAATTATCCGACACATAATTTGGAATTGGCAGCAATGATTTTTGCCCTAAAAAGGTGGAGACATTACTTAGATGGAGAAAAGTTTAAGGTTTTCTCCGATCACAAGAGTCTCAAGTACCTTTTCTCATAGAAGGACTTGAACTTGAGACAGCACAAATGGATGGAGTTCATGGAGGACTATAGCTTTAAGTTACAGTATCATCCAGGCAATGCCAACATTGTAGCCGATGCATTGAGTAGGAAATCACGGGGTACTCTTGCTAGCATTTCCATTCATAGATGGAAGATGTTAGAAGAGCTTATAGATCTTGAATTGCAGTTATGTGAGGATGTTTTTAAGGCTATTTTATTTAGCCTTGTGGCTCAACCAGCTCTAGTTAGCAGGGTTATTGAGGCACAGCAGGAGGATAGGGAAATAAAGTCCATCCGCATACAAATTTCAGATGGCGAGAATGTAAAAGGTTGGACCTTGCATTCAAACAGTGGTCTGATGTACAGAGGGATGATGTTCGTTCCTTTATTTTATCGTGATGTTGTTCTACAGGACTTTTACCATTCCCAACTTGCCGTTTATCTAGGTGGTACAAAGATGTATCACAATTTAAATGCGATAGTTTTGGTGGAAAGGTATGAAGCGAGATGTTTCTCAGTTTGTAGCTAAATGTCTTGTCAGCAAGCGAAGGCAGAGCATCAAAAACCAGCAGGTTTGTTGCAACCACTACCAGTGACAGAGTGGAAGTGAGAGCATATAACAATGGATTTCGTGACAGGACTTCCGAGATCCTAAGCAGGGAATGATACTGTTTGGGTCATCGTTGATAGGTTGACTAAGACAACACACTTTTTTTCCTATTGCAGTGACAGATGACATAGAGAAACTTAGTGGATTGTATGTGAAGCAAATTGTCAGGCTTCATGGGTTCCTATATCCATCGTTTCAAATAGGGATCCTGATAAGTGCCGAATATTGTATATTCAAGCGCCCTAAATTGCATTAGTTAAGTTCTTTATTTGTGTATTTTATATAGATTATCTCCAATTGTATGTTTTTGCACATTTGCAAGTCCATTGGCCAAAAAGAAGCAAGAAGGATGCTTTGTGGAGTTTTGAACATCAAAGGTGCCAATTCTGAAATTCTGGCAGCAGTGAAGCCTGAACTTTGTTCGCCATTTTGACCTACCAAACTCAAGAACTGGACTTCCATCATAACATGAAAGATTTAGAGCTCTGAATCAGCTTTCCAAATATTCAAGCGGTTTGTCATTCGGAGTTTGGAACAAAGAGTTATGATCTTCTTATTAGAGGTGCTCAGAACTGCCTGGCAGCAATGAAAGTCTGCCTTATTCTTCAATTTCGACCAATCATCCTTGAGAATTGGATCTCCACCAAACCATGAAGTTTTTAGAGCTCTGAATTAGCTTTCCAAATCTTCAAACGGTTCATCATTTGGAGTTCAGAGCGTAAAGTTATGGCCATTTTACCAAAGTAGGTCCGGGCGGAGCAAACCAAGCATAAGGCATTCTGGCCAATTTTCGAGTGCTCGAGGCCTTATTTCGAGTGCTCGAAATTAGGGCAGATTGCTTCACGAGATCAGCAGTGGAGTTAGGACTTTGCTCGCTATTTTGACCCATAAAGCTCAAGAACTGGACTTCCATCATAACATGAAAGATTTAGAACTCTGAATTAGCTTTCTAAATCTTCAAACAGTTCATCATTTGGAGCTCGGAGCAGAGAGTTATGGCCTTGTTACCAGAGGTGCGCAGAACTGCCTGGCAGCACTAAAGTACTGCCTTTCTCCCCATTTTCGACCAACTAGACTTGAGATTTGGGTCTTCATCAAAACATAAAGTTTTTAAAGCTCTGAATCAGCTCTCCAAATCTTTAAACGGTTCATCATTCGGAGTTCGGAGCGCAAAGTTATGGCTATTTCATCAAAGTAGGTCTGGGCGGAGCAAGTGAAGCATGGAGCTTTTTACACTAAATTTGAGTGCTCGAGGCCCTATTTCGAGCACTCGAAATTTGGGCAGTTTGCTCCACGAGACAGCCCACTTGTGCTCTGAAATTTCCAACTTTGGATTTCCCTATTAATGAGGTGGTTGGGGATGTTATTTTGGAGGAGAGAGAGGGTTTTGTTGGAGGACAAAAGGCAACCAAAGGCCACACATTTCATATCCTTGAATTTTGGCAAGAATAGAGGGGAGAGAAGAGAGCAAGGAGGAGAGTGTTCTTGAGTGCGACAGTAGAGCTCGAAAATGAAGTGGTATTCTTCTTCTTCTTCTTCCATTTTTGTATCAATGGAGAGCTAAACCTCCATCTAGGGAGGTGATGAAGCCTCCTCTTTTGATCATGTTCTAGATTAGGCTATACTTTTGGGGACTATAATGTATAATGTGTGGAAGTTTCATAGTCTAAGAGCATATTCCTTCTTGTAATGAATTTTAATGTGTAAATGGTTGATGTAAGTTCATTGTCATATCTTTGATGATTCTTGGATCAATCTTATTGCTTTTATTTTCATAGTGACAATGAAAATATAGACTATGAATGTTTTTCAAGGCATGTTGATTTTGAAACTTGATATTCCATTGCTTAGGTACTTCCTTTGATGGTTTATACTTGATTCCTACCTTCATGTGCTTCACCATTTGATTGAAAGCTTGATGGTCTTTTGCTTGAGATGGTGTATTTGATTCTACACCTTAGTTTAAGTAGTTCAACTATGGTAGCTTTTGATGGATCATTCTTGTTTTGATTAAGTGAGCTTCTTGATGATTATTAAGCAACGGAGTTGCTTCATATTTCTTGACCATTGCATATATGCTATTTATCCCCAAATGTAGACCTAATTTAGCATGTACTTAGGGTGTAGTGTGGATTCATCTCCCTAGTCGTTTCTACTTGTATCTCACTTCTTCAATTTCCTTGCAATTTATTGCTTTATGCGCTTTTAATTTCCTAGCTTAAGTGACATCCAACAAAACCTCTATAAACCCTTTATCATGCTAAGAACAATTCTAGACACTTAGGTTGCCATAGACTAGCGCAGTCCCAGTGGTTCGACTTACCCGACCAATAGCCCTATTTTACAATGATTCGTGCTATTGCGAAGGTTAATGTTTAATTGACCAACCGATCAGATCCTTGGTTCACGTCTCACTTTTGGCAGGGTTTTTAGGAAGCTCTTAACATGGAGCTTCATTTCAGCATGGCATTCCATCCTTAGACTAATGGTTAATCGAAGCATACCATTCAGATATTGGAGGATATGCTACGGGCTTACATTTTGAATTTTAGAGGTAATTGGAAGGACTACTTGCCCTTGGTTGAGTTTGCATACAACAGCAGTTACCAGGCCAATGTCAATATAGCACCTTTTGAGGCGTTGTCTGGCAGACCTTGCAGATCTCCAGTTTGTTAAACCGAGGTAGGTGATGCAGTTGTCTTAGGTCCCAACATAGTTATTGAGACTACAGAGAAAATCAAGTTGATTCGATAGAGGTTGGCTACAGCTCAGAGTAGATAGAAGAGTTATGCCGACAGGAGGAGGAGATCCTTGTCTTTTGAGGTAGGAGACCATATCTTTTTTAAGATTTCTCCACGCAAGGAGCTTATGAGATTTTGACAGACTGGCAAGTTCTCTCCTAGGTTCATTGGACCGTTCGAGATTTTGGACCGCGTTGGTGAGGTTGCTTATCATTTGGCATTGCCACTACATCTGGACAGAGTTCACAATATATTTCATGTTTCCATGTTGAGGAAGTACGAGCCGGATCCATCGCATGTTTTGCGTTGGACAGATGTTGTTATTAATGAGAATTTGACCTGCGAGGAGGGTCTAGTCCAGATTCTCGACACCAAGGAACAGGTCTTATGAACCAAGACCATTCCATTGGTCAAGGTTTTATGGAGACACCACAGAGTCAAGGAGGCTACTTGGGAGCTTGAGCAGGATGTTCACTCTCAGTATCCCAGATTGTTCGCGATCTCAGGTATGACTTGATTTTAGGGACGAAATTCTTTTAAGGTGGGGAGGTTATGAAGACCAAGTCTTCTTTTTTCCCTTTCCGTGTTTCCAGCATTCATTTTTTTATTATTATTATTTATTTTATTTTATTTTATTGATTTATTTTTTTCCACGTTGCCTTAGGGTTTTGTTGACCCGAGATAGGCTTCGGTGCTCGGAACTGATTTTTGGCACCACGTGCATTGCATTATTTTATGTTTTACTACCTGCGTAAGTCTTTATTTTATTGTAAAGCATGCTTGTTTATTTTTTATTTCCAGGGGTATGGATGCATAATTTCTTCGGAAACATTTTTGTTTTACGGGATGTTTTATGTAATTATGTTTTTGAGATATTTTTACTTAAGGACCATTTTGCAAATATTTCATTGAGAAATTTAGAGGAGGGGCCTCTTTGCAATTCTTGAAAGATGTGACAAGTGTCATTTTTTCCATGGAACACATGTTGACTTTCCTTTGGATACACTTGGAAGCCTAGGATGGTGACAAGTGTAAGGCTTGGATTAAGCTTTGTGAGGAAGCCTAGGATAATGACAAATGGAGGGTGGATGTGTGAGTATGTGTGAGAGGTAGTGTTGGTGTATGTGTATTTGACTACACAACCTTGAGTTAGTGGGTTTTCTTGTGGAATGTTGTCTTCCTCACTTGACCACTATTGAAGCACCTTGAAACCTTAGCCACAATTTTCAGATTTTGACCCTCTTCCTTTAGGATTTTGATCTTTCACCTTGAAGACAAAAGTTCCCTCTCTTCTTCCTCTAGAACACCTTTATTCAATTTTCCCTTTTCCTTGGATTCTAGAGGAACAATTCTCTAGTGAGGTAGGGGTTGTCCTATGTTTATACTCTTGTTGTATCTTGTTTCCTTTATTGTTAATATACATTGTATGCATGTATTATGATGCTCTAGGATTGTATTAAATGTTTATTGATTATATTTGACCAAGGGTGTCATTTTTTACAGAAGTATTATTTGTGATTATACTCTTGTGTTGTTGTTGTCTTACATAGTAGAAGTTGGAAATCTTGTATTATGTTGTTGTTGTTACTATGATGTTCTAAGATTAATATTGTCATTGATTGTGTTATGACATTAGACTTTGTTCTTGTTAAATTAGGAATTTGATGAATTCCATGTCAGCATGATTAAGATCCTATGTTGATTACCTTATGGTGTATTGTTGTAATCACCTTATGACTTGACATTATGTATATCATTATAGCTTGAGGACTAAGGGCATATCTTGTATGTGGTTCGAATATTAGATGTGTGTGGTAGGTGACTACATGCATTGTATAATTATTTGTTAAGTTGTGACTTGATTGATTTTGGAAATGCTTGGGGCAAAGAAAACGTGATATGGCTAGAGTTTGGCTATAGTGCGTGAGGTATGAGTTCTCCCCAATATAGTGCGCATTTAGGTAGTTCCTTGTGGGTTAAAAGCCTCAAACAACTAATTGTCTTATGCTGTGAGTTTATGACCGGACACTGCTCCCAAATTTTCCACATTGTTTGATTTCGCGTTCATTTACAAGTTGATATAACCTAGGGTTGTAACTTATTGTAGCTTATGGAATATTACCATTGGAATGGCTTGATTTATCTATTGTGGATTGCTTTCAACTTGTTTCAATTATATCTTAGGATGATTCCTTAGCTTTCCCTTGAAACTAGACGTTAGAAGGCATAATATCATGCATTTGGTTTATATTACATTTTAAAGAACCAATGAAACTTTAGGGTATACGCATGCGCTTCATCCTACTGAGTAACTTGTTTACTCACCCCTGTTAAATTTGGTTGTTCATAAAAAAGTTCTTTCCTTGGACGGACATTGCTCTTAGTATAATCTAAATGTAATGTCATGGACACATCTCTTTTGATAGCATGCAAAATGCTTAGCGTGCTTGCTTTGATGTATTTTGTAATTATAGACTTATGAGACATGTTTTTGGATAATTGACATGTAATGAGGTCGTGAGCCAATGTATTTCATCTCTATATGTTTATTATGTATGTTGGTATGTTCTCATGCTTATTCACCTTTAAATTACTCGTTGGACTCTTGTATGTTGGGGATTTGAGGCTTGTATGAAGCCCCTTTGCATTTTCTGGTTATTATGTATGTTGGTATGTTCTCATGCTTATTCACCTTTAAATTACTTGTTGGACTCTTGTATGTTGGGGATTTGAGACTTGTATGAAGCCCGTTTGCATTTTCTGGTTCTATAGAGTTTCTGTAGAATCTCGAGCTGTTTCGGTCGACCGAAATCCTATTTCGGGCGACCGATTGCTTTTGGCATTTTAGTTGAATAGTTATTTTCACATTCTAGTGGCCAAGGGTCCTGTTTGGGTCACAATTGGTCGACTGGTTCTTCATTTCGGACGACCAGAATGTGACCTCCTTTTGGGTTCATTTCGGCCGACCGAAATGCCATTTCGGACCACCAAAATGTTGTTGCCTTGTTGACCTTGTCTGGTTTGTTGTCTTGGTAGGTTGACACCATTTGTATGTTCCTTCTTGACACTATTGACCTTGTTTAGGCCATTTAATGGCGCACATGGTCTAGGTTGAACTAGATTGTGCTTCCTTGGGTGTCATTAGTGCCTAAAGGCACCATTTGACCATTTTGAGTTAGCTTCTGCATTGGGATCCGTTATTGGGTTGGGTTACTCGTTGGCACACTGAGTTCTCCAGAATTCGGGCCGTCACATTTCTAACTTAGAGAACCAGTCCTCTGAGTTTTGGGTAGGGGATGAAACCTAGCTGCTGGGCTGGGTTTTACTCCTTATGAGGCTCAATTATTTAGGTCATTTCTGTACATTCTTCTGCTTTTGAATAAATTTGCTTTAACTTTAAAAATAATAATAATAATAATAATAATACTTGCTTAGATCAAATTAGAAATTACTTGATCCAACAAAAAAAAAAAAAAATTGACATTCCCAAAGCTTGATGAGCATGCTATGGATATGCAGGGAAACTGATAAGGAAATTTAAAATAGGCAGCTTAAAAGGTAGTCAACTCGAGGTTGTGACTTGATTAGTCAACATGATAAGCCTGTAGTTCCACCGATTTGAAATGGAGCGATTATTTTGGGTAAATTGAAATTCAATTGAAGATTAACAAGATAATAAGACTTCAAATTCAAAAGGGCACATTAACCTCCCAAAAAATCTCTTATCGATCTTGACAACTTTAACGGACAATGACCACCGGCTATTAAAGCACAGGCAAATCAAAGAGGTTTGACACAATTAATGCCTTCTATTTTTTTTATAGGGTTTTTTATTTGCTCGTGCTGTTTTATTGTTGTCTTATATTGAAAAAAAAAAAAAAAAAAAAAAAAAGAAGGTTCCAAGCAATTTAGATGGACAAAACCAATGAAGAGTAGTATGCTATTAGAAATTCTTGCCTATGAGGTGAATAGCGGGAATAGGCCTAATAGGACATTTAAATAAGCATAAATGAAGAAAAAGACTAAAAAAAGAGTGAGTTCATCAAGTGTAATGTCATCCCATTCAACACAACATGGTAAGAGAAGTTGCACTTCTTATCAGTCACACCAACTTGAAAGCATTTTGGAAAAACTTAGAGAGGTAGTTACTACAATTAGTAGGTTGACTAAAGATCAATTGGATATTAACAACTTATATAAAGAGGTGATGAAGACATGTGATTTTGATGAGGAATGTCTTGCCATAACATTTGATTACTTGGTGGAGTACGGAAGGCTTGCAAATGCATTTTTAACAGGCTGATTGACTTACACTACAACAATTATGGTCTCTAATAGCAATTTTATTTGTTGTTAGAAGTAAAAAAAAAAAAAAAAAATTTGATGCCATAGCTACTTGGCTGCATTTATAGGCAACATTTATATTTGCTATCATAACTTGTGTCACGATAGGCATGGCAGCAATTGTATCTGCAGCCATATATGAAAAACATATGACAACAAATATAAATGCGGCAAAAAATAACACTTTTTAAAGGTAACAATATATGTAAATGAAACAATTTTTTAAAAAAAATCAAAATTTTATAATCACATCAATCCATTAATAAGCCAAATTTACTAATTAATAAACCCAACCCACAATAATGACACTTATTTTTAAAGGTTATAACAATATATTTAAATGAAACATTTTTTTTAGTGGCAAAAAAGAAACAATCTCAACCATACAATATTTAATCCATGTATAATCCTTGACAAAAAAGGAAACAATCTCAACAATACAATTTTTTTAATGCCAGACTTCAACTTTCTCCGTATAGTAATCTAACTTCTAACATTTCTTGTCTTGTAAAAAAAAAAAAAATGACTATGTTTCAACCTTGTTATCCTCCAAGTATTATATTTGTACAACCTGAAATAAAACATTTAACTTATTAGAAACCAACAACTATTATTTGAATGAATCTAAGCTAATCATTTCAAAAGAAATCTCGTTCGTACCACCCCTATTGGTTTTTTGTAGTCTAGTTGCAGAACTCATTAAGCCAAGAAATATTATCCCAAGACCCAAACAAACGCTCTTTTATCTAATGCAACCTTTCCTCTTCATCCCCACAAGCAATGCTCAGTAATCTAAAAACAAGCAATGCTCAGTATCCATGCATTGCATAGGGGCATATTTCAAGTAAAGTACAAATTCCATATACTCCCAAATCCGTCATTCAGAAAACAAAAAATAGAATGACTTAACAAACACAAGTAACACTCAGTAATCTAAAACAAGGAAATAAAAATAAAAAAATTTACTATGTCAATTTTCAAGCACTCTGTATATATATTGACTTAACATTTAGTAAGTATGTCATACAACAAATTAACTCATCCAATTTCCATCATATATTCAAAATTCATTAGGTCTTGGAAAAAAGCCAAACGATCATCAGTCAAACGGACAAATTTTTTAGCATTATGGCATAAGATTAAATAGTGAAATGTTTGAGATAATTAAATATAATTTTGACACACTATAACTATATTTCCTATTGCAGAAAGTGAAGAAAGGCTTACATGCAATTTATCTACATATCATGTTAACAGAAACATACATGTCAATATATACAACTCTCCTAATGATATGAAGGGACTTAAATGATATATAGTGTATTAACAATAATCAGCTATAAACTCAAGAAGGTGAAAACCATATAAAATAATTTAAGAAAGGAAAACATTTCAAGTCAGAACGTTATGATATGAGATTATTATAATAAATCTAACATGTTGGATAGAATCCGGAAAATGGTAGATTAAAATTCTTTTCACCTCACAAGCAATATGGCGCCAAAAAACGTAGAGGTAGAACAAGTTTGAATGGTTTATGTGATACTCCCGGATTTTCGGATGCGGGTTGGCCTGGCCCATGCCTGAATACCCGAGGATCTAAAAAACGAATCGGTAATAATCGAACACAGAATACAAAAATGATAACTAAGAATAGATGAATTGCTAAAAGAAACTAAAATGATAATCCATTAATAAAATTCTCAAAATAAATTTTCATAAATAATAAAATATTCTGATACATATAATCCTCCAATAATAATATAACTCGGAAATCTATACTATGTGGACCCCTAGAAAATCCCAACTGAACAAGTGACAGCAATAACTGTCTACATCAGAACACTGAAACATAAAGGAAATTCCTATGTAGATAATCCGGAAGAGTGGAGTACACTGATCCCTACTCAGCACAAACAACCTCAACTCCTGACGAACACTTGAAAAATAAGGTGGGTCAGACCCATAAACAAGTTCTACTCTACTACAATCCAAGCAGAGACCCGATACACGTATACATCTTAATCAATCCAACAATAGTTAGTAGTTCGTATACAAATATAGATACTCACTATAGGACATTCACTGGATTATAGGTCTGTCTCAACCTGAATAGAAGGCAACATGCAAATCGCACATAAAGTGGGCATGAGTACCTAGATCTACCAGGGCACCTCGATGTCTACTATATCCAGTTATCCATCCTAGGCAATATACGCATCCTAACCATGATCCTGAGACTCAAGCTCATATCATGGCACCATAATTATATATATGTAATCCATCCTATCCATCCATAAATAATCCAGATAGGTCATGCAACTTGTTCAATTGAGCTGACACGAATATAAGTAGGATTTAACATTTTTAGTTAATCCATTCCCTTATACAAAATAGGTAGGACTTAACTTCTTTGGTTAATCCGTCCCTAAAATACCACCGTCCCATACCGGTGCATCACATCCATACAGTCCAATAATTGATGAAATAATTTAAAATAAAACATCAATTAATTCCATAAACAAGCATAATAAAAATCAGATAATAACATGATCATATTATACTGTCAATATATGATTAAAATCATATATCATCAATTTAGATTGCTAGAATAATACTAGGCAATTAAACCATCAATTAACAACATGTAAATTTAATTAAAATTTCACATTGTTCATCGTTCCATAGCATACAATTATTAATTATGCATTTTAGGTATTTAACATGCTCATTGTAGTCATTTAAATCACCCATAATAACCGTCCCTAGAATGCCACCGTCCCATACCGGTGCATCGCATCTATACAGTCCAATAATTGGTGAAATAATTTAAAATAAAATATCAATTAATTCCATAAACAAGCATAATAAAAATCCGATAATAACATGATCATATTATACTGTCAATGCATGATTAAAATCATATATCATCAATTTAGATTGCTAGAATAATACTAGGCAATTAAATCATCAATTAACAACATGTAAATTTAATTAAAATTTTACATTGTTCATCGTTCCATAGCATGTAATTATTAATTATGCATTTTAGGTATTTAACATGCTCATTGTAGTCATTTAAATCACCCATAATAACCTACATAGCCCTGGAACATCCCAAACCTCAAAACAGTAGCCAAAAATCCCAAAATATTAAAGTAGCAGCGATGGAGCAAGCTCTTAAATTAGGGAGCAAGCTCTGTCCTCGTGAGAGCAAGCTCTGTCCACTTAAGAGTAAGCTCTCGTCCTGAGGGAGCAGGCTCTCAACTCCATGGAGCGGGCTCTCTCTCCCTGAGAGTTATCAAAATAATTCCCTTTTGGGAGCCGGCTCTCACCCCTTAGGAGCCGGCTCTCACCTTGTTCTGCATCATATTCCTCATATCCGACGAGCTCCAATCCCTCTGTTCTCCATTGTTGACGGTCCTAAGAGTCTGAACTAAGTCTCAAATCATTCCAGTAATTTTTTTAAATCAATTATGCATCATTAACATCAATTAAAACAAATACTCATGGCATAAATTGCAAGATAAATCAATTACAAATAAATTCATCTAACATTATTTTAAACCAAAATTAGCATGCATAATAGATCAATTTAAAGTTTGATTAGTTCCTGGAATTAACTTAGGCCTGTATAGAACACGAAGTCTAAGGGATGGAGATAGAAGAAGAACTTGCCTTAAGGTTTCGGATTGAAACATTCTCTTCTTTTTCCCAACTTTTTCGGCGACCTCTGGCTTCCGTTTAGGCCCTCTGTTGTTCAGTCTTAAACCCCCAAACAACCCGCTATTCTTCCTCCTTCTTGGTTCAGTCCTCTTGACTGAAACCCTAACTTCCTCTCTCTGTTTCTCTTTTTCCTCACTGCCTCTATATTTCATTAATAGGGTTCTAAACCCTTTAACAGACTATCATTATGTATAAATATACTTATATAACATAACCTAATCCCACCTAATATCTAAGTCTACTAAATAAAATAAAAGCAAATAATAATAATAATAAAGTAAAAAGGTAACTAACTTTATTACGTATATACATATATATAACTATAATACAATTTATAATTATATAAAATATTAACCATCCCAATATTATTATTATTACCATTAATAATAATAGTATTACTCTATCCTTATATACATATATACTCAAATATGTGTATATACCACCTCCGTATATGGGTATATATCCATACCCATAACAATTCATATCCAAGTAGTCCATGCGACCCAATTGGTTGGTCCATTACTATTATTCATAACCATCCTTTAAAATAAAATAAACTAAATAAATAACACAGACAATTAAACATTTAAGGAAGCACATAATTTCAAATAAAACACAATTAATCACATCAAACAAATACACACCAATTAATACACACAAAAACACATGAAACAATTAAGCACACATTGTAAATACACATAAGCACATAACTACATAATTAAATAAAATGAAATTAAATAAATAATTAAATCCCTTTATATGGTTTTGAAAACTAAGAGTATTACAGTCTACCACAGAATCATAGATATGTCTTTTTCATGTCCAATGGTAAAAGTATGAACAACTTATCTCTAGCAAGAGATCACAAAGCAACAATCACATAAGGACAGAGGTAACAGAAGAAATCTGGTTGAGGCTGAGATCACAACAACAAATTCAAACCTGCTTTGAGCAAAAGGAAACCTGCTTTCAGAGAAAACTGCACTTAAATCCCATCACCATTGAAAATTGAAAACTGATTGTGAGGGAAGTTCATTTTCCCTCTGCACCTCACATACTGTCAAGGGATTCAGGAAACCCCTTCATTACAAATGCCAGACACATCAAATGCACAAAAAAAGGAAAGTAATGGAGGCAAATACTGCTCACTTCTCACCTGAAGACAACAATAGTAGAAGATTATCCTATGCCAAAGCAAAGCAACTAATGCCACACATCAAATGCACAAAAAAAGGAAGCCCTGCAACCAATGAAGAAATATATGATGAGAAGATTAAAATTTGTATGCATCAGACACGACATCCATAAAAAATATTTCTAAATATTTTTATTGGAAAATTTTCAAAAACAATAAAGTGATGGGAGATAGAAACTTTAGTTAATTTACTTGTATTTGAAAATTTCTTTTCTGCGTTGCTTGTCCCAACTCTAACTTTATCATTTGAACCTTAAATGCATCGATGTTGTAGATATGATAATTTGTCCCTAAAGAATATGAATGTATCACGAAATGCTTGGTGATTGAGTTAAACTACATGTCTCTTTATCAATTGCGTTTTAAAGAACTTGATGGATGTCTCATAAGATTGAGATAGGCTCTACTGGCTAAGATAAGGATTACAAGCTAAGATAATGATTACAAAATATGATAGGGATTAGGCCTACAGATGACGATAAGGATTAAGATAACGGGAACTCTAACATCCTGACCTAAGCCCTATAAATAGAGGGGGTTAATCCACGTTTAGAGGTACGCAATAAATCCTAATTCAATTTCTTGATTTCTCTAGAGAGATTACTTCTCACACTGACTTGTTCGTCGGAGCCTACTCCACCGGTAACACACCGGTGTTTGTAGGATCATTTTTTCTTCTCTTTATTCAGGAAGTCAGATCAGATCCGGATTGCGCAGAATCCATCATCAACAGAACTATTCTTTTTTTTGGGCCAATGTGTCAAAATGAAATGCATAATATGTTTTTATCCATAGCATTTCAAGTATAATTAACTCATTCCATCCCTTTGGGAGAGAGAATTTTATAAGAGGTTGATTTTTACTCGAAAAAAAAAAAAAAAAAAATCCAGAAAAATTTTCAAAATCTCTGCCAACCACCGGGAAAAAATAAAAAATAAAAAAAGTAAAACATTTTACAATAAAAAATTGCTTGGAAAATATTATACCAGGCTCAATGAAACAAAGAGGTTCGGATTATTAATGCTTCAATGCACAAGGTAAGAAGGTTTAGAACAACGTATATATTAAGATCAAAATTAAGTTTACACAGTTCAATTTTCATTGAAAATGTGCTTAAAATCCCATTATTTGTTCAAATAAATGAAAACAATTTTCTTAATGATTCACAAAAATAAGTGAAGAAATCAATTTTTTATTTTCGCATTCAAAACCTGTATTTCCCAATATCTAGAATGAACCTAAACATACATAGGAGAAAATCGTGATTCAAAATGCGTGCATTGGGGATTGATTACCTATGGAAGGGGTGATATATATATATAATATATATATATATAGAAACGTAATAGTATGAATGAGGAATATATATGGAATATTTGCAATTCAAGAAGTGGTTTTTGCATTGCTTTGCATGAAAGTTGCCTCCACTCTAAAGAAAGTTCTAACTACGGCTCTCTCTCTCTTTTGCATTGCTTTGCATGAAAGTTGCCTTCACATTAAAGAAAGCTCTAACCAGGTGTGTTCTCGCTTATATATATATATATTGTGTGATTTTGCAACGAAACAGATTGATCATTTGGCTTCCATGGATGACCAACAGTCTGCCAAACAAATCTCCAGGAGGGCCCCTCCTCCTTTAACCGAGCTCGACCAAGTCCATATGGATTTTGCTCTTGCCGTGGCATTACAAGAACAGGTACGTTAAATATTTGCTTGAGAATTTATTTCAAGTAACGGGGTAGTAAGTTGATGAGTGGCTCGATCAGGAGAGTGCTTTCCCGATGCTAACAACCACCACCACAGAAAGCAATAGTGATGCTTCGGATGAAGATGCTGCAGGTGATGCAATTAACAGTGATGATGATTTTTTTGAGGACAGCCAGGATATCCTCCAAGGTACTCACTCTAGTGTGTGTGCGCACAGGGACGGAGCCGGTGTAAATATGCTCGGGGTGTCCCTGTCCCGCCCACTATACATATAGAATTTTTTTTTTTTTATTTGATATATATATATATATATGGAATTTTTTGTATAATAACCCCCTAAAATTATTAGTTTTTTAAATTTTTTTTTTTTTTTTTTTAGTTTTTTTTCTTAATTTACTCTTCAAATTCCTTAAAAAGAAGTTAAATTTTCCTTGTTAAATTAAATTTTAATTTTTTCTTCTTAAGTTGTCATTTTTCTTAATTTTTTCCCTTCTACTCTTGTAAATAAATTTTTTTTTTCTTAACACTGTGCCCCTAAACTAAAATACTGACTCCATCCCTATATATATGTGTGTGTGTGTGTATATATATATATAGTTTTGCCTTTGACAAATGACTTTAATTTTTAAGTTGGTCTTAATAATTTTTACTATTTCAGTGATCATCTGGATATAATCTTGAATTATTCAACTTTTATAGTATTATATTATATATTGAATACCAATAGATGGAGAGGATTTAGCGTTGATATTATTAAGGATAAAGTACAAAAAAATTATCACATTTTATTGCAAAATATCTCCCTAATGTTATTTCTTATTTATTTACACTTAATATATTTTTCTTCTTGAAATAAATTATGAAAAAAATTCATACTAATTTGATGACATATTCATTAAATGTGCATACATTTATCTTTAATTTTTGAAATTAATTGGTTAAATAAAAATATTAAGTAGAAAATTTTAAAATAATCTAATTAATTTATTAATTTTTCATGATTATATTACATGAAAAAGAAAGTATTTTTTATTTAAGTAGTTTATTAATTTTTCATTGTATATGAAAAAGAAGGTATTTTTCTCCTATAAAAAAGTTTAAACTAGGTATAATAATTTTTATTATAAATAATAAAATTTTAATAATAAGTTAATCATTTAAAAAAATGTTAGTTACAAATCTGCATATATATATTTTTTATAAAAAAAAAATGGATATTAGTAATAAAATTAAGGTAAATAGTATAATTAATATTTAGATAAGAGAAAAGATAATAAAATTAATTTAATAAGAAAGAATAAAATAATCTTTTTCAATGAATTTGTCCTTAATTGTAACAAATTAATAGCTTAGAGGGACAATTTTTAATTTAAAAAAATTACTTACTAAAGAACAATAATTTAAGAGATGTTTTTTTTTTTTTGCAAATTACCCTATTATTAATTATATTATACGCCGTTTTGAATGTTAATTTCTAACACCGCTCTAAACACCTCAAACAGCTGATCAATTACAGTTTGTGGGAGGCGGAGAAAGCAACAACGATCAGGTTTTTTTTTTCTTTAATTTCCTTTTGCCTTAATTCTTAATTTACTTTCATTTTCTTTCCAATCAAATCAAACCCCACCATCTGCATATGCTAATGTGTGTCAGTGTGTGTGTGTATATATATATTGTGAAAAATAAATTTGATTTTAATATTTAATTAGTCATTTCAAGTATTTATCTTACATAATGTATAGTGACGGACCCAGAAAATTATGTCAGGGGCGGTCTTTTAATAACAACATATATATATATATATATATATATATATATATATATATATCTTAAACCATCCTAATAAATAAAAAGAAAATTTTCATTCATTGATAATTCCATTGAGCACATTTACAATTTTTTTTTTTTTTCTTTTTTTGATAATTAAGCAAATTCATTAAAGGTGTTCAAAAGGGGAATGCGTCCCAAAAACAACAAAAGGATCCCATTAAGCACATTTACAATTCAAATCATTATAATAACCAAAAATATTTTTTTTGTTGATTGAATCATTCCATTGAACACATTCACAATTGTCCCCGATGACTTTACATATTTTGAAAACGTCGTATAATAACTTCATTATCTATGCCACTAGATATCTCCTTTTTCAATCTATACTATCAAGCTATCACTCATCCATTCATCTCCCATCTTGTTGCGCAATCGATTCTTCACGATATTCATAGCAGAAAATGCCCTCTCTACACTAGCAGTTGCAACTGGTAGGATCAATGCTAATGTCACAAGCAAATAAACTAGTGAATGTACCTTGTCTCTTTTGGTTTCCACCATTTTTTTACAAGGTCACCAATCCCTTTTAATCCTTCAGACTCGCTATTAGAGCGCATATCCGCAATATAATTCTCAAGTTGATCACCAAGTCTCATGAGAGCATGTGGAGAAAATTCTTTTGGATAAAATTGAGCAAGGCGGATTAGTTTTTGCTTTTCAAAAGCACAAAATGATATTGGGAAACGTGCAAGTTTTAAAAAAAATTCGAGGGATTTTAATTCATAAATCTTGATTCATCACATAGAGACAAGTTTTATGCAAAAATAAAAATATGATGTATCATTCAATTAATGGATTGAATACTTACATCAAAGGTCTGAGTAAACATTAAATCTTTCCTCTAAAGTGAATGTTCTCACTTATTGTAAATCCCTTAGTAAGATGCCTTCTCCTTGGATCTCCATCTTCTTGGTAATTGTTTTGCCTTTAGGAATCAATCATAAGCCTCCATGAATGACCTTGGAAAACTAGGCTTGTGGGAGCCTCCATTAGATGAGAACATAAACCCTAATTTTCTAGAGAGAGAAAATATATTCTTTTTTCCTTCTACTAAAACTCACTCCAAAAATATACATAGACCATGTATATTTATAGGCAACATAAAGATAAAGAAAAGGAAACAACAAATCCTTCTCAATCTCTAATTCACATGTCTCAAATCTAATATAATTCCAATATCAAGTTGGGTTATGAGTGAGAATCCATTGGGCCTATTATTTTATTGGCTACAATGAATTAATAATTGGCTCGGTCCATGGACCCAATTCAATTAATTCATAAATTAATTTCTACTCCACTAAAAGAAATTAATTGAACTCCAATTAAATAATAAATAACCTCTAAGTCAATATTGCACTTTGACCCCTCTATGCATAATTAGTTATCGGATAAATAAAGCCATCAATCCGACTACTTAATTAATATATTTATTTTGGTACCTTTGATTATTTCTGGCTCGATCACAATAAAGCATTTGTTTGACAAAAATAATAATTTAAATAAATAAATATATAATAAATCATTTTGTCTAAAAACACACGAAGGCCTTCGAATTTATTTTGTGATCAATCATAATCAATACAAAATAAATACAAGTAGTAATGATGCAAATATTGAAAATATAACCCTCTAACTATTAATTACATAATTACCCAAAGTGTCGGTCTAAGGATCCCGAAGAATCCGCCGAACAAATCAAAGTAATTATTAATTAATAAAAGAATCTATACTTTTCTCATACTTAAGAGTCAAATGCCATGACGGTGATAGGGAGCAATTGCATACGACGGCTCTCGCAATATATCTCAACCTAACACGGATCTAGTTCAAGTCTTAATTAATTATGATTCCATCCATAATTACCGACTATGAACAATTTATGATTACTATTTATATTCATGTATTGATCGCCATCACATACATATATAAATATCTCTTGTAATCAAGAGGACACTATCAATTCTATAATGAATCGAAACATAATACATTCAATTCACCAATTGTACAAAACGTAAATATTTCAGAAACGTCAGGAACATATGTCACTTTAATCCAAACAGGAATTTGCTATGCCAGGGCATATAAATCCCAACAGCTCCCACTTGCCCTCATAGCCAATTCAAATTGCATCTAACTCCAATGTTATCCAGGTGTTGATCAAAACTATTGATCAATGACACCTTTGATAATGGATCAACAAAGTTGTGTTCCAATGCAATGTTCTAACTACAAGTACATTTTCTTGCCGGACAATATCATGTAGAACATGATACTTCCTCTCAGTGTATCTTGTTCCTCTCTAGAACCTTGGGTCATTGGTTTGGATTACTTCTGCACTATTATCGCAACATAGCTCAATAGGCAGGCTAGTATACTCCATAACCTCTAAATCAGTGAGATCAAACCAATAGGCTTCCTTTGCCGCCTCTAAGGTTGCAATGTATTCCACCTGCAGGTTTGAGTCAGCAGTTGAAATCTGCTTAACAATTTACTAGCTGATTTCCCTTCCATTAAGTGAACATACACTAATTCATGAACCTCATAGTATCTACTTCTGATTGAAAATCAGAACTAACATACCTGACTAGGACCATATCATCACATCCATAAATGAGTATGAGATCATCGGTTCTCCTTAGGTACTTAATGATATTTTTCACAACAGACCAGTTATCAAGTCCAGGATTGGACTGATATCTTCTGACTATCCCTACAATGTAACGGATGTCTTGTTTGGTATAGACCATGGCATATATGAGACTTCCATATGCCAAAGCATATAGTTCCAGTCTCATTTGCTCAATCTCCTCTGCTAGTCTTGGAAAACTACTTACTAGAGAGAGCAATCCATATCAATAAAGTAAGAACTCATTCTTTGAGTTTTGCATACCAAACCTGGTCAAAACTTTATCAATGTATGATTATTAAGATAAGCCTATTTTCATTTTAACCTGATCTTGCAAAAGCTTGATCCTAGGAATATAACTTATATCTTGAAGATCCTCCATTTAAAAGTAATTGAACAACTACCTTTTTATTGATGACAAAACTTCCACATCATTCTAAATGAGTAGGATGTCATCAATATATATAGAATCAGAAAAATAATGACATTCCCTTGTACACTCATGATTTCTTCACTAAGAAATCTTCTGGTATCTTTTTGTAGATTAACTTGCCTTCCATAGGTATCACCCTATTAGAAAGTTCTACAAGATCCCAGAATTTATTAGAATACATAGATTCCAACTCTGATTTCATATTAACTCGCCAAAACGATCTGTATCCATATCGGTTCACGCTTCCGTGTAGCTTACTGGGTCCAACTCATGTCTAACCGGGATGTCCATAATGGTCTCACCTAAAAACATGATTCTGTCGGATTGGATGATAATCCTCCCACTACATTAATGTACCGATGCAGGAATCTGTGTACTAGATGATGCTGACGCATCAATAGGGAATTCATATATTATTCTCAATCTCTATAATAAGTGTGTTCACATGTGGTACATCTGGTACTCATACCATATTCTCTAACACTATGCTACTAGGTATTGATTCATAATATGATTCTCCTATAGATAAACAGTGAGTGTAAACAATCAACTTTTATCTTTGAGATCATAAAATAATCCATCCTAGTGACTTAAGAGTAGTTATCAAATCTAGCATGCCTATGATCTGCTTCCAACTTACTTGTCCATATCAAGCGCACATGTGCAAGACTACCCCATATGTGCATGTGATTCAAACTAATATTTAGTCAAAAACACAGCTCAAACGGTATCCTTGAGACAGACTAAGATGGAATGCAGTTCATAATGCGCATCGATATCATTAATGCTAAACTCTTAAATGAAAGAGATAATGTAGCAAAACTGTTCATAAATCTAACCATGTTAAGCAGAAATTCTGTTATTCCTATTTGACACCTCAATCCATTGAGCATCAATTATGGAAAACTGGTACATAATACCCTCATTGACTATATAGTCTTTGCACTATCCCAAGAAATACTCATATCCACGATCAGATCAAAGTGTTTTGATAAGTTTACCTAATCTGTGCTCCACGTCAGTCTTGACACTTTCGGAATATACCAAAAATTTAAGACTTGTGTCGCATCAGATAAATTTATCCAAAATGTGAGTAATCTTGCTTGGATGTTCATAAGACCACACGTGTCTGTGTGTACCGACTCCAATTGTCTTTTATGTCTATTTCATTTGGTTGATTAAGCCCTTAGAGTTATCTATTCTTCAAAACAGGATTCACAAGTTTGGATTAGGCTCCTCCGCCTCACTAGGTAATAAACCTTCTTTGACTAATCTTTGAATCTCATTTTGATTGATTACAACCCAATAATAGACACTAAAAATACAATGAGTCAGGAATAACAATTTTTCTTTTAACATTCAATCTAGAAGATGCAACATTAGTTTCTACATCCTGCAAATCTTAAGAGTTTGTGATTATAGTACATTAACCATCTTTCAATGCACCAGAAGCAATCCCATATCTATTCAATTTTATAAAACCAATTTTACAAAATAACAACACAGTTTTTATAAACCACAAGTGAAACAAAAATTAGATTGCGTCTAACTTCTGTGCATAAAGATAGTTCTCTAATACTAATATCCTCATACTCTCTAATTTCAGATGTAATACTCCCACTGACCTAACTACAACCTTGGCATCAGGTCAAAAGATAAATATATATCCATATCATCAAGGCTTCTGGATTCCTAAAATCCTTACAATGAATTGCAAACATGTTTAGTAGCTCCAGAATTTATCCATCACGAATTAATAGATGCAACCACATAACATGACTCAATGATTAAATATATATTTTCCTATGCCACGTCATTGCTTAGACAGTTCGTCCTATAGTGTTTTAGTTAGCGGCAAAAGAAACAGTTTCCTTCGCCCTCAACATACACTGCCTTATTCCCTTTAACCTTTTAGATACCCATGTTTTGTGCTAGCCTAGTCCTATTATCATCCTTCTTCTTTGCTTTGCCCGTCCATTTGGACCTAGAAGAAGATGGTATAGACTATGTTAGATTGATAGGAACGCCCATACTCTTGATTATCCCTTCATCTGTTTCCAATTTTATAAGAATATCAACGAGTGTGAACTCAAACTGATTCCTTATTTAGTTCACTCTAACAGAGTCAAACGAGTTTGGTAACAAGGCAATAATTATGTCAACTTGAAACTTACCACCCAAGTCAGCCCTATTGATCTCCAGCTAATTTTTAAATAATAAACAATCATTTTCCAAAATTCGATTTCATACTGGAGTTCCTTAGGCTATCTTGATGGTATTCAAGTCTGACATAGTACTTTGGCATACTCTCTATCTAATCTCACCAAAACATCTTATTGACATTTAACATGATGCTTGAAGAAAATAAAATAATGTAAATGTTAGCTTTGGAGCGTATTAGAGGTAAACTCTAGAATATTGCACCAAGTCATATCATTTGTCGTATTTCACTTATTCAAAGCATTAATATTCTTTTGGGTATCTTAAAGTAAAAGGATTAGGTTTAGAAGTAATAAATACATTTTGTGCCACTATGTTGTGAATAAAATATCTAAGTTCCTTTTCCAGTCAATATAAATAAGTCCAAATACATTAAATATGTAAGCAAGCAGATAAAATGGACTAGACATAATATCTAAATATAAATGCATTCATACAATATGCAAGGTGAATTATTAATACTATCATGCATATTTAAAATTAAAATGATTTTGTTAACCACACAATATAATAAATCTCAAATAGAATAAGCGATCATTATCATTATTGGTAAACAATCCCTTTTAATTAATGCGGGTCCCTCAACTTCGTAGCATAATAAATTACACAATCAATACGTCAATAACTTATTCTGATAGAGGAGTTCATTATTACTATTGTTGTGATTCGTTTGCTATTAGGTGAGCACTTTCATTAAAATAATAATATGTGAGTCCCTTAACCACTGCATGAAAAATCGGATAATCAATACGCTAATAAATTATTCGGTTGGCAAAATTCATCATTGCTATTGGCGAACAAATCCCATCATTTCCATATCTCTTAAGACAATGCCTTATCTATCTATATGAAATGATTCCCGATTAGATTTAGCCTTTCTAAAATCACCTAGTGTAGACCACTCCGTTGGGGAGCTAATACTATTGATTTTAGATTGAGTGTATAATGTTATTAAAGCTCTAATGAAAAATAAAATATTAAATATCTTGTCATTATAATCTAGACTCTTTAAATCATGCGTAGGACCTTATTTTTAAAGATCTAATTACAATGAACATTTAATAATTTTTATTTTCATGAAACAACCATTCTTGTAATATTAAGACTCTTCAAATCATGCGTGGGGCCTTATTTTTGAAGATCTAATTATAATGGTTTTAATAACGAAGGCCATGGGGTAATGCATAAAAATCCCCGCTCCCATTCAATTTTTAATCATATATAATTAGGGTTTTAAATTTATTCATTTACATGATATGATGTATCAAAAACATCTTGATTTTAATTCAATTAAATTTAGAAAATAAATGGACTTTTAAATGATTCACTAATATTTAATTGGAGTCACACTTTAAAACTAATTTACAAAAATAATTTTTCGTTTCCCAATAAGTGCCTTCTAATTAATTAGTAATCAAATTCAATTAATTTTCATAACTTAATTAATATAAATCAAGCCATTTAAATAAATATCATGGATCCAATGCATGAATAATAATAATAAACAATTAATTATTCCATGTATCAGATAAATAAATAAATAACAGACAGAAACAATTTAAATGGCCAATGGATTCAGCTTTTAACATTTAATTGCTCTAAGTATTGTATGGGCGTCCTCCAACGGCTTGTAAACACCTGCAGGAAGCTGGTACACGTCTGAAGAAACAAAACAGCGTTTGGAATGTGCCCGGAGGACCCTGCATGCACTGGCACGAGCCTGGAGGAGCTGCAACACACCCCTACGTGCTGGCACACGCTTGGGGAGTGTGCAAAGAGTCCCCACGCACCTGCACGCGCTGGGGAGGTCAGCAGGCACGTGACACGCGCCTGCATGAGCGCCCACGCGCGTGTGGGATGTGCTGTGCGATGCACGCGCCTGATTGGTGCTATAATGATCAGCGCGTGAAGTACACGCGCTCTCTTATTTGCTAGTGCATGAAGCGGCCTGATGGTGCGCCGCACTGGATCTTCTTCAGCCACATGATATAATCTAAAGGTGGCTGGTGCAGACTCATGTAGACTGCGCCGTACCGAATCCCTCGCCCACCTTTTCCGGCGATACCCTTGCCAGCAGCAGCATTCCGATCGCCGGGAAATTGTCGGAATTCCATAAATTAATTTTAAAAATTCCAGAAATTATAATTAAGCCCAAAAAATTCCAGAAAAAATCCGAAAAATTCTGAAAAAATTCCAGAAAATTACTGAAGCCTAATTAAACCCTCTTGGACCTTCTTGAAGCTTCATAGCATCCTTTGATGAAGATTGCATGACTTTTAATAAATTTACAATTTGAAATACAATGGAAAAAATTAAATTACATCATTGAACTTTCAAACGGCTAAATCAAAGCCTTAATTACATTCATCCAAAGATAAAATTACATTTAATTGTAACGACCCACTCCACCATATGGTATGATATTGTTCACTTTGGGCCTGAGCCCTCACGGTTTTGCTATTGGGCTTCACCCCAAAAGGTCTCATACCAATTGGAGATGATGCACTTACATATAAGCACTTCACCTTTCCTCTACCCAGGCGATGTGGGACTTGTGCACCCGTAGCTCGCCAGTGTGGTAGCCAGATAGTGTCTCTTGCACTCGCCCACGGCACACCCGCCCACAAGGTCATCACAATCCACCCCTCTTGGAGGCCCGACGTCCCCGTCGGCATACTTCTGGCTGGGCCAGGCTCTGATACCATTTGTAACGACCCACTCCACCACATGGTATGATATTGTCCGCTTTGGGCCTGAGCCATCACGGTTTTGCTATTGGGTTTCACCCCAAAAGGCCTCATATCAATTGGAGATGATGCACTTACATATAAGCACTTCACCTTTCCACCATTTGTAACGACCCACTCCACCACATAGTATGATATTATCCACTTTGGGCCTAAGCCCGCACGGTTTTGTTCTTGGGTTTCACCCCAAAAGGCCTCATACCAATTGGAGGTGACACACTTACATATAAGCACTTCACCTTTCCTCTACCCAGGCAATGTGGGACTTGTGCACCCGTAGCTCGCCAGTGTGGTAGCCTGACAGTGTCTCTTGCACCCGCCCACGGCACACCCGCCCACAAGGTCATCACAATCCATCTCAATCCACCCCTTTGGAGGTCCAACGTCCCCGTCGGCACACTTCCGGCTGTGTCAGGCTCTGATACCATTTGTAACGACCCACTCCACCACATGGTATGACATTGTTCGCTTTGGGCCTGAGCCCGCATGGTTTTGCTATTGGGTTTCACCCCAAAAGGCCTCATACCAATTGGAAATGATGCACTTACATATAAGCACTTCACCTTTCCTCTACCCAAGCGATGTGGGACTTGTGCAACCGTAGCTCGCCAGTGTGGTAGCCTGACAGTGTCTCTTGCACCCGCCCACGGCACACCCGCCCACAAGGTCATCACAAAATCCACCTCAATCCACCCCCCTTGGAGGTCCGACGTCCCCGTCGGCACACTTCCGGTTGTGTCAGGCTCTGATACCATTTGTAACGACCCGCTCCACCACATGGTATGATATTGTCCGCTTTGGGCCTGAGCCCTCACGGTTTTGCTATTGGGCTTCACCCCAAAAAACCTCATACCAATTGGAGATGATGCACTTACATATAAGCACTTCACCTTTCCTCTATCCAGGCGATGTGGGACTTGTGCACCCGTAGCTCCCCAGTGTGGTAGTCTGACAGTGTCTCTTGCACCCGCCCATGGCACACCCGCCCACAAGGTCATCACAATAATTAGTGGGCGGGTGCAAGAGACACTGTCAGACTACCACACTGGCGAGCTACGGGTGCACAAGTCCCACATTGCCTGGATAGAGGAAAGGTGAAGTGCTTATATGTAAGTGCATCATCTCCAATTGGTATGAGGTCTTTTGGGGTGAAGCCCAATAGCAAAACCGTGCGGGCTCTGGCCCAAAGCGGATAATATCATACCATGTGGTGGAGCGGGTCATTACAAATGGTATCAGAGCTTGACCCAGCCGGAAGTGTGCCGACGAAGACGTCGGGCCTCCAAGGGGGGTGGATTGTGATGACCTTGTGGGCGGGTGTGTTGTGGGCGGGTGCAAGAGACACTGCCAGGCTACCACATTGGCGAGCTACGGGTGCACAAGTCCCACATCGCCAGGGTAGAGGAAAGGTGAAGTGCTTATATGTAAGTGTGTCACCTCCAATTGGTATGAGGCCTTTTGGGGTGAAGCCCAAGAGCAAAACTGTGTGGGCTCAGGCCCAAAGCGGACAATATCATACCATGTGGTGGAGCAAGTCGTTACATCAATTGACCTATAAGCTTCATCCATGGCCCAAACTTACATCAACATCATCCAATCACAAATATATATACATCATGATCATATAATAATATATACATATGCATATATTAATTTGGATCCATGAATGATGATTTTCATAAAATCATGATCTCTACCAATGAATCAAACCATGCTTTGATACCACTGTTGGGAAACGTGCAAGTTTTAAAAAAAAACTAGAGATTTTGATTCATAGATCTTGATTCATCACATAGAGACAAGTTTTATGCAAAAATAAAAATATGATGTATCATTCAATTAATAGATTAAATACTTACATCAAAGGTCTGAGTAAACCTTTAAATCTTTCCTCTAAAGTGAATGTTTTCACTTATTATAGATCCCTTAGTAAGATGTTTTCTCCTTGGATCTCCATCTTCTTGGTAATTGTTTTGCCTTTAGGAATCACTCATAAGCCTCCATGAATGACCTTGGAAAACTAGGCTTGTGGGAGCCTCCATTAGATGAGAACATAAACCCTAATTTTCTAGAGAGAGAAAATATATTCGTTTTTCCTTCTACTAAAAATCACTCCAAAAATATATATAGACCATGTATATTTATAGGCAACATAAAGATAAAGAAAAGGAAACAACAAATCCTTCTCAATCTCTAATTCACATGTCTCAAATCTAATATAATTCTAATATCAAGTTGGGCTATGAGTGAGAATCCATTGGGCCTATTATTTTATTGGCTACAATGAATTAATAATTGGCCCGGTCCATGGACCCAATTCAATTAATTCATAAATTAATTTCTACTCCACTAAAAAAAATTAATTGAACTCCAATTAAATAATAAATAACCTCTAAGTCAATATTACACTTTGACCCATTTATGCATAATTAGTTATCGGATAAATAAAGCCATCAATCCGACTACTTAATTAATATATTTATTTTGGTACCTTTGATTATTTCTGGCTCGATCACAATAAAATATTTGTTTGACAAAAATAATAATTTAAATAAATAAATATATAATAAATCATTTTGTCTAAAAACACACGAAGGCCTTCGAATTTACTTTGTGATCAATCATAATCAATACAAAATAAATACAAGTAGCAATGATGCAAATATTGAAAATATAACCCTCTAACTATTAATTACATAACTACCCAAAGTGTCGGTCTAAGGATCCCGAAGAATCCGCCGAACAAATCAAAGTAATTATTAATTAATAAAAAAGTCTACTTTTCTCATACTTAAGAGTCAAATGCTATGACGGTGATAGGGAGCAATTGCATACGATGGCTCTCGCAATATATCTCAACCTAACACGGATCCAGTTCAAGTCTTAATTAGTTATGATTGCATCCATAATTACCGACTATGAACAATATATGATTATTATTTATATTCATGTATTAATCGCCATCACATACATATATAAATATCTCTTGTAATCAAGAGGACACTATCAATTCTATAATGAATCGAAACATAATATTTCGAAACATCAATTCACCAATTGTACAAAACGTAAATATTTCAAAAACGTCAGGAACATATGTCACTTTAATCCAAACAGGAATATGCTATGCTAGGGCATATAAATCCCAATAAATGAATCATCTGGACACAAGCAAGCCACACAAAGAAACAACTCAGAACTTATTTCAGTCAGTAAAACAACTAGTTAGCTCTTGAAGTTGCATATCTATGATGGAATAAAACAAATCAACGCGATAATAATGCAAATTCGACTTATCATGAGCTTTACGTCGTAGTCTTCCTCGAGGTAGAAATGTATCATCCATATAAGGAATAGGAATGTCATGTTTCACACAAAAAGAAGAAACTTCATTGAGTAAAGAATCCCATCCACTTTCTCTCATCCTTTGTAATTGGACTTTGCTTAATTTGACCAAGGACATAGCAAGAACAATATCTTGATCTTTCTTTTGAAATGCCTTTGACAAATCATTTGTAATTCCCAAAGCAGCTCTCATCAAATGCAAACAAAATATGAAGTTAAAAGGATTGTATAAATTCTAATAAAAGATTTACTTCAAACTTCTTTTCTGATGACCCATCCTCTACAAGTGTGTCAAGTACAGTAACAATAGCTGAAAACATAGTAATTACGCTAATCAAAGTGTCATAATGTGAACCCCAACGTGTATCACTAGCTCGTTTAAGAGAAGTGTTTTGATTTAGGCCTTACCCACTTGAAATCTCACCATTGTTAAGTGTCTCGATAACTATAGGAGCTTGCTTCTCTCGAAGAATATCACACTGTTTACATGAACCGCTAACTACATTTATAAGATTAGCAACAAAAGTGAAGAGAGAAACAACATCCTCATGTTTTTTTGCTATACCCACGAGAGCCAATTGGAGTTGATGGGCAAAACAATGAATGTAAAAAGCACCTTCATTTTCCTTTAAGATGAGAGTTTTGAGACCATCGAACTGACCTCGCATATTACTAGCCCCATCATAACCTTGCCCTCGTAATATAAAAATGCTTAACCCATGTCTATAAAATAAAGCATCAATCGCCTTCTTGAGTGAGATGGAAGTGGTATCAAAAACATGGACTAGACCCACAAAACGTTCAACTACATGCCCATTCTTGTCCACATACCATAAAACACAAGCCATTTGCTCCTTTGTTGATATGTCCCGAGATTCATCAATTAGAATAGAAAAAAAAAAAAAAAAAAAAAGCATCGCCAATATCTTCGATAATAACATTAAGAGTCTCCAATGCAATGGCATTAACAATGTCCTTTTGGATCTTCGGTGCCGTTAATTTGTGATTTTCAGGAGCATTTTTGAATGTAACCGCATTGATATCTTCATTATGATTCGCAAGAAATCGTAATGTCTCAAGAAAATTCACTTGGTTGCTTGAATCCTCAGATTCATCGTCACCACGAAATGCAAGACCTTATTGCAAAAGATGTCGAACATAATCAATTGATGCAATTAATCGTGTTCGATATGCAATTCGTGTCTTATCCGATTGCTTGAAGAAAATTGACTGAATGTGTTGCTTTTGCTTCATTAATGCTTAGCACATACTGGAACATTGGTTGTGGGCACTTTTCGGACCTCCAACGTGGTTTTGTAATTTTTCCAAACCCTTCTTCCAATTAGAAAATCCTTCACTCACGAAGGTATCACCACCCGATTGTTCTCCAATTTTTGGTTTAAAAAGATAGCAACATAGACAATATGCTTCATCTTTATCTATGCTATATTCTGACCAAGTAGAAAATGCATTAAACCATGCCGGGTTGAATCGTCGTAAGCATTGCCCATAACTCTTATAAGGAAAATGATATTTTTTAGGTTGGCAAGGACCCTTTAGTATATATGCTCTCCGAATTTGATCTTGGACATCGGGATGGTAATTCAATATCGGAGTTCGTAGTCCAGGATCTGCCGCCAGATCCTCAAGGTTAATCTCTACATCACTTATCTTTGAAGAGCCATTATTTCTTCTTAGAGATAGTGGCAACCCTCATGTCACAAATTTGTCTATTATTGATCAATTTCCTATAGAGAGTGACAACATTTTAGTTTGGTTTCTTAGTGATCAATTTCCCATCAACAAAATAAACAAATTCATAAATTGCATATTATAACAAATTGTGCGCCTGTGTTGTTGTGCATTGCACTAAAAAGAAAAAAGAAATTAAATATTAAGAAATTTCATATAACAAAATAATTGTGCGTCTGTGCTGTTGTTCATTGTACCAAAAAAACAAAAATAAAATATTAGAAATTGCATATGCATTGCTATTAGAAAAAATAAATCAAAGGGCATTCATGTACAAAAGAACTTGATCTTGCAAGTTGCAACACTAAACACTCCCAATTTCTCAAAATTGTTGTTATTGTACACAGAGCCTCAACATACACCAACAATCAATTGAAATAGCTGTAAATAACAAAAATGAATAAATAAATAAATTTAGCAGAATTTTTCAGTATTTAATTTGACTTCAATAAAACTTTATTGCAAAATTTTGAACCCACTTTACCCAAAGATAAAAGAAAGTTAATTCCATGTACTACATACATCCTACAGTTCCTACTGGCTACTACAAAGGGAACAGAATGTCCTACTTTCCATTGATTTAAAAGTTAAAGCAACTAAACAAGTACTGATCCAATCATCCAACCATAATTTTAGAGGCGACAAACAATTTTCTTTTATAGATAAAGTCCCTCTTTGAGAACTTTTTACAAATTATAAAACCTTATTATATTACTTTTCAGAATCTCAATCCTCCGTCTTTCAAAAAAAAAACAAAAAAATACAGTAAACAAATCATCTAACCAAATCACTGGTAATCTGTAACCAAATCAAAATATAGTAAACAAAAAAAAAAAAAAATACAGTAAACAAATCAAAAATTTAACCAAATCAAAAAATACAATAAACAAATCAAAAAAATACAGTAAACAAATCAAAAAATACAGTAAACAAATCAAAAAAAATACAGTGAACAAATCATCTAACCAAATCATTGGTAATCTCTCTCTTTTCTATATAAATTTATGTGTGTGTGCATTTATATATGGGAATTGGAATAATTCTAAAAAAATAAAATTTTGTGGGTCAAAGGATGAAACAATAGGGTCAAAATTAAGTATATCAAACTCACCGTAGTGACCATACTTTGGTGCCGAAATCAGTCTTAAGAGATCAGAGTCTTGAGAGAACCAAATCACCGTAGTGAATTTTGAAGGTTGAATCCCTAATTTTCGTTTAGGAGGCAGAGATGAGAGTCTTGAGAGAACTGAAGTGTGAAAGAGTAAGGTTAGGAGATAAAGTAATATTTTTGAGAACTTATATAATGGGGGCATTTGTGAAATTACAGGACGGGCATTATATAAATTTTTAAAAATAGTGTAGTATATAATACAAAAAAAAAAAAAAAAAAATCCAGAGAGGGCATTGGCCCCCCCCAGTCCCCAGGCAGGTCCGTGCCTGATAATGTATGCGGGCATTTAGTATGCTAGTAGGCCGTAAATTATCTTAATGAGAATTAGTATATGAGAGTTAATGTGATGGTGAACGCTATGTAAAATCAAGAGTCATGAGAGTTAAGACTAAATGGTTATGTTAGTGAAAATTATACCTACTACATAGCATGTTAATGGGAATATTGGGTGTAATTAGACATTTAAATATAATAGTTACACATACCTACATGCAAGGGAGGAACTATTAATGGGCTAACTTAGGCTGTAGCCCAGGTCCAATTAAAAAAATAAAATAAAATAAAAAATTGGTACTGTTGTTCATATAAGCTCAGTGCATATGTAATCAATTTGTAGTATTACTTTTCCTCTTCCTATTGGCGCAACTGTTTATGTGTTTATCTGGGCTATATGCTGCTACTATCCTTCTTTTTCAAACTGTTTCTATGTTTATCTTCGATTTTTTCCCCCTTAAGTAAGTGCATAAATTATGTTAATTAGAAATCACAATTCAAAAAGTTTACAACTACTAGAAAGTAAGGAAACATCCAACTTTTCATTCAAATTAGGACATAAACCCATATTCCCTAGAACATGGGCAGTCTAATTTCAAAATCTAAGTACCTTTATCAATTAATAGTTGAATGGATGTTCAAGACTCAATTAGATAATTTTTTATTTTATTTTTACTCGGAAAATGAATTCCAATGGATACTTTGATGGTGGATAACAACCATGTTTCTATACCTGATTTTAAGTTAAGATCTAAACTTGGTAAATTAGGTTTCTAGGTCCTCTCGGATTGGATTTTCAGTTAAAAAATGATCAATTTCATGATCTAGTGACTTGGACATGGAAGTAAGACCATATTGAACATAGTATATCCTTACCATATCTCACTTCTACTAGAATTTTTTTTTAATATTTCACAAGTTTTATTGTGTTCATCTTCAAATTTTCTTATCTTTGGCTCCCCTTACTTTGCAATTCTGGCTTCGCCCCTGCCTACGTGAAACATATATGATCATATATTCTAGTCATTTTAAAATAAGATAAAGTTGGGATCAAGTGAAATAAAAATACTTTCCTCGATTTTATTTACTTCCAAACATTATAATAGTGTTGTATGTGTATCTAGGTTACTATTTTCAACAAAATATTATTAGAACAGAAGCCAACAATATATATATATATATATATATATATATATATATATATATATATGCTTGTGAATGAATCAAGAATGAGTGAAATTAATGACAGAATCAATTACTCATGTAGGAGATGGAGGAAGATGATATTGATCCTGATGAACTCTCGTATGAGGTGAGTAGACAAAATATACCTTCATTTATATTTGATAAGTAAAGTCATGATTTCTTAATTTGCTTATGAAAATTGAACACTAACAGGAATTGATTGCTTTGGGAGAGATTGTTGGAGAAGAGAGCAAAGGACTATCACCGGACCAGATCTCTTCATCCCTGCATCCCTATTCTTGCCCATATGTGGATTGCAAAACTGTAATTGACCGGTAAGCTACGTTGTGATTTTCTTTTGAAAATAATTTATTTATTTATTATTATCATTTTTTTTATGGGTAAATTACACGTACCTTCCAAATGATTTGCCATAATTACAAACATTTTTCTTAAAAATGAAACTAACCTACACGGACCTTCATTCTGTTACACTCAACGCAAATATATGACGAATTTTACCAATGTCATGTATTGAAAAATTAAAAATCCCATATTCCCCTTCGTCCATTTTCTCTCTCTTACACATACAGATGAATACTATAGTTAATACCATAACAACTTGAGGACATTTTAGTAAATTAGACAAATCTGTTAGGACATTTAAAAGTATATCACTAGGAAGGAAGATTTGTGTAGTTTAGTTTCATTTTTATGAAAGGTCCGAATAATTTCTCAAACTTTAGGGGAGGTTCTTGTAATTATGACAAACCATAGGGCGGTTCGTGTAATTTATCTTCTTCTTCTTTTTTTTTTTCTTTTTTTCTTTTTTTTTTTTTTCAAGAACAAGTGCGGTAGCAAGAGACTATTTTATTTTATTTTATTTTATGTATGTGGCAAATGATTTTTTATTTTTTATTTTATTTTTTGCACGAATGATGAATTTTTACTAAATACTAGTTCAATATTTGAGTTTGATGTAATGTGAATACAAGTGGTTGAAACAAATAGGTGTGTAATATGTCAAGTGGAATACGAGGAAGGTGAAAAGCTTGTGGCACTTTCTTGCGATCATCCATACCATTTGGAATGCATAAGCAAGTGGCTTCAAATTAAAAAGGTAAAATTCCAATGGACAGCGTGTCATTGTGATTCAAACAATCCAAATTGCCTTCTACTTTTTTATTTTCGGTTCTAACTTTTTCAATTTGTATTTGTAGATTTGCCCCATATGTAGTTTTGAGGTTTCATCACCCAAAATCGACAAGACTCTCTAACTCTATGTTTTACTTCAGTATGTATTGAATAACAATGTTGTGTATTTTAAGAGAGACAAATTATTTTTAATTTTGCAAAATAAAAATAGTTGTGCAGCCTTAAATTACAATTATACCCCTCTATGCTTGATTAAGATATTGGACAAGTAAAACCATCAATACAATAACTAATTAATCCTTTCTTATTTAATCCAGTGTAATCAAATAAAACATTTATTTGGATGACATAGGAAGCAGAGAGAGAGAGAGAGAGAGAGAGAGAGAGAGAGAGAGAGAATGGAGGTAGAGATAGAGATAGAGAGAGGAGTAGCAACAAGAGAGCACCAATTAATGGCGAGCGAGTGAAGAGAGGAGTTCCCATTTTTTGTTTCACTGTGTAGAATCCAAACATCTATCACCTAGGTGAACCCACCAAAGATGGTTTTGGTTCATTTTAAGGTGGTGTTTGGAGGAGTTTCTTGAGGTCAAAAAGGTCTTTATTAAAAATGTCTTTGTAAAAGTGAAGGGAATTTAAAATAAGAGTGATGCTATTTTGCTCGACTATAAAAAATTTACTACTAACAATTCCTTATGTAATTGAATACGTGTCATATTTTATTTATTTTTTATTTCATCTTTCTTCTCCCTAATTGAACTTTCATGAAAACAAACAGAATCGCCTCCAACAACATAGTAACTGAAAAAATTATTGAATTACAACCAACAAAAACAACCTCTCAATTTGATTTGAATTTAAGTTTATGTAAAATATTTTATGATTTTTCTGAATGTGTGTATATATATATATTTTGTTCTGTTTTTTGAAACTGCTCTTGTTTCCCTAATTTTCAGATCGTATTTTTTAAACCTTATTATTTCAGATCTTGAATTTTCAGTCCTAAATTTCACAGAAGTGAAAGAATGAGGCGAGAGATTAAAGTTAGGTTAAAAAAAAAATAAAATAGGGTTTATCACCTTATTATTTCAGATCTTGAATTTTAGTCCTAAATTTCAAAGCTCTACAACTTTTTATTTCACGAAAATTTCATGAAAATGAAGTTTACTATGAACTGGGCTGTAAGACAGCATGAATTTTAGAGTCCGAGTTTGACAGATTTCCTATTTTCTATTATGTTTTGGAGTGGTTTCAAGGGCTATAAAAATAGGGTTTTCTTCGCAACTACAGGAAGAGAGGAGGGGCATTGATAGTATAGTTCAAAGAATTTCTTCAGAGTTAGAGAATAGTTTTCAAAGACAAGATCAAGCAAGAAAAGATGAAGATGGAGGTTTCCACATCCATGAAGTCTTCTTCCTTTTCCATGAGTGGCTAAACTCTTTCTAAATGATTGATGTAACTCTAATCTTAACTCTAATGGTTTAATTATATATTTTATTGGGATTATTTATTGTATGATGATTGCACGATTAAGGGCAAAACAATGATTGTACCTTGCTTTTGGGATTTAATGCTTAAATTCAATTATATTTGATATCTTACCTTGTCGCAGGAAGAAAGATTTTTAATTGATCTCAATCTCTCTATTTTCTGTGACTGTAGGGTAGGTTTATCATGTAATGGTGTTTAATGATCATATGTTTAGGGGTTTGATAAACCATATTAAGGGAAGATGGGTCGTATTACATCTTTAGTTTAATGTAATTAGCTAGATGATCCATGTTGAACGAAATGGGTTATGCTTGACCCTAGACATATGAATTTTTCTTTATAAATTATGCTATGTGCTTGTAGCCATCCGATCATACAAAATATCCTAATAATATGTCTAATTGACCATTGGAGGGCGGATTAGTAGTGAAGGCAATACCTTAGGCTATGTATCTATTGATCTCTCCAATTACTTAGTTTAAGTTAGATTTAAATAATTAGTTAAATTAAAATTTTAAACTTCTCTTTCGAATTAAATTAGAAATAATCCTAGTATCTTGATAGCATAACAGCTGCAGTCCTTGAGGTTCTACACCCTTAATATAGACGTATCATGCAGAAATTCGTACTATGACAAGTGATTTATCATCGAAGAAAACACACATCAACCGAATTTGCAATATCTTTTTAAAAGGACTCATAAGTTGTATCTTTTCTTTTTCTTGTTTTATTCGAAATCAAATTAGGGGGCATATTTAATAAAGTATGTCTTTTAGATTAAGACGGAATATCTCATTAAATCCAATACATTTCATGTCCTACCAATATTTAAAGATATTACCGTATAAAAAATTAAAAATAAAAGACCAAATGTGGTTTGGTCTTTTTTTTTGTTAAGAATAGCGTAACTTGGTAAACAAACACCATTCTTCATCCCAAAAACAAAGAAAAGGTTTCCAGAGTTTCATACCCTTCACTCTTCGCTACTACTGTAACTACTCTCTCCATTTTCTCGATCGTTCGCTGGCAAGAGACTGTTCTTGTTTTCTCTCACTATTCTTACATTACTCATGGTTTTGCTGCTTTGATTTCTCATGGTTTCTCAGAGGTAATGCCCCTTTTTCGCCTTCTGCTCTTTTTGTTTGACGAGAAAATGCAGGAAAAGTAGACACCGATATATACATATAAATTATCTGGCTTAGTTTTGTCGATTTTGATATTTTATTTTTCACGGAATTAACACAACGCAAAACCTAGAAATAATTTTCCTTCAAATTTTCTTCTCAAATTTTGTCAACCAAATATAGGGCGATGAAAATCATGTTTCAATTTTATTGTCATCTCCGTATGCAATGATTGATCATTGGAAGGCAATTATAGGATATTCACGATCTATGATCTAGAGCTTAGCTAAGATCATAAGATGAAAACGAGAAGGAAGTGTAGGCTTTGGTGGCCAAAACAGCTCTTATCAACTGAACTGTCATCCTCCACAATTCTATTTGGATGGTTTGTATCGTCCTCGCCGGCTTATCTTGACATCGTAGTGGCTTTTGCATGTGATGAGCTTTCACTTTCTGCTTCCAAACCTGGTCTACAGGTATAAACTAACATCCCAGCTCGAAATTTTCAATTTGACTCCATTATTTCTGATCATGTTCTTATTCTGAGTGGCTTATTTATTTATTTATTTATTTATTTGTATACCACAAATGTACAACACTAACAATTGGTTTATATGTGCCAACAATTGAAATACTATATATCACAGAGCACATGTGTTTAGGAGTTTATCACTAGATGTCAGGAATCTACTTTATGTTGATACTTAAAATTGACCATTTCTACTCAGAAGGCATGGGCTATGGTTATTTAAAGACTGACACACCACTAGTAGTTTTACAGGCATAATCTCAGGTTAATAGATGCCTAATAAGAATTAAACACTTCTCTTCTTTAAAAAGTTATGCCGAAAAAAAAAAAACTTTTGATAATTACCGAATAGTATGATTCAACTAATAAACTCATAAATCCCATGTGATCATCCACACTGAGCTTTATGTCATTCCATAAGTACATCTGAATTGTGATATAACTTAACATAGTTGAAATAACATTGATCATTTTATTGCTTATTGATCATGTCACTATCCTCTCTAATAAATTATATGGGCATGTAACCATGTGTAGTTTTAACTTTTAATACAAAACACAGTGCATAACTTAAACTAGTTGGACAAAATTTGAGAATATTGATTTTATAATTGCCATCGATACTGTAGAAGTTTCATCATTTAAATAATGTTTGTTCTCAAAATTTATGCATAAAAGTTAAATATACTAAAAGAGGGTCAATATTGTCCACAAAGTAACACAGTTCATTAAATTGTGCGCATAAGTGTATCAGCAAAATTTTCAACCTATACCGTATTGTGTGGACACATGGGCCTATACATTGGCGGTCTTAGTTCATCTGCTTCCCCTCTTCTTTGTGCCTATAGTGTTGGGGGCAGCGAAAGCACGCGAACACAAGAGAACCAATGAAAGCCAACAAAACAATCACATACAAACACAAGATATACATGGTTCACCCAAATTTAGGACTATGTATATGGATGAAAAGAGATTTCACTATGATTCTTAAATTATATTACAACAATAGAGTATCAACACCACATACATGCCTTTTTACCATGTACCACTCTACAAGCCTAATCCCTCGCTATTAGTGTTGTCGGTGTTTTCCTACTCTACCAACCCATAAATTTCCTCTACCCATCAACTCCCTCATGAGATTACATCTCTCTCATCCTCATAAGTCTCAACCCATAACTTATGTACCTATTTATAGAGTTCCAAACCCAATTCTTTGTTGGATAAGGATTACTTGCTTAATAAGAAATTTCCTTACAGAATACAAATCTAAAATAGAAACTTAATTATAATAGGAATTTGAGGCACAATTTCCAACAATCTCCACTTTGGCTTAAATTCCATCTAGCTAATCATTGATTCTCATGACCAGGACAATTCTGTAATTTGCAGCTTCAATCTTGACGATACTCCTGAAAAACTCCAATTGTCCATACTCTACGCCTCATGCCGACCCATCATGATTTTCATCGTGACTAATCAAACAGATTGACTCAACTTGCAACTGAAACCCGTTGCAGCAAATGTTGAGACTTACTGTGTTTTTTGGATCCCCTTCACCTTCGGCTCTGATACCAATTTGTTGGGGGCAGAGGAAGAGCGCGAACACAAAAGATCCAATGAAAGGCAACAAAACAATCACACACAAACACATGATATACATGGTTCACTCAAACTCAGGGCTACATCCATGGATGAGAAGAGATTCCATTATGATTCATAGAGATATTACAACAATATAGTATCAACACCACCTTACCATGTACCACTTCACAAGCGTAATCGCTCGTTATTAGTGTTGTCCGTTTTTTCCTGCTCTACCAACCCATAAACTACCACTACCATCAACTCCCTCATGAGATTAAATCTCTCTCATTCTCATAAGTTTCAGCCCATAACCTAGGTACCTATTTATAGAGTTCCAAACCCAATTCCTTGTTGGAAAAGGATTACTTGCTTAACAAAAATTTTCCTTACAAAATAGAACTCTAAAATAGAAACTTAATTAGAATAGGAATTTGAGACACAATTTCCAGCAAATAGATTGTTGGATCAGTGAGTACCATAGATTGTGTAATCATTTACTCATTGGTTGTGAATCCACTTAGTGAGTATTAAGAGTGGATAAATTATTTTTGTATGTATAATAGATAAGGATTCAATATCAGCAATACTGATTGAATCTAAGGATTTTAATATGCAGACAAGGGTAATAAGGTATTGGTTTATTCATCCTTAAAGAGATTAATACAACCTCCTTCATGTGTGTTACTTTTTGATAGCCGAAAAATCAAGGTGAGCAGTGCATGTAGCAAATATTTATATGCACGTGCACGTGTATGTGTATTTATGTGCATATATAAAAAATACAAATTACATAAGCAACATGAATGTGATAGGATTCTATTCCTAACAAGGTTGGCTTTGATACCAAGTGTAAAACCTTAGGTTCTTATTAGCTCTCGTGTATATATATGATATCATTTGGAATAACGCGTGTACTTGCCATTGCAACACTCCAATTTTCGTTGAAAGAAATATAAAGTACTAAAGAGTACTGGTAATTGGGGGTGACAATTCGTGTTAGCGTGTCGTGTGAGGACAACATGGATATCATGCTAATATGGGCCGACACAAACATGACACGATTATTATTCGTGCCAAGAAGCCTTGACATGATTATTAAATGAGTAACACAAAACGACATGCATAATCTGTTTAATAAATATGTTAGTTACTGACACGACAAGACAAGTTTAATTAAAATTGGATACAATTATGGTCAAATCAATACGAACACGACATATTTAGTTAAATGAGTCATTTTGAACACAAACACAACACTTTTATTCGACATTTTAAGTTAAATTTCATTTTTAACACAAACACAACATGTTTAGTTAAATGGGTCTCATCGGATTATAAACGGGTTGACAGGTCAAATATAAAAATGACACATTTAATTAGCATGTCAATTTGGGTTGACACGATTACAACCCTAGGACGATCAAGACAATTCCAAACACTTATCCAGTGTCATGTTCGAGTCATGTTATCGTGTCGTGTTAAGTATTGCCGCCCCTACTGGAAATGGTCTTCCACTCTCCGCAGGTACTCACTTTCCCACAGAGTCATGCTGGGAACAAGAGCCAAACTTCAGAGTTTTGAATGATTCTATTGGGTACTAATTTTAGTGATCCATCCATGGAGAATTTGGATTTTCCTTTAGGGACTACTTGAACTCAACCTAGTTTTGTAGTCTATTGTGCGAAAGAGATGGCATTTTATTGGATTTCTTTAAAGAAATTTCATTTCTAATTTGCCACTTTCATTCAATCTTGTTTGGCTAACATCTTGACTGATTACAATTTCCTCTTTAATATGCTAGCGTTTAGCTAATATGATTGTGCCTTCATTTTTATTTTCTTAGTATTATTTTGGGGGGTGTTTTCTGGAATGGAGTGAAGAATGGAGAAAAGATCATTTTGTGAGTGGGGATGTTATAAGTTGTCTTGCATGAAGGGCACTTTAGACTTGGTTGATTCAACTTTACAAAGGAGTTGAATGATTGAGCACTCCATCGTCAAAAGCAAGTATAACTATATAAAAAAAAAATGGATATGATCCTGGGATTGCTAGAGACAACAGTTAGTAGAGCTATCCTTCCCCTTATAAGTTCATATCTCAAAATATTTCTGTTTTTACCTGTTATACTGAAGGGGGAACTGGATGCATTTTCATATTTTGGATGACTGATGAGAGTGAGAGTTCCTTGCCCTATTATTTTATCACCTCCAGGATAAAAGTTATCCAATTTTGTTAATTATGTGATAGTGCTTTTTTTATTTTTTATTTTTCTAATTTCTGATGGTGATGCCTATTTCTTTTTACTAGGGGATCCTTCGTAAAACAAATGGAAACCTGCCAGTACTTTTACAAGATAAATGTATGCTCTCTGTTCTAGGTCATTGTGCTTTAGATTGCTGCAGCAATGGTCAACTGCTACGGGGAGTGGAAGAAGATAATCAAATTAAATCGAGCCATGGTAGCATATGTCGATGCAGCAGTCAAGATGTGCTTGGAGAAAATTATGAAAGATTGAACTGTGGATGCCACAAACTTGATGGAGTATTAGAACAATGCAGGCTTTCGTGCATTGAAAATAATAATTGGATCCAGCTTGTATACGATTCTCATAAATACACTAGTAGAAAAATTGAGTGGATTCCTGAATTGCATCACATACACTGGAACCAGCAAACAGTTTCACACTTTGATCTCCATGTATGTAAGTCATGATTACCTTTATTGCATATTAAATCTTAAGTCATTTTTGTCCTTGTGATGAATCTCCTCTTTTGACTAAACAAAAATTCAGGTAGTGTTCTATGATTCTCCTAAATTTGGTGCTCACCATTTCTCGTTGGGTTTTTGGAGTTCTTCTGAACAACTGAAAACTCCTCCCAGGAGACCTAAATGGGTTGAAGGACTTGACCAAAAGCAGCCATTCCTTGACTTGGTAATGTTGTTCGCAAGACTTAGCTCATTCAGATTGTTTGCTTAAAATATTTATTCTGCTGCTTTAATCATTTGTATACAGGATACTGTCATATTGGCAATAAACAGTGCCACTGCTGCCAAGTTATTCTATGAGAAACATGTTGGCCCTAAAAGATCTACTGCTCACTTTGCCATTGTTTGCACGTAATCTCTTCTAGACTTTGATGCTTCCCTTCAGCCCACAATCTTTTACTGTCTGCAAGTTTTAATGACATATGTTCTGGCTTTCAGGTTTTTTACCTTCACATGGCAACTGTTGGCTGTGTCCATGGCTTCATTTTCCACTATGTTCTATATTGTTCTTCAGTTCCTCCATGTCTTATTTAGTTATGGATCACAATCTTGGATATACGTCACACTACAAAAACTATTCAGCAATACATGGAAAAATATTCAAATCCGTTGTTGTCAGATCTTTTATTGGCCAATCTTTCTTCATGATAATGGTCTCAGGTAATATATCTATTTACGTAGGTAACCTTTTGCTATCAAATTTTATTTTATTTTATTTATTTATTTATTTTTTTTAAATCTTCACATTTAGAGGATGAAGTGCAAAATTGGAGGTTTGTAGGAAAGCTCTAGAATGAAAAGGATTTAAGTTAATTAAGAATAAAACTGAATCTATGGATTGTAACTTTAATAATTTAGAAATACAAAATAGGGATTTACCGAAAGTTGAGAATTAAGAGATACCAAAAAGTGAACATTTTTGCTATTTTAGACTCAATTATTCACAGTGAAAGAGAAATTGGAGATGATTTTCATAATATGATCAAGGAATGATACTTATCAAAGAAAAAAATAATAATCAAGGCACGATGGATTAAATATAGGAGTGTGTCTAAATATATAGTGTGATTGATGCATTCCTATTAGATTGATTTTTGATTATTATTTTTTAGAAATATGTCAGCTATTAGACCAGTCAGTCTTTATATGTAGGACATAGTGTTAGACAATTAAGAAACAACATTTGCATTAAGTGAGTTTGGTGCAAATGTGAATGCTGAGATGGATATGCGGTAAGATAAGAAAGGATAAAATTAGAAAATAGCACATTCATAAGATGGTTTGCCATCAATTGGAGATAAAAT
Source organism: Cornus florida (assembly GCF_030987335.1). Classification (NCBI taxonomy): domain Eukaryota; kingdom Viridiplantae; phylum Streptophyta; class Magnoliopsida; order Cornales; family Cornaceae; genus Cornus; species Cornus florida. The sequence continues at coordinate 36,729,355 of NW_026775574.1, read as the reverse complement.
GAGAGAAAATAGATTAATATGGTTTGGACAAGTGTATAGAAAATCACTGAGTGCATTAGTTAGAAAGAGTGACATGACCCACATTGAAGGTAGTGTTAGTGGAAGAGGAAGATTAAAATTAACACAGGTAAAGTTAGTAAGGAAGTATGTGATAATATGTAATTTGATTGAGACTATGACCTTGACAGAGCAAGATGGAAAAATAGGATTCATGAAGCCGACTCCAAGTAGTTGAGGAAAAGCTTTATGGAGTTGAGTTGAATATCACATTTAGAGGATTCGGATTTCTGATTTGTAAGGCATATATTACATTCCCATAGCATGTCATGTTGTGTTGATTCGACTATGTTAAGAGGAGTAGCAGTGTCCATGTTAGACATATTTTGAGCATCTAAATCGTTAAAGTCAAATGATTCTACTTATTTCCTATAAAATTGATAGTTTGATAAAATTTTGGACTTTATGTTCTTAGATGATTTAAATTGAGTCGAATGTTGATATTAAAAAGGAAAAAAATGATTCCCCGAACCTCCTGTATTCATTTTCCGTTGAACTTAGATGATAAAAAAATAATAGCAAAAAGTTGACCAATCCAGCCTCCGGCAGAATTCATGTCCAAATTGGCCTGCAAATCTCGACGACGTGACTTTGTTATTTGTATGCATCATTAAAAGTAAATCCCCAACTCAAATCTTGACTGCAAAACCTATACCCTGCGTTCTTGCTGGTCATTGAGGTATCATTTTAACTCTTAAGCTGACATGTTCTTCACACACTCCTGTGAAATTGCTCATAAAGCAGCAATGGAAATTTGCAAGTGAACAAATATTTAGACATAGTACGTATGTATTTGTGGCTGATTTGAGATGACATTAACTTGGATGTCTATCAATATATTTTGTTTTCGTATTGTTCCTAGAGTGTGTTTTTTTTTTTTTTTTTTTTTTTTTTTTTTTTTTTTTTTTGTAATTTTATGTTTTTGGAGTGAAGTCCTTTAGATCCTTACTACTCTGGATTTCATTGATTTTTTAGGTCTCGATCATGCGTTGAATATGCGGAGAAAGCGGCATTACTTAAGCATTCTATGTGGTCAAGTCTAGCTGTTGATGTTCTTTTGGGAAACTTGCTTGGTCTAGTATTGCTGATTCATGCACAATCTGCTTGCCTATGGATTTCTTACTTTGCCAATGACATCATGAACTATTGGTTGCGGACTGGTTGTGTGTGGTTGATGGGAGTTCCAGCGGGTTTCAAGTTGAACACACAGTTGGCAGGAGTTCTTGGCATGATTTCTCTTAATGCAATCCAAATTTGGTCAACGCTTTGGTTCTTTGTGGGGTTACTCTCCATTTATTTTATTAAAGGACTTGCTGTGTCTGGGATTCTTTTTGGGCTCACTACACCTGCTGCTTTGATCATAGATATTATTTCTCTAGCAACATTACATGTGTCAGCTCTTCATTGGTCAATCTCACTACTCTATTCAAAGCAGATACAAGCAATAGCAGCTTTATGGCGCCTTTTCAGGTAATACTGACCTATTAACTGTTGAAATTCTTAAAATCTTTATTTGGCAATTCTAAATTGTTATTTGTTTGTGAGAAATAAATAATTACTGATGTTACTAGGTGGACAAAGCTAAGTGGTGATGTTACTGGGTACCCTTTTAATTCAACCAAATTAGGGCAGGTTTAGGATATGAGTTCAGGCATAAGTATTTTCACGAATGGATTTCTCGGAGTTTCTGTCAGAAACTAGTGTTTTTTCCTAATGCTTCAGCTAGATACAACACCCATATAATCAGGAGGGACAGAGCCATGATTTCATTTTTTCATTGGGGCAGGGTGTGGACTTGATAAAAGAAAAAAAAAATTCAACTAACATGACAAATATAGATTGTTCAAATCACAAGACATACAAGAAAAAAATTCATTGCAAAATAATATGGTAATCAAGGAGTAGTATAACAAAGATAAATACTTGACAGATATAAGAATTAAAATATGTATTCTTAATACCTCCATTGAATACAATTATAACTGTCCTCAACCGGTCCTTATATTTTGAAAGTGATGCATGATAACCTCATTATCTATGGTACATTGGGCAGCTGCCCTCTGTTTTCTATCGATTCAGTTAGCCTCCATCGATTTAGTGATGCATGATAGCCTCAATAAAAACACTGATGGAGCTAGGAATCTATGTTAGGGAGGTATGTTCAACTAACATGACAACTGTTCAGCAAGACAGTAATCTATTTTTGTAACGGTGCATTAATGAAGATATTCAAATAGTATGTCATTAAAAAAAAAAAAAAAAAAAAAAAAAAAACAGTAAAAATGATTAAAAAAACAGAAAATATATTCATAAAATTATGTTAATAAATTTAAATAAGAAGAGAAAAAGAGGTTACAATACATATAATCATACATGAGTGCAAAAGGAAGAATTTTAAGAAGAGGGAAAAAAAAAATAAACAAACAAAAGAAGAAGAATAATAAGAGAAAGAAAAGAAAAATGAGAGAACTTTAAAGAGAAAAAAAAGTGAGTTTGATTGAAGAAGGGAATTATAACTTTTTTTAAGGGAATCAAAAGAATTTGAAGAGTAAAAGAGAAAAGAAAGAAAAAAAATTCAGAGATATTTTTAGAAATTGAAAATATTAGGGAGGGCATTTATAAAATTTCTCATATATTTGTACATAAACAAAAAGTATATATATAATTGATGGAGCCGGTAGGAGTGCAATTGGTGCTTGGAGAGAAGGGTCCCAATCTTAATTTATAGATGGGAATCCTCCTTTGCCGAATTTTTTGAGAGGTTCTTGCCCCCCACATGAAATAACAATCTCCCTGTATACTTGAAAAGCAGAATATTTTCCGACGGGGAGAAGAAAGGCTATTGTGGGTGTGTTGTAAAAGACCTTTTAAACTTTGATTTAATGGATTCTTATTGCCAAGAATAAAGACAAATTGCCTTTGAATTGGTTAATTGGAGCTGATGTTTTCATGGAAGAGATAATACTTGTCAACCCGGAAATGGTCCGGTACCCTCTTTCCTTTTTGATATCATGCTTTTGTGGTGGTTTTAATGGTTAGGTTGCTCACTGAGTTGCTTTATTATTGGCAGGGGCCGAAAGTGGAATCCTCTTCGTCTAAGATTTGATAGCTATGACTACACCGTGGAGCAACACATTGTTGGATCTCTTCTGTTTACGCCACTATTACTTCTTCTACCAACCACTTCTGTTTTCTATATTTTCTTCACCATTATTAGCACAACCATTAGCTTCATCAGCATAATAATTGAGGTCACCATATCTGTCATTCATGCTACACCTTACACCAAAATTTTCCTTTGGTTGGTGAGGTCGAGAAGATTTCCTTCTGGGATATGGATTGAAGTTATATCTTGTCAGAGTAACACAAGTAATTCTCCAGAGATTGGATGTCTTACTGATGGCTTGCCATCTGAGGAGTCACAGCAAACAATGGATTTCAGCAGCAGTAGATCCACTGTTTTGGTTTCATTTCTTCACAGCAACTTTTTGAACATACGTGAGTCCTTGATCTATTTTTGATGACTCTTTAAGCTTTTAGTTACATTTGGGTTGCGGCAAATGATATAGTTATATTTCAACTACAGGAATGCATTTTTTTTTTTAAAATAAAAATAAAATGGATGGCAATTTTAACGAACTTAGTTAGTTTGTATTCATTGACAAATCTTGCGAACATGATGATGAAATTGTTTGCCAGGAATAACATTGTTCTATGATATACATATTTGTTATTTGAACTTTCAATTTGCAGTGTCGACTATAAAAACACTTTGTCTATGTGTGTTTTTAAGTACGGAGTAACATCATTTACATGCACATGTACACTTTCTCCCTTCGTTTGCCGTGTAAGAGCGAGGTGATATGCTACCTTCCTTCTTAATAAAAATGTATCACTTGTAACATCATTGGGACTTGAATTAGATTCTTGTAAGTGAGGATTTTTTTTTTCCTAGTTGGTTCTCACACACGCATGCCTCCATGGAGGCTTGAACTCTTGAATTAATTTAACAAAATGGCATAATAAAAGAGTTCTATGTACTAATATTCAGCTGTTGGGTGTCTGATAATAGTGCTTCACCTGTTTAGAAAGTCTGCATAAACAAAGCTTATGAGTATGACATCTATACTCAGACGCATTCTTGCGCCCATCCATGCTAATATGGTATTTTTTTGTTTTCTCTCTTTGGAAATATGTATTTCAGGACAAATAGTCTTGCCGCACTATGGACTTGCTTTTTCTGCGGTTTCTAGGTCATTTGTTGCTTCATCGGCTTATGGAGTTCTCACTGGAAGAAGGTGAGTAGCCATTATCTGTTTCCAACAGCTCAATTTTTCCATGATTATTGGAATTTTAAACATATGTTCATCTCTCTCTCTCTCCACACACATTTTCAATTTTGCAGTATTCCATCTACTTTGGGGACTCGTCTGCCTTCGATTATGCCATGGATATTCATCCCCTACAAAGAGTATTGGTGCCTTTGCCGTGATGCAATTCTGACATGCAAGGCAGATAACGACTATTTTGTATTTGGATGATCCAACACACTTAATCTGACCAAGTTTGATTCATTCTTTCTTCCCGAGTAACCAATTCTTTGCTGCTTGATTTGTAAATTCCTCTCATTGTTTCCACTGAGATTCGTGTTATTCACCACAACTTCATGTTGTGCTAGCCATCATTGGTTCAATTTTGTAAGATTTTGTTCTATGCATGAAATTTCAGACAATTCTTCTTTCTCCATATAGGCTGTCTAATTGTACAATTTTCCATATTTAAAATGCAATTGTTCCTCTTAGCATATGTGCTGCGTGCATGGTTAATTAATAATATTTGGAATGTCTGGATGCACTTTTTTAATTTTAATTTTAAAAAATTAAAAATAAAATAGTTGTGTATAAGTGTTATACTACAAAATAGTTGTGTAGGTACCTCAATTTTGAAAAATGATATCAAAGGCCTTAGCCTAAATGGTGCTTCTTTTACCTCTAAAAGTGAATAATGAGGGTTAAAGACGTGTGTTTCTCGTCAATGGAAAAAGAAAAATATAAAAAGATAAAACAAAATTTGAAAATTGATGTTTTGGGGAAATCTTCGATATATTAAGTTTGTAGACAAGAAGGAATGGATTTGGACATATCCTAATGCAGTGTGCCATTGAACTCGGTTTGTTTAGACGTAAAATAATTTTTAGAAAATATATTTTTTATTTTTTGGTGTTTGGTTATCGTAAAATATTTACGAAAAAAAAAAATATTAAATTTTAACAAAAATAATTTATCCATAAATTTTCGACAAATTATTTTACATGTCTCGCATGATGGACTCGACCTCAATTTCGACGTAAATTTTTTGCCAAACACCGGCAAAGTAAAAATAGAAGAATATTTTATCTGAAAAAAAAAAATATTTTTCAAAAAAAATATTTTACGTCGAAACAAACGGACTAAAATCTGAATAACTTACATGAATCATTGTGAAACAAATGTGCCTCCTTTTACAGTAAAATAAATACAAACTTCATATGGGCCAACATTGTATCAGCTTTGTTGTAATACTAATTTTATTTTAATTTAAAAATAACTTAAAAAATAAAAAAGTGAAATGACAATTTCGGTTATGCAATTAGACTGAAGCAACATCTAGTTTCTCGAGTGAGGGTGTGCTTGTGTAGGAGTCTCTACTCCCTTAATTTGACAGAAAAAGAAAAAAGAAAAAGGGTTTATAATAGTGGAGGGTAATGCAAAAATAAGTCTTCTAGTGACAAACTTTAATGGGCCTTTTCTTAATACAGCCCAAATACTTATCAAACAAAAGAAAAAAAAAAAATGAAGAGTAATCCAGCCCATCACATTGACCCGGCATTAACAAGTGAAGCACAACGCAGAAGCAACGAACATGGTTGCACTCTCTCTCTCTATATACGCAGACGTATATACATTTGTGTCTATATACAGAGCTGTCTTGAAGCTTCTCTCTTAATATTTCAGGTGAAGTAGTCAAAAGAGCGAATCAATCCCACCAAATGTAAGTAATTTTCTTATTCGAGCTGTTCTAACAGCTACAATATGGTGTTTGAAAGTTTTGCATCTTGTAGTGTTGTCTCAGTGTTCAGCGTGCAAGGCCAGAGGATCTGATCTTAGAGTTCATTTCAAAGTACCACGAAATTATTGTTGTTTTGTTATTATTATTTTTTGCATTTTGCTTTGTTATTGTGATGGATGGTTCGATACATGATGGAAAATAATAGCTGGCATTATTGCATTTTTGGATGCTCTAAAATATTGTTGCAGTTTTTCTTGGTTCACAGCTAGGGTTAGTTAAAGTTGGATATAAATTGGAGTTGTATTTCTTTTCCATTTCCATTTCAATTCAAGAGTTCTTATTTGTTTCCATGCCCCTTTGAGACTTTTCTTTTATATTTTGACTAGTGTGTCATTTTGAGTGGACTAAATTAGTTTTTGTAAACTGTAAAGGAGGACCCTTTTCTATGGACTTAACTCACGCTCTGCTTAGAAATTTTGTCACAACATGAGTAATGGGTGAAACTCCAAGTTTGCATCTCTAAACAGAGTGATTCATTGAATCTTGCAACTTTTTCCATTTGCTTCAATCAGTTTACAATCATTCCAGTATTAGGAAGTTGAAACTCACACTTTGCCATCAGGAGATAATGACCTCGTCTTTTCCTTCTGAAACGTTGTTTGATTGAAGCTTGGATTGAGTTTTTCTCTTCAATGGATTCATTTTGTAATTGCTTGTGCACTTGGGTCAATCCAACTTTTTGGTTCAGTTTTTGTAGTAAAGAAAGTGATTTCATGCATTGCTTGCTGGAGTTCAATCACTCATGCTGAAAGTACTCGTCAGTGGGTATTCATGTTTAAAGTTTAGTTATTTAAAGTATTATAAGGAACAGTGTTTTTTTAATTTTGATTGATGATTTCTTGCTTTCTTTTATACTGTCTTGTGCATTTCTTCTGTGTTTTAAAGATTGACGGAACGTATTATTTATTTTGGCAGCATATATGTCATCTGTTGAAAATAAACTTGATTTTAGTATTTAGTATTTTCAAGTATTTTTGTATCCATGATGCATGTGTTAATTTAGCATGTTAGTGGGTAGTAAATTGTCTTAATGGGAGTTAAGGTTATGTAAAATAAAGAGTCATGAGAGTTAAGCCTAACAAATACTATGTTAGTGGGAGTTATGCATATTGAAGATTATGTTAGTGGGAGATAGGAGAGTTATGGACATTTAAATGTAATGGTTACACATACATATGTGAGGCCTATATATTCATGTACTCTAGTCAAATAATATATCAAGTAAAATAAGAAATATTTTCCTCCATTTCTATTCTCTTCCAAATAGTATAGTGTTGTGTGTGTAACTAGGCCACTATTTCCAACAAAGTGGTATCAGAGCCAGATTTCATGTTCAAAGGCAGATTTCATGTTCAGAGCCTAGACGATCCTGAAGGCCAGACGAAGTTGATCCTAGAAGGTTCAACATTTAAGAAAAACATGTTTCTCCTTGATGATGATGAAGGGGAGAAAATGTATTTTCTTAGTGAAAAGATGATGTTCTCTAATTACAAGAGAATGAGAATCATCATGACTTCATACCTCAAAGCATGCAATTTGTGGGATGTTGTTGGAGAAGAGCCAAAGAATGGCATGTCCAACAAGCTTCATGAAAAGAAAGAAGATAAGGCATTGATAGTGTTGCAAAAGGCAATACATCAAGAAATTTGGGAGTATTTTGGAGAGTCCAAAACTCCAAGTTGTATTTGGAAGATGCTCGAGACCATCGTTTCCAATCATAGAAGTGAATCACTACCCATGGAGTATTGGGTACAATGCTTTGAGAATGATGAGTTTAAGAAAGATGATTATGAAAGTCTTGAAGATTTTGGAGATTCAAAAGTTGAAGGAGAATTTGAAATGGTGAATAAGGAAGAGGTAAGAAAATGTGTTAAAGAAGAGATTGAAAAAGTGAAGGAGGATAAAGTGAAAATAGAAGATTTAGAAGAAGGAAGTGCTAAAGAAGAGGCAAAAGTTCAAGTTGGTGAATTAACATCTTCAGGTATGGTTACAAATTTCACCTTGAAAGAAGTTATATTTGACTTATTTGATGAAATTATTATTTCTTCATATTCATCAAATAATGCTTATTTTGTGGAGAATGATGAACTTCTTTTAAAGAAAGTTGTTCCAAAGAAGTATGAGATTGAAGCACAGGATGATAAGAAATTCTCATATTATTTTTTAAAAAATAGTTTGGAGAATTTTGTAATTGATACAGGTTGGGTGAATATGGAATTATTTTTTGACTCTAAAGAAGAAGTATATGTGAAGTTGAAGATCCATAAAAAATTTAAGAAGAAAAAAGATCGATGGTGTGCTTGTATAAAGAGGATGATATATGATTATGTGAAGACATCAAACAAGCATTTGAAGAAGTTTCACAAGCCCTACACATCAATGGAAATGGCCAAGAAGATTGAAGCTATTGAAGGGAGTGGAATTGAAGATCAACTATCAAACTTTTGATCAAGCCCCCAAGATTAATAAGAAGGTTTTTCAAGTTACAAAATCAAGTTTAAAGGGGGGTGTTGAAAATAAACTTGATTTTAGTATTTAGTATTTTCAAGTATTTTTGTATCCATGATGCATGTGTTAATTTAGCATGTTAGTGGGTAGTAAATTGTCTTAATGGGAGTTAAGGTTATGTAAAATAAAGAGTCATGAGAGTTAAGCCTAACAAATACTATGTTAGTGGGAGTTATGCATATTGAAGATTATGTTAGTGGGAGATAGGAGAGTTATGGACATTTAAATGTAATGGTTACACATACATATGTGAGGCCTATATATTCATGTACTCTAGTCAAATAATATATCAAGTGAAATAAGAAATATTTTCCTCCATTTCTATTCTCTTCCAAATAGTATAGTGTTGTGTGTGTAACTAGGCCACTATTTCCAACATCATCTCCCGGCCATATTGAACTGATTCTGTCCGAGAAGGAAGAGCCCGTAAAAAAAGGAGGTAATCCATTTATCACTACTTAATTTTAACATATAATTTTGAGAAAGATTAGTGCTTAGGGCAATGAGGATATAAATTTTCACTTTACTCATCTTATACACCCTTTCCCATTTTGCAGCCCGAGTCTCAACTGACGACCGGCAAATCCAGGAAGTCTCAAGCTTTACGCAGGAGTGCCTCCTCTTAAATGACATTCATAGAGCCTGCAATTAAAAAGTTTTGATTTGTCATACACTTGAGAGGGTTTGGGTCAATTGTTTTGCTGCTATCAAATGGTATTTAGTTGAATGATTGAGTTATTATTTGGAGTTCTTGACGGAGGGTATGATAATTTACTGATGTACCAACAGGCTTGTGGCGTAGCGGTATAAGGCTGAGGTCAGGGGTTCGAACTTCAGTGGAGACAGTGTGTGTGAGTCCCAACTAAGGCAAAAAAAAAAAAAAAGAAAAAGAAAAAGAATTTTTACCGATGCTTAAGACAAGATTATCATCTTTTAATCATTGTTTTATCATTTTTAGGGATATATGAGACTGATGGTTCTATGCATTAAAAGCATGTTATATTTAGGCCATCTATTGTGGTTCGTTAGTATGGGCGTGAAGTTTCTGTAACCTAAGGGTTTATTATGGTCCGGTGGCCATATGCAACGTTAAGGCAAATCCCATTATAGTTCATTTTTTCAATTACTTCTACGGAAAGGGAAATAAAACTATTACGTTTTGTTTACTAAAAGAAGGCAAATATTTCAGTTTCAGATTTCAGATTTACTTAATTTTGTAAACAAATGTTATTATTATTATTATTATTATTTCTGTCCAATGAGTTAATTTCTTTGTGCTAAAGCTCATTATGTACAAATTAAAGTGTATATATGTAGCATTCACCTTCTTGCAGTTTTGGGTTTTAGATATATATATATATATATATATATATATATATATATATATTTAAATCTTCAATAGCCTTTTAAAACACCTTATAATAAAGCACCTCATAATTTACTCATGGGCATGTACAGTACTTTCACCGTGTATGTGCGGATCCTCAGAGAGAGCAAACTTCCAGTGTATGTGATGCGTACGTTGTGTATATCAATTATCAATTAAACAAATCACTGTTGCATGTAGTAACTAAAGTTTACTGCCACAATAGTGTATATATAATGTGTGTGTGTATATATATATTCTGTAGTGTATATATGATGTGTGTGTGTGTGTGTGTGTGTGTATATATGTATATTCTGTAGTGTATATATGATGTGTGTGTGTGTGTGTATATATATAATGTATTTTGCTAATTATCTAAATACAAAATTTGAGGAAAAAGTCAAAAATGCCTTTGTCATTTTCCCTCCCAATTGTTTGTTCTAGGTCGTGGAAGTGGGAAGGGAGAAAAAAAAAATTGGAAGGTGTGTCAGTGGGAAGAATCGCTGTTCGTTTGCTTGGGTGTTTATAGTGGAAATGTTTGGTTGATTCGCAGGTTGTAACTGATTTGCAAAGGAAGTTGGCATTCGTTTGGGTCTTCATCTGTTCGGATCGTCAAAAATTGGTGTCCTTTATGTTCTTGGTTGGTATGATTTTCCTTATTGCACTTTATTTGTAATTAATTTTGTGTTCGTTTTATGTGTTTATAGTTCAAATTTTGTTGACAATTGGTCTAGAGGTTGTTGGTGTATAATTGAGGTATGGTCGGAGAAATTGTTTAAATTTTTTTCTTATTTGCCATGCTTTTAATTGTTGTAGTTTAATTCCAATTAATTTGGTCTTACTTTAGGATATGCATATGAAATATTATTGGTTTATTGGTGCAGAGGTGGTTCTTGCTACATACGCAACACTTGTTTGGTTTGATGTGGTGGTGTGGTGTGTCTTAGGTTTAGAAATGGGTAGGATTAAGATGATAGCTCAAAAGGGAAAAAAATTGCTAACAATATCGTTCATCCACCTCTTTCTCCTACTCTCCAATCTATGATGCCACGAAAACAAAAATTAGCTGTCGAAAAGAAGAAAAACATCTTGAATCCTTCTAGCTTCTTCTACTTGTCCTACCCTACCCCTAAATCATCTACTCATACCCCTAAATCATCTGACCGAGCTGATGAGGATTATGATGTTGAGACAGATGAAGAGGATTATGATTCCCAGTTAAGCAGTACCACATCAATGAATATCAATGCTAAGGTTCTACGTCGTGCAGGAGGAGTGTACCTTATGTTTAAGTAAGTATACAGTCATATTAATATTCATGTTCACTTTATCATTTGTATGAATTTTGGTTCCCAGTTGACCAAATTTATAGTTGTAACATGTTATGTTATGAAAGGTTTTGGTATATGATATGCATTTCATCGTTATTTTTCATGTTCTTATATTGACATTGAGATGAAATTGATTGTTTAGGATTTTGAATTATTTATAATGGTACAACATAATTTCTGCATTCGTTTGAAATGAAAAAAAATCTTTTATTGTGATTAATTTGATAATTATGAAAATATAGGAATTTACAATTGATAAGTTTATAAGTAAGTAGTGAAATAAGTTGTAAAGCATATGTATTGAAATCCTGATGTTGAGTTGGTGATATTGCATATGATATCGTGTGTATCAAGCCTGGTTTCATGAAGAAGTACCGAGAAGTGCACGATCTATTAGGCCCAATCAAGGGTGGTATAAGAAGAATAATAGAGAAGAAATCGAGGGATGAATGGAATGCAATGACCATGGACGAGAAGGCTCCCTTTTATGAGGAAAAAAGATTGCATGATATGGAGTTCAGAAATTGTGGTTTGAAAGTATTGAATAAAAAGAAGAAGAAGGTAATTTGTTAAATTGATTAAATTATTGATTAAAGTTGTTATTGTTTTGATAACGTAATATGCAGTAGAAAATAAAAAATGTATCCTTTGTTACTGGTACTTATATAAAATAGTTAATGTGACATTATATTTATGGTTTTTAAGGTTCAATACAACATTAAACCTGGGTGGAACAAATGCTCTCTCTCTAAATTCGTTAGGACAGTATCCAAACTTGAAGAGGAAAAGAGGAAGGATGTTGCAGATATAGGTTTCGGCTATTTGCTGAACCTACAATGTGAGCATTTGTTTACCCCACTATTTGACTACATCATTGGACGTTTGGAGTTAGACCAACGTCACATTAAACTTGATGATTGATGTGCACTAAGTGTATAAATTAAAATCAATATCTATATCACAAATTCTTGTAGAAAATGGCTAAGTAAGGGCTATCAATCCACAAAGATTGCTAGCTTATGGCAATCAAAACTCTAAGACTACTTTCAAGTTTGATAGAAAAATATTTGGTTTGAAGATTTGTTTGTTACTTAACATGAAATTAAAACTTAAAATAGAAAGTAAAATGGATTCAATTGACTTGAATATATAAAGAGAAGAGGCTAGGGAATTGACTTCACCAAAACTTCATAAACATGCTTACATGCAATCAACTTGGAGAAAACAACTATGTATGTAACTATGATGTGTAGAAGTACAAAACAATCACATCTCCTAGAAATTCATACATTTCAGAAATCATGCTCAAGTCCTCAACTTCAATGGCATTTTCAACAACAAGTTCACAATGTGAATTCCACTAAGCTACAACAATATTGTCAACATATGAATTCCATTCATGCTAGTATAAAATGATTTTCAAATCCATGATTTAAACATTAATACAATATCAAATACACAATTAAATCATTGGTAACAATAATTTAGAATTTCTATAGTTACGCAAATAAAATCTCTAGATTTCAAATCATCACCAAGTGAAATAAGATTAATACAAGTTAAAGATCAACCAAAAGCCTTAAACAATACAAAGCCTTAAGTTTATTTCATGCAATATACATCTATATACAACCCTAGAATTCGAAAAACATGCATGCAATGTATATTAACCTCAAGAACACATTAAATCACTAAGGGTATAAACATAAAGCATTCCCTACCTCACTAGAGAATTGAATCTCTAGAATCCAAGGAAATTGGAAGCAAAAGGGTAAACCAAGAAAATGGGTGGTAGAGATGGATGTGAGGAAGCTTTTGTCTTCAAGGTGGAAGACCCAAAGCTTAAGGGAAGGGGCTTGAAAGTGAGCAATGGTGGTTAGGGTTCAAGGTCATCAATGGTGGCTTAAGGTGAGGAAGACAACAATCTCTAGAAATTCCACTAACTAAATGTATTTGATAGTCACAAAAACTCTACCAACACTAACTCTCTCACATGAACACACATCCACCTTTCACTTGTCATGATCTTAGGGCTCCTCACAAGGCTTATTCCAAGCTCTACACTTGTCAAAATCCTAGGCTAACAAGTGTTCTAATGGAAAGTCAACAAGTGAACCAATGGAAGTGTGACACTTGTCACACTTTTCCAAAATTACAAAAAGGTTCTTCCTATAAATATCTCAAAGAATAATTACAAAAAGGTCCCTAAGATAAAATATCTCAAAAACTTAATTAAGTAAATAACCCTGAAAAACGAAAATGTTTCCGAAGAAACTATGCATCCAAACCGCCAGAAAATAAAATTAAACGAGTATGCTTTTCTATGAAATTAAATCATGTATTGACAATAAAAGATAAAAAAATGCAATGCGCGTGGTGCCGGAAATCGGTTTCGAGCACCAAATCCTACCTTGGGTTCGATAAAACCCTAATGCGACAAAAAAAGAAATAAATAATTAAATAAAAAAAATTTCCCAAAAAAAAAAAAAGATGACAAGGTCATCACACCACCTTCAGCTTCATGGCAGCCCAAGCTAAGAACACTCAAGAACCCTAGCTATTTCTCATTTTCTGTCTCTAGAACTTCAAAATTTGAATTCTATATTGATATATTGATATGTGATACAACTCTATACAAGTGTATATAACCCCCTCTACCAGAAATCAGTTTAAAAACCAATAAAATCGTGCATTCATGTAGGGAGGAGAGAGAAAAGTAACTAAAATTTTAAATTATTTCAAAGCCTTACAAATTTGCGTCCGGACGCTAAGCTTTGCCCTTCAAAGTCGACTTATTCTTTCTTGCTGAACTTCCCGGGCTTGACTTCATTCTTAGGCTGAGTATGAACTTAGACTTAGGTCCATTTTGCTAGGTTCCATAGCTCGCTAAATACCTTTTTCACTAAAAGCCCTTAAAATCCCGTTTTTACGCCATTTTAGAGATAAGCCCTGAAAATAACAAATAAACACAAAAGTATATAAAACATACATTATTAACATGCTAAATAGGCCAAACAATGCAATTAAGGGCGCTTGAATATGCAATATTCGGCACTTATCAAGGAGATTTCAGAGTATCCATGAAAGAGGGTGTTGAATCTTAACAATGAATGATATCGCGAAGATGATATTATTTGCTACTAGTATAGTGAACAATATTAGTAGAATTGGTATTGTTCAATCTACATATAGTTAAACTTTATTATCATCTCTAAAAGAGATATATAAGAAGTACTCTCTAGGAGTTTGGGGATCTGATAGAGTTCTTATCAAAATGAAACGTATGATTTTATATCACGTTAAGAAAAGCATGGGTATTATATTGTGACGTTCTAATTCGCTTTATAAAGCCACGTTAGACAGTTTACATTTGTTGGTCCTAACCTGCCTTAAGGAATGTTTGCCTGTATAATGTCAAAAAGTATTGTTTCAGTTGCTTCAAGTATGAAATATATCTGCATTGTGTTTTGAAATAAGGTCCAGGGGTAGTATTGTCATTTACTACTTTGTAACACATTTTATTCACTGGTCTGTAATAGTGCATTACAATGTATCAGCTTGTTTTGGCCGAAATCACTATGATAGTAGAGGTCTAGTACTTCAAATTTAGCTACAGGTGCTCACAGGGGTACTATGGTCTTTTCTTAGTTGTATTCCATGGATATACATTTGCTTTGATAGCTGTATTGCACCGAAGAGCCTTGGTTGAGCCTATATTGTGAATTATATAGTCTCAGGACTATTTGTTGGTTGAGAAGGGTATAAATTGTTACAAGGGTATTTTGGTCTTTTCCATTTGTGTTCAAGAGTGTGACACATCTCAGTGGTCCTAGAGAGATACTATATGCAAGAATATTGCATTTCTTAGAGGCTAAGTCTAGATAAAAATGCAATTGCAGCCTATAACCTGTAACTTGTTGTTGTTGGTGAGAATAGAGACAAAATAGTTGGGTAGCAGGCCTACATTGGTTCATTGCCTTGAAAATATCTAAATTATTCTCTCTCAAGGATTGGTAGAAGGTGACAGGTGTATGCTCTAGCTGTGAAAGGGTTTGTGTGAATTACTTGAAAATAACTATGCTTGGTTGGGATTAAATTGGTATTTAATTTGCTATAAACTGTATCAATTTATGAACGATTTAGAGGATTTAAATGCTTTAATTGATCTTAGCAATTTAAATAGTTGGAACATGATTTTTAGGTTCTATAATGAATGCCTAATATCGTTGTATGTGTATTAATTTATATTGATGCATATTTTGGAGAATGGTTGATGAATTCCTAGTGCCGTTTTATCAATTATGCTAATTAGAGGATTGTATGCACCGGTATGGTACGGTGGCATACTAGGGATGGATTAGTTTAAGTACTAAGTCCTACCTAATTTGGATTGAGGTATGGATTAACCATAAAGGTTAAGTCCTACTTATATTTGTGTCATGTCAATAAAGTAATTGAATGACCTACTTTGGTTTCTGGATGGATTGTTATACATATATCAGGCCACTATACCAGATGGATGATATTTTGTATTAGGCTTATATAGATTTTATGTGACGACCCTGGTTTTTAGGCGAGTGCGTCAGGGATGAACCGAAAGGA
This sequence comes from Cornus florida, assembly GCF_030987335.1. NCBI lineage: Eukaryota > Viridiplantae > Streptophyta > Magnoliopsida > Cornales > Cornaceae > Cornus > Cornus florida. The sequence goes on along the minus strand of NW_026775574.1, from coordinate 36,713,383 downwards.
TGATCCAGTAACGGATCTGAAATGCGGAAGCAAGAAACAAGACAATGATCTCCCAAGGCACAACACACCTCTAAGACACTTTGATGACCTTCCATGAGGTCGTGGAACTCAATGAAATAAAGTGCAGAAGCAAGAGATTGGAAAAATAACGATTAAGCCCCCAAGGGCAAAATAGTCATTTCTAAAAATATAGAATCGGGTGCTATCGAGCACACCATTGGGAAGAGAGCAAAAAATTAACCAAGTTAGACTCAAGAATCACTTGATTCAGGGTCCGGATGAAGAAGATATGAAACTCCAAAGTTTAATAAAATCAAACTTTTGAGTTAAAATCAATGCGGTAAGGGTACTTTAAAAGGGGTAAAATGGTCTTTTAAGACAAAACTAGATGCAACCGAGCATACCATTAGATATATAAGGAAAATTTAATAAGTCTAGACTCAAGAATCACTTGATTCGGAGTCCGGGAAAAGAAGATATGAAGCCTCAAAATTTCAAAAAAATAGACATTTGGGTTCAAATCAATGTGGCAAGGGTATTTTGCAAGGGGTAAAATGGTCTTTTCAGATAGAATTGGATGGAACCATTCATACCGTTGGATAGACAAGCAAAAGTTAATAAACTTAGACTAAAAAATCACTTGTTTTGGAGTCGGGACGAAGGAGATATGAAGCCTCAAAGTTTAAAAAAAAATCAACTTTTCCGGGTACGAAAATCTAGGTAGGAATAGTGTTTCGACAAAAAGCAACTTTTCAATTTTTTTTCCAGAACTGAGGCTAGAAACGGACCATTAAACGAATTTTTCTGCAAAAATACGAAGAAGAAACCCCCCTTAAAATCATGTTTCCTACTCGGCAACATGAAAGAAATGAAAAAAAACACGCTGTAAAATCCCTAAAATGCCCCTAGAACAGAGTAGGTCAAGAGGGACCCAAAAAGCGGCTACAAGCATTTTTTTCCAGAAACAGCCAGAACAGAGGGTAAAAACGGGCTAGTAGATGAATTTTTCTGGAAAAACACAAAGAAGAAACCCCCCTCAAAATTGAGTTTTCTACATCACTCAAGAGAGAATTAAAAAAAAATTCACTGTAAAATGCCCAAAATGCCCCTAGCTCAGTAAGGGGTCAAAAACTCAAAAAAATGCAACTTTGCATCATGTATGCATTTGGCCCTAAATGCTTTTCTAGGTTGAAACGAATGTGCACGCAAGTGTATTTAGTGTTTTTAAGCTCGCGAGAATGGTCTGCGGCTCCCGAGAAGACCCGATGCAAAATCCGACCCCCTAACGGCCAAAAAGGCGAAAATGCACAAGAATTGGGAAATTTGAAAACAAAAATTAAAAAATGATTTCAAATTACCATTTGGCCCTTGGCCACACTTCATACATGATTAATGAGACCCTATGAAAGAATAAAAATGAAATTCCCACACCCGATGCAAAAGTTATGACACAATGTCTAAGCATTTTTCAAAATTTTCATATTAAGCCTTGAAAACGAAAGTGCATAGAAAGCAAGATACATGTCATTGGCTTCTGACCTCATCTCATACATGTTAAATACATTGAAAAGAGTGTACTTATGTACACATTACAAAAATAGAATCAAATTTACACATTTTCACATATAAAGCTATAAATGGCATTTCAAGCCAACATTTACATGAAATGAGAACTTCAAGTCTACAAATCATCCAAGCATGATGTGAATCCCAAATGTTGATCCAGGTACCTGAAAAATGTCCCCACTACGTGGGTGAGTAACATAAAGTTACTCGTAGGAGATGAGCATGCATCGACCTAACATTTTACAATTATATCACCTTAAGGTGAAACATGCCAAAGGGGCTCATGCCACCTAACATCTATATCAAAATGAGACTAAGGGACCATCCTAAGCTACTCATGCAATTTAAAGTGAACAACGGCATACAAGTATACATGCTCAAGTATACTAAACAATATTAAACACGTTATACAACATACAAGCATACATTTCCAAGTATACTAACCCACATTAAGACAAGTCATGCAATGTCTAAGCATATTTACACAAGTATACATTTTATATGAAAATCTCGTAAATCAAGTATACCGACACAAGTATACTAAGCTAAGAGAGATATGCCTAGGACAAGTATACACGGCACAAGCATACTAAATGAAATCTAAACTCACAGAGCAAGCATACAAGTTCAAGTACACTATATGAGATCTAAATGCACAAAACAAGTATACAATTTCAAGTATACTAAATAAGATTCAAATATCAAAAGCAAACATTAACTCTCAAGCTACAAGTAATCCACGATTAACAACCTGAAATTAAATGCGAAATCAAATAGTGGAAAGACTAGGATCCTTTGCTGCAGACCAATCGAGTTATTCCGGGTTACTAGCCCGTAAGGTACTACCTAGTGCGCACATGTATAAGTTATTCCGGGTAATTACGACCCACAAGGTACTACCTATTGCGCACTTCATATGACTTAAGAGACTCACGAATCGGTACTAGGGCCAAACCCTAGCCATCATATGAGTATGATCCTTACAAGCCTCCAAAAATAATAAGTTCAAAACTTATGCAAAATCAATAAGTTAAACCAAACTTATACATCTCAAATAATGTCTAGGAATCAATTTACATGCACAAGTAAGGTTGAATTCACACAAACCATGTCATAGAGTTCAAGTTTAAATAGCATATGACATGTCATGTTCTCAATATGCAATTTACATACAAAGCAAGAATATTTTACAATAATTGAGTCACATTACTATCCTAAGCCACAAGTACTAAATAAGCTACATTTTAGTAACAAGCTTTCAAGGTAAACAATTGTAGTATTCTAACAAGCTGTATACCTACACAAGATATAGCTATATACCTACACAAGATATATTTAAACAAGTTTTACAAGTCAATGATATTCTATATCATGCTAAGTCCAATTACCATTTTAAGAGACCCCAAGTATTAATTCTACATCCAATTAGTAATATGCTCACAAGGTAATTAATTTCACTACATTAAAAGGGATTTTCAACCTAACATGAAAAGTCTCTAGATTTCATATTAATCCCAAATAAACTCAAATTAATATATGTTAAGGGACATAGCATAGTCTTCACATATATTATACCCAAAATCAATTTAAGTGACTACAACACTGAAAAATAAAATTATTTAATTTTCTCTATATTTTCAAACATATCTAAATGTCCTCAATTTAATATATATTAAAGAACTCACCAAGGCTTACTTTAATATCACATTACAAGTTGATTCCATACTTAATACAACTAGGTGAATTAAACTTTCACAAAAGATAAATATTAAATAAAATTTGCAATTCTTATTCAAATGACCCACATTTAATATATATCAACCACCATACCAAGGCTTAAATTTCTAGCATGCCACAATTTAAATCAAAGTTGCTTAGCATCATGAGAATTAAATCTTAAACAAAAAAAATAATTAAATTAAATTCTATAACTTGAACAAGGCATGCTCACAAGTTGTATATGCTCATATAACAATCAATACAACATTAATATAACCCTAAAACATCCCCTACCTCAATTTGAGATGAAAATCTCAAAAGCCATCAAAACGAAACGGCTCCGAATCCGACAATACTTCGGGGTTTTGTCGGGGACAACGCCATGAACGATAAACTCCAAAGAGGACCCATGAAAATCACAACTTGACTTCAAAACCAAACTCAAAATTTGGCTAGAAATGGGTTCTAATAAGGGTGAAAGAAGTGCGTAGTCAACACGAACACAAAACGCAAAGGCCCTACTATATTCTGACAAAGAAATGAAGTTCAAATGAGGAGAGAGAAGGTGGCTGCCTCCCTTGGGCAGCCATGGAAGCTTCAGGTCGTGCAAGAGAGTGGGGAAGATGAAAAAATAAAATATCTCATCCCCCTTTTACAGAAATCTCAAAAAGTGCCCCGAACGGGTCCCGTCGGGTCCGTAAAAGTGAAATTTGAGCAGATGCACTCAAATGATGAAACTCTGTGGACAAAAAAGATTGAAAAATGAGAAAATAAGAATAACGGAAGAAACGGCGTCAAAAACTGAGTCCCGAGCAGAAAGTTATGCCCCAAACAAGTTTGGCGCAAACCGGGGCCAGAAACCTTGAAACTGGAAAACATCGACCAGAAGGGACTTCTAAGAGTTTACGACACGAAGAAAAGTGAAAATGAATCTCGTACGAGGATCTAGGCTCAAAACAAGATAATTTGCAATAACTTTCATTAATTGCACAATGGCCCCCATGAAAAGGGTTAACTGCAAAACTGCCCCAGAATGAAAATATCTTCTACAAGATATTTTCTTAGACACTCCTGAAATAAAATATCTTCAAAAGATATTTTCGACAAGCACCCCAAGAAAAGAAATTAATTTCAAAGAATTATGCATCGATACCCCTATGGACACCGGGAGCAACCAGAGTACTTTCCTGCAAAAGTAAAGATACGTATTTTGTGGAAACCATTCACGATAAAGATACGTGAAGTCAAAAACCAACTTTGAGCACAAGAAGTGAGGTTTTTCCAACAAAGTGACAAACGGGGAAAAGACGAAATAAGGAAAAGGACGAAATAGGAATAAGGACAAAAGAATGAATAGTGTCGAAAAACGAAAATTGTGGAAATGACTCGGTTCTCAAAGGAAGTTGTCAATCAATGGAAAAGAGTCTTAGAAACCATTTCTGAGCACTCAAGATGACACTAAGTGACGACAAACCGTCCACAGAAAAGAAAAGACAACGGAAAAAATTTATCCGTAAAATTTGAGGAAAAAGGAAAAGGAAGAAAATGACCAGGTCATTACAACCTTCCCACTTTAAAGGGATTTCGTCCCTGAAATTCAGCCCCAACAAAACAAAAGGCGAAACTAGGATAACTACGGAGTACATCTCCGAGTACCCCACGATATGCTACGAGAGCAATTCCAAAACTAGAAGACAACACACAAACCAATGCCATTCGCACCCACGTGCTTACGATAGGATAACCTCTCAAAAGAAAAATGACCGCACGGCCATACGACAAGTCAAAGGTCACTCACAGAACCCAACGCCAGATAAAGGAACGGAAGACAACAACCGTAAGCATTTCTCCTGATGAACCATCATACCGATCCAAAAACAACCCCCAAAAGAACTCCAAGATAATCACGTATCAAATCAAGGTACAGAACAAAGACAACATGGCAGTACGAATAGCGACCAGATCCCGCCCACGACGTACTCAAATGTGTGGTAGCAACGATAGTAACTAGTGCCCGCCCACACTTACTCGTCAGTAAGTGACATCAATGTCGTGAATCATCATTACCAAAAGTACTACGGAAACCAGGCATCTTGTGAGAGTTGGGGTAGCAAATCCCAAAGCTCTGACAACAATGTCACAGGCACCGCTACGCTTAAGGCCTTAAATCCTCAATACCACAGAACAACCAACTCCAATGTCTCGAAATTCCAGATATCATCTTGAAACAGATTAACTACAAAACCACACCGAAATCAAACATCGGATCAAAATCCCTATCACGGATGACTAAATCCCAGAAATACAAGTCCACCAAGCGGTACACACATCAAGTCCTGACAACCAAAGTCATAAAATGAATCTCTCAAAATCCTTTAATTTCAATCCACAATCAATCACTGGAACTACAATTCCTCAAAACTACGCCTAGCCATAACTAGGACGAGAAAATTCCATAAACAAGCCAAATCCAACAGCGATCTTTCAAAACCTCTCCTAAGAGTCAACCACATCTAGGTCTCCAAAAACCAAAGCAAGTCTCCAAAAGACATTCTCAAAAGAGCATCGAGCTCACCTCATGAATCAACCAAATCCTCAATCAAATGGACACAAGTCCCGGAAAATGATCTCACACAAATCAACTCACTTTGAGCACCACAACCCCATCTCTGAAAGAAAGACAATAAGGTCAAATACTTCACCCCCTACATGGAAGTAAGTCGACCAAAATCCACCAAATCCTCACCAAGGACTCAAAACGACAACAATGATCCTCACGGACCAACCAACCCCAAACCGTGCACAAGGCAACGAAGAGAAGAGACTCACTCCTTGTGAAGTCCCAAACACAAACCAAGAAAAGGTGAGAACCCTATCCCCCCCATAAGTGTCAACATGACTAACACGAAAAGAAAACATTCTTCCCACCTTAAAGAAATGGACAGCTCAAGACAAAACAAATGTGACCACTCCTCTACATGGAATCTCACAACGCAACTATACACACTACGTGCGACTGAGGGAAGCAAAAGGGAAACCAAACATGGAAGTCATGCATCTGACAAGGAATGCAACTACCAAATAAATAAATCTACTCACAAACATAAGGTCAAGAATACATGCAGCACGTCTTCACGTGACACAAAAGAATATCATTAAAGTACAGTAACAATAGGGCATCACTAAGCATATGTGCAGGGCATGCTAATGCCACATAACAAGAAAACAAATGTAGATACACCTCCACCTACTCATGCATCATAATAACATAAATCATACTACTAACATGGTAGTAAACGAAACTAAAGACGATAAAATGATGCAAACATGAACCCTATGGACATCATGTCCTAGAGTGACTAGGTAAAAGGAAAACAAATCTTAGCTATAATCTGACTCCAAAAACAAAAAAAAAACAAAAAAAAAAACAATGTGACAACAACCTGTCTCAAAACAACGTGAGCCCTTACCACACTGGTAAAACTCTAACAATCCATCTCCAAATCTAAAGGTGACACTACAAGTGACACTAACGGTGCAATGCTCTCACCAACCCCAAACGTTAATCAATTGACTTGATCCCAAAAGCATCATCACGCAAGGAGAACTCAAAGAAAGCGGCAACTATTGACATGCCAATAACAACCAAATCAATCACTACGATTGATCCCCAACACAACATCATCATAATTGATCAAAAGGACAACGCTTATCAAAACAAAAGCCAAAGCTGATTCCAGCCGAACTGCGCTCGTAGCTAGCCAGCACGGTAGCATGGCAGTGCCATGCACCCGCCCACAACGTACCCGCCCACGAAAATTGTAATCTCAGAGGAACTTGCCAAAACAACCAAGGTGCCCAAAAGGTCCAAAACCTAATCATGGCCCAAAATCAACAAATCCAGTACTACGGTTGTGCCTAATGTCTCACCCCACGAGAGCCTAATCAAAAGGTGTCTCTCCACCTATCCAAAGTTAACTCTAGGTCAACAACAACCTAAACTACAATAAAATTGTGACTACAATCACCATCAACCTCAACTCGTGCCTCACTGATCAATCCCGTGTCATACCAAATATGCAACACAATCATGCATATACAAATCTAATCTAGCATACATCATATGTTATGTTGTTTACATTAGAATCAAAACAAGCTAAACAGATAGCATAACACATATAGTACGTAAGCACATAAACATATTATCATGAAGCATATTAACATGTAAAATAAACAACAAAAATGTGATATGCACCCAAAACCCGTCATCCCAAGGTATTCAAACCTGGGAGCTCTGATACCACCTGTGACGACCCTGGTTTTTAGGCGAGTGCGTCAAGGATGAACCGAAAGGATGATCCGGTAACGGATCCGAAATGCGGAAGCAAGAAAGAAGACAATGATCTCCCAAGGCACAACACACCTCTAAGACACTTTGATGACCTTTCATGAGGTCGTGGAACTCAATGAAATAAAGTGCGGAAGCAAGAGATCAGAAAAATAACGATTAAGCCCCTAGGGGCAAAATAGTCATTTCTGAAAATATAGAATCGGGTGCCACCGAGCACACCACTGGGAAGACAGCGGAAAATTAACCAAGTTAGGCCCAAGAATCATTTGATTCGGGGTCCGAATGAAGAAGATATGAAACTCAAAGTTTAATAAAATCAAACTTTTGAGTTAAAATTAATGCAGCAATGGTACTTTACAAGGGGTAAAATGGTCTTTTAAGACAAACCTAGATGCAACTGAGTATACCAATAGATATACAAGGAAAATTTAATAAATCTAGACTCAAGAATCGCTTGATTTGGAGTTCGGGCAAAGAAGATATGAAGCCTCAAAGTTTCAAAAAAATAGACTTCTGGGTTCAAATCAATGTGGCAAGGGTACTTTGCAATGGGTAAAATGATCTTTTCAGATAGAATTGGATGGAACCATTCATACCGTTGGATAGAAAAGCAAAACTTAATAAACTTAGACTCAGAAATCACTTGATTTGGAATCGGGACGAAGGAGATATGAAGCCTCAAAGTTTTAAAAAAAACTAACTTTTCCGAGTACGAATATCTGGCAGGAATAGTGTTTTGACAGAAAGCAACTTTTTAAATTTTTTTTCCAGAACTGAGGCTAGAAACGGACCCTTAAACAAATTTTTCTGCAAAAATACGAAGAAGAAACCCCCCTTAAAAATCACGTTTCCTACCCGGCAATGTGGAAGAAAAGAAAAAACATACGCTGTAAAATTCCTAAAATGCCCCTAGAACTGAATAGGTCAAGAGGGACCCAAAAAGCTGCTACAAGTATTTTTTTTTCCAGAAACAGCCAGAACAGAGAGTAAAAACGGGCTAGTAGATAAATTTTTCTGGAAAAAGACAAAGAAGAAACCCCTCTCAAAATTGAGTTTTCTACATGACACGCAAGAGAATTAAAAAAAAACTCACTGTATAATGGCCAAAATGCCCCTAGCTCAGTAAGGGGTCAAAAACTCAAAAAAATGCAACTTTGCACCAAGTATGCATTTGGCCCTAAATGCATTTCTAGGTTGAAACGAATGTGCATGCAAGTGTATTTAGTATTTTTAAGCGCGCGGGAATGGTCCGCGGCTCCCGAGAAGACCCGATGCAAAATCCGACTCCCCAATGGCCAAAAAGGCGAAAATGCACAAGAATTGGGAAATTTGAAAACCAAAATTAACAAATGATTTCAAATTACCGTTTAGCCCTTGGCCACACTTTATACATGATTAATGAGACCATACAAAAGAATAAAAATGAAATTCCCACACTCGATGCAAAAGTTATGACACAATGTCTAAGCATTTTTCAACATTTTCATATTAAGCCTTGAAAATGAAAGTGAATAGAAAGCAAGATACATGTCATTGGCTTCTGGCCTCATCTCATGCATGTTAAATACATTGAAAAGAGTGTACTTATGTACACATTACAAAAATAGAATCAAATTCACACATTTTGACATATAAAGCTATAAATGACATTTCAAGCCAACATTTACATAAAATGAGCAATGGCATACAAGTATACATGCTCAAGTGTACTAAACAATGTTAAACATGTTATACAACATACAAGCATACATTTCCAAGTATACTAACCCACATTAAGACAAGTCATGCAATGTTTAAGCATATTTACACAAGTATGCATTTTATATGAAAATCTCGTAAATCAAGTATACCGACACAAGTATACTAAGCTAAGAGAGATATGCCTAAGACAAGTATACACGGCACAAGCATACTAAATGAAATCTAAACTCACAGAGCAACCATACAAGTTCAAGTACACTATATGAGATCTAAATGCACAAAACAAGTATACAATTTCAAGTATACTAAATAAGATTCAAATATCTAAAGCAAACATTAACTCTCAAGCTATAAGTAATCCACGATTAACAACTTGAAATTAAATGCGAAATCAAATAGTGGAAAGATTAGGATCCTTGGCTATAGACCAATCGAGTTATTCCGGGTTATTAGCCCGCAAGGTACTACCTAGTGCGCACGTGTATAAGTTATTCCGGGTAATTACGACCCACAAGGTACTACCTATTGCGCACTTCATATGACTTAGGAAACTCACGAATCGGTACTAGGGCCAAACCCTAGCCATCACATGAGTATTATCCTTACAAGCCTCCAAAAACTATAAGTTCAAAACTTATGCAAAATTAATAAGTTAAACCAAACTTATACATCTCAAATAATGTCTAGGAATCAATTTACATGCACAAGTAAGGTTGAATTCACACAAACCATGTCCTAGAGTTCAAGTCTAAATAGCATATGACATGTCATGTTCTCAATATGCAATTTACATACAAAGTAAGAATATTTTACAACAATTGAGTCACATTACTATCCTAAGCCACAAGTACTAAATAAGCTTCAATTTGGTAACAAGCTTTCAAGGTAAACAATTGTAGTATTTTAACAAGCTGTATACCTACACAAGATATAGCTATATACCTACACAAGATATATTTAAACAAGCTTTACAAGTCAATGATATTCTATATCATGCTAAGTCCAACTACCATTTTAAGAGGCCCCAAGTATTAATTCTACATCCAATTAGTAATATACTCACAAGGTAATTAATTTCACTGCATTAAAAGGGATTTTCAACCTAACATGAAAAGTCTCTAGATTTCATATTAATCCCAAATAAACTCAAATTAATATATGTTAAGGGACATAGCATAGTCTTCACATATATTATACTCAAAATCAATTTAAGTGACTACAACACTAAAAAATAAAATTAATTAATTTTCTCTAGATTTTCAAACATATCTAAATGTCCTCAATTTAATATATGTTAAAGAACTCACCAAGGCCTACTTTAATATCACATTACAAGTTGATTCCATGTTTGATACAACTAGGTGAATTAAACTTTCACAAAAGATAAATATTAAATAAAATTTGCAATTCTTATTCAAATAACCCCAATTTAATATATATCAACCACCATACCAAGGCTTAAATTTCTAGCATGCCATAATGTAATTCTAAGTTGCCTAGCATGATGAGAATTAAATCTTAAACAAAGAAAATAATTAAATTAAATTCTATAACTTGAACAAGGCATGCTCACAAGTTGTATATGCTCATATAACAATCAATACAACATTAATATAACCCTAAAACATCCCTTACCTCAATTTGAGATGAAAATCTCAAAAGCCATCAAAACGAAACGGCTCCGAATCCGACAATACTTTGGGGTTTTGTCGGGGACAACGCCATGAACGATAAACTCCAAAGAGGACCCATGAAAATCACAACTTGACTTCAAAACCAAACTCAAAATTTGGCCAGTAATGGGTTCTAATAGGGGTGAAAGAAGCGCGTAGTCAACACGAACACAAAACGCAAAGGCCCTACTATGTTCTGACAAAGAAATGAAGTTCAAATGAGGAGAGAGAAGGTGGCAGCTTCCCTTGGGCCGTCATGGAAGCTTCAGGTTGTGCAAGAGAGTGGGGAAGATGAAGAAATAAAATATTTCGTCCCCTTTTTATAGAAATCTAAAAAAGTGCCCCGAACGGGCCCTGCCGGGTCCGTAAAAGTGAAATATTAGCAGACGCACTCAAATGGTGAAACTCTGTGAACAAAAAAGATTCAAAATGAGAAATAAGAAGAATGGAAGAAACGACGTCAAAAACTGAGTCTCGAGCAGAAAGTTATGCCCCAAACAAGTTTGGCGCAAACTGGGATCAGAAACCCTGAAACTTGAAAACATCAACCAGAAGGGACTTCTAAGAGTTTACGACTCGATGAAAATTGAAAATGAATCCTGTACGAGGATCCCAGCTCAAAACAAGATAATTTGTAATAACTTTCATTAATTGCATAATGGCCCCCACAAAAAGGGTTAACTGCAAAACTTCCCCAGAATGAAAATATCTTCCAAAAGATATTTTCTTAGATACTCCTGAAATAAAATATCTTTAAAAGATATTTACGAAAAATAACCCAAGAAAAGAAATTAATTGCAAATAATTATGCATCGATGCCCCTATAGACACCGGGAGCAACCAGTATACTTTCCTGTAAAAGTAAAGATACGTATTTTGTGGAAACCACTCACGATAAAGATACGTGAAGTCAAAAACCAACTCCGAGCACAAGAAGTGAGGTTTTTCCAACAAAGTGACAAACTGGGAAAAGACGAAATAGGGAAAAGGGCGAAATAGGAATAAGGACAAAAGAGTGAATAGGGTCAAAAAACGAAAATTGTGGAAATGACTCGGTCCTCAAAGGAAGTTGTTAATCCACCGAAAAGAGTCTCAGAAACCATTTCTGAGCACTCAAGACGACACTAAGTGACGACAAACCATCCACAGAAAAAGACAACAGAAAAAATTTATCCGCAAAATTTGAGGAAAAAGGAAAAGGAAGAAAATGACCGGGTTATTACAACCTTCTAACCTTAAAGGGATTTCGTCCCCGAAATCCAGCCCCAATAAAACAAAAGGTGAAACTAGGATAACTACGGAGTACATCTCCGAGTACCCCACGATATGCTACGAGAGCAATTCCAAAACTAGAAGACAACATGCAAACCAATGCCATTCGCACCCACGTGCTTACGACAGGACAACCTCTCAAAAGAAAAATGACTGCACGGCCACACGACAAGTCAAAGGTCACTCACAGAACCCAACGCCAGAGAAAGGAACGGAAGACAACAACTGTAAGCATTTCTCCTAATGAACCATCATACCGATCCAAAAACAACCCCAAAAAGAACTCCAAGATAATCACATATCAAATCAAGGTATAGAACAAAGACAACATGGCAGTACGAATAACGACCAGAACCCGCCCACGACGTACTCCAATGTGTGGTAGCAACGATAGTACCTAGTTCCCGCCCACACTTACTTGTCAGTAAGGTAGCATCGACGGCAACTAGCACTCGCCCACAACACACAACTTTATACGGTAGCATGATAGTATAAGGCACTTGTTCATAACCTGCCCCCCACTCGGTCTACCCATGAAACCTTTCGATACCAATGACATCAATGTCGTGAATCATCATTACCAAAAGTACTACAGAAACCAGACAACTTGTGAGAGTTGGGGTAGCAAATCCCAAATCTCTGACAACAATGTCACAGGCACCGCTACACTTAAGGCCTTAAATCCTCAATACCACAGAACCAACAACTCCAATGTCTTGAAATTCCAGATATCATCTTGAAACAGATTAACTACAAAACCACACCGAAATCAAACATCAGATCAAAATCCCTATCACGGATGACTAAATCCCTTAAATACAAGTCCACCAAGCGGTACACAAATCAAGTCCTGACAACCAAAGTCATAAAATGAATCTCTCAAAACCGTGCTTGGCATCACCAAGCTAAATCAAAATCCTTTAATTTTAATCCACAATCAATCACTGGAACTACAATTCCTCAAAAATATGCCTAGCCATAACTAGGATGAGAAAACTCCATAAACAAGCCAAATCCAACAGCGATCTTTCAAAACCTCTCCTAAGAGTCAACCACATCCAGGTCTCCAAAAACCAAAGCAAGTCTCCAAAAGACATTCTCAAAAGAGCATCGAGCTCACCTCATGAATCAACCAAATCCTCAATCAAATAGACACAAGTCCCGGAAAATGATCTCACACAAATCAACTCACTTTGAGCACCACAACCCCATCTCTGAAAGAAAGACAATAAGGTCAAAGACTTCACCCCCTACATGGAAGTAAGTCGACCAAAATCCACCAAATCCTCACCAAGGACTCAAAACGACAACAATGATCCTCACGGACCAACCAACCCCAAACCGTGCACAAGGCAACGAAGAGAAGAGACTCACTCCTTGTGAAGTCCCAAACACAAACCAAGAAAAGGTGAGAACCCTATCCCCCCCATAAGTGTCAACATGACTAACACGAAAAGAAAACATTCTTCCCACCTTAAAGAAATGGACAGCTCAAGACAAAACAAATGTGACCACTCCTCTACATGGAATCTCACAACGCAACTATACACACTACGTGCGACTGAGGGAAGCAAAAGGGAAACCAAACATGGAAGTCATGCATCTGACAAGGAATGCAACTACCAAATAAATAAATCTACTCACAAACATAAGGTCAAGAATACATGCAGCACGTCTTCACGTGACACAAAAGAATATCATTAAAGTACAGTAACAACAGGGCATCACTAAGCATATGTGCAGGGCATGCTAATGCCACATAACAAGAAAACAAATGTAGATACACCTCCACCTACTCATGCATCATAATAACATAAATCATACTACTAACATGGTAGTAAACGAAACTAAAGACGATAAAATGATGCAAACATGAACCCTATGGACATCATGTCCTAGAGTGACTAGGTAAAAGGAAAACAAATCTTAGCTATAATCTGACTCCAAAAACAAAAAAAAACAAAAAAAAAAATAATGTGACAACAACCTGTCTCAAAACAACGTGAGCCCTTACCACACTGGTAAAACTCTAACAATCCATCTCCAAATCTAAAGGTGACACTACAAGTGACACTAACGGTGCAATGCTCTCACCAATCCCAAACGTTAATCAATCGACTTGATCCCAAAAGCATCATCACGCAAGGAGAACTCAAAGAAAGCGGCAACTATTGACATGCCAATAACAACCAAATCAATCACTACGATTAATCCCCAACACAACATTATCATCATTGATCAAAAGGACAACGCTTATTAAAACAAAAGCCAAAGCGGATTCCAGCCGAACTGCGCTCGTAGCTAGCCAGCACGGTAGCATGACAGTGCCATGCACCCGCCCACAACGTACCCGCCCACGAAAATTGTAATCTCATAGGAACTTGCCAAAACAACCAAGGTGCCCAAAAGGTCCAAAACCTAATCATGGCCCAAAATCAACAAATCCAGTACTACGGTTGTGCCTAATGTCTCACCCCACGAGAGCCTAATCAAAAGGTGTTTCTCCACCTATCCAAAGTTAACTCTAGGTCAAAAACAACCTCAACTACAATGAAATTGTGACTACAATCACCATCAACCTCAACTCGTGCCTCAATGACCAATCCCGTGTCATGCCAAATATCCAACACAATCATGCATATACAAATCTAATCTAGCATACATCATATGTCATGCTATTTACATTAGAATCAAAACAAGCTAAACAGATAGCATAACACATATAACACGTAAGCACATAAACATGTTATCATGCAGCATATTAACACATAAAACAAAGCAACAAAAATTTGATATACACCCATAACCCATCGTCCCAAGGTATTCTAACCTGGGAGCTCTGATACCACCTGTGACAACCCTAGTTTTTAGGAGAGTGCGTCAGGGATGAACCGAAAGGATGATCCGGTAACGGATCCGAAATGCGGAAGCAAGAAACAAGACAACGATCTCCCAAGGCACAACACACCTCTAAGACACTTTGATGACCTTTCATGAGGTCGTGGAACTCAATGAAATAAAGTGCGGAAGCAAGAGATCAGAAAAATAACGATTAAGCCCCAGGGGCAAAATAGTTATTTCTGAAAATATTGAATCGGGTGCTACCGAGCACACCACTGGGAAGACAGTGAAAAATCAACTAAGTTAGACCCAAGAATCACTTGATTCGGGGTCCGGATGAAGAAGATATGAAACTCCAAAGTTTCATAAAATCAAACTTTTGAGTTAAAATCAATGCGGCAAGGGTACTTTACAAGGGGTAAAATGGTCTTTTAAGATAAAACTAGATGCAACTGAGCATACCATTAGATATACAAGGAAAATTTAATAAGTCTAGACACAAGCATCACTTGATTCGGAGTCCGGGCATAGAAGATATGAAGCCTCAAAGTTTCAAAAAAATAGACTTCTGGGTTCAAATCAATGTGGCAAGGGTACTTTGCAAGGGGTAAAATGGTCTTTTCAGATAGAATTGGATGGAACCATTCATACCATTGGATAGACAAGCAAAAGTTAATAAACTTAGACTCAAAAATCACTTGATTTGGAGTCGGGACGAAGGAGATATGAAGCCTCAAAGTTTAAAAAAAAACCAACTTTTCCGGGTACGAAAATCTGTGCAGGAATAGTGTTTGACAGAAAGCAACTTTTCAATTTTTTTTCCAGAACTGAGGCTAGAAACGGACCCTTAAACGAATTTTTCTGCAAAAATACGAAGAAGAAAATTCCCTTAAAATCACGTTTCCTACCCGACGTCGTAGAAGAAACGAAAAAGAACACGCTGTAAAATCCCTAAAATGCCCCTAGAACAGAGTATGTCAAGAGGGACCCAAAAAGCAGCTACAGACATTTTTTTCCAGAAATAACCAGAACAGAGGGTTAAAATGGGCTAGTAGATGAATTTTTCTGAAAAAACATAAAGAAAAAACCCCCCTCAAAATTGAATTTTGTACATGACACGAAAAAGAATTAAAAAAAAATTCACTGTAAAATGCCCAAAATGCCCCTAGCTCAGTAAGGGGTCAAAAACTCAAAAAAATGCAACTTTGCACCATGTATGCATTTGGCCCTAAATGCTTTTCTAGGTTGAAATGAATGTGCACGCAAGTGTATTTAGTGTTTTTAAGCGCGCGGGAATGGTCCGCGGCTCCTGAGAAGACCCGATGCAAAATCCGACCCCCCAACGGCCAAAAAGGCGAAAATGCACAAGAATTGGGAAATTTGAAAACCAAAATTAACAAATGATTTGAAATTACCATTTGGCCCTTGCCCACACTTCATACATGATTAATGAGACCCTACAAACGAATAAAAATGAAATTCCCACACCCGATGCAAAAGTTATGACACAATATCTAAGCATTTTTCAACATTTTCATATTAAGCCTTGAAAACGAAAGTGCATAGAAAGCAAGATACATGTCATTGGCTTCCGGCCTCATCTTATACATGTTAAATACGATGAAAAGAGTGTACTTATTTATGCATTACAAAAATAGAATTAAATTTACACATTTTAACATATAAAGCTATAAATGACATTTCAAGCCAACATTTACACAAAATGAGAACTTCAAGTCTACAAATCATCCAAGCATGATGTGAATCCCAAATGTTGATCCCGGTACCTGAAAAATGTCCCCACTACGTGGGTGAGTAACATAAAGCTACTCGTAGGAGATGAGCATGCATCGACCTAGCATTTTACAATTATATCACCTTAAGGTGAAACATGCCAAAGGGGCTCATGCCACCTAACGTCTATATCAAAATGAGACTCAGGGAGCATCCTAAGATACTCATACAATTTAAAGTGAACAACAGTATACAAGTATACATTCTCAAGTATACTAAATAATGTTAAACACGTTATACAACATACAAGCATACATTTCCAAGTATACTAACCCACATTAAGACAAGTGATGCAATGTGTAAGCATATTTACACAAGTATGCATTTTATATGAAAATCTTGTAAATCAAGTATACCGACACAAGTATACTAAGCTAAGAGAGATACGCCTAAGACAAGTATACACGGCACAAGCATACTAAATGAAATCTAAACTCACAGAGCAAGCATACAAGTTCAAGTACACTATATGAGATCTAAATACACAAAACAAGTATATAGTTTCAAGTATACTAAATAGGATTCAAATATCCAAAGCAAGCATTAACTCTCAAGCTACAAGTATTCCATGATTAACAACTTGAAATTAAATGCGAAATCAAATAATGGAAAGACTAGGATCCTTGGCTGCAGACCAATCTAGTTATTCCGGGTTACTAGCCCGCAAGGTACTACCTAGTGCGCACATGTATAAGTTATTCCGGGTAATTACGACCCACAAAGTACTACCTATTGCGCACTGCATATGACTTAAGAGACTCACGAATCGGTACTAGGGCCAAACCCTAGCCATCACATGAGTATAATCCTTACAAGCCTCCAAAAACAATAAGTTCAAAACTTATGTAAAATCAATAAGTTAAACCAAACTTATACATCTCAAATAATGTTTAGGAATTAATTTTCATGCACAAGTAAGGTTGAATTCACACAAACCATGTCCTAGAGTTCAAGTCTAAATAACATATGACATGTCATGTTCTCAATATGCAATTTACATACAAAGCAAGAATATTTTACAACAATTGAGTCACATTACTATCCTAAGCCACAAGTACTAAATAAGCTTCAATTTAGTAACAAGCTTTCAAGGTAAACAATTGTAGTATTCTAACAAGTTGTATACCTACACAAGATATAGCTATATACCTACACAAGATATATTTAAACAAGCTTTACAAGTCAATGATATTCTATATCATGCTAAGTCCAACTACCATTTTAAGAGGCCCCAAGTATTAATTCTACATCCAATTAGTAATATGCTCACAAGGTAATTAATTTCACTACATTAAAAGGGATTTTCAACCTAACATGAAAAGTCTCTAGATTTCATATTAATCCCAAATAAACTCAAATTAATATATGTTAAGGGACATAGCATAGTCTTCACATATATTATACTTAAAATCAATTTAAGTGACTACAACACTTAAAAATAAATTAATTAATTTTCTCTAGATTTTCAAACATATCTAAATGTCCTCAATTTAATATATGTTAAAGAACTCACCAAGGCCTACTTTAATATCACATTACAAGTTGATTCCATGTTTGATACAACTAGGTGAATTAAACTTTCACAAAAGATAAATATTAAATAAAATTTGCAATTCTTATTCAAATAACCCCAATTTAATATATATCAACCACCATACCAAGGCTTAAATTTCTAGCACGCCACATTTTAATTCTAAGTTGCCTAGCATCATGAGAATTAAATCTTAAGCAAAGAAAATAATTAAATTAAATTCTATAACTTGAACAAGGCATGATCGCAAGTTGTATATGCTCATATAACAATCAATACAACATTAATATAACCCTAAAACATCCCCTACCTCAATTTGAGATGAATATCTCAAAAGCCATCAAAACGAAACGGCTCCGAATCTGACAATATTTCAGGGTTTTGTCGGGGACGACGCCATGAATGATAAACTCCAAAGAGGACCCATGAAAATCACAACTTGACTTCAAAACCAAACTCAAAATTTGGCCAGTAATGGGTTCTAATAAGGGTGAAAGAAGCGCGTAGTCAACACGAACACAAAACGCAAAGGCCCTACTATGTTCTGACAAAGAAATGAAGTTCAAATGAGGAGAGAGAAGGTGGCAGCCTCCCTTGGGTTGCCATGGAAGCTTCAGGTCGTGCAAGAGAGTGGGGAAGAAGAAAAAATAAAATATCTCATCCCCCTTTTATGGAAATCTCAAAAAGTGCCCCGAACGGGCCCCGCCGGGTCCGTAAAAGTGAAATTTGAGCAGACACACTTAAATGATGAAACTCTGTGAACAAAAAAGATTCAAAATGAGAGAATAAGAATAACGGAAGAAACAACATAAAAAAATGAGTCCCGAGCAGAAAGTTATGCCCTAAACAAATTTGGCACAAACTGGGGCTAGAAACCCTGAAACTGGAAAAGATTGACCAGAAGGGACTTCTAAGAGTTTACGACTCGACGAAAAGTGAAAATGAATCCTGTAGGAGGATCCAGGCTCAAAACAAGATAATTTGCAACAACTTTCATTAATTGCACAATGGCCCCCACAAAAAGGGTTAACTGCAAAACTGCCCTAGAATGAAAATATCTTTCAAAAGATATTTTCTTAGATACCCCTAAAATAAAATATCTTCAAAATATATGTAAGAAAAATACCCCAAGAAAAGAAATTAATTTCAAAGAATTATGCATCCATGCCCTTATGGACACCGGGAGCAACCAGAGTACTTTCTTGCAAAAGTAAAGATACGTATTTTGTGGAAACCACTCACGATAAAGATACGTGAAGTCAAAAATCAACTCCAAGCACAAGAAGTGAGGTTTTGCCAACAAAGTGACAAACGGGGAAAAGACGAAATAAGGAAAAGGACGAAATAGGAATAAGGACAAAAAAGTGAATAGTGTCAAAAAACGAAAATTGTAGAAATGACTCGGTCCTCAGAGGAAGTTGTAAATCCATGGAAAAGAGTCTTAGAAATCATTTTTGAGCACTCAAGACGACACTAAGTGACAAAAAACCATCCACAGAAAAGAAAAGACAACGGAAAAAATTTATCCGCAAAATTTGAGGAAAAAGGAAAAGGAAGAAAATGACCGGGTAGTATGAGCTTGTGTCTCAGGACCATTGTTAGGGTGCGTATATCGCCTAGGATGGATAACTGGATAGTAGATGCTGTTCCCTGGTAGGTCTAGGTACACATGACCATGTTATGTGCGATTTGCATGGTATCTCTACTCAGGCTGAGACAGACTTATTGGACTAGTGAGCGTCCTATAGTGTGTACTTATACATATATGGACTACTCTAGTTATTGTTAAGCTATCTAGGATGTATCTGTGTATCGGGTTTCTGTATGGATCGTAATAGGATGGGACTTGTATGTGGGCCTGACCCACTCTTTTATTTTTCAGGTGTTCGTCAGTTCCAGGGTTAGAGCTTGGTCGTGTAGAGCAGATACAGTGACTCATTCCTCCGACTACGTAGGACTGCTTTCTATATTTGGTGTTAGATTTTTATTATAGTTGTTTCCTTTCTAGTTTGGGATTTTATTAGGGGTCCACTTGATGGATTCCCGAGTTGTTAAATTAATGGAGGTTTTGGATTATGGAATTTCAACAATGATATTTTGAGGATTTTTACAATTAGAATTCTTTCAGCCTTTATTTATTTCTTATTATTCATCTTGTATTCTGTGCTTATTTACGTATTAATTGTTTGGTACCTCTCGGATCTGTGCTTGGACTTGATCACCCGTGGCTCTAGAATTGAGGGGTATCACATATAACCCCCAGACTTGGGATTGACTGTGGTCCTAAAAAGATAGCACTGGGAGAAAAGCTGATCAGATAACAAAGGGGATAATAATAGTGCGCAGTGGACATGCAAGTGTAAATGGGATAATAAATGAACTAAGGAGAGAGGAATAAGGATGGTCCTGAAAAATTTTGGGCACCACTCTCTCATTGAAGTCACTGACATGCACCTGATAATGGAGGCAATCACAGATAAATAGAATAATATAGCAACTGGACATCCAAAAATATCATGCATAGGAGAAAGAAAATAAAAACAGTGTAGAGTATATCACAGTATCGGGCCAACAGACTGGCTGCGAAAATAATAGTATCAAAATAACAGTAAAGTATCACAGATATATAAATGAGGGTAGAGAGATAGAGATATAGATTAAGCAGAGGAGGTCAGGCGAGCGGGGCGTGATCCTCAGATATCTCTGAAAATACCCTGCAGCGCAGTCAATATGTCAAAGTGGAGAGTAGTAACATCTGCTCGGAGAGAGACAACCGCATCCTCCAAGGTTTGGATACGTTCTCCTAGGCTAGGTGTTGGAACTGGAGAGTCAGGGATGACTGGATCATGAAACTGAGGTACATCCTAACTCGGCTCCTGAGAGTGTAATGGTGACCCTGCCAAAGAGTGATGTGGTGACTCTACTGGAGGCTTTCGCTGTAATGACCCGGTCATTTTCATCCCTTTCCTTTTTTTCAAATTTTATGGATAAATTTTTTTCGTTTAATTTTCTTTTCTGAGTTCTGTTTCTCAATGCTTAGTGTCATCTCGAGTGCTTAGAAATGGCTTCTGAGACTCTTTTCCTTGGATTGACAACTTCCTTTAAGGACCGAGTCATTTTCACATTTTCACTTTTTGGACACTATTCATTTTTCGTCCTTTTCCCTATTTTGTCTTTTCCCTGTTTGTCACTTTTTGGCACAACCTCACTTTCCATGCTCAGAGTTGGTTTTTGACTTCACGTATATTCATTCTAAGTGGTTTCCATAAAATACGTATCTTTACTTTTGCAGTAAAGTATTCTGGTTGCTCCCGGTGTATATAGGGGTATGGATGCATAGTTTTTTAGAATCTTTTTCTTTTCTTGGGGTGTTTTTCATAAATATCTTTTGAAGATATTTTATTTCAGGGGTTTTTAAGAAAATATTTTTGGAAGATATTTTCATTTTGGATCATTAGTGCAGTTTTCACTTTTTGGCGGGGCCTTGTACAATTAATGAAAGTTATTGCAAAAATGCCTCTTTTTAAGCTTGGATCCTTGTACGGGATTCATTTTCACATTTCATCAAGTTGTGTGCTCTTAGAATTTCAATCTGGTCATTTTTCTCCAGTTTCAGGGTTTTTAGCCTCAGTTGCCGCTGAACTTGTTCAGGGCATATCTCTCTGCTCGGGACTCAATTTTTGACGCCGTTTTTTCCGTTGTTCATATTTTCTCATTTTGGTTCTTTTTTGTTCATAGAGTTTTACCTTTTGAGCTCGAATGCTTAAATTTCACTTTTCCGAACCCGGTGGGGCCCTTTCGGGGCACTTTTAGGGTTTTCCTATAAATAAGGGGTTATAAAATTAAAAAGTCATCTTCCCCTCTCTTCATGCACGACCAGAAGCTGCCATGGCAGCCCAAGGGGGGCTACCACCCTTCTTCTCTCAATTAAACCTTCTTCCCTTTGTTAAAAAGTCATAGTGCCTTTGCGTTTTGTGTTTGTCTTGATTACGCGCATCTTTCCCCCTTATTAGAACCCATTTTTGGCAAATTTTTGAGTTCAAGTTTGAGGTTAAGTTAGGATTTTGGTAGGTCCTCTTTGGAGTTTAATGTTCACGACATTGTCCCCGAAAAAACCCCGAAGTATTGTCGGATTCAGAACCATTTCATTTTGGTGGCTTTTGAGATTTTCATCTCAAATTGAGGTAGGGGATGTCTTAGGCTTTTATTTATGTTGTATTGATGATTTTATAAGCTTATACCACTTGTATGCATGTTTTGTATTAATCCTAGAATTTAATTTAATTATTTTTCTTGTATAGGATTTAATTCTCAAGGATGTGTATAACTTAGAATTAAAGTATAGCATGCTAGTAAATTTGGCCTTGGTATGGTTGTTGACATATATTAAATTTGGGTTATTTGAATAAGAATTGCAACTTTTATTTAATATTTTTCTTTTGTGAAAGATTAATCCCCATGGCCGTACCTTGCATGAAATTAACTTATGATAGGGTATTAAATTAAGTCTTGGCATGTTCTTTAACATACTTTAATTTTGGAGCATTTGGATGAGTATGAAAATCTAGAGATTTTAATTAAATGAATTAATTAAAATCAATTTAAGAGTTCCATTGGCTTAATTGAGTTTTAAATTTGATACTTGAAATGACTAAGACTTGTTTACTAGCATATATTAATTTGGGACCATTTGAAGTTGCTTTAGAAGTTAGAGATTTAATTATTATGATTTAATTAAATTTTACTTTGTTGTTCCATTGGCTTAAGTAAGATTTTGAATGGATGTATGTAATGGCCATGCAATGTTGTTTAACATGTGTTAATTAGGGATCATTTGATTGAGATTTGAAACATCGAGAAATTAATTAGTTTATTTAATTAATTTCCGTTTCTATAGCGTTAATGATTTAATCATGTGTTTGACATTGGTTATATGTTTAAACCATGATTTTAGACTTGTATTAGATTCATGAGTTTATGATTTTAATGTTGAGATATATTGTTATAGCGTATAACGAATCGCACACTGAAGATTCGACATTTGTCATGCCTTAGTAGTTGTGGACTTAGAGTATCTATTGTATGTGTTTCCAAATTCGGTTGTACATGGTAGATAGTTGATTATCTTGTATATACATGTTGATATATATGTTGTTGCATAACTTGTTGATTTTGGAAATTTGGGGATGTTGTTGTTTGACTATGGTTAGGATATGGTTCTAGTATGGGAGATTGTCCCTCTATAGTCTAGAGCGCACATAGGGAGGTTATCCATGAGCTAGTAACCCTAAAGTAACTATGGTGTTGGTCTAATCCGGCGTGATGTTCAAGTATCCACTTAGTTTGATTTTGCATTTCGTTTCAAGTTGATAACTAGATGATATCATAACTTGTTGTTCTTTAATTGATTTCCTGTTTTGAGTTTCAAGATGTTAACTTAGAGGAATCATGCTTTATGCGTTGTATTGGAAGTTCCAATGTTGGTTAAATTGCATCGATATTGTAATTTGTGTTTTTAATGTTCAAATGCAACTTAGGACGATTCCTTAGACTCATTGAAACATAGACGCTAGGTGGCATGACCCACTTTAGTTGTTTTCATATCTTAAGTTGCAAGTTGATACTTTTGAGAACCTATATCTTGTTACTTTGTATAACATGTTTCTATGTTGTTTAAATTGCATGAATGATATGATTTATGCTACAAATGATCTAAGGTAGGTTAGGATGTTCCCTAAGTCTCATCTTGACATAGACATTAGGTGGCATGAGCCCCTTTGACTTGTTTCACCTTAAGGTGATAGTTTTGTAAAATGCTAGGTCTATGCATACTCATTTCCTACGAGTAGCTTTATGTTACTCACCCCGAAGTTATTGGGGCTATTGTATAGGTACAGGATTCAAAACTTGAAGATTTACACTTGCCTTGGGTGGTTTGGAGATTTGAAGTTTCTTTTAAAGTGTTCTTGTTCACATGCAAGTGTTAGCATGTTTAATTTTTACTTTTGATGTTGTAACACTTAGTTAGGTTCAATATGCTTTTCTTGCCTTATTATATGTAAAGTGTACTTAGATGCACTATTTGGGACCTATTTGATATGTATGACATGATGCCAAGGGCCACAAACCTTAAAGTTTAAGTGTATACATTTAGATTCCAAGTTTTTCCCTTGAAATGTAACTTTCCAACTTTGGAGGTTTGATATGTGATTTGGAGTAAATGACATGTAATGAGGCCATGAGCCATTATAACACACTTCAACACTTAAAGTATACTTGTTGGCATGCTTATATAGCTTAAAATCTTGTTTTTGGACCAATTTCATGTTGGGGTTTGAGGCTTGGGTGAAGCCTCAACATTTCTTGTGCATAACAGGTCATTCAGCACCATCTCGAGTCATTTCGGTTGTCTGAAATACTAGTTCGGTCAACCGATGACTTTTGGAAACTTCATTGCATAGTAAAACACTTGTTCCAGTAGCCATTTTTGTTGTTTGGGCTTATTTTGGTCTACCGAAGTAACCTCCCTTCAAAAATATGTTTTTAGGAATGTTTTTGCCCATTTCAGTCGACCAAAATAACTTTCATTCACCAGCCTATTCAGTTTTGTTTCAGCACTGATGTTCCAACTTCAAACGGTCATATCTCCTTCATTTCTAATCCAAATGGGGTGATTCTTGAGCCTAAATTCATGAATTTTGAGTCAGCTTTCCAATGGTACCAATACCATTATCATATTCAAATCAAAATGATAGTTATTTAAGTTTTAGTGAAGTAGTGTTAGGATTTGTTTGAACCGAGAATGGGAATTTTGTGGAATTCGTGTCCAAAGTTCTTAGAACCTCTTGGAATATTGTGAAATGATTAGTTTAGGTTGCATGGACCTTATTTGACTTACTTGGAGTCAAATATCTCTTCTTAGTTTTAAATTGACCATTTTGCCCTTGATTAACTGGTTTTGCTCGTTTTTCTTCATCTTGTCGTTTCTTCTTCGTTCGGACCCCTAATCATGCGATTCTTGAGTCCATCATGATTAGTTTTTCATCCTCTCTCCAGCGGTGTGATCGGTGGTACCTGAATCCATATTTTTAGAAATGACTATTCTGTCCCTAGGGGCTTAATTGTTATTTTTCCTATCTCTTGCCTACACACTTTATTCCTTTGGGTTCCGTGACCTCATGGAAGGTCATATTAAGTTCTTAGAGGTGTGTTATACGTTGGGAGACCATTGTCTTATGTCTTGCTTCCTCATCTGGATTTGTTAATGGGTCAATCTTCGGTTCATCACTGACGCACCGGGTTAAAAAAAAAAACTCGGGTCGTTACACTTCTTCTCAGATCGATTGAACAGACATAAAATGTCAAGTTTGAAACTGAAAGTGAAAGCATTCTCAATCAAAGTCCTTTTCAATGCGTATGAACTTGAACATATCTAGACGACACAAGAAATGAAAGGTAAATAGAAATAGGGGAGGAATAGGGTTGTAAACCCTACGAAGCACTAGTGTTTAACATCTCTGGCAAGATGTTGGGCTCTTTTAGCCAGGATCAAAAATCTTGTTGTGCATCCCTTCCTTAACAGGGTGAATGGTACTTTGAATCCTACCTAATAAATTGTTTCCTAAGGAACTTGTTGGATTTGACTTAAATGAGATTGACGGTCCTTGGTCTATGCAATTCTTGGGTTTCCATGCCCTTTTAGACTATGTTTTTGAAGCAACTTTCTTAGAAATCAAATTGGAAGATGAACTTTTGGAAATTCCATTTTCATGCATAAACTCATATTTTTCAAGTTCATTGTCAATACATTTTTCCAAAACACACGCTTCTTTATCCTAGTCTATTGAACTTGGGGTTGGATTAAAAATGTTCAAATTCACTTTCATATACCCAAATGATATTTTCATTATCCCTATCCTACAATTGATGTTGGCATTTACGGTTGCCAAGAAAGGACGACCAATGATAACGGGAATTTGGCCCTTGGGATTCAGAACCGGTTCTTTGTCAATGACAACAAAATCAATGGGGAAGAAGAACTTATCAATCTTAATTAAAACATCCTCAATAATACCCCGGGACTTTTTGATGGATCGGTCGACAAGTTGCAAAACTACCGACGTCGGTTTCAAGTCTCCTAAGCCCAATTTAACATATACCAAGTATGGAAGAAAGTTAACACTTGCTCCTAAATCTAAAAGCGCCCGATTAATGACATGGTCACCAATAATGCAAGAAGTAGTCAGTGAACCAGGGTCCTTAAATTTTGGGAGAGTGTTGTGTTGCAAAATAGAGCTCACTTGCTCAGTCAAGACCACTTTCTTTGGTGCTTGCCTTTTGTTTTTCCTCTTTTCGGTGCAAAGATCTTTTAAAAACTTGGCATAAGCCGAAATTTGTTTGATTGCATCCAAAAGTGGAAGATTAATCTTCACTTGCCTAAACACTTCGATGATTTCATTCACTTTGGTCTTTTGCTTTTCAAGAGAAATTGACCCTTAGGCTTAAAAACCTTTTCAAAATCATTTGTCATAACATTTTCAGCACAAGAATTCTTCAAGTCATTGTTCAAAACTTTGTTCCAATCATTTTCACCACTTTCTCAACAAGATGATCATGCACATGCAATAAAAAAAGAATAAAATGTGAAATGGGATGGGTGTCAACTTTTGGTTGCATCGGTTCACTCTCGTCATTGGAAACACCAATTTGATTGTTCACAATTTTCCCACTTCTCAAAGTCATCACCGCATTAACATGTTCAATTGTCTGACCTTCATTGGTTTCTACAACAAATTGTTGCTTTAGTGGGGCATTTAAAGGCGTCTTCCCTTTCTCTCTAGCATTTAAGGTACTAGCTATTTGCACGACTTAGGTTTCTAGCTTAGCAATTGATTAAGAATGGGAATGAAGCAATTGAGTGTTTGCCTCTAAAGTACCCAAAGCGGTCAACACTTTCTCCTCAAAAGCGGGACTCCTAGAATTTCCTTAGGAATAAGATGATTGATTAGGAAAATAGGAATTAGAAAATTGATTTCCATGTGATGATTGAAACGAAGATCTATTACCTTGGGAACCTTGGCTTTGCATTGGAGGTGGAACATACTTTCCTTGAAAACCACCTTGGGGAGGGTTTGAGACTTCCATTTGGCTTTTCCAAGAAAAGTTTGGATGATTCCTCCATCTGGGATTATAGTGTGAGACATAGGGATTATTCCCTGTAACACCCCTAATTTTAAAAGGACAGTCCTGGAATTTAATTATTTTATTTAATTGCATTTTTATTAAGTTAATTGTTTTATTGCCTGTTTATTTGTTTTTACGTGTTTATTTGCTCGTTTTGTTGAATTAATTATTTTATTTTAATTGGTTATTTAAATTGTATTTTGTTTTATTTTATTAACTTAATTGCATTTTTAAGTATGTTAATTAATTACGTGCTTATGTGAATTAACTGTGTTAGTAATATTATGATTTTATTTTACACGGCTGTCGCCAACATAGTTAGTGAATGGATTTTTAGGGTTTTATTTCCTGTTTGTAAAAGAATTGGAATTAGGTTTAAGGTTTGGTTCTATATGTATATGTATATCATAATGCGGGTTTAGGGTTTTAAGGATATACACAAAACTCTTCTCACGTACCTAAGAAACAGAGAGAAACTACAAAGAGCAACAGAGAGAGATTTTGAGAAAACGGAGAGTGAACTTTAAGAGATTAAGAGAGGGGTTCAAGGGGGAGTTTTGGGTTGAACCAAGAGCATCGGAGGAGTGGAACGGCAATCTAGGACATTGACGGAAAACTCAAAGATGGTGGATTAGAGTTTCAAAACTGAAACTCAAGGCAAGTCTCTGTTCTTCTCTTTCCCTTTAATTCGCATTCTGTGCATGCCTAGTTAGACTCCAGGGATTAAATCAAGGATAAAACGGATTTAAATAAACATTATAACAAGTCTTTTATGCATGCATAAATTTTTGTTTAGACTTGTTGAAATAACTACTTTGCATTACCTTTTATGTTCTGTTATTTGTTTCTTCTGTGATTTACGATTAAGCTTTGTTTTAGTTGAGATTAGTAATGTGATTGGATATCTTGTAACTAATATGGGATTAAGTTTGAACTCAAGAACAAGTATTTAGAACAATATATAAAAATTCACTGAATTAATCTGTAGTTAGTTGCTTAAAATTTCTAACGGAGTTTCTATAATCTTGTTTCAAAACTTGTGTTCCATACATGTTCTGATTGGATGTTAGTGGTTTAAAATTTATCTAGGGCTAAGACTGAACCTAGAATGATAATTAAAACACAATATAGAGGCTCTGTTAATCACCGGAGTTGAAGAAGACAAAGGGAAAACGGACAACGGCTGCTAAGGGAGGGAGAGCAGGCTTCCAAAACCCTTAGAGCCGGGTCCCAAAGAGTTGGAGCCTGCTCTAAGTGATTTAGAGCAGGCTCTAAGTGGTTTTGAGTAGGCTTTAAATTTTTAAAGAGCCAACTCTCTCCTTATACGTTATAGAATTGGTTTAGGGGCTTGTTTGGGCTACACAAGGTGTTTACACTTTGTTTAAATTATTTTAAGTGATGTATGGGACTGTATAAGATTGGTACTATGATGGAAAAATATAAAATCATAATTGGATTGAAGAACAGTGCAAGAAAAACCTAAGAGAAAACTGGTAGCTTGCACACTGTCTTGTTAGTTTTACTTACTGGAACTTGGCACAGTTTTTATATATAATCTAATTATATATAATCATATATATTTATAGTGTTATAAGTATGGTGAATTAATTATATTTAACTATACCTAGTTTGGAATTAATTGATACTCAAATTATTATAATTGTATCGATTTATCGGCTGTTTTGGAGGGTTTGAACGCTATGGTTTATTTTAGCAGTTTAAATAATTGGAGCATGATTTTTAGGTTCTAGAGTGAATACCTAATGTCATTATATATGTATTAAACTATACTGATGCATATTTCAAAGAACGGTTGATAAATTAATTAAAGTTATTTTTATCAACTATGTGGATTGGAGGACTGTATGCACCAGTATGGGACGGTGCCATACTAGGGATGGATTAGTAAAACACTAAATCCTACCTATTTTGGAATAAGTTGAATTAACTATAAAAAGTTAAGTCCTACTTATATGGATGTCTATGCACCGGTATGGGACGGTGGCATAATAGGGACGGCTCAGTTCAAAACACTAAGACCTACCTATATTGGGGATGGATTAGTTCAAACACTAAGTCCTACCTATATTGAAATAAGACGGATTAACTACAAAAGTTAAGTCCACTTATAACTAGGTGTCAGGTCAATAAACTTTTTGAATGACACACTTGGAACGGACTTTATATATTTATGTTATGATGCCATGGTATGAGCTTGAGTCTCCTGACCATGGTTAGGGTGTGTATATCGCCTAGGATGGATAGCTGGATAGTAGTTGCTGTTCCCTGGTAGGTCTAGGTGCACATGACCACATTATGTGCGATTTGCATGGTATCTCTACTCAGGCTGAGATAGACCTATTGGACTAGTGAGCATCCTATAGTGTGTACTTATACATATATGGACTACTCTAGATATTGTTAAGTCTATCTAGGATGTATCTGCGTATCGGATTCCTATTTGGATCGTAGTAGATCAGGACTTGCATATGGGCCTGACCCACTACTTTATTTTTCAGGTGCTTGCCAGTTCCAGGGTTAGAGTTTAATCGTGCAGAGCAGATACAGATTTCTATTCCACCGATTGCGTAGGACTGCTTATTTATTAGCTTTGGATCTTATTTCAATTATTTCACTTTATAGTTGGGATTTTTAATAGGGGTCCACTAGATGGATTCCTGAGTTATTAATTAATTGGAGGTTTTGGAGTTTGGATTTTAATAATTATATGCTGGGGATTTTTCATTAGAATTCAATTCAGCTATTTTTATTTATTTATTTTATTTTGTAAATTTTGTATTCTGTGTTCACATTACATATTAATTGTTTGATATTTCCCTCGGGTTTGGGCCTAGGCCTGATCAACCCATGTCTTGGATCCGAGGGGTATCACAGTTGGTATCAGAGCACTACAGGTTGAAGTGTCTCTAGGATGTTTCGTATTAAGACTTCCGCGTAGCATTTTCTCTTGATTAGAGCTTAAGTTTAGGATTCATTGTATTCCTTTACGGTTCGGTTAAATCGTGCTGATGTTTGTCTTTCTGTGTTGATAGAATGGCTAATGCAAGAACCAGATAGAACAATCAGCGACGAAGGGAAGCGGCCCGTAGGCAGCGTCAGGAGGATGAGGGTCAGTACTATGAGGAACAGAAGGAAGTTCAGCAGACTCAGGATCAGGGAGGAGATCCAGAGTATCCTCCTCACCTCAATGACCTTATTGCTCGGGCTATAAAAGCAGGGGTAACCACTGTACTTCGAAATCAGCCTTAGGTATAGCCGACACTGTTACCAGCACCGGTTGTTCAGACTGATACGTGGGAGAAGGCTAGGAGTTCTTTCACAAAGGCGAGCCTACCTGAGTTTACAGGCTCCACCGATGCGAGAGCAGCTCACCAGTGGAAACAGGACATCGAGCGACATCTTCGCTTAATTCAATGCATGGAGGTTCAAAAGTAGATGCTTGCTACTTTCAAGCTAGTTGGGGATGCACTACAGTGGTGGGAGTTAGTTACCACCATAGAAGAGAGGATGTCATTGACTTATGATGAGTTTAGTGCACGCTTTGAAGAGAAGTACTTCCCTTATGCAGCCAGGGCAGGTATGAAGACTGAGTTTCTTAATATGTAGTAGGGGAACATGACAGTAGCGGAGTATGAGCAGCAGTTCACACGCTTGTCTCTCTTTGCACTGGAGGAGGTAGATACAGAGGAGAAGAAGCATAACAGTTTCGTCAAGGGACTGATGTGGTCTATCAAGAGAGCTATTACAGGTAGTCCAGTCTATACTACCTATGCTAAGGTGGTAGACGCCGCTCTACAGCAGTATCAGTTGACCGTGGATTTCAGACAGTCCAAGGGGGAGAAGCGGGGTGACAAAGACTCTGCTAATCAGTCAGCTGAGAAAGGAAATGGGAACGGGCACCGACTGAATAACAAAGGGCAAATTCCAAAGACAGCAGCCTTGGAAGAAGCACAAGGGTGGTTCAGATGCTCCTAGGGATGTGTTAACATACTAAATTAGACCTTAGCATGCTCTCCAACATAGTTGAATTTGAAAGTGATTGGAGATGTTTTGAAAATTAGTAATTATTAATTAATTTGCCCCTAGTGTAGTATTCACTCTATTTAAATTCCGACTTGATATTCTTGATTTACATGTCATATAGCTTCACATATATTTGATTTAGAATATTCGGTTAGGTTTTAAAACCTTTTATTTAATTAAATTCCATGTTTAAGATTTAATCCTCATAGTGATATACAACTTGGGATTCTATTGTGACATGCTAGAAAATTAAGCTTAGGTGTAGTTGTTCACATATATTAAATTGAGATTAATTGCATGAGAATTGTAACTTTTAATTTATATTTAACTTTAGTGGAAGGTTAAGTCACATGGTCTTAAATTGAATGAAATAAACTTGTAATGTGATATTACGTTAGTCCTTGGCATATTCTCTAAGATATGTTAAATTGAGAGCATTTGGTTAAGTTTAAAAATCTAGGGATTTTAATTAAAAGAATTAATTAAAATCTATTTTGTGGCCCCATTAGCTTAATTAAGGTTTTAACTTGATATTTGTATTGGCCATGACTTGTTTACTAGTATATATTAATTTGGGACTATTAGAAGTTGTTTTAGAACCTTGGTAATTAAATTAGCATGATTTAATTAAAGTTCTACTTTGTTGTTCCAACAACCTAATTAAGTTTTAGAATGGATATAGGTGATGACCATACCATGTCCTTTAACATGTATTAAATTGAGGTTATTTGGAATTGAATCGGAATCTAGAGAATTTAATTATGTTTATCTATTTAAATTCTTTCAATTTGCTCCATGATCTAGTTGTGTTTTAGAAGTGGTTTCTATATTCAAATCATGGACTTAGACTTGTTGTACATTCATTTGGTTATGTTTTGAACATTGGATAACATAGTTGCTATGTTTGTATTCGTGATAATATGTTTTCCTTATTGAATATATTGTTGCCTTGTGTAATGATTTGCACATTTCGTGTTTAACATCTTTCATGCATAGCGTGTAACGAATCGCACACTGAAGATTCGACATTCATCATATCATATTAGTTGTGGATTTAGAGCATGTATTGTATAGGTTTCCAAATTTGGTTGTGCTTAGTAGATGGTTGATTATCTTGCATATTCCTGTTGATATATGCGTTGTTGCACAACTTGTTGATTTTGGAAACTTGGGGATGTCGTTGTTTGACTATGGCTAGGACGTGGTTCTAGTACGGGGGATAGTCCCTCTATATGGTCTAGTGCGCACATAGGGAGGTTACCCATGGGCTAGTAACTCTAAAGTAACTATGTTGTTGGTCTGATCTAGCGTGAAGTCCGAGTATCCACTTTGTTTGATTTCGCATTTCAATTTCAAGTTGATAACTAGATGATGTTGTAACTTGCTGTTTCTTATTTGTCATTCCATTTTAAGTTACAGGATGTTAACTTTGCGAAATTGTGCTTTATGCGTTGTATTAGAAGTTCCAATGTTGGTTAAATTGCATCGATATTGAAAATCGTGTTTTGACGTTCTAATAAAGCTTAGGATTGATCCTATTGATTCATTTATAACATAGACGTTAGGTGGCATGAACCACTACTGTTATTTTGTGCTTTAGATTCGAAGTTGATGGCTTTGAGAACTTAAACCTTGTTGCATTGTATAACATGCTCTTTTGTTGTTGAATTGCATGGATAATGTGATTTTTGTTAACTTGTATTCAAATATGCTTTTGTTATGTTGTATGAATTACTCTAGAACTAGTTCAATTGTATTAAAAATGCAATTCATGTTAATATATGCTCAAGCATTCTTCTTGTCGTGTTCTTTAGATTATCCCAACCATGATTCGTTTCATACACGTATGTATATCATGATTCTTGTTGCTTAGACTCTAAGGTAGCTTAGGATGCTCCCTGAGTCTCACTTGGACATAGACGTTAGGTGGCATGAGCCCCTTTAACATGTTTCACCTTAAGGTGATAAATTTGTAAAATGCTAGGTCGATGCATGCTCATCTCCTACGAGTAGCTTTATGTTACTCACTCCTACGATACTGGGGCATATTTCAGGTACGAAGACTTGGTTCGTGAAGCCTAACATTCCTTGGATGTCGAGTAGCTTTCAAGTTTCCATTTCATGCAAATGTTAGCATGAAATGTCATTTTGTAGACTTATATGTCAAAATATGTATATTTGATTCCATGTATGTAATGTGTACACAAGTGCACTCCTTTCAATGTATTTGACATGCATGAGATGAGGTCGGAGGCCAATGACATGTGTATTGTATTCTATATAACTTTTTAACTTCATGAAATATTATGAAAACCTTGAAAAATCGCAAGTCATTGCTTCACCATGGTTGCATCGGGTGTGGGAATTCCATTTTCATTCTTTCATAGGGTCTTATTAATCTTGTATGAAGTGTGACCAAGGGCCAAATGGTCATTTGACTCCATTTTACATTTTTGGATTCCATGTTTTCCATTCCAAGTCCATTTTTGCCTTTTTGCCCGTTGCGGGGTCGGATTTTGTATCGGCTATATTTTTAAGCCATGGATCATTGTAGCGCGTCTAAATAGGTAAGTTACGTTTGCGTGCATGGTCATTTCCGGGCAAAACCTTATCGTTTGTGCTTTGAGCCTCTTGTGAATTCATTTCGCATTTTTTTCGCATATTCTGATCTAGGGGCATTATGGACCTTTCACATTAGTTTTATTTTCTTCTTTTGACATGGTTGAATAGAAAACATGATTTTAGGGGGGTTTCTTCTTCGTGTTTTTCCAGAAAATGTCGTCTTGGTACCGAAAATCCCTCGTGAAGTTTCAGCTTCCAGTTTTCATTTAGCAGCTTTATGACCCTCTTGTTCAGTTCTGATCTAGGGGCATTTTGGGGATTTCACAGTGAGTTTTTTTCGATTCCGTCCACAAAGTCAGGTAGAAAACTCGATTTTAGGGGGGGTTTCTTCTTCGTGTTTTTCCAGAAAAACTCGTCTTGACCTCCGTTTCAAGCCTCAGTTCTGGACAGATCAAAAAAAATGTAACAGCAGCCAAGGGCTGCCACCAGCCATGTCTTTGGGCGCCGGCATGCACACCGGTGGGCTCGCGCATGGGCGCCGTGTGCGCCATGGTCCCTCGTCGAGCCGCAGCGACGTCAATTCTTCTTTTGGGCTTTTCTCCTTCGTCCGGACTCCGATTCAAGTGAATTTTTTTTTGAACTTGACTAATTTTTCGCTGTCTTTCCAACGGTGTGCTCGGTTGCACCCGGTTCTTCCTAGATAATTACCAGTTTACCCATTTGCTTTAAGTGCTCGTTTTTCTTCGTCATGCCATTTCTCTTTCGTTCGGACTCCGAATCAAGCGATTCTTGAGTCCATCTTGATTAGTTTTTCGTTGTCCTTTCAGCGGTGTGCTCGGTGGCACCCAAATCTACAGTTTTCAGAAATGACTATTTTGCCCCTGGGGGCTTATTTGTCATATTTTCGATCTTTTGCTTCCGCATCAGTTCTTATTGAGTTCCACGATCTCATGGAAGGTCACTTTGACTTCTTGGAGTCTTGTTTTCTGTTTTCGCTTCCGCATTCGGATTCGTTATCGGATTATCCTTACGGTTCATCACAGGACACGCTGGCCTAAAAACCAGGGTCGTCACACAAGTAAGGTTGAATCCACACAAACCATGTCCTAGAATTCAAGTCTAAATAGCATATGACATGTCAAGTCTTCAATATGTAATTATATATAAAACAAGAATATTTTACAACAATTGAGCCATATTACCATCCTAAGCCACAAGTACTAAATAAGCTTCAATTTAGTAACAAGTTCTTAAGGTGAACAATTGTAATATTTTAAGCAAGCTATATACCTACACAAGATATATTTAAACAAGCTATTCAAGACAATGATATCACATATCATGCTAGGTCAAATTACCATCTTTAGAGACTACAAGTACTAATTCTACAACAAGTTAGTAATATGCTCACAAGGTAATTAAACATATTGCATTTCAAGAGACTATCAACCTAACATGAAAAGTCTCTAAATTTCAAATCAATCTCAAATAACCTCAAAATAATATATCTTAAACAACATAGCATGCTCATTACATATGTCAAATCAAAAGAGCAAAATGAGCAAAACATCATCATGTAGATTTTAATTAATTTAAATCAATTTAATCTCTAAATTTCAAAAGTTGTTCAAATGATCTCAAATTAATATATATCAAGCACTAAGTCATGGTCACACCATATATCAAGTCTAAAATGGAATACAAGCAAAACACAATTTACTAGAATTTAAATCAAATTAAATCCATTTAATCTCTAGATTTGAAAACTCATTTGAATCATCCCAATTTAATATATATCAAAGATCAAGTCACGGCTATACCACATACCAAGTCTAAAATAAGTTATAAGCAAACTATGATACATCATTAATTTCTCAAATTAACATAAGACATGCATATAACTTATATCTCATACAAAAGTAAGTAGAACCACTTAAAAAAATAAATTATAACACCCCCTACCTCACTAGAGAAGTGTCTCTCTAGAATCCAAGGCAAATCAACACAAAATGGTAAACCCTTCAAGTGTTATGAAGAGGAGGATGAAGGAAACAAAAAGTATTCCCAAGGTTAAGCTTGGAAATCAATGGAAGGCCCTCAAAAATCAAGGTCAAGGCCTAAGGCTTCAAGCTCCATCCATGGAGGCTAGGGTTTTCTTGTAAGGAAGATAATGAAGAAAAAAAATGTGGCTAAGTGTGAGTGGAGGAAATAGAAATCCTCCACTCATTATGTGTTCTTACACCATAGTCAACACACACATCTATAGTCAATTGCACAAAAACCATTCTTTAAAACCATAATCCCAAAGTGGCCCAAAAATAATTGCAAGACTTAATTTGGAGCGTCCACTTGTCACTCATCCAAGGCTCCATCTTAGGCTTAATCTCAAGCCTACACTTGTCAACCATCCAAGCCAACAAGTGCACCAATCCTAGGCCAACAAGTGGGTGAATCTCCACCCTCCACATGTCATCATCCAAGGCATCAAAGTGTTTCCACACAAATGTCAACAAGTGGACCAATGAGAGTGTGACACTTGTCACACTTTTTCGAAAATTGCAAAAAGGTCCTTTTCCAAAATATCTTCTAAATTAAATTGCAAAATGGTCCCTAAGATGAAAAATAATCACTTTATGAAATTACACTAAAACCCCAAAAGTTTAGAATAATTATCAAAAGTCATGCATTCATCCCCTTTACAAGAAAAGTAAACATTTAACATGCTTTTCTACGAAAGTAAAAATACATATAGCATGGAATTTAAATATCGTGGATGCATGCAAAAATGGAAGCAAAACCGAATATGAAAAGTGAGGTTGTGCCAACAAAGTGACAACCGAAAAAAAGACGAAAAGTGAATAGTGTCATAAAAGTGAAAATGTGAAAATGACTCGGTTCTCAAAGAAAATTGTTAATCCAAATAAAAGAGTCTCGGAAACCATCCCCGAGCACTCAAGATGACACTAAGTGATGAGAAACTGAACTCAGATAAGAAATTTCAACAAAAAAAATTCATCCGTGAAATTCTGAGGAAAAAGAAAAGGAAGGAAATGATCGGGTCATTACAGAATACCACCCTAAGTGTGCACTATAAATGGGGATAACTCATACCTCCCGCATTAGAGCCAAACTCTAGCTATATCTCTGTAACAATGTCCCAAGTGACTCCAAAATAAATAAGTTAACAACTTATATACGAAATATATATAAAGCACGAAACTACATTCCATGCACAATTAGGTTGTAACCACACAGCTCATGCTCTAAATCCACAACTACTATAGGATGACAAATGTCGAATCTTCATAACGCGATTTGTTACACGCTATAATAACATCACATGTCGAATCTTTAGTGTGCGATTCATTACATGCTATAACAATATAATTCAATATTGAAAACATAAATTGAAAAATCTAATACAAGTATAAAATCATGCTTTAAACATACTACCAATGTAAAACTCATGATTAAATCAATAATGCATTAGAAACGGAAATTAATCAAATAAACCAATTAATTTCTCTAGGAATCAAATCATCCCTAATTAGGCCATGGAACAATAAGGTAGAATTTAATTAAATCATGATAATTAAATCTCTAACTTCTAAAACAATACCAAATGGTCCCAAATTAATATATGATAGTGTACAAGTCATGCTCATCACAAATATCATGTTAAAAACTTAATTAAGCCAAGAGAACCATTAAATAGATTTTAATTAATCCTTTTAATTAAAATCTCTAGATTTTCATACGCATCCAAATACTCTCAAATTAAAGTATGTTAAAGAACATGCCAAGAATTAATTTAAAAGCATAGTTATTTCCATACAAGGTACGGCCATGAGAATTAAACTTTCACCAAAGAAAATTATTAAATAAAAGTTGCAATACTTTATCAAATACTCCAATTTTAATATATGTTAACAAACATACGAAAACCTAATTTACT
Organism: Cornus florida; assembly: GCF_030987335.1. Classification (NCBI taxonomy): domain Eukaryota; kingdom Viridiplantae; phylum Streptophyta; class Magnoliopsida; order Cornales; family Cornaceae; genus Cornus; species Cornus florida. The sequence continues at coordinate 36,675,191 of NW_026775574.1, read as the reverse complement.
AGCATGCCACAATTTAATTCTAAGTTGAATATCATCATGCGAATTAAATCTTAAACATAGAAATTAATTAAATTAAATTCTAGATTATGAACAAAAGCATGCATACAAGTTGTATAATCATAGAAAACACTCAATACAACACATACAAAATCCTAAAACATCCCCTAACCTCAATTTGAGATGAAAATCTCAAATCCCCACCGAAAGAAAAGTGCTCCAAATCCGACAGTACTTCAGGGTTTTGTCGGGGACAACACGATGAACAAGAATCCCAAGGAAGCCCCATGAAAATCACAACTTGATTTCAAACCCAAACTTAAGAAATGGCCAAAATGAGATTCCAATCGGTGGAATCGAAGGCCTTGCCAAGGTGAATATAAAACACTAAGGCATTACGGCGTTTTACTAAGGGGAAGAAGCTCAAAAGAGGAGAGAGAATGTGGCAGCCCTTGGCTGCCATGGAATCCGGCCAAGAGAGGGGAGAGAGAGTGAAATCTGATTTTTCACTTAAAGACCCCCTATTTATAGAAAAACTCAAAAAGTGCCTCGAACAGGCCCTGCCAGGTCCGGAAAAGTGAAATTCTTACAGACACGCTCAAACGGAAAAACTCCGTGAACAAAAAAGAACCAAAATGAGAAAATATGAATAACGAAAGAAACGGCATCAAAAATTGAGTCCCGAACAGAGAGATATGCCCCAAACAAGTTTGGCGACAACTATGGCCAGAAACCCTGAAACTGGAGAAGAACGACCAGAAAGAAATTCTAAGAGTACACAACTCAACGAAAAGTGAAAATAAATCCCGTACATGGATTCAGGCTCAAAGCAAGGCATTTAGCAATAACTTTCATTAATTGCACAATGGCCCCTCCAAAAAGTGAAAACTACAGTAATGACCCAGAATGAAAATATCTTCCAAAAAATATTTTCTTAGAAACCCCTGAAATTAAATATCTTCAAAAGATATTTATGAGAAACACCCCAAGAAAGGAAAATGTTTTTGAAGAACTATGCATCCATGCCCCTATTGACACTATGAGCAACCAGAGTACTTTTCTGCAAAAGTAAAGATACGTATTTCGTGAAAACCGCTTTGAATGAAGATACGTGAAGTCAAAAACCAACTCCGAACACAAAAAGTGAGATTATGCCAAAAAGTGCAAACGGGGAAAAGACAAAATAGGGAAAAGGACGAAAAGTGAATAGTGTCCGAAAAATGAAAATGTGGAAATGACACGGTCCTCAAAGGAAGTTATCAATCCAAGGGAAAGAGTCTCGGAAATCATTCCAGAGCATTTGAGACAACACTAAGCAACGAGAAACTGAACTTAGAAAAGAAAAGATCAACGGAAAAAAAATATCCGTGAAAATCTAAGGAAAAGGAAAAGAAGAAAAACGACCGGGTCATTACAATTAGACTTTTCCTCACTTCTTCCATCACTTTCTTCATCCACGTGTTTTTCATGTTCGTAATTGTCAGGATCACTTTCCTCCTCAGCAGTTTCATCACCATCAGCAGAATCTCCATCCTCGCATGTTTCATCACCATTAGCGGAGTCTCCCTCCTCGCCTGTTTGATCGCCATCAATAAAGTCTCCATCAACTGAATCATCATCACTTATAGAATCAGGTTGCTCCTCACCTGGTTTCTCAACACAGTCACCATGGTCATCTTTACAATCTGTATCATTATCACTTGGTTGCCCACCAAACCCATCTTTCTTGTCTTTGTTGTCCCTTGAGAGTCTTGCAATTTTTTTTTTTTTTTTTTTTTTTTTTTTTTTTTTTTTTTGCATATCTTGCTTCTTAACGGCAAATAACATATTTGATACTCTTTTTCAATTTTATTACATTTAATTCAACTAATTCGATATCAATTCAGACTTTCCCAATGCAATCCTGCGTAAAATAAGGAAAATTAGTTCAAATAACTTTTCAAAACATATCATGTACATAAAGAAAATGTATTTTATAACACGATTACCTCCACATCTGAGTCATAAAAATGATAATCATCAAATTCTATGTTTAAAGAACGATCTAAACCATCTTCGACTGGCACATCATTACCACTGTTGCTACATGTCTTCGGTTTCATAGGGATCAACTATTTCCATTCCATATTTAAAAAAAAAAACTAGTCTATCATCAAATTATAATATATATATATATATATATATATATATATATATATATATATATATATATATTCAACAATACCAAATACTATTAATAAATATACCTGTCCATACATAACAAAAACAATTACCTGTCCATGTCCAAAACCTCCATTACCTAACTCTCATCTGATGTTTGAACGTACAACCTCTGATGTCCATGAACCAATGTTTTCATATCTCCCTCAAGATAAGTTCGGTATTGCGTATCACAACGCATTAAATAAAGCAGCCGACTTCAAAGAGCAATAATTAAAGTAAATATCACTTCTATTAAATAATATTAATATATAATTCACACATTTTAAAGGGAAATCTATAAAAATAAAAACCAAGGATACATGCAAAAACATCATACAACCACCGTATGACTTTTTCAGCTTGTCATCTACAGCTTGTTCTGTGGTTCTGACCAAACAATCACGAACATATCCACACCAGTTGTAAGTACTAATGACATTCACATCATCCACAGATTTCAACAAGCCCCAATGACAATTATTACGGCTGGTGGGACTTAGTACAGTAGAGCAAGCTAAGAGGACAAACGCTCGCATGAATTCATCAACTCCCTTTAGCTTTAACACCTGCTCTAACAAAACATCTTGGTGCATTCCTCTAACTTTGTTGTAACCAGCTTCATCTATCCACTCAGCATAAAAAAAAGTGGACATTTGTGGGCACTTTCGGACACCAAATGGTATGACAAGGATGGAGTAGACATCAGCTAAATGCATGGGTATATACCCAATGTCCTTAACTTTTATGCGAAAATTTTCAGGGTCAAATTTTTTAATTAAATACATACGTAAGTCCCGGGACAAAAAAGAACATTTAAGGTTCAACAATTTGCCAAACCCAAGCTCCTCAATAGCCTTTATCTTTTCCTCATCAAGTTGTGACACTGCTTCAAGAAACTTGGACAGAGAGCATCTGTGCCAAGCACCTTTGGTTGGATTTATTTTTTCCCTTTTTCTTCTGCTACAAAGCCATATGATTATCACACATCATGCATAGATTATAGGTTAGGTCATCAAATCAAATATTTATATTAAAATTTAATTACTATCTCTTTTTTTTAAACCTTTCTTTCTTCAGGAAGGTTGGCGTACTCTTCCTTTAGTCTTTTTCGTTCCTTAATTCATGACTCCTTCTCAATAGCAGACATTGCATTACATATCACTCGAGCACGTTTGTGCACTAAATGCATTACTGGCTTCAGTAACCTATCGGGTTTTCTGTGTTCTTTCCGGTACTTTCTTATAAAGTCACCCCCGAGATATCATAACAAATAAATACTTTTTTTAAAGATTCAATAACTATGAAATGCATATTGCAACAACATATTTTCCTAACAATAAATAAGAATTAATAATATATTATTATCACAACTTATTTAAACATGTATCATGTACGAATTGCGTATTGCATTAACATATTTTCCTAACACGCTAAAAAAATTAACTTCAACAACTCAATTTCACAATTTCTAAATTAATAACAAGAACCACAAATTCTTTCCACATATATGTAGGAAGATTTGCATATTGCATCACCTACTTTTTTCTAACTGCATACAATAAAATAGTTGGACAAATCAAATTTTTAACTTCTTCCCCATTATCGTTTTCTATATAATTAGTCAATTCTTTCAAAACCCTAATACCTCAAATAAATTTAGATTTGGATATTGAACTGGACCGATATAAATTATTCTAAATTAATTTATAAAGCATAATCAATGTTTACCTATACATGAGAACACTGTGGGAGGCAGGTTCACCAAATCTTGTTCACCACCTGAAACACCAACACTGGTTTGTTCTTTTTCATTATCGTTTTTTGTTCTTGCGTCATTACTAGAGATTGGCTTCTTAGGTAGCGAATGTTTTTTCATTTTCTTCTTCGCTATAGATTTTATCGTAGTCAGAGCAAGAAACAAGATACCAGTTCCAATGAAACAAGAAGAACCAGAGCAAACAAGATATCGAACGGATCACCTTTCAAAAATAACCACAACAAAGTATACCAGATTGAAAGAAATCGAGGAGACGAAGAAGAAGAGGTTAATTTTACTGAATATGTAAAAGTAAATTATAACAGAATAGAATAATATTGTATATGATATATTGTATAATGTATAAGTGTATGTTGTTTCGGGTACTCGTACATGTGATCGAAGAAAGAGTACATCAGTAACTTTGTTCACTAACTTGCTGACTAGGAGCTGAGATGGAGCTGAGTAGGCGTTGACATGGCAAGGGAGCTGAGGTGGGTTTGATCTCAGCCGTTGGATCCTCATTGGATCCAGTGAGAGGCACACTGGCGCGGATTTTTGTCCCCTTATAATAAAGAATGGGAAGGTTTCAAGACAAGTAGAGAGACAGTACTTAGGCTTCCCATTTACTTGGTGCAACAATAGAGAACTTCCTAATAACATCAAGTGATGTCAAACCCCCAATCGGGGCCTCTATCTGAAGCTTACGCAATGCAAGCACTCACTCCAATTCTGGAGAAGATAGTGTACTAAAAATTCCATCATTAAAATCAAGCGGTTACAGATACTAATTCTACATATTATATACTTCCTCTGTTCCATTTTAAATGTCGACTTCGGGAATTCTGACTCACATTTGTGTCACAATTCCAGAAGTCGACATTTAAAATGGGACGGAAGGAGTATTAATAACAAGAGGTGTTTCTTATGTTTTCTAGATCAAAAATGTTTTGCTATTATTATTGTAAAGGTATTGTTCATTTCGAACAAAATTCATATTATTAATGTTATATACTAATGTTACATATTATATATTAATAAAAATACATATATATTTTTAATATACAATATATTATACAATAATATAACTTATTTTTATTTAATAAAAAATATATTTTAATAGATAATATATTATATATAAGTGTAAAATATTTTTTGAGACAAATATTTACAATTTATTTTATATATATATATATATATATATATATATATATATATATATATATATATATATATATTATAGATAATCTTATTAATTATTATGCAATAAATATTTTATATTATAATATATCATATCTATATTATATTATATGTAAATATTATATTATAACTAATTTATAATATTATAATATATTAGATATTTTATTACATATAAGATATATTATTAATTTCTGGAAAAAAAAAATTATTATTTAGCATTTTTTTTTATCTATTATAATATATTATGTGTTAAATATATTAGGGCGAATTGCAAAAAATCCCCCTTGACTATTAGCCAGTTGCGAAAAACTCCCCTTATGAATATTTTTAGCAAAAAACTCCCCTCAACTATCCCATAGGAGTATTTTTAATTGATGCTCGTTTAAGTGATTATTTAAGGGAATTTTTTGGATGAAATTACTCCCTTAACAAATTATTTTTGAGACAATTTATTTATTTATTTATTTTCTCTCTCTCTCTCTCCGTCAAGTAAGGTATGTGAAGCAGCAAAGAAAAATTCCAAAAATAAAAAATAAAAATGGAAAGCCAATAAAATCATAGTTAAGCTATGTATAATTAATCAAATAAAATTGAGTACAACGGCACAGGAGAGAGAAGATCCATCATGGCGTTGGAATAGAAAATGGAAAAATTAAAGAGCTCAAGAACTCCTTCAGTGCACTTGATCTTTAGCGACCATTATAACAGTTAATTATTTTAAAGGAAATAATTAATAATTTGTCATGTTTTCTAAGTTCAATTTCGTTCTTTTCCTTAATCGAATTATGCTACTGCAAAGTAAGTTGGACTAAAATTTAGCAATTAAAAAGTAACATAATTTCTTTTTCAAATCTGAATTTTTTTTAAAAAAATTTACTTCGAGAACACGAATATCTCAAAGTAACTTTTTGAAACGAAATTGTTGTAGTTGATGTACTCAAGTTAAAGACCTAAAAATTTATGAAAGTTTTTAATATGAAAGGACACCGTTGCCTTCCATTCAATTAACAGGAATCTAATTATAAAGGATATTTAAGTAAATTTAGTTTGAGAGAAATACATTTATCATCCATCATATATTGTTTTGATTCCATCACCTACTGCTCGAAAATTGTTTTGATTCCACAATTGAGTTTCTCAATCTACTGTTAGCTTTGTGTTTGAAGAAATGAGAAAGCTTGCTTGACGCAGAGAGAGAGGAGAGAAAAAAAGAATAAAATTGTCTAAAGAATAATCTGTTAAAAGGTAATTTCGTCCAAAATATTCCCTCAAACAACCACTTAAACAGACATTAGTTAAAAACACTCCCTTGTGATAATTGAGGGGGATTTTTTGCCCAATATATTCATAAGAGAGGTTTTTCGCAACTGGGTAATAGTAAAGGGAATTTTTTTACAATTTGCCCAATATATTATAAATGATACAGAATAAAAAAGTTGTCTGGTAAAAGATATATTTTGAACTAATAAATTTGTTAGGAACACGGATTCTATCCTCCTCGAGAAGCCCTAAATCACTCGCGAGAAACCCTAGTTCGCCCTTATCTACTCCTGTCACAGCTGTGGTTTTCCAATGCAATGAAAACTTCATTAGAGAATTTCTCATAGCACATTCTTTCTGTTTACAGATCCCACCGAGTACCATTAAATCAGAATATAAACGTATATGAACAATAATATTTCATTTTTGAATGACACTATAAAATTTTAAATTAAAATCTCAAATTGAGAAGGAAAAAAAAAAAAAAAAAGGCAAATAAACGAATTTTGTTTATTAAAATTGAATATATGTATTCTGATCTTTGGGCTTGTTTTACTAAAATGGGTAAACTTTAGAACACAACCAACCATAACGCTTACACTTCCAGCAGATCATAGTAATGGACTCAACAAAACCTAAAGAACGTGAAACTGGAACATTCAACAGTCAAATACATTCAAACTTTTTCCTTAGAAAAACATTCCCAATGAATGGACATTCCTATTTACTTTTGTCTTATAAAACATGGCCTTGGTACTCTCCCAACAGAAGATCCGAAACCCAAGAACCATTGTAGTCTGTGTTAACCCACTGTAAAACTGTTTAGAATTCCAAAAAAAAAAAAAAAAAAACATAATGAGTATCAAAACCTTAGGAGAGAAATCCTCCCAAGTGAATTTCACAGGCTGTGCTGTAATACATTTTTAAATGGTTCATATCAAACCATCTCAGTTGGTCTTCTTCTCGTCTTCTTTCAATGTTGTCACATCTGTACTAGTGGAGGCCCCATCGTCATCCTCGCCACCAAAACCAAACTCGTTCACCCGCTTTCGGTCAACTGGATAAACCCACCTCTGATATAGATATATCAGAAATATAACATCTGCAAGGTAGATCAAGAGACAAAACACATTAACAAAAGAACTGTACAAAGTCGAAAGGAATGGCCATATAATTGGAGAAGAAGTAACCAAATTACAAAAAATAAAAATAAAAAGATTAAAGATGTACAAGGGTAGTAATTTTGCTGTAACCATCACCAAAAGGGGATTACTCTTGACATTAACATAAACATAAATTTTCTCCAGTAATTTGCAATTCTATGGCTCAAAGGGTGTGACAACTCCTAGTCCCTCATTTTTTGTCTCTGCAAGCATTAGAAGGTTTAGAGGTAAGACCCAAAAGACATTTCATTAGTCTTGATTCAGGGTTTCTAAGATCAAGGACTGAGGGACTTGTCACAGTTAGGAATGTTACCATCGCCTACGTCTATTCAACCACGGCATACAATAACTTGTTTTCATTTATTCTTAGGATTTTACAGCTTCTGTACAGTATGCACAGTGCATAATTTTGGTTGGAAATTAGTTGGCCGACTAGGGGTTCAAGTCGGGATAAATAAGAAGAAAAAATGCAGAGGCTGCCACATTACTCTTGCCTTGCATCAGTAACTCATTCTACTTTAAAACAGTTGAAACTCCAAAGTTGTTCACAGCAGTAGCCCACTCAACCCCACATTATGTCATGTCAAAATTTAGGCATATGACAATTATCCATAAAGAGATGCCAAACTTCGAGCTTAACTCACCGTCACGGAAGACAGAAAGACGATGCAGTATTGGCATCTTTATGACGAATGCAAAGAGATCATCAATGATTGTATTAAGAAACTTGTAAGTCATCTGCCTCCAGGGTAGATGAGCCACAGACTTCAGCTTCCAGTTGATGAACAATTGAGGGCACATCATAATGAAACCTGCAACAACAAAGTAAAAAGAGAACCAACAAATTATATTATTAAGATTCTACCAACAAATTAAGTATCTAGCATAAAATGTAGCAATCTACTTGAATCGAGAACCTTGATGATCAAACTGATTCTTAAAAATTTGAGTTTCACCAACGGGTCAGTGGCCTAGCGGTATCAGCATCTTACCCCCCAAAGGGAGGTCAGGGGTTCAAGTCTCAAAAGAGACAAGTGTATGTGAGTACCAATTAGGAAAAAAAAAAAAAAAAAAATTTTGAGTTCCGAGTGTATACAAATATCTAGTTTCCAAGTTGTTAGATTCAATAGATTATTATCTCTTCATTAAATTATTTCAGCGAGTCTTCATACAGTTACTCTTAACACCTTGTTTATATTGAGGGGATTAGAGGGATAGGAAAGGGCAGGAGAGGAGAGGAAAGGAGGAAGAACATATCTCATTTTTGTTTTGGAAATAAGGAGAGAAAAGACAAGGAATATGAAGGAGAGAACCAAACCCCTTTAATACAGTTTTACCTTTCATCTCAAAAATGGGAAAAATTGGCAGGAAATGAGATCTATGCATTTGTCCGTACCCACACAAAATAAACAGTCATTTTATTTCTTCTCCACTATCTTTCTCCGAACACAATTGAAAAGTTAAACCACTATCTTTTTCTTTTCCCTCAGCTATCCAAACACAATGAAAAATTAACACTCCTCTCTCCTATCCTTTCGTTTCTTTTATAATTAACGGTATCATGTATGTTCCTTTCCCTCCTACTTATCCAAACACACCATAACTGATAATCATAAAAAGAAAGAAATCAGAAAGAATTTCTTAAAAAGATGATTGATTAAAAAGCCAACTTTTGAAGCCTGGCTAAATAACTGCTTCCTTTTACAAAGCAAAAGCATTTCAAGTTCTCTATCTTTTTACAAACACAAATTGAAAATTCACCACTATCTTTTCTTTTTCCCTCTTACTTGTCCAAATACACCATAACTGATAGTCATAAAAAGGAAGAGATCATATAGAATTGCTTGAAAAATAATTGATTAAAAAGTCAACTTGTGAAGCCTGGCTAGTTAGCTGTTCCTATTACAAATGCGAAAAAAAAAAAAAAAAATGAAGTTCTCAATATCCATGCTTTAGGAAGCTTCCTGTGATCTGCTAAATCTATGTTTCATCATGGAACAGGAACTCGATATTCTTGTCCCATAAATATGAAACAACACATATGACCAATATATAAAATGTAGCATGTTTTAGAATTATGGAACAAAGATGAAAGGCTAATCAATGCAGAAATGACTATAGAAGTGGCATGAGATTCTGAAGCAATATCCTCAGTTAATAATAAGAAAAAAGACAGACAGTAAAGAAACAGAAAAAAGAGAACACAATAACAGCAGGAAGGAAAGATAACAACAAAAACAAGAGGCTTAAACAAGATGATGGGAAAAATTCAAGGGCGTACCAAACATGTAAACACAGCTTGTTAGTGAAGAGAGAATCCAAGAGTACCAGCTCTTGTGGCGTTCATACATGAGAGAGTATACAGAGGAGCAGGCAACAAGACAGAAGAGCACATAGGACAAATACTTCATTGCAAGATCATCATACTCCTTTGTCTTGTTCCCAGCATATGACTCACGGTCTCGAAACCTCAACATTGGTATCCGTCCAGATCTATCAATCTGGAAAGAAGATGGAGAGATTAAATTTTTGTCAGAAATATGCTTTGGAGCACCCACACAATAAATTAAAATTTTTGTGAGCATGATAAATATGTAAATTGAGAATTCATGTTCAGTGTCTCAGGCAATCTCAACTGAACTATTGCAGCCCACAAACTTTAGAACAACACATGCAACATGCTTATGTAAAACTTTTGCCAAAAAAACCATTGCAAATGTATATAAAACCAAGCCATTCCATTAAAAAACCATTGCACATAAACTGGTGTAAAAAACAAGTAATGATGCATTCAAGTACGAAAAAAAACCTATCTGAGAGAATACAATGAGAAAACAGGAACACTTTTATGAACCATGATATATAAAGAAGATGAGAACTTAAGGATGCTAATTTAGCGCACCAAGCTATGCTACACGTGCAGAAGAGAAATATTCACAGTAGAAATATAAAATACATCCAAGTAAACAACTGAAGCCATTCAAGTCAAAAAAACTTTATACCAACATTTTTATTTCAGCAAAATGATGATTCCGCTATGTTGAATAATATGATCCCTTAAGTTATTGTTAACAGATAGTTTCTCACTACAATCCACATCCATTTCACCCCTCCAACTTATCCCAGAAGCGCCTTCAATTTGAGCCATTTCACTGATACTAATGCATCATATACTTTCTTTACACATTGACACCATCACAGCCAATTCTCTCTCATCTTGTACCTAGTTCATACTACCACCAAGTTTCACAAATAAATATATTTCAAATTCTACTTTCTTCTTCTCTAGTAAATGATGCATCTAAATATTCTAATGCAAGATGTTTTGATCTAATGGACACAATGTTTCTTGCTCATTAAAAAAAGTCTGCACCATAAAGCATAGCTCCATAAAGTGGACAAAAAATATTTTAACATTTGTAAGATTAAGGTCCTTATATATGCAACATTATAATCAACTTACTGACCACTAAATATCTTTATGAACCATATCGACGCAATAATATAGCTTGACAAGGAAAATGGGGCAAGCACTACTGAAAATCCTCGAGTAATCTTAACCACAAAAAGAACCAACTTTTAGTTAGGGCCATCCTCTGGTGCCCCTTCAAGGATACACAATGGTTGCCAAGATAAGACATAGATAGGAAACAATATTTGTTGCTTTCAGGACCATCGAAGGCAACTTGGTTCCCCATATTGACCCATTACCAAGTGATTGGATGTCTCCAAATAACTGGACGTCTCACAGAGCGACTCTCAACAAGGGCGTTGAGACTGTTCAAAATAAAAAAATCTTTTTTGGATTAATCTGCCTTTACTAAAGACACCACTACTGATATAACATCTTTACCCGGCCAAAGCCCTTCTTGCTCAAGATGGTGATGAAGTTCTTCCAGAACGGTCCTTCCAATTAGGCGTAGGTGACCGCTTACCCTTTCCCTTATCCCAATAGCAGGGAGGTAGACTGGTAAGAAAGCCAACCACATAGGGGGAACGAATCCCGAAAAGCTCAGCTTTGCAGAGCGGACCAAGGCAACCACAGGGATTCATGGTGCCAGAAAAGGAGGGTTTGGTATGCAAGCTGAAAAAGAGCTTGTATGGTTGCAGGCTCATAGACAAGTACAAGGCACAAAATACAAGCACGGCTGAGCGGGAGTTGGACCAGCGGGCAGACAGAACTCATATTCCAGGCTTTCTCTATGCCCCGGTTGCCTCACCTATGGGCAAAGAAGGGGCAACCTCCCACGATTATATGACCAATCATATATCCCATCTAAGCAGAAGTTGTGTTGAAGATGCAAGGTACAAAGCACGCTAATAGAAAGTCAGGCTCTCCTCATAGGAGTGATATGATCTTTTCCTATTAAGGCAACCAACCACTCGGCTGTTGTGAAAGACAGCGAGAGAAGATAAAAGACCATCCGGCCGGGAAAGAAGGTTTTTCAAGTAGTGGTCGTCCAGCTGAGTCTCCTGCAACAGGCCCAAGAGGAAGAATTGAGATCTCTGAAAGACTCTGCAGCTCCAGCCGAAGAAAGGAGTTCGGGCGGGGGATCTTGTCTTGCCATCTTTTGTTGATGAAAAAATCAAGTGCGTGCTTTCTAGAATAAACATTTTCCTTGCAAAATTGCTCGAAGGGCAGATCCTCGGAGTAACTCTATACCAACCTTTGCTTTGTAATGACTTCTTGCACCTTTTGGAAAGCCAGGAGAACGATCGTTCACAGGGGTGAAAGTGCCTCAACAGGGCCTTATTATGGAAAGGAGAATCATGAAGGAAGACTTTGGAGAAAGAGCCTTGTTCGGACCAGAATCTTGACCCTTGGCTTGCACTTTTGGCAAAGTAAATAAGCTTTATCGTGTTGACTTTAAGATATAATCAAATCAAGAGTAAGTGATAAAGAAGAAGAAAAAGAGAAGAAAGCGGATGAGAGAAAAAGAGAGAGAGATGGGGAAAGAGAGAAAGAATGAAAGAATAGTTTCATCCTTCCACCACATTCTATTTATAATAAGAAGTTTCAGAAATTATACATAAGCCCCAACATTATATAAGTAATAACAAATAAGCCCCTGACAACAGTCCCCCTCAAGCTGGTGAAAAGATATCTATCATGCCCAGCTTGACTAACATATTTTGCAAGCAAGTCTTGCCCACACCCTTAGTCAAAACATCAGCAACCTGATCATGTGTGTTGACGTATAGAGTACAAATCAGCCCAAAACAAAGCTTTACCTTGATGAAGTATCGATCGACTTCAATGTGCTTTGTCCTGTCATGTTGAACTAGACTGAGGGCAATGCTAATAGCAGCCTTCTTGTCACAACACAACTTTATTGACTCGCGAATAGGATAACCCAACTCACCCAACATCGTACGTAGCCATAACAACTCACAAACTCCATGTGTCATAGATCTAAACTTAGCCTTTGCACTTAGACCTAGCAACTGCAGACTGTTTCTTGCTTCGCCATGAAACAAGATTACCTCCAACAAATGTGCAATATCCTTAACAAATGTGCAATATCCTTGAGTAGTTCGTCGATCTGTCATAGACCCGGCCCAATCAACATTAGTATAGGCTTCAACACACAAGTGGCCATGACTGCCAAACAATATCCCCTTACCAGGTGAACCCTTGAGGTAGCGAAGAACATGATGAGCTGCCTCAAGGTGAGGTGCACGTAGAGCATGCATAAACTGGCTAATCACACTAACAACGTAGGCAATATCCAAGCACGTGAGAGATAAGTAAATCAGTCTCCCAACCAATCGTTGAAATCTACCCACATCATCTAATGGGTATCCATCTACATCATTAAGCCTATAGTTCTGCTCAATGGGAATATCAATAGGTCTAGCTCCAAGCCTATCGATACAAGAGGTTTGATGGACAATCCCGTTATCAGCAAAAAAGGAAGCAAAACCACCATACATAAACTCTCCTCCATTATCAAATCGACGGATTTTGAGGGGACAACCAAGTTGAGTACATACCATCGTAAGAAAGGTTTTAAAAACAGAATGAACTTCATATTTGGTTTTCATAAGATAAAACCAAGTATATTGACTAAAGTCATCGACAAACACGACAAAGTAACGAAAACCAAGTAACGAAGTAGTAGATTCAGGACCCCACACATTAGAATGAACAAGCTGCAAAGGAGTTGTACTTTTATTAATCCTAGTAGGGTAAGAAAAACGACATTGTTTGGAAAGAACGCATGTTTCACAATTTAACTCAAAAGATTCAATATAAGCAAACTAGGGAAGCACATGCTTCAAAACAGGAAGAGGTAAATGACCTAGTCTATTATGCCATCGCATTAACAGATCTTTATTGACATTACAATTCCTAACACTAGATTGATTTGCAACATAATAAGAAGTTGGACAAGCGTTAAGCAAATACAAGCCATTGTCCTCAAGTCCACTTCCAATCGTCTTCCCCGTATCCAAGTACTGTGAAACACACAGTGTGATGGAAAAAAAGTTACACTACAATTCAAGCCTTTTGTAATGTGACTGACAGAAAGGAGGTTATTGGTAAACTTTGGGACATAAAGAACAGAGGATAAGGTAAGATTAGGAGAGGTAGAAACTATGCCCTTCCCCGCAATGGAGGTGAAGGTGTCATTAGCCACTTTAACCTTATCCTTACCAGAACATAAATTGTACGAAGAAAAATCAGATGCCATACTAGTCATGTGATCAGCGGCTCTTGAATCAATTATCCAGGGTGGCCCACCACATAATGTGGAAACCTGATTTGCCGAATGAGAGGTACATGTCTGAGCGAAGTTAAGAGGTGGAAATGGAGGAATGTTGTGCTAGTAGATGTCGGAGAGCATCAAGTTCAGCCCCGGACAAAGAACTCGATGGCCTTAAGGAGACATGACCAGTAGAAGCAATCTCACGCTTTGTAGTATGTGCCATAGATAACCCCCTAAATGGACCAAGCCTTGGCCTAGCATTTGCATGAGCAGGAGCTGAAGTGGGTTGACCGTGGACTCTAGCATGTTTCCCTAGTGTGGCACATACGCCCACAGTGATCACACCTCAACTTACTCTTGTCATCCTGTTTCCCTCCTTTTGGAGGATTGGGCTTGTTCCATTGTTGTGTGGCAAGGGCAGACCTCTCAGACAATGGTACTTCTAGCTCAGGCTTAGTGTATACAGGTGCAGACATATCCTTCATTCTACTCTCCTCAGCTTGGATATACGAAAACACATCTCTAACAGAAGTAGGGGATGGATACCTGCTGCCTAACACTTGTACCCTGGCATACTCGTATCTCGAATGCAAACCACCTAAGAACTCATAGATTCGATTCCGTTCTACCATAGTATGAAATGCTTTAACATCAGCTGCACACACAGGTATGTAGTCTTGGTAGTGATCTAACTCTTCCCATTTACCACGTAAAGTGTGGTGATATATAGCAAGAGTTTGGTCTTCCTACTTGAATCTTGAAATCTGTTGTTGGAGTTCATACAATTTTGCAAAATTACCAACCGAGGAATACGTCTCTTCCATAGCCATCCATAACTCTTTAGCTGTTTTCACAAACAGAAACCCTTCCTTTGTTGATCTGTGGTTGCATTGACTGCAACAACGACGTCATAACTAGTGCATTATTTGCACTCCACTCTTTGAATTCAGGATCACTCTTGGAGGGATACGTCACAGTCCCTTCAATATGGTTGATCATCCTACGACCAATTATATGCATACGAGCAGATTGAGCCCACTCCATATAGTTTGTCTCATCTAGCCTAACAGTCGTAATACAAAGGCCTGGATGGTGATCACTACAACCTCCCAATACTGGAGTCAGACTAGGAGAAGACCCAGCTTCTTTTGAAGTCACCTCTGAGCAAGACATTTTATCAAACAATTTCTGAGTATACAATCCTCACAAACAAAAACAGCAACAAAATACGTACAGAACCACCTCTCTAACACACAAACTTCAATTAGAAAGATTACCGTCTTCTGAGATGGATAAAAAAGTGACCACACATTCACCAAACAAACCCTAGAAAGCAACAAAGTATACCATACCATAATAGCGAACGACAAAGAAAAAGCCAATGTTGCAAAATCCAAGGAACACGTAAAACACACCAATCGAGACTACAATAGATATAAAACAGGTCCAGAAAAAAAATTTACTACTTCCTTGCAAACAAATCCCATCCTGGAATCTCTTCAAAATCCTTCACACCCACTAGGGTTTACATAAACTTGCCCTAGGGTTTCAACTACACACCTAGAGCTTTACAAACCATGCTCTAATACCATGTTGACTTTAAGATATAATCAAATCAAGAGTAAGTGATAAAGAAGAAGAAGAAAAAGAGAAGAAAGCGGATAAGAGAAAAAGAGAGAGATGGGGAAAGAGAGAGAATACTTTCATCCTTCCACCACATTCTATTTATAATAAGAAGTTTTAGAAATTACATATAAGCCCCAACATTATTTAAGTAATAACAAATAAGCCCCTGACAACAAATCTAGCTCGTGAACTCAATCAATTTAATCACTTCGGTTCGGTCTTTAATAATTCCATTCCAAGTCATCGAAGTAAACTAGCCACCTCTTGTCTTCCTTAGGATCGTACTCCATTGCCAAACTCCTCTTTAGTTAGTGTTATCGGCTTGGGAACCATGGAGGGCAGATTTCCGATAACTCAGTTCGTAGTTCGATCAAATCCTTAGGGGCGTTAGACTATGGTACATGGTAATCTTTATTAGATTACCATTTTTGTCCTGGCTCAACACTCGGTTGGTCCGAAACCCGGATCATAGGCTTGTGCATCCACGTTATTCTATCAACAAGAATCTCACGAACAGAAGAAAAGACTGTCCCACTGGCCGAAAGGCTCAGGACAAAAGTCTATGGAGGCCTATTGCGGGCATGTTCTTGAATATTAAAAATCAGATTGCCCAGAGTTTTATGGATCAGTTCATATGCAATCAATTCCTCAGTCAGCAATACATTACCCCCCGTTGAACCTGCAGATCATACATTATAAATAAAATAGTAAATAAAATCATACATAAATTGTATGGAAATGGATAAATGTTGAGAATGTGGGGTTGGGGAAACTGCCATCTCTTTTTAGTGGTATGGTTTCACCCTCATCAAAAAAGAGTTTTAAGCCCTAAAAACTGCCTTAGATCATCACTTGTTTGTTCTATTGAAAGATTTTCCTCCGCTGATTCCTCCACTGATCCTAAGGGTTTCTCGGTGCTATTTGTGACTTGTTTGGGCCGATGGTGTGTTCGGTAGCATTGTCCTTGCCTTTGCCGTGTCTTTGGCAGTTTTTTGTTGACTTGTTTGGGTTGGCGGTGTGTTCAGTAGCATTGTCTGTGTCTTTGACGTGTCTCCGGCAGTTTTTTATCGACTTGTTTGGGCTGCCGGTGTGTTCGGTAGCATTGTCCTCGCCTTTGCCGTGTCTCCGGCAGTTTTTTGTTCACTTGTTTGGGCTGTCGGTGTGTTCGGTAACATTGTTCTTCGTCTTCTCTCTTCTCTTTTCATCATTCACACTCGTTGTTACTCGTCATCTTAATGGCAAGTTAGGTATTCGTGCTCCAACTTGAGGGGAGGTATTGAAGATTTAATGAAGGAATCAGTGGAGGAAAATCTTTCAATAATTGATGTAGTTTCCAATTATTGAAGATTTGATGTTACTAGAGGAATCAATGGAGAAAAATTCTCTTTGTTTCCTATTTTCTAATTCTTTCCATTCTCATAATTTTTTCTCCTATATAAAGGAGCCTCCACCATTGTATTGTATATGAATTGAGAGAGTATTATAAAAATGATGTACCCCTTTAGGCTCTTTGTGCCGTGGATGTAAGCCCTAGTGGTTGAACCATGTAATATCTATGTGTTCTACTTGTTTTATTTATCTCTTCGCTTCCGTTTTATGTTTTACAACAGATCCTTTATTCACTATTTGATTAGGACCGGGGACTTCATACCCTAAAGTTGCATATGCAAGTTCCAGCCGAAGTAGGAGATCCTTCATATCCATACAAACAAACCAGCACAGGTAGCAGTGGTTGCCTTTACGATTATAGGGGCCTGGGCTCGAATTTCCCCTTTTTGCTACTGGCCCCTTATACTGTTCAATGTTCACCAACTATTTGTCATAATAGTATAAGCCTGCCTGACTCACTTTGAATTGTGTTTCTAAGCTTAGGCAGTTCCATGTTGCTTACAGCTTGCCTGCATTGAGCTATTTGGTCTCGACTATCTGCTGACCGGTCCAACAAAGACCTTGTCTTACCCACTCACTAACTCTTCATCGTTTGCCTCACCTCACTGCCGATCACCACACTCCTTATCTACACTAAATGACCGTACCGTATGTTCTTTTTAGCGAAGAGCGACCTTGACCGACAGAACCAACGCCTTATCAGGGCTCAAAACAAAGCCCAGCAATTGTCTTCAAGGCTTCATGAGCTCGCTTCCATGGAAATTAAGAATAAAAAAAAAGTGGACAAAAATACCAAGTTTTAATCAATTAGTGAACAGAAGTACGTGTGATGATATGTAGCCATTATTTGGCCACATCAGAGAAAGATAGCGCTGCACCTTTTGATTTAATTCATGTTGACATTATTAAGTCAAGGGATGGAAGCAAGGCAGGCAAGAAAATTCATTGATCGAGGGAAGCTCGCCTCCTTCGAATGAATCGATGGTACAGTCAGGTCTATGACTAAAAAGTTGTGCCTGTAGAGCCTCCCGACAGCTTTTACGTATGATTAACCAGTTGACCCCCTTCCTAGAGTGCCATCAGGCTGTTAGTCAATACAATGAGAAGCACACATATTAAGCTATGTCTTCCAAAGCGTGTCCGGGCAAGCACTATTGAAAATCCTCGAGTAATCTTTAACCACAAGAAGAACCAACTTTAAGTAAGGGCCATCCTCTGGTGCCCCTTCAAGGATACACAATGGTTGCCAAGATAAGAAATAGATAGCAAGCAATATTTGTTGCTTTTAGGACCATCGAAGGTGACTCGGCTCCCCTCATCGACCCATTACCAAGTGATTGAATGTCTCCAAATAACACTATTCAAAGATAAAAATATGCAGTTGCTTGATGCCAGAGTCAGATAAAGGAACAACTGAAGTTCTTCTCAAACTTTGAACCCAATTGCCCTATTATAGTATTAGCCTCTTGCACGAAGATAGTGGCTTCTTGCTCTTTGTCAAAATATGACCCTTCAGCTAGTTTATCACCAGCGGGGGCATCATATTAACAAATGACAGTTGTCCTCGATCAGAGGCGTGCGTATCCCCATGACACTGGGAAGGTATTTGAAAAACATGTGTAAATCAATTAGGTCTTGGAGGCTTTCAGGTGATGGATAGCTTCCTCCTCATATACACCACATCAAGCATTCTTTCCTTCTCCAGCTTCCTTCAAGGCTTTCCATTTACGAAAATGTTGTCACTCCATGTATCCCAACCTTAGCTGTGTGTGGATGGTTCCCAACTCAACAAATGAGTTAGGAAACTCCTCCCCCCCTACCAAATTTTCAGCACAAATTCCAGAGCTACTGTTCAACCCTGACAGTCACATTGGTCTCGAGATATTCAAGGTTTACTGAAAGGTCCTAACATGCCTAAGAACTTGGTGTTTTTCATCCAGAACAAATCAACACAGGGTGCTTTCTCAACCCTGATGTGTCAACACCAAATGAGGGGATTTCCCTTCTTGGTCAACTCGACTTGACTCGGAATAATGATCTCACAAGGGAAAACCAAAAAATGATGCAAAAGAGCAAAACCCAAAAACTAAGTGCTCTATATGTAGTGAAAAAATCGTCATTAGGAGAAAAGCTGAAACACCCCCTCCAATGATTCCACACAGTATTTACAGTGATTAAGGTAACACCTACACAGTAGGTTTTTTTTGCACTTTACCCTTTAAAAAACTACTACTTCTATATAACCCACAATCTTTAACATTGATATATCTCTTGCAGTAATGGCTATTTTATTTTTGACAATGTCCATAAAACTGCAAACATTATTGCAAACTAAAAGATAAAACAAATAAAAATTCAAAATTCAGGAAAAAGAAAGAAACGCCAGCAAACAATTCTCTTTAAGCCATTGATACCTTAAAATCTGCAAATAGCTTCAATTTGTAACTAGAATATTACCTCAATGTGCATGGCTTTCCCTATTTTCCAGAACTCAATGCAGCAACCAATTCCAGAACTCGCAAGTATCATCCATGAAGTATCATTGTCAAGTAAGTAGAGGAACACAATGAGCTGACAAATAAAGCTCACAACAACTGACTTTGCTGATAATCCTTCCATAGACTTGTTTTTGTTCCAAAACTGGATATCTGCACGGGTGACAATGATGAATAATATCTATTACACTATAATTTCCATAAATAGCATCACACAACCGACATAGATAGTTGTCATACCATTCTTAAATGCCAAGAAGTCAAAAACAGAATGCAGCAATGAGACCACCATGGTAATCACCAGGAGGACAGGATTTCCCTCCAAGAATACTCTCTGAATAAATGATCAAATAAATCAGAGTTCCAAAAAACAAGAAAACAAACAGGTTCTGCACACGCACGGTAGCTGAAAGAAGCAGGGAAAAAGCAGGACCAGTATTGAAAAGAGCCAAAAATAAAAAATAAAAATAAGTACACAAAAATTACATTTTAAGAATCTTTAATTGTTTCACGTATTCTAAATGGCAGTGAGAGTATTAGTTACAAAAATATAGATAATGCTGCTCTCAGGGACATTCAGCTGCTCCACAGAAACATAAATTGAAATATACATACAAACATACATATATATATATATGAGAGAATCAACCATTACATATCTGAATTCTGAAATTCAACTATATGTCCTGTAATTACTAAACCTAAATATTCAATCAGCACCAACACTACTTCATCCAGCCGCTTATCCATGTAATTTCCTTCAATTCTTCTTTAATTGCAAGCAGCAAAGAAAAAAACAGTTCACTGAATGTTTATTTTGATGTGTAATACTACTTGATAACACAAAACATCATAACTCCAAGAGTTGGTATACTTGCGTAAGTAGCCAAATCTGGAAATTATGAATTGCCAAAAAGTTATTATACGTAAATAACCCTAAGAGAGACAATTTTTTTTAAAAATAAAACTGAAGACCTTTTATTCTTCCAATTCAAACAATATTATTTGCAGCATAAGCAAATATGATTTCAGCAGCAGTAGTAGGTAGATTTCAAGACCATGCTTGCAAAAAGGGAAAAGTAAAATTAATTTCGATTGAAACGGGAAGTATTCAGTTTCTATGGCCTCATTGAATAAACAAGTCCACACAGAAACCTTGCAATGAAAAATCTCTCATAAATTAAGGTACTTGGTTAAAAAACATGTGTTGAAATGACCAACCCCCCTCCTTCAAAGAGAATTGTAATGTTGCTGGAGCTTGACGATTGCTTTAAAAACGTCAACTATCCTGCAGTCAACTAGGCTGATATATCTCATAGTTTTGATTCTTGAATATGTCCTTTCATTTTGCTATTTATTCTTACACACACACACACACACACACAATGAATTCTTTTCTTTTTTATTTTTCAAAAGGAATCAAGAGTTCACTCAGCAATATCATATACTTGCTTGGGATCCAAAACACAACTTTGAACTGAAAATTTACAATACTTCTGACTTCAATATTACTATTCACCCAACTTTTTAAGTGACTATGCCAAAGGGAATTCTGAGACTAAGATAAGATAAAAGCACCTTAAGTTCATCAGCCTCGCCTTCAAGCATGCTTCCGTAATTCCGGTGAACCTGAAAGGATTGATCGATCTGCAGGAATAGTTGCCACTTGGTCATGCTTATGGGACCCACCTCTAGATTCAGTAGCAACTCCATCGATGTCTCATTGATCGGTATCAACTTATCTCTAAGTAACCAAAACTCGTTGAAGAAAATGGTAGGATAGTAGTTCCCTGTACTCGGCTCAGTATTCAAGTCTGCGAACTCAAGTTAAGAAAATCAAAGCCAAATGGCTTTATAACCCCATGTTTTGAAATGCAGTTGGAAACTATTTATAGAATACAAGTATATATGGAGGGTAAAAATAAGCTCTCCAGAAGAAAACAGTCGCTTCATGAACTTGATGAACTCATGCATAATATAATAAAATATTACCAAAAGAATAGCATGCTTAAAGATTTATACTATCAACAAAGCTAGAGAACATTCCCCTGTATACTTGTATGCATAAATAGGTAAGCATACTTCCAGGCTCACTGATAAGATCTCTCCACAATGTTATTGACAATTTAGATTAGATGCAATTACTGATAATGGGTTATTTGAGCATGACACTTACCACAAGGAGTTTTTATGTTGGCTAAAAAAAATTTAATTACATAAGACCGATATGACTTCAAATACAGAATTTTTCACTGGCAAGAAGTACACACACACCCACTTGCCCCTACGGGGACATGTACCCCTTCTACTTTAGAAGGCAAGGAAGTACCACTAAGCTACAGCCTTTGGTGGTACTACAAATACAGTATTTGGAGTGTGCCAAATAAATTGCATAGCATTGAATTAAAATAGAAAAAATAAAAATTACCATATGCAAGAAAAAGGAGTGAGAGAATACATAGCATTGAATTAAAATAAAAAATAAATAAAAATTACCATATGCAATAAAAAGGAGTGAGAGAATACTCACATGTGTATGCCTTCACTATTCAGTATCATAGAATTCAGTCAACCTAAATTTTGTCGTGGAAAATTTCATTATGAAAGGCTGAACAAAAGCTATCAAAAGATCATTCATGGGTCATGACAAAAAAAGGTGAAGTTTAATGTGATCTTTGTCCCCGGATACTAATCACAGAGAATGATCTTTGAGAATTAAATTAAAAGACAAATGGAAAAAAATTTACGAAGGGTACTAGCTTTAAAAATTCAAAATAAAATACAAAAAGAAAAATATATAAAAAGAAAAGGAAAAGTTGGGCCAAAATGATTAAGCCCAGACGTACACATATGGTAAACTAATGCAAATACTGAAAGTGAGAAAGAAAGCCTCACACATAGCAAATGTGTAAAGTGTACCCATTTGTATTTTAAAGAGGGGGAGAGGGGGGGAGGGAGGGAGGGAGAGGCAGAAGAGAACTCTATTTGTTGATTGGTTGTTATTCATAAAAACTAATCATCCAACAAACTTATTTAGCAGACTTTAAATCAATCAAACTAACCAAACAATAACAATTCAAGGATACAAGGAGCAATATTAGGTGGAATGGCATTATGGGGATATCTGCAAAAAGTTACAAAGAATTAGCAGGTTCACCAACAATGCATCTCATAAATAGGAAAAGTAATATGCTAAAAAAAAATAATATCCAATGTTTAAGCATCAGTGTATGTGCAAAGTAACTCACCATCATAAAAACAAAAACAACATGACAAGCTGAATGAGCATAATTTAAGTATTACAAAGACTATCTGAGGTAGAAATATACAAACAATGTTGAAATATTGCATCTATGAAAGATTCACTGATTCACATCATCATCCTTCCCTTAATCCCATATGAACAGGTTCACTGATTCACTAATAAATGTTAATTCATTAAAATATTGTATCTATCAAATCTCAACACATAGACCGTATTTTGTGGTACAGTGCTTATCATTAAAATATTGTATCTATCAGATCTCAGCACAGACCGTACTTCGTGGTACAGTGCTTTATCTATGGTCACCCTAACAAATATTTTTTTTTAAATCAAAAAAATTATTAGCTTTTTAGTGAAAATCCTGGAATTATCACTTTATGGAGTATTCAAGATAGGAAAGCTTCTTCATGAATTAAATGCTAAATTTATCAAAATTCACATATTAACTTAAAAAGGGGCAATGCCCTGTGCAATAGCAAAAAGCTCAAATTACCAGACTTGAGCATGTGTATTTAAGCACGGAAGCAGCCACCTTATCTAAAACAATGCTGAAAGTTGGTTCAACAGACCACCCCTTCCAACACCATAAGTAGGCAGACCAAACACTGGGTAATGGCCTTTTTTTAGTCAGGCTACTTGGAAAAATCCTATAAAAACTCAAAGGACTACACTTTCGGCCAGAATAATTCAAGCCATGGTTTTAAGTAACATTGCCCTGCACAAAGATCAAAATGAGTTGTCTCAAATTTAGCTAGTTTGCAAAATCAATGCATATCTACCTTTCTAAAAATATATATATTGACGTGTCCTTGCATATCCGTATCCTATTTTTTAAGAATTTGTCGTGCCGCCATATCTGCACCATATCGTGTTATGTATCCATGCTTCATAGGTCTTCTCATTTTCTTCCTTAACAATGAATAATATTACAATATTTCCTAACGACAAGAAGTATTTTCAAATGACATGTAGAAAATAGTTTACATTTCAAATTGAATACAATATTCATTATATTGTTTAAATAGAAGATAGAAGGAAATGTGGGAGCTTGAGAGATTCAACCTAAGTACTTCTCTTTTTCTTTTTCTCATTTAGAAGAATATGAACATTAATTTAATACTATTGTGCAATGAAGTTTACTCACTTTTTCAGGATGGGAATATGGAAGAAGCAACTCAAGGCATTTGAAAATTTAATACAGATATGAAATTGTATTTCGTATATGAAACAATGGAGTTTCCCTACAAACCCAAATGAAACAATGGAGTTTCCCTACAAAAAGTCTCAACTCCAAACTTGAATGATCAATTCCTGAATGAAACAATGGATTTTCCATACAAAAGAACTCCTCAAACAGGAATGACAGGCAATTGGCAATTGGCAATCATATGTCCCCTAAAACTCAATCATTGATTCATATGAAAAAAAATTAAAGAATTCACAGTGGAAGAAAACTTACCCTGTAAAATCATCAACTAAATTAACTGTAATATTTGGTTTCCAATATGAAACCCATTCAACAGGGCCCTCATCTTTGGAATCAAGTTTAGTGTCTTCAATCACCTGAAATAAGCAACTTATATCTTCACTTAGATCAAAGGGTTTTATGAGAACTTCAGGAGGTAAAGACACATGGAATAGAAAAGAAATGCATATGAAAGGAGTTTATACCCGTCAAAGATAAGATAATTATAGCGTGGCATATGTGACATATAAATTTATAATGCATGAGTTGGCATCATGATGCATTTGCATAGAACTTAAATATTAGATTAAGAGTATGTCAGGTTAAGTGGAAACTTTCATTTATCTAATTTCTAAGTCATATTATATCTTTGTGCTGTTAAATCTAAGTCATATTTAATGTCCTTACTTGACATTAGGATGCCCATTACTCCTTAGGTTTAAAGCAATATAGCAAGGAACACATTCTCGAAAACTGTTTTCCATTCTTGCTGGTTAAATTTAACCCTTAGTCTAGCTGATTGCCTAGGCTTCCGCCCCACCCCTTCAACTGCTGATGGGATTCAAAGACTCATTTTCTGGAATTCATGCAGAGGAAGCTAAAAATTATCAGTGTACAAACATATTTTCTCATTGAATGGTGTCCAACTGATGATAATAAAAGCAAGGACAGCTAATTGTTGCAAGTTCTTATAAACCTTGGATCTTGCTACGAAGGATTCATGTCTCAAATATTGCAAATATTTCTCAAACAAAATAGCCTCTTAAAAGCACATGCCATGTTTAACAAGTCAGCACAAAAGCACGTCATTAAACACCCAACTGAGTTGAACACAAAATGCAACAACTAAATAATTTGCTTTGTCATGCGTCCATGAATAATCACCTAGATGGTCACGTTCAGATGGTCAAGATGTGCTATAAATTAGTTCATCAAGGTTATATAATAATATACATTCCCACATGGTATTGCTATGATTGAAGGTGCAAATCCATGAAGCAGATGGGGGTTCTGGAGCAGAGGACTGAATACGAAGTACCGTTCATTGTTGAGAAAAGATCCAGATATTGATGGGTCAACATCCATGCCCCATGAGGATACTGATGATAAGAAGAAGAGTTTTCTGCTTGCCATGATTGAGTGGATGATACGTTAGGAGCGCTAGCGGATTGATGACTTAGAACTTCTAAATCCTGTTGACTGATCACCAGTTGCCATGATCAACCGATTTGAGGACGAAACAATGGGAAGAAAGGGATGATAGGGAGAGAGAGGAGGTTTTAGCTTGGGTATTGAGCAGAGCAAAAGAATTCAGCAAGTACTTAAGGTTTTCTTATCAAGGTTAAGAAGTAAAGCTGATGAGGCTCATTAAGGCACTTGAAGGGAAAAAAGAGATGAAGACCTAGGCTTGATGGCCATTAGGATCGAGACCTAGGCTTGATGGCCTTCATTTTGATGCTATTTCTGGGCTGGATAGATATAGTCTTGAGATCCCTTTTTCCGAAGAGGAAGTGCTAAAGGCTTTATTGAGTTGCAATGGTGACAAAGCTCCGGGGCCAGATGAGTTTACTATGCGATTTCTGATGGAAAGCTGGAAGGTGGTGAGAAAGGAGGTGATGGTTACCTTCTAGGAGTTTCATTCTAATGGCGTCTTCGAAAAGTCGTTAAATGCCTCTTTCATGCCCTCATCCCTAAGAAGGGTGGCGCTTCTGATATTAAAGATTTTAGACCAATTAGCCTAGTGGGCTACATTTACAAGCTCATTGACAAGGTTCTTGCTCTTAGGATGAGGGATGTCATTGATGGGATTATTTCAGACTCCCAGAATGCTTTTGTCGGAGGACGGCAAATCCTAGACTCAGTTCTTATTGCAAGTGAATGTGTGGATTCCAGGTTGAGAAGTGGTGGAGTTTTATGCAAACTTGACATTGAAAAAGCTTATGATCAACATTAATTGAAATTTCCTACTATACTTTACAGAATGGGTTTGGAAGTAGATGGAGGAAATGGATAAAGACATGTCTTTTGTCCGTAAAGTTCTCTGTTCTCGTGAATGGGTCTCCTGCTGGTTTCTTCGGGTGTTCAAGAGGTTTGAGACAAGGAGATCCCTTGTCGTCTTTTCTTTTTCTCGTCGTAATGGAGGGCTTGAGCAGACTTATGAGGAGGGCAGAGGATCTCGGTCTTATCAAAGGCTTTAGGGTGGGTAGAGATCTAGCTCATCAGTTGGAGATCTCTCATTTACTGTTCGCGGATAATACCTTGGTCTTTTGTGATGTTGATGTGTTTCAACTTAGATATTTAAGGTGCATTCTGGTCTGTTTTCAGGCGGTTTCTGGGCTGAAAGTCAATGTAGCCAAGAAAGTGCTTGTCTCGGTTGGGGATGTTCAGGATATCTCCTCCTTAGCCGCAGTTCTTGGGTGTAGGGTGAGCTCTTTTCCTATTCCTTATTGGGGTTTGCCTCTGGGGGTCTCCTCTAGGAGGGTGGGGAGCTAGGATCCTATGATTGATAGGTACGTGAAGAGATTGGCAGGGTGGAAGAAGCAATATCTGTCCAAGGGGGGGAAAAGTTACTCTCACAAAGAGCACTCTCTCGAGCCTTCCTGCTTACTTTTTATCTGTGTTCCAAATTCCATGCTCTGTTGCCGAAAGGATTGAAAAGATCCAAAGGAATTTCCTCTGGGGCGGAAGGGGCGAAGAGTTTAAGTATCATCTCGTCAGATGAGAGCAAGTTTGCAAGCCCATGAAGTCAGGTGGTCTAGGTATCCGAAGGTTGGTTCCCTTTAATCAAGCTCTCTTGAGCAAATGGTTATGAAGATTCGATAGGGAAAGGCATCGCCCTTGGAGAAGGCTTGTTTCATGTCGTTTTGGGGAGGAGAGTGGCAGTTGGTCTACTCATCCAGTCTCTATTGTGAGAGGAGTTGGTGTGTGGAAATTCATTCGAAAGGGCTAAGATGTCTTCTCGTCCCATATCAGATTCAAAGTTCGTGATGATAGATGTGTTCGATTTTGGGATGATTTATGGTGCGGTGACCAGCCGTTATCTTGTACCTTTCCCAGTTTGTACAGTATTGCCACTGATAGACATGCCTACATAGCTGACTGGCGCTCTAAGGCTCCACCTAGAGTGGCATTCTTTGTATAGAGTGCCGTATGGGGCATGATCTAGACGATTGACAACTTGAGGAAGAGAGGCAACAGTATTGTTAATTGGTGCTACCTTTGCAAACGAGATGGTGAGTCAGTGGATCATATCCTCTTGCATTGCCCCGTGGCGTACGACTGTTGGTCCTTATATTTGGCTTATTTGTTATGCTTTGGGTAATGCCTCGATCTTGTAAGAGTCTGATTAACAGGTGGATGGGATGCCGCGTGAGAAGCAACGTACGCGACTATTGGAGGACAGTTACACATTGCGTTTGGTGGTGCATTTGGAAAGAGAGGAAAAGCAGAATGTTTGAAGGGAAGGAGTCGTCCATGGCTACGCTGAAACTTCATATTATTCGCTCTATCTTTAGTTACGTGAAGAGGAGTTCTTGCTCCTCTTCTGATGACTTAGTTAATTTTTTAGATTCTTTGGGTCCTTAGATCCCGGTTCCGCTTTTGTATAAGGGACGTGTTCTCCTTTTAAACGTTTTTTAATCGATTATTATTTATCAAAAAAAAAAAAAAAAAGGAAAAAAGAGATGGAAAAGGAAAATGTAAACCATGTAGACTTGTAAGGGTGTTATCATAGTTGTTAAAGGCGCACCGGGCGCGCACCTCGGGCATCGGGTGCATCAAGGCACAGCTTCAGCGCCTTGAGTATGCTGAGGCGAGGCTGTTGACAAAGGCGCGCACTTTTTACATTGGAGTGAGAGGCTCAAGTAGTTAAAAAGGCGCGCCTTTGTCTCTTCCTATTATTTTTGCCTTTTAAACATTTGCTGTGTTCAGACTTCACATTCTTCTTCTTATATAATAAATAATCTGATGATTCTGATGTGATAAAGTAACTTAAGTGGTGGGTGGTCCCTACCACTACCACCAAAAATGTTAAAAGACCAAGCCAAATAAAAAAGTAAAGGAACCCAAAAGAGCTCAATTGTTGTACGAAATATTTGGGAGCTATGGGTCTCTTCGTCACGCTCTCTCACTCTCCGGCAAGCTCTCTCACCGGCAACCAGGTAACCATTTTTTCTCTTCTTCTTCTTCATCTTCTCTGTTTTTTTTTTTCCTTCTTTCTTCTCTGATTTCTTTTTTTCTTCTTCTTCTCTATTTTTTTTTTTCCTTCTTTCTTCTCTGATTTCTTTTCTTCTTCTTCTCTATTTTTCCTCTTTTTTCTTTTTTCCGTCTTTCTTCTCTGTTTTTCTTTTTGTCCCTTCTGTTCTTGCTTTTCTCTCTGTCTGTCTTCTTCTCCGGCAACCAGCTTCTTCTTCTTCTTCTTCTTCTTCTTCTCTGTTTTTTTTTGCCCTTCTTTCTGCTCTGTTTTTTTTTTACCCTTCTTTCTTCTCTGTTTTTTTTGTTCCTTCTTCTCTGTTTTTCTTTTTTCCCTTCTGTTCTTGCTTCTCTTTTTTAATTATTTATTTATTTTAGCTATCAATTATCAACATGCCTGTTAGTTTTTCATCTAGAGTGTGGCCTGTGAAATGCTGCTATTTTAGGATTTTTAGCTATGAAAATGCATGCCTGTAACGCCTGTTTTTGTTTCCTAATGTTGCTATTTTAGCTTTGAAAATGCATGCCTGCTATTGTTTCCTGTGGACTGTCGCCTGTGAATGCCTTTGTTTTTTTTTCTTTGCTGTGAAAATGCCTGTTGCACTTTTTAAGTGATGATCAAGATGGTGCTATGTTTATTGATGATGAGGATGATATTTAGATCCTTTGGTGGTCTTCTTAGGAGTTAGGATGAACTGATGAAGTGAACATTTCTATGTTTGTTTTAGTTTTTATTTAATTAGTTGACTTTTGCATCTTTATGTTAGTAATTACTATGTTACTACGTTGACTATTGAACGCAAATATTTGGTTTAGTTTGCTTTTGCATCTTTATGCTAGTATGTTGATTATTAAACTTATGTATTTGGTTTACATGATTTTGCATCTTTATTGGATGTTATTTTTAATTTTTTTTCTCAACTTGCACCTCGCTTCAGTCAGGCACGCGCCTCGCCTTGTGCCTCAGGCTCCAAGGCGCCAAGCCTTGGCACCTTAGTGCGCCTTGAGCCTTTAACAACTATGGGTGTTATGGAATTGAAAAAACATAATGACCACTTTCAATTAGAAAAGAAGGAAGCAGTGATGGGAGCATTTGTTTGCCAAACAGAAATGGAAACATGCAAACTGTACAGAGGATGACAGACCTGAATAAAGGATGGTGGTGAAATCCCTGTCGAACGAGTGGGAGATGAATTTCATTAGCTTTCACGAAACAGAAGAAAAATAAACTATTCCAAAGAAATTTGTTAGGAATTCTTGGACATGCAGATTTGTTAGTTGGGATAAATTGGGAGCAGCAAGTACCGCTGGTGAAATCATTATCATGTGAAACTTGACAGTGGTGAAGGGGGAGGATGATTATATATGGGTTTTTTTGGAAGTTTATGGACATCTTTTACTTTTTCCTTTGTGCAGGATGATTATATGTTTTTGGAAGTTTATGGGCTGCTGGAGGGTTTGAAAAGGAAAGATGGGTGAATTGGCTAGCTCTGGGGGAGATGAAAGCATCCTTGGTGTATAAGGAGCCAGTTTAATGTAGTGAGATTTATTAAAGAGAGATCAGGAGGTGGCGGATTGACTACAGCCAGAAAGAGCTTCCTGAGTTTTGAGGACACCAACAGATTGATGAACTTGCACCTTGTTGGTGCTTGATATGGGTGCTCTAATAACCGGGGATTCCTACTCTGACCTGATCAAGCAATGGTGGGATGGGTTATATTGTGTTGGGTACACCAAGGAATATTTCAGCACCTAAAAAGAATCAGCTGAAAGGTATGAAGAAAGTGCTTGGAAACTTCGAGTCAAGTAATAAAAAGTGTTGGAAGATATCAAAGAACTAGATGGCAAAAAAAGGGTGGATGGTAGCTTATGAAGTGGCTAGAAGGGAGAAGTGGAAGGCAAAGTATGGAAAAGTTGCTCTTATTGAAGAAATGAGTTGGAGGCAGAAGAAATCAAGACTCTTTGGCTAAGGTGGGGGATAAAAATGCAAACTTCTTTCATCAACTGTAGTGAGAGTTTTTCAAAGAGGAGACCGTGGAAACCCTAAAGCCTTCTAATAGGGATAAAGCTCCAAGACCGCATGGCTTTTTATCAGCAGTGGTAGGAGGTAGTCAGAGGAGATGCCCGTACCACAATACACCAATTCTATGCCGCAGGAGTCCAAGGGGAGCTTGAGTGCTTCCTTTATTGAGGCTATTCCCAAATAAATTTGCAGGAGTTTAGACCTATTAGCTTACAGGAGTAATATAAAAGCTAATAGCCAAAGTTCTGGGCTTCTAGTTGTGAGGAGAGTGGATAGTGTGGTATCAAAACTGAAAAATGCCTCAATGGTTTGACGTTAGATATTTTTTCTTTTTTCTTTTTTGCAAGTAAAATGTCATTAAGAAGTGCTCCAAGTGGAGTGAACCGAAAAACAACTGCACATAGAAAAAACAATCTCTCTACACCACTATAATTTCAATAGACTATCCAAAAAATCAAGCAATATTCCTCCACATATTTACTAACCCTCCTAGAAACCCAAAAATAAGAGAGCTCAGAATGTAGCGGTATTACATCCATATTGGTAGCTTCAACTCCATCAAAAGACCTTCTATTCCTTTCAATGCAAAGAGAACTTATAAGCGCTCAGAGGGATGCTAGAATTTAGATGCAATATTAGTGGCCAACGAAGGTGTGGAACCATGAATTAAGAGTGGCGAGTGGGGATCCAATGTCACTTGTAAATTAGATATTCAGAAAGCCTATGGTCATGTCAACTGAGGTTTCCTTCTCCAAGTCATGGAGAAAATGGGGCTCGAACTGAAATGGATTGGGTTTTGTGTTTCTACATTGTGGTTCTCTAGTATCATCAATTGTACAACAATTGGATTATTTAGCAGCTCGAGAAGCTTTACATGGGGGAAACCTCTCTCCCTCTCTTGTTTATTATGGTGATGGAATCGTGGAAGTGCTCAACATAATAGCAAGGTCAATTGAAAGGGACTCCCTAGGAGAATTTGACACTCAGATGGTTTCGGGAACACTATTGATAGTCTCCCGCCTCTTCTTCGTGGATGTTACCATTGTATTTTGTGAGTCAAAGAAGCACTTAAGGCATCGAGATGTGTAAATATTTGTTTCCAGGCAGTGTTGAGTTTAAGAGTTAATCTGACAAGGACTTATCAAAAAAAAAAAAAGAGTTAATCTGACAAGGAAAGAATTAACAGAGGTGGACAGTTTTGTGGCTGTCATACAGGATTAGGGAGCTCCCAAATGACTATAAAGACTGCCTTCAGGTACTTAATTTAATGCAAATGTTGTTAAGAACAGAGGAGGAGACAGTGGATCACCTTCTTTTACATTGCACCATGGCCAGGGACTGTTGGGATTTGATGCTTGGTTTGTTTGGGATTAAGTGGGTTATGCCTAGATCCTCCAAAGGGTTGATTGAGGCTTGGAGAGATTGTACAGTGGGGGCACATATTCGGGATGCTTGGAGGGCTACGCCTCAGCGGTGTTTGGTGGTGTATTTGGCTCGAGAGGAATAGGAGAGATTTCAAATGAAAGGAGATGCCTATTTCTATGCTTAAATTCTCTATTATTTCTACTCTTTTTTGTTGGGCTTTAGGGAGAAATTATAGATCTTTAAAGGAGATTGTTGATTTTTTGGCCTCTTTGAAGGCTTAGAGGCCCTTTTTGGCTTGTGTAGTTCTCTTGGGCTTCGCTCCCCTTTTGAGCGCTTTTATACAATTTTACTTAATAGAGCATTCAATCCAGGTTGGTGAGTAACATAATGTCCTTTTTTCCCATTTAGGCTCTGTCAGGAAAAGATTGAAAATGTCACTTAGTAATTGGATGAAGTTCAGTGTTTTTTCAACTGAAGGAAAGGGTTGGAACCTCAGATTATATAATTATTCATTAGGAAAGTCGTTTTATACAAAACAATCTCATAGGTGGTGAAGAATAGCATAGAAGATGAGAAGTATGCCGGTGATACTGGCCAAGGGGGGCTCAGCATATGAGGGAGAGTTAGGGTCTCTCATGGTGTATACAAGCATTCAGGAGGGGAGGAGTTCTCTTAAGCAGATCATGTTTCGGTGAGGAGCACAAGGCATTAGGAAATTAGGATCTGGCATGATGATTGGTATTATAGCAAGAGTCAATCCATCAAAGCAGCGTTGGTGTAACTTGATCGAAAAGCCAATCGATCGAACTGTGCGGGAAAAGATATTTGGAACTTCTCCAAACCAAGATGTACAAGATTCCCCCTACTATCCTTCAAAATAGTTATGGATGCTGTTCTAGAGATCAAGTACAGATTAGACAGTGGTTTTTTGAATATTTTGACAGGTTATATGCAGAAGTTCGGGTTCCTACTCCTATTCCAACAGTAGGAGCATCAAAAGCTGTTGTTAGTGCAGAGGAGAATCTAGTATTGGTGGCTCCCATAACTGTTACACAGATTAAGGATGTTGTTATGTCTGTAAAACCAGACAAGGCCCTGGTCCAGATGGATTTCCCAACAGGTTCTATCAAAAGTTCTGGTCTATTGTGGGAAGTGAGCTGGTGGATGCTATCCAATTTTTCTTCACTACAGGAAAACTTCCTCTGGATAACATTGTATTGTGTATGAAAAGAGAGAATATTATAAAAGTGACGTGGCCCTTTGGGCTCTTTGTGCAGTGGATGTAGGCCGTAGTGACTTAACCACATAAAATCTTTTTTGTTTTTCTTGTTTCATTTCTCTCCACACATATTTTATTATTTACAAGTCTTCTTTGATTACATAATTGACTTATATGCTAAGAATTGGGGAGCTCACCCAAAGGATCTGATTGGTTAAGGAATTTCATTGGTCAACAGATATTATATGTGAATTTTTTTTCATTTTACCAGTAACAATATTTCTTCATATGAACAAAAACAAATACAAATTCTGTATCTTTATTAAAGGCTCTCAAATTCTCTATAAGGTGATGAGAAAGGATCAATTTAAGAGATGACATGTGTTCAAACAAATTACAACCAATCATATTTAGCCTTTCTAGTAACATTAAACCACCATAAAGCGGGCAATAATTAGGGAATAACAAACATACATGAGAAAGGATCAATTTAAGAGATGACATGTGTTCAAACAAATTACAACCAATCATATTTAGCCTTTCTAGTAACATTAAACCACCGTAAAGTGGGCAATAATTAGGGAATAACAAACATACAATTGTGTGACATCATCACCTGGCCTTTCACCATAGAGCATCAAGCAACAAACCAAATGATCATCAGTTTGAATACTAGGTTTATAAGACATGTTCAGTATACAGTGCTTAAGAAGCCCTCTGACATAGTAAGCCTCTTTATTGGTAATCAACAGTGTGTTTTTTCTACATAGAACTGAAAAACGACTGAATCCAAATAATATGAAGACCAATTCAACTGGACATGTGAATAATCTACATCAGTAGAGGAATAAATATTGGAGCCCTTCAATTTTAGAACCAGAGATCAGAACAATAAGATTTTCGGGTTTTTACATGACTAATGAAAGCTGACCTTATTTTTTCCGCGTCCTGAGAAAACATCATTTTGTTGCCTTAGTGGGGGTGTGACCTATCCTCTAAAGTTGGGGAAGTGATCAGTCCATCAGAAAAGAAAAAAAATGAGAGGTTGTATCTCCTGATTGCCTACAGGCATGTATTGGGCTTGTGGTATACTTTCTTTCTGGTTAATAAAATTTTATCTTAATTATCAAAGAAAATGGAAACTAGCCCCTACATCAATTGGAAAGAGAAAGAGAAAAAAAATAAAAAAATTCAAATGAAAAGGCCTCAACTTGCATCATTGGAAGAATGAAAATTATAACTACTTATATTTGCTAAAAAAATTAATTACCTCAACTGCTTGCATAATAGTAACAACTATCGCTTCTCCCAAATTAAGGGGAAAAAATCAGGAAACTGATTTTTTTTTACAAGTCACCAGGAAATGCCTTGCCAAAGCATCAAAAAAGTCTATCCAAGAATACAATTATGAGGAGTCAACACGCAAAAACAATGCTCATATAGATCAATAAAGCAGTTTTCACAAAAATATCATCTAGGAAAACAAACCTCAAGTTTTCACAAAAATATCATATAGGAAAACAAACCTCATTCGCCATTTCACCCTCAGTAGAGCCTTTTGAATTCCCCAACAGGCTCTTCCTTTTATCTGTTTTTGACTTGGGCATGAATGTTACGACAGCTGTAAATCAAAGTAAAAGGATATCTTAGTACATGATATTTATTACCCATCATTTTATTTTCTTAATACTGTAAGATTTATACTAAGTCGCTGAGAGCAATCTTACGATGCGTCCTCCCAAAGGCAGCCAATGGCTGGTACTCGGGATCATTGGGATCCGGAGGATAAGCAGAACGTGTGAAGAAAACATGAGCAAAAAGACTCCCATTGTGCTTCAAAGCCTTAAAATAGAATTGTTATGAGCACTTAAATTTAATAAAACAGGCAAAAAGTGCTAAAAAACTAAGGAATCAAAAACAACTACAATATAATTATTTTAGAGATTTTAAAACTAGTCATAGTTGAAGTAACCCAAAGTGCTATGCACTTCACATAAAAACATAACAAGT
Organism: Cornus florida; assembly: GCF_030987335.1. Taxonomy (NCBI): domain Eukaryota; kingdom Viridiplantae; phylum Streptophyta; class Magnoliopsida; order Cornales; family Cornaceae; genus Cornus; species Cornus florida. The sequence goes on along the minus strand of NW_026775574.1, from coordinate 36,639,855 downwards.
GATATTTACTGCATATTTTACAAATAATACCTCAGATGGATAATACTTCAAAGAGAGAGACCTGGTGCTCTCCGGTCCCCAAACTGCATAAGGAATGTTTGTCTCATGCCAGACAAGTGCACCTTCACTACCGAAATCATTGAACTTTTCATGTTCAGAAAGATAAAACCACATATCCTGCACACAAATATGAGACTGCTACTCAGAGTTCTTGAAAAACACATATATCCTTAACACAAGTAAAACCTAACATATACTAAACACACACAAACACATGCTCATAAGGACAAAATCTCAGCCAGAAAACAAGTTAAATATAAATTTCCATTTGAAGGACAGGAAATTAAATGACAACTGGAAAGAGAACCAACCATACTACCCATAATATTTAAAGCAATATTCAGACCAATTCTTCTTGACACTGAGCACCATATCTTTCTCCTAGTTCAGCACTTGATTTATTTAGCCACTCATTTTTTATATCTAATTCCTACAAATGCATTACAGAATTTGTGAGATGCACACATGCAACTGCCCGTGTAAACAGTGTTAAAGATTAGTAAGCACATGAGGCCTTACGTAATCTACTTTGATACAATCATAATACTTGAATGACTTTTGTATATGCATATTCTTTATTATACCATTTGAAGTTCTACACAAGTGTACTCATAACAGTAACTTGATGCACTCTAAAGAGGCAGAAGCACCCTAATAAAGGCAAACTAAGCATATCAATATACCTTTAAAGATTTATTTGATGTAAAACACATGAGATGTATGGCAAGAGAGAGATTTCATCTATTAAAGTTCTATTAGGAGTTTTTCCCTTAAGAGTATTTTGTCTATATTCTATTTTATAGAAAGCTAGAGGAAACCCAACAGAAGCCCTGACTTCTTAACCATATGACACTGTCCTGGCGATCAAGAAGGCACTAAAACACATTTCAGTAGAAAGACAGCTGAACCTTTTTCTTCCGTGTGTTGAAGGTCTTTCCTATTCTTTAATGGCGGCTCTAAATGGTGGTCATATATTAAATGGTGGTAATATATCGAGAACCATTTAATGGTCTCCCAGCCACCCTCCTGACCTTCACGAATCCAAGGCATAACGGATATACCATATTTTTACTATGTTGAGCAAGGTTGGTTATAAAAGATGGTGTTGTATTTATTTATAAGGTTTATGAGACCTAATCAAACTCTCTCCTCTCCCCTCTCTCTTTTTTCCAGATTTTCTTTTTTGTCCTCTCTAATCCTATTTCTCTTTGCATAGAGATTGAGAGGTTTGGATATCGCTTTTTTGCCTCCATTCTTATCATTTGTTCTCTACCCTCTTTTCTCTTGTAAACAAAAGGCTTATGATGTAGTACGATTTTATCTTTTTTTTCATTTCGACCAGTCTTATCATTTCTTCTCTACCCACTTTTCTCTTGTAAACAAAGGCTTATGATGTAGTACGGTTTTATTGAACTTTTTTTTAAAATTTTTTGTGCAGTTCAACCAACTCATTTCAACCTGTGAAGACTCTCAACCGGAAGCAACCCAATAATCAAAACCACCTCATCTTGCTTTTTGGCCGAATTCCATCATTTAGAGCCTCGAAATTGCATTTTTCCATCCTATATCCCATATGAAGACTGTTGAATATTTTGCGATTTTTGTTGGAGGTCTAAACAAACTCGGATTCTTCTGAATTTTGGTATTTATCTTGGTTTAATCATTAGGAGTTTATCTCTATTTTTCATAATTTTAGAGAGTATTTTTAGGATTCATTCTGTTTTAGAATTTTTTTTTTTTTTTTTTATTAGTATAAATACATGTATTACAATAGCAGATTTATTCATAAATTATTCACTTATAATATATCAGAATTAATTTCTTTGCAAATTCTAAGTTATTCATGTAGTCCTTCAAGAACATTCACAAGTTGCACTTCGTCTTTTGGTATCAGAACCTTAAATCTACCCTCGTCTGATGGTGAATGATGGTAACGGCAGCAACTGCTCTGGCGATGATGATCGATAAGTGCAAGCCTTTTTCCGCGTCCAATTTACAAAAGTCACTCCGCTAACCAGCTTAGAATCCGCACTCTCACTAGCAATCAAAATAGAATTGAGAATTTGGCCGCCCCCAACAAAAGAATTTTGAGATTTCCTAAATCACATCATCAATAACTCCTCTTAACCGTAGGGCTAGAACTTTAGCTACCAGCTTGTACATGCTCCTCACCAAGCTAATTGGTCTAAAGTCCTTCACATCCGGCACCCCACTCTTCCTGTCTCCTAGAAGAAACCCATAGTAAAGCCATCTGCACCGGGCGCCTTGACCTTGTCACAACTCTTCAAGGCCAAGAATGCCTCCTATCTTCAGACAGCCACCCCCAGCACTCACTGTTCTTCACTAAAATACTATTAAACTGCAAACCATGAAGATGGGGCCTCCAATGGGCTATTCCATCTCCTCTACACATGCCCTAGCTCCTCCCAGAGTAGGCCCATCTCTGCATCTTTCACCGGCCCATAGGACCCTAATAAAAATCCAATGGAAACCATCCTCCTCCAACAAAAATAGGCATAAGATAGAGAGAGATCTATTTTAGTTCAAAAATATTAATTATGAATCTCCTCTTAAGAATTTTATTATATTCTTTATTTTATAGAAAGTTTAATGGCTTGAGGAATGAGAATTTGAGTTTTAATATAATCTGTGTATTTTTTTTTTGCTACGACTTTTCGAAGGAAAAGAAGCTAAACTTATAAGATATATATATAATGAGTGTCTTGAAAGAGACTCTCATGCCATTCTTCTCCTTCTTATCCCTCTTTAATTTTACTTTTCCCTTTTATGGAGATTAGGAAGTTTGTGCTTATGCATCCTCCCTCTCTCATCATCTCTACTCTTCTCCCTCATTCTCCATTTTCTTCTCTTATGAATGAGAAGCTTTGAATATGCATTGCATCCTCCCTCTGCTATTTTTCTCTTTATCTCCTCTCTTTCACCTCTATTATGAGAAAAAAATAATTAGTATTATTGTTTGCCCACAATGTGCTCAATGATATTCATGTGATAGAAATTACTTCAGTTTTATCCCCTACTTACCAAAATGAAAAAGAGATTCTTGCAATAGCCCCTTTACCTGATTAACCCCTATAGAATCTAAATTTCATTGGCAAAAGCATTCCACCGAGAATAAATATTTCTCAAGCCCCACCCAGGAGTTATAATCCCCTGAATAATACACAACTCCGCACAGACACACAAACAAAGAGAAAGAAAATTACTTTAAGAACTCATGGAAGTACATATTTGACTTCAGGAAACCAAAATTTTAAATTCAGCTCTCATAGTAAAAATTAACAATTTAATCGAAGAATAAGTTATAGTGATCTTGCAACTATGAATTCCCAATTAACATTAGAGTAACCAAACCAGTAAAACCAAATCAGTGCTTCACTATACATATATACAAAGAGAGAGAGTTATAGAGAGACGGACCAGCGATTCGCCTTTGTGGAAGAGATTTGAGATCTGGAGCGAAGGCTCCATAGGCTTCTTTGGAGAGAAGAACTTGGAGGCAAAGTACCAAAACACTGCTATCCTTATAACTCCAGTAATCATCTGTCCAAATCCAGGCGGTTGTTGCTGCTGTCGCCCTTCTCCTCCTCCTCCACCTCCTTCAACTGCCGGCGGCGGCATACTCTCAAACACAGATCTTTCGCTCTAACGTTCAGCCACCACAGCAGCCCAGAAGAGAGAGAAAATAATGCGATTTAGAGAGAAGACGAATAGGGATATTATAATTAGAATTGGTGAAATCGAAACTCCGGCTCAGAGATATTTCTCAATACTCAATATCCTAGAGAGAGCGCTTTTGAAAGGAGGAGAGTTTGTATTTGTATGGAATCTAAAGTTCGGCCACGCAAGAGAGCAAATTAGATGCTTACCCACTTTGCTTCGCGGCGGTCCCACGCACTACATTGTACCAACAATTATTGGGTAAAGCCGTAACCATTGGGCTGAGGCCCACAGCCTGACTGGAATAGGGCTGTGGGCCTTGGATTTGAATTTGGGCTTCTATACAATTCATTAGGCCCATCATTTCGGCCCACTAGAGACATATAAACAAAATTAATAATAATAACTATAATAAGTTATTAATTACTATATATATCACTAGTTACTGCAGATGTCTCAATAGCTAGTGAGTTAGTGCCTCCTTTAATCTGTGATTAAGAAGACTTTGATAAATTGCAATTTATTTGATAAGAGGATGATATTTTTCAGTGTGAAAGAAGGAATATGAAAATATATCTTACTATGTCATCTATATCGCATATGATTTCGAGTTCATTTTGAGTTCATTTCGTTTATTTTTAATGTGAACTTTTATTACTTAGATTAAATATTTTAGAGTTTTTGTCACACTTCTATCTATAATCATTATATATAGAAGTCTCTCAGTGTCTTAATAGAGCAATTCTCATATATTGTCGCGATTATATATCTTAGAGGATCAAGAAATGAGATGAGATCTTTTTCTTCTTCTTTTTTCCTCATAATTATCAGATTTATTTTTTCACTTGACTGAGTATCTCTCAACAATTCATGCTTAATTTGAACTAGTAAAGAGAAGTTGAACAAGAACTACTTTGTAAAGAGATACGCAGTCAAGCAAGATAAAATCTAATAAAATTATGTATATTAAGATATATTGATTCTAATCAATTATATATAAAATTTTCATTCTATATTCCACATGGATTAAGTACAAAAGGAGTACTGATAAAATAAATAAATAAAAGTACAAAAGAAGTAACTTTTGAGCATTGTAAGAAAGAATACTCTTCTTTGCATAGCATTATAACAGTTTTTGTTAGTACTTTTCCTTTCATGGACTCAAGCTTCTAAAGAAAAATGAACTTTCAAAAAATAAATACACGGGGGAAAGAAAAAATTAAAAAAGTGACAATTCAAAACTCACGGATACAAGTAGTCATACAAAAAAACATTTAAATTTCCAAAGAAATAGGGTCATAGACACAAGTTGTCAAAGAAAACCCATCTAAAATTCTTAAGGAACGGGACTGTACACACAAATTTTGTAAGTCTGTAATAGAATCAAAATATAGGCAAATATAATATTTTATTAATTGATAATGATGGAGTACAATCATTTGTAATATTCTTTACAAAAGAAAGGTCCTCTGATTTGATCTCCTTTTTGGTTGGTTAGATTCAAGGGCTGCATGAACTTAATCTTGAATTACCGTGGAATTTGGATGAAGAATGGCACGTTTTTTAATGCGCTTGTTGTTGATCACTGTGGAATTTGATAAACAAATGACACGTCTTTGGATGTGCTTGATGTTCTTCACTTTTGGATTTGGATTCTGAATTTGTGTCTCTGACTCTGAGTCTCTGGATTTTTGAGTCTCTAGATTTCTAGACTTCTGAATTCTAAATTTGTGTACCCTCCTTCTTCCTTCAGGCCTCTATTTATAGGCTTCTTGGATTAATAGGATGATGACACGTGTCATCTTCTGATAAGGATAAAATTATAACTGGCCAGACCAGTTATATTATGATAATTATCATTTTATTTAATCATCTTGATTGGGCTAATTGAATAATTTAAGTGGACCAAGCTTGGGCCAATTAAATAACTTAATTAAACATTAAGCCCATATTTCATGGGTCCATTTGTCAAAACTAAAAGCCCACTAAAATTTTAGTGTCTACAAATTACCCCCACTTCGAGTCCCAAGATTAACAGGACTTATCTCCTTTTTCAAGTGGGACTTGAAGTATTCAACTTTCATTTTTTTTTTTTTTTTTTTTTTCACTTTCCTATCCAACTTTGGATTGTAAGATTTCCTCTTTTGCTTTTCTATCCAACTTTGGATTGGAATTTTACTTTTCTATTTGACTTGAATTATCCAAATCCCAATACAACTGGGAGGTATCTTGTTGCTTTTATATACCCTCAATATTGTAGGGTTTGACATCAATTCCAATAATCTCTAAAGACTTGTCAGATTACAACTTCTGAAAACTGTATTGGATTGTGGGCTCTGCTTGAACACAAATAATTGGTATGTTTTTGTTCTTCTTCTTCTTCTTCTTTTTCCTTTCTTCTTCTTCTTCTTCTTCTTCTTTTTTTTTTTTTTTTTTTTTTTGAAATCACAATTTTTTTTTTTAATTCCCTCTAGGACCCATTGTTCGGTTGGAATGCAACTAGTCCGTAAGGACTCATTGTTCATTTGGAATGCAACTAGTCCGTAAGGACCCATTGTTCCTTTAGAACGCAACTAGTCCATAAAGACCTATTGTTCATTTGGAATGCAACTAGTCCATAAGGACACATTGTTCCTTTGGAACGCATCTAGTCCGTAAGGACCCATTGTTCATTTGGAACGCAACTAGTCCATACGGACCCATTGTTTCTTTGGAACGCGTTTAGTCCGTAAGGACCCATTGTTCCTTTAGAACACAACTAGTCCGTAAGGACCCATTGTTCCTTTGGAATGCAACTAATCAGTAAGGAACCATTATTCCTTTGGAACGCATCTAGTCCGTAAGGACCATTGTTCCTTTAGAATGCAACTAGTCCATAAGGACCCATTGTTCCTTTAGAATGCATCTAGTCCATAAGGACCCATTGAGGTCATGCCACCAGCATAAGCAGTGTCGTTAGCAGCCACGAATCAGCCCAGAGAGCAACGACAGATGTGAATGGAGAGAGGTTTTACCACTACAGACAACGTTTTCAACACCCGCCGCCAGAGCATCTTCATCATCCATGCATCATCCAGCAGCCATTGATAGAGCGAGAACAGACTCCGAAATGTCATACGACTAGCACAGACAGTGTCATCAGCAGCTACGAATCAATTCAGAGAGCAACGACAGATGTAGACGCAGTCTATTAGCCTTCATTAGCCACAGATCAGACAGCAACCATTCAGAGAGTAAGAACAGACTCTAAGAGGTTATACCACCAGTACGTTAGCCATTATCAGTTTTGATGATGATTTTAAGCTGAAGCTCCACCAAAAGATCTAACTTAATGTACAAGTTTACTTATGCACCAGACATCAGTAGCAACTTGACATGAAGTTACCGAGTTACGCAACTGTGCTTATGCATATCTGTCTCGAAGATGGAGCTCTACCATTTTTTTTTTTTTTTTGGCTGGGTTGACTGAATTTGGAACAGACCTCCAAAATGCCTACGTACCATGAACAGGGATCGTCATTACGTAGTTTATATATATATATTTTTTTGGGCCGTACACAGTTTTAGCTCATGCGGGCTAGGAGCATAGTGCAGTTTAAGCTCATACGATCAGGAGCATAGCCTTCATGGGTAGTAGCGCTTCAGGAATTTGCCATTAATGGGCCCCACTCTTACTCCGTCTTTATCAATAATGAGATATGCACTGTTAGTATAAACTTCGCGAACAACATATGGTCCATCCCATTTGGATACAAATTTATTTCCCTTGCAATTCATGACAATTGGTTTACGAACAGCTAATACTAAGTCTCGAACTTGAAATGACCGAGGTCGAACTTTCTTATTGAATGCTTTAGAAAGTCGAGCTTGACAACACTCTAGCTGTTGTTGAGCTTCTAATCTCTTCCCATCCAATGCTTCCAGTTCTTGAAGACGTAAGATGGTATTTTCTTCACTTGTAAAACCTTCTTCTATAGTTATCCTTAACGAAGGGATTTGTTGTTCTAATGGAAGAACCGCTTCTACGCCATAAACAAGAGAATACGGAGTTGCTTGAGTAGGTGTACGATGCGTAGTGCGGTATGCCCACAATGCTTCTTCCATTTGCTCATGCCAATCTCTCTTTGTCTGGTTGACTACTTTCTTCAATAACTCACAAAAAGTTTTATTGAATGCTTCTGCAAGACCATTTGTAGGGGCATTGTACATAGAGGATTTACGTTATTTGAAACCAAACTTCTCACAAAGATCAGTTACCCAACTGTTTTTGAAATTCGTTCCATTTATTAGTGATGATGTATCGAGGGACACTACATCGATAAATAAGGTTGGACTTGATGAAATCAACAACTGTTTCCTTTTTCACATGTTTATAGGGTGCAACTTCCGCCCATTTTGAAAAATAAACAGTCACAGCCAAGATACACAAGTGGCCTTTTGAAAACTTTTCTAAAAGACCAACTACATCTAATCCCTATGCATCGAATGGCCATAACGTCACAGTAGGGTGTAACGGCTTCGGTGGTTGGTGTATGAAGTTAACATAGAATTGACAGGCTTGACACCTCTTCGCATACTCCAAGTAGTCCTTGACCATGGTGGGCCAATAATAACCCATTCTTTTGACGCGAAAGTGAAGTTTTTGACCAAATTGATGGGCTCCACAAATCCCAGAGTATGCCTTCTTCATTATGTGGGTTGCTTCGTCATTTCCAAGGCAGCGAAAGAAAAGACCCTCATATGAATGCCTATACAAAGTATCATTGTAATAGATGAAACGAGGTGCTCGTCTTCGTATTTCAGTCTTGTGGCGTAAGTCTTCGGGAAGCTTTCCATGTTCCAGATAATCAATGATAGGGAGTCTCCAGTCTTCTTCCTCTTGTGTTCAATAAGAAACCAAATTACTTTCTTCAAATTTATCTTCCAGGACTTGTGGCAAGACCCATCGTTAACATACAGGAACATCAACCGGGTCCTCACCAGTTAATGCCAATGTTGTTGCTAAATTTGCTAAAGCATCAGCTATTCGATTTTCTTTCCTCGGAATGTGCTCTAGCATGACACTATCAAACCGTTCCAACAAATGAGAGGCATAACGATGGTATGGTACTAGTTCATCTTTCTTAACCTCATATTCTTTAAGAAGTTGTTTGATCACCAACTTAGAGTCTCCATATATTTCGAGATCCGTCATCTTCATCTCATTCGCCATTTGAAGGTCAATAATCAAGACTTGATATTCAGCTACATTATTTGAGTAGTTTTCAGCGAGTGCAAAAGAGTATGGAATGACATGTCTTTTTGGAGAGACAAAAACTACACCTGCTCCGGCCCCGTCTAATCGTGCTACCCCATCGAAAAACATCATCTATGGACGAAAAATATCCACAAGGAAGACTTCTTCATCAGGAAAATCTTTAGAAATTTCCCAATCGGCTAGAATAGGATGGTCAGCTAAAAAATTTGCTAAGACTTGTCCTTTCACTACTTTTCGTTGCACATAAACAATTTCGAATTCGTTGAACAAAATTGACCACCTTGCCAAGCATCCGGAAAGGACCGGTTTAGACATGACAAATTTGAGAGGATCAGTTCTCGGAATAAGATGTATCATATGAGCTAAGAAATAATGCCTCAATTTATTAGAGGCGAAGACAAGTGCGAGGCATGTTTTTTCAATTGGAGGATAATTTCGCTCCGTCGGGGTGAGTCTATGATTTAAGTAATACAATGTCTTCTCTTTATGTTCTTCATTATTCTGAGCAAGTAAGGCACCCAACGATTTTTCTTGCGCAGCAATATAAAGTATGAGCGGCTTTCCAGGTATAGGTGCTCCCAATACTGGAGAATTGAGAAGGTACTTTTTGATGCTATCAAAAGCATTTTGGTAAGATTAGTCCCAATTAACGGGAACATCTTTCTTCAGGAGTCGGTTAAAAGGCTGACAACGACCAGCTAAATTTGAGATGAACCGACAAATGAACGTAAGTTGACCTTGTAAACTTCGAAGCTCATGTAAATTCTTTGGTGGCAGCATCTTTTGAATGGCCTCAACTTTATTAGGATCAATCTCAATACCACGATGACGTATGACATATCTTAGAAATTTCCCTGAAGTTACACCAAATGCACATTTAAGAGGATTCATCTTGAGCTGGTATTTTTAGAAGCGATTAAAAACTGTACGTAGATCTCGTAAATGATTTCTTCGCTCTTTCGTCTTTACCACCAAGTCATCAATATAACATTCAACAATCTTGTGGAGTATGTCATCGAAGATCCTTTGCATGGCGCGCTGGTATGTTGCTCCCACATTTTTGAGTCTGAAGGGTATAACTTTGTAGCAATATATACCTTTAGAAATGCGAAAAACAGTTAACTCCTTTTCTTTCGGAGTCATTCTTATCTGATTGTACCCGGAGTAACAATCCATAAATGAGAGAGCTTCATGCCCCGTGGTTGCATTTACAGTGAGCTCGGGGATGGGAAGAGGAAAATCATCTTTTGGTTATGCCCCATTCAAATCATGAAAGTCCACACAAATTCGAATCTGTCCATTTTTCTTCTTCACTGGAACAATGCTTGAAATCCATGTTGGATATTTGACCTCACGAATGAACCCCACTTCAATCAATTTGTTGAGTTCTTCCTCTACCCTCGGAACTAACTGTGGATGGAAGAAACGTTAAGACTGCTTAATCGGACGTGTCCCATGTTTGATAACGAGATTATGCACTACAATTTTAGGATTAAGACCGGGCATCTCTTTGTATGTCCAAGCAAAGACATCCTTGTACTCTGACAACAATTGAAAGTAATCATTTTCTTCTGAGGGGCTTAGGAATGCACTAACAAAAACTGGTCTGGGTTGATCATCAGTCCATAAGTTGATTTCTTTGAGTTGATCAACGATAGCCTACCCCCTGTCTTCTAGTGTTAGTAGGGCTTTCTCGATGTCATCTGGTTGTTCAGAGTCAGGTTATTCTTCAACAGTGATGTGGTACGAAGTAACACAAAATGATTTGCAAGTGCTTTCCGTTCTCTCCACTTTTTCTGATTGATTAGTGAATACAATGATTCACCTTCGAGCTTTTAGTGTAACATCATTGGTGACATCTATCTCTGTCTTACTTTTCATTCGCGAAGGCACTAGGCTCTGAACTTCACTATTATTCACCACGTCGATGTTAACTTCCTCTGACTTTCCACTATTATTGCTTCTTAGCAGTGTATCTTTAATAGTACCAATCTGAGAAAATACTATCTTTCGAGATTGAAGTTATGGAGATTTTCTTCTTTGGTCATGAAAGCTCATTCTGTTAAAAACAGAGGTACGAGGCAAACTGTTGACATGAGAATTTGAAACATTTGACTTTTGGCTTGAAAACCTGTTGAATACAGATATTCGATCACATGGAGCTCCTATACGATCAAAGACTGATTTTTGATGCATAGTCTATTGGTCTTGTTCATCGTCAACTTCTTCAAACCCAATGTATAAAGTGTTTGACTTCTTATCTTTTTTTGTGATTTGAATTCGAAGTGGCTCAGAAGTTACGAAACCGAGACCGAACTTGGGTGAAATGATCTTATGCCTTTGTTCTTTCAACTTCTTTTGTGTCTCATTGAGGCTATGCACTTTCTCACCGGTGACCTCAGAATTCAGTTTTCCAAGGTTTGCAGGATTTGTAAAATCATACCCCGACTTAGCCATGAGTTGGTATGTGATAGGATCGAATCCTTCATCAGTCCTTTGTTTTGGAAGTGATCCATGATCGACCAGAGATTGAGAAGGCCGCATGAACCCTTTTAACGGAGACTTGAAAGGCGAAGACTTTTGAATCTTGGTGAGAGGAAGAGTTAACTCTCCTTACAGCTTTTGCATATCTTCTTTTTCCTTGGTTTGTGACATCTTCAATTTAAATTCCTTGGTTTCAATTATCTCGATGACAGGTGATTGCCTTTTTTGTCATTGAGATTTTGGAACATACTTTATAATAGGCTTTATCCGATGTGTCGCATTTTAGCTACATTTACAATGTCTATCATTGAAACATCTAATGGATCACTTAATGCTTCTTTTGTTTTTGTAGATTGAATCTCTTGTGTAGATGGATGGCTTGGGATAGGCACTTCCGAAGGTGTATCAAGATTGATATAGAACTTGGCATCGGCAAAATGAGATTCTACTTCTATAAATGGTTTATAGTCCGCCCCAACCGTTTATACGCCATTCTTGTAGAATTTAAAGCACTGATGAAGAGTCAATAGAATGACACCATTACTATGTATCCAAAGCCTTCCCAATAACAAATTGTAGGGCGTCTTTGCATCAATAACGTGGAATAAGGTTTCAGCTTGGAGCTCGCCAATAGTTAGTTTTGCCCGAATCATGCTAATAGCTCTCTGTCCTCCTTGGTTAAAACCTTGAATAATAAGATGGCTACGAGATAACTCGTCGATTGTGATGCCAAGATTTTTCATCATAAATTTTGGCATGAGATTCACTGCTGATCCACCATCAACAAGCATTCGAGTAACTTTTTGTTCTTTTATGTAACCGAAAATGAAGAGAGGACAATTATATGGCTTCGAACCCAACTGAAGATCCCCGTCAGTGAAAACAATTGGTGCATAACACGAAACAAGTGTACCTCCTACTACTTCATCATCAGCGGACTTTTCAATGATGGCTGCATCCTTTGCATGGTTCCCCATAGTTTAGGCTTCATCTTGATCCTTGCTATTCTCATCATCAGGGCTTGTTTTCTCAGTTGAAACCATGTAAGCTGTCACAACTTCGTCATCTAGATATCCTTCTTGAAAGAACTCTTGCAAAGTAATAGGCTTTTGGATCCCTTTGCTCATAGAGGCGTGTTTGGATGACTGTGTCTTCTTGACCCATTTTCTGTTATGGCCAGACTGCTTATGGCAATATTGAGGTTTCTTCTTCCTTTGCCCCCTGTTAGAATAACTAGTCTAAAAAATGTCAGCTCGTTACTTCCGTGGTTTCTTTCTTGTCACCATAGTCCATTATTCTTCATCATCTTGAGGAAAGACCCTTCCAAATGTTGAAACGTCTGGTACACTCCGTTGGCCAAAATAGATGGGGATTGGTTCTAATAAGCCAAACTGGATGGTTGTGCAATATACCTCAGAAGTTGAAAGTTGAGAACGAGCACTCCCCACGACAGAGGTTGTTAAAGTAGCAGTAGTATGATTTGAAGTTATAACTTCGTCAGTGTCTAACAAGATTTTTCCCTATTTTACCAAATTCATCACCACCTCTTTGAAAATAAAACACTTCTCAATTGGAGGACTGACAATACGATGATATTTACAGTATTTTGAGTCGTTAACACATCCTATCTGTTGAGGGCATTTACATTCAGGGAGTTCTATAACTTTACTTTCGAGTAAACATTCCAATATGCCATGGACATCGGAATCGGGGAAGGGGTATTCCTTCTTCTCTAACTCCTTTAGCGTAGGACGCTGTCTTTCCATCTCTTGAAGCTAGCGAGACTTTTTATCATCCTTCTTGTCATCCTTAATAAATATCTTGATTGGGGTGGTTGAGATAGCCATGGAATCTTTAGCAGCGGTCTTTGACGACTTGTCGCCCTTCTTCCAGTCCTTCCTGTTTTTGCGTGGTTCTATAGTCATCGGACCTTTGCCATCATGTGATTTCATATTGATCTCCGTGTCATGGGCACAGGTAGCCAATTCTTCAAATGTGTAAGGTTTTATGCCTTTTAGAATGTAAAGAAGGCCCCAATGCATTCCCTGCATACACATCTTTACAGTAAAGATTTCTGACAATCAATCCTTGCAGTCAAGACTGAGTGCCTTTCAACGATTAATATAGTCGATTACAGGCTCATCCTTCCATTGCTTCATGTTAGTCAACTCGATCATACTAACAGTACGACGAGTGCTATAGACCCTATTCAAGAATTCTCGTTCCATTTGGTCCCAACTATCAATTGATTTTGACTTTAGGTCGATATACCACTCGAACGCGTTTCCTTTAAAGGAGTGATCGGTTGATTAACTATACATCAACCTTCGCAATAGCACGAATCATTGTAAAATAGGGCTATTGGTCGGGTAAGTCGAACCACTGGGACTGCGCTAGTCTATGGCGACCTAAGTGTCTAGAATCGTTCTTAGAATGATAAGGGGTAATAAGGGTTTGTTTGTTTGTCACTGAAACTACGAATTCAGAATACATAAAACGATAAATTGAAGGAGATTAAAAGGAGTGAAACTTAGGTGGAGAGGACTAGGGAAATGAATCCACCACACACCTCATAAACATGCTAGCTTGCAATTAACTTGGGGAACTACTTATGTAAATGACCATGACATATAGAGATGCATGATAACTACACTATCTTCAAAAAGTTCATACAATCAGAGCTAAGTATAAACCATCTAAGTATAATCCCCTAGGAATGGCCTATCAAATCCCTTACTTTGTATGGTAAATGCACATGTAATCAAAGACTAAGTATAATCCATCCACGGTTGGTATGAACCATCTACCTAACTACATTAAACTAGGGGTGTAGTATGGTTCATCGTTCCTAGGAATGGACTATCAAAACCTTCACAAGACATGCTAAGAAAGCTATTTCATATTCTCATCTCCATTCTCACTATGAAGATATAAGCCCTATAATCATGGAAACATACAATCTAAGACAAGATGATACATTTAACACAATCATTTATTGAATTGAAGAACATTTACAACATGTGTAAGTCTCTAGAATATGAAAAGATCACAAATACACTTTATTCCCCAAATTAAAACAAGATTATAGCATGCTTACAAAGGAGGCTTCATCACCTCCCTAGATGGAGGTTTAGTTACACATTGATGCACTAGAGGAAGGAGGAAGCAAAGCATTGACCTCCATTTTCGAGCTCCTCTCTTCTAGCTCCAAGAACACACCTTTCTTGCTCTCTTCTCTCTCCTCTAATCTTGTAGAATGAAGCTCAATCTCTTGTGTGGCCTTGCTTCCCTTTATTAGATATCTTATCCACTCCAAGAGGCTACCAACCAACATCTCCAACCACTTCATTAAAGAGGAAAACAAAATGAAGAAACCAAGGTGCAAGTGGGCTGAAATGAGCCATTTCCGAAGGGCATTCTGCCCAAAATTCGAGCACTCTAAGCAAGGCCTCGAGCACTCGAATTTAGTGTAAAAAGCTCCATGCTTCACTTGCTCCGCCCAGACCTACTTTGATGAAATGGCCATAACTTTGCGTTCCAAACTCCGAATGATGAACCGTTTGAAGATTTGGAGAGCTAATTCAGAGCTTTAAATACTTTATGCTTTGGTAGAGATCCAATTCTCAAGGATGGTTGGTCAAAAATGAAGATCAAGGCAGAATTTCATTGCTACCAGGCAGTTCTGCGCACCTCTGGTAACAAGGCCATAACTCTCTGGTCCGAGCTCTGAATGACAAACCGTTTAAAGATTTGGAAAGCTGATTCAGAGCTCTAAATCTTTCATGTTATGAGGGAAGTTCAGTTCCCAAGTTTTCAAGGTCAAAATGGCAAGCAAAATTCAGGATCCACTGTTGCCAGAAATTCAGCCTTGTGCCTTTTGATGGCCAAAACTCCATAAAGCCTTGATTTTGCTCCTTTTTTGGCAAATGGACCTGAAAATATATACATACACACAAATGAAGATAATCTACTTAAATTAACATACAACGAACTTTACTAATGCAATTTAGGGCGCTTGAATATATAATATTCGGCACTTATCACACCCCCAAACTTACATTTTGCTAGTCCCTTAGCAAAACCAAAATGTAAAACTCAATGGAATGACAAACATGGGACTGCTACTACAAAAATATCTACCATGGTAAAATAAAATAGATACATAGCTCAAATACAACTTGAAACAGACAAAAACTGGAGATGGGGTCATTAGGAAAACTACCTTGCATATATGAAGCATTGATACAAAAATTTACAAAAACCATTTCAACATGCATGCATCAACATCATCGTCCATATAAATAACTCAATTGTCATCTCTTAAATGGAAATCAACTCTACTTCAGTGAAAGTGAATTGGATTCTCAACATGCGGCTTTTACTTTCTTTTCCAATTCCAAGGCACAAGTTTTCAAATCATTGAATTCCCCTTTACATGAAGTCCCTAAGGCATGATTTTATTTTCAAGACAACTTTTGTTGCCTGTTGACAATTTATTGTAACTCATAAGCGCAACATAGAATGGTTGTGCAATGCTGAAGTCCTTTAAGCTTTCTAACCAACCTATGTAGCAAGCGTTAGGCCAACAACTCCCAAACCAGATGGCTTTAGGGTGCTAAGTGTAGAGACACTCCATAGGGCTTAATAGCTCAAGTTGGAAAGGCTACGAACTCCAACGAACCATGTTTATTACCAGTTTATTTTTTTGAATGACCGTGCAATGTTTAAGTCCCTTAAGCTTTCTAACCAACCCTTGTAGCAAGCGTTAGGCCAACAATTCCCAAACCAGACGGCTTTAGGGTGCTAAGTGTAGAGACACTCCTAGGGCTTAATAGCTCGAGTTGGAAAGGCTACGAACGTCAACTGGTCATTTTTTTTTCTTTCTTTCTCTTTTTTTTTTTTTTTTTTTTTTTTTTTTTTTTTTTTTTTTTTTTTTTTTTTAAGACAACTTAAATCATGCCAAAGATATTCATTTATCAGGTTCATCAAATCAAATTAACTAGGCCAAGGTCAAGGTCGATCAAGTTGCATGCCTTATAGTTTAGTTTCCAATGTGCATATGTGCATTGTGAAGCTTAAAAGAGTGTCAAATCCAGCAAGAATCTAATTGAGACATTTATACAGACTAATTTGAATCCACATGATCATTTCAACTCAAATTTTTCTTTATTTTCAAAAATGTCAATTGCTTCTATACACAAGGTATTAAACATATGCTTCATCACCAACTAGTGTCAAGTTATACTATCATTGCTTAGCAAAAATGCAAAACAAAAAATGCATAAATGCACCCCCAAACTTGAATAACACAGTGTCCTCAATGTGTGAAGACAAGCATACCAAAATAAGAGCAAAGGGGGGAAAAGAACAATAATACCAAGTGGAGTGACGACAACGTAGATGTGCAGCCATGTGAGTGCGCAACGGCGTCCCCCAAACTTGGACATGAAGACCTGAATTTTAGTACAAGATAAAAAGCCAAACAAAACACAAATGCAGACATTAGCCACAAGTTTAAAATAGATAACAAAATAGGGCCAAAAGTGGGGAATTTAGAGAGATAAAGTTGGCTCAGGAAATTCGTCAAACACGTGGTGTGCAAGACAAAAAGGAAGAGGGCCAAAGGTTGATTAGAGATGAGAAAATCCAAAAATTTGGCCCTGCAAATGCAATACACAACTCCCAAACAATCACAAATCCTTCACACAAGCAATGCATGGGGAGTGGAAGGAAATGGATAAGCATGTATGGAGAGGTGCATGCATGCATGCATGGTGGGAAATGTGGGGTGGAAGTGGTGGTGCATGCATGAATGCATTTCCTTGTGTGGTGGTTTGGTTATGGAGGGATGGAGTGGTTGAGTTGCAAAGAGGGAAAGATGGGTTGTGTGTGGGTTGGTTGGTTTGTGTGGATGTTGGTAAGGCTCGGTTAAGAGGGATGAGTGGTTGGTGTTGGGCTCGAGCACTCCAAATAGGAGTTGGAGTGCTCGAGTTTTGGGCAGTGGGTTCGGGATTGTGAGGATGGTGTAGTTGGTTCACACTTCGAGCACTCGAAATGGGACTTCGAGTGCTCGAAGTCTTGGCAGTGAGTGAGGGAGATGTGGTAGTGAGGTGGTGGTTGGTCAAGAGTGGTGAGTCAAGCAAGGTGGTGAGGGTGGGTTTGATGGGTTGAGGTTTGCCGAGAGAGATGAGGAAGGTTGGGGGGTTGATGGTGGTGAGTTGTGGGTTACATGCATAGTGGGATGAGATGAGGGTGGTGAAGTAAGGTTGGTGTTAGCCGAGAGGATGTGAGTGAGGAAGATGGTGGTTGAATGGTGTGAGGCCGAGAGGGATGGTGGTTGGTTGGGGAGGTGAGATACTGGTTGAGGATGATGAGGTGAGGTTGATGCATTTGAGATGAAGGTTGTGCATGCATGGTTGTGGGTTGATGTGGGTTGGTTGAGGAGGTGCCGAGATGAGGGGGCATGGTTGTGTGGCTTGGTAGGGAGAGGGATGGTTGAGAGGGATGGCATGCATGCTGTTAGAGGAGGTGGTGGGGTGGAGAAGAGAGAAGATGGTGGTGTTGGTGTTTCGAGCACTCGGCAGGGGAGGTTGGAGTGCTCGAATTGGGACCAGTAGGCTCGGGGCGTTGGCATGAGGTGTTCGAGCATGGTGCTGTGTTGGGTTTGCATGGTGAGTTGTGGTGAGGGTTGGAAGGTTGGGGTTTGTGGTCTATGCATGGTGCACTCGGCATGGTGGGTTGGTGGAGAGGTTTTGAGGTGGCCGAGTGGTGGAGGTTGGCTGCGTGGGTTTTCATGCATGGGCATGCAGGGTTGATGGGCATGCATGAGGTGAGGAAGTGGGTGGGTTGTGAGATGCAAAGGAGGTGTGTATTGGTGCATGCAAGGGGTTGGGTTGGGTTTGCATGCAAGATGGGCATGCAGGAGGGGCTGCATGGGAAGAGATTGTTGGAAGTGGGTTGTTGCCGAGAGAGAGAAGGTTTGGAGTTGGGCATTATCGAGCAATCCAAATAGGTGCTAGAGGTGCTCGGAAATTGGGCAGTGAGATTGAGAGAGGTTAGTATGGGATGGAGCAAAATTCGAGCACTCCAAAGAGGAAGCTGGAGTGCTCGAGCTTGGGGCAGAGAGAATGGCCAAGATGTGGAGGGATGTCGAGCACTCGAAATGCCAATTCGAGTGCTCGAAATTGGATCAGTAAGCTCGGGAAAATGAAGAGGCTTATGAGATGAAATGATGAGCACTCGGAATGGGTGCTAGAGCCCTCGAACTGGCGGCAGTGAGCATGCTAAGCGGATGAAATCACTGGGAAGGATTTTTGAACAATTGCAACATTATGCCAACGGAAAATTTTCCAAGCTTGATACATTGCAACATGATGCAAAATGGATGAATTTCTCAAAAATGACATTTTCAAGCTTTGCATGCATGGGAAGAAATGGGGACTTTGTATTGGAAAATCATTGGAAACTTTGCATGCTATTCCAATCCAATGCATGGATAGATTTTTAGGAAAATTTTGAAAACTTTGCATGCCATTCCCATGCATGGAAAGATTTTTAAAGCTTTACATGGCAGTTGGAAAAATATTTGAAAACTTTGCATGCCATTCCATGCATCGAAAATTTTTCATGTCATTCCCATGCATTGAAAAATCATTGCAAGCAGCAGCTTCAATTCAAGCCATGCATGGAAAATTTTAAAACTTTGCACATTATTCCAATCTAATGCATGGATGGATTTTTGAAGCTTTGCATGCATGGAAAGAAATTGAAATTTTGCATGGGACAATGCATGGGGAATTTTGAAAAATTTTCAAACATTGCAAATGCATGGAAAAATTTTAAACAGTGCAAGAATTTCAATGCATGGATGATTTTGCGAAAATTTTCAAGAATGTATTACAAATGAGACATTATGCACATGAGTAGCATTCCCAAGATCCGATGAAATTGCTAGGAAGCGATGGAAATTTCCGGGAATGAAAATCAGAGTTGAGAAGGTCTAAGAAAAATCAAATTTTTGGCTTTTCTAAACCGTTTCCCAGATAATTTTGCAAGGCATGAGCAATTTCAAAGAGAAGGAAGCTTGGAAATTGAAAGAATTGCTTCCCTTGCTTTGCTAAATTTAATGTCGATAGCTAGACGAAGTTAGAGCAGGTACTAATCCTCAAAAATCTCGATAGCTAGACACACCGAGATCAGGTTAGTCCTCCTTACCCTATACCATGTCTCTCAAGAGATTCAAGCTTCCCCAAATAGGATAATTCTTTTAAAAGTGAAGGAGGAAGAGCTTGAAGATAAAAGTGGAAAAGAGGTAGCGGAAAAACCTCAACCCACTCTTCATCCTCAATGAAGAACTTTGGATTATGGGGCTTATTTGGATTATGGGAAGATGGATTAGGTGAAGGTGCACTAAGCAACGACTTATGAAGGGTCATATTAAGCATGGGAATGCTCAACAAGTTATCCTTCAGACTTTCAAAATCCTCCTCACACTTATCCGGAGGTTCGGGCTCAATAGCTTGAGATAACTCAGGAGAAGGAATGAGAGGAAGTGCAAGCTCTCAAAAGAGGGATACATTTGATGTTGACAAAGGAAGAGAATGAATAGGAGGAATATCAAGCAAAGAATTGACCTCGCAAACAGAATTGGCAACATCAAAATCCTCATAATTAAAATGAGCTAAGCATGTTTTTAGAGGAACCTCCATTAAAGGAGGTGCATCAAACAAGGGATTATGTAGGGGTTGTGCTGGATTTTTATAGGATACAATCTCATCATCATTAATTTCCTCATTTTGAACCATAAATTCTTCAATTTTTGTGTGGCGACAATTTGATCTTCACCCACTATTTCTTCATTTTCACATGCGGTAACCACTTGAACATTCTCGTGATGAAAATTACTAGAAGTAAACTCATCATTCATAGAATTCTCTTTTGGATTGACCACAAGTTCAATTGGAAATTCTTCTTCCTTTTCCTGATTTAGAACATCAACCATTTGTTGAATTTGGGCTATCTGGTCATCTAAATCAACTCTGGATTGGGAATGAGAATAGGCGGTGGATTGCATGCTAACAATGTCATCCAACATTTGCTTGTTGGACTCCATCATTTGCGTATGCATAGACTCTATCATTTGTTCGTTGGCAGCTATTAACTCATCCAATGGAGACGGTAGAAAAGGAGAAGAAGAGGGCTGGAAATAATGATCATTGGGTTGAAAATTGGAGTGAAAATGTTGCCTAAGAGATTGTGGGGCTGAATTTCCTATGTCATGCCACAAGAAGTTTTAATGATCTCCTGAACCCGAGTTATAACCATTGAAGAATGGATCACTACCCGGTTCAGAGAAATTTGCATTTGGTTGCTCTAGATAAAAATCCGAGAATTGTCTCGTTGGAAGAGAATCTCTTGTATGATGTGTATTACTAGAGCAAAAAGCACAAAACGCATGTGGTGTGTAGAATTGAGTTGGGTGATAATTATTCTCCATCTAGGAGTAATTCAACAACACACAAAGTAATCAACACAACACTTCATCACCATAACCTCCACATATGATATTCCCTTTCTCCTCAATTATCAAGACAAAAATTAAATTGGCCACGACAAGGACCGATGCTTGAACACGAAATTAAAACAGGATAAGAGCCTCAACAAGGCTTTATAACTAAACTAAAACTAGATTTAACACATGCACAATATTCACAACTCGAAACTAGAAGTCACGAGACTTACCTGGGGTCCTCTAGACTTACAATTTGCTAGCATTCCCACGGCGAGCTTCGAGTTCCTAGAATCTTACAACACTTAAAACACAAAGATAGTCAAAACACACAAGGAATATTCACAAGACACAATATTCACAATCAAACTAAAATTAACCCTAAACTTTGGTTGCTAAACCGTTTGCAGTCCCCGGCAACGACGCAAAAAATTGATCGGTTGATCAACTATACATCAACCTTCGCAATAGCACGAATCATTGTAAAATAGGGCTATTGGTCGGGTAAGTCGAACCACTGGGACTGCGCAAGTCTATGGCGACCTAAGTGTCTAGAATCGTTCTTAGAATGATAAGGGGTAATAAGGGTTTGTTTGTTTGTCACTGAAACTACGAATTCAGAATGCATAAAACGATAAATTGAAGGAGATTAAAAGGAGTGAAACTTAGGTGGAGAGGACTAGGGAAATGAATCCACCACACACCTCATAAACATGCTAGCTTGCAATTAACTTGGGGAACTACTTATGTAAATGACCATGACATATAGAGATGCATGATAACTACACTATCTTCAAGAAGTTCATACAATCAGAGCTAAGTATAAACCATCTAAGTATAATCCCTTAGGAATGGCCTATCAAATCCCTTACTTTGTATGGTAAATGCACATGTAATCAAAGACTAAGTATAATCCATCCACGGTTGGTATGAACCATCTACCTAACTACATTAAACTAGGGGTGTAGTATGGTTCATCGTTCCTAGGAATGGACTATCAAAACCTTCACAAGACATGCCAAGAAAACTATTTCATATTCTCATCTCCATTCTCACTATGAAGATATAAGCCCTATAATCATGGAAACATACAATCTAAGACAAGATGATACATTTAACACAATCATTTATTGAATTGAAGAACATTTACAACATGTGTAAGTCTCTAGAATATGAAAAGATCACAAATACACTTCATTCCCCAAATTAAAACAAGATTATAGCATGCTTACAAAGGAGGCTTCATCACCTCCCTAGATGGAGGTTTAATTACCCATTGATGCACTAGAGGAAGGAGGAAGCAAAGCCTTGACCTCCATTTTCGAGCTCCCCTCTTCTAGCTCCAAGAACACACCTTTCTTGCTCTCTTCTCTCTCCTCTAATCTTGTAGAATGAAGCTCAATCTCTTGTGTGGCCTTGCTTCCCTTTATTAGATATCTTATCCACTCCAAGAGGCTACCAACCAACATCTCCAACCACTTCATTAAAGAGGAAAACAAAATGAAGAAACCAAGGTGCAAGTGCGCTGAAATGAGCCATTTCCAAAGGGCATTCTGCCCAAAATTCGAGCACTCTAAGCAAGGCCTCGAGCACTCGAATTTAGTGTAAAAAGCTCCATGCTTCACTTGCTCCGCCCAGACCTACTTTGATGAAATGGCCATAACTTTGCGCTCCAAACTCTGAATGATGAACCGTTTGAAGATTTGGAGAGCTAATTCAGAGATTTAAATACTTCATGTTTTGGTGGAGATCCAATTCTCAAGGATGGTTGGTTGAAAATGAAGATCAAGGCAGAATTTCATTGCTGCCAGGCAGTTCTGCGCACCTCTGGTAACAAGGCCATAACTCTCTGCTCCGAGCTCCGAATGACAAACTGTTTGAAGATTTGGAAAGCTGATTCAGAGCTCTAAATCTTTCATGTTATGAGGGAAGTCTAGTTCCCAAGTTTTCAAGGTCAAAATGGCGAGCAAAATTCAGGATCCACTGCTGCCAGAAATTCAGCCTTGTGCCTTTTGATGGCCAAAACTCCACAAAGCCTTGATTTTGCTCCTTTTTTGGCAAATGGACCTGAAAATATATACATACACACAAATGAAGATAATCTACTTAAATTAACATACAACGGACTTTACTAATGCAATTTAGGGCGCTTGAATATACAATATTCGGCGCTTATCAAGGAGCGGACAAACTGTTTAACTAGTAAGTCCCCCTCTTTCCTGGCATTGTTGCAAGTCTCGACAAAATGGGCAATGTGTTGCTTGGGGTTACCTTTTTCGTTAAATTACTGAATCTTTAGAGGTTGGTATCCTACATGCATCCTCATACTGTAATGACCCGGGTTTTGATTCAACCCGGTGGATCAGTGATGAACAGAAGATTAACCCATTAACGGATCTAGATGTGGAAGCAAGAAACAACATAATGGTCTCCCAAGGCATAACACACCTCTAAGACCCTTTGATGACCTTCCATGAGGTCACGGAACCGAAATGAATAGGGTGCAGAAGCAACTTGAAAATAAGTCCATAGAGATGTACATTATCCCTAGGACACAAGAATGGCCTTTGAAAGAGTTTCGAGGCTCAATGGAAACAAAACGAAGACAAGGGCATCAAAACCCCACCGAAAGAATGACCAAGGGTAAAATGGCCATTTTACCCAAGGAGGAAGGAATTTAACTTTCAACAAGTTAAATTAGATTAAAAACATCCAAAACCATCATTTGGTAACTTCACATGAAGTCCCAAGGCCAAAGGAAGAGAAATCCCAGATGAACCATATCCCGGTTCGAACCAAATCTGACACCCTCTCACTAAAATGAGGATATCTTGATCTAGGAGAAGAATCTAAAGCTGAAATTGGTACCATTGGAAATCTTATTTCGACGCGGTCAATTTAGACTTAAAAACGGACCAATTTGGAGTTAAAACGAAGAAGTTACGTTAGATTGAAGTTGGAAGTCCAAAACTGAAAACCCTAGAAGACTTGAACCAGTTCAGCCTCCTTGAACCGGTTCAACATGGGTAGTACGCCCAAGTTGGACCAAAAGACACCTAACCATCTTGAACTGGTTCAACCTGGGCAGAAACAGTAGTTTAGTAGAAATAGTGGAAAATGCGGAAAATGAGTTCGGGGTGCGATTTTTGAGGTCAAGATGACATTTTTCGGAAAAATGTCGTGAAGAAACTCCACTTAAAATCACATTTTCTATATAATAGAGTCAAGAATGGAATTTATTTCCCAAAGAAAATTCCCAAAATGCCCTTGGGCTGAGTTTTTCAACAAAAAGGTGAAATGAGTCCATAGGAGGCTCAAAACATAAACGAAAGGGTTTTTCATGGAAATGATCATTCACACAAACGTAAATGATGATTTTGAGTGCACAGGAATGGTCTGCGGCTCCCGAAAATGGCTGAGTCAAAATCCAACCCCCCAACGGCCAAAAAGGCGAAAATTAACTTGAAATGAGAAAATTGAAAACCAAAATTAGGAAATGGTTTCAAATGACCGTTGGACCCTTGGCCACACTTCATACATGATTAATGAGACCCTATGAAAGAATGAAAATGGAATTCCCACACCCAATGCAACCATGGTGAGACAAATATTTAACATTTTTCAATATTTTCATAATATTTCATGAAATTAAAAGTTACATAGGATACAAGGTACATGTCATTGGCCTTCGGCCTTATCTTATACATGTTGAATACAATGAAAAATGTGTACTTATGTACACATTATATAAATGGAATCAAATATACACATTTTGTCAAATAAAGCTACAAAAGGCATCTCATGCTAACATTTGCATGAAATGGAAACTTAAAAGCTACAAGTCATCCACGGAATGATCGACAAGCATCACGAACCAAGTCTTCATACCTGAACAAATGGTGAGTAAACAAGTTTACTCGTAGAGAATGAACATGCATCGACTCGATTTCTTTAGAGATTTTTAGACTAACATGAATCAGTTCAAAAGGGATCATGTCACCTAATGTCTATGTCAAATGTTAGACTCAGGAAGCATCCTAAGCTATCCTAGAGCAATGTCAACAAGAATCATGATATATATACATGTAAGAAACAAGTCAAGGTTGGGGTAATCCAATGAACACGAGAAGTTTATAAGTTAACATGAATTACATTATCAATGTAGTTAAACAGGGTTTGGAACAATCCATACAACACGACAAGAAAGATGCTTGAAAATAGATTAACATGAATTGCATTATCAATACAATTAAGCAAGATTATAACATACCAATTAACACGACAAGAAGCATACTCGGATATAAGTTAATAAGAATTACATTATCAATGCAATAACATGGTTGGAGCATTCTAATTAACACGATAAGAGTAACACACGAAAACGAGAATAAGGCATAATATCTATGCAATTAATTAAGGATGGAACATTTCCTATAACACGAAGGATTTTTAAAAATTCAAGGAATGCAACACTTGAAATCTAAAGAGTGAAATCAAACAATGTGGAAACTTAGATATCGCCCAGATTAAAACCGTACTCTTGGGATCACTTTAGGGTTATCAACCCAAGGATACCTTCCCTTAGTCTTGGGATCACTTTAGGGCTATCAACCCAAGGGTACCTTCCCCTATTCTTGGGATCACTTTAGGGCTATTAACCCAAGGGTACCTTCCCCTGTACTAGAACTAAGTTCTAGCAATGACAATTCTTGATTGATATCCTAAGTCCCAAAATCAACAAGTTGTGCAAGTCAAGATTGTATCAAATACAAGAAATGCCATTAACCACGTTTCATGCACAACCAAGATTTTGGAACACACAAGTCATGCCCTAAGTTCATTAACTATCATAGCATGTGAAATGTTAAGAAAGCATAGTGTGCATCTATATAGACTAGAACCAAGATATATAGCACATGAAATCTATTGAAGTAAATATACCACAAGTATAAGATACATGATACAAGCTAAAGGCTACACGAAATACAAGTCCAATTCATGAGTTTAACGAGGATTCAATATCAAGGCATAGTTAACTCAATAGAAGCATAAATGGAAATTTAATCTACTTAAGGGATTAAATTATCAAGATTACAATGCAAGTTCAAATGTTCTACGAACAAGTGATGTCAAGGATCATGTCAAGGCCAAGTCTAATGTCAAGTTACAAGTTCATTTCATATAACATATGACCATGTGAATTAAGTCCTATATAAAGGAAATATTTAAATATAAGTTTCACAACTTATCCGATTAATCTCAATTTGATACACGTGAAGGAACTTGTCAAGGAAATCATGAATACAAGGTTAGAAACTTAATCAAGTACAAGGGACCATTGAATGGATTTTAATTAACTCATTTAATTAAAATCTCTAGATTTTGAAACTCATCCAATTAATCTCAAATTAATGTATGTTATACAACATGTCAAGACTTGATTTAAGGACACGATATAAGTACATTCCATGCAATGAACGGCCATGAGTATTAAACTTCAATACTAGGAAAATAATAAATGAAAAGTATCAAAACTTAATCAAACATTCTAGATTTAATATATATGAAACTACATGACATGCATATCAAGAATATCAAGTCGGAATTCCAGTAGAGTGAATAACACACTCGGAGCAATTTAATTAATCAAATCAGTTAAATATTTCTAGATTTCAAAACATCTCCGATTACTCTCAAATTCACCTATGTTGAAGAACATGCTAGGGCCTAATATAATATGCTAACACACATTGATTTCAAACTAGTTAAGGCCACATGATTTAATCTTTTACCTAAGATAAATATTAAATAAAATCTTCATTACTTGTCTAAATGATCTAGATTTAATATATGTCAATGATCATGTCAAGGGGTAATTTACTATCATGCTACATGTTTAAACAAAGATATGAGTAACCGGGAAAATTAAATCTTACACAAAAAAATAATTAATTAAAAATTCTAGATTTGACATCCAAGCATGTAAATAAGTAGTACAAGTATCCATAGCATGTAATATAGCAAGAATATAAACTATAACACCCCCTACCTTGATTTGAGATGAAAACCTCAAAGGCCCACTAATTGGTTGATCAACTATACATCAACCTTCGCAATAGCACGAATCATTGTAAAATAGGGCTATTGATCGGGTAAGTCGAACCACTGGGACTGCGCTAGTCTATGGCGACCTAAGTGTCTAGAATCGTTCTTAGAATGATAAGGGGTAATAAGGGTTTGTTTGTTTGTCACTGAAACTACGAATTCAGAATGCATAAAACGATAAATTGAAAGAGATTAAAAGGAGTGAAACTTAGGTGGAGAGGACTAGGGAAATGAATCCACCACACACCTCATAAACATGCTAGCATGCAATTAACTTGGGGAACTACTTATGTAAATGACCATGATATATAGAGATGCATGATAACTACACTATCTTCAAAAAGTTCATACAATCAAAGCTAAGTATAAACCATCTAAGTATAATCCCCTAGGAATGGCCTATCAAATCCCTTACTTTGTATGGTAAATGCACATGTAATCAAAGACTAAGTATAATCCATCCACGGTTGGTATGAACCATCTACCTAACTACATTAAACTAAGGGTGTAGTATGGTTCATCGTTCCTAGGAATGGACTATCAAAACCTTCACAAGACATGCCAAGAAAACCATTAAATATTCTCATCTCCATTCTCACTATGAAGATATAAGCCCTATAATCATGGAAACATACAATCTAAGACAAGATGATACATTTAACACAATCATTTATTGAATTGAAGAACATTTACAAAATGTGTAAGTCTCTAGAATATGAAAAGATCACAAATACACTTCATTCCCCAAATTAAAACAAGATTATAGCATGCTTACAAAGGAGGCTTCATCACCTCCCTAGATGGAGGTTTAGTTACCCATTGATGCACTAGAGGAAGGAGGAAGCAAAGCCTTGACCTCCATTTTCGAGCTCCCCTCTTCTAGCTCCAAGAACACACCTTTCTTGCTCTCTTCTCTCTCCTCTATCTTGTAAAAATGAAGCTTAATGATATGTGTGGTTCTTATCCCTCTTATCTACCACCAAACTAGGCTCTCTCTCTCCTCCAAAAACATCCCCAACGACCTCATAAAAGAGGGCCATCCAAAATTGGAAATTTCAGAGCACAAGTGGGCTATCTCGTGGAGCAAACTGCCCAAATTTCGAGTGCTCGAAATAGGGCCTCGAGCACTCGAATTTAGTGTAAAAAGCTCCATGCTTCACTTGCTCCGCCCAGACCTACTTTGATGAAATAGCCATAACTTTGCGCTCTGAACTCCGAATGATAAACCGTTTGAAGATTTGGAGAGCTAATTCAGATCTTTAAATACTTCATGTTTTGGTAGAGATCCAATTCTCAAGGATGGTTGGTCAAAAATGAAGATCAAGGCAGAATTTCATTGCTGCCAGGCAGTTCTGCGTACCTCTGGTAACAAGGCCATAACTCTCTGCTCCGAGCTCCGAATGACAAACCGTTTGAAGATTTGGAAAGCTGATTCAGAGCTCTAAATCTTTGATGTTATGATGGAAGTCCAGTTCTTGAGTTTATTAGGTCAAAATGGCAAACAAAGTTCGGGCTTCACTGCTGCCAGAAATCCAGCTTTTGAGCACATTGTTGATCAAAAATCCACAAGGGCTTATTTTTGCTCCCTTTTTGCAATTAAACCTGAAAATGCATAAAAAAAACACACAAATGAAGATAATCTACTTAATTAAACAAACAACGGACTTAACTAATGCAATTTAGGGCGCTTGAATATACAGTATTCGGCGCTTATCACACCCCCAAACTTACATTTTGCTAGTCCCTTAGCAAAACTATAATGAAAAACTTAATGAAAAGACAACCATGGGCATGCTACTACAAGAATATCATCCATGGTAAAATGAGATATATACATGGCTCAAAAATAACTTGAAATAGAAAAAGAGCTGGAGATGGGGTCATTGGGAAGACTACCTTGCATATATGAAACATTGATACAAAAATTGGCTAAATACATTTCCACATAAATGCATCAACATCAAAGTCTATATAAATAACTCAATTATCATCTCTTGAATGGAAATCAACTCTAGCTTCAATGAAAGTGAATTGGATTCTCAACATGCGGCTTTTACTTTCTTTTCCAATTCCTAAGCACAAGTTTTCAAATCATTGAATTCCCCTTTAAATGAGGTCCCTAAGACATGATTTTATTTACAAGACAACTTTTGTTGCTTGTTAACAATTTATTACAACTCATAAGCGAAACATAGAATGGTTGTGCAATGCTGAAGTCCCTTAAGCTTTCTAACCAACCTATGTAGCAAGCGTTAGGCCAACAACACCCAACCCAGATGGCTTTAGGGTGTTAAGTGTAGAGATACTCCAAAGGGCTTAATAGCTCAAGTTGGAAAGGTTACGAACTCTAGCGAACCATGTTTATTACAATTTTTTTTTTAATGACCGTGCAATGTTTAAGTCCTTTAAGCTTTCTAACCAACCCTTGTAGCAAGCGTTAGGCCAACAACTCCCAAACCAGACGGCTTTAGGGTGCTAAGTGTAGAGACACTCCTAGGGCTTAATAGCTCGAGTTGGAAAGGCTACGAACGTTAACTGGTCATTTTTTTTTTTTCTTTCTTTCTCAGTTTTTTTTTTTTTTTTTTTAGACAACTTAAATCATGCCAAAGATATTCATCTATCAGGTTCATCAAATCAAATTAACTAGGCCAAGGTCAAGGTCAGTCAAGTTGCATGCCTCACAGTTAAGTTTCCAATGTGCATCTGTGCATTGTGAAGCTTAAAAAAGTGTCAAATCCAGCGAGAATCTAATTGAGACATTTATATAGACTGATTTGAATCCACATGATCATTTCAACTCAAATTTTTCTTTATTTTCAAAAATGTCAATTGCTTCTATATACAAGGTATTAAACATATGCTTCATCCCCAACAAGTTCAAATCATACTATCATTGCTTAGCAAAAATGTGAAACCAAAAATGTCCTATTGCACCCCCAAACTTGAATGTCACATTGTCCTTAATGTGTGAAGACAAGTGAAACAAAAATAAGAGCAAAGAAGGTAAAAGAACAATATTACCAAGTAAAGTGACGAATGCAAAAATATCCATCGATGTAAATGCGCAAACGCGTCCCCCAAACTTGGACATGAAGACCTATCAAAACACAACTAAAATATACATGGAAAAACATAGGGCTCGTAAGAAAAACCAAAACAGAAATAAAAACTCTAACCTGAAGTTTAGTGCAAGATGAAAAACAAAATAATGCCAAAAAAATTGATTTATTTATTTATTTAGTATTATTATTATTAGTATTATATCTATATATATATAAATAAATATATATATATATATATATATATATATATATATATATTTAAGATGTGCATGAGGGGTTGGTCGCATAAGAGGTTGGTTTGGTTGAGAGGGTGGTGGTTAGTTGGCATGCAGGGGTGGTTGCATGCTTGGGTTGGCCTGGATGGAGAGATGCCGAGAGGTTGAGAGAGGTTGAGTGCTCGGGTGGTGAGTGAGAGAGCTTGGGAGAGGTTGAGAGGGGGTTTGAGCATTCGAAGTTGGACTTCGAGTGCTCGAAAAACTGGCAGTGGCTGCGGAACTGAAATGCCAAAAGATGGGTCGTGTGAGCTTGGGATTGATGGTGAAGACATTTGGAGCAATCCAAATGGAATTTAGAGTGCTCCAAAATGGGTAGTAGCTCATAGAATTTTGGTTAGATCATTCGAGCACTAGAATATTGGCCCAGTGAGCATTTTGAGTGGATGCAATTGCTGAAACAAATGTGTCAAACTTTGCAACATCTTGCTAATGCATGAATATAATTGGAAAATTTTTCAAAATGTAACACATTTCCAATGTATGGATGAATTTTGAACTTTGCAAATTCATTCCATTCCAATGCATGGATGGAAAATTTTTAAACTTGGCATGCCATTCCTATGCATGGAAAGATTTTTAAAGCTTTGCATGGCAGTTGGAAAAATATTTGAAAACTTTGCATGCCATTCCATGCATCGAAAATTTTTCATGTCATTCCCATGCATTGAAAAATCATTGCAAGCAGCAGCTTCAATTCAAGCCATGCATGGAAAATTTTAAAACTTTGCACATTATTCCAATCTAATGCATGGATGGATTTTTGAAGCTTTGCATGCATGGAAAGAAATTGAAATTTTGCATGGGACAATGCATGGGGAATTTTGAAAAATTTTCAAACATTGCAAATGATGGAAAAATTTTAAATAGTGCAAGAATTTCAATGCATGGATGATTTTGCGAAAATTTTCAAGAATGTATTACAAATGATACATTATGCACATGAGTAGCATTCCCAAGATCCGATGAAATTGCTAGGAAGCGATGGAAATTTTCGGGAATGAAAATCAGAGTTGAGAAGGTGTAAGAAAAATCAAATTTTTGGCTTTTCTAAACCGTTTCCCAGAAAATTTTGCAAGGCATGAGCAATTTCAAAGAGAAGGAAGCTTGGAAATTGAAAGAATTGCTTCCCTTGCTTTGCTAAATTTAATGTCGATAGCTAGACGAAGTTAGAACAGGTACTAATCCTCAAAAATCTCGATAGCTAGACACACCGAGATCAGGTTAGTCCTCCTTACCCTATACCATGTCTCTCAAGAGATTCAAGCTTCCCCAAATAGGATAATTCTTTTAAAAGCGAAGGAGGAAGAGCTTGAAGACAAAAGTGGAAAAGAGGTAGCGGAAAAACCTCAACCCACTTTTCATCCTCAATGAAGAACTTTGGATTATGGGGCTTATTTGGATTATGGGAAGATGGATTAGGTGAAGGTGCACCAAGCAACGACTTATGAAATAGAGCACGGGAATGCTCAACAAGTTATCCTTCAGACTTTCAACATCCTCCTCACACTTATCCGGAGGTTCGGGCTCAATAGCTTGAGATAACTCAGGAGAAGGAATGAGAGGAAGTGCAAGCTCCCAAGAGAGGGATACATTTGATGTTGACAAAGGAAGAGAATGAATAGGAGGAATATCAAGCAAAGAATTGACCTCGCAAACAGAATTGGCAACATCAAAATCCTCATAATTAAAATGAGCTAAGCATGTTTTTAGAGGATCCTCCATTAAAGGAGGTGCATCAAGCAAGGGATTATGTAGGGGTTGTGCTGGATTTTTATAGGATACAATCTCATCATCATTAATTTCCTCATTTTGAACCACAAATTCGTCAATTTTTTGTGTGGCGATAATTTGATCTTCACCCACTATTTCTTCATTTTCACATGCGGTTTCTCGTGATGAAAATTACTAGAAGTAAACTCATCATTCATAGAATTCTCTTTTGGATTGACCACAAGTTCAATTGGAAATTCTTCTTCCTTTTCCTGATTTGGAACATCAACCATTTGTTGAATTTGGGCTATCTGGTCATCTAAATCAACTCTAGATTGGGAATGAGAATAGGCGGTGGATTGCATGCTGACAATGTCATCCAACATTTGCTTGTTGGACTCCATCATTTGCGTATGCATAGACTCTATCATTTGTTCGTTGGCAGCTATTAACTCATCCAATGGAGACGGTAGAAAAGGAGAAGAAGAAGGCTGGAAATAATGATCATTGGGTTGAAAATTGGAGTGAAAATGTTGCCCAAGAGATTATGGGGCTGAATTTCCTATGTCATGCCACAAGAAGTTTTAATGATCTCCTGAACCCGAGTTATAACCATTGAAGTATGGATCACTACCCGGTTCAGAGAAATTTGCATTTGGTTGCTCTAGATAAAAATCTGAGAATTGTCTCGTTGGAAGAGAATCTCTTGTATGATGTGTATTACTAGAGCAAAAAGCACAAAACGCATGTGGTGTGTAGAATTGAGTTGGGAGATAATTATTCTCCATCTAGGAGTAATTCAACAACACACAAAGTAATCAACACAACACTTCATCACCATAACCTCCACATATGATATTCCCTTTCTCCTCAATTATCAAGACAAAAATTAAATTAGCCACGACAAGGACCGATGCTTGAACACGAAATTCAAACAGGATAAGAGCCTCAACAAGGGCTTCACAACTAACTAAAACTATATTTAACAAATGCACAATATTCACAACTCGAAACTAGAAGTCACGAGACTTACCTGGGGTCCTCTAGACTTACAATTTGCTAGCATTCCCACGGCGAGCTTCGAGTCCCTAGAATCCTACAACACTTAAAACACAAAGATAGTCAAAACACACAAGGAATATTCACAAGACACAATATTCACAATCAAACTAAAATTAACCCTAAACTTTGGTTGCTAAACCGTATGCAAGTCCACGGCAACGGCGCCAAAAATTGATCGACAGTCGAAATCAATTATAAATCAACCCTATTCGCAATAGCACGAATCATTGTAAAATAGGGCTATTGGTCGGGTAAGTCGAACCACTGGGACTGCGCAAGTCTATGGTGACCTAAGTGTCTAAAATCGTTCTTAGAATGATAAGGGTTAAGAAGGGTTTGTTTGTTTGTCACTGAAACTATGAATTCAGAATGCATAAAAAGATAAATTGAAGGAAATTAAAAGGAGTGAAACTTAGGTGGAGAGAACTAGGGAAATGAATCCACCACACACCTCATAAACATGCTAGCTTGCAATTAACTTGGGGAACTACTTATGTAAATGACCATGATATATAGAGATGCATGATAACTACACTATCTTCAAAAAGTTCATACAATCAAAGCTAAGTATAAACCATCTAAGTATAATCCCCTAGGAATGGCCTATCAAATCCCTTACTTTGTATGGTAAATGCACATGTAATCAAAGACTAAGTATAATCCATCCACGGTTGGTATGAACCATCTACCTAACTACATTAAAATAGGGGTGTAGTATGGTTCATCGTTCCTAGGAATGGACTATCAAAACCTTCACAAGACATGCCAAGAAAACCATTTCATATTCTCATCTCCATTCTCACTATGAAGATATAAGCCCTATAATCATGAAAACATACAATCTAAGACAAGATGATACATTTAACACAATCATTTATTGAATTGAAGAACATTTACAACATGTGTAAGTCTCTAAAATATGAAAAGATCACAAATACACTTCATTCCCCAAATTAAAACAAGATTATAGCATGCTTACAAAGGAGGCTTCATCACCTCCCTAGATGGAGGTTTAGTTACCCATTGATGCACTAGAGGAAGGAGGAAGCAAAGCCTTGACCTCCATTTTCGAGCTCCCCTCTTCTAGCTCCAAGAACACACCTTTCTTGCTCTCTTCTCTCTCCTCTATCTTGTAAAAATGAAGCTTAATGATATGTGTGGCTCTTATCCCTCTTATCTACCACCAAACTAGGCTCTCTCTCTCCTCCAAAAACATCCCCAACGACCTCATAAAAGAGGGCCATCCAAAATTGGAAATTTCAGAGCACAAGTGGGCTATCTCGTGGAGCAAACTGCCCAAATTTCGAGTGCTCGAAATAGGGCCTCGAGCACTCGAATTTAGTGTAAAAAGCTCCATGCTTCACTTGCTCCGCCCAGACCTACTTTGATGAAATAGCCATAACTTTGCGCTCTGAACTCCGAATGATAAACCGTTTGAAGATTTGGAGAGCTAATTCAGATCTTTAAATACTTCATGTTTTGGTAGAGATCCAATTCTCAAGGATGGTTGGTCAAAAATGAAGATCAAGGCAGAATTTCATTGCTGCCAGGCAGTTCTGCGTACCTCTGGTAACAAGGCCATAACTCTCTGCTCCGAGCTCCGAATGACAAACCGTTTGAAGATTTGGAAAGCTGATTCAGAGATCTAAATCTTTCATGTTATGATGGAAGTCCAGTTCTTGAGTTTGGTAGGTCAAAATGGCGAACAAAGTTCCAGCTTCACTGCTGCCAGAAATTCATCTTTTGAGCACGTTGTTGATCAAAAATCCACAAGGGCTTATTTTTGCTCCCTTTTTGCAATTAAACCTGAAAATGCATAAAAAAACACACAAATGAAGATAATCTACTTAATTAAACAAACAACGGACTTAACTACTGCAATTTAGGGCACTTGAATATACAGTATTCGGCGTTTATCACCCACCGAAATAAAAGTGCTCCGAATCCAACGATACTGAAGGGTTTTGTCGGGGACAACACGGTGAACAAGAATTTCCCAGAAGCCCCATGAAAATCCAAACTTGAACTTGAAACCCAAACTCAAATGCGGTCAGAAATGGATTCCAATAAGGGTGAAAGGTGCGCGTCGTCAAGACAAGCATTAAACGTTAAGGCCGAAGAGTTTTCACTTGAGGGAAGTGGCCGGAAAAAGAAGAAGAAGCATGGAAGCCCCTTGGCAGCCATGGCTGCCAGCCAAGAGAGAGGAGAGAGAAAAAAAATCTGACTTTTCTTCTTAAGACCCCCTATTTATAGAAAATCTCAAAAAGTGCCTCGAAAGGGCCCCGCCGGGTCTGGAAAAGTGGATTTTGAGCAGACGCACTCAAATGGAAAAACTCCATGAACAAAAAAGATTCAAAATGAGAAAATATGAACAACAGAAGAAACGGCGTCAAAAATCGAGTACCGACCAGAGAGATATGCCCCGAACAAGTTCGGCGGCAACCGGGGTCAGAAACTCTGAAACTGGAGAAAAACGACCAGAACGGAATTCTATGAGTACATGACTCGACAAAATGTGAAAATGAATCCCGTACTAAGATCCAGGCTCCAGACGAGATATTTTTGTAATAACTTTCGTTAATTGCACAATGGCCCCTCCAAAAAGGGTTAACTGCATGAATGCCGCAGAATGAAAAAATCTTCCAAAAATATTTTCTTAGATACCCCTAAAATAAAATATCTTTAAAAGATATTTATGAAAAACACTCCAAGAAAAGAAAATAATTCCAAAGAACTATGCATCCATGCCCCTATGGACACCGGGAGCAACTAGAGTACTTTCTCGCAGAAGTAAGGATACGTATTTCGCGGAAACCGGCGTGACGTCTGAGTATCCACTTTGTTTGATTTCGTATTTCATTTCAAGTTGATAACTAGATGATATCGTAACTTGTTGTTCCTTATTTGATTTCCTATTTTGAGCTTAAGATGTAGCTTTGTGAAAGCATGCTTCATGCGTTGTATTGGAAGTTCCATTGTTGGTTAAATTGCATCGATATCATAATTTGTGTTTTGATGTTCAAATGTAGTTTAGGAATGACCTTATAGATTCATTTTGTACATAGACGTTAGGTGGCATGACCCACACTTGTTGTTTTCGTATTTTGGATTTCAAGTTGAAGACTTTGAGAATCTATATCTTGTTGCCTTGTATAACATGTTTCCATGTTGTTTGAATTGCATGAACAATGTGATTATGATATAAATGATCTAGGTAGCTTAGGATGCTCCCTAGGTCTCATCTTGACATAGACGTTAGGTAGCATGAGCCCTTTTAACATGTTTCACCATAAGGTGATAAAATTGTAAAATGTTAGGTCGATGTATGCTCATCTCCTACGAGTAGCTTTATGTTACTCACCCCTACAATACTGGGCCATATTTCAGGTACAGGACTCAGGATTTGAAGATTCCATTGCTCCTTGGATGGCTTACAGTTTCTAAGTTTCTATTTTATGCAAGTGTTAGCATAAGATGCCTCTTTGTAGCCCTATTTGTTTAAACTTGTATTCGTTGATTCGTATACGTAAAGTGTACGTAAGTGCACTCTTTTCAATGTATTTAACATGTATGAGATGAGGCCGGAGGCCAATGACATGTATCTCGTTTTCTATGCACTTTTGTTTTCAAAGTTTATTATGAAAATATTGGAAAATGTTAAGTCATTGCTTCATAACTTTCGCATCGGGTGTTGGAATTTCATATCTTTTCTGCTCGGACTCAGAATCAGACGATTCTTGAGTCTAATTTTGTTCATTTTTCGTTGTCTTTCCAATAGTATGCACGGTGGCACCCTTTTCAGTGAGAAATAACCATTTTGCCCTTAGTTCATCTCTTTTCGGGTTAGGCATTCTTACTTCATTTGCTTGGCTCATTTGAGTTCAGTGGCTTCATGGAGAGTCATTTTGGGGCCTTAGGGTTGACGTACATCTCTTGAGGTCATTCGGCTTCTTTCGCTTCCGCATTTCGGGTCCGTTATCGAGTCAACTTCCGGTTCATCACTAACGCACCGGGTTGAGAAATCCGGGTCGCTACAAAAACACTCTCCATGACTTTAATAGGAACTTAAATAAGTTTAACTCAAAACTCTCATTTTCTTTCAATGATTTAATCTTTATATATTAAAATGGTCTGGTGACATAATAGGTACCCTGATTGTGGTATTTTCGTTCAAAGATTCAATCTTTACTTATAAAAACACTCTTCAAGACGACAAAGGGAATTCGAATAAGTTCAACTCAAAATTCTCATTTTCCTTCAAAGATTCAATCTTTATACATTAGAAAGGTTTAGTGATATTATAAGAACCTTGATTAAGGTATTTTAATTCAAAGATTCAATCATTTGTCATTAGAACACTCTTCGCGACTTCATAGGGAACTCGAATAAGTTAAACTCAAAACTCTCATTTTCTTTCAAAAATTCAATCTTTATAAATTAAAAAGGTCTAGTGATAGAATAGGTACCTTGATTGTGCTATTTTCATTCAAAGATTCAATCTTTAGTCATTAAAACACTCTCCGCGACTTTATAGGGAACTCCAATAAGTTAAACTCAAATTTCTCATTTTCTTTTAAAATTCAATCTTTATACATTAAAAAGGTTTCTTAACATAATAGGTACCTTGATTGAGGTAATTTTATTCAAAGATTCAATCTTTACTCATTAAAACACTCTTTGTGACATCAAAGGGAACTTGAATGAGTTTAACCCAAAACTCTCATTTTCATTCATATATTTATTCTTTATACTTTAAAATGGTCTAGTGACTTAATTGGTACCTTGATTAAGGTATTTTCATTCAAATATTCAATCTATACTCATTAAAATACGCTTCGGGACGTCAAAGAGAGCTCGTATAAGTTAAACTCTAAACTCTAATTTTCTTTCAAATATTCAATCTTTATTTATTAAAAAGGTCTAGTGACATAATAAATACCTTGATTGAGTTTTTTTCATTCAAAGATTTAATTTTTAGTCATTAAAACACTCTTCACCACTTTATAGGGAACTCGAATATGTTAAACTCAGAACTCTCATTTTCTTTCAAAGATTCAATATTTATTCATTAAAAAGGTTTAGTGACATGATAGGTACCTTGATTACGGTATTTTCATTAAAATATTCTATCTTTAGTCATTAAAACACTCTTCGCGACTACATAGGGAACTTAAATATGTTAAACTCAAAACTCTTATTTTCTTTAAAATTTTTGATATTTATACATTAAAAAGGTCTAGTGACATAATAGGTACCTTTGATTGAGGTAATTTTATTCAAAGATTCAATCTTTACACATAAAAACACTTTTCATGTCGTCAAAGGCTACTTGAATAAATTTAACAAAAAACTCTCATTTTCGTTCAAAAATTTAATCTTTATACATGTAAATGGTCTAGTGACATAATAGGTACCTTCATTGAGGTGTTTTCGTTCAAATATTCAATTTTTACTCATTAAAACACTCTTTGAGACGTCAAAGAGAACTCGAACAACTTTAACTCAAAACTCTCATTTTCTTTGTAAGATTTAATCTTTATACATCAAAAAAGTCTAGTGACATAATAAATACCTTGATTAAGATATTTTCATTCAAGATTCAATCTTTAGTCATTGAAACACTCTTCGCCACTTCATAAGAAATTCGATTAAGTTAAACTCAAAATTCTCATTTTCTTTCAAAGATTCAATCCTTATACATTAATAAGGTCTAGTGACATAATAGTTATCTTGATTGAGTTAATTTCATTCAAATATTCAATCTTTACTAATTAAAACACTCTTCGGGACGTTAATGGGAACTCAAATAAGTTTAACTCAAAACTCTCATTTTCTTTCAAAGATTTAATCTTTATACATTAAAACGGTCTAGTTATATAATTGGTACCTTGATTGAGCAATTTTCATTCAAAGATTCAATCCTTATTCTTTTAAATACTCTTCGGGACTTCAAAGGGAACTCGAATAAGTTTAACTGAAAACCCTCATTTTCTTTTAAAGATTTAATCTTTACTCATTAAAAATGTCTAGTGACATAATTGGTACCTTAATTGAGGTATATTTATTCAAAGATTCAATCTGTAGTCACTAAAACACTCTTCGCGACTTCATAGGGAACACGAATAGGTTTTACACAAAACTCTCATTTTCGTTCAAAGATTCAATCTTTATAGATTAAAATGGTATAGTGACATAACTGGTATCTTGATTGAAGTAATTCCATTCAAAGATTCAATCTTTTGTTCCAAAAACACACTTCACAACTTCATAGGGAACTCGAATAAGTTAAACTCAAAACTCTCATTTTCTTTCAAAGATTCAATCTTCATACATTAAAAAGGTCTAGAGACATAATTGGTGCCATGTTAGAAGTAATTCCATTCAAAGATTCAACCTTTACTCATTAAAACACTCTTCGGGACTTCAAAGGAAACTCGAATAAGTTTAACTCTAAACTCTAATTTTCTTTCAAGCATTCAATCTTTATATTTTAAAAAGGTCTACTGACATAATAGGTACCTTGATTGAAAATTTTTCATCCAAAGATTCAATTTTTTCTCATTAAAATACTCTTTAGGACGTCAAAGGGAATTTAAACAAGTTTAACTCAAAAATCTCTTTCTCTTTCAGAGATTAAATATTTATATATTAAAAAGGTCTAATCACATAATAAGTACCTTGATTGAGGTATTTTCATTCAAAACTTCAATCTTTAGCAATGAAAACACTCTTTGCAACTTTATAGGGAACTCGAATAAGTTAAACCTCTCATTTTCTTCCAAAAATAAAATCTCTATACCTTAAAAAGGTCTAGTGATAGCCTTGATTGAGGTATTTTCATTCAAAGATTCAGTCTTTAGTCATTAAAACACTCGTCACAACTTCATAGGGAAGTCAAATAATTTTAACTTAAAACTCTCATTTTCTTTCAAATATTCAATCTTTATACATTAAAAAGGTCTAGTGACATAATAGCTACCTTGATTGAGATAATTTTATTCAATGATTCATTTTCTACTCATTAAAACTCTCTTCGTGACCTCAAAGGGAACTCGTATAAGTTAAACCTCTCATTTTGTTGCAAAGATTTAATCTTTATACATTAAAATGGTTTAGTGACATAATAGGTACCTTGATTGAGTTGTTTTTATTCAAATATTCAATCTTTACTCATTAAAAAACTCTTTGGGACATCCAGGAAAACTCGAATTAGTTTAACTCAAAATTCTCATTTTTTTTAAAGATTCAATCTTTATACATTAAGAAACTCTAATGACATAATAGGTACCTTGATTGAGGTATTTTCATTCAAAGATTCAATTTTTATTCATTAAAACACTCTTAGCGACTTCAAAGGGAACTCGAATAAGTTAAACTCAAAACTCTCATTTCCTTTCAAAGATTCAACCTTTATACATTAAAAAGGTCTTGTGACATAATAGATACCGTGATTCAGGTATTTTCTTTCAGATATTCAATCTTTACTAATTAAAACACTCTTCGTGATGTTAAAGGGAATTCGAATAAGTTTAACTCAAATCTCTCATTTTCGTTCAAAGATTTAGTCTTTATACATTAAAATGGTCTAGTGACATAATAGGTACCTTGAGTGAGGAATTTTCATTCAAAGATTCAATATTTACTCATTTAAACCCACTCCGGGACGTAAAAGGGAACTCGTATAAGTTTAACTCAAAACTCTCATTTTCATTTAAAGATTCAATCTTTATTCATTAAAAAGGTGTAGTGACAAAATTGGTACCTTGATGTATTTTCATTCAAAGATTCAATCTGTGATCATTAAAACACTCTTCGCGACTTCATTGGGAACTCGAATATGTTAAACTCAAAATTCTCATTTTAAATCAAAGATTAAATCTTCGTATATTAAAAGGTCCATTGACATAATAGGTGCCTTAATTGAGGTAATTTAATTCAAAGATTCAATCTTTACACATTAAAACACTCTCCGTGACGTCAAAGGGAACTCGAATAAGTTTAACTCAAAACTCTCATTTTATTTCAATGATTAAATTTTTATACATTAAAATGGTCTGGAGACATAATAGGTACCCTGATTGTGGTATTTTCATTCAAAGATTCAATCTTTACTTATAAAAACACTCGTCGAGACGACAAAGGGAACTCGAATAAGTTTGACTCAAAACTCTCATTTTCTTTCAAAGATTCAATCTTTATACATCAGAAAGGTCTAGTGACATTATAGGAACCTTAATTAAGGTATTTTCATTCAAAAATTCAATCATTTGTCATTAGAACACTTATCGCGACTTCATAGCGAACTTGAATAAGTTAAACTCAAAACTCTCATTTTCTTTCAAAGATTCAATCTTTATACATTAAAAAGGTCTAATGATAGATTAGGTACCTTGATTATGTTATTTTCATTCAAAGATTCCTTTTTTAGTCATTAAAATACTCTTCGCGACTTTATAGGGAACTCCAATAAGTTAAACTCAAATTTCTCATTTTCTTTCAAAGAATCAATCTTTACACATTAAAAAGGTTTAGTAACAAAATAGGTACCTTGATTGAGGTAATTGTATTCAAAGATTCAATCTTTACTCATTAAAACACTTTTCGTGACGTCAAAGGGAACTCGAATAAGTTTAACTGAAAACTCTCATTTACCTTCATATATTTATTCTTTATACATTAAAATGGTTTAGTGACAAAATGGGTACCTTGATTAAGGTTTTTTCATTTAAATATTCAATCTTTACTCATTAAAACACTCTTCGGGACGTCAAAGGGAACTCGTATAAGTTAAACTCTAAACTCTAATTTTCTTTCAAAGATTCAATATTTATTTATTAAAAAGGTCTAGTGACATAATAAATACCTTGATTGAGTTATTTTAATTCAAAGATTCAATCTTTTGTCATTAAAACACTCTTCGCCACTTCATAGGGAACTCGAATATGTTAAACTCAAAACTCTCATTTTCTTTTAAAGATTCA
The DNA here is from genome assembly GCF_030987335.1 of Cornus florida. Classification (NCBI taxonomy): domain Eukaryota; kingdom Viridiplantae; phylum Streptophyta; class Magnoliopsida; order Cornales; family Cornaceae; genus Cornus; species Cornus florida. Next base: position 36,597,673 of record NW_026775574.1, on the reverse strand, counting down.
ATCTTTATTTACTAAAAAGGTCTAGTGATATGATAGGTACCTTGATTGAGGTATTTTCATTAAAATATTTAATCTTTAGTCATTAAAACATTCTTTGCGACTTCATAGGGAATTTAAATAAGTCAAACTCAAAATTCTTATTTTCTTCGAAAAACTCAATATTTATACGTTAAAAAGGTCTAGTGACATAATAGGTACCTTGATTGAGGTAATTTTATTCAAAGATTCAATCTTTACACATAAAAACACTCTCCATGTCGTCAAAGGCTACTCGAATAAATTTAACAGAAAACTCTCATTTTCTTTCAAATATTTAATCTTTATACATTTAAATGGTCTAGTGACATAATAGGTACATTCATTGAGTTGTTTTCATTCAAACATTCAATTTTTACTCATTGAAACACTCTTTATAAGATTTAACTCAAAACTCTCATTTTCTTTGTAAGATTTAACCTTTATACATTAAAATGGTCTAGTGACATAATAAATACCTTGATTAAGGTATTTTCATTCAAAGATTCAATCTTTAGTCATTAAAACACTCTTCGCCACTTCATAAGGAATTCGATTAAGTTAAATCCAAAACTCTCGTTTTGTTTCAAACATTCAATCTTTATACAATAATAAGGTCTAGTGACATAATAGTTACCTTGATTGAGTTAATTTCATTAAAAGATACAATCTTTACTAATTAAAACACTCTTTAGGATGTTAGTTGGAACTTGAATAAGTTTAACTCAAAACTCTCATTTTATTTTAAAGATTTAATCTTTATACATTAAATTGGTCTAGTAACATAATTGGTACCTTGATTGAGCAATTTTCATTCAAAGATTCAATCTTTACTTTTTTAAACACTCTTTGGGACGTCGAAGCGTACTCGAATAAGTTTAACTGTAAACCCTCATTTTCATTTAAAGATTCGATCGTTATTCATTAAAAAGGTCTAGTGACATAATTGGTACCTTAATTGAGGTATTTTCATTCAAAGAGTCAATCTGTAGTCACTAAAACACTCTTCCCGACTTCATAGGGAACTCGAATAGGTTTTACACAAAACTCTCACTTTCATTCAAAGATTCAATCTTTATAGATTAAAATGGTCTAGTAACGTAACTGGTACTTTGATTAAAGTAATTTCATTCAAAGATTCAATCTTTTGTCCCAAAAACACACTTCACAACTTCATAGGGAACTCGAATAAGTTAAACCTCTCATTTTCTTCCAAAAATTCAATCTTTATACCTTAAAAAGGTCTAGTGATATAATAAGTACCTTAATTGAGGTATTTTCAAAGATTCAGTCTTTAGTCATTAAAACAGACTTCATAGGGAAGTCAAATATGTTTAACTCAAAACTCTCATTTTCTTTTATAGATTCAATCTTAATATATTAAAAAGGTCTAGTGACATAATAGTTACCTTAGTTGAGATAATTTTATTCAATGATTGAATCTTTACTCATTATAACACTCTTTGTGACCTCAAAGGGAACTCGAATAAGTTTAACTCAAAACTCTCATTTTATTGCAAAGATTTAATCTTTATACATTAAAATGGTTTAGTGATATAATAGGTACCTTGATTGAGGTGTTTTCATTCTAATATTCAATCTTTACTCATTAAAACACTCTTTGGGATATCAAAGGGAACTCGAATTAGTTTAACTCAAAACTCTCATTTTCTTTCAAAGATTCAATCTTTATACATTAAGAAGCTCTAATGACATAATAGGTACCTTGATTGAGGTATTTTCATTCAAGATTCAATTTTTAGTAATTAAAACACTCCTCGCGACTTCAAAGAGAACTCGAATAAGTTAAACTCAAAACTCTCATTTTATTTCAATGATTCAACCTTTATACATTAAAAAGGTCTTGTGACATAATAGGTACCGTGATTGAGGCAATTTCGCTCAAAGATTCAATCTTTACTTATTAATACACTCTTCATGACGTCAAAGGGGACTATTATAACTTTAACTTAAAACTCTCATTTTCTTTCAAATATTTAATCATTATACATTAAAAAGGTCAAGTGACATAATAGGTACCATGATTGAGGTATTTTCATTTAAGGATTCAATCTTTTGTTATTAAAGTACTCTACGAGATTACATTGGGAACTCGAATAAGTTACACTCAAAACTCTCTTTTTCTTTCAAAGATTCATTCTTTATACATTAAAAAGGTCTTGTGATATAATAGGTACCGTGATTGAGGTAATTTCTTTCAGATATTCAATCTTTACTAATTAAAACACTCTTCGTGATATTAAAGGGAACTCGAATAAGTTTAATTCAAAACTCTCATTTTCATTCAAAGATTTAATCTTTATATATTAAAATGGTCTTGTGACATAATAGGTACTTTGAATGAGGAATTTTCATTCAAAGATTCAATCTTTACTCATTTAACCACGCTTCGAGATGTAAATGGGAACTCGAATAAGTTTAATCAAAACTCTCATTTTCTTTTAAAGATTCAATCTTTATTCATTAAAAAGGTCTAGTGACAAAATTAGTACCTTGATTGAGGTATTTTCATTCAAAGATTCAATATGTGGTTATTAAAACAATCTTCGCGACTTCATAGGAAACTCGAATAAGTTAAACACAAAACTCTCATTTTAAATCGAAGATTAAATCTTCATACATTAAAAAGGTCCACTGACATAATGGGTACCTTGATTAAGGTAATTTCATTCAAAGATTCAATCTTCACACATTAAAACACTCTCCGTGACGTCAAAGGGAACTCGAATAAGTTTAACTCAAAACTTTCATTTTCTTTCAATGATTTAATCTTTATGCATGAAAATGGTCTGGTGACATAATAGGTACCCTGATTGAGGTATTTTCATTCAAAAATTCAATCTTTATTTATAAAAACACTATTCGAGACGACAAAGGGAACTCGAATAAGTTTAACTCAAAACTCTTATTTTCTTTCAAAGATTCAATCTTTATACATTAAAAAGGTCTAGTGACATTATAGGAACCTTGATTAAGGTATTTTCATTCAAGGATTCAATCATTTGTCATTAGAACACTCTTTGCGGCTTCATAGGGAACTCGAATAAGTTAAACTCAAAATTCTCATTTTCTTTAAAAGATTCAATCTATATACATTAAAAAGCTCTAGTGATAGAATAGGTACCATGATTGTGTTATTTTCGTTCAAAGATTCAATCTTTAGTCATTAAAACACTCATCGCGACTTTGTAGGGAACTCTAATAAGTTAAACTCAAATTTCTCATTTTCTTTCAAAGATTTAATCTTTATAAATTAAAAAGGTTTAGTAACATAACAGGTACCTTGATTGAGGTAATTTAATTCAAAGATTCAATCTCTACTAATTAAAACACTCTTCGTGTTGTCAAAGGGAACTCGAATAAGTTTAACTCAGAACTCTCGTTTTCTTTCATATATTTATTCTTTATACATTAAAATGGTCTAGTGACTCGTATAAGTTAAACTCTAAACTCTAATTTTCTTTCAAAGATTCAATCTTTATTTATTAAAAAGGTCTAGTGATATAATAAATACCTTGATTGAGTTATTTTCATTCAAAGATTCAACTTTTAGTCATTAAAACACTCATCGTCACTTCATAGGAAACTCGAATATGTTAAACTCAAAACTCTCATTTTCTTTGAAAGGTTCAATCTTTATTCATTAAAAAGGTCTAGTGACATGATAGATACTTTGATTGAGGTATTTTCGTTAAAATATTCAATCTTTAGTCATTGAAACAGTTTTCGCGACTTCATAGGGAACTCAAATAAGTTAAATTCAAAACTCTTATTTTATTTGAAAAATTCAATCTTTATACATTAGAAAGGTCTAGTGACATAATAGGTACCATGATTGAGATAATTTTATTAAAAGATTCAATCTTTACACATAAAAACACTCTTCATGTCGTCAAAGGCTACTCGAATAAATTTAACAGAAAACTCTCATTTTCTTTCAAAGATTTAATCTTTATACATTTAAATGGTCTAGTGACATAATAGGTACCTTCATTGAGGTGTTTTCATTCAAACATTCAAGTTTTACTCATTAAAACCCTCTTTGAGATGTCAAAGGGAACTCAAATAAGTTTAACTCAAAACTCTCATTTTTTTGTAAGATTTAATCTTTATACATTAAAAAGGTCTAGTAACATAATAAATACCTTGATTAAGGTATTTTCATTCAAAGATTCAATCTCTAGTCATTAAAACACTCTTCGCCACTTTATAAGGAATTCGATTAAGTTAAACTCAAAACTCTCATTTTTTTTCAAAGATTCAATCTTTATACATTAATAAAGTCTAGTAACATAATAGTTACCTTAATTGAGTTAATTTCATTCAAAGATACAATCTTTACTAATTAAAACACTCTTCGGGACGTTAATGGGAACTCGAATAAGTTTAACTCAAAACTCTCTTTTTCTTTCAAAGATTTAATCTTTATACATTAAAAAGGTCTAGTAACATAATTGGTACCTTGATTGCGGAATTTTCATTCAGAGATTCAATCTTTACACTTTAAAACACTCTTCGGGATGTCAAAGGGAACTCGAATAAGTTTAACTGAAAATCCTCATTTTCTTTTAAAGATTCAATCTTTATACATTAAAAAGGTCTAGAGACAGAATTGGTACCTTGTTAGAAATAAGTCATTCAAAGATTCAACCTTTACTCATTAAAACAGTCGTCGGGACGTCAAAGAATACTCGAATAAGTTAAACTCAAAACTCTCATTTTCTTTCAAAGATTCAATCTTCATATATTAAAAAGGTCTATAGACATAATTGGTACCATGTTAGAATTAATTTCATTCAAAGATTCAACCTATACTCAATAAAACACTCTTCAGGACATCAAAGGAAATTAAATAAGTTTAACTCAAAACTCTAATTTTCTTTCAAAAATTCAATCTTTATACTTTAAAAAGGTCTAGTGACATAATAGGTGGATTGATTTAGAATTTTTTATTCAAAGATTCAATCTTTTCTCATTAAAATACTCTTTGGGACATCAAAGGGAATTCAAACAAGTTTAACTCAAAAATCTCTTTCCCTTTCAAAGATTAAATATTTATACATTAAAAAGGTTTAGTGACATAATAGGTACCTTTATTGAGGTATTTTCATTCAAAGATTCAATATTCAATTATTAAAACACTTTTCGTGACTTCATAGGGAACTCGAATAAGTTAAACTCAAAGCTCTCATTTTCTTCTAAAAATTCAATCTTTATACGTTAAAAAGGTATAGTGTACCTTGATTGAGGTATTTTCATTCAAAGATTCAGTCTTTAGTCATTAAAACACTCGTCACGACTTCATAGGGAAGTCAAATAAGTTTAACTCAAAACACTCACTTTCTTTCAAAGATTCAATCTTTATACATTAAAAAGGTCTAGTGACATAATAGCTACCTTAAATAAGATAATTTTATTCAATGATACAATCTTTACTCTTTAAAACACTCTTCATGACCTCAAAGGGAACTCGAATAAGTTTAACTCAACTCTCATTTTCTTTCAAAGATTTAATCTTTATACATTAAAATGGTTTAGTGACATAATAGGTACATTGATTAAGGTATTTTCATTCAAATATTCAATCTTTACTCATTAAAACACTCTTTGGGACGTCAAAGGGTACTATTAAGTTTAACTTAAAACTCTCATTTTCTTCCAAAGATTTAATCTTTATACATTAAAAAGGTCAAGTGACATAATAGGTACCTTGATTGAGGTATTTTCATTCAATGATTTAATCTTTAATTATTAAAGCACTCTGCGAGATTACATTGGGAACTTGAATAAGTTACACTCAAAACTCTCTTTTTCTTTCAAAGATTCATTCTTTATACATTAAAAAGGTCTTGTGACATAATAGGTACCGTGATTAAGGTAATTTTATTTAGATATTCAATCTTTACTAATTAAAATACTCTTCGTGATGTTAAAGGGAATTCAAATAAGTTTAACTCAAAACTCTCATTTTCGTTCAAAGATTTAATCTTTATACATTAAAATGGTCTAGTGACATAATAAGTAGCTTGAGTGAAGAATTTTCATTCAAAGATTCAATCTTTACTCATTTAAACACACTTCGGAACGTAAAAGGGAACTCGAATAAGTTAAACTCAAAACTCTCATTTTCTTTTAAAGATTCAATCTTTGTTCATTAAAAAGGTCTAGTGACAAAATTAGTACCTTGAATGAGATATTTTCATTCAAAGATTCAATCTGTAATCGCTAAAACACTATTCGCGACTTCATAGGAAACTCGAATAAGTTAAACTCAAAACTCACATATTAAATCAAAGATTAAATCTTTATACATTAAAAAGGTCCATTGACATAATAGGTATCTTGATTGAGGTAATTTCATTCAAAGATTCAATTTTTACACATTAAAACACTCTCCTAGACGTCAAAGGTAACTTGAATAAGTTTAATTCAAAACACTCATTTTCTTTCAATGGTTTAATGTTTATACAATAAAATGTTCTGGTGACATAATAGGTACCCTGATTGAGGTATTTTCATTAAAAGTTTCAATCTTTACTTATAAAAACACTCTTCGAGACGACAAAAGGTACTCAAATAAGTTTAACTCAAAACTCTCATTTTTTTTCAAAGATTAAATCTTTATAAATTAGAAAGGTCTAGTGCCATTATAGGAACCTTGATTAAAGTGTTTTCATTCAAAGATTCAATCAATTGTCATTAGAACACTTTTCGCGACTTCATAGGGAACTCAAATAAGTTTAACTCAAAACTCTCATTTTCTTTCAAAAATTCAATCTTTATACATTAAAATGGTCTAATGATAGAATAGGTACCTTGATTGTGTTATTTTCATTCAAAGATACAATCTTTATACATTAGAAATGTCTAGTGACATTATAGGAACCTTGATTAAGGTATTTTCATTCAAAGATTCAATCATTTGTCATTAGAACACTCTTCGCGACTTCACAGGAAACTCAAATAAGTTAAACTCAAAACTCTCATTTTCTTTCAAAGATTCTATCTTTATACATTAAAAAGGCCTATGATAGAATAGGTACCTTGATTGTGTTATTTTCATTCAGAGATTCAATCGTTAGTCATTAAAACACTCTTCATGACTTTGTAGGGAACTCCAATAAGTTAAACTCAAATTTCTCATTTTCTTTCAAAGATTTTATCTTTATACATTAAAAAAGTTTAGTAACATAACAGGTACCTTGATTGAGGTAATTTTATTCAAAGATTCAATCTTTACTCATTAAAACACCCTTTGTGACGTCAAAGGGAACTCGTATAACTATAACTCAAAACTCTCGTTTTCTTTCATATATTTATTCTTTATACATTAAAATGGTCTAGTGACAAAATTGGTACCTTGATTAAGGTATTTTCATTCAAATATTCAATCTTTACTCATTAAAATACTCTTCGGGACGTCAAAGAGAACTTGTATAAGTTAAACTCTAAACTCTAATTTTCTTTCAAAGATTCAATCTTTATTTATTAAAAAGGTCTAGTGACATAATAAATATCTTGATTGAGTTATTTTCATTCAAAGATTTAATCTTTAGTCATTAAAACACTCTTCGCCACTTCATAGGGTACTTGAATATGTTAAGCTCAAAACTCCCATTTTCTTTCAAAGATTCAATTTTTATTCATTAAAAAGGTCTAGCGACATGATAGGTACCTTGATTGAGGTATTTTCATTAAAATATTAAATCTTTAGTCATTGAAACACTCTTCATAGGGAACTCAAATAAATTAAACTCAAAACTCTTATTTTCTTTGAAAAATTCAATCTTTATACATTAGAAAGGTCTAATGACATAATATGTACCTTGATTGAGGTAATTTTATTCAAAGATTCAATCTTTACACATAAAAACACTCTTCGTGTCGTCAAAGGCTACTAGAATAAATTTAACAGAAAACTCTCATTTTCTATCAAAGATTTAATCTCTATACATTTAAATGGTCTAGTGACATAATAGGTACCCTCATTGAGGTGTTTTCATTAAAATATTTAATTTTTACTCATTAAAACCCTCTTTGAGATGTCAAAGAGAACTCGAACAAGTTTAACTCAAAACTCTCATTTTCTTTGTAAGATTTAATCTTTATACATTAAAAAGGTCTAGTAATATAATAAATACCTTAATTAAGGTATTTTCATTCAAAGATTCAATCTTTAGTCATTAAAACACTCTTTATCACTTCATAAGGAATTCGATCACGTTAAACTCAAAACTCTCGTTTTCTTTCAAAGATTCAATCGTTATACATTAATAAGGTCTAGTGATATAATAGTAACTTTGATTGAGTTAATTTCATTCAAAGATTCAATCTTTACTACTTAAAATACTCTTTGGGACGTTAATGAGAACTCGAATAAGTTTAACACAAAACTCTCATTTTCTTTCAAAGATTTAATCTTTATACGTTAAAATGGTCTAGTGACATAATTGGTACCTTGATTGAGGTATTTTCATTCAAGTATTCAATTTTTAGTCATTAAAACACTCTTCATGACTTCAAAGGGAACTTGAATAAGTTATACTCAAAACTCTCATTTTATTTTAACGATTCAACCTTTATACATTAAAAAGGTCTTGTGACATAATAGGTACCGTGATTGAGGTAATTTCGCTCAAAGATTCAATCTTTACTAATTAATACACTCTTCGTGACGTCAAAGGGAACTATTATAAGTTTAACCTAAAACTCTCATTTTCTTTCAAAGATTTGATAACATTAAAAAGGTCAACTGACATAATAGGTACCTTGATTGAGGTATTTTTATTTTAGGATTCAATCTTTTGTCATCAAAGCACTCTGCGAGATTACATTGGGAACTCGAATAAGTTACCCTCAAAACTCTCTTTTTCTTTCAAAGATTCATTCTTTATACATTAAAAAGGTCTTGTGACATAATAGGTACCATGATTGAGGTAATTTCTTTTAGATATTCAATCTTTACTAATTAAAACATTCTTCGTGATGTTAAAGGGAACTCGAATAAGTTTAACTCAAAACTCTCATTTTCGTTCAAATATTTAATCTTTATACATTAAAATGGTCTAGTGGCATAATAGGTACTTTGAGTGAGGAATTTTCATTCAAATATTCAATATTTACTCATTTAAACACATTTTATGATGTAAAAGGGAACTCGAATAAGTTTAACTCAAAACTCTCATTTTCTTTTAAAGATTCAATCTTTACTCATTAAAAAGGTCTAGTGACAAAATTGGTACCTTGATTGAGGTATTTTCATTCAAAGTTTCAATCTGTGGTCATTAAAACCCTCTTCGCAACTTCATAGGGAACTCGAATAAGTTAAACTCAAAACTCTCATTTGAAATCAAAGAGTAAATCTTTATACATTAAAAAGGTCCAATAACATAATAGGTACCTTGATTGAGGTAATTTCATTCAAAGATTCAATCTTTACGCATTAAAACACTCTCCGTGACATCAAAGGTAACTCGAATAAGTGTAACTCAAAACTCTCATTATCTTTCAATGATTTAATCTTTATATATTAAAATGGTCCGGTGACATAATAGGTACCATGATTGAGGTATTTTCATGAAAAGATTCAATCTTTACTATTAAATAAATTCTTCGAGACAACAAAGGGAACTCAAACAAGTTTAACTAAAAACTCTCATTTTTTTTCAAAGATTCAATCTTTATACATTAGATTGGTCTAGTGACATTATGGGAACCTAGATTAAGATATTTTCATTGGAAGATTTAATCATTTGTTATTAGAACACTCTTCGCGACTTCATAAGGAACTCGAATAAGTTAAACTCAAAACTCTAATTTTCTTTCAAATATTCAATCTTTATACATTAAAAAGGTCTAGTGATAGAATAAGTATCTTGATTGTGTTATTTTCATTCAAAGATTCAATATTTATACATTAAAATGGTCTAGTGACAATATAAGAACCTTGATTAAGGTATTTTCATTCAAAGATTCAATTATTTGTCATTAGAACACTCTTCGGGACTTCATAGGGAACTTGAATAAGTTCAACTCAAAACTCTCATTTTCTTTCAAATTAGGATTCAATCTTTATACATTAAAAAGGTCTAGAGATAGAATTGGTACCTTGATTGTGTTATTTTCATTCAAAGATTCAATCTTTAGTCATTAAAATACTTTTCGCAACTTTGTAGGGAACTCCAATAAGTTAAACTCAAATTTCCCATTTTCTTTCAAAGATTTAATCTTTATACATTAAAAAGGTTTAATAATATAATAGGTACCTTGATTGTGGTAATTTCATTTAAAGATTCAATCTTTACTCATTAAAACACTCTTCGTGACGTCAAAGGGAAATCAAATAAGTTTAACTCAAAATTCTCTTTTTCTTTCATATATTTATTCTTTATACATTAAAATGGTCTAGTGACATAATTGGTACCTTGATTAAGGTATTTTCATTCAAATATTCAATCTTTACTCATTAAAATACTTTTCGTGACGTCAAAGGAAACTCGTATAAGTTAAACTTTAAACTCTAATTTTCTTTCAAAGATTCAATCTTTATTTATTAAAAAGGTTTAGTGACATAATAAATACCTTGATTGAGTTATTTCAATTCAAAGATTTAATCTTTAGTCATTAAAACTCTCTTCGCCACTTCATAGGGAACTCGAATATGTTAAACTCCAAACTCTCATTTTCTTTCAAAGATTCAATCTTCATTCATTAAAAATGTCTAGTGACATGATAGGTACCCTGATTGAGGTATTTTCATTAAAATATTTCATCTTTAGTCATTAAAACACTCTTCGCGACTTCATAGTGAACTCAAATAAGTTAAACTTAAAACTCTTATTTTCTTTCAAAAATATAATCTTTATATATTAGAAAGGTCCAGTGACATAATAGGAACCTTGATTGAGGTAATTTTATTCGAAGATTCAATCTTTGCACATAAAAACACTCTTCATGTCATCAAAGGCTACTCGAATAAATTTAACAGAAAACTCTCATTTTCTTTCGAATATTTAATCTTTATACATATAAATGGTCTAGTGACATAATAGATACCTTAATTGATGTGTTTTCAATCAAACATTCAATTTTTACTCATTAAAACCCTCTTTGAGACGTCAAAGGGAATTCGAACAAGTTTAACTCAAAACTCTCATTTTCTTTGTAAGATTTAATCTTTATACATTAAAAAAGTCTAGTAACATAGGTATTTTCATTCAAAGATTCAATCTTTAGTCATTAAAACACTCTTCGCCACTTCATAAGGAATTCGATTAAGTTAAACTTAAAACTCTCGTTTTCTTTCAAAGATTCAATCTTTATACAATAATAAGGTCTAGTGACATAATAGTTACCTTGATTGAGTTAATTTCATTCAAAGATTCAATCTTTACTAATTAAAACACTCTTCGGGATGTTAATGGGAACTCGAATAAGTTTAACTCAACACTCTCATTTTCTTTCAAAGATTTAATCTTTATACACTAAAATGGTCTAGTGACATAATTGGCACCTTGATTGCGAAATTTTCATTCAAATATTCAATCTTTACACTTTTAAACACTCTTCGGGACGTCAATGGGAACTCGAATAAGTTTAACTGAAAACCTTAAAGAGGTCTAGAGACATAATTGGTACCATGTTAGAAGTAATTTCTTTCAAAGATTCAACCTTTACTCATTAAAACACCCATCGGGACGTCAAAGGGAACTCGAATAAGTTAAAATCAAAACTCTAATTTTCTTTCAAAGATTCAATATTCATACATTAAAAAGGTCTAGAGACATAATTGGTACCATGTTAGAAGTAATTTCATTCAAAGATTCAACCTTTACTCAATAAAACACTCTTCGGGACATCAAAGGAAACTCGAATAAGTTTAACTCAAAACTCTAATTTTCTTTCAAAGATTCAATCTTTATACTTTAAAAAGGTCTAGTGACGTAATAGGTACTTTGATTGAGAATTTTTCATTCAAAGATTCAATCTTTTCTCATTAAAATACTCTTTGGGACGTCAAAGGGAATTCAAACAATTTTAACTCAAAAATCTCTTTCTCTTTCAAAGATTTAATATTTATACATGAAAAAGGTCTAGTGACATAATAGGTACATTGATTGAGATATTTTCATTCAAAGATTCAATCTTTAGTTATTAAAACACTCTTCGTAACTTTATAGGGAACTCGAATAAGTTAGACTCAAACCTCTCATTTTCTTCCAAAAATTCAATATTTATACGTTAAAAAGGTATAGTGATATAATAGGTACCTTGATTGAGGTATTTTCATTTAAAGATTCAGTCTTTAGTCGTTAAAAACACTCATCACGACTTCACAGGGAAGTCAAATAAGTTTAACTCAAAACTTTCATTCTTTTTCAAAGATTCAATCTTTATACATTAAAAAGGTCTAGTGACATAATAGCTACCTTGATTGAGATAATTTTATTCAATGATTCAATCTTTACTCATTAAAACACTCTTCGTGACCGCAAAGGGAACTCGAATAAGTTTAACTCAAAACTCTTATTTTCTTTCAAAGATTTAATCTTTATACATTAAAATGGTTTAGTGACATAATAGGTTCCTTGATTGAGGTGTTTTCATTTAAATATTCAATCTTTACTCATTAAAACGCTCTTTGGGACGTCAAAGGGAACTTGAATTAGTTAAACTCAAAACTCTAATTTTCTTTCAAAGATTCAATGATACATTAAGAAGCTCTAATGACATAATAGGTACCTTGATTGAGGTATTTTGATTCAAAGATTCAATTTTTAGTCATTAAAACACTCTTCGCGACTTTAAAGGGAACTCGAATAAGTTAAACTGAAAACTCTCATTTTCTTTCAAAAATTTAACCTTTATACATTAAAAAGGTGTTGTGATATAATAGGTACTGTGATTGAGGTAATTTCGCTCAAAGATTCAATCTTTACTCATTATTACACTCTTCGTGATGTCAAAGGAAACTATTATAAGTTTAACTTAAAACTCTCATTTTCTTCTAAAGATTTAATCTTTATACATTGAAAATGTCAAATGACATAATAGGTACCGTAATTGAGATATTTTATTTCAAGAATTCAATCTTTAGTCATTAAAGCACTCTGCGAGATTACATTGGGAACTCGAATAAGTTACACTCAAAACTCTCTTTTTCTTTCAAAGATTCATTCTTTATACATTGAAAAGGTCTTGTGACATAATAAATACCGTGATTGAGGTAATTTCTCACTACAACAGATCTGGCTTTTACCAATGCTCAAAAGCACCGGTAAAAGTCTTAAAAAGCGCTAGTAATTAATTACCAGCATTTTTTGGAAAAAGTGCTGGTAAAGCATGTGTCGGTAGGGCTTTAAAAGAGCTGGTAAATACCCTATGCCAGTGCTTCTTAAAAAGCGCTGGTAAATACCCTGTACCAACACTTTTGAAGAAGCGCTGGCATAGGGTATTTACCAGCGCTTTTTCAAAAAGCGCTGGTACAGGGTCATTTTAATTTTTTTTTTTTATATTATATTTTTCCCCCTATGCCAGCGCTTCTTCAAAAAGCACTGGTACTGGGGTCATTTTAATTTTTTTTTAATTATTTTTTCCCCTACACCAGCGCTGGTACTGGGTTCATTTTAAATTTTTTATTTTATTTTATTTTCCCTTATGCCAGCGCTTTTTGAAAAAGTGCCGGTTCTAAGGTCATTTTAAAATTTATTATTATTATTTTTCTTTTCCCTGTGCCAACGTTTTTTCAAAAAGCGCTGGTACAGGGATCATTTTAATTTTTGTTTTATTATTTTATTTTCCCTTATGCTAGCGCTTTTTGGTACTTGGGTCATTTTATTTTATTTTATTTTTTACAGCTACTAAATGTCATCCAATATAACACAAATCAATATAAAAATACCATCCAAATTGTTTTTATATAATACAACCACAAGTTAACCAGCTGCCAATATGAAAAATACCATCGAAATTGGCTACTAATTGATACAACTGGTAAATGTCAACCAAAAAGCCAAAATGTATACTAATACAACCACAAGTTAACCTGCCAATATGAAAATACCATCCAAATTGTCTAGATAAAGCTACTAAATGTCACACAAAAAGAATTAAGAATTTTTGACAAATGTAGTACAAGTTTTTCAAAAAGGACCCATCCAAGGGGAAGGAAATTCAGAAAGCACAGTCACGACCCCATCTTCCGCTTCAACTTCAACTTCAACAAGTCTTCTTGCCCATTTGATTTGAATTACCCTACATTTTTTATAAATTCATTAAGCGCACATTATAATAAATGAAAATTTAACATATATATAAGAGAAATTAAAAGTTCATAACCTTAATTGAATTGGCATCACGACTAGAAAATGAATTTGGGGATACTCTAGGAGGAGCATTTAAAGAATTAGAACCCTTCAAAATAATAAAACAAAATACATGAAATCTTGGCATAAGTAAACATATATTTAGTAAAGTGTAAAATTAATAATAAATATACCTGGCCACTTTAATTTTGTTGTTGCATCTGCATTAACATAGTCACCAGTTGTTGTAAATTTTCCAACTTGTCGTCGTAGTTGGCTCGTAAATTTTCCAACTTGTTGTCATAGTCGGCTTGCATTTTTGAAATCGCCTCCTGCAACTCTACACGTGCCTCCTCCTGAGATTTTTTGACATTATTAATCAGTTCAGCTTTACTAAAAGAGGGCCCCCAAACATCTCTTGGTGTAGGCTTGAAGCCAAGCATCCGCACACGACCAGTTCTCTCTTCTCCCCTCACAATGGAGAACAAATCATTGGAACTACATATAGGCGAGTCAGAGTAACTTTTTTGAAGTTCTGTTATGTTTTCCTGCCAAAAAAAAAGAAAATTTTGAACTACCATGACATACTGCTATGAAACATCCAGACAAATCTAATGAAATGATAGAACAGGAATGCAGAAACAGCTGAACAGAAAAGTAATTAGATAACAAATTGGTAATGACGAAAGCCAAGTGTTCTGAAACAACAGTGCATCACACAATGTGAAAATATAGTTATGACATCCCTTTGAACTTTCATACAATCTCTAAAGCTTCAAAATATGCTAAGATAGGATCCGTGTAACAACCCCTAAGAGACTTGTTTTTTTTGTTTTTTCCTTTTTTTTTTGGGTGGGGGTTGGGGTTTTATTAGGTGACATTTTGAATCCTCAATTACTTGAACATTCATCTTTTCTGATGAAAATCAGGTGATAAAATGGCTTCCTTTAGAAGAAGGTTGTGTTTGGAAATTGGGATACCATGTTTGTAAAACTGCAGCAATATTAGAGTAATGTACTGTATTTTTAGCTTTTCCATTAGATGTAAATTTAGCTTTCAAAAAGTTTTTATTATCTACATTCTACCTAACTTTTGTTAATAACTCAATCTTGGACTTGTTTTAAAGGCTGGTTTCAATTAGATTGAGTACAGATCTAGCATTTGTCATAATTTGAACAAAATTGCTTCTTAAACTCAAATCCACATTTGAGTAATTTGAACTCTACCATTAAGGCTCCTCTAATGTCACCAAATCTGTTTTTTATTTTTTTATTTCCTTTTCTCCTTATAAATTATATAATTACAAATGTTCTTATCTATGTTTAAACAAATCACAAATCTTGTTTCTATATCCTATTAAGAAAAAGAAAAATGAGGCATCAAGTTTTGGATTATGTAGAAAACAAAGATACAATGCAGTGATGTTTCTAAAGAATTGTTAAGTTGGGTAACTGCTGACAAATTGTTCAGTGATCCGGAAAATGACTGTATTTCTTAGTCAGTTGTCTCAACAAAATTTTCAATACAAAGCCAAAACTAATCCACCATATCCTCAAATTTTCTGACTGGAAATAGGTATTTTTTTGAGAGACTACATAAGCGCCAATTATTTGAGCATGTAGTAGAATAATCTGAACATTCAGTTCTAGCTAAAGTCTGAACTCTACCACTTTATTTTATTTTCTCTATTTTAAAAATTCAGCTGCTAATTTTTCAGTTATGTTGCTCTATTGTTGCAATGATATTGTTCTGGTTGTACCGTTTATAGCATATCATGGTATGCTCTATAAGTTTGAACACAGGTTGGGAAGTATTTTTTAAAACCCTAGATTCTAAATAAAGCACAAAAGAACTGAAATCCCAACAAGCTATGAACATGTAATGCTTAAATATACATGTGTATGTATAATATATATATATATACCTAAGCTTTCATGACAAAAACAAAAGGATTTAAATGAAGTAAATAGAGAAAAGATGAATGTAGCTTCACAAACATCAACCCTTGCCCTTGGAGAGAGGGAGTCAGAGAGTCAGAGGAAAAGCAACTGCTAACTTGTATGTATGGGTTTTGTTTTAAATTTTTTTCTAAATCAACTAATCAGGCTCTGTAATTCTTGTTTTGCAAACTAAATCCTATTTGGTGAAATTTTTTATGATCTTTTTTATATAATTTTTTTTTTACAATATAAAGTAACAAAATTTGCATTGCATTTTGAGGTGATCACCGCAATCTACCTTTTATTTCAGCAAAAAAAAATAATAATAATAATTAATTTCTATAACTTCTATTCCTGTTTTATTATTTTTTTTGTTGTCCATTATATACGTCTACAAGAAAATTTGAATCTGGGCATGAAAAAAAAAAAAAAAAAAATCTGAATTGGATTAGAAATCTGCAGAGATTGAATCTGAAACAATTTTTATCAACAAGCCAAGCTTTTTGAAGATGGAAATCTTTTCAGAACTGAAAAAAAAAAAAATCACAACAAGAACTTTGACAAGCAAAAGTAGCTAATTGGTCAAAAGAAGAGATAGTCCTTAATTAGTCAATTGTCTAAAGAAACATTGTTAATTAACTAAAATTGAATTAAACAAAAGTTGATTTTGGTTGATATATTTTGATTTAGCCCACCCCATTGAGAAATCCTAGATCTGCCCTTAGCTCTAGCTTTTACATGCTTCCATTTGTAAGTGTCTCTCTTGTTGATTACTCATTGCAGATTTGAGTTTCAAAGGAAGATGAATAGGGTGGAAATGGGTTTGGGGGAAAATCGGTGGGCACTTGGTGGAGGCAGTTCATCGACTTCACTCCAAAAAGAGTGTCATTATAATGTTTTGTTAATTTTTCTTCCTTATCCTACATCGACATTTGGTCCATTTGGACCACCATAGGGTACTTTATAGATCATGAACAAGTGTTTAGTGGCCTTTACATAGCTTGTATATAATATTTGAAGTTGTCTACATTCAAAAGACCATTGCCACAATATATGAGTAAGAAATTAACACAAACAACAAATAGCAAATACTTCTCCTCCACAACACAAATCAATCAACAAGAAGCCTCCATATACAATGATCCCATAGTCCCATGGCCGATGATAAACAATGAAATTAAAATGCCTCCACATGGGCCGATGATTTAAAAATTGGTCACTTCAAGGCATGTGACCCCCTAATACACCGCAAAGAGTTTAAAAATTGGTCACTTCAAGGAACGTGACCCCCTTTTTGCAAAATGGAAGCATGAAAACTTACAATCATCTCCAAAGAAGCAGCATCAGTAGCTTTGCCATCCTTATTTATATGCGTGCGAATGAATAAATCTGCACGAGAAAGCTGAATACCTTCGTCTTCCTCAATCTATAAAAGAAACATAAACATTGTAATCATTCAACGACATAAGAACTGAAATAATTTATATTGCCAAAACTTCAACTAACCTCGGCAGAAACACGTGCAAAGCATTTTGTCTCTGTAGTATGTATCATTGTTTGCTTCCCACGACGTTCTTTGTTTTTTTTATTGACCTCCTACAAAAAGTGAGAAAAAGTAAACGTTCTAACATTCCACCTAAATAATGACTGAAAGCAGGTAAACTATAAATTCAACTCATTGACTTTAAACAAAATTGGTAGATGGAGGATTACCTTCGCCATAGGCATACCCCAATGCCTAACCAAAAATTCCCAATGCTCCTTTTCAACATCAGGTGGTGGGTTTGCAAATCTTTCTGCATCTGTATCCATAACTGAGTAATATTCACTTTTTAATTCACACTTGTACCCCCGCCATTTTTTTCTGATGGGGGATATTGTCCAATGTTTTGACATGATTCCCACATTATACTTTCCCTGAAAATGTGATAATTGCTACATGTTAATCCACTTTTTTCATAAAAATTATTTTAATATCATTGAAGGGTTTTACCTTTACAACGTTTCACATATCCTCCTTCAGCCATTTAGGCATCTCCCACCAAGTTTTGTAGCACAAAGGAGCTAAATTAGCATTCCGGGCAAGTATTCCCAAATAATTAGTATATGTACCACTTCCAGGGTCGATCGGTTGTCCAAACTTATTAACCCTAAACAAAAATTAACAATGGTAGATGTTTAGTACAAAAATAAAGATAGAAATCGTTTTTTCTCCTTCATATTGAATATAGTCTAATTTTGTAAACTATATAAGATGATCTCTATATAAATGTACCTTAATGGTAATAAGGTTGTCGCGTTTACGACATTCTTGCATCGTGTCGGGGGGCCCCGTCTCTTCTTCGGCGGTGGTTGGGATGATTCTGAAGTTGAAGCTTCGGTATTTTATTCACTCACTTTTTCCACTTCACTAACCGTTCGTTTCATTGTCAACTTATTATTTATCCTTCCTAGAAAAGAAAACAAAAAAGTGAGAATTCATTTAAGAGAATGCAATCAAATTGTTTAAAAAAGGCAATGCACAATCCAGGAAAAATCAATAAAAAGAAATAAAAAATACCTCAAAACTTTAGGGTATTTTTGGTTGTCCAATGGAAATTATATAAAACCATTCTGTTTTGGTAAAATCATTGATTGCACTTATACAATAATGTGCCAAGAATAGATCAAAACATATTAAAAATATATAAGCACACAAAAAAACAAAATCAGTTTTCACGGGAAGCGTACATGTGCATGCTACAAAATATGATACTGCAATATTATTGTCAAAGTTGCATATATATATATAGTGAATCAGAGCTTATAATATCCAAAAAAGACATTTGACATCTAAAAAAGACGTTTCACATCCATTGAGTAGTAGATTTGGAATCATCCTAAATCTCACCTTCATTAAGGTCATCATCAACATCATCATCTTCTTCTATAGTTGTTCCAAGCAAATCAACTCTTGTCCAAAACGTGCTATCATCAGGTGCATCCAAGTCGTTAGCCACATGTTGTGCATGAAATGGCTCCTGAACTTGATAAGATTCAATATCATGCTCTGACATATCATAAAGGTCTCGCGGTTTTGTGCCAATAACCACTTTCCACTCATTGTCAATGGGATCATCAACATAGAATACTTGTTCAGCTTGAGATGCTAGAATGAAAGGCTCATCTGTTCCCAACGATTGCGACGAATTAACAAGCTTAAATCGAAAATCATCCTTCTTTATTCCTCTACCTTGGACAAGACATCAAACTAATCACACTTAAACAATACCACCTTCCTATTTACATTGTAATTTAACTCAATGATATCAGTCAGCACACCATAGTACTGAATATCTCCTGTGACGGGATTGTGATCGGTGGCTCTTGCATAACTAGATGTCACTGCCTTTATGACAACTCCACTATTCTGAGTCTTTCTCCGTTTCTCAACATTTCTATCATGAAACTTCAAACCATTGATCACAAACTTCTTGAACCGTTTCGTGACAGGGTTTGGACCTTGTGTTAGCCACCTCAACTCATTAGGAATTGGATCCTCACTATCTCGCAACTGTATTCATAAAGATATAACTTAGATAATAAGGTAATTTTTTATATAATACACCAACAACACAAAAGTCAAATACTTACACATTCATTAAACCATTTGTGAAATAAATCATGAGAAATCTTCTCTAATTGTCTTGGTTTTAAATAGCGCTGCCTCATTTTAAGAAATCTCTTATGTTTTGTGCATTGTGAAAATATAATGTCAAACATATTGCCTATTAAACTAAATGAAGTTTGACACAAATATAATCATGTAATATATTGGGGAACTTAATCTTACTCAATGAATGGTTCTGCTCCATGATAATTGAACAAAACATAGCGATGAGCTTGCACCAAAGTCATCTCATCTAGATTAATGAACTATTGTTTTCCCAAGGCACGGCCTTGTGCACCAAAATCATTCACTTCCTCTCCATCAAGCACATTATCAGAATTCCTTTGGGGCTTATCGAATCTCGTCTCAATATTTGTCAAATAACGTGAACAAAAAGTCAAGCATTCTTCTGCTAAATAACCTTCTGCTATTGAACCCTCGGGATGACTTCTATTTCGCACGTAATTTTTCAAAGTCATAAGGTACCTAAATATAAAGAATGAAATTTAATAATATCAGAATTATTAAAAATAAACAAACTATAAATGAAAATTCATTAAAAATCTTGACCTCTCAATTGGATACATCCAACGATATTGCACTGGTCTTGCAATCCTTGCCTCGTGAGCAAAGTGAACAGATAAATGTACCATTACGGTGAAGAAGGCAGGTGGGAATATCATTTCCAACTGACATAGTATTAAAACAATCCAGTGTTCCAATTCATCCAAGTCTTCAGGCCGAAGAGTCTTTGAACACAGCTCTCGATAAAAGTTACTGAGCTCAACAAGTACTGAGCAAACATTCTTAGGCAATATCCTACAAATGGCTATGGCTAGAAGTTGTTGCATCAATATATGACAATCATGACTCTTCAACCCACTAATTGTACGCTCTTTCAATTTCACACAACGTGAAATGTTAGATGCATACCCATCTGGAACTTTAACATTTTTCAACACTCGACATAATGTGCTCTTTTCAAGTGAAGATAGCGTGAAATTTGCAGGAGGCAAATAAAATTTGTTTGAACCACGCTCTTATGGGTGAAGTGAAGGCCTTACTCCCATATCCTGTAAGTCAAGTCTTGCTTTTAATCCATCCTTCCATTTCTGATCATTCATCAATGTGTGAAGTATATTGTCACATATATTTTTTTCAATATGCATCACATCTAGATTATGACGCAGAAGATCATACTTCGAATATGGTAATTGAAAGAATATACTCTTCTTTCTCCAATTGTGCGGCGGACATGTCCGATCTTCACGCTCTGATCTTCATTCATTGTATGCACACTCTTTCCAAATGGTGGAAATTTAAGGCCCTCTAATTCATGTAACAATTGTGGTCCAGATAACATAGGCGGTGCACACCTTACCTCTTCAGTGCCGTCAAATGCTGATTTACAACGCCTATATTTATGATCTTTTTCAAGAAAACAATGATGCCCATCACAATATATTTTCTTGCTATGATCTAAGAAATGAGAGCCAAATACCCTTTTATACTCCAACCGGATACCATTGCATAACCAGGAAAGTCAGAAAGAGTCCAAAACAATGCTGCATGCATACGGAACATCTCATTTCTTGAAGCATCATAAGTTTCCACCCCATCAACCCACAACTCTTTTAATTCCTTTATCAAAGGCTGCAAATAGACATCAATATCATTTCTAGGTCCCTTATGGACAGGTATCAAGGTTGATAGAATAAAATAAGGCTGTTTCATGCACATCCATGAGGGTAAGTTATACACGAGTATCAAAACAGGCCATGTACTTGCTGCAACACTCATGGTCTTGAATGGGTTGAACCCATCAGTTGCTAATGCAAAATCCTGACATTCCGAGGATCACTAGAAAATGTTGTGTATCTTTTATCAAAGCTATCCAATGCTGGGGAGTCAGCGGGATGTCTCATCAATCCATCCTTGATTCGCTCTTCGGCATGCCATCTCATAGAAGAAGCTGTCTTACTTGACATGAACAATCTTTGGAGTCTTGGCTTCAAAGGAAAATATCGTATAACTTTAGCAGGAATTTTTTTATTTGTTGATGAGGATGATGTACTTGCATTGCCCTCAGTTTTTGAATCAAAAACTTTCCAGCTTGACTTGCCACAATTATGACACATTTCATCATTAGAGTGCTCCTTCCAATATAACATACAATTAGAGGGACATGCATAAATCTTATTATATTTAAGACCCAGGTCACCAATCATCTTCTTTGTTTCATTGAAGGTTTTTGGTAATGTCTCGCCATCTGGTAATCCATCTTTTATCACTTTTAACAGATCAGTAAATGATTTGTCACTCCAATTATATTTAGTCTTCACTAATTATAGCTTCACTACATAGGATAACTTTGAAAACTTTTTACACCCAGGATATAACTCTTGGTTTGCATCTTCCAATAGCCTATAAAATTTATCTAACTCTTCATTTGACACCCTTTGGTGCTGATCATTTTCTCCGTTGGTCTCTTTCCTCCCTTCAGTTGGAACACCAAAACCCTCGTGTAAGAGTCCATGCATATCATCATTTTTGTTTGCATTGATATCCTCGTGTGTTGTGTGTACATCAGTTTGCCGAGAAGATGACGGCACTTCTTCCCCGTGATAAAATCAAGTTGTGTATGACTGTATAAACTTATTGCATACCAAATTATCTCTCACCTCATAACGTGTTTTTTTTTTATACAATTGCCATAATCAGTACAAGTACAATACATACGCCCATCCTTCCCAACTCGCTCAAATGAGATATCTAGAAACTCTTCAACTCCACGCAAGTATGCTGAACTTAACCTATTTGCATAGTAATGCATATAAAAAATCAAATTTCTTAAATTGTTCTTATTAGATTAAGTAACCTAATCAAACTACAATCTGAAGTACCTTGACTGAGTTATCCAACTTCTATCCATGATATTACATCAAGTAACCTAAATAAAATATATGGACAAGAAATATATTATTGGTAAACATGATAACAATTTAGTCAAGGTATTTGAAAAGAATAAAAAAGTAACATGTACAAAAAAAATCATCATTACTCCATTAAAACAAATTCCTCAACAAAATGTAGCCAGGGTTCCTAAGAATGATCGTAAATTTTTAGTAAAATATCATTATGCAAGATGGGTCCATTGTGTACAGCAAGAAAGTAACAGGTAATAGTTCAATCTCCAAAAATTCCATATGAACGTAAATAAATTATTTGCATTAATCAAAATAAAAACATATTACAACATGATTATTTGTAAGAGCTGACAATTCAACAAGATGATATACCAAAGTTGATTTACATATCATGCAACAAGTAGAATATATATATTGATGAACTAATGAAACTCATAAGGAATAATTTTAAATGAATAGATAAAAAATTAAAAAGTAGGAAAAGCAATCATCAATACCTTCAAAGAATATTAGCTAATCAAATGCGAGTTATCCCCTTCTTGATTGCTAATGCGAAGGAAACCGAGACAAAGGCTGAATTATAGTGGTCACACTGTCATGGAACACAATCTATCTGTTTGGACCATTGGCTGGGACATGAACCTTCTAGCTGCTACCTATGCTGTAAGCATTCCCTCTATATATATATATATATGTATGTATGTATGAAATAGTAAACTATATAAAAAGTAACTTTTTAATGACCTACAGGGTATAGTGTCATCAAGCATTGCATACTATGTACAAGGTTTGGTCATGCAGAAAAGAGGGCCTGTCTTTGTGACTGCTTTCAGCCCTCTGATGATGATCATAGTGGCAATCATGGGCTCTTTTATCCTGGCTGAAAAGATATATGTTGGAGGGTAAGTTTCTCATCAATTAGCGGAATACTTAATTTTATCAACTGAGGAAGATAAATATATTTCCCCAGTTAAGCCTATAATGCAAAAAGCTTCCCACTATTTAATTTCCTATTTCATTCCTATAATTTTCAACAATAGATATGTATATATATATATATATATATATATATTTAACTATCAGTGATTCTAAGGAGCAAATTATAATTAAACTTTCACTGTCAATCTCAAAAGTGATTTTAATTTAATTTAATTTAACCCACAACTGATGTTTCTCTACTTGCTAGTTCAGTGTTCTTTTTTCTTTTTCTTTTTTTATTAAAATTTATTTTTTTAGTAATATATGACTTTTAGAAGGTGACTGTGACTGATTATCAGAAAATTTGAAACAACATGAGTAGACAAATTAAAATTAGACCGTTCTGTGGTTTTGAATTATTTTTCTAAACCCAATTGTTAAGTCAAACATCAATGCTAATATAAATATGAATATAGATATAAAAAGCAATCCTAACCAAAGCAATCAAACATCAAAATAGTCTTGCAGAGAGAAACTAAAACAATCCTAACCAAAGTCTGTATTATAAAAAATCTTATGTACAGAAAAAGATCAACTATATGTATGTATATATATATATATATATACATACATACTAAGTATGAAAAATTTGTTTGGAAATAAAAGAAAAAAAATTTCAAACCAAAAATTCATTTCATAAAAGAAAAAAAAAAACATTAAAAAAAGAAATTTGCTTGTGGATTCGAACTTACTCAGAAATTGCTGAGAGATTGAGACAGAGGAGAGACAGCCTGAAGAGAAGCCTAGGGCTTCAACTTTGTAATCTCAGATGAGATAATGCCGAAAGAGAGACGGGTTAGCAAACATCAATCAAGGGCTTCAGCTGAGAAATAGAGATTGAACAGTGAGAGATTGAGACAGGGTAGAGGAGTCTTGCAGCTGAGATGGAGATCAAGCAGTGGAAGATTGAGATAGAGCAGTGAGAGATCGACATAGAGCGGGTTAGTAAACATCAATCAAGGGCTTCAGCTGAGAAATGGAGATCGAGCAGTAGAGATTGAGACAGAGTTATGACAAGAACAATGAAACTTTTGAAGTACCCACTGGAAGGTTGCGCCAAAACCTTAAACCTTCCACAAAGTTGCTTTAAATCAAGAAGAAGAAATAGAGAATATTGATGCTTCATTCATATTTTACACACACTAAAACCTTAGTGCTAAAAATGCAAATGCAATTAATCACGTATATGAGATGAACTTTTTTTTCTTTCAAATTCAGCGAGAGAAGATCCTTTTGCTTTCATTTACCAAAAAAAAAAATGGTAAACATAAGATAGAAGATAGACCAAACAGAAAGGGGAAAACCTAACCAATTGATTTTTAGGTGAAGTTTAGACCCATTTGTAAACTAAAATCAGAAAAATTAATTGAAAATAAATAAATCAATAAAGTAATCTGAATTCAAGTACAGACAGAAATCTCATAACCCAGAAAACGAAAATCAAGAAAATGAAATCACAGACAATAGAAGACAGAGTCACAGAGTTACCTCAATGCACATATAAGCGCAGTGGCGGCAAAGAAACGTAATAAGGGTTGGAACTTCAGAGAGAAATGGTGATGAAATCAAAAGGCAAAATATTTTTCAGAGAGGGGAGTCTTGCAGGTGAGCGATCGAGATAGAGCGGAGCGATAAGGTCGCGCAGAGAGGAGAGACGGATGAAGTAGCTAGGGCAAAATGAAATTGAAATGGGGAAAGTGGAATGTTGTAGTGTTAATGGACCCAAAAAAAAGACGTAGTTTAGGCACTAAATATTCTATATATATATAAATAAGCGGAGGGAAAAAAGTGGAGGGAAGGGGAAAACCGGGGGAATGGAAGAGCCCTATGCCAGCGCTTTTATTTAAAGCGCTGGTACAATTACACTTATACCAGCACTTTGAGTGCTAGTACTGTACCACTTATACTAGCGTTTTTTTACAAAGTGCTCGTACTGTAACACCAATACCAGCGCTTTTTTACAAAGCGCTCGTACTGTAACACCTATACCAGCGCTTTAACAAAAGTGTTGGTATTAGTTCACCTATACCAGCGCTCTTCTAAAGAGCGCTGGTAAAAGTCTAATATGTTGTAGTGTCTCTCAGGTATTCAATCTTTACTAATTAAAACACTATTCGTGATGTTAAAGAGAACTCGAATAAGTTTAAATCAAAACTCTCATTTTCATTCAAAGATTTAATCTTTATACATTAAAATAGTCTAGTGACATAATTGGTACCTTGAGTGAGGAATTTACATTCAAAGATTCAATATTTACTTATTTAAACACACTTCGGGACGTAAAAGGGAACTCAAATAAGTTTAACTCAAAACTCTCATTTTCTTTTAAAGATTCAATCTTTATTCATTAAAAAGATTTAGTGATAAAATTAGTACCTTGATTGAGGTATTTTCATTCAGAGATTCAATTTGTGGTCATTAAAACACTCTTCGTGACTTCATAGGGAACTCGAATAAGTTAAACTCAAAACTCTCATTTAAAATCAAAGATTAAATCTTTATACATTAAAAAGGTCCATTGACATAATAGGTACCTTGATTGAGGTAATTTCATTCAAAGATTCAACCTTTACACATTAAAACACTCTCTGTGACGTCAAAGGGAACTCGAATAAGTTTAATTTAAAACTCTCTTTTTCTTTCAATGATTTAATCTTTATACATTAAAATGGTCTGGTGACATAATAGGTACCCTGATTGAAGTATTTTCATTCATAGATTCAATCTTTACTTATAAAAACACTCTTTGAGACGACAAATGAAACTCGAATAAGTTTAACTCAAAACTCTTATTTTCTTGCAAAGATCCAATATTTATACATTAGAAAGGTCTAGTGACATTATAGGAACCTTGATTAAGGTATTTTCATTCAAAGATTTAATCATTTGTCATTAGAACACTCTTCACGACTTCATAGGGAACTCGAATAAGTTAAACTCAAAACTCTCATTTTCTTACAAAGATTCAATCTTTATACATTAAAAAGGTCTAGTGATAGAATAGGTACCTTGATTGTGTTAAACTCAAATTTCTCATTTTCTTTCAAAGATTTAATCTTTATACATTAAAAAGGTTTTAGTAATATAACAGGTACCTTGATTGAGGTTATTTTATTCACAGATTCAACCTTTACTCATTAAAATACTCTTCGTGACGTCAAAGGGAACTCGAATAAGTTTAACTCAAAACTCTCATTTTCTTTTACATATATAGTCTTTATACATTAAAATGGTGTAGTGACATAATTGATACCTTGATTAAGGTAATTTCATTCAAATATTCAATCTTTACTCATTAAAATACTCTTCGGGACGTCAAAGGGAACTCGTATAAGTTAAACTCTAAACTCTAATTTTCTTTCAAAGATTCAATCTTTATTTATTAAAAAGGTCTAGTGACATAATAAATTCATTGATTGAGTTATTTTCATTCAAAGATTCAATTTTTAGTCATTAAAACACTCTTCGCCACTTCATAGGGAACTCGATTATGTTAAACTCAAAACTCTCATTTTCTTTCGAAGATTCAATCTTTATTCATTAAAAAGGTCTAGTGACATGATAGGTACCATGATTGAGGTATTTTCATTAAAATATTCAATATTTAGTCATTAAAACACTATTCGCTACCTCATAGGGAACTCAAATAGGTTAAACTCAAAACTCTTATTTTCTTTGAAAAATTCAATCTTTATACATTAAAAAGGTCTAGTGACATAATAGGTATCCTGATTGAGGTAATTTTATTCAAAGATTCAATCTTTACACATAAAAACACTCTTCATGTCGTCAAAGGCTGCTCGAATAAATTTAACAGAAAACTCTCATTTTCTTTCGAAGATTAAATCTTTAAACATTTAAATGGTCGAGTGACATAATACTACATTTATTGAGGTGTTTTCATTCAAACATTTAATTTTTACTCATTAAAACACTCTTTGAGACGTCAAAGAGAACTTGAACAAGTTTAATTCAAAACTCTCATTTTTTTGGTAAGATTTAATCTTTATACATTAAAAAGGTCTAGTGACATAATAAATACCTTGATTAAGGTATTTTCATTCAAAGATTCAATATTTAGTCAATAAAATGCTCTTCGCCACTTCATAAGGAATTCGATTAAGTTAAACTCAAAACTCTTGTTTTCTTTCAAAGATTCAATCTTTATACATTAATAGGGTCTAGTGACATAATAGTTACCTTGATTTAGTTAATTTCATTCAAAGATTCAATCTTTACTAATTAAAACACTCTTCGGGACGTTAATGGGAACTCGAATAAGTTTAACTGAAAACCCTCATTTTTTTTCAAACATTTAATCTTAATACATTAAAATGGTCTAGTAACATAATTGGTACCTTGATTGAGCAATTTTCATTTAAAGATTCAATCTTTACTCTTTGAAACACTCTTCGGAACGTCAAAGGAAAATCGAATAAGTTTAACTGAAAACCCTCATTTTCTTTTAAAGATTCAATCTTTACTCATTAAAAAGGTCTAGTGACATAATTGGTACCTTAATTGAGGTATTTTCATTCAAAGATTTTTTCTGTAGTCACTAACTAAAACACTCTTCGTGACTTCATAGAGAACTCGAATATGTTTTACACAAAACTCTCATTTTCGTTCAAAGATTCAATCTTTTCAGATTAAAATGGTTTAGTGACGTAACTAGTACCTTGATTGAAGTAATATCATTCAAAGATTCAATCTTTTGTCCCTAAAACACACTTCATGACTTCATAGGGAACTTGAATAAGTTAAACTCAAAACTCTAATTTTCTTTTAAAGATTCAATCTTCATACATTAAAAAGGACTAGAGACATAATTGGTACCTTGTTAGAAGAAATTTCATTCAAAGAGTCAACAATTACTCATTAAAACACTCTTCGGAACATCAAAGGAAACTCGAATAAGTTTAACTCAAAACTCTAATTTTCTTCCCATGATTCAATCTTTATACTTTAAAAAGGTCTAGTGATATAATAGGTTCCTTGATTGAGAATTTTTCATTCAAAAATTCAATCTTTTCTTATTAAAATACTCTTTGAGATGTCAAAGGGAATTCAAACAAGTTTTACTCAAAAATCTCTTTCTCTTTCAAAGATTAAATATTTATACATTAAAAAGGTCTAGTGACATAACAGGTACCTTAATTGAGGTATTTTCGTTCAAAGATTCAATCTTTAGATATTAAAACACTCTTCGCGACTTCATAGGGAACTCGAATAAGTTAAACCTCTCATTTTCTTCCAAAAATTCAATCTTTATACCTTAAAAAGGTCTAGTGATATAATAGGTACCTTGATTTAGGTATTTTCATTCAAAGATTTAGTCTTTAGTCATTAAAACATTCGTCACGACTTCATAAGGAAGTCAAATAACTTTAACTCAAAACTCTTATTTTCTTTCAAAGATTCAATCTTTATACATTAAAAAGGTCTAGAGACATAATAGCTACCTTGATTGAGATAATTTTATTCAATGATTCAATCTTTACTCATTAAAACACTCTTCATGACCTAAAAGGGAGCTCGAATAAGTTTAACTCAAAACTATCAGTCTCTTTTAAAGATTCAATCTTTATACATTAAAATGGTGTAGTGATATAATAGGTACCTTGATTGAGGTGTTTTCATTCAAATACTCAATCATTACTCATTAGAACACTCTTTGGGATATCAAAAGGAACTCGAATTAGTTTAACTCAAAACTCTCAATTTCTTTCAAAGATTTAATCTTTCTACATTAAGAAGCTCTAATGACATAATAGGTACCTTAATTGAGGTATTTTCATTCAAATAATCAATTTTTAGTCATTAAAACACTCTTCGCGACTTCAAAGGGAACTCGAATAAGTTAAACTCAAAACTCTCATTTTCTTTTTAAGATTCAACCTTTATACATTAAAAAGGTCTTGTAACATAATAGGTACCGTTATTGAGGTAATTTCGCTCAAAGATTCAATCTTTACTTATTAATACACTCTGCGTGACGTCAAAGGGAACTATTATAAGTTTAACTTAGAACTTTCATTAATACACTTTTCATTCAAACATTCAATTTTTACTCATTAAAACACTCTTCGAGACGTCAAAGGGAACTCGAACAATTTAACTCAAAAATCTCATTTTCTTTGTAAGATCTATTCTTTATACATTGAAAAGGTCTAGTGACATAATAAATACCTTAATTAATGTATTTTCATTCAAAGATTCAATTTTTAGCCATTAAAACACTCTTCGCCACTTCATAAAGAATTCAATTAAGTTATACTCAAAACTCTCATTTTCTTTCAAATATTCAATCTTTATACATTAATAAGGTCTAATGACATAATAGTTACCTTAATTGAGTTAATTTCATTCAAAGATTCAATCTTTACTAATTAAAATACTCTTCGGGACGTTAATGGAAATTCGAATAAGTTTAACTCAAAACTCCCATTTTCTTTCAAAGATTTAATCTTTATACATTAAAATAGTCTAGTAACATAATTGGTACCTTAATTGAGCAATTTTCATTCAAAGATTCAATCTTCACTCTTTTAAACACTCTTCGAGACGTCAACGGGTACTCGAATAAGTTTAACTGAAAATCGTCATTTTCTTTTGAAGATTCAATCTTTACTTATTAAAAAGGTCTAGTGACATAATTGGTACCTTAATTGAGGTATTTTCATTCAAAGATTCAATCTGTAGTCACTAAAACACTCTTCACGACTTCATAGGGAACTCGAATAGGTTTTACACAAAACTCACATTTTCATTCAAAGATTCTATCTTTATTGATTAAAATGGGCTAGTGACATAATTAGTACCTTGATTGAAGTAATTTCATTCAAAGATTCAATCTTTTGTCCCAAAAACACACTTCACGACTTCATGGGGAACTCGAATAAGTTAAACTCGAATAAGTTAAACTCAAAATTCTCATTTTCTTTCAAAGATTCAATCTGCAATACATTAAAAAGGTCTAGAGACATAATTGGTACCTTATTAGAAGTAATTTCATTCAAAGATTCAACCTTTACTCATTAAAACACTCTTCGGGACGTCAAAGGAAACTAGAATAACTTTAACTCAAAACTCTAATTATCTTTCAACGATTTAATCTTTATACTTTAAAAAGGTATAGTGACATAATAGGTACCTTGATTGAGAATTTTTCATTCAAAGATTCAATCTTTTCTCATTAAAATACTCTTTGGGACGTCAAAGGTAATTCAAACAAGTTTAACTCAAAAATCTCTTTCTCTTTCAAAGATTAAATATTTATACATTAAAAAGGTCTAGGGACATAATAGGTACCTTGATTGAGGTATTTTCATTCAAAGATTCAATCTTTAGTTATTAAAACACTCTTCGCGACTTCATAGGGAACTCGAATAAGTTAAACCTCTCATTTTCTTCCAAAAATTCATTAGACTATTTTCGGAAAGAAGTTGTATTTCAGATACTAGGGGAGCCAGAATTCAGATTTACAGGAGAAAGAAATGTTTTTCCGAACTGTCTCATTTCAGCTTTACAAACTAGGAAGTTGTTGAAGAAAGGGTGTCGGGGTTACTTGGCATATGTGGTTGATACTGAAAATAAAGATATGACACTTAAAAATGTACCAGTGGTAAGGGAATTCACAGATGTGTTTCCAGAAGAATTATCGGGGTTGCCAGTGGACAGGGAGGTAGATTTTACCATTGAGTTGGTACCAGGAACAACTCCAATTTCTATTGTTCCGTATCAAATGGCACCGACAGAATTGAAAGAGTTGAAGATATAGTTGCAAGATTTATTGGATAAGGGCTTCATTCGACCTAGTATTTCACCGTGGGGTGCACCGGTGTTATTTGTTAAGAAGAATGATGGTACTATGCGGTTGTGTATTGACTACAGACAGTTAAATAATGTAACCATCAGAAACAAGTATCCATTGCCACGAATTGATGATCTGTTTGATCAGTTGCAAGGGGCAAGGGTGTTTTCTAAGATTGACTTGAGGTTAGGATATCACTAGTTGAAAGTAAAGGATAGTGATATTTCTAAAACTGCTTTCCGAACTCGATATGGCCATTATGAATTTTTGGTAATGCCTTTTGGGTTAACCAATGCTCCAGCGGTGTTTATGGATTTAATGAATCGAGTATTTCATCCGTATGTTGACTCATTTGTTATTGTCTTTATCGATGATATTTTGATATATTCTCGGAGTGTGGATGACCATGAAAAACATTTAAGAATTGTACTGCAGATTTTACGGGAAAACAACTTTTTGTTAAGTTCAGCAAATGTGAGTTTTGGCTTGATAAAGTTGTATTTTTGGGGCATGTAGTATTTGGGGATGGTATTTATGTTAACCCATCAAAAGTGGAAGCAGTGGTGAAATGGGAAAGGCCTACTAATGTGACAGAAGTCAGAAGTTTTCTGAGATTAGCGGGTTATTACCGGAGGTTCATCCAAGGGTTTTCTAGTATCGTATTGCTATTAACAAAGTTGACCCGGAAGGAAGTAAAGTTTGTGTGGAGTGAGGAATGCCAAAGAAGTTTTGAAGCATTGAAGAAAAAGTTAACGTCAGCCCCAGTGTTAACTATTCCATGTGGTGGCAAAGGTTTTGTGATTTACACTGATGCTTCACATCAGGGTCTGGGATGTGTTTTGATGCAAAATGGCAAGGTTATTGCATATGTTTCTAGACAATTAAAGAATCATGAATTGAATTATCCTACACATGACTTAGAGTTAACTGCTATTGTTTTTGATTTAAAATTGTGGAGGCATTATCTCTATGGTGAAATTTGTAAAATATTTACAGATCATCAGAGTTTGAAGTATTTGTTTACACAGAAGGACTTAAATTTGAGACAGAGACGTTGGATGGAGTTAATCAAAGATTATGATTGTAATATTCACCATCATCCTGGAAAAGCCAATGTAGTAGCAGATGTTTTGAGTAGGAAGTCTTCAGGAAGACAATCTTGTGTACAGTGTGCACGGGTGGCAAATATTATGGAATTGAGACTGATGGGAGTTGAATTGACAGTTACTAACAAAGGAACATTGTTTGCATATGTTACGGTGAGACCTTTGTTGTTGGATCGAATTAAAGGGGTGCAAATTCATGATGCATTCCTGGATAAGAAAAGAAGAGAAGCTCAAGAAGGTATGCCAACTGAATTTACAGTTAGGGATGATGGGATTTTGTATTTTAAAAGTCAAATTTGTGTTCCAAATGATGTTTCTGTGAAGAAAGATATTTTAGATGAACCCCACAGTTCTATATATGCTATGCATCCGGGGAGTACTAAAATGTACAGGGATTTGAAAGAATACTATTGGTGGAACAATATGAAGCGTGAAATTGCAGAATTTGTAGCAAAGTGTTTGATATGTCAACGAGTGAGAGCTGAACATCAAAAACCAGCAGGGTTGTTGCAACTGTTACCAGTTCCACAGTGGAAATGGGAGCATGTAACAATGGATTTTGTGACGAGACTTCCAAGATCAAAACGGGGACATAACTCCATTTGGGTGATAGTTGATAGATTAACGAAATCAGCTCATTTTTTGGCAGTAAAAACTACTTATACCACAAAGGAATATGCTCGTTTGTATGTTGATGAGATCATATGTTTGCATGGGGCTCCAATTTCTATTGTTTGTGATAGGGATCCGAAGCTCACTTCTAGATTTTGGTGTAGTTTGCAAGAAGCCATGAAAGCTTCTTTGAAGTTCAGTATAGCTTTTCACCCGCAGACGGATGGGCAGTCAGAACGAACTATTCAGATTTTGGAAGATATGTTGAGAGCTTGTGTGTTGGATTTCAAAGGTAGTTGGGATGATTATTTACCGTTGATTGAATTTGCTTATAATAATAGTTATCAGTCTACTATTGGGATGGCACCATATGAAGCATTGTATGGGAGGAAATGTAGAACTCCATTGTGTTGGGGTGAAGTGGGTGAAAGAAAGTTATTGGGTCCAGAATTGATTAAACTTACAACAGAAAAAGTGAAGATAATTCAGCAGCGTATGATAGTAGCACAGGATAGACAAAAAAGTTACGTTGATGTGCGAAAAAGAAGGGATTTGGAGTTTGAGTTGGTGATTTTGTTTTTCTTCATATTTCTCCTTGGAAGGGTATTATGAGGTTTAGAAAGAAGGTAAATTAAGTCCCAGGACCTTACAAAATTTTGGAATGGATAGGAGCAGTAGCATATCGGTTAGAATTACCAGAAGAGTTATCAAGATTACATAACATTTTCCATGTGTCTATGCTTCAGAAGTATATATCAGATCCATCTCATGTTTTAGTTATGGAACCGATAGAGTTGAAGGAAGATTTGACGTATGTAAAGGAACCGGTACAGATTTTGGATCGCCAGAAATAGGTGCTACAGAATAAAACTATATCACTGGTAAATGTATTGTGGAGAGGTCACACAGTTGAAGAAGCGACTTGGGAAAGTGAGGAAACAATGAGCATGAAATATCCGTACTTGGTCGGTATGTTTTATACATTTTAATTTCGAGGACGAAATTAATTAAGGAGGGGAGAATTGTAAAACCCCGATACAAAAGTTAATTTCATTAGCATGATTTAAGTTTTGATTCAACATGATTTATATGTGAATATTTTACATGGCACTTAGATTTGTTTGCACATATTTGAGATATTATTCATGAGTGTGGTATTCAATTAAAGTTTATTAAATTGTGACCATGGGGAGTTATCATGAAATTTATTTGTGGTGGTGCCATATATATATATATATATATATATGTTATAAGTAGTATAATAATATAGTTATATATATAAAGAAGTTTCCAGCACCACCAACCCATATGTCATACCTATTATTATGGAAAAGAATGTAGATTACAAAGTTAGATAATAAGGACATAGGACAAAGGTGCATAGGTGGCCGGGTGAGGTGTGTGTGGTAAGTGTATGTGTTAGTTAGGTACTACTAAAACAATTTTTATATGGGTTCAATTGAGAAGCTTCTTTGGTAGTCTTGCTGATCACTTTTACCATATATATATATTAATCCAATATTAGCAAGAATTGTTCTTGCCAACACAAAGCATATGCACATTACACGTATGTATGTAAATTTACACATATACAAAATGTCATGTAAAAAGATTATTTGACCGCCTCAAGCAGGTAATTTAATTATGTTCATGGATAGAAAGAAAAGAAAGAAATGGGCTGCCAGCACATAAGTTTATAAGCTGCCAGCACCACACCTACAACTACATCTATATCTATATGGATAGGTATGTGTGTCGAAAATAGAATTTTTTCCAAAAGTTTCCTTTAGAAGCTCCTAAAATTCGGACAACCTCATCTGATTTAACTACTGGAGTTTGAATAAGAAAGGAAGGGAAAAACAGAGGGCAATCAAAAGAAAAAGATTAAGAAAAGAAAAGCAAAACAAAGTTAAATAGGAATCTAGTGGAGCGACTGTGCTGGTAAGGAAGCTTGTTTTTCTTTTAAATTCTTTTGTAAGAATTCTTTATTTAGTTTTGAATTCAATTCATTGTTTTTAGCATAGATTTCATTTTTCCATTCTTACTAATTTAATTTAATTACCTGGTGGGAATGAATACAATTATAATTCCATTTGAATTATTTTAGTTGGAATTAAATCTATACATGTATGATTGGGATTTTACCTACAATTTTGTATCAGATTTGAGATTTAGTACAAGCATGATGGCTATGTGTTGTTTCGTTTTAGAAAATAAATATAACTTGGTTATAATGTTGTATAGGCAAGGAGAAGGAGACGGGAGGTACAACCATACGGAAGGACAATTAAATAATTTGAAAAGTAGCCAAGGTGAGTGTATTCACTGGAAGTCTTATATTGAAAGTGATAATTGATGTATTGAGAATGTTTATATGAAATGATAATTGTTGATATAATATGAATATATTAAATAAGGTCCGTACTCTGGCCTGGAAGGAGAGTACTACATTAAATAAGGTCTATACTCTGGCCAAGAAGGAGAGTACTATATTTAAATAAGGTCCATACTCTGGCCTAGAAGGAGAGTACTATATTATATAAGGTCCATACTCTGGCCTAGAAGGAGAGTACTATATTTTAATGCTTGTAATATGTAAATAAAGTTTAATTGAAGTTATCAGATAATATTTGTTTATATTACTCTGATATGTTAGTGTTGCATTCACTGGGCTTTAAGCTCATTCTTTCCATAAATTTTTTTTTTTCAGGTATCAGGTTGGGTTGCTACTGCCAAGTCTAGAATCTTATGTGTAAATGGGGAAAAGAACAATGGAACGTCTTTTGTATAAAATGTAAATATTGTAGTAGAACTTAAGAGTATGACTTAAAGTTATTTGTTTAGTTTTCTTAGAACTTGCGAGGTGGATTTATAAATTATCTTTAATTGTAAATTGTTAAGCAGGTACTCTAATGTAGGATGATGTCATGTATGAATGAGGTTAATGCAGATGGTTGGATGCATTCCAATTTGTTCAATTTATTAAATAGTGTAAATTGGGTTGGGGTGTGTCACCTTACCTGTAAAACAACCCAAACCACTAGGGTGAGTAATCAATTTACTCGTAGAAAGAAGCATTTGCGTATACCCTAAAGTTTCAATATCTTTGCAAGATCAATATAGACGAATACAAGGGAGCATTTCACTTAACGTCTATGTTCAAGGTGTTCTAAGGGATCATCTTAAGCTAACTTAAATATTCCTTAGCAACACATATCAATATCAATGTACTTAACAACATCAATTCGCCAATAAAGAAAATCACAAGTTACAATTAAGCATTGGTTGTCAACTAGGAATTTAATGCGAAATCAACTAGTGGAATACTTGGACATCACATCTCGGACTAAACCAAGATCAAAATGGTTATTCCGGGCATTAACCCGCTGGGAAGACCACCCTAGTGCGCACTATCTCAATTAGGGAGAACTCATACCTCCCGCACTAGAGCCAAACTCTAGCCATATCATTTGTAACAATGTCCCAAGAGAATCCAAAATCACAAACAAGTTCAAAACTCAAACACTATAATTAAGGCATATAAACCACATTCCACGCACAAGTATTTTGAAACTACACAAACCATGTCTTAGGGTTCCAAGTCTAAAATGGCATAATGAATGACAAGTATTCACCATGATATAATGTATAAAACAATATCACTAACTCATCAATTTAGATCATGCCTCAACAATAAGCTTTATCTACTAATCATCAATAATTTTGCAACAAGCTTATAAAATAACCACAATAAGTCCTCAACAAGCATATAGAATTATCACCACCATAAGATAACAATTTAAATCAATAGAAATTGCATATGACATTTATAATTTTACAAGAGTTCTATATTACTACCACATGTGAAAACACTATAATTTAGCATACTACTAAATCATACAACCTTTCTACACATGGTATACATAAATTATACATGCTTAATTCAATAAACCCTAAGTCAACAAGTGAGGGTTTCCTATAATATGCAAGACTATCATATTAAAAGTATGTATACAATATATATTAAATCCCAAAGGATTTTAACACACTTAAAAGATAAACATACTACCACCCCTACCTCAATAGAGAATTGAATCTCTATAATCCATGCCACCAAGCTCAAAATGGAAAAACAAGTTTAGGGTTAATGAAGAGGAGAGTGAGGGAAAACTTTTGTGTTCCAAGGTTTTAAGTCTAAGGTGAATGGAAGGAGACCAAAATGAAGGAATAAGCTATTAACCAAGCTTTCCTCCAATGGTGGCTAGGTTAAGGTTTGAAGAACAAAGGAAATGAAAAAGGATAAAGTGAAAATGGTGAGTGGAAGGGTTAGAAATCCTCCATTGAACTTACACCACCTCTCTCACACACACAATGTAAGACCAATTTATGAGCTTACACTTGTCACAAATCCAGAGCTCCTTCCTAGGCTTAATCCTAAGCCTACACTTGTCAACCATCTAAGCTAACAAGTGGTCCAATCCTAGGCCAACAAATGGGTGAACCTCCACCCTCCATGTGTCAAGAAATTAAGCTTCCAAGTCACTCCACCCCAATGTCAACAAGTGGCACCATGAGAATGTGATACTTGTCACATTTTTCAAAAATTACAAAAAGGTCATTTTTCAAAATATCTTATAAATTAAATTACAAAAAGGTCCCTAAGACGAAAAATAATTACTTTATTTAATTACACAAAAACACTAAAAATAATGAATAATTACATTAAAGTATGCATCCATGCCCTTTATGAAAAAGTAAGCAACTAGAATGTATTTTTTACAAAAGCAAAAATACAAATGTCATGGAAATCAAATATCATGAATGTATGCAAAACCAGAATCAAATCCGAGCACAACAAGTGAGGTTATGCAAGGAAAAAAAGATAAATGAGAATAAGATGAAATAGGGAAAAGACAAAATAAGAAAAAGACGAAAAAAGAAAATCACTTAAAAAGGAAAAGGAGGAAAAAGACCGGGTCATTACAAGAGTTTTGAGTGAAACTTATTCGAGTTCCCTTTTACGTCCCGAAGTGTGTTTAAATGAGTAAAGATTGAATCTTTGAATGAAAATTCCTCACTCAAGGTACCTATTATGTCACTAGACCATTTTAATGTATAAAGATTAAATCTTTGAATGAAAATGAGAGTTTTGAGTTAAACTTATTCGAGTTCCCTTTAACATTACAAAGAGTGTTTTAATTAGTAAAGATTGAATATCAGAAATAAATTACCTCAATCACGGTACCCATTATGTCACAAGACCTTTTTAATGTATAAAGAATGAATCTTTGAAAGAAAAAGAGAGTTTAGAGTGCAACTTATTCGAGTTCCCAATGCACTCTCACAGACTCGCAGAGTGCTTTAATGACTTAAGATTGAATCACCTCAATCAAGGTACCTGTTATGTCACTTTACCTTTTTAATGTATAAAGATTAAATCTTTGGAAGAAAACGAGAGTTTTAAGTTCAACTTATAATAGTTCCCTTTAAAGTCACGAAGAGTGTATTAATGAGTAAAGATTGAATCTTTGAGCGAAATTACCTCAATCACGATACCTATTATGTCATAAGACCTTTTCAATGTATAAAGGTTGAACCTTTGAAAGAAAATGAGAGTTTTGTGTGACGACCCTAGTTTTTAGGATAGCGTGTCCTGTGATGTATCGAAGATTGACCCGATAACGGATCCGATATGCGGAAGCGAAAACAGAAAACAAGGGACTCTAAGAAGTCAAAGTGACTTTCCATGAGGTCGTGGAACTTAACAAGAACTGATGCGGAAGCAAAAGATTGAAAATATGACAAATAAGCTCCCAGGGGCAAAATAGTCATTTCTGTAAACTGTAGATTCGGGTGCCACCGAGCACACCGCTGGAAGGACAACGAAAAACTAATCATGATGGACTCAAGAATCGCATGATTCGGAGTCTAGACGAAGGAGAAATGGCATGACGAAGAAAAAGGAGCACTTAAGGCAAAAAGGATAAACTGGTAATTATCCAGGAAGAACCGGGTGCAACCGAGAACACTGTTGGGAAGACAGTGAAAAATTAGTCAAGTTAAAAAAAAAAATTCACTTGAATCGGAGTTCGGCCGAAGGAGAAAAGCCCAAAAGAAGAATTGACGTCGTGGCGGCCTGACGAGGGGCCATAACAGCCCCATGCGCATGCCCACGCATGCCGCGCGCGCGCTGGGTGCACACATGGCTGGCAGCAGCCCATAAAGCTGCTGTGTGGTTTGTTTTTCAGAAAAATCCGGAACAAAGGCTGAATTTGGAGGCCTTGATGAATTTTTTTGCAAAAACACAAAGAAGAAACCACCCTCAAAAA
This sequence comes from Cornus florida, assembly GCF_030987335.1. Classification (NCBI taxonomy): domain Eukaryota; kingdom Viridiplantae; phylum Streptophyta; class Magnoliopsida; order Cornales; family Cornaceae; genus Cornus; species Cornus florida. The sequence goes on along the minus strand of NW_026775574.1, from coordinate 36,557,980 downwards.
TGAGTTTCCTACGTGACTTGTGAAAGAATTAAAGAAAAACGCAATGTAGAATGCCCGAAATGCCCCTCCATGAAATCTGGTCATGGAGGTCCTAAAAGCTGCTAAATTGAAAAACTGAGAGCTGAACTTCGTAACCAATTTCTGATATCAAGACGATATTTTCTGGAAAAACGCGGAAAAGAAACCCCCCCCCCCCCCCCCCCTAAAATCATGTTTTCTATTCAACTATGTTGAAAGAAGAAAATAAAACCACCGTGAAAAGTCTATAATGCCCCTAAATCAGAATATGCAAAAAAAAAATGAGAAATGAATTCACAAGAGGCTCAAAACACAAACGATAAGGTTTTGCCCGGAAACAACCATGCACTCAAACGTAACTTACCTTTTTGGACGTGCTACAATGGTCCACAACTTAAAAATACCACCGATACAAAATCCGACCCCCCAACGGGCAAAAAGGCAAAAATGGACTTGGAATGGAAAACATGGAATCCAAAAATGTAAAATGGAGTAAAATGACCATTTGGCCCTTGGCCACACTTCATACAAGATTAATAAGACCCTATGAAACAATGAAAATGGAATTCCCACACCCATTGCAACCATGGTGAAGCAATGACTTGCGATTTTTCAATATTTTCACAATATTTTATGAAGTTAAAAAGTACATAGAATACAATATAATGGTCATTGGCCTCCGGCCTCATCTTATACATATCAAATACATTGAAAGGAGTGTACTTAAGTACACATTACATACATGGAATCAAATGTACATATTTTGACATATAAGTCTACAAAATGACATTTCATGCTAACATTTGCATGAAATGGAAACTTGAAAGCTACACGACATCCAAGAAATGCTAGGCGTCACGAACCAAGTCTTCGTACCTGAAATATGCCCTAGTATCGTAGGGGTGAGTAACATAAAGCTACTCGTAGGAGATGAGCATGCATCGACCTAGCATTTTACAAATTTATTACCTTAAGGTTTAACATGTTAAAGGGGCTCATGCCACCAAACGTCTATGTCCAAGTGAGACTCGAGGAGCATCATAAGCTACCTTAGAGTCTAAGCAACAAGAATCTTGATAAACATATGTGTATGAAACGAATCATGGTTGGGATAATCCAAAGAACACGACAAGAAGAATGCTTGAGCATAGATTAACATGAATTGCATTTTCAATACAATTGAACTAGGTCTAGAGTAATCCATACAACATGATAAAAGCATATTTGAATACAAGTTAACAAGAATCACATTATCCATGCAATTTAACAACAAAAGAGCATGTTATACAATGCAACAAGGTTTAAGTTCTCAAAGCCATCAACTTAGAATCTAAAGCACAAAATAACAGTAGTGGTTCATGGCAACTAACGTCTATGTTATAAATGAATCAATAGGATCAATCCTAAGCTTTATTAGAACGTCAAAACACGATTTTCAATATCGATGCAATTTAACCAACATTGGAACTTCTAATACAACGCATAAAGCATAATTTCGCAAAGTTAACATCCTGTAACTTAAAATGGAATGACAAATAAGAAACAACAAGTTACAACATCATCTCGTTATCAACTTGAAAATGAAATGCAAAATTAAACAAAGTGGATACTTGGATGTCACGCCGGATCAGACCGACAACATAGTTACTTTAGGGTTACTAGCCCATGGGTAACCTCCCTATGTGCGCACTAGACTATATAGAGGGACTATCCCCCGTACTAGAACCACGTCCTAGCCATAGTCAAACAACGACATCCTCAAGTTTCCAAAATCAACAAGTTGTGCAACAACGCATATATCAACAGGAATATGCAAGATAATCAACTATCTACTAAGCACAAACAAATTTGGAAACCTATACAATACATGCTCTAAATCCACAACTAATATGATATGATGAATGTCGAATCTTCAGTGTGCAATTCGTTACACGCTATGCATGAAAGATGTTAAACACGAAGTGTGCAAATCATTACACAAGGCAACAATATATTCAATAAGGAAAACATATTCTCATGAATACACACATAGCAACTATGTTATCCAATGTTCAAAACATAACCAAATGAATATACAACAAGTCTAAGTCCATGATTTGAATATAGAAACCACTTCTAAAACACAACTAGATCATGGAGCAAATTGAAAGAATTTAAATAGATAAACACAATTAAATTCTCTAGATTCCGATTCAATTCCAAATAACCTCAATTTAATATATGTTAAAGGACATGGCATGGTCATTACCTATATCCATTCTAAAACTCAATTAGGTTGTTGGAACAACAAAGTAGAACTTTAATTAAATCATGCTAATTTAAATCCCAAGATTCTAAAACAACTTCTAATAGTCCCAAATTAATATATACTAGTAAACAAGTCATGGCCAATACAAATATCAAGTTAAAACCTTAATTAAGCTAATGGAACCACAAAATAGATTTTAATTAATTCTTTTAATTAAACTCTCTTGATTTTCAAACTTAACCAAATGCTCTCAAATTAACCTATGTTGGAAAACATGCCAAGAACTAATGTAATATCACATTATAAGTTTATTTCATTCAATTTAAGACCATGTGAATTAAACTTTCACTAAAGTTAAATATAAATTAAAAGTTGCAATTCTCATGCAATTAATCCCAATTTAATATATGTGAACAACTATATCTAAGCTTAATTTTCTAGCATGCCACAATACAATTCCAAGTTATATATCACCATGAGGATTAAATCTTAAACATGGAATTTAATTAAATAAAAGGTTTCAAAACCTAACCGAATATTATAAATCAAATATATGTGAAGCTATATGGTATGTAAATCAAGAATATCAAGTCGGAATTCAAATAGAGTGAATAGTGCACTTGGGGCAAATTAATTAATTAAATTAATTAGTAATTACTAACTTTCAAAACACCTCCAATCACTTTCAAATTCAACTATGTTGGAGAGCATGCTAAGGCCTAATTTAATATGCTAACACATATTGATTTTAAGCTAGTTAAAACCATGTGAATTAATCTTTCACCTAAGATAAATATTAAATAAAATCTTTAATACTTATTCAAATTTTCTCAATTTAATATATGTCAATGACCATATTATAGAGTATTATATTACCATGCTACATGTTTAAAATAAGTCATAAGCAACCGGGAAAATCAAATCCAATACAAGAAAATTAAATAATAAAATCTCTAGATTTCATATTTAAGCATGCAATCAAGTTGTATAAGCATCAATAGCAAGTTATATGACAAGAATTAAACCTATAACACCTCCTACCTAAATTTGAGATGAAAACCTCAAAGGCCCACCGAAAAAAAAGTGTTCCGAATCTGCCGAAACCGAAAGGTTTTGTCGGGGACAACACGATCTATATGAATCCCCAAGAAGCCCCATAAAAATCCAAACTTGGCCTCAAACCCAAACTCAAAACTTGGCCAAAAATGGTTTCTAATAAGGGGTAATGATAGAGTACGACGAGGCGAACAACAAATGCTAAGGCCGAAGGATTTCTACTAAGGAAATCAAGTGGAGGAGAAGAAAAAGTGAAAGTAGCCCCTTGGGCTCCTATGGCTGCCAGCCAAGAGGAGGAAGAAGGTCTGAAAATCTGATTTTAAAAATTGGGACAACATATTTATAGAAATCTCAAAAAGTGCCCCGAAAGGGCCCCGCCGGGTCCGGAAAAGTGGATTTTGAGCAAACGCGCTCAAACGGCAAAACTCCATGAACAAAAAAGATTTAAAATAAGAAAATATGAATAACGGAAGAAATAGCATCAAAAACTGAGTCTCAAGTAGAAAGTTATGCCCCGAACAAGTTCGGTGGCAACCGGGTCCAAAAACTCTGAAACTGGAGAAAAATGACCAGAAAGAAATTCTATGAATTTACGAGTCAACGAAAAGTGAAAATGAATCCCGTACGAGGATCCAGGCTCCAGAGGAGACATTTTGTAATAACTTTCGTTAATTGCACAATGACCCCTACAAAAAGGGTTACCTGCGAAACTACCCCGAATGAAAATATCTTCCAAAAGATATTTTCTTAGATGCCCCTGAAATAAAATATCTTCAAAAGATATTTATGAAAAACACCCTAAGAAATGAAAAAGATTCTGAAGAATTGTGCATCTATACCCCTGTGGACACCGGGAGCAACCAGAGTACTTTCTTGCAAAAGTAAAGATACGTATTTCAAGGAAACCACTCAAGATGAAGGCATGTGAAGTCAAAAACCAACTCCGAGCATGAGAAGTGAGGTTGTGCCAAAAACTGACAAAAGGAGATAAGACGAAATAGGGAAAATGACAGAATAGGGAAAAGACGAAATATCGCATAGTGTCCGAAATATAAAGAATACGAAAATGACTTGGTTCTCAAAGGAAGTTGTCAATTCACATGAAAGAGTCTCAAAAACCAATTCTGAGCACTCGAGATGACACTAAGCGACACGAAACAGAGCTCAGAAAAGAAAATTAAACGAAAAAAATTCATTCGTAAAATTTCAGGAAAAAGGAAAGGAAGGCAAATGATCGGGTCGTTACAACTTACCCTCCTTAAAGGAATTTCGTCCCCGAAATTAGGAACATACCAAAGAGAACAAAATAATGACCGAACAAAAGGTCAAATCAAAGGATCTCATATAACGCACTGAAGGACAAATCCTGAAGTCTAAAGATCAACTAAAGGAACGCGAAACCATGAACTGAGACAACACCTCATACGAACAGGCACGTTAACTCAACGTCAACTACTGAGAGAATCCCAAGAAAACGAAACGTCAAAACGCGATGAAAGAAAGGAGTGATAAGACAGTACGAACAGTGACCAGAAACCGTCCACACTTACTCGTCAGTAAGGTAGCGTGACGGTATAAGGCACTAGTTTATATCCTGCCCCAGTAGGGAACTTTTTGATACAAATAACATCAATGTCAGAAATGATCATTACCAAAAGCACTGCGGGAACCAGGCACTTGCGAGAGTTGGGGTAGCTAATCCTAAAACTCTGACAACAATGACACTGGCACCATTACGCTTAAGGCCTTAGATTTAGAAGCCACGAAGGAAAAGGAAATGAAACGGTGCCTCCTTGGCCCACGTCTCACTCCACTAGACAAGAATTGCGATTCTACACTCACATGAGCCTTACTCACATCAATTGACAGAACAGACAAGAAGGTTCCCGACATGGGTCCTTACAAAATGAATTTTCCCTATCCAAAGAGGAAACTCATGAAACAAGAATGCATCGAAGGGATATGACAAATCCTAAGAGACAATGCCAAAACCAGACATAAAAGTAAACAGCTAGGATGCATCATAGCAATGGACTATCTACTCAAAGTGCCACATAAGCAAACAAACATGTTATCAAATCAAAACATGTTATCAAGAGCATATATACACATAAAACATGCTTAACAAATAATAGATGTCTCAAAACACCTAAGCATGTGAACATGTTATCATACAAGACATGTTTTCAAAGAAGGCCGGCATGTTATCAAGATATAAATGACACATCAAAACAAAACAACGTGAGCCTGATATGCACCCAAAACCCGTCGTCCAAGGTATTCGAACTCGGACGCTCTGATACCACCTGTGACGACCCTGGTTTTTAGACCAGCGTGTCCTGTGATGAACCGAAGATTGACCCGATAACGGATCCGATATGCGGAAGCGAAAACAGAAAACAAGACTCTAAGAAGTCAAAGTGACCTTCCATGAGGTCATGGAACTTAACAAGAACTGATGCGGAAGCAAAAGATCGAAAATATGACAAATAAGCTCCCAGGGGCAAAATAGTCATTTCTGTAAACTGTAGATTCGGGTGCCACCGAGCACACCGCTGGAAGGACAATGAAAAACTAATCATGATTGACTCAAGAATCGCATGATTCGGAGTCCGAACGAAGGAGAAATGGCATGACGAAGAAAAAGGAGCACTTAAGGCAAAAAGGGTAAACTGGTAATTATTCAAGAAGAATCGGGTGCAATTGAGCACACCGTTGGAAAGACAGCGAAAAATTAGTCAATTTAAAAAAAAAATTCACTTGAATCGGAGTCTAGACGAAGGAGAAAAGCCCAAAAGAAGAATTAACGTCGCGACGGCCCGACGAGGGGCCATGACAGCCCCATGCGCACGACCACGCATGCCGCGCGCGTGCTGGGTGCACACATGGCTGGCAGCAGCCCATAAAGCTACTGTGTGGTTTGTTTTTCAGAAAAATTCAGAACATATGCTGAATTTGGAGGCCTAGATGAATTTTTTTGCAAAAACACAAAGAAAAACCCCCCTCAAAAATGAGTTTCCTACGTGACTTGCAAGAGAATTAAAAAAAAATGCAATGTAGAATGCCCGAAATACCCCTCCATGAAATCTGGTCATGGAGGTCCAAAAAGCTGCTAAATTGAAAAACTGAGAGCTGAACTTCGTAAGCGATTTCCGATATCAAGATGACATTTTCTGGAAAAACACGGAAAAGAAACCCCTCCTAAAATCATGTTTTTTATTCAACTATGTTGAAAGAAGGAAATAAAACCACCGTGAAAAGTCTATAATGCCCCTAGATCAGAATATGCAAAAAAATTGAGGAATGAATTCACAAGAGGCTCAAAACACAAACGATAAGGTTTTGCCCGGAAACGACTATGCACGCAAACGTAACTTACCTATTTGGACGTGCTACAATGGTCTACAACTTAAAAATACCACCGATACAAAATTCGACCCCCCAATGGGCAAAAAGGCAAAAATAGACTTGGAATGGAAAACATGGAATCCAAAAATGTAAAATGGAGTAAAATGACCATTTGGCCCTTGGCCACACTTCATACAAGATTAATAAGACCCTATGAAACAATGAAAATGGAATTCCCACACCCGATGCAACCATGGTGAAGCAATGACTTGCGATTTTTTAAGATTTTCACAATATTTCATGAAATTAAAAAAGTACATAGAATACAATATAATGGTCATTGGCCTCTGGTCTCATCTCATACATATCAAATACATTGAAAGGAGTGTACTTAAGTACACATTACATACATGGAATCAAATATACATATTTTGACATATAAGTTTTCAAAATGACATTTCATGCTAACATTTGCATGAAATGGAAACTTGAAAGCTACACGACATCCAAGGAATACTAGGCGTCATGAACCAAGTCTTCGTACCTGAAATATGCCCCAGTATCGTAGGGGTGAGTAACATAAAGCTACTCGTAGGAGATGAGCATGCATCGACCTAGCATTTTACAAATTTATCACCTTAAGGTGAAACATATTAAAGGGGCTCATGCCACCTAACGTCTATGTCCAAGTGAGACTCAAGGAGCATCCTAAGCTACCTTAGAGTCTAAGCAACAAGAATCATGATATACAGACGTGTATGAAACGAATCATGGTTGGGATAATCCAAAGAACACGACAAGAAGAATGCTTGAGCATAGATTAACATGAATTGCATTTTCAATACAATTGAACTAGGTCTAGAGTAATCCATACAACATGACGAAAACATATTTAAATACAAGTTAACAAGAATCACATTATCCAAGCAATTCAACAACAAAAGAGCATGTTATACAATGCAACAAGGTTTAAGTTCTCAAAGCCATCAACAAGGTTTTAATGAGTTTTGAGTTTAACTTATTCGAGTTCCCTTTGAAGTCGCGAATAGTGTTAACAAATGATTGAATCTTTGAATGAAAATACCTTAATCAAGATTCCTATAATGTCACTAGACCTTTCTAATGTATACAGATTGGATCTTTGAAAGAAAATGAGAGTTTTGAGTTAAACTTATTCGAGTTTCCTTTGTCGTCTCGAAGAGTGTTTTTATAAGTAAAGATTGAATCTTTGAATGAAAATACCTCAATCAGGGTACCTATTATGTCACCAGACCATTTTAATGTATAAAGATTAAATCATTGAAAGAAAATAAGAGTTTTGAGTTAAACTTATTCGAGTTCCCTTTGACGTCACGAAGAGTGTTTTAAAGTGTAAAGATTGAATCTTTGAATGAAATTACCTCAATCAAGGTACCTAAGGTCTAGTGACATAATAGTTACCTTGATTGAGTTAATTTCAACCAAAAATTCAATCTTTACTAATTAAAACACTCTTTGGGACGTTAACGGGAACGGGAATAAGTTTAACTCAAAACTCTCATTTTCTTACAAAATTTTATTTTTTATGCATTAAAATGGTCTAGTAACATAATTGGTACCTTGATTGAGCAATTTTCATTCAAAGATTCAATCTTTACTCTTTTAAACACTCTTCGGGACGTCAAAGGGAACTCGAATAAGTTTAACTGAAAACCCTCATTTTCTTTTAAAGATTTAATCTTTACTCATTAAAAAGGTCTACTGACATAATTGGTACCTTAATTGAGGTATTTTCATTCAAAGAGTCAATCTGTAGTCAGTAAAACACTCTTCGAGACTTCATAGGGAACTCGAATTGGTTTTACCCAAAAGTCTCATTTTCGTTCAAAGATTCAATCTTTATAGATTAAAATGGTCTAGTGACATAACTGGTACCTTGATTGAAGTAATTTCATTCAAAGATTCAATCTTTTGTTCCAAAAACACACTTCACGACTTTATAGGGAACTCGAATAAGTTAAACTCAAAGCTCTCATTTTCTTTCAAAGATTCAATCTTCATACATTGAAAAGGTCTAGAGACATAATTGGTATCTTGCTAGAAGTAATTTCATTCAAAGATTCAACCTTTACTCATTAAAACACTCTTCAGGACGTCAAAAGAAACTCAAATAAGTTTAACTCAAAACTCTAATTTTCTTTCAACGATTCAATCTTTATATTTTAAAAAGGTCTAGTGATATAATAGGTACCTTGTTTGAGAATTTTTCATTCAAAGATTCAAACTTTTCTCTTTAAAATATTCTTTGGGACGTCAAAGGGAATTCAAACAAGTTTAACTCAAAAATCTCTTTCCCTTTCAAAGATTAAATATTTGTACATTAAAAAGGTCTAGTGACATAATAGGTACCTTGATTGTAGTATTTTCATTCAAAGATTCAATCTTTAGTTATTAAAACACTCTTCGCGATTTCATAGGGAACTCGAATAAGTTAAACCTCTCATTTTCTTCCAAAAATTCAATATTTATACCTTAAAAAGGTCTAGTGATATAATAGGTACCTTGATTGAGGTATTTTCATTCAAAAATTCAGTCTTTAGTCATTAAAATACTCGTTACGACTTCATAGGGAAGTCAAATAAGTTTAACTCAAAACTCTCACTTTTTTTCAAAGATTCAATCTTTATACGTTAAAAAGGTCTAGTGACATAATAGCTACCTTGATTGAGATAATTTCTTCAATAATTCAATCTTTACTCATTAAAATACTCTTCGTGACCTCAAAGGGAACTCGAATAAGTTTAACTCAAAACTCTTATTTTCTTGCAAAGATTTAATCGTTATACATTAAAATGGTTTAGTGACATAATAGGTACCTTAATAGAATTGTTTTCAATCTAATATTTAATATTTACTCATTAAAACACTCTTTGGGACATCAAAGGGAACTCGAATTAGCTGAACTCAAAACTCTAATTTTCTTTCAAAGATTCAATCTTTATACATTAAGAAGCTTTAATGACATAATAGATACCTTGATTGAGGTATTTTCATTCAAAGATTCAATTTTTAGTCATTAAAACACTCTTCGCGACTTCAAAGGGAACTCAAATAGGTTAAACTTAAAACTCTCATTTTCTTTCAAAGATTCAACCTTTATACATAAAAAAAGGTCTTGTGACATAATAGGTACCGTGATTGAGGTAATTTCGCTCAAAGATTCAATCTTTACTCATTAATACACTCTTCATGACGTGAAAGGGAACTATTATAAGTTTAACTAAAAACTCCTATTTTCTTCCAAAGATTTAATCTTTATACATTAAAAAGGTCAAGTGATATAATAAGTACCTTGATTGAGGTATTTTCATTCAAGGATTCAATCGTTAGCCATTAAAGCACTCTGTGAGATTACATTGGGAACTCGAATAAGTTACACTCAAAACTCTCTTTTTCTTTCAAAGATTCATTCTTTATAGATTAAAAAGATCTTGTGACATAATAGGTACCGTGATTGAGGTAATTTCTTTCAGATATTCAATCTTTACTAATTAAAATACTTTTCGTGATGTTAAAGGGAACTCGAATAAGTTTAACTCAAAACTCTCATTTTCGTTCAAAGATTTAATCTTTATACATTAAAATGGTTTAGTGACATAATAGGTACCTTGAGTGAGGAATTTTCTTTCAAAGATTCAATCTTTACTCATTTAAACACTTTTCGGGACGTAAAAAGGAACTCGATTAAGTTTAACTCTAAACTCTTATTTTCTTTTGAAGATTCAGACTTTATTCATTAAAAAGGTCTACTAACAAAATTGGTACCTTAATTGAGATATTTTCATTCAAAGATTCAATTCGAGTAGCCTATGATGACAAGAAGAGTGTTTTTATGTGTAAAGATTGAATCTCTAAATAAAATTACCTCAATAAAGGTACATATATTGTCAGTAGACCTTTTTAATGTATAAAGATTTAATTTTTCAAAGAAAATAGAGTTTTGAGTTTAACATATTCGAGTTCCCTGTGAAGTGGCGAAGAGTATTTTAATGACTAAAGATTGAATCTTTGAATAAAAAGAACTCAATCAAGGTATTTATTATATCACTAGACCTTTTTAATAAATAAAGATTGAATCTTTGAAAGAAAATTAGAGTTTAGAGTTTAACTTATACGAGTTATCTTTAACGTCCCGAAGAGTATTTTAATGAGTAAAGATTGAATATTTGAATGAAAATACCTTAATCAAGGTACCAATTATGTCACTAGACCATTTTAACGTATAAAGAATAAATATATGAAAGAAAATGAGATTTCGAGTTTAACTTATTCGAGTTCCCATTGACGTCACGAAGAGTGTTTTAATAAGTAAAGATTGAATCTTTGAATAAAATTACCTCAATCAAGGTACCTATTATGTTACAAAACCTTTTTAACGTATAAAGATTGAATATTTGAAAGGAAATGAGAGTTTTGCGTTTAACTTATTCGAATTCCCTATAGAGTCACGAAGAGTGTTCTAATGACAAATGATTGAATCTTTGTATGAAAATACTTTAATCAAGGATCCTATAATGTCCCTAGACCTTTCTAATGTATAAAGATTGAGTCTTTGAAAGAAAATGAGAGTTTTGGGTTAGACTTGTTCGAGTTCCATTTGTCGTCTCGAAGAGTGTTTTTATAAGTAAAGATCGAATCTTTGAATGAAAATACCTCAATCAGGTACCTTTTATGTCTCCAGACCATTTTAATATATAAAGATTAAATCATTGAAAGAAAATGAGAGTTTTGAGTTAAACTTATTCGAGTTCCCTTTGACGTCATGGAGAGTGTTTTAATGTGTAAAAATTGAATCTTTGAATGAAATTACCTTAATCAAGGTACCTATTATGTCAATGGACCTTTTTAATGCATAAAGACTTAATCATTGATTTAAAATGAGAGTTTCGAGTTTAACTTATTCGAGTTCCCTATGAAGTCACAAAGAGTGTTTTAATGACCACAGATTGAATCTTTGAATGAAAATACCTCAATTAAGGTACCAATTTTGTCACTAGACCTTTTTAATGAATAAAGATTGAATCTTTAAAAGAAAATGAGAGTTTTGAGTTAAACTTATTCGAGTTTCCTTTTACGTCCCGAAGTGTGTTTAAATGAGTAAAGATTGAATGTTTGAATGAAAATTCCTCACTCAGGGTACCTATTATGTCACTAGACCATTTTAAAGTATAAAGATTAAATCTTTGAACGAAAATGAGAGTTTTGAGCTAAACGTATTCGAGTTCCCTTTAACATTACGAAGAGTGTTTTAATTAGTAAATATTGAATATCTGAAAGAAATTTCCTCAATCATGGTACCTATTATGTCACAAGACCTTTTTAATGTATAAAGAATGAATCTTTGAAAGAAAAAGAGAGTTTTGAGTGTAACTTATTCGAGTTCCCAATGTAATCTCGTAGTGCTTTAATGACTAAAGATTGAATCCTTGAATGAAAATACCTCAATTAAGGTACCTATTATGTTACTTAACCTTTTTAATGTATAAGGATTAAATATGTGAAAGAAAATGAGAGTTTTAAGTTAGACTTATAATAGTTCCCTTTGACGTCACGAAGAGTATATTAATGAGTAAAGATTGAATCTTTAATCGAAATTACCTCAATTACGGTACCTCTTATGTCACAAGACATTTTTAATGTATAAAGGTTAAATCTTTGAAAGAAAATGAGAGTTTTGAGTTTAACTTCTTCGAGTTCCCTTTGAAGTCGCGAAGAGTGTTTTAATGACTAAAAATTGAATATTTGAATGAAAACACCTCAATCAAGGTACCTATTATGTCATTTAAGCTTCTTAATTTATAAAGTTTGAATCTTTGAAAGAAAATGAGAGTTTTGATGTCCCAAAGAGTGTTTTAATGAGTAAAGATTGAATATTTGAATGAAAACAGCTCAATCAAGGTACCTATTATGTCACTAAAATATTTTAATGTATAAAGAATAAATCTTTGAAAGAAAATGAGAGTTTTGAGTTAAACTTATTCGAGTTCCCTTTGAGGTCACGAAGAGTGTTTTAATGAGTAAAGATTGAATCATTGAATAAAATTATCTCAATCACGGTAGCTATTATGTCACTAGACCTTTTTAATGTATAAAGATTGAATCTTTGAAAGAAAGTGAGAGTTTTGAGTTAAACTTGTTTGACTTCACTATGAAGTTGTGACGTGTGTTTTAATGACTAAAGATAGAATCTTTGAATGACAATACCTCAATTAAGGTACCTATTATATCACTAGACCTTTTTAAGGTATAAAGATTGAATTTTTGGAAGAAAATGAGATGTTTTAGTTTAACTTATTCGAGTTCCCTATGAAGTCGCGAAGTGTGTTTTAAGAACTAAAGATTGAATCTTTGAATGAAATTACCTCAATCAAGGTACCTATTATGTCAGTAAACCTTTTTAATATATAAATATATAATCTTTGAAAGAGAAAGAGATTTTTGAGTTAAACTTGTTTGAATTCCCTTTGACGTCCGAAAGATTATTTTAATGAGAAAAGATTGAATCTTTGAATGAAAAATTCTCAATCAAGGTACCTATTATGTCACTAGACCTTTTTAAAGTATAAAGATTGAATCTTTGAAAGAAAATTAGAGTTTTGAGTTAAACTTATTCGAGTTTCCTTTGACGTCCCGAAGAGTGTTTTAATGAGTAAAGGTTGAATCTTTGAATGAAATTACTACTAAATAGGTACCAATTATGTCTCTAGACCTTTTTAACGTATGAAGATTAAATCTTTGAAAGAAAGTGAGAGTTTTATGTTTAACTTATTCGAGTTCCTTATGAAGTCGTGAAGTATGTTTTTCGGACAAAAGATTGAATATTTGAATGAAATTACTTCAATCAAGGTACCAGTTATGTCACTAGACTATTTTAATCTATAAAGATTGAATCTTTGAACGAAAATGAGAGTTTTGTGTAAAACCTATTCGAGTTCCCTATGAAGTCGCGAAGAGTGTTTTAGTGATGACAGAATGAATCTTTGAATGATAATACATCAATTAAGGTACCAATTATGTCAGTAGATGTTTTTAATGAGTAAAGATTGAATCTTTAAAAGAAAATGAGGGTTTTTAGTTAAACTTATTCGAGTTTCCTTTGACATCCCGAAGAGTGTTTAAAAGAGTAAAGATTGAATGAAAATTGCTCAATCAAGGTAACAATTATGTTATCAGACCATTTTAATGCATAAAGATTAAATCTTTGAAAGAAAATGAGAGTTTTGAGTTAAACTTATTCTAGTTCCCATTAACGTTCTGAAGAGTGTTTTAATTAGTAAAAATTGAATCCTTGAATGAAATTAACTCAATCAAGGTAACTATTATGTCACTTGACCTTATTAATGTATAAAGTTTGAATCTTTGAAAGAAAACGAGAGTTTTGAGTTTAACTTAATCGAATTCCTTATGAATTGGCAAAGAGTGTTCTAATGACTAAAAATTGAATCTTTGATTGAAAATACCTTAATCAAGGTATTTATTGTGTCACTAGACCTTTTTAATGTATAAATATTAAATCTTACAAAAAAAATGAGAGTTTTGAGTTAAACATGTTCGAGTTCCCTTTGACGTCTCAAAGAGTGTTTTAATGAGTAAAATTGAATGTTTGAATGAAAAAACCTTAATGAAGGTACCTATTATATCACCAGACCATTTAAATGTATAAAGATTAAATCTTTAAAAGAAAATGAGAGTTTTCTGTTAAATTTATTCGAGTAGCCTTTGATGACATGAAGAGTGTTTTTATGTGTAAAGATTGAATCTTTGAATAAAATTACCTCAATCAAGGTACCAATTATGTCACCAGACCTTTTTAATGTATAAAGACTGAATTTTTCAAACAAAAATAAGAGTTTTGAGTTTAACTTATTTGAGTTCCCTATGAAGTCTCGAAGAGTGATTTAATGACTAAAAATTGAATATTTTAATGAAAATACCTCAACGAAGAACCAATCATGTCACTAGACCTTTTTAATGAATAAAGATTGAATCTTTGAAAGAAAATGAGAGTTTTGAGTTTAACATATTCGAGTTCCCTATGAAGTGGCGAACAGTGTTTTAATGACTAAAGATAAAATCTTTGAATGAAAATAACTCAATCAAGGTATTCATTATGTCACTAGACCTTTTTAATAAATAAAGATTGAATACTTGAAAGAAAATTAGAGTTTAGAGTTTAACTTATACGGTTCCCTTTGACGTCCCGAAGAGTATTTTAATGAGTAAAGATTAAATATTTGAATGAAAGTACCTTAATCAAGGTACCAATTATATCAATAGACCATTTTAATGTATAAAGAATAAATATATGAAAAAAAATGAGAGTTTTGAGTTAAACTTATTCGAGTTCCCTTTGACGTCACGAAGAGTGTTTTAATGAGTAAAGATTGAATTTTTAAATAAAATTACCTCAATCAAGGTACCTATTATGTGTTACTAAACCTTTTTAATGTATAAAGATTAAATCTTTGAAAGAAAATGGGAAATTTGAGTTTAACTTATTGGAGTTCCCTATAAAGTCGTGAAGAGTGTTTTAATGACTAAAGATTCAATCTTTGAATGAAAATAACACAATCAGGGTACCTATTCTATCTCTAGACTTTTTTAAGGTATAAAGATTGAATCTTTGAAAGAAAATGAGAGTTTTGAGTTTAACTTATTCGAGTTCCCTATGAAGTCGCGAAGAGTGTTCTAATCACAAATGATTGAATCTTTGAATGAAAATACCTTAATCAAGGTTCCTATAATGTCACTAGACCTTTCTAATGTATAAAGATTGGATCTTTGAAAGAAAATGAAAGTTTTGAGTTAAACTTATTCGAGTTTCCTTTGTCGTCTAGAAGAGTATTTTTATAAGTAAAGATTGAATCTTTGAATGAAAATATCTCAATCAGGGTACCTATTATGTCACCAGAACATTTTAATGTATAAGATTAAATCATTGAAAGAAATGAGAGTTTTCAGTTAAACTTATTCGAGTTCCTTTTGACGTCACGGAGAGTGTTTCAATGTGTAAAGATTGAATCTTTGAATGAAATTACCTCAATCAAGGTTCATATTGTGTCAATGGACCTTTTTAATGTATAAATATTTAATCTTTGATTTAAAATGAGAGTTTTGAGTTTAATTTATTCGAGTTCCCTATGATGTTACGAAGAGTATTTTAATGACCACAGATTGAATCTTTGAATGAAAATACCTCAATCAAGGTTCTAATTTTGTCACTAGACCTTTTTAATGAATAAAGATTGAATCTTTAAAAGAAAATAAAAGTTTTTAGTTAAAGATATTCGAGTTCCATTTTACGTCCCGTAGTGTGTTTAAATGAGTAAAGATTGAATCTTTGAATGTAAATTCCTCACTCAAGGTACCTATTATGTCACTAGACCATTTTAAAGTATAAAGATTAAATTTTTGAACGAAAATGAGAGTTTTGAGTTAAACTTATTCGAGTTCCCTTTAACATCACGAAGAGTGTTTTAATTAGTAAAGATTGAATATCTGAAAGAAATTACCTCAATCACGGTACCTATTATGTCACAAGATCTTTTTAATCTATAAAGAATGAATCTTTAAAAGAAAAAGAGAGTTTTGAGTGTAACTTATTCGAGTTCCCAATGTAATCTCGTAGAGTGCTTTAATGACTAAAGATTGAATCTTGAATGAAAATATCTCAATCAAGGTACCTATTATGTCACTTGACCTTTTAAATGTATGAAGATTAAATCTTTGGAAGAAAATAGGAGTTTTAAGTTAGACTTTTAATAGTTCCCTTTGACGCCACGAAGAGTGTATTAATGAGTAAAGATTGAATCTTTGAGCGAAATTACCTCAATCACGGTATCTATTATGTCACAAGACCTTTTAATGTATAAAGGTTTAATCTTTGAAAAAAAATGAGAGTTTTGAGTTTAACTTATTCGAGTTCCCTTTGAAGTCACGAAGAGTGTTTTAATGACTAAAAATTGAATCTTTGAATGAAAATATCTCAATCAAGGTACCTATTATGTCATTAGAGCTTCTTAATGTATAAAGATTGAATCCTTGAAAGAAAATGAGAGTTTTGAGTTAAACTAATTGAGTTGCCTTTGACGTCCCAAAGAGTGTTTTAATGAGTAAAGATTGAATATTTGAATGAAAATAGCTCAATCAAGGTACCTATTATGTCACTAAACCATTTTAATGTATAAAGATTAAATCCTTAAAAGAAAATGAAAGTTTTAAGTTAAACTAATTCGAGTTCCCTTTGACGTCCCAAAAAGATTTTTAATGCGTAAAGATTGAATATTTTAATGAAAATAGCTTATTCAAGGTACCTATTATGTTACTAAACCATTTTAATGTATAAAGATTAAATCTTTGAAAGAAAACGAGAGTTTTGAGTTAAACTTATTCGAATTCTCTTGGAGGTCACGAAGAGTGTTTTATTGAGGAAAGATTGAATCATTGAATAAAATTGTCTTAATAAAGGTAGCTATTATGTCACTAGATCTTTTTAATGTATAAAGATTGAATTTATGAAAGAAAATGAGAGTTTTGAGTTAAACTTATTTGACTTCCCTATAAAGTCGTGACGAATGTTTTAATGACTAAAGACTGAATCTTTGAATGAAAATACTTCAATCAAGGTACCTATTGTATTACTAGATCTTTTTAAGGTATAAAGATTGAATTTTTGGAAGAAAATGACAGGTTTGAGTTTAACTTATTCGAGTTTCCTATGAAGTCGCGAAGAGTGTTTTAACAACTATAGATTGAATTTTTGAATGAAAATATCTCAATCAATGTACCTATTATGTCACTAGACCTTTTTAACATATAAATATTTAATCTTTGAAAGAGAAAGAGATTTTTGAGTTAAACTTGTTAGAATTCCCTTTGACGTCCCAAAGAGTATTTTAATGAGAAAAGATTGAATCTTTGAATGAAAAATTCTCAATCAATGTACTTATTATGTCACTAGACCTTTTTAAAGTATAAAGATTGAATCTATGAAAGAAAATTAGAATTTTGAGTTAAAGTTATTCGAGTTCCCTTTGACGTCCCGAAGAGTGTTTCAATGTGTAAAGGTTGAATCTTTGACTGAAATTACTTCTAATAAGGTACCAATTATGTCTTTAAACCTTTTTAATGTATGAAGATTGAATTTTTGAAAGAAAATGAGAGTTTTGAGTTTAACTTATTCGAGTTCCCTATGAAGTCGTGAAGTGTGTTTTAGGGACAAAAGATTGAATCTTTGAATGAAATTACTTCAATCAAGGTACCAGTTATGTCACTAGATCATTTTTATCTACAAAGATTGAATATTTGAATGAAAATAATAATTTTGAGTAAAACCAATTCGAGTTCCCTATGAAGTCTCGAAGAGTGTTTTAGTGACTACAGATTGAATCTTTGAATGAAAATACCTCAATTAAGGTACCAATTATGTCACTAGACCTTTTTAATGAGTAAAGATTGAATCTTTAAAAGAAAATGAGGGTTTTCAGTTAAACTTATTCGAATTCCCTTTGACGTGCCAGAGAATGTTTAAAAGAGTAAAGATTGAATCTTTCAATGAAAATTCCTCAATCAAGTTACCAATTATGTCACTAGACCATTTTAATGTATAAAGATTAAATCTTTGGAAGAAAATGAGAGTATTGAGTTAAACTTATTCGAGTTCCTATTAATGTCCCGAAGAATGTTTTAATGGGTAACGATTGAATCTTTAAATGAACTTAACTCAATCAAGGGAACTAATATGTCTCTAGACCTTATTAATGTATAAAAATTGAATCTTTGAAAGAAAACGAGATTTTTGAGTTTAACTTAATCGAATTCCTTATAAAGTGGCGAAGAGTGTTTTAAAGACTAAATATTGAATCTTTGAATAAAAATATCTTAATCAAGGTATTTATTATATCACTAGACCTTTTGTTGTATAAAGATTAAATCTTACAAAGAAAATGAGAGTTTTGAGTTAAACGTGTTCGAGTTTCCTTTGACATCTCAAAGAGTGTTTTAATGAGTAAAAATTGAATGTTTGAATGAAAACACCTCAATGAAGGTACCTATTATGTCACTCGACCATTTAGATGTATAATAATTAAATCTTTGAAAGAAAATGAGAGTTTTCTGTTAAATTTATTCGAGTAGCCTTTGATGACATGAAGAGTGTTTTTATATGTAAAGATTGAATCTTTGAATATAATTACCTCAATCAAGGTACCTATTATGTCACTACACCATTTTAATGTATAAAGATTGAATTTTTCAAATAAAATAACTGTTTTGAGTTTAACTTATTTGAGTTCCCTATGAAGTTGCGAAGAATATTTTAAGGACTAAAGATTGAATATTTTAATGAAAATATCTCAATCAAGGTACCTATAATGTCTCTAGACCTTTTTAATAAATAAAGATTGAATCTTTGAAAGAAAATGAAAGTTTTGAGTTTAACATATTCGAGTTCCCTATGAAGTGGCGAACTATGTTTTAAAGAATAAAAATTGAATCTTTGAATGAAAATAACTCAATCAAGGTATTTATTATTGCACTAGACCTTTTTAATAAATAAAGATTGAATCTTTGAAAGAAAATTTGAGTTTAGAGTTTAACTTATACGAGTTCCCTTTGACGTCCCGAAGAGTATTTGAATGAGTAAAGATTGAATATTTGAATGAAAATTTCTTAATCAAGGTACCAATTATATCATTAGACTATTTTAATGTATACATAATAAATATATGAAAAAAAATGAGAGTATTGAGTTAAACTTATTCGAGTTTCCTTTGACGTCACGAAAAGTGTTTTATTTTAATGAGTAAAGATTGAATCGTTGAATAAAATTACCTCAATCAAGGACCTGTTATGTTACTAAACCTTTTTAATGTATAAAGATTAAATCTTTGAAGGAAAATGAGAAATTTGAGTTTAACTTATTGGAGTGTCCTACAAAATCGTGAAAAGTGTTTTAATGACTAAAGATTGAATCTTTGAATGAAAATAACACAATCAAGGTACCTATTCTATCACTAGACTTTTTTTAATGTATTAAGATTGAATCTTTGAAAGAAAATGAGAGTTTTGAGTTTAACTTATTTGAGTTCCCTATGAAGTCGCGAAGAGTGTTAACAAATGATTGAATATTTGAATAAAAATACCTTAATCAAGGTTCCTATAATGTCACTAGACCTTTCTAATGCATAATGATTGAATCTTTGAAAGAAAATGAGAGTTTTGAGTTAAATTTATTCGAGTTTCCTTTGTCATCTCGAAGAGTGTTTTTATAAGTAAAGATTGAATCTTTGAATGAAAATACCTAAATCAGGGTACCTATTATGTCACCAGACCATTTTAATGTATAAAGATTAAATCATTGAAAGAAAATGACAGTTTTGAGTTAAACTTATTTGAGTTCCCCTTGACGTCACAGAGAGTGTTTTAATATGTAAAGATTGAATCTTTGAATGAAATTACCTCAATCAAGATACCTGTTATGTTAACGGACCTTTTAATGTATAAAGATTTAATCTTTGATTTAAAATGAGAGTTTTGAGTTTAATTTATTTGAGTTCCCTATGAAGTCGCGAAGAGTGTTTTAATGACCACAGATTAAATCGTTGAATGAAAAAACCTCAATCAAGGTACCAATTTTGTGACTAGACTTTTTAGTGAATAAAGATTGAATCTTTAAAAGAAAATGAGAGTTTTGAGTTAAACTTATTCGAGTTCCATTTTACATCCCGCAGTGTGTTTAAATGAGTAAAGATTGAATCTTTGAAAGAAAATTATTCACTCATGGTACCTATTATGTCACTAGATCATTTTAATGTATACAGATTAAATCTTTGAATGAAAATAAAAGTTTTGAGTTAAACTTATTTAAGTTCCCTTTAACATCACGAAAAGTGTTTTAATTAGTAGAAATTGAATATCTGAAAGAAATTATCTCAATCACGGTACCTATTATGTCACAAGACCTTTTTAACCTATAAAGAATGAATCTTTGAAAAAAAAAGAGAGTTTTGAGTGTAACTTATTTGAGTTCCCAATGTAATCCCGCAGAGTGCTTTAATAACTAAAGATTTAATTCTTGAAAAAAAATTATTCACTCATGGTACCTATTATGTCACTAGATCATTTTAATGTATAAAGATTAAATTTTTGAACGAAAATGAGAGTTTTGAGTTAAACATATTTGAGTTCCCTTTAACATCACGAAAAGTATTGTAATTAGTAAAGATTGAATATCTGAAAGAAATTACTTCAATCACAGTACCTATTATGTCGCAAGACCTTTTTAATCTATAAAGAATGAATCTTTGAAAGAAAAAGAGAGTTTTGAGTGTAACTTATTCGAGTTTCCAATGTAATCTCGCAGAGTGCTTTAATGACTAAAGATTGAATCCTTGAATGAAAATATCTCAATCAAGGTACCTATTATGTAATTTGACCTTTTTAATGTATAAAGATTAAATCTTTGGAAGAAAATAGAAGTTTTAAGTTAAACTTTTAATAGTTCCCTTTGACGCCACGAAGAGTGTATTAATGAGTAAAGATTAAATCTTTGAGCGAAATTACCTCAATCATGGTACCTATTATGTCACAAGATCTTTTTAATGTATAAAGGTTGAATCTTTGAAAGAAAATGAGAGTTTTGAGTTTAACTTATTCGAGTTCCCTTTGAAGTCACGAAGAGTGTTTTAATGACTAAAAATTGAATCTTTGAATGAAAATACCTCAATCAAGGTACCTATTAGGTCATTAGAGCTTCTTAATGTATAAAGATTGAATATTTGAAAGAAAATGAGAGTTTTGAGTTAAACTAATTCGAGTTCCCTTTGACGTCCCAAAGAGTGTTTTAATGTGTAAAGATTGAATATTTGAATGAAAACAGCTCATCAAGGTACCTATTATTTCACTAAACCATTTTGATGTATAAAGATTATATCTTTAAAAGAAAATGAGAGTTTTGAGTTAAACTAATTCGAGTTTCCTTTGACGTCCCAAAAAGATTTTTAATGAGTAAAGATTGAATATTTGAATGAAAATATCTTAATCAAGGTACCTACTATGTTATTAAACTATTTCAATGTATAAAGATTAAATCTTTGAAAGAAAATGAGATTTTTGAGTTAAACTTATTCGAGTTCCTTTTGAGGTCACGAAGAGTGTTTTAATGAGTAAATATTGAATCATTGAATAAAATTATCTCAATAAAGGTAACTAGACCTTTTTAATGTATAAAGATTGAATCTTTGAAAGAAAATGAGAGTTTTGAGTTAAACTTATTTGTCTTCCCTATGAAATCGTGACGAGTGTTTTAATGACTAAAGACATAATCTTTGAATGAAAATACCTCAATCAAGGTACTTATTATATCACTAGACCTTTTTAAGGTATGAAGATTGCATTTTTGGAAGAAAATGAGAGGTTTAATTTATTCGAGTTCCCTATGAAATCGCGAAGAGTGTTTTAATAACTATAGATTGAATCTTTGAATGAAAATACCTCAATCAAGGTACCTATTAAGTCACTAGACCTTTTTAATGTATATTTAATCTTTGAAAGAGAAAGAGATTTTTGAGTTAAATTGTTTGAATTCCCTTTGACGTCCCAAAGAGCATTTTAATGACAAAAGATTGAATCTTTGAATGAAAAATCTCAATCAAGGTACCTATTATGTCAGTAGACCTTTTTAAAATATAAAAATTGAATCTATGAAAGAAAATTAGAGTTTTGAGTTCAAGTTATTCTAGTTCCCTTTAACTTATTCGAGTTCCGTATGAAGTCGTGAAGTGTGTTTTAGGGACAAAAGATTGAATCTTTGAATGAAATTACTTTAACCAAGGTACTAGTTATGTCACTAGATCATTTTAATCTACAAATTTTGAATCTTTGAATGAAAATGATAGTTTTGAGTAAAACATATTCGAGTTCCCTATGAAGTCGCGAAGAGTGTTTTAGTGACTACAGATTGAATCTTTGAATGAAAATACCTCAATTAAGGTACCAATTATGTCACTAGATGTTTTTAATAAGTAAAGATTGAATCTTTAAAAGAAAATGAGGGTTTTCAGTTAAACTTATTCGAGTTCCCTTTGACGTCTCAAAGAGCGTTTAAAAGAGTAAAGATTGAATCTTTGAATGAAAATTCCTCAATCAAGTTACCAATTATGTTACTAGACCATTTTAATGTATAAAGATTAAATCTTTGAAAGAAAATGAGAGTATTGAGTTAATCTTATTCGAGTTCCCATTAACGTCCCGAAGAAAGTTTTAATTGGTAAAGATTGAATCTTTGAATGAACTTAACTCAATCAAGGTAACTACTATGTCTCTAGACCTTATTAATGTATAAAGATTGAATCTTTGAAAGAAAACGAGAGTTTTGAGTTGAACTTAATCAAATTCCTTATAAAGTGGCGGAGAGTGTTTTAATGACTAAATATTGAATTTTTTGAATAGAAATACCTTAATCAAGGTATTTATTATATTACTAGACCTTTTAATGTATAAAGATTAAATCTTACTAAGAAAATGAGAGTTTTGAG
Organism: Cornus florida; assembly: GCF_030987335.1. Taxonomy (NCBI): domain Eukaryota; kingdom Viridiplantae; phylum Streptophyta; class Magnoliopsida; order Cornales; family Cornaceae; genus Cornus; species Cornus florida. The sequence goes on along the minus strand of NW_026775574.1, from coordinate 36,534,736 downwards.
TTAAACTTGTTCGAGTTCCCTTTGACATCTCAAAGAGTGTTTTAATGAGTAAAAATTGAATGTTTTTATGAACACACCTCAATGAGGGTACCTATTATGTCACTTAACCATTTAAATGTATAATAATTAAATCTTTGAAAGAAAATGAGAGTTTTCTATTAAAGTTATTCAAGTAGCCTTTGACGACATGAAGAGTGTTTTTATATGTAAAGATTGAATCTTTGAATAAAATTACGTCAATCAAGGTACCTATTATGTCACTACACCTTTTTAATGTAGAAAGATTGAATTTTTCAGAGAAAATAAGAGTTTTGAGTTTAACTTATTTGAGTTCCCTATGAAGTTGCGAAGAGTGTTTTAATGACCATAGATTGAATATTTTAATGAAAATTCCTCAATCAAGGTACCTATCATGTCACTAGACCTTTTTAATGAATAAAGATTGAATCTTTGAAAGAAAATAAAAGTTTCGAGTTTAACATATTCGAGTTCCCTATGAAGTGGCGAAAAGTGTTTTAATGACTAAAGATTAAATCTTTGAATGAAATTAACGCAATTAAGGTATTTATTATGTCACTAGACCTTTTTAATAAATAAAGATTGAATCTTTGAAAGAAAATTTGAGTTTAGAGTTTAACTTATACGAGTTCCCTTTGACGTCCTAAAGAGTATTTTAATGAGTAAAGATTGAATATTTGAACGAAAATGCCTTAATCAAGGTACCAATTATGTCACTAGACCATTTTAATGTATAAAGAATAAATATATGGAAAAAAATGAGAGTTTTGAGTTAAACTGATTCGAGTTTCCTTTGACGTCACGAAGAGTGTTTTAATGAGTAAAGATTGAATCTTTGAATAAAATTACCTCAATCAAGGTACCTGTTATGTGTTACTAAACCTTTTTAATGTATAAAGATTAAATCTTTGAAAGAAAATGAGAAATTTGAGTTTAACTTATTGGAGTTTCCTACAAAGTCGCGAAAAGTGTTTTAATGACTAAAGATTGAATCTTTGAATGAAAATAACACAATCAAGGTACCTATTCTATCACTAGACCTTTTTAATGTATAAAGATTGAATCTTTGAAAGAAAATGAGAGTTTTGAGTTTAACCTATTCGAGTTCCCTATGAAGTCACGAAGAGTGTTCTAATGACAAATGATTGAATCTTTGAATGCAAATACCTTAATCAAGGTTCCTAGAATATTACTTGACCTTTATAATGTATAAAGATTGGATCTTTGAAAGAAAATGAGAGTTTTGAGTTAAACTTATTCGAGTTTCCTTTGTCATCTCGAAGAGTGTTTTTATAAGTAAAGATTGAATCTTTGAATGAAAATACCTAAATCAGGGTACCTATTATGTCACCAGACCATTTTAATGTATAAAGATTAAATCATTGAAAGAAAATGAGAGTTTTGAGTTAAAGTTATTCGAGTTCCCTTTGACATCACGGAGAGTGTTTTAACGCAAAGATTGAATCTTTGATTGAAATTACCTCAATCAAGGTACCTATTATGTCAATGGACCTTTTAATGTATAAAGATTTAATCTTTGATTTAAAATGAGAGTTTTGAGTTTAACTCATTTGAGTTCCCTATGAAGTTGCAAAGAGTGTTTTAATGACCACAGATTGAATCTTTGAATGAAAATACCTCAATCAAGGTACCAATTTTGTCACTAGACCTTGAAGAAAGGAGCAAAGTAGAAGCAGATTGAAGCAAAGTATGGGATTCAGCAGGTTTGATCGATCACAAGTACACTTCGATTGATGGAAAGTTCATCGATCTAGACATTTCAAGATACATACAAGCTCTTTTGTCCTTATCCAAAGATCCCACAAAGTTTGATCGATCCAACAATTCTCAGATCGATCGAAAAGATTCCATCTTATCCTGTTGTACCACCCCACCTACCACTTTTGTCTCTTTTCCCAAAATATCTCAAATCTGTCCTTATCCAAAAAGGCGCCGCTGTAGGAGGATCGATCCAGCCAAAGTTTGATAGATCTCAGCCATGTTCGATCGATCTCACCACAAGTTCAATCGATCAAACTTCCTCAAGCCCGAAAAAAGATAAAATCCAGCTCATTAAAGGTTGGCTCATGGTGCAATCATTGGAGGAATATTGATATGCGAGCCCAGACTATTGGGTGTGACATTTTAACCTACCTATATAAGGAATATGAGCCATTCTTAAGAGCATACTTGACATAACTTACATATTGTATAACATATTCTTGGAGAGGAGCCTAGAGACATTCTTGAGAGGTTTTCCATCTACTTCAAGAAGAGGAGCATTTCTACTATGGAGATAGCCCTTGAGGGTTGAAGGACACCATTCATGAGTGGCTAGACATCTTCTTGGGGCTAGAGTTAGCCCTAAGCATGTTTTCTTTATCTTGATTCATGTATTTTTGAAGGGATTTGTGTTGTAATACATGTTTTGACATATTTGTATACATAGATCTTGTTTATTCAATGATTTGTGTGGTTTAATTCTTCCAAGTGACCATTTCATTCTATCCACTACATATGCTAGAATAGATGTTCATGTGTTTATCTCTATTTCTTGTGTTGTTGATGCATGTCTATATGTATTAATGCTACAGATCTAGAGATTGCCAAAACATAGTGCTTAATAGAACGCTCTTGTGGTTTATTTGATGGTTCATACTCATTTCTTGATGGATTGTGCCTCTCCCTTAGTTTAATTAGTTTAATTTTCATGTCATTAGCTTAGATGTAATGTAGTTACCTTAGTTGTTAAATGGGAGGACAATCCATGCTTGTTGTTTGATGTTCCATACTTATGAATGCAAGTAGTATATTTCGTTAATTTTGTGATGTGTTTGGATTATGAGCTTAAAGAAGGATTAATGGCTTACTTTGATATATTGTGCTATTCATTGTGTTGTCTAGACAATATACATTTAATTAGTCATCCATGTTTATTGAAACAACCACACACACTCATTCTTGTTGCAACATATGCCTTCCCCTCATTAATTGTGAATTGAGTATAGAGAAAAGTGATGCTTAGTGGTGATCTCTAAATCCCAAGACCTCTCTCTCTTGTTTTCTTTATCCTTTAATTACTTGCTTGATATTGATCTTGTTTAGTCTTAATTGTAATTTAATCAACCAAACAACCTACCTTTGATCACTCGACCTACTAACCCTAAGCCTTATTTCCACTGCTAGTGCACCCTTAATCCCTTGGGACAATCTCTACTCACCCTAGCTATATTTTTAGTCAGAGGTAGTAGTGATATTTATAAATTTAAAACTTGGCCACATTGCACATTCACTACCTTTTGAACATCTCTTTTAAGACTCGGTGCTTAACGAGCACCAAACCAATTAGCAAAAAACGAACACAAAATACAATTAGGAAAAATAGGAAAAAATAAAACTACTGAAATGAAACTAGAATGATAATCCAAAGCTGAAAACCTCAAAATAAAATTTTATAAATAAAGAATTAATCTGATAAATCTAACTTCTCCAATTCCAATACAACTCGGGAATCCATCTCTAATGGACCCTAATAATAATCCAATCTGAAAATGAAAGCTACTTAAAGAACATCCAGAGTAAACCATGGAGAAAAGTCCTACGTCGTCAGAAGAGTGAGTAGTAATCTCTGCTCAGCACAATCAAGTCTAAGTCTGGAACTGATGAGTACCTGAAAAATAGAGGTGGGTCAAGCCCACGAACAAGTTCTAACCTACTACTATCCAAGCAGAGACTCGATATGCATATACATTCTAACCAACTCAACAATAGTTATTAGTCCGTACGTATGTATATTTACATTACAGGACTCTCACTGGACTATGGAGAGGGTCTCAACCTGAATAGAAGGTAACATGCGAAAATGCACCCATAGGTGGGTATGAGTACCTAGACCTAACAGGGTACACCTCAACCTCACAAATCCAGCTACGTATCCTACTGCATATATGCTCCCTAATCGACGACTCTGAGACGCAAGCTCATATCGCGGTATCATAAAAATATATTTAAAGTCCGATCCTAACTATCCATAAAGAATCTAGTTAGTCATTCAGCTTGTGTAGCTTCTTCGACTTAACACTGATAAAAAGCAATCCAGTTAGTCATTCAGCTTGTGCAGCTTCTTTGACTTACATATATAACAAGCAATCCAGTGAGTCATTCAGCTTGTACAGCTTCTTTAACTTAAGCATAAGTAGGATTTGTTTTAGAATCCATTCCTTTATACTGTGCAGGTAGGATTTAGTATTTTGAAACTAATCTAAACCTAGGCATGCCACCTTCCCATACCGGTGCATCTAATCCAACATCCAGCAGTTGACAATACAAATGTATAAGTAAATACCAACTATTCCATACCATCCAGCAATTGATATCACTAATAAAGAAAATGAATATCAACAAGTCCATAACAAATATAACCAGAATCCATCACAAGTATAATAGGAATATGTATACGACATGCTTGTTCTGTTTTATCGATACATGGTTCTCCAATAAGATTAAAATACGGAGAATAGGTATAATCCATTCTGTAATCCACTATGAGCATAATAATAACATTATCAAAATTAAAATGCTCACTTTAAACTATTCCAAAATATTCATTAAGTTTATAAGACACAATATTGTATATTTAGCAACTAGGTTCCCAATAAGCATAACAGAGCAACTAAGTTCCAGTAATTGATCATACATGTCATACATATAAACATCAATTTAACTCTAAGATAGCACAACAGAATATACCAATTCACATGCTTACCTTTATACCAAACCAACATTAACTGAAATAACTTAAATTCTATACGTCAGTTAATCCGTAGCTAGCAGTAGTTAAAGTTTAAGCATAGTTGTTCCTACCACTGTTCCATGATTAACATGGTGTAACCATCCATAGTAATCTACTAAATTACTTTTTAAGCAATTAAACTCTTCATCTCCAATGACAGTATCCAGATTTTCATATACCGACTTATGTTCTGTATCACCCTGAACAATGGTGTTTTAATACACATTAATCAACTCTTAGAAGTTATAACATGGAGTTAGATCATCTCAAAACACCTCAATACAGGTCCTATCAGAACTTAAAAATCCCAAAATCTGAGCACCACAGCCCAAACCGTCGCCCAAAAACCCAGAAAACTGAAGAATTAAAGAGAGCCTACTCCAAACCAGTTGGAGCCGTCTCCAACCAAGATGGAGCCGCCTCCAAACCACTTGGAGCCACCTCTAAGTCACTTTGAGCTAGCTCCATGATTCCATGGAGCCGCCTCCTTCCTCCTCTCTTCCTATCTACTTGTTTTCTTTAACTGTGTCCTCTTCGGCGATGTCCAGTTCATCCATCCTAAATTACTAAGGCTGTTACTAGTTTAAGTTATGTCTCAGTATGATCCAAAAATAGTTTAATGCCTTAGTCATTCACCGACAACAATCGGAACAAGAATTATGCAACGAGAGGTTAGAGCGAGCAGTTTATAATTCAAGAACACGCACTGTTCTAAGTAAATCAATCATGTGAACCAGAGTAATATTAAGGCTTCTCAAAGAGTTATAGACTAGTTCAACTCTCTGTACATCAGTTTACATGACTTAGATTAAGAATTTCATTGGAAAGTATGTAAAACCACAGTACACAACCCACAACCACATTCAGTTTAAAAACACCAAAGACATGAACACCAGTTTAAGTTTGATTCTTATTTATTCCTAGAGTTGAATTAGACATGCAAAGAACATAAGTCAACAGGATAGAGTTAGGATTATAACTTGCCTTACACCGACGTCTTCCTCAATTCCCCGACGAACACTCTGTTTGCCCTCTCTGGTCTCCCTTTGCCTCCACCAATGTGAACAGGGTTCTCAAACCCTAGACAAAACATTAATCGTATATTTATAGGATAAATAATCCTAGGTTCAAATATACCCTAACTGACTTACCCGGCCCATAGACCAACCTGTGATATATAAACGTCGGCTACATATGTGAGATGTATTATAGAGCTAAAATCCTAACCTAATATAATAACCTAATCTTACAACAATGAAATTTAAATAAAGTAATAAAATTAACAATTTAAATAGCACACAATAATTAAACTATTTAAAGAATTCAAATAATTCACATAAAGCACTTAAATCTATTTAATTCAAATATCAAATAATAAATGCAAATCAATAATTAATTAATTTAAAGAAACACATCAACACATAGCCACGTAAGCACCCAGAAATAATAAAAGAAATAATGAAAATAATAAAATTTCAATTATATCCCTTTTTGAAACTAGGGGTATTACATATGGGGTCATTGTATATGGAGGAAGTTTGTTGATTGTTGAATTGTTGTGAAGGCGAAGTGATTGTTAATTGTTTGTTACTTGTTTGTGTTTTGCTTGTGCATACATGGTCGAAGGTTATTAAATCCTACTCTTGTCCCTCTTAATTTGAATTTAGAATTCATTGTTCATACACCTAGGGGAAGGGCTAATCTAAATCATTCTACTTCTACAATGGAAGTACATAATGAGGAACATGTGGAGGACCTTGGTCACATAGACCAACAAGGTATCCTCCACCCCAATGTGCATCATGATAACATGCAAGTACCATTAGGCATGCCGAGGCCATTCATTCACCCACCACAATAACAATGCCAAGTTCCATTGAGAATGCCTAGGCTAATGTTTGTTCCACAACCTCCCATAGTTCAAGGCAATCAAGGTGCCCATGTTGCACCTCCAATTGTTAACCCTCCCCTTGCTTTAAGAGATCACTATGTGCCTAATGAATATAATGCACCCACATACATTCAATTCCCACCATTTAGAGCACACCACTATGAAATCAAACCACAAACCATTCAAATGCTTCCTAACTATCATGGATTTCCAAGTGAAGAACTTTACAAGCATTTGGATGAGTTTCTTGAAGTATGTTCTACCGTGAGATACACGGACATGCCGGAAGAGGTCTTAAGGCTTAAAATTTTTCCATTCACCCTTAAAGATAAGGCAAAATATTGTTTTAACAATCTTAGGCCTTTTTCAATAACTTCTTGGGCAGAAATGCAACAAGAGTTCTTGAAGAAGTACTATCCGGTTTCTAAGACCAATGCCATGAGAACCTCAATTCGAGAGTTTTCACACGGGGATGGGGAAACGTTCTAAGAGGCATGGGAAAGATTCAATGAATTGCTTAGGAAGTGTCCACATCATGACATGCCAAAATGGCAATTAGTTCAATATTTCTTTGAGAGTTTATCCGGTAATTACAAGGGCATGGTTGATGCTTCCATGGGTGGCTCTTACATTGATAAGCATGAGGATGATATGTGGCGTCTTTATGAGAGTATGAGTGAAAATTCTTTGCATCGAACTTTATCTTCTAAGTATGGTAGGAATTCACGTGGAAAAAAGAGTGTTGGCTTGTATCAAGTTGATAACTCCAATGATATAGCCGCCGAGATGAAATCTTTATCTCAAAGGTTTGATTAATTCTTGATCAACCAAAACTCGGCGAATCAAATGCCTTCCGCCCCTGATCATGTTCATCATTGTGCATCAATGAATCATGCATGACTTGTTCAAGTGTCTTGCATTCTACTTCTAACTGTCCCACGGACATGTACCAAATGACAACCATGAGCAAGCCAATGCTATTTTTGCTAACCAAAGGAATAATCCCTATGACAATCATTATAATCCTAGTTGGAGGAACCATCCGAACTTTTCTTGGAAAAGCCAAAGGGAAGGCTCAAACCCTCCCTAAGGTGGTTTCCAAGGGAAATATGTTCCGCCACCAATGTAAGGCCAAGGTTCCTAAGGTTTTAGATCATCATTTCAATCCCATGGTAATCAATTTTCTAATTCTCATTTTCTTAATTAACCATCTTATTCTCAAGGAAACTCTAGGAGTCCCACCTTTGAAGAGAAAGTTTTGACCGCTCTAGGCACTCTAGAGGCGAACACTCAATTGCTTCATTCTCATTCTCAATCCATTGCTAAGCTAGAAACCCAAGTAGGGCAAATAACTAGTACTTTAAAAGCCAAAGAGAATGGGAAAATGCATTTGAATACCCCACCAAAGAAACAATGTGTTGTAGAGACTCATTCCTCATCGGAAAGTCCTATAATAGAGCATGTCAATGCGGTGACAACTTTGAGAAGTGGGAGAATCATTGACAACCAAGTAGGGGTGTCCAATGAAGAGAGTGAACCGGTGAATCCCAAAGTTGACACCCGTCCCATTTCACATTTTATTCCTCCTTCATTGCATATGCATGATCATTTAAATGAGAAAGGGTCAAAAAGTGATTTGAAAAGTGAGTTCAAAAATGATTTGAAAAATTAATCAAAGCATGATTTGAAAAATTCTTGTGTTGATGATGTTTCAAAGAAGGATTTTGAAATTTTTTTTGAGCCAAGAGCTCCATTTCCAGATGCCTTAAAAGGATCCATTTATCTTGATAAGCAAAACACAAAGACAAATGAAATCATTGATGTGTTTAGGCAAGTGAAGGTTAACCTTTCGCTTTTAGATGCAATCAAGAAAATTCCGGCTTATGCCAAGTTTTTAAAAGATCTTTGCACCCAAAAGAGGAAGAACAAAAGCCAAACACCTAGGAAAGTGGTCTTGACCGAGCAAGTGAGCTCTATTTTGCAACATAACACTCTTCCAAAGTTCAAAGACCCTGGTTCACCTACCACTTCATGCATCACTGGTGACCATGTCATTAATCGGGCTCTTCTAGACTTAGGAGCAAGTGTTAATCTTCTTCTATACTCGGTATATGTGAAATTAGGCTTAGGAGACTTGAAACTGATGTCGGTGGTTTTGCAACTTGCCGACCGATCCATCAAAAAGCCTAGGGGTATCATTGAGGATGTATTGATTAAGATTGATAAATTTTTCTTCCCTGTTTGAAACCGGTCCCGAATCCTAAGAGCCAAATTCCCGTTATGCTTGGCCGTCCTTTCTTGGCAACCGCGAATGCTAACATTAATTGTAGGATAGGGATAATGAAGATCTCATTTGGCCACATGAAGGTAAAGTTGAATATCTTCAATCCAACCCCGAATTCATTTGACAAGCATGAAGAACTGAATGTTGTAGAGAAATGTCCTGCTAATAAATGTGAAGGAATAGAGTCTTTTCTTGAAACCAAAATTTTAAAAGGGTTGTCTTCGACCCTGAATTCGAAAAAAGTTGTTTCAAAATCTTGTTTTGAAAGGGCATGGAAGCCCAAAGATCACATTGAAAAAGGACTAACAAGTTCCTTTGAGCCTAATCCAACAAGTTCTCTAGGGAACCATTTGTTGGGTGGAGTTCAAAGTACTTATCACCCTATTAAGGAGGGGATGCACTACAAGATGTTTGATCCAGGCTAAAAGAGCCCAACGTCTTGCTAGAGACATTAAAGACTAGTACATTTCGTAGGGTGTCACAACCCTATTCCTCCCTTATTTCTATTTTAAATTTCATTTCTTGCAAAGTCTAGATATTTGCTTTAGGTTCATATACATTGCTAGGAACTGTGATTAGGATTGCATGCACTTTCATGTTGAAAATGGACATTTTGTTCTTGTTCGATCGATCTCAAAAGATATTCGATCGATAGAACTCCATACCTGCATCCAAACCTATATCCAATCATCTCTCTATTGAATCGTTAGAAGAAAACCTGCATATTTCAGCTCTCTGTCTGATCGATCGTAAATTATTCGATCGATCCAGATTCATCTTGGATTGATCTGCAGTCTCAACACTTAGAAAAATTTTGAACCTGTATCCAACCTGCATCCAAAGACCTCTCTGTCCCATCGTTCGAACACGTCCGCAGATTTTTGCATGTTCGATTGATCGGAGTACTTCTGAGATCGATCTTGGAGAAATCGATCTCTGTTCTTTGATTTACTATTTGGACTTTAACTCTGACTTTTGTTTCGAATTTAAACTAAAAAAAAAAAGAAAAAAAAAAAGAAAAAAAGAAAGAAAGATAAATTGTCAAAAATACAAAAATATTTCTGTTTCTTTTATTTTGTTTTGTTTTTTTTGAAAAACTTCAATATTTTCAATTTTCCATTTTTAATTTTTCATTTATTTTTATTTTATTTTATTCATTTTCCAAACAAAATCCAAAAAAAACATTTTTGATTTTTAATTTCTAATTTTTAAGTTTTTGATTTTTAAATTTTAATTTCCCAAAATTCAAAAATAGTTTTAATTTTTAATTTTTTTTTTTTTCAGAAAAATCCAAAAATTTCAAAAATAATTTTGTCATTTAAGAGGAGAGATCGATTCTAGTTCGATCAATCTGAGGATTCAGTTCGATCGATCAAACTGAAAAGAAAATGTTTTTAAAAATCGAACCTAGGGTCATTTAATCAATTTCAAAGAAATAGATATTCAAACCCTAGACCCCATCGCCGTTGCAAACCTTTTCTTCCATCTCCGGTGAAACCTCCGGCGACTTCATCTCATCTCGAATCTCTCTCCCTCATCCCCAATCTTGGATTTCATTTGCCTCTCTCTCCTTCGATCCACTTCTCTCGGTTTCGGGGTAAGATTCGAGATTTCCCTTTTGATTTCAAGCTTTATATTGATGAATCCCTGCTTTCAATGCTCGATTTCAAGTTTTCCATGTTTAATCATGCCATTTTTGAAGCTTTGACCCATTGTATATATGTGTATATATATGTATATATATCGGTTTTATTTTTTTGATTTTGATTTTTGATTTTGGGGGTTACGGGGCTAATCAAGTGACCAAAATTGTTGATTTGTTATGTAGAGGGGCCCACAAGCTTGCTTGTGAGGCCCCCGAGCCATCCACGTCACAGATCTGTAACTTTTCGAATTTTACCTCACAGTTCGATCGATCGAACTTTTTCTCAGATCGATCTGTAATAGATCGATCTCACTTATTCAAGATCGATCGAACTTACATCGATATCACATTTTTGTGATCGATCGAACTTCATAGATTTGCATCACACACTTCACACACCATCTCTTGTGTTTCATGCAATCTCATACATGCCCAATGCCTGTGTTTTCCACATTTGATGTATTCCATACTTATACTGTCTAAGTATGAGTCACTTAATGTCATTTATTTCTTATGAGTTGCATAGATTCATGTCCTTTATTCTGTTTTGTCTATTTTATTTGACATACATGTTTCTATATGCTATGCCTTATTTCCTTATTCAGCTACTGACTTGTTCTGCAAGTTTTCCTTTTATTTTCTAGGCCATGGCTAGGGTCAAGATTGTTACCCGTGGACATTATCATCGCAGAGTCAGGCAGAGATTAGACGACCAGGCAGGCCTATCTCACGTCCAGGATCCCGTTCCTAAGCCAGAGCCAGAGCAGATACAGGACCAGTCAGAGGCAGATATAGCTCAGTCCCTATCCGCTGACTCTATACTACAGTCTTCAGCTGCCGCATCATCTTCTTCAGCTGAGGCTGAGTTTGTACCATCTCCTTCACCACCAGTGGTACAGCCGACCTGGTCCCCGAGAGACCTGACAGGAGATACTCACGCCTTCGGGTGGTGCATGAGTTGGTGTTCGATATTTCTTTCTTCTCTCGGTATCTACTGACCCGGTCAGCTTACGATGATCTTGACCGGAGGGGTCTTTCAGCTATATTTGCCCCAGTCACTTATCTAGTTTATCCGCGGTTTGTTCGGTTATTCTACCAATATCTCCGTCCTGCCCCAGGTAACTTATCAGAGCTGTAGACCACTATCGATGGTTACCCCATCCGGATCACAGTTGATACTCTAGCGAGATCATCCCGATGTCCTTATGTCTGCCCTCCCAATGTTTATTATCCTATTTTGGAGATGAGGCCTTCTTACACAGACATAGTTTTGGCACTCACAGGCCACTATACAGATGGCAAGCTTTTCGCCACTCAGAATTTTCTGCCTGATGAGCTATGGTTCTACGATTCGGTCCTATACCGAAGCGTATTTATGGCTGGCCATAAGATCCAGAGGCGGTCTGATTTTCTAGTTGCTTTATATGGATTCTACACAGGCCACTGGGTTTCTATTCCGGCACTCTACTGGAGTGTCATGATGAAGTTATATTCCACTTACATTAGCAAGGCCAAGCCTAGGCGAGCTACTTTTCTACCATTTGGCCATCTGATCACCAAGATAGTCTGAGACTAGCACTATCCTATCCGTCGGATGAGCGTCCAGAGACAGGAGCTTACCACTTTGGTAAGCAGGATTGGGATAAGAACTACAATGCTCTTATGAAGTGTAATACCCCGTATTTTATTAAAGAGTTTAGTTTATTTAAATTCATTTATGTGTGGATTTCTTTACCTATTATTGTGCATGCTACATTATTATATTAAGTTCAATTAATGGTGCATGTAAATTAATTGTGTATGTTAAAATAGTAAATTTATTCATTTAATTGTGCATGTATTATTATTAATAATTTTTATTTGTTGGTTATGTTTATATTAAGCATTATTAGTTAATTAAAGTATTATATTTGTGTTATAAAGTATTATGATGATATAATGTATTCTTATGTAATAAAAATAATAATAATTATAATAGTTTAATAATAATAATAATATAATAATAATAATAATAATTATAAAAGTTTATTAATAATATAATAATAATAATAATAATAATATAATAATAATAATAATAGTATTAAATCATAAGTCATGATGAAATTAGAGATTAGGATAGGATTTCATTAATGTTTATGGGTAAGACTTGAAGCCATATGGTTGGGAATGTGGTTAATTAAATGCAAAATTAGATATTTGTAATATTTATATTATATAAATTGTATATAAATTAGCTAGCCTACCTTAGAAGGAATGGAAGGGAGTTAGAAAAAGTTATAATTTTTAGTGAGCCATTGTAAAAGTGTGGAAAGGAAGAGAGAGAAAGAAAGGAGCTTGGACCGGTGTAGGAGAAATTTACCCGACTACGCGCCACCGGCGGATTTATTTTAAATCCAAAAAGGCAAGTTATTATCTATTTTTCCCCTTTGAATCCATAAATTAATTGTTTAAATTATTTAAATTATTATGGAGCCTTGAGAGCATGTTAGGAGTTAATAAATTATTATTTTTAGTTTATTTAATTAATAAAATTTTAATTATTTAGGATGGTAGATATTTAATTATTATCCTATACGATTAAATCTAGCTAAAAATAATTATTTAACGCTTTAGGGATTTTTCTAGAATTTTCTAGATTTTTCCGGGGCTTTTCTGCAATTTCCGGCGACCTTCCGGCGAGTTTTCCGGTCGCCGGCAATGGGGGCGATGACCGGAGTGATCCGGTGTGTTGCGGCGTACTGCAGGTTGGTGTGCGCGCACATCCTGGCCCTTGGGAGTGTGAGATTGATCCGGTGCATCGCGGTCCATGTTAGCGCGATACACCCGGATCAATAACTGTTGGATTAGGTGTAAGGTGATAGATGGATCCGGTGTAGCGCGCCTGCAGCAAAGCCCATGCAACCAACGAATCAGGATCCGCCACGTCTACAGGAGCCTTCAACGCGCGCGTGGGAGCGCGTGCGCGCGCGTGGAACTCTCCAGACGCGCGTGGAAGCGCGTGCAAGCGCATGGGAGAGTGGGGAAGGTTGGGCTGCGCGTGGGGAAGCTTAGGGCGGCGCGTGGGAGTGCGTGAGGGGCCCTGTCGGCTGCTGGAAATTACCAGAATACCCCTAGGGCCTGTTTTGTAAATTCCAGAACCTTAAACTTGGACTTTTAGATACTGTGTTGGTATTTACGGGTTTAACGGGCCACGAAATTATTATTTTAATACCCGTTACTTATTCTTATGGCCGATTAATCTTTTCTAAGCATGTATTGGCTCGTTTACAGTACGGATATTAATGTGATTTATTTAACGACATTGTTAAATATAAATAGTGTTATTATCTTATTAAATGGTATCAAACATTACTGTTAAATTAAATAATGCCATGGTTTTAGTCATATAAATTATCCATGATATCTTATGGGATGTTTATACTGTTAAATGATATATAAACCATGATTATTATGCTGTGTGCATTTCAGGAAATAAATGGACTGTTTCATTATGTCGCATTTATATTATATGGATGTGTTGCCATATAGAACCATGTGAGCAGGCTAATAAGTTTAGACTCATTTATACCTTATGCATTCGTTGCTATAGACAGATATGTGGCTGTCGGGGTATGTGGTTTAATATTATTGGCATGTGTTGCCTAATTTAGTAATATTATTGGCATGTGTTGCCTAATTTATATGCTCAGTATATTCATCAGTACTTTGAGAGGTGTTATCACTGTGTAGTTCGTTATAGTCTGTGTTGTCAGTACCATGCACCATGTATAATAGCTGATTTCCCGGGTAGGGAAAGGCGACACTTAACCACCTAGTGTGAGTCTAAGTGATCACCGTCTATTCTGGTTGAGGTCATGTTATACATTGGATAGTTCCATTAGGAGGTATACAGATATAGTACTCATCCGGATATAAATGATTAATTTATTTGATTCTCTGATTTGGGTCATAGTAGAGAGGACTTGCTCGTGGGGTTGACCCACCATTGTTGTTATTTCAGGATACGGTCAGTACCCGTTCAAAGGTTGAGGTTAGCAGTGTGGGACCACCATCCGAACTCATCTACTCTTACGATCCAGTTCAGGGTAGAAGTTTTATGTATTACTTAAGTTTCAGTTTTTATTTACTTTTGACGTTGAACTCTCAGGTTTATATTTAGGGATCCTCGACATAGGATTTCCAAGTTGTAATGGAGTACTGTATTAAATAAAGGATGGATGGATGTTATATTATTTAGTGTTCCTTTCCTGTCTAAATTCTTTTATTATCATCATTTTGTATTCCATGCTTGTATATTGCCAATTGTTTTTGATATCCCTCGTTTTTCGTGTATAAGCCTGATCAACTTATGCGTGGAAAATGTTGGGGGTGTCACAGTTGGTATCAGAGCATTCCAGGTTCGAGTATCTTAGGGATCTGTGATTACTATACTTCCGCGTTGTGTATTCTGATAATTAGAGCCTAAGTATTAGGGTTCTTTGTATTCTTTTAGTCGGTCCATTATAATGTACTGACGTTAGATTTTTCTGAATCCAAAAAGAAGGATGTCTCGGCATGGGACAAGGAATGCGAACCGTCATCATAGTACTTCCCCAACTCAAAATGAGAATCAAGAATTTTCCCCTCAAGTTGCTGATATTATTGCACGGGCTGTAGCAGCAGGAGTAGCGTCTGCTCTACGAATCCAGCAACCTCCTCCGATAATACCTATTCTTGAACCAGTAGCACAGCCAATGTCATGGGACAAAATTCGTCACTCGTTCATCCGGGGAAATCCACCAACATTTGCAGGGTCCACAGATGTCCTGTTAGCATATCAGTGGAAACAAGAGAGCGAGCGTCATCTTCGGATGGTAATCTGTACCGAAGTGCAGAAACAGATGCTAGCTACGTTTATGATGATAGGCAATGCATTGCAGTGGTGGGAGTCTATTACTACTGTCGAAGAGAGGACCAGATTGACTTATGCTGAATTTCAGACTCGCTTTGATGACAAGTATTTTTCTATGTCAGTAAGATCAGCGATGAAGACTGAATTTCTGGATCTGCAATAGGAGGATATGACTGTGGCTGAGTATGAACAGAAGTTCATTAATTTATCATTATTTGCACCAGAGGAGGTCAATACGGAAGAAAAGAAGAGAGACCGCTTTGTGAAGGGGTTGATATGGCCGATTAAAGTGGTGATCATAGGTAGTCCTGCATATACTACTTATATCCAGGTGGTTAATGCCGCTTTACAGCACTGCCAGATGAGGAGTGATTACCAGAAGTCCAAGGGAGATAAGCGGGCTAACCGAGACTACCAGACAGTGGAGAAAGGAAGTAGCAGTGGTACCAAGTCCAATAATCGGGGTAGATTTCAAGGACATCCACCTTGGAAGAAAAACAAAGGAAACCCAGATGTGCAGAGGGATGGAGTCCCTAATCAGGGTAAACAAGGTGGGGTACCTCAGACCGGACAGGAACAGTGGTCGGGAAATCAACAGAGAAGGCAGGCAGGTCCTTTTACAGGACGTTGTTATCACTGTAGAGAGATTGGGCATCCGGCCAAGATGTGTCCCAAAGCTAAGCAAGGACAGTATGGGCAGCCGAGACCTAACCAGCCATTACTTCTACCGGCCCCACCGATGCCACGTGGGCAAGTTCAGAATTTTCCGGCACTTCCAGCACCACCATTTCCTCCGGGACAACCTCCACAGCAGTTGCATCATGGCAGAGTTTATAACTTCATGCCACATAATACGCAGGCTCCTCAGGCTATTGAGGGTATGTTTTCTATACATGGTAGAACTGCTCGTATACTGTTTGACACTGGTGTATCACATTCTTTTGTGTTTAGATCTTTTGTTATCTTATCTGGTATGACGACTCAGTTATGTGACCAACCTCTTAATATTTATACACCATTGGGAGTTGGCGCAATTTTACGAGAGTGTAGCGGTGATATCCTTATAGATATAGGCCGGCTTCGATTTCTTGCAAATTTGTTAGTGTTAGATATGCATTCGTATGATGTTATACTTGGGATGGACTGGTTATCTCAGTACCATGCTCAGGTTAACTGTTACGAAAAGTCTATTGTATTTGCTATACCAGGACAGGAGATTTATTTTCTTGTTGTACCACAACCTGATAGAGGGCCTAGCACTTATTTATTCGTTCTTGAGGAGGACAATCGACTGCGGTATCTCTTGACAGTATTCCGGTAGTACAGGAATTCCAGGATGTATTCCAGGAAATTCCAGGCTTGCCACCGAGTCGAGAGATAGACTTCGTCATTGATTTAGCTCCAGGCACTACGCCTATTGCTAAGGCGCCGTACAGAATGGCACCAGTGGAGATGCGAGAGTTGAAAGATCAAATTCAGCAGTTGCTCAGCCAGGGATTTATTCGCAGGAGTACTTCACCATGGGGAGCACCAGTACTGTTTGTCAAGAAGAAGGATGGATCTCTTCGTCTTTGTATTGATTACAGAGACCTGAACAAGGTCACTATTCGCAACAAGTATCCGTTGCCTAGAATTGATGATCTGTTTGATCAGTTGAAGGGAGCTACTTACTTCTCAAAGATCGATTTGAGGTCTGGTTATCATCCGCTACGAGTCAGAGAACGAGATGTTCCAAAGACAGCATTTCTCACAAGGTACGGATCTTATGAGTTTCGTGTTATGCCTTTCGGTTTAACGAACGCTCCAGCTGTCTTTATGGACTTGATGAATAGAGTATTCAGAGAGTACTTAGATCAGTTTGTCATTGTTTTCATTGATGATATTCTGGTTTACTCTAAGTCGGAGAAGGACCATGCCAGACATTTACGCACAGTGTTGCAGACACTTCGAGAACATCAGTTGTTTGCGAAGTTTGAGAAATGTGAATTTTGGCAGAAAGAGGTCAAATTTCTAGGTCATGTAGTGTCAGAAGAAGGGTTAGCAGTAGATCCAGCCAAGGTTGCGGCCGTTATGGAGTGGGGATAGCCTACCTCACCGACAGAGATTCGCAGTTTTCTGGGATTGGCGGGGTATTATCGCAGGTTCATCTAGGGATTTTCCAAAATTGCGGGTCCACTTACTCACCTGACTAAGAAGAATGTACCATTTGTATGGGATGATTCTTGTCAGACTGTTTTTGATGAATTGAAGAGTAAGTTAACTTCTGCACCTGTCTTAGCCACACCTCAGAGTGGAATCGAGTATTTAGTATTTACCGACGCTTCTCTGAAGGGTTTGGGTTGTGTGTTGATGCAAGAAGAGCGACCAGTTTCTTTTGGGTCTAGGAAGCTTAAGCCTTATGAGCTTAATTACCCGACTCACAATCTAGAGCTCGCAGCAGTGGTTTTTGCCTTACGTATTTGGAGGCATTATCTTTTGGGGGAGAATTTTCGATTGTTTAGCGATCATAAGAGTCTACAGTATTTGTTCACACAGAGGGAATTGAATATGAGACAACGCAGATGGTTGGAGTTCGTATAAGACTATCATTTCTCTATACAGTATCATCCAGGGAAAGCGAATGTTGTAGCAGACGCACTCAGCCGCCGACCCTATGTCAGCCTTTCGGCTTTGTTTGCAACAGAGTGGGATGCTTTGAAGACTGTTGATGAGTTAGCAGATGTTTTTATGGCATGTGTGGTAGTAACTCCTTCTATCATTCATCAGGTCATTCAAGCGCAACTCTCAGATCAACAGTGTATTGATCGGGTTTCGGAGTTAGCCTCCGGAGATGTTCCTTTTTATTCTATAGGGACTGATGGAGGATTGAGGTACAAGGGACGTTTATTTGTGCCTTCAGCTGACAATTTGAGAAATGTTGTGATGAGAGAGACACACACTTCTCAGTTCTCTGTACATCCAGGGGGAGACAAGATGTATCAGGACATGAAACGCCAGTTTTGGTGGGCCGGCATGAAAAGAGATATAGCTATCTTTGTCTCTAAATGTAACACCTGTCAGATGATTAAGATTGATCATCAGAGACCGCCAGGATCATTACAGCCACTTCCCATACCAGAGTGGAAATGGGAGAGTATTTCCATGGACTTCATAGAGGGATTACCTACTTCACAGCATAATCACAACTCTATTTGGGTCATTGTTGATAGATTGACCAAGTCCGCTCATTTTCTGCCTATTCGTTCAAACTTTATGTCAGAACAGTATGCTAAGCTGTATATTGCAGAAATGGTGAAACTTCATGGCGTACCATTGTCCATCGTATCAGATAGAGATCCGAAGTTTGTATCAGGATTTTGGAGGAGCTTTCAGCAGGCTTTGGGTACAGAACTTTATCTTAGCACTGCCTATCATCCTCAGACAGATGGACAGACTGAGCGAGTTAATCAGATTTTAGAAAACATGTTGCGGGCATGTGTTCTTGATTTTAAGGGCAATTGGGAGGAATATTTGCCGCTTTCAGAGTTTGCTTATAACAATACTTATCAGAAAACTATTGGTATGGCACCATTTGAGGCTTTGTACGGTAGACCGTGTAGGTCTCCTGTCTGTTGGCTTGGAGTTGGTGAGAACAGCTTTTTGGGTCCTGAATTTATTAAGGACACGTCAGAAAAGATCGCTATCATTAGGGATCGGATGCGTACAGCTCAAAGCAGACAGAAAAGTTATGCTGACCGTCGAACTCGTGTTTTGGAGTTTAAGGTTGGTGATCAAGTCTTGCTTAAGGTTTCTCCCATGAAGGGAGTAATGCGGTTTGGGTCCAAGGGTAAGTTATCGCCTCGTTTTGTGGGTCCTTTTATGATTACAGATCGGATTGGGGCAGTAGCTTATCGTCTGGCTCTACCAGATAATCTTCATAGGGTACATAATGTTTTTCATGTATCTATGCTGCGAAAATTTCTACGGGAAGAAGATCGATATCAACACATTGATGTGGGTGAAATTGAGTTGCAACCCGATGCAACCTATTTGGAACAACCTTACTGTATTCTCGATCGTAGGAATCAGATACTGCGCACAAAGACTATTCCATTAGTACGTGTACAGTGGAGTCATCATAGTGCTACAGAGTCTACTTAGGAACGGGAAGATATTATCCGTGCCAAGTATCTAGAGCTCTTTAATTCAGGTATGTAGTGAATTTCGGGGACGAAATTCCTTTATTAGGGGGGGGAGAATGTAATACCCCGTATTTTATTAAAGAGTTTAGTTTATTTAAATTCATTTATGTGTGGATTTCTTTACCTATTATTGTGCATGCTACATTATTATATTAAGTTCAATTAATGGTGCATGTAAATTAATTGTGTATGTTAAAATAGTAAATTTATTCATTTAATTGTGCATGTATTATTATTAATAATTTTTATTTGTTGGTTATGTTTATATTAAGCATTATTAGTTAATTAAAGTATTATATTTGTGTTATAAAGTATTATGATGATATAATGTATTCTTATGTAATAAAAATAATAATAATTATAATAGTTTAATAATAATAATAATATAATAATAATAATAATTATAAAAGTTTATTAATAATAATATAATAATAATAATAATAATAATAATAATAATAATATAATAATAATAATAATAGTATTAAATCATAAGTCATGATGAAATTAGAGATTAGGATAGGATTTCATTAATGTTTATGGGTAAGACTTGAAGCCATATGGTTGGGAATGTGGTTAATTAAATGCAAAATTAGATATTTGTAATATTTATATTATATAAATTGTATATAAATTAGCTAGCCTACCTTAGAAGGAGTGGAAGGGAGTTAGAAAAAGTTATAATTTTTAGTGAGCCATTGTAAAAGTGTGGAAAGGAAGAGAGAGAAAGAAAGGAGCTTGGACCGGTGTAGGAGAAATTTACCCGATTACGCGCAACCGGCGGATTTATTTTAAATCCAAAAAGGCAAGTTATTATCTATTTTTCCCCTTTGAATCCATAAATTAATTGTTTAAATTATTTAAATTATTATGGAGCCTTGAGAGCATGTTAGGAGTTAATAAATTATTATTTTTAGTTTATTTAATTAATAAAATTTTAATTATTTAGGATGGTAGATATTTAATTATTATCCTATACGATTAAATCTAGCTAAAAATAATTATTTAAGGCTTTAGGGATTTTTCTAGAATTTTCTAGATTTTTCCGGGGCTTTTCTGCAATTTCCGGCGACCTTCCGGCGAGTTTTCCGGTCGCCGGCAATGGGGGAGATGACCGGAGTGATCCGGTGTGTTGCGGCGTACTGCAGGTTGGTGTGCGCGCACATCCTGGCCCTTGGGAGTGTGAGATTGATCCGGTGCATCGCGGTCCATGTTAGCGCGATACACCCGGATCAATAACCGTTGGATTAGGTGTAAGGTGATAGATGGATCCGGTGTAGCGCGCCTGCAGCAAAGCCCATGCAACCAACGAATCAGGATCCACCACGTCTGCAGGAGCCTTCAACGCGCGCGCGGGAGCGCGTGCGCGCGCGTGGAACTCTCCATACGCGCGTGGAAGCGCGTGCAAGCGCGTGGGAGAGTGGGGAAGGTTGGGCTGCGCGCGGCTGCTGGAAATTACCAGAATACCCCTAGGGCCTGTTTTGTAAATTCCAGAACCTTAAACTTGGACTTTTAGATACTGTATTGGTATTTACGGGTTTAACGGGCCACGAAATTATTATTTTAATACCCGTTACTTATTCTTATGGCCGATTAATCTTTTCTAAGCATGTATTGGCTCGTTTACAGTACAGATATTAATGTGATTTATTTAACGACATTGTTAAATATAAATAGTGTTATTATCTTATTAAATGGTATCAAACATTACTGTTAAATTAAATAATGCCATGGTTTTAGTCATATAAATTATCCATGATATCTTATGGGATGTTTATACTGTTAAATGATATATAAACCATGATTATTATGCTGTGTGCATTTCAGGAAATAAATGGACTGTTTCATTATGTCGCATTTATATTATATGGATGTGTTGCCATATAGAACCATGTGAGCAGGCTAATAAGTTTATACTCATTTATACCTTATGCATTCGTTGCTATAGACAGATATGTGGCTGTCGGGGTATGTGGTTTAATATTATTGGCATGTGTTGCCTAATTTAGTAATATTATTGGCATGTGTTGCCTAATTTATATGCTCAGTATATTCATCAGTACTTTGAGAGGTGTTATCACTGTGTAGTTCGTTATAGTCTGTGTTGTCAGTACCATGCACCATGTATAATAGCTGATTTCCCGGGTAGGGAAAGGCGACACTTAACCACCTAGTGTGAGTCTAAGTGATCACCGTCTATTCTGGTTGAGGTCATGTTATACATTGGATAGTTCCATTAGGAGGTATACAGATATAGTACTCATCCGGATATAAATGATTAATTTATTTGATTCTCTGATTTGGGTCATAGTAGAGAGGACTTGCTCGTGGGGTTGACCCACCATTGTTGTTATTTCAGGATACGGTCAGTACCCGTTCAAAGGTTGAGGTTAGCAGTGTGGGACCACCATCCGAACTCATCTACTCTTACGATCCAGTTCAGGGTAGAAGTTTTATGTATTACTTAAGTTTCAGTTTTTATTTACTTTTGACGTTGAACTCTCAGGTTTATATTTAGGGATCCTCGACATAGGATTTCCAAGTTGTAATGGAGTACTGTATTAAATAAAGGATGGATGGATGTTATATTATTTAGTGTTCCTTTCCTGTCTAAATTCTTTTATTATCATCATTTTGTATTCCATGCTTGTATATTGCCAATTGTTTTTGATATCCCTCGTTTTTCGTGTATAAGCCTGATCAACTTATGCGTGGAAAATGTTGGGGGTGTCATATGAAGAGTTTATGCGAGGAGGCAATTTTAGCAGCTGAGGAGCTTGAGATAAAGGAGTGGAGCAGGCAGCAGCTGCAGCAGCAGTAGCAGCCGATCCAGCAGACCCACCAGTGGCTGCTAATGTGCATATGGATATTGATTTTGTGCGAGAGCCGCCAGCAGAGGAGCTTCAGCATCACTCTCCGGCAGGGTTGCCAGTTCATTCTCAGGAGCAGACTCATGACATACCGCAGTTTCTTGATCCAGTCATACCTGAGGCTCCAGCTTAGACACCTGGCCTAGGAAAGCGTTTCCAGGCATTAGAGGGCGAGGTTGTCTCTCTCCAGGCAGATGTTGTCTCTCTTAGAGCAGATGTCGTCTCCCTCAGCACAGATGTGGCATCTCTCCGCTCAGACGTTCTAGCTGCGCTGCAGGGCATATCTAGAGATATTCGGGGATCACGCCCCACCCACCCTACATCCTCTGCCTAATCTCTCTACTTCTCTTTCATTTTTTATCCATATATGTGATATTAGATTGCTATTTTGATACTGTTATATTATATTTTTGAGGCCAGTCTGTCGGCCCTATTCCTGTGATGTACTATATATACTGTTTCCATTTTCTATATTATGCATGATATTTTTGGATGTCTGGATTTTATATTAATATATCTATTTGTGATTGACTCCATTTATCAGGTACATCCCAGTGACTTTAGTGAGAGAGTGCTGCCCGAATTTTTTAGGACCACCTTTTTCCTCTCTCTTTAGTTCAATTTCTTATTCCATTTACACTTGCATGTCCACTGTGCACTATTATTATCCCCTTTATTGTCTAATGAACTTTTATCCAGTACCATCTTTTCAGGACCACAGTTAATCCCAAGTTTGGGGGGTTATACCACCCACTTTGGATACTTGTGTCCTTACTATTCTTTGCTTAGCTTCACTAGTATACTCTTTCCTTTGTTCTCTTTGCACATTGAGGACATTGTGCCATTTAAGTTTGGGGGAATGGATGCTGTTACAGTATTTGCTTTAACTTCAAAATTTTGAGCATGACTTGTTTATTTGAGGAATTTTCTATGATTGGTCCATAACTAGCGATGATTTTGATCTTTTGAGGACTATATTACTTAAAATTTAAAACCTACATGACTTGAGAGTCCAATACTCTTTGTATGCCTTGTGGATGCCATTTAGGAGTAAATTTTTCGAAAGATTGATATCATGCTTGCAGTTATGGTCCACATCATCCTGATTTTGTGATTGTTTTAAGATTCACTCTAGGATTCTACACCAGCACATGCACACACTAGCATTCATTTTTGGGGTACATGTTTTGTTGATTATTGAATTGGTTATATCCCAATTGGGCTAGTAATGCATTGAAAGCTTTCATTCTTAATAAAGGTGGATAACAAACCCTTTTCATTGAGTAACCGGGATTCTAGCCTCATCAAGCACTGAATTTCTCGCACTGAAAGGTGGAGGGCCCAAACTATAGGTTAATAATTGAACTTGTTTATCCAAAAAAATAAAAAACCAATAAAAAGTCCTTCTCCCAAAAGGCGAGAAGTGGGAAATGATTAGATGGAGGTTGTTTTGATTTGTAACCTAGTTGATTTGAGCTTGTAAGTCCTTAGGGGTGTTTAAATGCCTAATGCCCTAAAGTCATCTGGTTTGGGAGTCATTGACCTAACGCTCGACCTCATGAATCGCTAGAAATGTTAATAGATCAACACATTGCACTATGCTTCCATCTTTGATCCTTAGGGATAGAAAAAAAAAAAAAATCGAGTGAAAAGAATAAGCGCACTTAGAACAATAAAGCTTTAATAAAAGGTCTACTCTTTGTCTTGATGATCAGTACTAGATTTGTGTGCTAGTTTGAGGGTAAGGATGTGATTATTTCTTTAGTTGGCTTAGATAGCAACATATTTGATGCCGGTCCACTTAAAAGGATTCTAGTGTTGTTTTGATTTGCATGATCATTTTCTTGATGTGTGGAGGACCATACTTGCTTGCTTGATGTTGAAATTTTGGGAGATTGCTTAGGAAGGGTTGAAAAATTACATACATGAGGTAGTTTTCTCCCAATGTTTGTTTGCAACATTGGTGCCTTTTTAGTGAGAATAAACTTAATGTTTATGGGTATCATTTTTGGAAACCCTCACGAGACTTCACTCGTCAACTAGGGGTAACCTAGGGGTTTAAAAGGCTTGTTGCATATGCTAAATGTAATCATGTTCCCTACGAAAGTGGTGTTATCCATTTATTGTTTTCTAGTTCATAGTTGTATAGTTGTTCATTTCATTCCCTTACTTTATAGTTCATTGCTAGGGACTAGCAATACTTAAGTTTGGGGGTGTGATAAGCGCTGAAAAGTGCGCATTTAAACCCCTTAAGCTTAGGTATTCTAGGACCTTTATCTATCTTACTTTCCCGTTTTAGACTAATTTCATGTTATTGTCCTTTTTAGGTACTTATCCCCAAAATAAGCTAATTCAGCCAAATAAGAGCATAAAAGAAGCTAACTCAAGCTGGATGGAAGAAAAGAGCAAAGTGGAAGCAGATTGAAGCAAAGTATGGGATTCAGTAGGTTCGATCGATCACAAGTACACTTCAATCGATCAAAAGTTCATTGATCTAGACATTTTAAGATGCATCCAAGCTCTTTTATCCTTATCCAAAGATCCCACAAAGTTCGATGGATCCAACAATTCTCAGATCGATCGAAAAAATTCCATCTTATCCTGTTGTACCACCCCACCTACCACTTTGGTCTCTTTCCCTAAAATATCTCAGTTCTGTCCTTATCTAAAAAGGCGCCGCCATGGGAGGATCGATTAAGCCAAAGTTTGATAGATCTCAGCCATGTTCGATCGATCTCACCACAAGTTCGATCGATCGAACTTCCTTAAGCCCGAAAAAAGACAAAATCCAGCTCATTAAAAGCCGGTTCTTGTCCCTCTTAATTTGAATTTAGAATTCATTGTTCATACACCTAAGGGAAGGGTTAATCTTTATCATTCTAGTTCTACAATGTAAGTACATAATGAGGACTATGTGGAGGACCTTACATAGACCAACAAGGTATGCTCCACCCCAATGTGCATCACAATAACATGTAAGTACCATTAGGCATGCCGAGGCCATTCATTCACCCACCACAATAACAATGCCAAGTTCCATTGAGAATGCCTAGGCCAATGTTTGTTCCATAACCTCCCATAGTTCAAGGCAATCAAGGTGCCCATGTTGCACCTCCAATTTTTAACCCTCCCCTTGCTTTAAGAGATCACTATGTGCTTAATGAATATAATGCACCCAGATGCATTCAATTGCCACCATTTAGAGCACACCACTATGAAATCAAACCACAAACCATTCAAATGCTTCCTAACTATCATGGACTTCCAAGTGAAGAACCTTACAAGCATTTGGATGAGTTTCTTGAAGTATGTTCCACCGTTAGATACACAGACATGCCGGAAGAGGTCTTAAGGCTTAAACTTTTCCATTCACCCTTAAAGATAAGGCAAAATATTGGTTTAACAATCTTAGGCCTTTTTCAATAACTTCTTGGGCAGAAATGCAACAAGAGTTCTTGAAGAAATACTATCCGGTTTCTAAGACCAATGCCATAAGAACCTCAATTCGAGAGTTTTCACACGGGGATGGGGAAACATTCCAGGAGGCATGGGAAAGATTCAATGAATTGCTTAGGAAGTGTCCACATCATGACATGCCTAAATGGCAATTAGTTCAATATTTCTTTGAGAGTTTATCCGATAATTACAAGGGCATGGTTGATGCTTCCATGGGTGGCTCTTACATTGATAGGCATGAGGATGACGTGTGGCATCTTTATAAGAGCATGAGTGAAAATTCTTTGCATCGAACTTTATCTTCTAAGAATGGTAGGAATTCAAATGGAAAGAAGAGTGTTGCCTTGTATCAAGTTGACAACTCTAATGATATAGTCGCCGAGATGAAATCCTTATCTCAAAGGTTTGATCAATTCTTGATCAACCAAAACTCGGCGAATCAAATGCCTTCCGCCCCTAATCATGTTCATCATTGTGCATCTAATGAATTATGTATGACTTGTTCATGTGTCTTGCATTCTACTTCTAATTGTCCCACGGACATGTGCAAAATGACAACCATGAGCAAGCCAATGCTATTTTTGCTAACCAAGGGAATAATCCCTATGACAATCATTATAATCCTAGTTGGAGGAACCATCCAAACTTTTCTTGGAAAAGCCAAAGGGAAACCCTCCCCAAGGTGGTTTCCAAGGGAAGTATGTTCTGCCACCAATGCAAGGCCATGGTTCCTAAGGTTTTAGATCATCATTTCATTCCCATGGTAATTAATTTTCTAATTCTCATTTTCCTAATCAACCATCTTATTCTCAAGGAAACTCTAGGAGTCCCGCCTTTGAAGAGAAAGTTTTGACCGCTCTAGGCACTCTAGAGGCGAACACTCAATTGCTTCATTCTCATTCTCAATCCATTGCTAAGCTAGAAACCCAAGTAAGGCAAATAGCTAGTATTTTAAAAGCTAGAGAGAATGGGAAAATGCATTTGAATACCCCACCAAAGAAACAATGTGTTGTGGAGACTCATTCCTCATCGGAAAGTCCCATAATAGAGCATGTCAATGCGGTGACAACCTTGAGAAGTGGGAGAATCATTGACAACCAAGTAGGTGTGTCCAATGAAGAGAGTGAACCGGTGCAACCCAAAGTTGACACTCGTCCCATTTCACATTTTATTCCTCCTTTATTGCATATGCATGATCATTCAAATGAGAAAGTGTCAAAAAGTGATTTGAAAAGTAAGTTCAAAAATGATTTGAAAAATGAATCAAAGCATGATTTGAAAAATTCTTGTGTTGATGATGTTTTAAAGAAGGATTTTGAAATTTTTTTTGAGCCAAGAGCTCTATTTCCAGAAGCCTTGAAAAGATCCATTTATCTTGACAAGCAAAAGACAAAGACAAATGAAATCATTGATGTGTTTAGGCAAGTAGTGAAGGCTAACCTTCTGCTTTTGGATGCAATCAAGCAAATTCTGGCTTATGTCAAGTTTTTAAAAGATCTTTGCACCCAAAAGAGGAAGAACAAAAGCCAAACACCTAGGAAAGTGGTCTTAACCGAGCAAGTGAGCTCTATTTTGCAACATAACACTTTTTCAAAGTTCAAGGGCCCTGGTTCACCTACCACTTCATGCATCACTGGTGACCATGTCATTAATCGGGCTCTTCTAGATTTAGGAGCAAGTGTTAATCTTCTTCTATACTCGGTATATGTTAAATTAGGCTTAGGAGACTTGAAACTGACGTCGTTGGTTTTGCAACTTGCCGACCGATCCATATAAAAGCCTAGGGGTATCATTGAAGATGTATTGATTAAGATTGATAATTTTTCTTCCCCATTGATTTCGTTGTCATTGACACGAAACCGGTCCCGAATCCTAAGAGCCAAATTCCCGTTATCCTTGGCCGTCCTTTCTTGGCAACCGCGAATGCTAACATTAATTGTAGGACGGGGATAATGAAGATCTCATTTGGCCACATGAAGGTGAAGTTGAATATCTTTAATCCAACCCCGAATTCGTTTGACAAGCATGAAGAAGTGAATGTTGTAGAGAAATATCATGCTACTAAATGTGAAGGAATAGAGTCTTTGCTTGAAACCAAAATTTCAAAAGGGTTGCCTTCAACACTGAATTCGAAAAAAGTTGTTTCAAAATCTTGTTTTGAAAGGGCATGGAAGCCCAAAGATCACATTCAAAAAGGACCAACAAGTTCCTTTGAGCCTAATCCAACAAGTTCTCCAAGGAACCATTCGTTAGGTGGAGTTCAAAGTACTTATCACCCTAGTAAGGAGGGGATGCACTACAAGATGTTTGATATGGGCTAAAAGAGCCCAACGTCTTGCTAGAGACGTTAAAGACTAGTACATTTCATAGGGTGTCACAACCCTATTCCTCCCTCATTTCTATTTTAAATTTCATTTCTTGTGAAGTCTAGATATTTGTTTTAGGTTCATATACATTGCTAGGAACTGTGATTAGGATTGCATGCACTTTCATGTTGAAAATGGACATTTTGTTCCTGTTCGATCGATCGAACTCCATACCTGCATCCAAACCTGTATCCAATCATCTCTCTATCCAATCGTTCGAAGAAAACCTGCATATTTCAGCTCTCTGTCTGATTGATCGTAAATTATTCGATCGATCCAGATTCATCTTGGATCAATCTGCAGTCTCAACACTTAGAAAAATTTTAAACCTGCATCCAAACTGCATCCAAAGACCTCTCTGTCCCATCGTTCAAACATGTCTGCAGATTTTTGCATGTTCGATTGATCGGAGTACTTTTGAGATCGATCTTAGAGAAATCGATCTCTGTTCTTTGATTTACTATTTGGACTTTAAGTTTGACTTTTGTTTCAAATTTAAACTAAAAAAAAAAAGAAGGAAAGAAAGATAAATTGTCAAAAATACAAAAATATTTCTGTTTCTTTTATTTTGTTTTGTTTTTTTTTGAAAAACTTAAATATTTTCAATTTTCCATTTTTAATTTTTCATTTATTTTTATTTTATTTTATTCATTTTCCAAACAAAATCCAAAAAAAACATTTTTGATTTTTAATTTCTAATTTTTAAGTTTTTGATTTTTAAATTTTAATTTCCTAAAATTCAAAAATAGTTTTAATTTTTAATTATTTTTTTTTCGGAAAAATCCCAAAATTTTAAAAATAATTTTGTCATTTAAGAGGAGAGATCGATTCCAGTTTGATCGATCTGAGGATTCAATTCGATCGATCGAACTGAAAAGGAAATGTTTTTAAAAATCGAACCTAGGGTTATTCGATCAATTTCAAAGAAATCGATCTTCAAACCCTAGACCCCATCGCCGTTGCAAACCTTCTCTTCCATCTCCGGTGAACCCTCCGGCGACTTCATCTCATCCCGAATCTCTCTCCCTAATCCCAGATCTTAGATTTCATTTGCCTTTCTCTCCTTTGATCCACTTCTCTCGGTTTTGGGGTAAGATTCGAGATTTCTCTTTTGATTTCAAGCTTTATATTGATGAATCCATGTTTTCAATGCTAGATTTCAAGTTTTCCATGTTTAATCGTGCCATTTTTGAAGCTTTGATCCACTGTAGATATGTGTATATATATGTGTATATATCGGTTTTATTTTTTTGAATTTGATTTTTGATTTTGGGGGTCACGGGCCAAATCAAATTACCAAAATTATTGATTTGTTGTGTAGAGGGGCCCACGAGCTTGCTTGTGAGGCCCCCGTGCCATCCACCTCACATATCTGTGACTTTTCAAATTTCACCTCACAGTTCCATCGATCGAACTTTTTCTCAGATCGATCTATAATAGATCAATCTCACTTATTCAAGATCGATCGAACTTACATCGATCTCACATTTTTGTGATCGATCGAACTTCACAGATTTGCATCACACACTTCACACACCATCTCTTGTGTTTCATGCAATCTCATACATGCCCAATGCCTGTATTTTCCACATTTGATGCATTCCATACTTATACTGTCTAAGCATGAGTCACTTAATGTCATTTATTTCTTATGACTTGCATAGATTCATGTCCTTTATTCTGTTTTGTCTATCTTATTTGACATACATGTTTCTATATGCTATGCCTTATTTCCTTATTCAGCTACTGACTTGTTCTGCAAGTTTTCCTTTTATTTTGCAGGCCATGGCTAGGGTCAAGACAGTTACCCGTGGACATTATCATCGCAGAGTCAGGCGGAGATTAGACGACCAAGCAGGCCCATCTCATGTCCAGGACCCCATTCCTAAGCCAGAGCCAGAGCAGATACAGGACCAGTCAGAGGCAGATACAACTCAGTCCCCATCCGCTGACTCTATACTACAGTCTTCGGCTTCCACATCATCTTCTTCAGCTGAGGCTAAGCATGTACCATCTCCTTCACCACCACTGGTACAGCCAGACCTAGTCCCCAAGAGACCTGACAGGAGATACTCACGCCTTCGGGTGGTGCATGAGTTGGTGTTCGACATTTCTTTCTTCTCCCGGTATCTACTGACCTGGTCAGGTTACGATGATCTTGACCGGAGGGGTCTTTCAACTATAGATGCCCCAATCACCTATCTAGTTTATCCGCGGCTTGTTTGGTTATTCTACCAGCATCTCCGTCCTGCCCCGGGTAACTTATCAGAGTTGTAGACCACTATCGATGGTTACCCCATCCGGATCACAATTGATACTCTAGCGAGATCATCCCGATGTCCTCATGTCTGCCCTCCCGATGTTTATTATCCTATTTTGGAGAGGAGGCCTTCTTACACAGACATAGTTGTGGCACTCATAGGCCACTATATAGATGGCGAGCTTTTCGCCACTCAGACTTTTCTGCCTGATGAGCTATGGTTCTACGATTCGGTCCTATACCGAAGCGTATTTATGGTAGGCCATAAGATCCAGAGGCGGTTTGATTTTCTAGTTGCTTTGTATAGATTCTACACAGGCCACTGGGTTTTTATTCCAGCACTCTACTGGAGTGTCATGATAAAGTTATATTCCACTTACATTAGCAAGACCAAGCCCAGGCGAGCTACTTTTCTACCTTTTGGCCATCTGATCACCAAGATACTCCGAGACCAGCGCTATCCTATCCGTACGGATGAGCGTCCAAAGACAGGAGCTTGCCACTTTGGTAAGCAGGAAGATAAGAGCTACAATGCTCCTATCAAGAGTTTACGCGAGGAAGCAGTTTTAGCAGCTTAGGAGCTTGAGATAAAGGAGATGGAGCAGGCAGCAGCTGCAGCAGTAGCAGCCGATCCAGCAGACCCACCAGTGCCTGCTGATGTACATATGGATATTGATTTAGAGCGAGAGCCACCAGCAGATGAGCTTAAGCATCACTCTCCGGCAAGGTTGCCAGTTCATTCTCAGGAGCAGACTCAGGACATACCGCAGTTTCTCAATCCAGTCATACCTGAAGCTCCAGCTCAGACACCTGGCCCAGGAAAGCGTTTCCAGGCATTGGAGGGTGAGGTTGTCTCTCTCCAGGCAGATGCTGTCTCTCTCAAAGCAGATGTCGTCTCCCTCGGCACAGATGTGGCATCACTCCGCTCAGACGTTCTAGCTGCGTTGCAGGGCATATCTAGAGATATTCGGGGATCACGCCCCACCCGCCCTACATCCTCTGCCTAATCTCTCTACTTGTCTTTCATTTTTTATCCATATATGTGATATTAGATTGGTATTTTGATACAGTTATATTATATTTTTGCGGCCAGTCTGTTGGTCCTATTCCTGTGATGTACTATACATACTGTTTCCATTTTCTATATTATGCATGATATTTTTGGATGTTTGGATTTTATATTAATATATCTGTTTGTGATTGACTCCATTTATCAGGTACATCCCAGTGACTTCAGTGAGAGAGTGCTGCCTGAATTTTTCAGGACCACCTTTTTTCTCTCTCTTTAGTTCAATTTCTTATTCCATTTACACTTGCATGTCCACTGTGCACTATTATTATCCCCTTTATTGTCTAATGAACTTTTATCCAGTACCATCTTTTTAGGACCACAGTTAATCCCAAGTTTGGGGGGTTATACCACCCCCTTTGGATACTTGTGTCTTGACCATTCTTTGCTTAGCTTCACTGGTATACTCTTTCCTTTGTTCTCTTTGCACATTGAGGACATTGTGCCATTTAAGTTTGGGGGAATGGATGCTGTTACAGTATTTGTTTGAACTTCAAAATTTTGAGCATGACTTGTTTATTTGAGGAATTTTCTATGATTGGTCCATAACTAGCGATAATTTTGATCTTTTGAGGACTATATTACTTAAAATTTAAAAACTGCATGACTTGAGAGTCCAATACTCCTTGTATACCTTGTGGATGCCATTTAGGAGTAAATTTTTCGAAAGATTGATATCATGCTTGCACTTATGGTCCACATCATCCTGATTTTGTGATTATTTTAAGATTCACTCTAGGATTCTACACCAGCACAAGCACACACTAGCATTCATTTGTGGGGTACATGTTTTGTTGATTATTGAATTAGTTATATCCCAATTGGGCTAGTAATGCATTGAAAGCTTTCATTCGTGATAAAGGTGGATAAAAAACCCTTTTCATTGAGTAACCGGGATTCTAGCCTCATCAAGCACTGAATTTCTCGCGCTGAAAGGTGGAGGGCCCAAACTCTAGGTTAATAATTGAACTTGTTTATCCAAAAAAATAAAAAAACCAATAAAAAGTCCTTCTCCCAAAAGGTGAGAAGTGGGAAATGATTAGATGGAGGTTGTTTTGATTTGTAACCTAGTTGATTTGAGCTTGTAAGTCCTTAGGGGTGTTTGAACGCCTAATGCCCTAAAGCCATCTGGTTCGAGAGTCATTGACCTAATGCTCGACCTCATGAATCGCTAGAAAGCTTAATAGATCAACACATTGCACTATGTTTCCATCCTTGATCCTTAGGGATATAAAAAAAAAAAAAAAAAAATCAAGTGAAAAGAATAAGTGCACCTAGAATAATAAAGCTTTAATAAAAGGTCTACTTTTTGTCTTGATGATCGGTACTAGATTTGTGTGCTAGTTTGAGGGTAAGGATGTGATCATTTCTTTAGTTAGCTTAGATAGCAACATACTTGATGCCAGTCCACTCAAAAGGATTCTAGTGTTGTTTTGATTTGCATGATCATTTTCTTGATGTGTGGAGGACCATACTTGCTTGCTAGATGTTGAAATTTTGGGAGATTGCTTGGAAAGGGTTTAAAAACTGCATACTTGAGGTAGTTTTCTCCTAATGCTTGTTTACAACATTGGTGCCTTTCTAGTGAGAAAAAACTTAATGTTTGTGGGTATCATTTCTGGAAACCCTCACGAGACTTCACTCGTCCACTAGGGGTAACCTAGGGGTTTAAAAGGCTTGTTGTATATGCTAAATGTAATCATGTTCCATACGAAAGTGGCGTTATCCATTTATTGTTTTCTAGTTCATAGTTGTATAGTTGTTCATTTCATTCCTTTACTTTATAGTTTATTGCTAGGGACTAGCAATACTTAAGTTTGGGGGTGTGATGAGCCCGGAAAAGTGCGCATTTAAACCCCTTAAGCTTAGGTATTCTAGGACCTTTATCTATCTTACTTTCCCGTTTTAGACTAATTTCATGTTATTGTCCTTTTTAGGTACTTATCCCCAAAATAAGCTAATTCAGCCGAATAAGAGCTTAAAAGAAGCTAACTCAAGCTGGATGGAAGAAAGGAGCAAAGTGGAAGCAGATTGAAGCAAAGTATGGGATTCCGCAGGTTCGATCGATCACAAGTACACTTCAATCGATCGAAAGTTCATCGATCTAGACATTTCAAGATGCATCCAAGCTCTTTTGTCCTTATCCAAAGATCCCACAAAGTTCGATGGATCCAACAATTCTCAGATCGATCGAAAAAATTCCATCTTATCCTATTGTACCACCCCACCTACCACTTTTGTCTCTTTCCCCAAAATATCTCAGATCTGTC
The DNA here is from genome assembly GCF_030987335.1 of Cornus florida. Classification (NCBI taxonomy): domain Eukaryota; kingdom Viridiplantae; phylum Streptophyta; class Magnoliopsida; order Cornales; family Cornaceae; genus Cornus; species Cornus florida. The sequence continues at coordinate 36,500,746 of NW_026775574.1, read as the reverse complement.
CTTATCCAAAAAGGCGCCGCCATGGGAGGATCGATCTAGCCAAAGTTTGATAGATCTTAGCCACGTTCGATTGATCTCACCACAAGTTCGATCGATCGAACTTCCTCAAGCCCGAAAAAAGATAAAATCCAGCTCATTAAAGGCTGGCTCTTGTCCCTCTTAATTTGAATTTAGAATTCATTGTTCATACACCTAGGGGAAGGGGTAATCTTAATCATTCTACTTCTACAATGGAAGTACATAATGAGGACTATGTGGAGGACCTTGGTTACATAGACCAACAAGGTATGCTCCACCCCAATGTGCATCATAATAACATGCAAGTACCATTAGGCATGCCGAGGCCATTCATTCACCCACCACAATAACAATGCCAAGTTCCATTGAGAATGCCTAGGCCAATGTTTGTTCCATAACCTCCCATAGTTCAAGGCAATCAAGGTGCCCATGTTGCACCTCCAATTGTTAACCCTCCCCTTGCTTTAAGAGATCACTTTGTGCCTAATGAATATAATGCACCCAGATGCATTCAATTGCCACCATTTAGAGCACACCACTATGAAATCAAACCACAAACCATTCAAATGCTTCCTAACTATCATGGACTTCCAAGTGAAGAACCTTACAAGCATTTGGATGAGTTTCTTGAAGTATGTTCCACCGTGAGATACACGGACATGTCGGAAGAGGTCTTAAGGCTTAAACTTTTTCCTTTCACCCTTAAAGATAAGGTAAAATATTGGTTCAACAATCTTAGGCCTTTTTCAATAACTTCTTGGGCAGAAATGCAACAAGAGTTCTTGAAGAAATACTATCCGGTTTCTAAGACCAATACTATGAGAACCTCAATTCGAGAGTTTTCACACGGGGATGGGGAAACGTTCCAGGAGGCATGGGAAAGATTCAATGAATTGCTTAGGAAGTGTCCACATCATGACATGCCCAAATGGCAATTAGTTCAATATTTCTTTGAGAGTTTATCCGATAATTACAAGGGCACGGTTGATGCTTCCATGGGTGGCTCTTACGTTGATAGGCATGAGGATGACGTGTGGCGTCTTTATGAAAGCATGAGTGAAAATTCTTTGCATCGAACTTTATCTTCTAAGAATGGTAGGAATTCAAATGGAAGGAAGAGTGTTGCCTTGTATCAAGTTGACAACTCCAATGATATAGCCGCCGAGATGAAATCCTTATCTCAAAGGTTTGATCAATTCTTGATCAATCAAAACTCGGCGAATCAAATGCCTTCCGCCCTAATCATGTTCATCATCGTGTATCTAATGAATCATGTGTGACTTGTTCAAGTGTCTTGCATTCTACTTCAAATTGTCCCACGGACATGTGCAAAATGACAACCATGAGCAAGCCAATGCTATTTTCGCTAACCAAGGGAATAATCCCTATGACAATCATTATAATCCTAGTTGGAGGAACCATCCGAACTTTTCTTGGAAAAGCCAAAGGGTAGGCTCAAACCCTCCCCAAGGTGGTTTCCAAGGGAAGTATGTTCTGCCACCAATGCAAGGCCAAGGTTCCTAAGGTTTTAGATTATCATTTCAATCCCATGGTAATTAATTTTCTAATTCTCATTTTCCTAATCAACCATCTTATTCTCAAGGAAACTCTAGGAGTGCCGCCTTTGAAGAGAAAGTTTTGACCGCTCTAGGCACTCTAGAGGCGAACACTCAATTGCTTCATTCTCATTCTCAATCCATTGCTAAGCTAGAAACCCAAGTAGGGCAAATAGCTAGTACTTTAAAAGCTAGAGAGAATGGGAAAATGCATTTGAATACCCCACCAAAGAAACAATGTGTTGTGGAGACTCATTCCTTATCAGAAAGTCCCATAATAGAGCATGTCAATGCGGTGACAACCTTGAGAAGTGGGAGAATCATTGACAACCAAGTAGGTGTGTCTAATGAAGAGAGTGAACCGGTGCAACCCAAAGTTGACACTCATCCCATTTCACATTTTATTCCTCCTTTATTGCATATGCATGATCATTCAAATGAGAAAGTGTCAAAAAGTGATTTGAAAAGTAAGATCAAAAATGATTTGAAAAATGAATCAAAGCATGATTTGAAAAATTCTTGTGTTGATGATGTTTCAAAGAAGGATTTTGAAATTGTTTTTGAGCCAAGAGCTCCATTTCCAGAAGCCTTGAAAAGATCCATTTATCTTGACAAGCAAAAGACAAAGACAAATGAAATCATTGATGTGTTTAGGCAAGTAGTGAAGGCTAACCTTCTGCTTTTGGATGCAATCAAGTAAATTCTGGCTATGCCAAGTTTTTAAAAGATCTTTGCACCCAAAAGAGGAAGAACAAAAGCCAAACACCTAGGAAAGTGGTCTTGACCGAGCAAGTGAGCTCTATTTTGCAACATAACACTCTTCCAAAGTTCAAGGACCCTGGTTCACCTACCACTTCATGCATCACTGGTGACCATGTCATTAATCGGGCTCTTCTACACTTAGGAGCAAGTGTTAATCTTCTTCTATACTCGGTATATGTCAAATTAGGCTTAGGAGACTTGAAACTGACGTCGTTGGTTTTGTAACTTCCGACCGATCCATCAAAAAGCCTAGGGGTATCATTGAAGATGTATTGATTAAGATTGATAATTTTTCTTCCCCGTTGATTTTGTTGTCATTGACACGAAACCGGTCCCGAATCCTAAGAGCCAAATTCCCGTTATCCCTGGCCGTCCTTTCTTGGCAACCGCGAATGCTAACATTAATTGTAGGACGGGGGTAATGAAGATCTCATTTGGCCACATGAAGGTGAAGTTGAATATCTTCAATCCAACCCCGAATTCATTTGACAAGCATGAAGAAGTGAATGTTGTAGAGAAATGCCATGCTAATAAATGTAAAGGAATAGAGTCTTTGCTTGAAACCAAAATTTCAAAAGGGTTGTCTTCGACACTGAATTCGAAAAAAGTTGTTTCAAAATCTTGTTTTGAAAGGGCATGGAAGCCCAAAGATCACATTAAAAAAGGACCAACAAGTTCCTTTGAGCCTAATCCAACAAGTTCTCCAGGGAACCATTTGTTGGGTGGAGTTCAAAGTACTTATCACCCTAGTAAGGAGGGGATGCACTACAAGATGTTTGATATGGGCTAAAAGAGCCCAACGTCTTGCTAGAGACGTTAAAGACTTGTACATTTCATAGGGTGTCACAACCCTATTCCTCCTTCATTTCTATTTTAAATTTCATTTCTTGCGAAGTCTAGATATTTGTTTTAGGTTCATATACATTGCTAGGAACTGTGATTAGGATTGCATGCACTTTTATGTTGAAAATGGACATTTTGTCCCTGTTCGATCGATCTCAAAAGATGTTCGATCGATCGAACTCCATACCTGCATCCAAACCTGTATCCAATCATCTCTCTATCCAATCGTTCGAAGAAAACCTGCATATTTCAGCTCTCTGTCTGATCGATCGTAAATTATTCGATTGATCCAGATTCATCTTGGATCGATCTGCAGTCTCAACACTTAGAAAAATTTTAAACCTGCATCTAACCTGCATCCAAAGACCTCTCTGTCCCATCGTTCAAACATGTCTGCAGATTTTTGCATGTTCGATTGATCGGAGTACTTCTGAGATCGATCTTGGAGAAATCGATCTCTGTTCTTTGATTTACTATTTGGACTTTAACTTTGACTTTTGTTTCAAATTTAAACTAAAAAAAAAAAAAGAAGGAAAGAAAGATAAATTGTCAAAAATACAAAAATATTTCTGTTTCTTTTATTTTGTTTTTTTTTTTTTTGAAAAACTTAAATATTTTCAATTTTCCATTTTTAATTTTTCATTTATTTTTATTCTATTTTATTCATTTTCCAAACAAAATCCAAAAAAAACATTTTTGATTTTTAATTTCTAATTTTTAAGTTTTTGATTTTTAAATTTTAATTTCCTAAAATTCAAAAATAGTTTTAATTTTTAATTATTTTTTTTTCGGAAAAATCTAAAAATTTCAAAAATAATTTTGTCATTTAAGAGGAGAGATTGATTCCAGTTTGATCGATCTGAGGATTCAGTTCGATCGATCGAAGTGAAAAGGAAATGTTTTTAAAAATCGAACCTAGGGTCATTCGATCAATTTGAAAGAAATCGATCTTCAAACCCTAGACCCCATCGCCGTTGCAAACCTTCTCTTCCATCTCCGGTGAACCCTCCGGCGACTTCATCTCATCCCGAATCTCTCTCCCTCATCCCAGATCTTGGATTTCATTTGCCTCTCTCTCCTTTGATCCACTTCTCTCGGTTTCGGGGTAAGATTCGAGATTTCTCTTTTGATTTCAAGCTTTATATTGATGAATCCCTGTTTTCAATGCTAGATTTCAAGTTTTCCATGTTTAATCGTGCCATTTTTGAAGCTTTGACCCATTGTAGATATGTGTATATATAAGTGTATATATCGGTTTTATTTTTTTGAATTTGATTTTTGATTTTGGGGGTCACGGGCCTAATCAAATTACCAAAATTATTAATTTGTTGTGTAGAGGGGCCCACGAGCTTGCTTGTGAGGCCTCCGTGCCATCCACGTCACAGATCTGTGACTTTTCAAATTTCACCTCACAGTTCCATCGATCGAACTTTTTCTCAGATCAATCTGTAATAGATCGATCTCACTTATTCAAGATCGATCGAACTTACATCGATCTCACATTTTTGTGATCGATCGAACTTCACAGATTTGCATCACACACTTCACACACCATCTCTCGTGTTTCATGCTATCTCATACATGCCCAATGCCTGTATTTTCCACATTTGATGCATTCCATACTTATACTGTCTAAGCATGAGTCACTTAATGTCATTTATTTCTTATGACTTGCATAGATTCATGTCCTTTATTCTGTTTTGTCTATCTTATTTGACATACATGTTTCTATATGCTATGCCTTATTTCCTTATTCAGCTACTGACTTGTTCTGCAAGTTTTTCTTTTATTTTGCAGGCCATGGCTAGGGTTAAGACAGTTACCCGTGTACATTATCATCGCAGAGTCAGGCGGAGATTAGACGACCAAGTAGGCCCATCTCATGTCTAGGACCCCATTCCTAAGCCAGAGCCAGAGCAGATACAGGACCAGTCAGAGGCAGATACAGCTCAGTCCCCATCCGCTGACTCTATACTACAGTCTTCGGCTACCACATCATCTTCTTCAGCTGAGGCTAAGCATGTACCATCTCCTTCGCCACCACCGGTACAGCCAGACCTGGTCCCCGAGAGACCTGACAGGAGATACTCATTCCTTCGGGTGGTGCATGAGTTGGTGTTCGATATTTCTTTCTTCTCCCGGTATCTACTGACCCGGTCAGGTTACGATAATCTTGACCGGAGGGGTCTTTCAGCTATATATGCCCCAATCACCTATCTAGTTTATCCGCGGCTTGTTCGGTTATTCTACCAGCATCTCCGTCCTGCCCCGGGTAACTTATCAGAGTTGTAGACCACTATCGATGGTTACCCCATCCGGATCACAGTTGATACTCTAGCGAGATCATCCCGATGTCCTCATGTCTGCCCTCCCGATGTTTATTATCCTATTTTGGAGAGGAGGCCTTCTTACACAGACATAGTTGTGGCACTCACAGGCCACTATATAGATGGCGAGCTTTTCGCCACTCAGACTTTTCTGCCTGATGAGCTATGGTTCTACGATTCGGTCCTATACCGAAGCGTATTTATGGCAGGCCATAAGATCCAGAGGCGGTCTGATTTTCTTGTTGTTTTATATAGATTATACACAGGCCACTGGGTTTCTATTCCAGCACTCTACTGGAGTGTCATGATGAAGTTATATTCCACTTACATTAGCAAGACAAAGCCCAGGCGAGCTACTTTTCTACCATTTGGCCATCTGATCACCAAGATACTCTGAGACCAGCGCCATCCTATCCGTACGGATGAGCGTCCAGAGATAGGAGCTTGCCACTTTGGTAAGCAGGATTGGGATAAGAGCTACAATGCTCTTATCAAGTGTTTACGCGAGGAGGTAGTTTTAGCAGCTAAGGAGCTTGAGATAAAGGAGATGGAACAGGCAGCAGCTACAGCAGTAGCAGCCGATCCAGCAGACCCACCAGTGGCTGCTGATGTGCATATGGATATTGATTTAGAGCGAGAGCCACCAGCAGATGAGCTTAAGCATCACTCTCCGGCAGGGTTGCCAGTTCATTCTCAGGAGCAGACTCAGGACATACCGCAGTTTCTTAATCTAGTTATACTTGAGGCTCCAGCTCAGGCACCTGGCCTAGGAAAGCGTTTCCAGGCATTGGAGGGTAGGGTTGTCTCTCTACAGGCAGATGTTGTCACTCTCAGAGCAGATGGCGTCTCCCTCAGCACAGATGTGGCATCACTCCGCTCAGACGTTCTAGCTGCGCTGCAGGGCATATCTAGAGATATTCGGGGATCACGCCCCACCCGCCCTACATCCTCTGCCTAATCTCTCTACTTTTCTTTCATTTTTTATCCATATATGTGATATTAGATTGGTATTTTGATACTGTTATATCATATTTTTGAGGCCAGTCTGTCGGCCCTATTCCTGTGATGTATTATATATACTGTTTCCATTTTCTATATTATGCATGATATTTTTGGATGTCTGAATTTTATATTAATATATTTGTTTGTGATTGACTCCGTTTATCAGGTACATCCCAGTGACTTTAGTGAGAGAGTGCTGCCCGAATTTTTCAGGACCACCTTTTTCCTCTCTCTTTACTTCAATTTCTTATTCCATTTACACTTGCATGTCCAATGTGCACTATTATTATCTCCTTTATTGTCTAATGAACTTTTATCCAGTACCATCTTTTCCGGACCACAGTTAACCCCAAGTTTGGGGGGTTATACCACCCACTTTGGATACTTGTGTCCTGACCATTCTTTGCTTAGCTTCACTAGTATACTCTTTCCTTTGTTCTCTTTACACATTGAGGATATTGTGCCATTTAAGTTTGGGGGAATGGATGCTGTTACAGTATTTGTTTTAACTTCAAAATTTTGAGCATGACTTGTTTATTTGAGGAATTTTCTATGATTGGTCCATAACTAGTGATAATTTTGATCTTTTGAGGACTATATTACTTAAAATTTAAAAACTGCATGACTTGAGAGTCCAATACTCCTTGTATACCTTGTGGATGCCATTTAGGAGTAAATTTTTTGAAAGATTGATATCATGCTTGCACTTATGGTCCACATCATCCTGATTTTGTGATTATTTTAAGATTCACTCTAGGATTCTACACCAGCATAGGCACACATTAGCATTCATTTGTGGGGTACATGCTTTTTTGATTATTGAATTGGTTATATCCCAATTGGGCTAGTAATGGATTGAAAGCTTTCATTCTTGATAAAGGTGGTTAAAAAACCCTTTTCATTGAGTAACCGGGATTCTAGCCTCATCAAGCACTGAATTTCTGGCGCTGAAAGGTGGAGGGCCCAAACTCTAGGTTAATAATTGAACTTGTTTATCCAAAAAAATAAAAAAACCAATAAAAAGTCCTTCTCCCAAAAGGTGAGAAGTGGGAAATGATTAGATGGAGGTTGTTTTGATTTGTAACCTAGTTAATTTGAGCTTGTAAGTCCTTAGGGGTGTTTGAACGCCTAATGCCCTAAAGCCGTCTGGTTCGAGAGTCATTGACCTAAAGCTTGACCTCATGAATCGTTAGAAAGCTTAATAGATCAACACATTGCACTATGCTTCCATCTTTGATCCTTAGGGATAGAAAAAAAAAAAAATCGAGTAAAAAGAATAAGCGCACCTAGAATAATAAAGCTTTAATAAAAGGTCTACTCTTTGTCTTGATGATCGGTACTAGATTTGTGTGCTAGTTTGAGGGTAAGGATGTGATCATTTCTTTAGTTGGCTTAGATAGCAACATACTTGATGCCGGTCCACTCAAAAGGATTCTAGTGTTGTTTTGATTTGCATGATCATTTTCTTGATGTGTGGAGGACCATACTTGCTTGCTTGATGTTGAAATTTGGGAGATTGCTTGGAAAGGGTTGAAAAATTGCATATGCTAAATGTAATCATGTTCCATACGAAAGTGGCATTATCCATTTATTGTTTTCTAGTTCATAGTTGTATAGTTGTACATTTCATTCCTTTACTTTACAGTTCATTGCTAGGGACTAGCAATACTTAAGTTTGGGGGTGTGATGAGCGCTGAAAAGTGCGCATTTAAACCCCTTAAGCTTAGGTATTCTAGGACCTTTATCTATCTTACTTTCTCGTTTTAGACTAATTTCATGTTATTATCCTTTTTAGGTACTTATCCCCAAAATAAGCTAATTCAGCCAAATAAGAGCTTAAAAGAAGCTAACTTAAGCTGGATGGAAGAAAGGAGCAAAGTGGAAGCAGATTGAAGCAAAGTATGGGATTCAGCAGGTTCGATCGATCACAAGTACACTTCAATCGATCGAAAGTTCATCGATCTAGACATTTCAAGATGCATCCAGGCTCTTTTTTCCTTATGCAAAGATCCCACAAAGTTCGATGGATCCAACAATTCTCAGATCGATCGAAAAAATTCCATCTTATCCTGTTGTACTACCCCACCACCACTTTTGTCTCTTTCCCCAAAATATCTCAGATCTGTCCTTATCCAAAAAGGCGCCACCATGGGAGGATCGATCTAGCCAAAGTTTGATAGATCTCAGCCATGTTCGATCGATCTCACCACAAGTTCGATCGATTGAACTTCCTCAAGCCCGAAAAAAGACAAAATCCAGCTCATTAAAGGCTGGCTCATGGTTTAATCATTGGAGGAATATTGAAGTGCAAGCCCAGACTATTGAGTGTGACATTTTAACCTACCTATATAAGGAATATGAGCCATTCTTGAGAGCATACTTGACATAACTTACATATTGTATAACATATTCTTGGAGAGGAGGGTGGAGACATTCTTGAGAGGTTTTCCATCTACTTTAAGAAGAGGAGCATTTCTACTATGGAGATAGCCCTTGAGGGTTGGAGGACACCATTTATGAGTGGCTAGACATCTTCTTGGGGCTAGAGTTAGCCCTCAGCATGTTTTCTTTATCTTGATTCATGTATTTTTGAGGGGATTTGTGTTGTAATACATGTTTTGACATATTTATATACATAGATCTTGTTTATTCAATGATTTGTGTGGTTTAATTCTTCCAAGTGACCATTTCATTATATCCATATGTCTATGTATGCTAGAATAGATGTTCATGTGTTTATCTCTATTTCTTATATTGTTGATGCATGTCTATGTGTATTAATGCTATAGATCTAGAGATTGTCAAGACATAGTGCTTAATAGAATGCTCTTGTGGTTTATTTGATGGTTCATACTCATTTCTTGATGGATTGTGCCTCTCCTTTAGTCTAATTAGTTTAATTTTTTTGTCATTAGCTTAGATGTAGTTTAGTTACCTTAGTTGTTAAATAGGAGGACAATCCATGCTTATTGTTTGATGTTCCATACTTATGAATGCAAGTAGTATATTTCTTTAATTTTGTGATGTGTTTGGATTGTGAGCTTAAAGAAGGATTAATGGCTTACTTTGATATATTGTGTTGTCTAGACAATATACACTTTCTTGGTCGTCCATGTTTGTTGAAAACCACACACACACTCACTCTTGTTGCAACATATGCTTTCCCCTCATTAATTGTGAATTGAGTATAGAGAAAAGTGATGCTTAGTGGTGATCTCTAAATCCCAAGACCTCTCTCTCTTGTTTTTTTCTATCCTTTAATCACTTGCTTGATATTGATCTTGTTTAGTCTTAATTATAATTTAATCAACCAAACAACCAACGTTTGATCACTCGACCAACTAATCCTAAGCCTTGTTTCCACTACTAGTGCACCCTTAATCGCTTGGGACAATCCCTACTCACCCTAACTATATTTTTAATTAGAGGTAGTAGTGGCATTTTTAAATTTAAAACTTGGCCACATTGCACATTCACTACCATTTGAACATCTCTTTTAGGACTCGGTCCTATAATATCACTAGACCTTTCTAATGTATAAAGATTGAATCTTTGAAAGAAAATGAGAGTTTTGAGTTCTGTCACTATAAAATTAAACTCAAGGTACTTATTATGTCACTAGACCTTTTTAAAGTATAAAGATTGAATCGTTGAAAGAAAATTCGAGTTTAACGTATTGGAGTTCCCTATAAAATCGCGAAGAGTGTTTTAATGACTAAAGATTGAATCTTCGAATAAAAATAACACAATCAAGGTACCTATTCTATCACTAGACCTTTTTAATGTACAAAGATTGAATCTTTGAAAGAAAATGAGAGTTTTGAATTTAATTTATTCGAGTTCCCTATAAAGTCGCGAAAAGTGTTCTAATGACAAAATGATTGAATCTTTGAATGAAAATACCTTAATCAAGGTTCCTATAATGTCACTAGACATTTCTAATGTATAAAGATTGAATCTTTGAAAGAAAATGAAAGTTTTGAGTTAAACTTATTCGAGTTCCCTTTGTCGTCTTGAGAAGTGTTTTTATAAGTAAAGATTAAATCTTTGAATGAAAATACCTCAATCAGGGTACCTATTATGTCACCAGGCCATTTTAATGCATCATCATCAATCAGATCCGAGAAACTTCTATACAAAATGAAGCTCTCCTTACACACTTCGGATACAATTTCCATTTATCTGATAGCAATACCGAATCAGAAGAACAAAATAAATGTTTTTTCTGATCAATCCGATACCGAAGAATCCCATAACTCTGCTAATTCAGCATCTTCCGAATCCGTTGATGAGGAAATATAAGTTGATCCATAGCCTCACACATCCTCTTCTCATCGTAGAAAGCGTGTTTCTAACACTATTCTTGATGAATCATTTTATGGTGATTTTCCTACATCAGAAGAAATGCATCCAGCAGAAGAAACTGCTATCCTAGCCTCTGGTACACCTGCCGGGACTTCTAAAGCAGCAGATCCTAAACTGCTTCTGCCACGTCCTATAAGTATGATTATATGACCTTTCCTACCCTTACCGGAAAGGATGATCTCAATAAGTTTCCCATTTCACAACATGGTACTTATCTCGACCTTACAAATGTTCCCTATAAGGATCAACTCAAAACAATCGATGAATGGGCACAATCCCTAGCGATTCTGGTTAATAACCAGAAAGCCCTCTGGAAAAGAGATCGTTTTTTCGATTACATCTAAGCAACCCTACAAGGTGATGCTCTTGATTGGCTCCGCCAATGGGATCAAACTCCTCAAGGTCAGCGATAGAAAGACGAGCGCCTTAACAACTTTGATAACCTTGACGGTGTCTTATGTGGGTTTGTCAAAATCCTCAAAGAAGAACTAGTCGGCCATACCGGTGAAGTACTTCTTTCCGACGATGCAAATTTCACTCTTTCGAAAATCGAATTGTGTGACATTTGTCAATTTCCTAAATACGTTAAGATATTTAGTAAATATTTTAGGCGTCTTCCTCCAAATTCTATGGAACATTGGTTACCTCAATATTTCCATATACTTCTAAGTCCTTAGGATGAATTAGCCATTAAAGGCTATCCCGATTTTCTTACCCGGATTAAACGAACCGATAACCTTGGTTATTGTACCAATTTCATCTATCGTCTAATCAATAGAAAATGTTTGGAAACCAAAGCCAAAAAACAGGTGAAGAATCAAATTAGTAACACCTCTGAAGGCCATCGGTGTTGCGACAAGATTCTTCAAGAAACTTGGAAAGTTGGCTGTGCACCCAGCCGATCTACCACTTCACGCCGTTCCTATAAGAAACCAAAACAGTTTAAATGGCGAAAATGGAAGAAAGGTAAAAAAACCTATTCAGAAATCCAAGAAGTATGTTAAACCAACATCTTCTCCAACTTCTACTTCTAAACGAAGCAAAGGATGAAAAGGAAAGAAAATTCCTGAGATCAAAAAAGACTGCAAGTGCTACATTTGCAATGAACCAGGTCATATTGCACCTAATTGCCCACAAAAAGGCAAAAGTGCATCTAAGATGATTAAATGCCTTAACGCAGAAATCTCTGTGTCGTTTATGGCAATGATCTATCAGATTCTGAAGGTATTCTTTATGAAATTTCAAGTCAATTCTCAGAATCAAGTGATAGTGATGATAGTGAAGAAGATATTTGTATGATGCAATTTACTTCTCCACAACCTAACGAAACCTCTAACATTAAATTAAGTAGTGTTATTGGTGAAGAAGTCTAGTTTACGAACGAATAACTCATTCAGTTCACTAAACTCCAAAAGCTGAAGAAAGAAGAAGTCTACAAAACTTCCAAGTTCTCTATATTTTCAAAAAGGATCCTTGAACAATTCGGCGGTGATACCACTATCGATTACACCTCAAGTGGTAGATGTGGATTCAATATCCTCAACAATGACAAGATTACGAGATGGAAACAACATAATCCTCTCGCACGATATATTCATATCGGAATGGTTCAGATGAAGATTACTTCTCTGTTTCGCAAAGGAACTGATCAACCAGTCCTTGCCCTCGTTATGGATAATCGATTCCATAATCCGGTTGATGCCCTCATTGGTGGCGTTCAATCCAATCTTGTTAATAATGTAATTTGGTTTAAAATTAAACCAAATTATTTTGTCTCTCTTTTAGATCCAAACATTAAGAAAGTTCTTCAAGTCAAACTTCAACTTTCCAATCTCAAAATGGATTTTGATTCTCCAAGTCTTGGAATACAGTGGAAAGTTCTCTACGAACTTACTCGTGAACCCGAAACTGCCACCATTCCTATAATTGACTCGAAACTAGTCACTTTTTTGAACCACGTCCCTTTGATTCAGTATTTGAACCAAAATTACTCAAATGGACGGATCTCGAAATTCCTCGCAATTGGTTATTCGAAAACATCAATTCAAAACCAAAATTATGTATAACTGAGCCTATTATTACCACTATTTAGGCTTCTGGTTCAAATCTTTATATCACCAATAAAGAGAAGCAACCACAATTGCAAAAATCAGCCTCAGCTCGCTTATCTAGCAATTCCTCTGGATGGGATAAACTCCTTCCACCACGAACATCTAATGTTCAAATCTCAGATCTTCCACCTCGCAGACAATTTACATGGACAGAAAAAGGAAAAGCCCCCGTAAATGCACCTTTCCTTCCTGGATCCACTCAATCCATGAAGTCCGCTCGATTTTTTCATTTCAAACAAGGAAATGATGAAATCCTTATGGCCCCTTTTCAAGGAAAAAAGCGAAAGTATGCCTATGTAAATGGTATCCTCAACTTCAAAGGTTACAAACCTTATAGTTTATGTGTACTTATCGACACCGGAGCGACAACCAGTTGTTGTCGTTACAATGCCATTCCATCTGAAAAATGGCGACAAATGAAACATCCCATTGGAGTTCAAGGTATTGATGCTGAAGCTCCTATAAATGTTATTCAATTTAAAGCAAAAGATATTGCTATTTGGTTAAATGATAAAAAATTCATCATACCAAAATTACTTTGTTTTCCATATATGCATGGTGATTTTATTCTCAGATGTAACTTTATTTACAGTTATCTTCCTTTACAGTTAAATGAAAAAACAATTTCTTTAACTTTAAAAGACAAAACAGTTGTTGAAATATTGATACAAGAAAATTTAGCTTCTATTTGTAATGAAAAATGAAAAATTTTCTCCCCCTAAACGAGAGACGAATGAACTTTTTGTCTTAAAAGAAACTCACTAGTTATATGCTATTTTAAGGCAAAATTTCTCTAACAATCCTTTAACGCTTTGGCAAAGAAGTCCTCATTTTTGCAGCTTAAAACTCAAAGACGATAACGTCATCATTCGTGTAAAACCAATGATCTATCTCTGAAAAGATATTGACAAATTTTAGTGATCAACTTCATGATCTTCTTGAAAAGAAGCTCATCGAACACACCAAAAGCCCTCATAGCAGTCCTGCTTTTATGGTCAGAAACCATAGTGAGGTAAAAAGAGGTAAAACCCGTATGGTAATCAACTATAAACGGCTTAATGAACATTTAATTTTTGATGGATATTTTATTCCTCGAAAAGATGTTCTCATCAATCAGACTCGCGGAGCAAAAATCTTCAGCAAGTTTGATTGTAAAGCAGGTTTTTGGTAAATAAAATTAAGAAAAAAGTCTAAGCCATTAACTGCTTTTAGCATACCACGAGGTCATTATCAGTGGACCGTAATGCCATTCGGTCTCAATACTGCACCTCAAATATATCAAAGATGGATGGACAAGATCTTTAATGACCTTAAAGACTTTGTTGTTGTATACATCGATAATATCTTAGTCTTCTCTAAAACAAGAGAAGAACATAAAAAGCATCTCCACAGTCTTTTAGAAAAACTGAAAAACCATGGGATCATTCTATCTCCAACAAAGATAGATGTCGAATAGGAATCTATTGATTTCCTTGGCCTAGTTTTAACCCAAAAAGGTATAAAACTACAGGATCATGTCATTATAAAGATTCGTGATTTTCCTTATATTATTCAAGATAAAAAGCAGCTACAGAGCTGTTTAGGAATCTTGAATTATGGCCGCAACTTTATTAAAGATTTATCTCAAAAAGAGCTTCCTTTAATAAAGAAGTTATAGAAAGATAAGGTGTTTGATTGGACTGATAACAACACCACTATTGTCCAACAAATCAAACGCGATCTTATCCATATCCCTGAAGTTTATCTTCCCCAAAACAGTGATAAGCTTATTCTTGAAACTGATGCCTCAGACTTTTGTTGGGGTTGTGTGTTAAAAGCTATTCCACAAGACAAGTGGGATGAAGCTATTTTCACCTATCATCAGATATGAGCACGCAAAACTCCTATCCCAAAAAGGCTTCAAAAAGAAGAATTGATTTGTGGATATAATTCTGGAAAATTTAAACCCAATGAACAAAATTATATTATTTATGAAAAAGAACTTCTGGCAATAAAATTAGCAATAAAAAGATTTCATATCTATCTTGCTCCAGAAGATTTTATTATTAGAACTGATAATCAAGCAGTTAAAGATTTCCTAATAAACAAAAAGAATTGCTTAGATGGACGTCGATTAAAATGGTATAATGTCATTGCTCAGTATTCCTTTTCTATTGAACATATTAAAGGTACTAACAATTTTCTTGCAGATTTTTTAAGCAGAAATTATAATGAAATATCTAACCAAGATATTTCTTTACATACAGATGAGTGATCACGGAGGTAAAAAGCCTCTTCCTGACAAAGAAGGTTGGATCACAGTTGCTAAAAAGGCAATCGATAAGCCAACCCCATCACAACCAAACAAATGGTTTGTGGTTTATGCTGGTCACCACCCAGGAATCTACTCTGAATAGAGCGATTGTCACAAACAGTTGCGATCATTCTCTGGTTCATGTTTTAAGGCTTATGATACACTTATAGACGCCCAAACCGTCTTCTATAATGTGGGTCAAGCCTCACAAAAAATGTTTTCTCAACACCAGGAGCAAATAGAAGTAAAAGACTTCTATAATCCCGGCCTTCCAAACAATTTTTACAATGAAATTAATAATGTTTGGAAATGTCATAAAATCGGTGCTCACAAGAAATTCAGGCAACACCTGAGTACTATTACATCGCTTGTAGTTGAACAAACAGCTATGACTGATGAGCTTAAAAAGCTTTGCATCCAAATCTGTCTCACCATTGACTAGGAAAAAGATTTTTCATTATCACAAATAAATTGTTTTCTTAAACTTGCCCAGTTAGTTGGCAAACTAGATTTTCCACAAAATACGTTTGCTAAAATCAATGGTATATGTCTTCTTGAAAAAGCAAGAAACATTTTTTCACCCGAATTGTTTCGAATAACCCTGTCTAAAGCACTGGATCATTCTGTAACAATAAAAAAAATTTACTTTTCAAATCACGAAGACATTAACACTTTCGACGTGATTTATAACGGGAAAACAGTCCCAAAACTAAATCTTTTCATTGTTCCTGGTTTTCCCTGGTCAATGGAACTTGTCGATTGGGGAGTAATTAACAAAATTACTTTCTCATCTCATGACTCTTGGAAAGATTTTCCTGCAATGATCGAAGCAATGACCTACAAAGTCACTGCTCAATGGCAGTACAGTCGAAATCTCACTTTCTGGATCTCTAGTACTATTGGATGGAGAGAAAAAACTCGGTTCTTCCAACCATATCAGATTTGGTTTCTCAAACTCACTGAAGCAGATGAGTATGAGCATACTCACGGAGAGTGTTTTAATGTGTAAAGATTGAATCTTTGAATGAAATTACCTCAATCAAGGTACCTATTATGTCAATGGACCTTTTTAATGTATAAAGATTTAATCTTTGATTTAAAATAAAAGTTTTGAGTTTAACTTATTCGAGTTCCCTATGAAGTTGCGAAGAATGTTTTAATAACCACATATTGAATCTTTGAATGAAAATACCTCAATCAAGGTACCAATTTTGTCACTAGACCTTTTTAATGAATAAAGATTGAATCCTTAAAAGAAAATGAGAGTTTTGAGTTAAACTAATTCAAGTTCCCTTTTACGTCCCGAAGTGTGTTTAAATGAGTAAAGATTGAATCTTTGAATGAAAATTCCTCTCTCAAGGTGTCTATTATGTCACTAGACCATTTTAATGTATAAAGATTAAATCTTTGAACGAAAATGAGAGTTTCGAGTTAAACTTATTTGAGTTCCCTTTAACATCATGAAGAGTGTTTTAATTAGTAAAGATTGAATATCTGAAAGAAATTACCTCAACTACGGTACCTATTATGTCACAAGACCTTTTTAATGTATAAAGAAAGAATCTTTGAAAGAAAAAGAGAGTTTTGAGTGTAACTTATTCGAGTTCCCAATGTAATCTCGTAGAGTGCTTTAATGACTAAAAATTGAATCCTTGAATGAAAATACCTCAATAGAGGTACCTACTATGTCACTTGACCTTTTAATGTATAAAGATTAAATCTTTGGAAGAAAATGAGAGTTCTAAGTTAAACTTATATAAGTTCCCTTTGACGTCACAAAGAGTGCATTAATGAGTAAAGATTGAATCTTTGAGTGAAATTACCTCAATAATGGTACCTATTATGTCACAAGACCTTTGTAATGTATAAATATTGAATCTTTGAAAGAAAATAAGAGTTTTGAGTTTAACTTATTCGAGTTCCCTTTGAAGTCGCGAAGAGTGTTTGAATGAAAATACCTCAATCAAGGTACCTATTATGTCATTAGAGCTTCTTAAGGTATAAAGATTGAATATTTGAATGAAAACTCCTCAATCAAGGTACCTATTATGCCACTAAACAATTTTAATGTATAAAGATTGAAT
This sequence comes from Cornus florida, assembly GCF_030987335.1. Taxonomy (NCBI): domain Eukaryota; kingdom Viridiplantae; phylum Streptophyta; class Magnoliopsida; order Cornales; family Cornaceae; genus Cornus; species Cornus florida. The sequence goes on along the minus strand of NW_026775574.1, from coordinate 36,483,385 downwards.
CTTTGAAAGAAAATGAGAGTTTTGAGTTAAACTTATTCGAGTTTCTTTTGAAGTCAAGAAGAGTGTTTTAATGAGCAAGGATTGAATCATTGAATAAACTTATCTCAATCAAGGTAACTATTATGTCACTATACCTTTTTATTGTATAAAGATTGAATCTTTGAAAGAAATTGAGAGTTTCGAGTTAAACTTATTTGACTTCCCTATGAAGTTGTGACGAGTGTTTTAATGACTAAAGACTGAATCTTTGAATGAAAATACCTCAATTAAGGTACCTATTATATCACTAGACCTTTTTAAGGTATAAAGATTTAATTTTTGGAATAAAATGAGAGGTTTAACTTATTTGAGTTTCCTATGAAGTCGCGAAAAGTGTTTTAATAACTAAAGATTGAATCATTGAATGAAAATACCTCAATCGAGGTACTTATTATGTCACTAGACCTTTTTAATGTATAAATATTTAATCCTTGAAAAAGAAAGAGATTTTTGAGTTAAACTTGTTTGAATTCCCTTTGACATCCCAAAGAGTATTTTAATGAGAAAAGATTGAATCTTTGATTGAAAAATTCTCAATCAAGGTACCTATTATGTCACTAGACCTTTTTAAAGTATAAAGATTGAATCGTTGAAAGAAAATTAGAATTTTGAGTTAAACTTATTCAAGTTTCCTTTGACGTCCCGAAGAGTGTTTTAATGAGTAAAGGTTGAATCTTTCAATGAAATTACTTCTAACAGGGTACCAATTATGTCTCTAGACCTTTTTAATGTATGAAGATTGAATCTTTGAAAGAAAATGAGAGTTTTGAGTTTAACTTATTCGAGCTCCCTTTGAAGTCGCGAAGAGTGTTTTAATAACTAAAAATTGAATCTTTGAATGAAAATATCTCAATCAAGCTACCTATTATGTCATTAGAGCTTCTTAATGTATAAAGATTGAATCTTTAAAATAAAATGAGAGACTTGAGTTAAACTAATTCGAGTTCCCTTTAATGTCCCAAAGAGTGTTTTAATGAGAAAAGATTGAATATTTGAATGAAAACACCTCAATTAAGGTACCTATTATGTCATTAAACCATTTTAAAGTATAAAGATTGAATATTTCAAAGAAAATGAGAGTTTTTAGTTAAACTCATTCGAGTTTCCTTTGAGGTCACGAATAGTGTTTTAACGAGTAAAGATTGAATCATTGAATAAAATTATCTCTATCAAGATAGCTATTATGTCACTATACCTTTTGAATGTATAAAGATTGAATCTTTGAAAGAAAATGAGAGTTTTGAATTAAACTTATTTTATTTCTCTATGAAGTCGTGACGAGTGTTTTAAAGACTAAAGACTGAATCTTTGAATGAAAATACCTCAATCAAGGTACGTATTATATCACTAGACCTTTTGAAGGTATAAAGATTGAATTTTTGGAAGAAAATGAGAGGTTTAACTAATTCGAGTTCCCTATGAAGTCGCGAAGAGTGTTTTAATAACTAAAGATTTCCCTATGAAGTTGCGAAGAATGTTTCAATAACTAAAGATTGAATCTTTGAATGAAAATACCTCAATCAAGGTACCTATTATGTCATTAGACCTTTTTAATGTATAAATATTTAATCTTTGAAAGAGAAAGAGATTTTTGAGTTAAATTTGTTTGAATCCCTTTGACGTCCCAAAGAGTATTTTAATGAGAAAAGATTGAATCTTTGAACGAAAAATTCTCAATCAAGGTACCTATTATGTCATTAGACCTTTTTAAAGTATAAAGATTGAATCGTTGAAAGAAAATTAAAGTTTTGAGTTAAACTTATTCGACTATCCTTTGATGTTCCAAAGAGTGTTTTATTGAGTAGAGGTTAAATCTTTTAATGAAATTACTTCTAACAAGGTACCAATTATGTCTCTAGACCTTTTTAATGTATGAAGATTGAATCTTTGAAAGAAAATGAGAGTTTTGAGTTTAATTTATTCGAGTTCCCTATGAAGTCGTGAAGTTTGTTTTTCTGACAAAAGATTAAATCTTTGAATGAAATTACTTCAATCAATACCAGTTATGTCACTAGACCATTTTAATCTATAAAGATTGAATCTTTGAATGAAAATTAGAGTTTTGTGTAAAACCTATTCGAGTTCCCTATGAAGTCGCGAAGAGTGTTTTAGTGACTACTGACTGAATCTTTGAATGAAAATACCTCAATTAAGGTACCAATTATGTCACTACACCTTTTTAATGAGTAAATATTGAATTTTTAAAAGAAAATGAGGGTTTTCAGTTAAACTTATTCAAGTTTCCTCTAACGTCCCGAAGAGTGTTTAAAAGAGTAAAGATTGAATCTTTGAATGAAAATTGCTCAATCAAGGTACCAGTTATGTTACTAGACCATTTTAATGTATAAAGATTAAATCTTTGAAGGAAAATGAAAGTTCTAAGTTAAACTTATTCGAGTTCCCATTAACGTCCCGAAGAGTGTTTTAATTAGTAAAGATTAAATCTTCGAATGAAATTAACTCAATCAAGGTAACTATTATGTCACTAGACCTTATTAATATATAAAGATTGAATCTTTGAAAGAAAATGAGAGTTTTGAGTTTAACTTAATCGAATTCCTTATGAAGTAGCGAAGAGTGTTTCAATGACTAAAGATTGAATCTTTGAATGAAAATACCTCAATCAAGGTATTTATTATGTCACTGGACTTTTTAAAATATAAAGATTAAATCTTATAAAGAAAATAAGAGTTTTGAGTTAAACTTGTTCGAATTCCCTTTGACGCCTCAAAGAGTGTTTTAATGAGTAAAAATTGAATGTTTGAATGAAAACACCTCAATGATGGTATCTATTATGTCACTAGACCATTTAAATGTATAAAGATTAAATCTTTGAAAGAAAATGAGAGTTTTTGTTAAATTTATTTGAGTTGCTTTAGACGACATGAAGAGTGTTTTTATGTGTAAAGATTGAATCTTTGAATAAAATTACCTCAATCAAGGTGCCTATTATGTCACTAGACCTTTTTCATGTATAAAGATTGAATTTTTCAAAGAAAATAAGAGTTTTGAGTTTAACTTATTTGAGTTCCCTATGAAGTCGCGAAGAGTGTTTTAATGACTAAAGATTGAATATTTTATTGAAAATACCGCAATCAAGATACCTATCATGTCACTAGACCTTTTTAATGAATAAAGATTAAATATTTGAAAGAGAATAAGAGTTTTGAGTTTAACATATTTGAGTTCCCTATGAAGTGGCGAAAAGTGTTTTAATGACTAAAGATTGAATCTTTGAATGAAAATAACTCAATCAAGGTATTTATTATGTCACTAGACCTTTTTAATAAATAAAGATTGAATCTTTGAAATAAAATTAGAGTTTAGAGTTTAACTTATACGAGTTCCCTTTGATATCCAAAAGAGTATTTTAATGAGTAAAGATTGAATATTTGAATGAAAATACCTTAATCAAGGTACCAATTATATCACTAGACAATTTTAATGTTTAAAGAATAAATATATGAAGGACAATGAGAGTTTTGAGTAAAACCTATTCAAGTTCCCTATGAGGTCGCGAAGAGTGTTTTAATGACCACATATTGAATCTTTGAATGAAAATACCTTAATCAAGGTACCAATTTTGTCATTAGACATTTTTAATGAATAAAGACTGAATCTTTAAAAGAAAATGAGAGTTTTGAGTTAACCTTATTCGAGTTCCCTTTTACGTCCCGAAGTGTGTTTAAATGAGTAAAGATTGAATCTTTGAATCTTTGAATGAAAATTCCTCACACAAGGTACCTATTATGTCACTAGACCATTTTAATATATAAAGATTAGATCTTTGAACGAAAATGAGAGTTTTGTGTTAAACTTATTTGATTTCCTTCTAACATCACGAAGAGTGTTTTAATTAGTAAAGATTGATTATCTAAAAGAAATTACCTCCATCACGATACCTATTATGTCACAAGACACTTTTAATGTATAAAGAATGAATCTTTAAAAGAAAAAGAGAGTTTTGAGTGTAACTTATTCAAGCTTCCAATGTAATCTCGCAGAGTGCTTTAATGACTAAAGATTGAATTCATGAATGAAAATACCTCATTCAAGGTACCTATTATGTCACTTGACCTTTTTAATGTATAAAGATTAAATCTTTGAATGAGAATGAGAGTTTTGAGTTAAACTTATAATAGTTCTCTTTGACGTCGTGAAGAGTGTTTTAATAACTAAAGATTGAATCTTTGAATGAAAATACCTCAATCAAGGTACCTATTATGTCACTAGACCTTTTTAATGTATAAATATTTAATCTTTGAAAGAGAAAGAGATTTTTGAGTTAAACTTGTTTGAATTCCCTATGACGTCCCAAAAGAGTATTTTAATGGGAAAAGATTGAATCTTTGAATGAAAAATTCTCAATCAAGGTACCTATTATGTCACTAGACCTTTTTAAAGTATAAAGATTGATCTTCAAAAGAAAATTAGAGTGTTGAGTTAAACTTATTCGAGTTCCCTTTGACGTCCCGAAGAGTATTTTAATGTGTAAAGGTTGAATCTTTGAATGAAATTACTTCTAACAATGTACCAGTTATGTCTCTAGACCTTTTTTATGTATGAAGATTGAATCTTTGAAAATAAATGAGAGTTTTGAGTTTAACTTATTTGAGTTCCCTGTGAAGTTGTAAAGTGTTTTTTAGGGACAAAAGATTGAATCTTTAAATGAAATTACTTTAATCAAGGTATCAGTTATGTCACTAGACCATTTTAATCTATCAAGACTGAATCTTTGAATAAAAATGAGAGTTTTGTGTAAAACCTATTCGAGTTTCCTATGAAGTCGTGAAGAGTGTTTTAGTGACTACAGATTGATTCTATGAATAAAAAAATCTCAATTAAGGTATCAATTTGTGTCACTAGATCTTTTTAATGAGTAAAGATTGAATCTTTAAAAGAAAATGAGGGTTTTCAGTTAAACTTATTCGAGTTCCCTTTGACGTCGCAGAGAGTGTTTAAAAGAGTAAAGATTGAATTTTTGAATGAAAATTCCTCAATCCAGGTACCAATTATGTCACTAGACCATTTTAATATATAAAGATGAAATCTTTGAAAGAAAATGAGAGTTTTGAATTAAACTTATTCGAATTCCATAGGAAGTGGCGAAGAGTGTTTTAATGATTAAAGATTGAATCTTTGAATGAAAATAACTCAATCAAGGTATTTATTTTGTCACTAGACCTTTTTAATAAATAAAGATTAAATCTTTGAAAGAAAATTAGAATTTTGAGTTTAACTTATACGAGTTCCCTTTGACGTCCTAAAGAGTAGTTTAATGAGTAAAGATTGAATATTTGAATGAAAATACCTTAATTAAGTTACCAGTTATGTCACTAGACCAATTTAATGTATAAAGAATAAATATATGAAAGAAAATGAGAGTTTTGAGTTAAACTTATTTGAGTTCCCTTTGACGTCATGAAGAGTGTTTTAATGAGTAAAGATTTAATCTTTGAATAAAATTACCACAATTAAGGTACCTGTTATGTTACTAAACCTTTTTAATGTATAAAGATTAAATCTTTGAAAGAAAATGAGAAATTTGAGTTTAACTTATTGGAATTCCCTACAAAGTCGCGAAGAGTGTTTTAATGACTAAATTTGAATCTTTGAATGAAAATAACACAATCAAGGTTCCTATCCTATCACTAAGCCTTTTTAATTTATAAAGATTAAATCTTTGAAAGAAAATGAGAGTTTTGTGTTTCAGTTATTCGAGTTCCCTATGAAGTCACGAAACGTGTTTTAATGACTAAAGATTGAATATTTTAATGAAAATACCTCAATCAAGATACCTATCATGTCACTAGACCTTTTTAATGAATAAAGATTCAATCTTTGAAAGAAAATAAGCGTTTTGAGTTTAACATATTCGAGTTCCGTATGAAGTGGCGAAGAGTGTTTTAATGATTAAAGATTGAATCTTTGAATGAAAATAACTCAATCAAGGTATTTATTATGTCACTAGACCTTTTTAATAAATAAAGATTGAATCTTTGAAAGAAAATTAGAGTTTAGAGTTTAACTTATACGAGTTCCCTTTGACGTACCGAAGAGTATTTTAATATGTAAAGATTGAATATTTGAATGAAAATACCTTAATCAAGGTACCAATTATGTCACTAGACCATTTTAATGTTTAAAGAATAAATATATAAAGGAAAATGAGAGTTTTGCGTAAAACCTATTCAAGTTCCCTATGAAGTCGCGAAGAGCATTTTAATGACCACAGATTGAATCTTTAATGAAAATACCTCAATCAAGGTACCTATTTTGTCACTAGACATTTTTAATGAATAAAGACTGAATCTTTAAATGAAAATGAGAGTTTTGAGTTAAACTTATTCTAGTTCCCTTTTACGTCCCGAAGTGTATTTAAATGAGTAAAGATTGAATCTTTAAATCTTTGGATGAAAATTCCTCACTTAAGGTACCTATTATGTCACTAAACCATTTTAAAGTATAAAGATTAGATCTTTGAACGAAAATGAGAGTTTTGAGTTGAACTTATTCGAGTTCCCTTAACATCACGAAGAGTATTTTAATTAGTAAAGATTGATTATCTGAAAAAAATTACCTCAATCACGGTACTTATTATCTCACAAGACCTTTTTAATCTATAAAGAATGAATCTTTGAAAGAAAAAGAGAGTTTTGAGTGTAACGTATTCGAGTTCCCAATGTAATCTCGCAGAGTGCTCTAATGACTAAAGATTGAATCTTTGAATTAAAATACCTCATTCAAGGTACCTATTATGTCACTTAACCTTTTTAATGTATAAAGATTAAATTTTCGGAAGAAAATGAGAGTTTTAAGTTAAACTTATAATAGTTCGCTTTGACGCCACGAAGAGTGTATTAATGAGTAAAGACTGAATCTTTGAGCGAAATTACCTCAATCACAGTACCTATTATGTAACAAGACCTTTTTATTGTATAAAGGTAGAATCTTTTGAAAGAAAATGAGAGTTTTGAGTTTAACTTATTCGAGTTCCCTTTGAAGTCGCGAAGAGTGCTTTAATGACTAAAAATTGAGTCTTTGAATGAAAATACCTCAATTAAGGTACCTATTATATCCTTAGAGTTTCTTAATATATAAAGATTGAATCTTTGAAAGAAAATGAGGGTTTTGAATTAAACTAATTCGAGTTCCCTTTGACGTCCCAAATAGTGTTTTAATGAGTAAAGATTGAATATTTGAATGAAAACACCTCAATCAAGGTACCTATTAATGTCACTAAACCATTTTAATGTATAAAGATTAAATCTTTGAAAGAAAATGAGAGTTTTGAGTTAAACTTATTCGAGTTCTCTTTGAGGTCACGAAGTGTGTTTTAATGAGTAAAGATTGAATCATTGAATAAAATTATTTGAATCAAGGTCGCTATCATGTCACTAGACCTTTTTAAGGTATAGAGATTGAATTTTTGGAAGAAAATGAAAGGTCTGAGTTAAACTTATTCGAGTTCCCTATGAAGTCGCGAATAGTGTTTTAATAACTAAAGATTTAATCTTTGAATGAAAATACCTCAATCAAGGTACCTATTATGTCGTTAGACCTTTTTAATGTATAAATATTTAATCTTTGAAAGAGAAAGAGATTTTTGAGTTAAACTTGTTTGAATTCCCTATGACGTCCCAAAAGAGTATTTTAATAGGAAAAGATTGAATCTTTGAATGAAAAATTCTTAATCAAGGTACCTATTATGTCACTAGACCTTTTAAAAGTATAAAGATTGATCTTCGAAAGAAAATTAGAGTTTTGAGTTAAACTTATTCGAGTTCCCTTTGACGTCCCGAAGAGTATTTTAATGTGTAAATGTTGAATCTTTGAATGAAATTACTTCTAACAAAATACCAATTATGTCTCTAAACCTTTATAATGTATGAAAAAATGTTTTAATGACTAAAGATTGAATCTTTGAATGAAAATAACACAATCAAGGTACCTATTGTATCACAAAACCTTTTTAATTTATAAAGATTGAATCTTTGAAAGAAAATGAGAGTTTTGAGTTTCAGTTATTCGAGTTCCCTATGAAGTCGCGAAGGGTGTTCTAATGACAAATAATTGAATCTTTGAATGAAAATACCTTATTCAAGGTTCCTATAATGTCACTAAACCTTTCTAATGTATAAAGATTGGATCGTTGCAAAAAAAAAAAAAAAAGAGTTTTGAGTTAAACTTATTCGAGTTTTCTTTGTTGTCTTGAAGAGTGTTTTTATATGTAAAGATAGAATTTTTGAATGAAAATACCCCAATGTCACTAGACCATTTTAATGTATAAAGATTAAATCATTGAAAGAAAATAAGAGTTTTGAGTTAAACTTATTCGAGTTCCCTTTGACGTCACGGAGAGTGTTTTATTGTGTAAATATTGAATCTTTGAATGAAATTACCTGAATCAAGGTACCTATTGTGTCAATGGACCTTTTCAATGTATAAAGATTTAATCTTTGATTTAAAATCAGAGTTTTGAGTTTAACTTATTCGAGTTCCCTATGAAGACGTGAAGAGTGTTTTAATGAGCACATATTGAATCTATAAATGAAAATACCTCAATCAAGGTACCAATTTTGTCACTAGACCTTTTTAACGAATAAAGATTGAATCTTTAAAAGAAAATGAGAGTTTTGAGTTAAACTTATTCTAGTTCCTTTTTACGTCCCGAAGTGTGTTTAAATGAGTAAAGATTGAATCTTTGAATGAAAATTCCTCATTCAAGGTACCTATTATGTCACTAGACTATTTTAATGTATAAAGATTAAATCTTTCAAAAAAAAATGAAAGCTTTGAGTTAAACTTATTCGAGTTCCCTTTAACATCACGAAGAGTGTTTTAATTAGTAAAAATTGAATATTTGAAAGAAATTACCTCAATCACGGTACCTATTATGTCGCAAGACCTTTTTAATGTATAAAGAAATAATCTTTGAAAGAAAAAAGAGAGTTTTGAGTGTAACTTATTCGAGTTCCCAATGTAATCTTGTACAGTGCTCAAAACTCTAAAGATTGAATCTTTGAATGAAAATACCTCAATCACGGTACCTATTATGTCATTAGAGCTTCTTAATGTATAAAGATTGAATCTTTGAAAGAAAATGAGAGTTTTGAGTTAAACTAATTCGAGTTCCCTTTGACGTCCCAAAGAGTGTTTTAATGAGTAAAGATTCAATATTTGAATGAAAACATCTCAATCAAGATACCTATTATGTCACTAAACCATTTTAATGTATAAAGATTAAATCTTTGAAAGAAAATGCGAGTCTTGAGTTAAACTTATTCGAGTTCTTTTTGAGGTCACGAAGAGTGTTTTAATGAGTAAAAATTGAATCATTGAATAAAATTATCTCAATCAAGGTAGCTATTATGTCACTAGACCTTTTTAATGTATAAAGATTGAATTTTTGAAAGAAAATGAGAGTTTTGAGTTAAACTTATTTGACTTCCTTTTGAAGTCGTGACGAGTGTTTTAATGATTAAAGACTGAATCTTTGAATGAAAATACCTCAATCAAGGTACCTATTATATCACTAGACCTTTTTAAGGTATAAAGATTGAATTTTTGGAAGAAAATGAGAGGTTTGAGTTTAACTTATTCGAGTTCCCTATGAAGTTGTGAAAAGTGTTTTAATAACTAAAGATTGAATGTTCGAATTAAAACATCTAAATCAAGGTACCTATTATGTCACTAGACCTTTTTAATGTGTAAATATTTAATTTTCGAAAGAGAAAGAGATTTTTGAGTTAAACTTGTTTGAATTCCCTTTGACCTCCCAAAGAGTATTTTAATAAGGAAAGATTGAATCTTTGAATGAAAAATTCTGAATCAAGATACCTATTATGTCACTAGACCTGTTTAAAGTATAAGAATTGAATCTTTGAATGAAAATTAGAGTTTTGAGTTAAACTTATTCGAGTTCCCTTTGACGTCCCGAATAGTGTTTTCAATCAATGATTCAAACTTTACTCATTAAAATACTCTTCGGGACGTCAAATGGAACTTGTATAAGTTAAATTCTAAATTCTAATTTTCTTTCAAAGATTCAATCTTTATTTATTTAAAATATCTAGTGACATACTAAATACCTTAATTGAGTAATTTTCATTCAAAGATTCAATCTTTAGTCATTAAAACACTCTTTGTCGCTTCATAGGGAACTCGAATATGTTAAACTCAAAACTCTCATCTTCTTACAAAGATTCAATCTTTATTCATTAAAAAGGTCTAGTAACATGATAGGTACCTTGATTGAGGTATTTTCACTAAAATATTCAATACTTAGTCATTGAAACACTCTTCATGACTTCATAGGGAACTCAAATAAGTTAAACTCAAAACTATTATTTTCTTTGAAAAATTCAATCTTTATACATTAAAAGGTCTAGTGACATAATATGTACCTTAATTGAGGTAATTTTATTCAAAGATTCAATGTTTACACATAAAAACAATCTTTACTGATTTAAACACACTTCGGGACGTAAAAGGGAACTCGAATAAGTTTAACTCAAAACTACCATTTTCTTTTAAAGATTCAATCTTTATTCATTAAAAAGGTCTAGTGACAAAATTGGTACCTTGATTGAGGTATTTTCATTCAAAGATTCAATCTGTGGTCATTAAAACACTCTTCGCGACTTCATTGGGAACTCTAACAAGTTAAACTCAAAACGCTCATTTTAAATCAAAGATTAAATCTTTATACAATAAAGGGGTCCATTGACATAATAGGTACCTTGATTGAGGTAATTTCATCTAAAGATTCAATATTTATACATTAAAACACTCTCCGTGACATCAAAGGGAACCCAAATAAGTTTAACTCAAAACTATCGTTTTCTTTCAAGGATTTAATCTTTATACATTAAAATGGTCTGGTGACATAATAGGTACCCTGATTGAGGTATTTTCATTCAAAGATTCAATCTTTACTTATAAAAACACTCTTCGAGACGACAAAGGGAACTCGAATATGTTTAACTCAAAACTCTCATTTTTTTTTCAAAGATTCAATCTTTATACATTAGAAAGGTCTAGTGACATTATAGGAACCTTGATTAAGATATTTTCATTCAAAGATTCAATCATTTGTCTTTAGAACACTCTTCGCGACTTCATAGGGAACTCGAATAAGTTAAACTCAAAACTCTCATTTTCTTTCAAAGCTTCAATCTTTATATATTAAAAAGGTTTAGGGATAGAATAGGTACCTTGATTATGTTATTTTCATTTTAAGATTTAATATTCAGTCATTAAAACACTCTTCGTGGCTTTATAGGGAACTCCAACAAGTTAAACTCAAAATTCTCATTTTCTTTCAAAGATTCAATCTTTATACATCAAAAAGGTTTGGTAACATAATAGGTACCCTGATTGAGGTAATTTTATTCAAAGATTCTATCTTTACTCATTAAAACACTCTTCGTGACGTCAAAGGGAACTCGAATAAGTTTAACTCAAAACTCTCATTTTCTTTCATATATTTAGTCTTTATACATTAAAATGGTCTAGTGACATAATTGGTACCTTGATTAAGGCATTTTTATTCAAATATTCAATCTTTACTCATTAAAATACTCTTCGGAACGTCAAAGGGAATTCGTATAAGTTAAATTCTAAACTCTAATTTTCTTTCAATGATTCAATCTTTATTTATTAAAAAGGTCTAGTGACATAATAAATACTTTGATTGAGTTTTTTTTTTTTCAAAGATTTAGTCTTTAGTCATTAAAACACACTTCGTGCACTTCATAGGGAAATCGAATATGTTATACTCAAAACTCTCATTTTCTTTTAAAGATTCAATATTTATTCGTTCAAAAGGTTTATTGACATGATAGGTACCTTGATTTAGGTATTTTCATTAAAATATTCAATCTTTAGTCATTAAAACACTCATCGCGACTTTATTGGGAACTCAAATAAGTTAAACTTAAAACATTTATTTTCTTTGAAAAATTTAATATTTATACATTAAAAAGGTCTAGTGACATAATAGGTACCTTAATTGAGGTAATTTTATTCAAAGATTCAATCTTTACACAAAAAAACATTCTTAATTTCGTCAAGTGCTACTCGAATAAATTTAACAGAAAACTCTCATTTTCTTTCAAATATTTAATCTTTATGCATTTAAATGGTCTATTGACATAATAGGTACATTCGTTGAGGTGTTTTCATTCAAATATTCAATTTTTACTCATTAAAACACTTTTTGAGACGTCAAATGGAACTCGAACACGCTTAACTCAAAACTCTCATTTTCTTTGTAAGATTTTAATCTTTATAAATTAAGAAGGTCTAGTGACATAATACATACATTGATTAAGGTATTTTCATTCAAAGATTCAATCTTTACTAATTAAAACACTATTCGGGACGTTAATGGGAACTCGAATAAGTTTAACTCAAAACTCTTATTTTCTTTCAAATATTTAATCTTTATACACTAAAATGGTCTAGCAACATAATTGGTACCATGATTGAGCAATTTTCATTCAAAGATTCAATATTTACTCTCCTAAACAATCTTCGGGACGTCAAAGGGAACTCGAATAAGTTTAACTGAAAACCCTCATTTTCTTTTGAAGATTCTATCTTTACTCATTAAAAAAGTCTAGTGACATAATTGATACCTTAATTGAGGTATTTTCATTCAAAGATTCAATCTATAGTCACTAAAATACTCTTCGCGACTTCATAGGGAACTCGAATAGGTTTTACACAAACTCTCATTTTTGTTCAAAGATTCAATCTTTATAGATTAAAATGGTCTAGTCACATAACTGGTACCTTGATTGAAGTAATTTCATTCAAAGATTCAATCTTTTGTCCCAAAAACACACTTCACGACTTCATAGGGAACTCGAATAAGTTAAACTCAAAACTCTCATTTTCTTTCAAAGATTCAATCTTCATACATTAAAAAGATCTAGAGACATAATCGGTACCTTGTTAGAAGTAATTTCATTCAAAGATTCAACCTTTACTCATTAAAACACTCTTCGGGACGTTAAAAGAAACTCGAATAAGTTTAACTCAAAACTCTAATTTTCTTTCAACGATTCAATCTATATACTTTAAAAAGGTCTAGTGATATAATAGGTACCTTGATTGAGAATTTTTCATTCAAAGATTCAATCTTTTCTCATTAAAATACTCTTTGGGACGTAAAAGGGAATTCAAACAAGTTTAACTAAAAACTCTCTTTCTCTTTCAAAGATTAAATATTTATGCATTAAAAAGGTCTAGTGACATAATAGGTACCTTAATTGAGGTATTTTGTAACGACCCAGTCATTTGCCTTCATTTCCTTTTTCCTGAAATTTTACGAATGAATTTTTTTCGTTTAAATTTCTTTTCTGAGCTCTATTTCATGTCGCTTAGTGTCATCTCGAGTGCTCAGAATTGGTTCCTGAGACTCTTTTTCGTGGATTGACAACTTCCTTTGAGGACCGAGTCATTTTCACATTTTTCGTTTTCTGACACTGCGCTATTTCGTTCTTTTCCCTATTTTGTCTTATCTCTGTTTGTCAGTTTTTGGCACAACCTCACTTCTCATGTTTGGAGTTGGTTTTTGACTTCACGTGTCTTCATCTCGAGTGGTTTCCACGAAATACGTATCTTTACTTTTGTAAGAAAGTACTTTAGTTGCTCCCGGTGTCCATCGGGGCATGGATGCAAAGTTCTTTGAAATTATTTTCTTTTCTTAGGGTGTTTTTCGTAAATATCTTTTGAAGATATTTTATTTCAGGGGTTTTTAAGAAAATATTTCTGGAAGATATTTTCATTCTAGGCCATAAGTGTAGTTTCACTTTTTGGAGGGGCCATTGTGCAATTAATGAAAGTTATTACAAAATGTCTTATTTTGAGCCTGGATCCTCGTACGGGATTCATTTTCACATTTCGTCAAGTTGTGTATTCTTGGAATTTCCTCCTAGTCGATGTTTTCCAGTTTCAGGGTTTCTGGTCCCGGTTTTCGCCAAACTTGTTTTGGGCATAACTTTCTGCTTAGGACTTGGTTTTTGATGCCGTTTCTTCCGTTGTTCATATTTTATCATTTTAAATCTTTTTCATTCACAAAGTTTTCCATTTGAGCGCGTCTGCTCAAATTTTACTTTTTCGGACCCGGCGGGGCCCGTTTGGGGCATTTTTTGAGATTTCTATAAAAGAGGGGTGAGATATTTCATTTTTCATCTTCTCCCCTCTTCATGCACGACCTGGAGCTCCCATGGCAGCCCAAGGGGTGCTGCCATCTTCTCTCTCCTCTTTTGGTTCACTTTTCCTTGATGGAAAGTCTTCGGCCTTAACGTTTGTTGTTCCCCTCGCCGTTCTCTACCTTTCCCTCTTATTAGAATTCAGTTTTGACCATTTCTTGAGTTTGGTTTTGAGGTCAAGTTATGATTTTCATGGGGCTTCTTGCGGATTCTTGTTCACGGTGTTGTCCCTGACAAAACCTCTCGGTATCGTCGAATTCGGAGCACTTTTATTTTGGTGGGCCCTTGGGATTTTCATCTTAAATTGAGGTAGGAGATGTTCTAGGTTTAAATTCTTGTTATATAGCATGCTTGTGATGCTTATACTACTTGTTTGCATGATTAAATATAAAATCTAGAGATTTTATTATTTATTTTTCTTGTACAGGATCTAATTTTCCCGGTTGCTCATGACTTGGTTTAAACATGTAGTATGATTTTATATTGCCCTTTGATATGCTCATTGTCGTGTATTAAAATTGGAAAGTATTAAAGATTTTATTTAATATTTATCTTAGGTGAAAGATTAATTCACATGGCCTTAACTAGCTTGAAATTAATATGTGTTAGCATATTATATTAGGCCTTAGCATGCTCTTCAACATAGTTGAATTTGAAAGTAATTGGAGGTGTTTTGAAAATTAGTAATTATTAATTAATTTGCCCCGAGTGCACTATTCACTCCATTCGAATTCCGACTTGATATTCTTGATCTACATGCCATATAGCTTCACATATATTTGATTTAGAATATTCGGTGAGGTTTTGAAACCTTTCATTTAATTAATTTCCTTGTTTAGGATTTAATCCTCATGGTGATATACAACTTGGAATTGAATTGTGGCATGCTAGAAAATTAAGCTTTGGTGTGGTTGTTCACATGTATTAAATTGGGATTAATTGCATGAGAATTGCAACCTTTATTTTATATTTAACTTTAGTGAAAGTTTAATTTACATAGGTATAACTTGCATGAAATAAGTTTGAAATGTGATATTACATTAGTCCTTGCCATGTTCTCTAAGATATATTAAATTGAGAACATTTGGTTAAGTTTGAAAAATTTAGAGATTTTAATTAAAAGAATTAATTAAAATATATTCCGTAGTCCCATTAGCTTAATTAAGGTTTTAACTTGATATTTGTATTGGACATGACTTGTTTACTAGTATATATTAATTTGGGACTATTAGAAGTTGTTTTAGAACCTTGGGATTTAAATTAGCATGATTTAACTAAAGTTCTACTTTGTTATTCTAACAACCTAATTGAGTTTTAGATTGAATATAGGTGATGACCTTGCCATGCCCTTTAACATGTATTAAATTGAGGTTAATTGAAATTGAATTGAAAATCTAGAGAATTTAATTGTGTTTATCTATTTAAATTCTATCAATTTGCTCCATGATCTAGTTGTGTTTTAGAAGTGGTTTCTATATTCAAATCATGGACTTATACTTGTTGTATATTCATTTGGTTATGTTTTGAACATTGGATAACATAGTTGCTATGCTTGTATTCATGATAATATGTTTTCCTTATTGAATATATTGTTGCCTTGTGAAATGATTTGCACACTTCGTATTTAACATCACTCATGCATAGCGTGTAACGAATCGCACACTGAAGATTCGACATTCATCACATCATATTAGTTGTGGACTTAGAGCATAGATTGTATAGGTTTCCAAATTTGGTTGTGCTTGGTAGATAGTTGATTATCTTGTATATTCCTATTGATATATGCGTTGTTGCACAACTTGTTGATTTTGGAAACTTAGGGATGTCGTTGTTTGACTATGGCTAGGACGTGGTTCTAGTACGGGGGATAGTCCCTTTATATATAGTCTAGTGCGCACATAGGGAGGTTACCCATAGGCTAGTAACCCTAAAGTAACTATGTTGTCGGTCTGATCCGGCGTGACGTCCGAGTATCCACTTTGTTTGATTTTGCATTTCATTTTCAAGTTGATAACTAGATGATGTTGTAACTTGTTGTTTCTTATTTGTCGTTCCATTTTAAGTTACAGGATGTTAACTTTACGAAATTGTGCTTTATGCGTTGTATTTGAAGTTCTAATATTGGTTAAATTGCATCAATATTGAAAATCGTGTTTTGACGTTCTAATAAAGCTTAGGATTGATCCTATTGATTCTTCTATAACATACACGTTAGGTGGCATGAACCACTACTGTTATTTTGTGCTTTAGATTCTAAGTTGATGGCTTTGAGAACTTAAAACTTGTTGTATTGCATAACATGCTCTTTTGTTGTTGAATTGCATGGATAATGTGATTCTTGTTAACTTGTATTCAAATATGCTTTTGTCACGTTGTATGGATTACTCTAGACCTAGTTTAATTGTAATGAAAATGCAGTTCATGTTAATCTATGCTCAAGCATCCTTCTTGTCGTGTTCTTTGGATTATCCCAACCATGATTCATTTCATACACGTATGTATATCATGATTCTTGTTGCTTAGACTCTAAGGTAGGTTAGGATGTTCCCCGAGTCTCACTTGGACATAGAAGTTAGGTGGCATGAGCCCCTTTAACATGTTTCACCTTAAGGTGATAAATTTGTAAAATACTAGGTCGATGCATGCTCATCTCCTACGAGTAGCTTTATGTTACTCACCCCTACGATACTGGGGCATATTTCAGGTACGAAGACTTGGTTCATGAACCCTAGTATTCCTTGGATGTCGTATAGCTTTTAAGTTTCCATGTCATGCAAATGTTAGCATGAAATGTCATTTTGTAGACTTATATGTCAAAATTTGTATATTTGATTCCATGTATGTAATGTGTACTTAAGTACACTCCTTTCAATGTAATTGATATGTATGAGACGAGGCCGGAGGCCAATGACATGTATATTGTGTTATATGTACTTCTTAACTTCATGAAATATTGTGAAAATCTTGAAAAATCGCAAGTCATTGCTTCACCATGGTTGCATCGGGTGTGGTAATTCCATTTTCATTCTTTTATAGGGTCTTATTAATCTTGTATGAAGTGTGGCCAAGGGACAAACGGTCATTTGATCCCGTTTTGTATTTTTGGATTCCGAGTTTTCATTCCAAGTTCCATTTTTGCCTTTTTGCCCGTTGGGGGGTCGGGTTTTGTATCGGTGGTATTTTTAAGTCGTGGACCATTGTAGCACGTCCAAATAGGTATGTTACGTTTGCGTGCATGGTCATTTCCGGGCAAAACCTTATTGTTTGTGTTTTGAGCCTCTTGTGAATTCATTTCGCATTTTTTTGCATATTCTGATCTAGGGGCATTATGGACCTTTCACGGTGGTTTTATTTTCTTCTTTGGACATGGTTGAATAGAAAACATGATTTTAGGGGGGGTTTCTTTTCCGTGTTTTTCCAGAAAACGTCATCTTGGCATCGGAAATCGCTTACGAAGTTCAACTTTCAGTTTTCTATATAGCAGCTTTTTCGACCCTCTGGACCAGATTTCTTGGGAGGGCATTTTGGGCATTTTACATTGCGTTTTTTTAGTATGCTCTCACGATTCATGTAGAAAACTCAATTTTGAGGGAGGTTTCTTCTTTGTGTTTTTGCAAAAAAATTCATCTGGGCCTTCAAATTCAGCCTCTGTTCGGGATTTTTCTGGAAAATAAGCCCACAGCAGCTTTATGGGCTGCTGCTACTAGCCATGGTGCACCCAGCGCGCGCGCGGCGTGCATGGGCGCGCGCATGGGCGTGCATGGGGGCTGTCATGGCCCCCTCGTCGGGCCGCCACTACATCAACTCTTCTTTTGGGCTTTTCTCCTTCGTTGGGACTCCGATTCAAGTGAATTGTTTTTTGAACTTCACTAATTTTTCGCTGTCTTTCCAACGGTGTGCTCGGTTGCACCCGGTTCTTCCTGAATAATTACCAGTTTACCCTTTTTGCCTTAAGTGCTTGTTTTTCTTTTTTATATCGTTTCTCCTTCGTCCGGACTCCGAATCATGCGATTCTTGAGTCCATCTTGATTAGTTTTTCGTTGTCCTTCCAGCGGTGTGCTCGGTGGCACCCGAATCTATAATTTTCAGAAATAACTATTTTGCCCCTGGGGGCTTATTTGTCATATTTTCGATCTTTTGCTTCCGCATCAGTTCTTGTTGAGTTCCACGACCTCATGGAAGGTCACTTTAACTTCTTAGAGTCTTGTTTTCTGTTTTCGCTTCCGCATTCGGATCCGTTATCGGATCATCCTTACGGTTCATCACAGGACACGTTGGCCTAAAAACCAGGGTCATCACAAGTGGTATCAGAGCGTTCAGGTTCGAATACCTTGGACGACGGGTTTTGGGTGCATATCATGCTCATGTTATTTTACTTTTATTTGTCATTTGTATCTTGATAACATGTCTTGTATGATAACATGTTCACATGTTCAGGTGTTTTGAGACATCTATCATTGGTTGAGCATGCTTTTGTGTATTTATGCTTCCTGATAACATGTTCTGTGTCACTATCATGTTCTGGTGTGATAACATGTCTGCGTGCTTCTTGATAACATGTTTGATTTGATAACATGCCTATTTGCTTATGTGGCAACTTGTTTACTACTTGTGTGAGTAGATAGTTATGCTATGTTGCATGCTACTTGTTTACTTTATGTCAGGTTTTTGCATTGTCTCTTAGGATTTGTCGTATCCCTTGGATGCATTCTGTGAGGACCCATGTAGGGAACCTTCTTATCTGTTCTGTTGGTTGATGCGAGTGAGGCTCATGTGAGCGTAGACGACTATGATTTATTTCCTTTTCCTTGTCTGGTGGAGTGAGACGTGGGCCAGGGAGGCACCATTTCATTTCCTTTTCCATTATGGCTTTTAGATCTAAGGCCTTAAGTATAATGGTGCCAATGTCATTGTTGTCAGAGTTTTGGGATTAGCTACCCCAACTCTCGCAAATGCTTGGTTCCCGCGGTGCTTCTGGTAATGATCATTTTTGACATTGATGTCATTCGTATCAATTGGTTTCTCAGAGTTGACCTGGTTGGGGCATGTTATGAACTAGTGCCTTATACCGTCATGCTACTTTGCTGACGAGTAGGTGTGGGCGGGTTCTGGTCACTGTTCGTACTGCCTTGTCACTCTCTTCTTTCACTGTGTTCGACGCTTTGTTTTCTTGGGATTCTCTCAGTGGTTGACATTGAGTTAACGTGCCAGTTCGTATGAGGTGTTGTCTCAGTTCATGGTTTCGCGTTCCTTCAGTTGATCTTTAAACTTCAGGATTTGTCCTTCAGTGCGTTGTGAGTTGTCCTTTGATTTGACCTTTTGTTCGGTCATTATTTTGTTCTCTCTGATATGTTCCTAATTTCGAGGACGAAATTCCTTTAAGGAGGGTAGGTTGTCACGACCCAGTCATTTGCCTTCCTTTCTTTTTTCCTGAAATTTTACGAATGAATTTTTTTCGTTTAAATTTCTTTTCTGAGCTCTGTTTCCTGTCGCTTAGTGTCATCTCGAGTGCTCAGAATTGGTTCCTGAGACTCTTTTTCGTGGATTGACAACTTCCTTTGAGGACCGAGTCATTTTCACATTTTTCGTTTTTCGACACTATGCGCTATTTCGTCCTTTTCGCTATTTTGTCTTATCTCTGTTTGTCAGTTTTTGGCACAACCTCACTTCTCATGTTTGGAGTTGGTTTTTGACTTCACGTGTCTTCATCTTGAGTGGTTTCCATGAAATACGTATCTTTACTTTTGTAAGAAAGTACTTTGGTTGCTCCCGGTGTCCATAGAGGCATGGATGCAAAGTTCTTTAAAATTATTTTCTTTTCTTAGGGTGTTTTTCGTAAATATCTTTTGAAGACATTTTATTTCAGGGGTTTTTAAGAAAATATTTTTGGAAGATATTTTCATTCTGGGCCATAAGTGCAGTTTCACTTTTTGGAGGGGCCATTGTGCAATTAATGAAAGTAATTGTAAAATGTCTAGTTTTGAGCCTAGATCCTCGTACGGGATTGATTTTCACATTCCGTTGAGTTGTGTATTCTTGGAATTTCCTCCTGGTCGATGTTTTCCAGTTTCAGGGTTTTTGGCCCCAGTTTTTGTCAAACTTGTTTTGGGCATAACTTTCTGCTTGGGACTCAATTTTTGACGCTGTTTCTTCTGTTGTTCATATTTTATCATTTTAAATCTTTTTCATTCACAAAGTTTTTCCATTTGAGTGCGTCTGCTCAAATTTTACTTTTTCAGACCCGGCGGGGCCCGTTTGGGGCATTCTTTGAGATTTCTATAAAAGAGGGGTGAGATATTTCATTTTTCATCTTCTCCCCTCTTCATACACGACCTGGAGCTCCCATGGCAGCCCCAGGGGTGCTGCCATCTTCTCTCTCCTCTTTTGGTTCACTTTTCCTTAATGGAAAGTCTTCGGCCTTAACGTTTGTTATTCCCCTCGCCATGCTCTACCTTTCCCCCTTATTAGAATTCAGTTTTGACCATTTCTTGAGTTTGGTTTTGAGGTCAAGTTATGATTTTCATGGGGCTTCTTGCGGATTCTTGTTCACGGTGTTGTCCCCGACAAAACCTCTCGGTATCGTCGAATTCGGAGCACTTTTATTTTGGTGGGCCTTTGGGATTTTCATCTCAAATTAAGGTAAGAGATGTTCTAGGTTTAAATTCTTGTTATATAGCATGCTTGTGATGCTTATACTACTTGTTTGCATGATTAAATATAAAATCTAGAGATTTTATTATTTATTTTTCTTGTACGGGAGGTTACCCATGGGCTAGTAACCCTAAAGTAACTATGTTGTCGGTCTGATCCGGCGTGACGTCCGAGTATGCACTTTGTTTGATTTTGCATTTCATTTTCAAGTTGATAACTAGATGATGTTGTAACTTGTTGTTTCTTATTTGTCGTTCCATTTTAAGTTACAAGATGTTAACTTTTCGAAATTGTGCTTTATGCGTTGTATTGGAAGTTCCAATGTTGGTTAAATTGCATCGATATTGAAAATCATGTTTTAACGTTCTAATAAAGCTTAGGATTGATCCTATTGATTCTTTTATAACATACACGTTAGGTGGCATGAACCACTACTGTTATTTTGTGCTTTAGATTCTAACTTGATGGCTTTGAGAAGTTAAACCTTGTTGTATTGTATAACATGCTCTTTTGTTGCTGAATTGCATGGATAATGTGATTCTTGTTAACTTGTATTCAAATATGCTTTTGTCACGTTGTATGGATTACTCTAGACTTATTTCAATTGTATTGAAAATGCAATTCTGTTAATCTATGCTCAAGTATTCTTCTTGTCGTGTTCTTTGGATTATCCCAACCATGATTCGTTTCATACACGTATGTATATCATGATTCTTGTTGCTTAGACTCTAAGGTAGGTTAGGGTGCTCCCCGAGTCTCACTTGGACATAGACGTTAGGTGGCATGAGCCCCTTTAACATGTTTCACCTTAAGGTGATAAATTTGTAAAATACTAGGTTGATGCATGCTCATCTCCTATGAGTAGCTTTATGTTACTCACGCCTACGATACTGAGGCATATTTCAGGTAAGAAGACTTGGTTCGTGAAGCCTAGGATTCCTTGGATGTCGTGTAGCTTTCAAGTTTCCATTTCATGCAAATGTTAGCGTGAAATGTCATTTTGTAGACTTATATGTCAAAATATGTATATTTGATTCCATGTATGTAATGTGTACTTAAGTACACTCCTTTCAATGTAATTGATATGTATGAGACGAGGCCGGAGGCCAATGACATGTATATTGTGTTCTATGTACTTCTTAACTTCATGAAATATTGTGAAAATCTTGAAAAATCGCAAGTCATTGCTTCACCATGGTTGCATCGGGTGTGTGAATTCCTTTTTCATTCTTTTATAGGGTCTTATTAATCTTGTATGAAGTGTGGCCAAGGGCCAAATTGTCATTTGATCCCGTTTTGTATTTTTGGATTCCGAGTTTTCATTCCAAGTTCCATTTTTGCCTTTTTGCCCATTGAGGGGTCGGGTTTTGTATCGGTGGTATTTTTAAGTTGTGGACCATTGTAGCACGTCCAAATAGGTATGTTACGTTTGCGTGCATGGTCGTTTCCGGGCAAAACCTTATCGTTTGTGTTTTGAGCCTCTTGTGAATTCATTTTGCATTTTTTTTGCATATTCTGATCTAGGGGCATTATGGACCTTTCACGGTGGTTTTATTTTCTTCTTTGGACACGGTTGAATAGAAAACATGATTTTAGGGGGGGTTTCTTTTCCGTGTTTTTCCAAAAAAACGTCATCTTGGCATCGGAAATCGCTTACGAAGATCAGCTTTCAGTTTTCTATATAGCAGCTTTTTCGACACTCTGGACCAGATTTCTTGGGAGGGCATTTTGGGTGTTTTACATTGCGTTTTTTTTTTTTAATTCTCTCACGATTCACGTAGAAAACTCAATTTTGAGGGGAGTTTTTTCTTTGTGTTTTTGCAAAAAAATTCATCTAGGCCTCCAAATTCAGCCTCTGTTCGGGATTTTTCTGGAAAATAAGCCCACAGCAGCTTTATGGGCTGCTGCTGCCAGCCATGGTGCACCCAGCGCGCGCGCGCGGCGTGCATGGGCGCGCGCATGGGCGTGCATAGGGGCTGTCATGGCCCCCTCGTCGGGCCGCTGCGACGTCAACTCTTCTTTTGGGCTTTTCTCCTTCGTCCGGACTCCGATTCAAGTGAATTATTTTTTGAACTTGACTAATTTTTCGCTATCTTTCCAACGGTGTGCTCGGTTGCACCCGGTTCTTCCTGAATAATTACCAGTTTACCCTTTTTGCCTTAAGTGCTCGTTTTACTTCGTCATGCCGTTTCTCCTTCGTCCGGACTCCGAATCATGCGATTCTTGAGTCCATCTTGATTAGTTTTTCGTTGTCCTTCCAGCGGTGTGCTCGGTGGCACCCGAATCTACAGTTTTCAGAAATGACTATTTTGCCCTTGGGGGCTTATTTGTCATATTTTCGATCTTTTGCTTCCGCATCAGTTCTTGTTGAGTTCCACGACCTCATGGAAGGTTACTTTGACTTCTTAGAGTTTTGTTTTCTATTTTCGCTTCCGCATTCGGATCCGTTATCGGATCATCCTTACGGTTCCTCACAGGACACGCTGGCCTAAAAACCAGGGTCGTCACATATTTTCATTCAAAGATTCAATCTTTAGTTATTAAAACACTCTTCGCGACTTCATAGGGAACTTAAATAAGTTAAACCTCTCATTTTATTCCAAAAATTCAATCTTTATAACTTAAAAAGGTCTACAGATATAGTAGGTACCTTGATTGAGGTATTTCCATTTAAAAAATTCAGTCTTTAGTCATTAAAACACTCGTCACGACTTCATAAGGAAGTCAAATAAGTTTAACTCAAAACTTTCATTTCCTTTCAAAGATTCAATCTTTATACATTAACAAGGTCTAGTGACATAATAGCTACCTTGATTGAGATAATTTTATTCAATGATTCAATCTTTACTCATTAAAACAGTCTTCGTGACCTCAAAGGGAACTCGAATAAGTTTAACTCAAAACTCTCATTTTCTTGCAAAGATTTAAATCTTTAAACATTAAAATGGTTTATTGACATAATAGGTACCTTGATTGAGATATTTTCATTCAAATATTCAATCTTTACTCATTAAAACACTCTTTGAGACATCAAAGGGAATTCAAATTTGTTTAACTCAAAACTCTCATTTTCTTTCAAAGATTCAATCTTTATACATTAAGAAGCTCTAATGAAATAATAAGTACCTTGATTGAGGTTTTTTCATTCAAACATTCAATTTTTAGTCATTAAAACACTCTTCGCGACTTCAAAGGGAACTCGAATAAGATAAACTCAAAACTCTTATTTTTTTTTCAAAGATTCAACCTTTATACATTAAAAAGGTCTTGTGACATAATAGGTACCATGATTGAGGTAATTTCGCTCAAAGATTCAACATTTACTCATTAATACACTCTTCGTGACGTCAAAGTGAACTATTATAAGTTTAACTTAAAACTCTCATTTTCTTTCAAAGATTCAGTCTTTATATATTAGAAAGGTTTAGTGATAGAATAGGTACCTTGATTGTATTTTTTTCATTCAAAGATTCAATCTTTAGTCATTAAAATACTCTTCGCGACTTTATAGGGAAATCCAATAAATTAAACTCAAAACTCTCATTTTCTTTCAAAGATTAATCTTTATACATTAAAATGGTCTACTAACATAATTGGTACCTTGATTGAGCAATTTTTATTCAAAGATTCAATCTTTACACTTTTAAACACTCTTCGAGACGTCAAAGGGAACTCGAATAAGTTTAACTCAAAACTCTCATTTTCTTTTAAAGATTCAATCTTTTTTCACTAAAAAGGTCTAGTGACAAAATTGGTACCTTGATTGAGGTATTTTCATTCAAAGATTCAATCTGTGGTCATTAAAACACTCTTCGAGACTTCATAGGTAACTCGAATAAGTTAAACTAAAAACTCTCATTTTAAATCAAAGACTAAATCTTTATACATTAAAAAGGTCCATTGACATAACAGGTACCTTGATTGAGGAAATTTCATTCAAAGACTCAATCTTTACACATAAAAAACACTCTCCGTGACGTTGAAGGGAACTTGAATAAGTTTGACTCAAAACTCTCATTTTCTTTCAATGATTTAATCTTTATACATTAAAATGGTCTGGTGACATAATAGGTACTCTAATTGAGGTATTTTCATTCAAAGATTCAATCTTCGAAACGACAAAGGGAACTCGAATAAGTTTAACTCAAAACTCTCATTTTCTTTCAAAGATTCAATCTCTATACATTAGAAAGGTCTAGTGACATTATAGGAACCATGATTAAGGTGTTTTCATTCAAAGATTCAATCATTTGTCATTGGAACACGCTTCGGGACTTCATAGGGAACTCAAATAAACTAAACTCAAAACTCTCATTTTCTTTCAAAGATTCAATCTTTATACATTAAAATGGTCTAGTGATAGAATAGATAACTTGATTGTGTTATTTTCATTCAAAGATTCAATCTTTAGTCATTAAAATACACTTCGCGAGTTTATAGGGAAATCCAATAAGTTAAACTCAAATTTTTCATTTTCTTTCAAAGATTCAATCTTTATACATTAAAAAGGTTTAGTAACATAATAGGTACCTTGATTGAGGTAATTTTATTCAAAGATTTAATCTTTACTCATTAAAATACTCTTCGGGACGTCAAAGGGAACTCGAATAAGTTTAACTCAAAATTCTCAATTTCTTTCATATATTTATTCTTTATACATTAAAATGGTCTAGTAACATAATTCGTACCTTAATTAAGGCATTTTCATTCAAATATTCAATCTTTACTCATTAAAATACTTTTCAGGACGTCAAAGGGAACTCATATAAGTTAAACTCTAAACTCTAATTTTATTTCAAAGATTCAATCTTTATTTATTAAAAAGGTTTAGTGACATAATAAATACTTTGATTGAGTTATTTTCTTTCAAAGATTTAAACTTTAGTCATTAAAACACTCTTCGCCACTTCATAGGGAACTCGAATATGTTAAACTCAAAACTCTCATTTTTTTCAAAGATTCAATCTTTATTCATTAAAAAGGTTTACCGACTTGATAGGTACCTTTATTATGGTATTTGCATTAAAATATTTAATCTTTAGTCATTAAAATAATCATCGCGACTTCATAGGGAACTAAAATAATTTAAACTCAAAACTCTTATTTTCTTTGAAAAATTCAATCTTTATAAATTAAAAAGGTCTAGTGACATAATAGGTACCTTAATTGAGGTAATTTTATTCAGAGATTCAATCTTTATACAAAGAAACACTCTCAATTTCGTCAAAGGCTACTCGAATAAATTTAACCGAAAACTCTAATTTTCTTTTAAAGATTTACTCTTTATACATTTAAATGGTCTAGCGACATAATAGGTACCTTCGTTGAGTTGTTTTCATTCAAACATAATAGGTACCTTCGTTGAGGTGTTTTCATTCAAACATTCAATTTTTACTCGTTAAAACACTCTTTGAGACGTCAAAGGGAACTCGAACAAGTTTAACTCAAAACTCTCATTTTCTTTGTAAGATTTAATCTTTATACATTAAAAAGGTCTAGTGATATAATAAATACCTTGATTAAGGTATTTTCATTCAAAGATTCAATCTTTACTAATTAAAACACTCTTCGGGACGTTAATGGGAACTCAAATAAGTTTAACTCAAAACTCTCATTTTCTTTCAAAGATTTAATCTTTATACCTTAAAATGTTCTAGCAACATAATTGGTACCATGATTGAGCAATATTCATTCAAAGATTCAATCTTTACTGTGACGGCCCAAGTTTTTGTAAACCCGGTGCGTCAGTGATGACCAAAAGATGACCCGATAATGGATCCGAAATGCGGAAGCGAAAGGTGAAACAACGGTCTCTAGAGATACAATGTATCTCTAAGACACCAATGTGACCCTCAATGAGGTCACGGAACCCAAAGGAAACAAATGCAGAAGTGTCGTTTCAAAAACGGACAAAAAGAACCTAGGGGTAAATTGGTCATTTTGTAAAAAGAGGATTCAGGTGCTATCAAGCACACCACTGGAAAGACAATGACAAATTAGTCAAGTTCAAAAAAAAGTTTACTCAATTTGGAGTCCGGACGGGGGAGAAAGGTCAAAAACAAAAATGATGTCGTAGCGGCCCGACGAGGACAACCCACCACTGCTGCAACTGAGAGTAAAAATGGGCATCTAAATGGACTTTTTTGGAAAAACACAAAGAAGAAAACCCCCCTAAAACCAAGTTTCCTACCTCGACCACGGACAGAAACAAAAAAAATGCATTTTAAGATGCCCAGAATGCCCCCAAGAAAATCAGGTCAAGAGGAAAAAAATGAATCCGAGCTACTGCCCAAGTTTTGGAAATAAGGCTTCGGGAGGTTTTTAAATTGCCTAAATTGATGTTTCGGATCAGTCGTGATGATTTTTTTTAAAAAGTCGATGAATAGTACCAACTACAGTTGTACTAAAAATTTGCAAAACCTGGCAGCAAGGATTTTCTGGATCAATATGGATTTTTGAGGGCCAAGATGATGTTTTCTGGAAAAACACAAAAAAATAAACCCCCCTCAAAATCAAGTTTTCTATGTGAATCACGAGGAAAAATAAAAAAACTCATTGTAAAATACCCAAAATTCCCCTATAACAGAATAGGGTCAAAACTCAAAAATATGCAACTTTAGGTTTTTGTTTCATCAAGGAATGTATTGTTTGCCAAAGTGAGTATGCAAGTGCATGCAATATGATAAAATAGATGTACCAACATGGCCTAAATCCTCTTTACATTCCATTAACAAGTTTAGCATACAAAACCTACATTTCTCACAAATAAGCTACAATGGCAATACTTGAGTTTTAAAGAGAACATGCTTGTAATCTTTCATGTTAATGGCTCTTGGCCTCATGCTGCACATACAAAACAAGCATCAAAGAGAGTTCTTAGATACACATTACATGAAGGAAGCCATCTTAACTTCTAAAATACCATACATCCATGGTATACAAAAGTATTACATCCAAAAGATAAAACATGTTAAACAAGTGCATGCTAATATACAAAAATGCTTCAACTAGTTCAAAAGCTTCTAAGGATGATGAGCATCCATGAACATGGTCTCTTTACCTGAAAAACAACCCAAACCACTAGGGTAAGTAATCAAGTTACTCGTAGGAGAAGCATATGCGTATACCCTAAAGTTTCAATATCATTGCGAGATCAATATAGATGAATACAAGGGAGCATTCCACTAACGTCTATGTTCAAGGTGTGCTAAAGGATCATCTTAAACTAACTTAAATGATTCTTAAACAACACATAACAATGTTAATGTATTTAACAACATCAATTCACAATCAACCAAAAATTACAAGTTACAATTAAACATTTGTTGTCAACTTGAAATTTAATGCGAAATCACATAATGGAAAACTTGGACATCTCGTCTTGGACTAAACCAAGATCAATATGGTTATTCCGGGCATTAACCCGTTGGGAAGACCACCCTAGTGCGCACTATCTCAATTGGGGAGAACTAATACCTCCCGCACTAAAGCCAAACTTTAGCCATGTCATTTGTAACACAATGTCCTAAGAGAATCCAAAATATATCAAGTTCAAAACTTATATATCATAATTTAAGGCATATAAACCACCTTCCATGCACAAGTATCTTTGAAACTACACAAACCATGTCTTAGGGTTCCAAATCTAGAATGGCATAATAAATGACAAGTTCTTAACATGATATAATGTGCAATATAATGCCACAAACTCATCAATTTAAACCATGTCTCAACAATAAGCTTTATATACTAGATTACAACATTTATAGTATTAAGCTTTTAAAATAATTACAATCACCAATAGTAATCAACTTGAATGTAGAATTATCATCACAATAGTATAGTAATTCAAATCAATAAGAGTTATATACAACATCAATAATCCTACACAAGATACATACACAATATACATACTTAAATCAAATAAACCCTAAGTCAATCATAAGGATTTCCTATAATTTGCAAGACTATCATATTAGAAGCATGTACATAATATATATTAAACCCCAAAGGATTATAAAACACTTAAAATATAAACATACTACCACCCCTACCTCAATAGAGAATTGAATCTCTATAATCCAAGCAACTAAGCACTAAATGGAAACAAGCTTAGGGTTAATGAAGAGGAGAATGAGAGGAAACTTTTACTACTTAAGGTTCTTAGTCTAAGATAAATGGAAGGGCACCAAAATTGAAGAAGAAAGCTATTAACAAAGCTTTTCTCCAATGGTGGCTAGGTTAGAACTTTGAAGAACTAAGGAAAATGAAGAGGATAAGTGAAAAATGGTGAGTGGAAGGGCTAGAGATCCTCCACTCACTATGTACTCTTACACTACCTCTCACACACACACTTGCAGGACTAAATCATGATCCTACATTTGTCATAAATCAAAGGCTCTATCCTTAGGCTTAATCTTAAGCCTACACTTGTCAATAATCAATGGTTACATGTGCACCAATCTAAGGCCAACACATGGATGAATCTCCACCCACCAAATGTCAAGAAGTCATGGTGCCAAGTTTCTTCACCTAAATGCCAACAAATGGCTCCATAAGAGTGTGACACTTGTCAAACTTTCCAAAAATTACAAAATGGTCCTTTTTCAAAATATGCTCCAAAATAAATTGCAAAAAGGTTCCCAAAATGAAAAATAATTATTTTACATAATTATACTAAAACCCCAAAAGTTATAAATAATTACACTAAAGTATGCATTCATGCCCTTTACAAGAAAAGTACTAATCTAGCATTCTTTTCAAGAAAAGTAAAAATACCAATGTCATGGAAATCAAATATCATGAATGCATGCAAAATTGGAATCAAAACCGAGCACAACAAGTGAGGTTATGTATGGAAAAATGAAAAACGACTAAAAGACGAAAAAAGGAAAAGACAAAATAGGAAAAAGACAAAAAAAGAAAATCGCCGAAAATGGAAAAGGAGGAAAAAGACTGGGTCATTACAACCTACTTTCCTTAAAAAGATTTCGTCCCCGAAATCGAGTCGTACTTGAAAGGGAGAACAAATGGGGATACCGAGAGCGAACCTCCTGTTCGAGCTCCCAGGTAGCCTCCTCAACGCCGTGATGTCTCCATAAGACCTTAACCAATGGAATGGTCTTAGTCCGCAAAACCTGCTCCCGTGAATCAAGAATCTGGACCGAACCCTCTTCGTAGGTCACGTCCTCATCAACAACAACATTTGTCCACCGTAAAATATACGATGGATCCAGCTCATACTTCCTCAACATAAATACATGAAAGACGTCGTGAACCCTATCCAGGTCTGGCGGTAATGCCAAACGATAAGCAACTTCACCGACGTGCTCCAAAATCTAAAATAGCCCAATGAACCTAGGAGACAACTTGCCTGTCTGTTTAAATCTCAGAAGTCCCTTCCGTGGAGAAATCTTGAGAAAGACATGGTCCCCTACCTCAAAAGACAAGGATCTCCTCCTCTTATCAGCATAACTCTTCTGTATGCTCTAAGCTGTAGCCAACCGCTGCCGAATCAACTTAATCTTCTCTGTAGTCTCAAAGACAATATCGGGACCTAAGGCGACTGTATCACCTACCTCGGTCCAACAAATCGGAGATCTGTAAGGTCTGTCATACAATGCCTCAAAAGGTGCCATGCCAATACTGGTCTGGTAACTGTTGTTGTAGGCAAACTCAACTAAGGGTAAGTAGTCTTCCCAACTACCCCCAAAATCCAAAATGCAAGCCCGTAGCATATCCTCCAATATCTGAATGGTACGCTCCGACTGACCATCAGTCTGAGGATGGAATGCCGTGCTGAAATGAAGCCCCGTGTCAAGAGCCTCCTGAAAACTCTGCCAAAAGTGAGACGTGAACCTGGGATCCCGATCCGAAACAATGGATACTGGAACCCCATGAAGCCTGACAATCTGCCCCACATACAGTCCACTAAGCCTCTCTGTGTCATCTGTCACTGCCATAGGCAAAAAGTGAGCCGTCTTAGTCAATCTATCAACAATGACCCAAACGGCATCATTCCCTGCCTTGGATCTCGGAAGTCCCGTCACGAAATCCATAGTGATGTGCTCCCACTTCCACTCTACCACTGGTAGTGGTTGCAACAAACCTGCCGGTCTCTGATGCTCTGCCTTCACTTGCTGACAAGTAAGGCATTTAGCCATGAACTGAGAAACATCCCGTTTCATACCCTTCCACCAAAACTGTCTCCGCAAATTGTGATACATCTTCGTACCACCTTGATGAACTACGAGTCGAGCATGGTGAAAATCCTGAAGAACATCATCATGAAAAGACAAAGGGACAAACATCCTCCCTCTGTACCTGAGACCACTGTCTGAATGTAAGGTCCAACCCTCTACATTCCCGCCGCCTAAAATCTGATCGTGGATGGACTTCATCTCCCCATCCTCCTGTTGTGCCTCAATAACTCTGCTAACAAGAACCGGTTGAGCCACAAGGCTAAACAAAATAGCCGGTGAAACATCCTCGTATAACTGCAAACCAAGATCTGCAAGCTCTTCTATTATCTTCCATCTGTGAATGAAAATGCTAGCAAGAGTACCCCGTGACTTCCTACTCAATGCATCAGCCACCACGTTGGCCTTCCCCGGATAATACTGTAACACAAAGTCATAGTCCTCCATGAACTCAACCCATCTGCGCTGTCTCAAATTCAAATCCTTCTGAGAGAAGAGATATTTGAGACTCTTGTGATCAGAGAAAACTTCGAACTTCTCCCCATACAAATAATGTCTCCACCCCATCAGGGCAAAGATAACCGCTGACAACTCCAAAAGTTTAACTCGTGAGTCTTCAACTGTCGAGACCCATAAGCAATTACCCGTTCTGTCTGCATCAAGACATAACCCAAACCTTCTCACGAAGCATCACAATAGACCACGTAACCCAAACCACGTTCAGGTATGATCAAAACTGAAGCTGATGTCAACCTGACCTTCAACTCTTGAAAAGCAAAATCACAAGCCTCATTCCATATGAACTTGACCCCTTTGCGAGTAAGTCGAGTCATAGGTGCCGCTAAATGAGAGAAATCCCGAACAAATCTCCTGTAATAGCCGGCTAGGCCAAGAAAACTCCGAACTTCAAACACTGTCTTCGGATGCTCCCAATCCATCACAGACTTAATCTTCGACGGATCCACTGCAACACCACCCCTTGACACAACGTGTCCAAGGAACTTCACCTCTAGTAGCCAAAATTCGTATTTCTCGAACTTGGCATATAATTGGTTATCCCTAAGGATCTGTAAAACTGCTCTCAGGTGATACTCATGCTCCTCTCTCGAAGCTGAGTATACGAGAATGTCATCAACGAACACCACCACAAATTTGTCAAGATAGTCACTAAATACACGGTTCATTAAATCCATAAAATCTACTGGAGCATTTGTCAAACCAAATGGCATCACCAGAAACTCATAATGGCCATACCGTGTACGAAAAACGGTTTTGGATATATCCTCATCCTTAACCCTCAACTAATAGTAACCTGATCTCAAATCAATCTTCGAAAAGCATGTCGCTCCCTTCAACTGATCAAACAAGTCATCAATCCTAGGCAAAGGATACCTGTTCTTGATCGTAGCTTGATTCAACTTGCGATAATCGATGCAAAGTCTCAAAGACCCATGCTTCTTCTTTGCAAAAAGAACTGGTGCTCCCCATGGTGAAGCACTAGGACGAATAAAGCCCTTAGCTTTCAAATCATCCAGCTGACCTTTCAACTCATCAAGCTCTGCCGGTGCCATACGGTACGGTGCCATAGAGATGGGTGCCGTGCCAGGAATGACATCGATGGCAAAAATAACTTCCCTTAAAGGAGGTAACTCCGTTAGCTCCTCTGGAAAGACATCAACAAAATCCTCAACAACTGCTGGAAAAACATGGCCTAAACTGTTATCCTCGTCAACTAGCAAACTAGCCAAGTAGGATCTGTGGCGACTCCAATCACCAATACTGAAAACCATAGCCGGGTGCGAATCACTCTGATCTCCCACAAATGGAAACAATCTCCCTTAGGAGTACAAATGGTCGCCCTCCCACGGAAGCAATCGATCGTAGCCCAAAAGAATGACAACCAATCCATCCCAAGAATGACATCAAAACCCGTCATGTCGAGAACAACAAAATCGAACTCCAAAGTCCGTCCAGCTATCTCAATAGCACAACCCCGACAAACATGATCCAATGACACTGGACCCCCTACTGGTGTGTCAACACAGAGAAAACTATCCCGAAGTGTGACTTCCAGACCCAATGAATGTGCAAATGATGCAGAAATGAAATAGTATGATGCACCCGTGTCAACAAGAACTCGTGCCTAAGAACTGAAAACCAGAAAGATACCTCAGACTGAAGCGGTGCCTGTGGAAGCATCCACCTGTGGAAGAGCGTAGGCTCGTCCCTGAGCCCTACTGTAAACTGCCATAATAGCTTGACTGATGTGTAGAAACAGTAGGTGTAGAACCCCTAGCTGGATAAGTGTCGACCGGCGCCACTGACTGTGGTGCCTGAGGAACTCTGAAACCAGACTGAACCCCTGTAGACTATGCCTGTACCATCTGTGAATCTGTGCCACTACGTGGCTTATTCAACAATCTTGGACAATCCTTCTTGATATGACCTAGTTTCCTGTAATAGAAGCAAGCTCCCTACCCTCTCTTCGTAGAACTGAAGTCTAACTGGCCTGTGGATGAAGCTG